>NC_088717.1:39885634-41127301 GCF_963576615.1 Watersipora subatra
CTTTGCTATCAGTTATGCATAGCCGTTTTAATTGCTATACCTACATCAGTGGCATTTGCTGTTATTCTTTACAGCTGACTGTTGCTGCTGCTGTTGTTTTCAGCAAAGGTTTTGCTACTTACATTGCTAATTTCAACTATCAATAACTAAACTACCAACTCGTGTTATTCCCCACTCGTACCATTACCTACTCGCTATGACTACCATGCTTTTATGTTGAGAATGATTGTGACATAACCATGAGTTGAATAGTCTACATAAATCTATACTATATTGAGAGCCGTGTTCGGCAGTCTGTCTGAACCACACTAAGAGATTAGGAAAAAAGACTACAATCAACAGCTTTTAACTCGAACCTTTCAGCTTGATAGACTAATGCTCTAACAACTGTGTCTATCAACCACCCATTAGACTTCCTGAATAATTGTGGATATGCTTGGAGTTATTATACATGATGATCTTTCATGGTACACTAGACTGTCAGGCTACTAGTGCTAATAATAATTATGCTACTAATAATAAATAGTAAGCTTACCTATCTGAATAGCAAAAACTGTACTGGCAGGAAACAGAACATTATGACAATTTTTGGATTGCAATCCAGTCAGGCATCATGGAATTGAATATAATTATATGACATACATTGTAGAATGGTTATATCACTTTTAATGGCTGATCAAGCTATGCTTGGTGCAACGATTTCAAACCCGTACATTGAGGTTTCATTCTGTTGTTTCAGTTTATTTATTATCTTCATCACAGCTGGATGGGCTGCTTAGTGAAGACTCCCAATTGTTTGCTGCCTGTTTGCTGCCGTGTTTAACTAGATAATATCATTGGTGTGCAGGGTCTGCTTATGAAGTTAGATGCTTTCCATCACATTCAGCGGGACACTGTATATCGTGGCATGACACGAGTACCTTGGTCAGAAGTTATAGACTACTATTCTGGCTTCCATGTGCCAGTTACCATGATGAACCAGTACCATGGCTCTGGGTCGGTACGTATCTACCTGTCTGTTCTCTGTACTTGTCGTACATTTATGTTCCACCATGTATCGAAACTAGCACCCCCTGACTGCTGAATAACCCATGATTGGTCTTAGAGTGAGGTCACTTTTTTATTTATATACACGGGAAAATATATAGTTTGTATATATTTTCTTATATATAAATATATATAAGAAAAATATATATGTAGATGATATACTCTCTGTATATATAATGTCTTTTCATGTAGCAAAACTGATGAGTTGGTTGCAGGCCATTAAAAATCTCTCATCACAACTTTACCACAAATACCTCTACAAAAGACCGCTATCATTGCAAAGGTTATTGTAAATGTCATTTACCTTAACTCATAAACGGAGTTGGTCACCGTTTTTAATCCAAGGTTATCTTCTGCATCAAGGTTATTTGGTTCAGAGGAAACATAATTCCTTAATAGCTCATCAGCCTTCTCTTATGTTATTGCAGCTGAATTAATAAATTTCACCCAGTTCTATCAGGTTTATAGACACTAAAAATTAATAATATTGCAGTTTAGTGTATAGATAACTGTGAAGAAAAATGGGGTGCAGCAGGCGTGCGAATCGTCGCATTAAACACCCTCTGAGCTTGAGTTGAATACTTGAAATTTTTAAAATACTGTGTTTTCATGTTTGTAATAATTTGGCTGCTACTTTATTATGTTCACATTCACTGTTAGATCATTTTGACAAAAGTTTGCAAAACTTTTCTAAACTATAAAAATCTGGCCAAACTATATCAATGTTAATGTGACTAGGGCTAACCCACTCTAGCTTATCAATTGCTATGAGGAAGGTGTCAACATAACATTAGAGAGCCTCTGCTCATGGGCATTTGATACTTCCAGCTCCATATACTGTAGTCTTTGGGTTCCAATAACATAACACCCTTTTAGTATTTTGAATATTATTCAGCGTTGCGAGATTGTAATTCTTTGCTTTGAATCATATTATCTTCTTTGGCCTTTGTTACAACTGGGCTCTGTTCCAGTACATACTGTACATGGAACCTTCACATTGCCACGTCACTCAGCATGCCCCAGAGGTAATACTATGCTGTCACACGAACGTTTAGGATTTGTTTAGGAAGTTTATGTGGTATTGTTAGAATGTCATTAAATATAAGAGCACTATTAGACTTTGTCATGGTTAGGGAGACCATATACCAACTTTCTGTAAAAGTGTTCTCTCGACTGCTTGTCGCAATGAATTCTGTTGGTTGTGTAAGATTAGGTTGCTGCGTGTAATATAATGATATATGGTAATGCAGTAAATGTTCTTATAGTGTAAATTGCACTTCGGCGTAAAGAGATGATTTAAAAGTTTGATTGATAGATTGGAAAGAAAAATCGACTGTTTTTTCTTCATCGGTGTAAGAAATGTGATATAACGTAAAGCGTCAAGTCAAGGCAAGTTCTCAAATTCGATGTGAATGATGAGCATGCCTTAGTTAGCCTTAACATTATCATTTTCTCATTGCCGCATTTGCTGGTCAAATGACAAATAGGTGTATCCCTATTACATATACACACACGGGTAAACAGAACAAGTTTTCCTATATCTTGGGGTTATTAACTGTATTGGGACATGTTCGATTCATCTTAACTGTCACCTTGTATCTATCTGTTTGAAGGGCACAGAGATGCACCAGTTCGTTGACATCTTTGCTATACCGGAAATCTCTCTAGTCGCTCAAGTCATAGAATTCTTTAGGAGCAATTTCATAGAGTATGATCCAGAGTATGTCTTTTGGGATGTGCGGGTGAGTCATAGATTGCTGGTACATAGGCTAGCTTAAATATTTCATGTAGTATTTCAAGTTTTTGCTGGTTTTTAGAAGTGACAACTAGATTTAACACATTGCAATCTCATCCTGTATACACAAGCAGGTCCACTGATCCCAGACCATATTAACAACCTTCCGTCAACTGTAAAAGCACTTCTACTGAAACTACTGAAGCTTTCAGCTTGTAGAACTCAATAAATCAACATAAATCTAATAGAGTACTTAGTTTTTTCTAACTTAGTTTTTTTTTCACACTCTTTCAGAGATGTGATATTTTAGAGTTAACTGAAGAAACATGATTGCAGTACACTGAGTCTGATAGAGTCTGATAGAGTCTGATAGAGTCTGATAGAGTCTGATAGAGTCTGATAGAGTCTGATAGAGTCTGATAGAGTCTGATAGAGTCTGATAGAGTCTGATAGAGTCTGATAGAGTCTGATAGGGTGTATATTTGTTATGAATAAAAAACAATTAGTTTTAGTGTAAAACTTTTGTTGCTGAGGAGAAGCTTTCTAGTTTTGTCTATTTCTGACCCTTCGTTACAAAAAATTTCAATCAGTATGTCATTAGAAACTAATATTCTAATTTAGAATAATTATCCAATTTAGAATTTTTAATGTAGTACTAATATTAAAAACAGGAGTTATTTTTGATGAAATCAATGTTTTAGCGTGCCGGGTCTCTAGTTTGCTATCAAGTTACATACATGCATATCATGGTGTTTGTAAATGCAGAAGGTATCATGCAAGATATATACTATGAACCCGTACTAATGTTTTTCTACAAGGGATTATGACGGTTTTACTGAATATTTTGAAAACAATATCTAGTAGTTGCTTTTAGAGTCTCAGTATGTAGGTGTAAGTGATTGGGTACACCTGTGATATTCCTATTATAATTTCATACTCTCCACAATTTTAGAAGAAATATGGTAGTTTCTGTTTTGCTTACTGTACACAATAGTACCTTTTAACTAAGTCGGGTTGGGTTTGTTGACAAATGATAAGAGCATGCGTGATGATACATCGTTATTTTTGGCCATGACCCAAGATCTTGATAAATATTTAATGTTTTTGCGCTACAATAACCACACACGAACTTTATTATAAATTCTGTCAATGTAGGCTTATGATAAAATGTTTCATTTAGTTTGTTCCGCAGGTGATCAATATAGTAATTGCTGTACCTTGTCAGTTACATATTGCCGAAAATGACAAGTAGAAGATAACTCCACATTTATGGATGCTTAATGAGTGTTTGACCTGTATTCCATCACCTGATAAATATTTCTCTTATATTTTGACATGTGTACTTCTCTAGGGTATGTGCAGGAAGTCTGACACTGCTCCATACCTTCTTTTCTAGCTGTATAAATTCATCTTCATTAGGTTTTGCTACATAGTGTACCATCTGATTGTAGTCCGCGGTGGAAAGCATTCACTCGTCAGGCGAGTTGCATCGTGCCATCACAAATAACCTTGAGAGATACTTGCCGAGTCGCCGGCAAACAACAGAACTCTTGGAGAGGCTTGTCTCTTGCAATAAGAAACTCTTCCTCATTTCCAACAGCGGATTTCCGTTTATGTGAGCTAAAAGTGCACTATCTTATTCTCGCTGATTCTTTTACCTTATCCCATAAGGCATGTATTTATTTTGGTTGGGTCGATCTTTTTTAAAAACTTTACGGATATTAGATTATCTATATTACTCACTATTCAGCTTAACTTCCCAATGCGAAGATTTACACACAATATAAGGAGTTATGTTCTCCATGGAATACTTTTTAGACATGGCAACCAGTAGGTGATCATATTGGTTGCATCAGTAGAGCAGGAACTGACTGACACACCTGTGATTTAGTCGTAAAAGTCGATTCTTTTTTTCTATTTTTTTAAAAATTTCTTCACCAGCTGAATTTGTTTGAGATTCAGCAACAGGGCTTCACAGCAGTAACTATTTATATATGGACAAAGTTGTCTGTAAAAGATGTTTAAAAGCCACTATTGCGAATTGGAACTGGTTATGACACATTTCTGTTTAATTATTCAGCTGATTATTTTTTACTGAAAACTAAAGTTTTCACTGTTGTTCAATTGATGTCAAGAACCCAACCTTTATTTGTGGTCGGTTTTTTTAGCATTGATACGTGATGTACCATACTTTTCGGACTATAAACCGCACTCCGATATAAACCGCATCTGCTTTATTTTCCAAAAAACGATAATAAAACAATACATAGGCCGCACCTTTGTATAGGCCGCAGAACTCAGGACGGTGCTTTTTAACGCGGCAGCAACTTTGCTGTTTATAACGGAACAGTGCCGTTTGGCACTTTTCCGTATTAACCGACGCTTTTTAAACCCTGAGTAGAACAAAGAACATAATCTTAAACTCAGTTTTAACCTAGTACCTAACGGAACAGTACTGTGAGGCATTGTTTCGTATTTTCTTTCACCGCTAGAGGCGCACTAATCGGAGATTCTGGTTACTGTGCCCTAGCGATGAAAGAAAAAGCCACAGAATAGCCGCACCCTTATATAAGCCGCATTGCTCAAATCATCAGAAAAAAGTAGCGGCTAATAGTTCGAAAAGTACGGTAATTCTCCTGGGCATATACAGCGTAAATAGTTCCACAAATGCTACTGAGATTAAACATTGTCCATGATACATTAAAGGTGATTAATCCATGAGGATGTCATGAAATTCATCCAACTAAGGCCAATTATCAATGACCAGTTCTCTTTGGTCAATCTATTTTTCAGCAATAATTGATTTCGTAGCCTAGGTTTACAGTCATAGCAGTTGTCTAACTGCAACTTCCATTGGCTAGGAGTTTTCTTCAGTCTTTTTAGTCAGACCTATATTAATATTGTTATATTATATTAATATTATTATACTATAAAGACAGAATCAATTGTGGGACTTCAGTAGCACACTCATCATTCATCTTCTCTGTACTTGTCCACTCGGGCAAGGCTTTTTAATGATTGACATTTGTTCTCTCTTCTCAAAGGTCATAGGTAAATAACTCCTAATTCACTGTTAATTCACTGTATATATTGCATACAATCACTAACAATCATTTTGAAAATGTCATTGCCAGCTGCTTTAACAATCTTCCACCAAATATCCGTTCTCTTAGCAGAGAAAGGCATTTTAAACACTATTTGTCAGACGATTTATTCAATTTTAATGGCTAACTGTTGCTTTTTTTCCCTTTTTTTGTTTTACTATTGTTGTATGGCCTAATTTGAAAAACATTTCTATTTGTGAAATGAAATTATTGCCAATAAAGTACTATATATATATATATATATCCCACGCTTTTTCTCCTGCGCATGTAAATTCCAGATTGCATTACAAACCATTGTCTGCTCACGAGTTGCAATTTTGGCAAAGATACAAGATTTGTCAGCTTAAACTCTTGCAATCACAATATTTGTCCACTACCAGTCATACATATTGGTTTTTACCCAGATTATAATGCTTACTGCAATTGTATCTCTTTGGCACTGTGTCATTTTGAGAAGTCAGCGGGAGATTGCTCAAGGCGCTTTTGAAAACCCTTCTAACAGATGTTTCTAAATCTGATTTGATAAGGATGCAGCCCATTGTAACAGTGTAAAATATTTTTTTGTAGAAATGCAGGAATGACCCACATGGTCGGATCTCACTGGTTGGACCTGTTTGATGTTGTCATAATAAATGCTAGGAAACCTGATTTTTTCACATCTGGCAAAAGGTATGCATATCACTCACATTCTTATTGTATTTTAATAAATTTGCCGGGTACCTGCTGTCACTTGTCAGCATTCATAAGCTTAGCATATCTGTATACTGGCTTATTCTTAACTATGTTAATATATCTAATAAATATTTTGTTATTGTCATTGCATAGAATACCTTTTAAAATATGAAATCAAATGCTTTGCAGAGATTTCTTACACTAAGAGAAGACAACTCTGATGCTCTAATATAAAGTTAGCAGTTTTTGCTCCGCATAATTTTTTATGCTCATTTATTATTCAATTTGTTAAAATATATATTATAATAACAACAATAATGCGTTTCATAAAGGTCCATGAATGTTTCATTAACAAAAATTAGTTACATAAAAACAAGTCAGATCTTCAAGATCGGTAAAGGCTTCAGATTTTCAGTTCTCGTTTTGGAATTAGTTTTTATCGCATCAACAATGGTGTGGGCTACATTCTTAGCTCATATTCACTGCAGTAGGTCATTTCACCTGTAAGCTAGTATTATATAGATCAATGGGTTTGATTATGTTCGGAAAAGTAAAGTTAGCACACTTCTTAGACAGATGCATTCAGCTAATGTGGGCAGCATTACCATTGTTTAGTATTGAAGCCAGAGCATTAATATGAATTCTTTGCTGTCGATTGGTAGCACCAGGTGACCTCATAAATGTACTTGTAGACATGACAGAGTATTGGGCAGTTCTTTGCTGCATCTAGCAAAAGTACGCTTTGGGTCGTCTGATCGCTATATGGTTAATACTTACGAACATGAATAAAAGGAACTTTGGGTCGTCTGATCGCTATATGGTTAATACTTACGAACATGAATAAAAGGAACTTTGGGTCGTCTGATCGCTATATGGTTAATACTTACGAACATGAATAAAAGGAACGTGTTGTATGAATCTATACATATAAATCTCAAATTTTGTTGACGTCTGCTTAGATGTTTGCTTGTCCAGTTACAGCTATTAAAATCTTTGAATGAAAAGCTCACTAGGTACTGGATTTGAACTCAGTTTGAACTTTGGATTTGAAATGCGTGGTGTGAAACTTGCAGTTGCAATCTCAACTGCAAGTTTCTGACCACAGGTTTAACCGCTGAGCTATACAGTCCTTAGCATTTTATCGCTCTTATCATATACTGTATGCACATGCTTAATGCGCACGTTTGATTATTAGCCAATATTATCTTTTGCATTTGTTACTTTTTGAAATTGTTTAAAACTAATTTTTTGCTACCATTTCCCATTTTTTAGCTTGTAATTTTTGAATGTGCCGTTTCTATTTCAAATGTGCCGTTACGCATCTATTTCCAGTTTTTGTAAGGTCGGATTGCTAAATCGGTAAAGGCTAATATTTTTCATGCGAGCAATTGTATTATCTCGAGTATGTCAGACAAAGTACCAGACAAAGACAGTTCGATATCTCATTTTTACATTTTTACCAGTATCGAGAGGTACCAGTATCATCGTATTTAAAGTTTTGATGGATAGCTTCTGGTGGAGC
Source organism: Watersipora subatra (assembly GCF_963576615.1). NCBI lineage: Eukaryota > Metazoa > Bryozoa > Gymnolaemata > Cheilostomatida > Watersiporidae > Watersipora > Watersipora subatra. The sequence continues at coordinate 39,893,715 of NC_088717.1, forward strand.
AGTAACCTTTTTTATACACACACATTATGCATGGATTATTATTATTAATTCAACATATTCAGGATTTTTATTTTGTTTTGTCAGTTCGTATTAATTGTATCATTACCAAATCATCTTTTATTGTAATCGTAGCAAAACAGGCTTAAGTTAGCTATTACTTGCTAATTATTTCACATTTACATTTAAACCCTTTTATAGTTGTTTCATTTTGTTTCTTAATTTATATGACCTGCATGAACATTTTCCTCATGATATGAAGTTTGAAAGGTACAGTTGTTTGACAAATTTTAAAAGACTACAGTTGTTTTGTTTTCTCTTTTAATTTATTTCAACTACACAAAACTTTTCTCATGATATGTAGTTTGAAAGTTAGAATGGAAAATGTTATTACATGTTAAATACAAATCAATTTTCTGTCTAAAATCTTTTTTATTACCCGGGCAACGTCGGGTAGCACAGCTAGCCTTTACTATAATAAGAGTGGTGTACACCTGTCTGAAGCCATAGTAATAGCGTTACAAGAAAATAATTGCCTCGCACGGAAATTGAACTCGGATCAAACTGCAATGACGATTTCTGCCGAGAGATGTCATGTCCGTGTTAGCTGAATGCATTTAGTGTTAAGAGTTATCTTTCCAATTTATAAAAATCCAAGACTGTGCAAACTTCTCAAACATCCTCAATTTAATCAGACATCTGAAAATCCATGTTTAAAGGAAGTCTGTGTTTGTCAACAGTTTGCAACAAATACATCATTAAGCCAAAACTAAGTCAAACCTATTGTAAATAGTGAAAAAACATCAAACAAACTTTTGCAAGCCCAAATATTACTTTTGCGATTGATTTGGTCCTTTTAAGAGACGAATTAAACGCCCCAAAACCTTGCAGTGCTATGCGTCTCTATTCTGTCGATGTGTTTGCAACTATACGCGCCATAATCGCACTTTCGCTTTATCCAAGCATTTTAACCGCGACTAACTTTGTCAATTTCAATCTTGAAACATCCTCACGGTCAGATCACTTTAAACATCAAAAACAAATGCAAATGATGAAAAAATATCAATACTTTCTGATAAAATCTACAAGAAGTTTGTGCAAGCTTATCTTTAATAGAAGTTATAGTATTGTGAGAACATTCCTGGTTCTTAATAAAAGAGGTTTGCTAAGGAAAAGGTGTTCATAGAAACAAGATAACCTTTTCAGGAAAATATTTTGTTTTCTATGAAATTATATGCGGATGTCGCTGACAAGTAATTCAAATAACTTAATGAGCTTGCTCTATGATGAGCTCACTCTATGATGGGCTCGTGTTGCAGACCGTTTCGTACATACATTCCGGAGACGAACTCAAAGCTTTGGCATCGAGTGACGACACTCGAGAAAGGATCTGTATACTCTGAAGGCAACCTCTATGATCTGAGACAGTTTACCGGCTGGTCCGGTTCTAAGGTTCTTTACTTCGGGGATCATGTCTACACGGACTTGGCTGATGCCACCCTTCACCATGGCTGGAGAACTGGGGCAATCATACCCGAGTTAAAGGTGGCACTAAATATTAGCAGTTCTAATCATTGAATATGAAAGAAAACTCGAAATGAATGGAAATGAAAAGGTTCTACATAATAATAAAAACTTAAATGTAAAAATACAATCTATAAAAACACAAGATATATATAAATATATAAACTGTGCTAATTTAATGCTAAAAAATGTAAGTTAGACTAGCTCTATATCTCTATCACCATATATCTACCTGCGCATCATCTCCTGTATTGTCAAAGCTACATTCCTATGTTTACCTGTGATTAATAGAAGGGTGACATGGCAATAAAAATCACTTTTTATTTACTTTTATCCATTCAGTTTCCTAAATATAAGTTAGATTTTTTACATTAACTTTTACATAATTTTCATGATGTAATTGTTTAAATCCTTATTTGCGTTCATCATGATGACACACAGTGTTGAGACTCTCATGGGATTTACTCCATCACACTCATGAGCAGAATTAGTTTAAAATTATCAACTCATCAATTATTCTGTAATCTCTTTGTTATAACAAGTGGCTACATTGTTGTCATAGCAAGTGGCTGCACTGTTGTCATAGCAAGTGGCTGCACTGTTGTCATAGCAAGTGGCTGCACTGTTGTCATAGCAAGTGGCTGCACTGTTGTCATAGCAAGTGGCTGCACTGTTGTCATCATAGCAAGTGGCTGCACTGTTGTCATAGCAAGTGGCTGCACTGTTGTCATAGCAAATGGCTGCACTGTTGTCATAGCAAGTGGCTGCACTGTTGTCATAGCAAGTGGCTGCACTGTTGTCATAGCAAGTGGCTACACTGTTGTCATAGCAAGTGACTGCACTGTTGTCATAGCAAGTGGTATGCACTGTTGTCATAACAAGTGGTATGCACTGTTGTCATAGCAAGTGGCTGCACTGTTGTCATAGCAAGTGGCTGCACTGTTGTCATAGTAAGTGGTATGCACTGTTGTCACAACAAGTGACTTCACTGTTGTCATAGCAAGTGGCTGCATTGTTGTCATAGCAAGTGGCATGCACTGTTGTCATAGCAAGTGGCTGCACTGTTGTCATAGCAAGCAACCCTTTTGGTCAGTTTAGTTGGGTGATTATCACGAAAGCATTTTTTATATTATTTTTACTCTGGCTGTTTGTACAATGAGAACTCTCCTTGGTGCTGGGTGAGCATGGAATGCCTCCTTGGTGCTTGGTGAGCTTGGAATGCCTCCTTGGTGCTTGGTGAGCTTGGAATGCCTCCTTGGTGCTTGGTGAGCTTGGAATGCCTCTTTGGTGCTGGGTGAGCTTGGAATGCCTCCTTGGTGCTGGGGGAGCTTGTAATGCCTCCTTGGTGCTGGGTGAGCTTGGAATGCCTCCTTGGTGCTGGGTGAGCTTGGAATGCCTCCTTGGTGCTGGGTGAGCTTGGAATGCCTCCTTGGTGCTGGGTGAGCTTGTAATGCCATTTTGCTTGTTATGCTCCCATCTATTTTCATGTTTCGTATTGTGCCTAGCAATTGCAGTTTGTAATCATCATTTATTTTGCCAAGCACGAAGATTGACATGTCAACATAATTATTTGTGGGTCGTCGAATGGTAGATTATGGACATTTGTGTTTATGATTAATTGAAGAAATGGCAAATATGCGAAGAATAGACAACTTCTCAAACATTCAGTTACTTTTTAAATATTAAGTCTTCATTTTACTATGAGCCGATAGTTTTGTTTTAGTATTTCATCATAATAGTTTATGCCATATGGTATGATACTATACTAAGTCAGTGCTCTGTCGAGTCATATTTGAAGAGTTGTTGTGTCCTTCGTAACTTGATCATCTCAAAAAGGTTTCACTTTCACTTCAAGATTTCTTTTGGTTGTAGTTCACTTTGAATGCTATCTGAAGCTTTAACTTGAAATAAATATTAACATATTAGATTATTGAGCAACTTACAGTATACCTGCAGTTAGAGTTCTACATTATGGTTCTTGTTTGCTCACTTATAAGAATCCTACTAAATAATTCTCAACTCTAAAAAATTATTTGAAACTTCTGTATGCTTTTGTTTGATACTCGTACTGAAATTTTAATGGCTTTGCTGAATAACTTTTAAGTAACACCCTAGTATTATGCATTACGAGTTTATAGTACTGAGAGACTACTGGGATACGAATTTTGGTCTTTCAAATGCAGAAATGCTTGAATTTTTATTATTAACAGAAACTATCAGATGTGTGTTCTTGTTCTAACAAACCCTTAATATTTGTTTGTAAACAAGAAAATAAATACAGTTGAAACTCAGCATACACAGTTGATATATGACATAAGTTTCTTCATATGCTGCATGCCTAAAGTTAATATGTTACAAGAGTTTCTTAACATGTTGCTTGTCTACAATTGATATGTTACAAAAGTTTCTTCATATGCTGCTTGTCTACAGCTGATATGTTACTAGAGTTTCTTCATATGCTGCATGTCTAAAGTTGATATGTTACAAGAGTTTCTACATATGCTGCATGTCTAAAGTTGATATGTTACAAGAGTTTCTTCATATGTAGCATGTCTACAATTGATATGTTACAAGAGTTTCTTCATATGCTGCTTGTCTACAGTTGATATGTTACTAGAGTTTCTTCATATGCTGCATGTCTAAAGTTGATATGTTACAAGAGATTGTTCATATGTAGCATGTCTACAATTGATATGTTACAAGAGTTTCTTCAAATGCTGCTTGTCTACAGTTGATATGTTACTAGAGTTTCTTCATATGTTGCATGTCTAAAGTTGATATGTTACAAGAGTTTCTTCATATGTTGCATGTCAAAGCAAGTGTGTATATAACAAACAATACACTTAGTTTTGGTTAATTCATTTTACAGTTCGAAAATCTATGATATGTGTGATCAGGATAAACACAGATAAAAATTAAAACAACTGCATCATGAATATTATGTAAAAATTAAATGTAAAAACTGAATTATATGTAGGAAACTAAATGAATAAAATAAAAGCAGTCTTTATTGTCATAGTGAGGATAAGTAGTTAGGCCTACTTATCCTCTGTTTTTTATAGGCACACCTGATGATCTCTCCCGGCATGCTAGGCTGTCAAAGTACTAGTAGATATAAGAACTAAAACCATCTCTAAATGTAAACAATCTTAATTAAAAATTCTAAGATCTTCAAAACTGTTATTTCTACATCTCTTAGGATTCTAGCAACTAAAACTCCCACGATGTCTAAGATCAATTATGAACAAAACATGTAATACATTCCATCCTTTGTAGGAAGAGGTAAAGATTCTCAATTGCGAGGAGTTCAAGAGAGACATATGGCTGCTGGTTAACCTTCAGGAATTATTAGAGAAATACCAGGTAGAGTTTACATTGAGAATGGTTTTATTAATAACTCTATAGACAACTCAATTCAAAATGTCTTGTCATTGGGATTAATTCTTAAGTTTGACCGCTATTTTTGTATGCAGTACGTAGTACAGTAGGATGTTAAAAATATTGCATTTCACTGATATACCTAGAGCCAATTAATTTCATTTTTGTGCATCAAAAATCTTCTAAAATAATGCCAAAATATCTGTCATGTTAAAATTGATGCATGACGGTGAATAATTCTATAGCTGTTTTAACCAGTCCAATGTCTGGAAAGTCGAGTTTTCTGTACAGTAGTTGTGAGAATAAATTGTTTTTAATTCCTTATCAGCACACAGCTAGCCTTTTTAAAGGGTAGTAATAGAAAATTTGAGATTAGCCATGTTGTGTTCGTAGAAGTTTTAGAAGTGAAGCTTGGTATGATGCAGAAGGTTTTATTGTAGAGCTACCAGTGTGGACTTACAGCCATTCATTTGCCCCCTATTTATATGATTCATTTACAGTAGCCACATAAGAAAACAGAAGAATGACATGCAATTATGAAGCATTGTGCACTTGAGTAAAAAGCTCGCATAACAAGTTAGCTAATCAGTTTATGGTGGAGAGGTTTGAATGCATGATCTGCAACATCGTAAAAAATTGGAGATGAAACAGGGTTTTTAATTAAAAACAGCAGGTTTGCGTTGAAGTGGATATCCTTTCATTACAATCATATGATACCAACGGCTCCGCTTTTTCTATTTACTAGATCTCTGACAGTCTTGCGTGCCATGAGATATTCTCATGTGTGACGATAGAGCACCGAATAATTATCTGCCCATTTATTCTGAAGACAGTCGATTGGCGCAGACTTTAGAGTGCCAGTGTACCGCACTGAATGTTCCGAGTTCTAATTCCGTACGATACAATATTTTTTCCAACAACCGTGACTTTGGACAGATAGACACAGTTTTTGTTATAATGAAGATTTTAGCAAAAGAAAATGAGATAAAGCAAATTTACCATAGTGTAAGTTGCTGAATGACATTCCTCCTTCAGTTAAAAATAAACCCTGTGTTGCAAAATGATCTTCTAATAATTTACAAGTTTTTGCGTCTTTGTTCTGCTTTCGGCATTAAAATTCTCACGCCTAATGAGGTTTGGCAAAGTGAAATTTTTAATTTTATGAAAAATGAACAGAACGTTGATAAAATCAAACGCTGACATTGAAAAGTATCGCTAGGCTTTTAATTTATCTCTTATTTCTCTGTATTTCTCATTTATAAACTTAGCCTTTGTTTTTCCAATCTGTGAAGTGAATCAGTTATCCTTATAAATAGGTCATAAGGCGCACAAACGAGTGGCTTTACGTCAACAAAACTAAAGTTTTCAGCGTCTGAATATTCAACTAGGAACAGTAACCAAGTGTAGAAACTTATAACTGAATGGATGTGGCCATGCTCCATTTGATTTAACCAGGATCAAAATTTGATTTGATAACAATGCGTTGACGAATGCAAAATTTTCTTCATTTTTTTATGATTTTTGAACTGTAAAGGTGTGGCTACAGGGCAGCCTAATCAAAGTTTCAAACTTTGAAACCTTCAGCTTGGAGAAGTCGCTGAGTGCAGAAGCTTGCAACTGAGTGGGTGTGGCCATGCATAATTTGGTTCAGTTGGGTGAAAATGAAGCTGACATTTAATATGACTAATATCTAGCGATTTTTGGTTTAATTTTCTACAAAAAGTTGATTCAATCTTAATTCAAATCGCTACAAATAGAATAACATGACCATAAGGCAGGAGATAGCTAAATTGACTGTAGTTTCTCCCTTGTCCAGTTGTGATATCTGTCGCCACTCCATGCACACTTTCATCGTCGTAGTATCAACACTCAATGACACCCAGTTATGGCCTTTTACTCTATCAGTCTTTTGAGTTTCAATTGAAGCTCCGTCGTAAGCTACAAGCTGTTACAAAATTAATTTACAAAACTTTAGACCAATCATAATCCACATATAAATTTAAAGATTATCTCTTAACTTGTGTCATATTTATTTAGTGGCACTTGATAAGAAAACTTAATAACCAACAGCCTTGGATATTTATAAATAAAAGAGTTGGAATGAATTATGTCAAAAACTCTTCCAACTGATCATATACGAACAATCGATATCAGTAAAAACTCAGCCTTTCTTGTTTGGTATTACCTGTTTATCTATACACATTTCTACAGCCACTACTTCTTGTGATTATTAACTGGAGGCCTTTTGTTGGAATTGAATCGCAACGTACTGTTTACAGTCAAGCGCTCTATACACTAGATCTTGGCTGCTTTCTTTGTTTCTCTAATATGGTTTTTAGACAACATCGACTTAATTTTTATTGTTTATTCTATATTGTTTTATATACTGTAAAGATATTCAGATAAATTAGTTGCCAAAAACTAAGTTTCCCTAGTGCGAGCAGCTAGCTTTATTGAATAGCTGTTAGGGTTTATCGTTCACACATTATCAGTTATCAGTCCTCCCGGACATCGCAGTAAGTATTGCTCAATTTTTATATCGTCACACGCTGTACTCTCCATCAAACCTGTTGCCAAATTTACGCATCATGTTGTTTTACTGTGCTATTTTGTAATTGGCAACTTTGGTTACCTGGTTCAGTACGCATGTTTATTTCATTTGTTATTTATTTTGGCAGAAAGTGGTATAAATTACAAGCCATTATTCATATTTTACAAAATTACAACGCAAGTTCACACAATAGAACTTCTCTTATGGTTGGTTTCTACAAGAAGTGTACATAGTGTGTCGTATGAATAGACATGTTAGCTTCAGAAATAGGAACAAATAGAAAAGAATAGCACAGGTATTGTCAATACTTACACATTTCTGTCTGTGAGACATTGATATAGAGTCTGAACAATGATCAGTAGGCCGCCTCTCTCTCTTTTGCAGGATGAGGCACCTGAGGAAGTGTTGGAGCACTGGAAGCTAGAGCTAATTAGCATCAGGTAAGCGAGCAGCAACCTCAACCTTTACCCTGTCAATCTGCTGACAACATAAAAAAAACAGTTGGTAAATGCACAAATACTGCTGGTGAAATTTCCGTTCTTTTCTGAATTTGATTCCTTTTCAATTGGTATTATATTGCCAGGCTTTGAATAGGGATAGAAGGCTCTGCTAGAGTGTAATTAATGCAGCGTATTGGCTTTGTTTTTCTTTAGGGTTGATAAGTTAGTTTCTGGTGTTGTTATTAGCGGGAGGTGGCGATGTTGTTTAAGAGTGGTTACAAGTCAGTCAGATGTCATCTTCAACTACAGTATTGTTAAACCTGTATTTAACTATTGCTAGCGAGGTTAGCTTTCTGGTAAACCAGGTTTAGATCACTTGATAAAAATCTAAATGGCGTAGCGTTTACAGAAAACTACTATTATACCATCCATCATACATTGGCTTCAGAGGAGGCGTGACACAAGAATTTTGCAAATTTTATACAGCAATAAATTTGTTTATACCAAAATGCAATTTAAAAACCATTGGATTAGTTTTTCTTGGCCTATTCCTTTGGTCTATGGTTTAATGACTTTAATCAAATGCTGCTGACTAGGGATTTCTGTTGCTGCTTTTGCGATATATCACAGGCAAATAGTGAACAATTAAAAAGTTGGTTGGTTTTCATATTTCTAGTGTAATCGAAATGAAGGATTTTGTATGTGGGTAAGGTTTTTTATTATCAGAGTGTAAGATTTTTCAAAGTTTTTGAACATTTTCAAATTTTAGTATGTCATAATACAACATCTTATCTAAAACATTACAACATTTTAAAATGTGCTTATTGGTCCATGTTATATTGACAATTTTGTGACATCTCATCTGGATGCAAGCGACTAAAGCACAACACGATAGTCATAAGACACTAATGAACTTCGTAGCACATGATGTGACACCCTATGTTTACTGACTTGCAGGAATATAGTACACTGTTTTGGTGTTTTGTGTACTTCATCTCTCAGCATTTTAAATTTTAGCAGATGTTAGTTGCACCATTAGCATATTGTACCAGGTAGCCTGCATACATGTAGCTATTATATTACTTTATTTCTTAACCGATATAAGTAAAATGTTATTGTTTAGTTGATGTATAAAAATTAACACCATATCAAATTAAAAGAGGTTTAATTCAAATAAAATTGTATCATTATACATCTACATATAATCTATATATATTTATTGAATGATATTTAAAATTAGTTTTTTCCAGTTCCACTAACTAAAAATTAGTAACTTAGTAATTAGTTTTTTAATTAGATTTATTGAATTATTAATTATAAACTTAGCTTAGTAACTAACATATGCCACGACTTCTAGTGTCAGATTTGCAACTAGCAAAGAGACATCTACCCATTGTAACTAACTGATTTTGGCTAAACAAAAAGAAAATTCAAATGCGTTGGACGTTAACTCACTAAGGAATAAGTTGCCGGAAACGGCTGATTTGAGAATCAGTGATGTCCCGAGGCAAATGCACCAAAATATATTTTCAACTGTAAACTAGTAAAAATATCTGCTAAAATTTTGTTTTTTCGTTCAATTAACATAGTATCACGCATTACCGATCATATAAAACATTCTTAAAATTATGTGTTTGCTTTCACTTTAATAACTAACATTTGAAACACTAATAATGAATATTTTATAGAAGATAAGCAATAAATATTTACTAACAGCAGTTGTAATCTGAGCCTAAGAGATATATTAATTTGGTGTCGTATTATTTATATAAAAGAGTAATAATATAACTGGCATTATTACTATTATTTCATATTTTTATATAAATAATTACTATTTAGGTAGTAAATATAATTGGTTATTTAAAATCAAATAAACAATTAATATAATGTAATACATTATATATTAAAAAGTTGAAATCTTGTTAGATATTATATTTAAGAAATACTCTTCAATTTCAAGTAAAAATAAACACATCAAGGTTTAGAAATGTTTATACTCATATTGTTAAAAACGAAATATTATTTTGTGTTTTCTTAATGTTTGCTTTATCATTATTTACTATTTATCGTTATATAGCAAGAAAATCACAGGTGACAAAAATATTTCAATAACACATTAATTAACATAATTATTAGTGGAATAAAAGCACATAGTTTACAGTATATTATACAAAAACTTTATTTCAAATTAAAATTTACTACCAGTTTTAATATTTGTTCACATCTCAAATCACTAATGGAAATGTAGTTATACATACGAAAGAATAAAAACTAATAGTCGTCCCGCTCATACAAACCCTCATCAGTATTACAGCATTTAGAAAGGTGTACAGCCAGTCTGTGTTATTGAAACAAATAGAGAGCAATTCACAATGATTTCTTCAACAATTTTCTGTATATTCTATTTTGCCAATGAAGTATATATAATTGTTTTTTATTGTGTAAAGCCGGAGACCTGGAAATTTTTTTAATTAGCGCTGCTGGTGTGATAATTATAGTTGAATAAGAGTGTCATATTCACCATGTAAATTATCTTGCAACACCAGTGTTTGAAAACCAATTATTATTGTAAAAAATTGCTAGAAGTGTTAAATTTTCAATTTTACTAAAAGTTTGTCCGGATGGAGGAGTGAGGTAATTATAATAATTTTTTTAAGCAAGCCTATTACTATCGAGACAAAGTTTATTGATCAGCGTGACGCTGTTTTGCAGGTGTTAATAACGGTAAAACTGGTGCTCGGAGATTAAAATGCTTGCGAATTATATTCAAACTACCGGAAAAGTTGTTTCATTTCAATTTGTGAACATTTTGGAATTTAAATTTTATCTTTATCCAGAGAGCAAGAATAAAACTGAAGGATACTTCCGGATGCATTACCTTCACGACCTCAACGACTAACAAAAAATTTATTCTAATTTCATTTTTAAATTAATATTCCTTATATTGTACAGGTTATGGTAGAATAAAATGTGGAGATTATGAAAATAAAGACTTCGTTGTAAAATTACATGTTGAAGTATATTTTCAGTCAAATCTTAATAGGTTTTGAAATTTGGTGATTCTCATAATAAAAAATCTTATCCATGTGTTGTTTCTGGAATATTTGAACAAGTTTGATAAACTTGGTCAATTTTACTGACTTTCAAAGTACATTATTTCAAAACAGTACAATATGACTAGCAGTGTTAGACAGCTGTTCAGAGACAAATTACTCAGTAATGTTTACTGGAAGAACTTTAATTTGTGAACTATACACTTACTATTGTATTACTAGTAAAGTTTGTTTTATGTCTAATATTAGGCTTTTTAAACAATGTTTTATTAATAAAACCCTCGAATACAAGACTACTGTCAGCCCTTCTGTAAGCCTGCATGAGGTCGTAAACCGAACACACAGGCTACACTCACTCATATTCTCTGTGAATTACTTAACAGCTTTTAAAGGGTCACTGACATCAAATTTTAAAAGATTTTAACAGAAAGTATATCTACCGCCAAGGTGTTTCAAGATTAAAATTGACAAAACTTGATCACAGTTAAAACGCTCAAAAGAAAAAGACCATTTTGTCAATTTTAATCTAGAAACATCTTGGCAGTCGGATCATGTGAGGCAACAAACAAAATTTGACATGGTAAAAAATATCTATACTTTCTGGTGAAATCTTTTGAAATTTGACGGGAGTGACCCTATAAACTTCCTTTGTTATTCTGTTTCTGGTCACCATTTTGTACTCAAGATATAAAGCTTCAGTTGGATTTTTATAGGGTATCATAATTGCAGTTACAAAGTTTGTCTTGGTAAATTATTCAACCTCACAGGAAAGTGAAGGATTTGGTTATTGCTTGTGTTGGGAATATTTACAATATTTTACAAATACTAGATCAAACATGTGAAATTGAATACTCTAAATTCAGGAAGCGCACTAAGAACATGTTCAACCCACAGTTTGGGAGCCTGTTTCGAACATATCACAACGCTACATACTTCTCTAGAAGACTCCATCGTTTTGCTGCCATCTACACGTCATCTCTCACCAACCTCCTCCACTACTCGGTCAACCATACATTTTACCCACGCAGAGGCGCACTTGCCCATGAGAATCTCTTTGGGGATGCCATGCAATAGACATTGGATATTTTATTAACTTTTGGTTGCAGTTCTGTTGGCAGGAAAACCCTAGAAATTGAGTTAATTATATTTTACGGTTTAATAGATATCGCCAGAATATTTCCGAAGGAGTTTTGTATTGGATGATATCGAAGACTTTTGTTAGTCTATTAGCTTGTCTGATAGTTTTAAAGATTTAACTTTGTGATGTTTGAGGCCTGCAAAGGCACACATTTAAACTTGCCATAGTAAACATATCTCAGCATAATTCGCTTATCTGATGAGCCTGTATATGAGATTCTCCGGTTAAAATCTCCCTAGTTGTGATGGATTATTTTTGCAGCCATTTTGTTTATTTTTTGTGCTTTGTTTTCATAATATTAACAGCTTAAATATAGTTCAATATTAAAATATATTATATCGTAATGTACTGTCCGAGGTCGGTGATGTATTATTGTGATATCATAGCATAACATGCATAAATCTTTTTATTGTGTGGTAATTTTAGTTAGAAAATATCTTTTTACAGGACACTGTATTGTTTTAAGCAGCCCATAATAAGGACTCATAGGTGCTGTTAGTTAACCTATATATTATTTCTTACCGCTATTCTGGTATAAAATTTATTTACACACTTTCTTTTTGTGTTGTGGAATATTTGCTTTTGTCTTTGTTCTCTGTGCATGTGTAATTAACATTGTTGAATTCTGCTTGTTTACTCATTGGTTGTGACGTCATATCATTTATAAATATATCTCATTGGCTGGTAGAATGTGTGATTGATTTAGTTTCTTCCTTCTTGCACACATTTTTATTCTATTATACTAGTACGCTTGCCCGTTCCACGCACTGTGAGAGATCGTCAGGAGTAATCATTACATGGAGAATTATCCAGTGTAATGTTAGGGCTTGCGAGTAGTATAATGGTAGTGGGCTTGTTGTGAATCCAATCCGAGCTCGATTCCCGCACGAGGTAATCTTTTTCCCTACCTTCTTAGCTTGACTTGAAACAGACAGATAGAACTATTGTATTGTATTAGAGATTAGCCTTAAACTATGATACACTTTTTTCAATAGGCTACTTTAAGGGCATTGGTTACTTTTGCTTTTAACTTAGTCGGTAACAAATATACATTAGAATCTGATAGTTTCAGCACTGTCAGAATTATTGGGCTAATTTTTGGAAAAGGCTGCTGCTATCACACCAGTGCACATAGAAATTCCTGTACATTCAAAAGACAATCTTTACTTTCATCTAAGTTATGCAATCAGTTTGCGATGCTCGATCAGACGGAATTCCATATTGTCATTTTCAAGTGCCACAACGTGTTTGGTTTAAAGAAATAACAGTCACTCATTACTGCAGCTGAGATTTGGAATAATCACAAGCGGACACACATTAAAACGAAATTTATGTTTGCAAACTGCCTAATATCGTTACTGTGACTGCTACCATTTTTTGCTGAACTAACATTGATGACTCATAGAAAAATTTCTGTGAGTGAATTAGATAGATCATCTAGTGATCTCTGTAGATCGGGACCACCATATGATCATAAAAATATCAAAAAGTACATTATTCTTTATAACAACCTTTTGGGCCCAGCTATGTTTCTCATAAATGCGTAAACTGCCGCTACCACGAACCAAGATTGGTTGATGGTCAGTGAAGTTTCCATTAGGTACACTTCTGTGTGGTTGTTCAGTGTTGCTTACTACAGCATAACTCTACAAGTTACATTACTACAGCAAAACTCTACAAGTTACATTACTACAGCATAAGTCTACATTTTACATTACTGCAGCATAACTACAAGTTACATTACTACAGAATAACTCTACAAGTTACATTACCACAGCATAACTACAAGTTACATTACTACGGCATAACTCTACAAGTTACGTTACTATGGTATAATTCTACAAGTTACATTACTACAGCATAACTACAAGTTACATTACTACAGCATAACTCTTACAAGTTACGTTACTACAGCATAACTCTACACGTCACATTACTGCAGCATAATTCTACAAGTTACATTACTAAAGCATATCTCTACAAGTTACATTTTTATATCAAGATCAGACTAGCCACGAGTCTAGTAATTGCTTTTCTTGCAAGTAATTTAAAGAGAGCTAAATATTTGCATTGAGCCTATGAGTTTATGAGCTTATAGGTTGGTTGTACCACTGTTTCTGATATATGGTACCTGGTGCAATCTTAGTAAGATATCAAGCTAGATAAATAATTAGTAAAGTATTGATAGCGTTCAATTGCTGCCAAATTAAGCAACTCTTTGTTGGAGACTCTGTAACCCCTGACTGTCATCTTAATCATTTCTTACCTACATGACAGTTGCCTTTCCCACACTTCTTACCCACATGACATTCGCTCTTAGATGAGAGACGTCTCATTCTTTACTATAATAAGAGCCATGTATGTCTGCCTGTCCAAAGCCACAGTTAGAGGATGGGGAAAAAATATTGCACTGTGTGGGATTCGAGCTCTCAACATTCAGATGCGCACATGATAGGGGATGACAGAACATATTCAAATGTCGAAGGCCATTAAATGTAATTCAAGCGCCTGAAAGATTTATAGATTTTATGTAAAAGTTAGTTTATTGTAGTTATGTGGTAGCATTAGTGTAAGCAGTGTTATCCCTGCTTTGCTACAAAAATAGGGTAGATTTACTGTTTCGCTCCAGCAACAACTTCAGACCTTGAAACTGTCAACATCAAACGTTTATTAGTTTGGTTGTTGTAACAAATTGTAATAAGGTCAACTGAAAATGTGTCATGACAATGAAAAATTGGTATTTGGTTGTCATGCGTATCTAAGATATCTGCACTGTATAATCGGTCACCTGATGGTAGTTTCAAAAAGCTGTGAAAATGTCATTTCGTTAAGCCGTCTTCGAGATCTGCTCCACCTTTCGATGTCAAAATATATCTGGGATTAGGCGGTTTCACTTCTGACTATGAATTTTCAAATGGTTTTATCTTTTGAATCAAGGCTTGGCTTGTATCAGACCATATATTTCATGCGAATTCAAAAAGGTGTCTTATCATTGGCTGTTAGCATGCAATGATAATGTTGGATTGACTATTGAGAAAGGAAATGGGGGCATGTATAGTAAGTCAGTCATGGGTGGAGTAGAGTGTGCTTTAATCTTCCGCTTCAGCCAATCATTAATGAATGAGCCTAAATACTACTTCCCTGCCAGCTTGGTTAGAAGCAGCAACAGAACCTTTGAACTCAACAAAATACAAAAATTCATATTTGCCCTGCATTTGGCTCGTGAAAATTGGATGAATGTTAGAGACCTGTTTTTATGACAGTACCCTGGCAGTTCAGTGTGCTGTGAGAGATTTTCAGACAAGCCAATAAAGTGTAGAGAATAACTATTTTCACAATTAGCAGGCAATGACTAATGTGGCCAAATGGTGCATATGTTACAGTGATGGGTGATAAGCTCAGTGCTGTGAGTTGGAATCCTGCCCGATGCAATATTTTTTCCTTATCTTTTTTTTTATGACTTCGGACAGACGGCCGGGCGGACACGACACTTATTATAGTAAAGATCTTTAGTGTGTTGATTCATGGAAGTATTTAGCTAATAATTACAATAAACTAAAGTAAAACATCGTTATGTGATATAAAAAACTATTTACTCTCTTCATTAATCGTTACTATAATAAGAGCCGTGTCCATCCATCTGTACTTCCATATGTTCAAAGTCCAAGTTAAAAGCGCAGATAATTAATTGCTTTCAACGGGGCTCAAGCTCATGACATTTAGCTAAATAAACCGACACTAGCACCTGCATCAATATACCGTCTTCCAATGTGTTAGAATATTTGTGTACATACTTATTCTCTGTACTTTATCAGCACACATGACAATCTCTCACAGCACACTAGACTACCAGGGTACTAGTATATATAATAGAGATACCTCTATATGTTATACAGCTACTTATTCTCTGTACTTTATCAGCACACATGACAATCTCTCACAGCACACTAGACTGCCAGGGTACTAGTATATATAATAGAGATACCTTTATATGCTATACAGCTACTTATTCTCTGTACTTTATCAGCACACATGACAATCTCTCACAGCACACTAGACTACCAGGGTACTAGTATATATAACAGAGATACCTTTATATGTTATACAGCTACTTATTCTCTGTACTTTATCAGCACACCTGGCGATCTCTCACAGCAGTTCTAGACTGCCAGAGCACTCGTGTTTATAAGAATGAAAGAGAAGTCAGGCTCTAATTTAATATTTCACATCGAGCAATACATTATTATTATTAGAATTATTTTTATTATGTTGTAATTAAGACACACTAAATGAGCTACATTGTAAAAA
This sequence comes from Watersipora subatra, assembly GCF_963576615.1. Classification (NCBI taxonomy): domain Eukaryota; kingdom Metazoa; phylum Bryozoa; class Gymnolaemata; order Cheilostomatida; family Watersiporidae; genus Watersipora; species Watersipora subatra. The sequence goes on from NC_088717.1 coordinate 39,910,104, forward strand.
TCTATATACATTTTGTAAGAGGTACAGGAGCATGTAGACAGACAAAAGTCTCATGATGCGAGAGTCACAACAAAGAAAACAGCTGATGACAATCATTAAAATTCAACTATTCGATATTTACAAATACCTTTAATATTGTTTCAAAAATGTGTACAGACGAGCAAAGAACACATTTTTCTCACAAATAGTGAGAAAATGCATTTTATGGATTTGGTTTATTGAACAGAAAACTAAATGAAATTGGTCTCCTAAACACGCATATATGGGTGTGTTCTAGTCCGTTTTCGGATAAATTGATACCGTCATGCTACGGTAGAAGAAGAGTATATTAAGTTGTTGTGGTAACTTTAGATGTCTTTGATAAGGTTACCTCTACTGATTTAACATGGACAAAGATAAATGCTTTAAAACAATTTGGGTGAGTCATGACTTGCTCAAATAAATTAAAAAGAATGATGCACTTTTCAATCAAAGCTGTAACTTTCCAATCAGCGCTAAACTGAAATAAAAAAAGCTAGATTAGTCTATTATAACAAACTAATGAGTAAATTATGGGCTATGCTAGCAATCTTTGAAAAGTTGTCAGCACAGTTGTGGGAGTAAAAGCATACAATAAAATGGAAAAGATTGAAGGGAGTAATTCTGTACTAATTAGCAGTAGCACAGAAATAACCAGCCATTTTAATGAGTTCTTTATTGAGATTGGAGCAAAGTTATTCAGTACCATTTCAGGTGTTCTTCTAATTACCTTAGAATACCACTATCCAGTTTTTAGCTTTGAAACTGAAGAACAGCAGGTACTTCAGCAAGAAGTGAAGAGTGTCTAGATAAGTAAATCAGAAGGTCTAGATATAGGCCCACCAAATTTACCCAAAGACAGCGCTGACCACTTGACTCCTCTGCTAATTTACATAATAAACTTCAAACCAAACTGGCTATGTTTCTCTTCAATTAAAAGTAGCCTAAGTTTTACTCATTTATAAAACTAAGAGCAGCAGGTATGCAGTAAATAATTGTAAGCTAATAGCTAATTTGCTTATATTTTCAGGAAGTTTTGAACTCACCAGGCCTAAATCATTCAGAGTCTGCAAATAAAGTTTCACCAAATTCGCACTGGCTTCAATTTGAAAAAGGACAAATGACGCTCTTATTCCTCCTATGAATAATATTTAAATGGCTTCGCAATCTAGTAAAGTAATTTTAATTATTTCTTAGACTCCTTTAACTTCTGGTAAAATCTGACCGAGCAATGTGTCATAATGTTTTCCCAACCTTCTGTTCAGCTCACTAAAAGTTATCTTACAGGAGAAATAAAATAAGTGTGAAATTTAATACTCTAAATTCAGGGAGTGCACGAAGAATATGTTTCACTCATAGTTTGGGAGTCTGTTTCGAACATATCACAACACTACATACTTCTCTCGAAGACTCCATCGTTTTGCTGCCATCTACACGTCATCTCTCATCAACCTCCTGCACTACTTGGTCGACCACACATTTTATCCACACAGGGGGCACTTGCCCACGAGAATTCCTTTGGGGATGTCATGCAATAAACATCGGATATTTCCTTAACTTTTGGCTGCAGAAACTGTGTGAATTATATTTGTATTTTATGGTTTGGTGAATATTTCAACAGGCTGTGATAAATAGCTGTCGGTCAACTTCCTTGGACATTGTATGTGGAGTTACCCGAGTATCAGCATATAGGCCCGCTCTGTCTCTGGTTTATGTACATGACCTAATAAATTATGCAAAAATATTCAAACCCATCTTGTTTGTTTATGACACAAACCTCGTTTTTGAAAATAGAAAGCTAAACTCTGAAACTGACAGTGTAAATGCAGGGCTTTGCCTCATTGGACATGGTGCCTTGCCAACAAGTTAGCCGTAAATGCTGATAAAACATATTTTATCATTGCTAAAATTCCTTACATGTAGTTTAGTCTCAACAGCAAAGTTACTTCACACGAGTCTGCCTTGCCTGGAATTCAATACATAAAATTAAGCAACTAAGGCAAAGCTCAGGCCTGATTCATCAGACCTCATTCTTTTTTCTGCACAACTCATTAGTTCCTTTATACAATAGACTTATAAGCAGTAATCTGGTATGCCGCTTACCACCTTTGGATAATGCATTAGCTGAAAAAATATTAAAGGTATTCACTATCCAGAAATGAACTACATGTTATGTTCATGCTATGAATGTTATGTTCCATAAGGTAGCCTTATCTAAGTCACCCAACTTATACCCATAAACTACGTTTCCTAACTCACTCTGATCACATGAATAGACCTGACAAGCCATACCATGCTACTCACAACTATCAATTAGGCCACCCAACTTCCTGTCCGCATGTGGTCAGACATATGTCACATACTAGCTGTCTGATGCGTGGAACTGTCTTCTGGTGAACCATAGAGGTGAGTATTGTGAAAGAGTTTGGAGTGTCTCTGAAAACGTACATGCTGGACTCACTGACATATTGTCCACGCTGCCTAGAGTTACCAGCTGTTTACACAGGCTCTCCCCTCGATTACGTATAATATTGTGCGACCATGTGGTTTAATTATTAGTTTCTGGAAACATGCCTACCACCATTTTCAGTATTTGTAGCACTGTGTTGAGCATCAACCTTAAACTGCTCTGTGTGTAGCCAGTTCTTCAACATTGTAAAGCGATAGTCCAATCAGGTTCAAGTATTAATAACCTGCTCATTTTGGTAGTCATGCTTTTTTACATGTAAGTACAAAAACTACAAAAAACTGCAAATAAATAAAATAGTTTTAAAGGCACCTCACACACACCTATACTGCTGTGTACTGATCAGGTTACATGTGTTATAAAACATAAAAGTATCATGGAGCCAATATTCAGGACAAGCAACATGTAATTTGGTAGTACGTAAACCTGTCTTACCATATCATATAACATCAAATTATCTGATTATCTGCAGAGATGATATAAACTAGTACGCTGGCAGTTCTTTGCGTGGTGAAAGGTTGTCAAGTGTAATAATTACCAAATATGTACAATTAGTCATCATTTTGGCAAATGATCCAGTGGTGCAGTTGGTAGTTGGCTTGGTTACAATACTTGGGCATGTGAGTTCAATATCTGTGTAATGCATTATTTTAGTTTCCTAATGCTCTGAACACAGCTTCATACAGCAAACAGGCAAATACGGCTCAAATACGGTTATAGCAAAGATGAATATTTCTAATTGCTAATGATCAGAAAAAGCCAGCCTAAACTATTTATGGAACAAGCATCAATGATATTGCCTGAATATTTGATAAATTATGGTGTTAATTTTTATTCTACCAAATTCTAATTTGCTAACACTGATCTATCAAATATTACAATTTAAAGGTCTATCGCTATACTTCATGGTCAGCTAGCGCTGACTGCTCTATCAATAGCATTCAGAGTGTTTTAATAATTTACACAACAAACTTGCATTGTCTATATTAAACAACTCCTACATATTGAGAATGTTGAGCAATCAGGAGCTTGTCAGTGAAACACATATAGTATCAATTAGACATATAACATCAGATGTAGAATGCATGATGTGTTAGCATGGTTGATGCAAGTAGGAAAATTGTATGGTCTTTTTCCTATTGACTGGGGGCGGCGGCTTCTTGTATTACCCAAAATGCAATGTCATTCCACACATTCCAGTGAAAGGCACTGGCCAGGTAATCGAGAGCTTAAATCTCTAAAAAATATTCTGCAAATGAGGCATTGCTTCATTTGTCAGTAAATTTTCACAAATATCTTTTATCAGATATATAGTCAATGTAGTTCAAAGAAGGGGCGCATTCTACAGTCCGTCTTTGACCAGGTACGTATATAAACCCTCTGCATTGTTACAGCATTTTGAATAGTTTAACTTGCTGGCCTACACTAAAGCTAAGGTGTAAATGTAGATTAGCTTTACCTGAACCGTGTTAGAACTAGTTGTGTGTCATAAGATATATTTACAGTTTAGTAGTCTCAGCTAACTATGCTTTAAATGGCGATGTAACCTTCTGAGCAGCCAAGGTTCATTTGCTGATTTTGGTTCAACTCTGGAGCAGCTCCAGGACTTCTCTTGCTCATTTAAGCTAGATTTAAAGATAAAGATGTTTTCTTCTATTGCATCTTTTTTCTATCAGTCATTTTAATGAATTTATTGCCTTACAGCCAAGCTTCAAAAAGCTAACATTGGAAACAAATGGAGAGCAAACTTTGAAGGTCAACTCCATTGTCAGAGTGAGGTGATTTGAAAAATAATTTTAAGCGGCTAAAAAAATAGACTAGAAAATTTGCGATGTGTTGGCACTATATTGGTAAAAAGTAAGACACTGGCTGATTGACTTGACTGCAAATCTACCAAAGTTCAGTTAGTTCTACAGCAGACCACCTTTTTATATTTTGGACATCTTTGCTTTAATATTTTATATTAAAACAACTAACTCCCAGCTGTTTTGGCTACTTCTTGGCACCTTTTATTGAGAGTGATTAGATAGACTGTATGGTAAAACAGAAGAGTGGCTAAACTTCCAGCGACAGCTAGAGGTTAACTTTTAATTATCACCTTTTAACAAGTGCTACAAAGAACCTTGTTGACTGCTCAGCCAATCCAAATAAGAGCTACATCTTGGTTGGCTTGTTTACTCACTAACTTGCGGATAACATTGAGGCTATTATAATCTTCTATTCTACATATATAAATGTGAACGTATGTCTGTCCTTCCAGCTATAGCTATTATTGGAATAGCGTAGCTGGCCAACAACGCTGTAACACAACGTCATGCCTACAGCATTATTAACTAGCTTACTGGATTTTCAATTGGCAATGTGCCAGGCTAATAGCAAGCAGCTCTCACTACTTCTCATTGTTTATAAGACAAAACACTTTTATCATGATATGTAGCTTGAAAGTTAGAATGACAAATGTTGTTATATGTTCAATACAAATCAAATTTCTGTCCAAAAAGGTTTTTCTATTACCCGGGCAACGCCGGGTAGCACAGCTAGTAAGTGTATAAAAGTGACTAATGGCGCTACTAGCAGGACCAAATTGTGCAATATGATGTTTATTTAGTTTCATGATGTGATAGCTGAAAACCTATTCTTATATGTTGTAGAAAGAATGGCGCTGTATTCTCTCTTACTGCTGAGTTGTCTTGTATCTTTGGTTGGGGCTCAGGGCTGGGGCAACTCAACATATGTATTTGCTCAGGCAGAGGATGGTCTTTTCATGGGCAGACAATTTTTGATTGAAAATACTCCAATCAATGGATTCTTTGGTAAGCATCTTACTGGTTTTTCAAAAGTGCCTATTGTAGATAACTTTTTATACGTTTTATGTCTGACAAAATTGGCTAACATATATCAGGCAGATAAATATCTTTAATTCAGCAATTCCTGAATTAATTTTTAAATTTTACTTTAATTTTCTCTTCCACATCAAAAGATGATAACTACTCTGAGTGTGTAAACATAATTTATATTGTTCTAAAATTAAATGATCTCCGATCTCTAGAATTAGGAAACCAAAGAGAGTATTTGAGTTGTATAAGCGTAATAAGTATATACTAACACTATAATGTACTATTACACTATATGTAATAGTACATTATACTGTTACACTATAATGTACTATTACACTATATGTAATAGTACATTATAGGGTTACAACTCTTATTAAAATGTGCAATCAACTATAATTTTATACAAAATTTAACAGCGTAGATACCTTAATGCTAAAGGAAGGAATATAATGTCAAAGATTTAACCTTTTACTTTTTCTTATGTATACTTAAAGGTGTTCCCTATGCGAAACCACCAGTAGGAGAGCTCCGGTGGCAAAGAACAGTTCCAACTGGCAAATTTGATGAGAGAAAAGAGACCTTCACAGCAAGCCCTGTCTGTCCCCAAATAGCTGCTACTGGAATGGGTGATTGACTTTTCCCACAACCATTAACATAAGCAGATGGCAGAACTCCATCTTTCAATTCCCTTACAACAATTACTCTTCTCAAAAAATTATGATTTTAAGTAAAATCGATTAATCGATTATTGTAGATGTCATTGGCAATGAAGACTGCCTCTATTTAGATGTTATCATAGGAGGAGTCAGTGAGGAAACACTTAAACCTGTTGTTATATTTGTTAACAACTTTGAGTACTACAGGCAAGGGATCAGGTTGGTTGATACTCTAATATCATTAATTTATTACATAAAATGTTTATTTTCTAAACAGTTACTAGGCAGCAACACCTTAGATAGAATCTTTACTTGCATAATATGAGCAGAGATTGATCGCGTAAGAGGCACTGTTCACGCTTTGATTTTTTAAGACTTACAGTATTAAGCTCGTTGCAGCTCTTTTGTTAGTGATTTCTGATGCTAGTTTTTTGAATTCTAAAACACTTTACTTTTAATTTAATCTTAGAGCATATATCAGCAAACAGAAAATAAACGGTTTGTTTAGGCCACTTATGTACACTGACAGCATTTAAGGTCAAAGGCTTATGCTGCCAATAACGTTTTGTGAGACTTGCACTGTGGCAGCCATTAAGGTTGCTGCTGCGCCCTTATTACCTTAATGAAATGCTACAATAGCTTTATGTCAATGATGTTACCTGGGTGATGAGGCTGGGTGGTCTTATCCTCATTGCATTTTTTAGGCTTGTAGTAAGCTATGCACCTAAGAAATGATTTATGTGATCACATTTTTGTTAGCGTAACTAATATTTCTGCTTTTCAATTCGTTGGCTTGTTCTCCAAACCGAGGTTTTGGCGATCTACAAATATTTTCTGTAAAATTCAAGAAAGATTATGATCACTAATATTGTTACTGCTTATTGTTATTACCGTGTCAGTCTAGCATGCTGTTAGAGATTGTTAGGTGTGCCGATAAAGCAGTGAGAATAACAATATGCACAATTAATCTGAAATACTGGAAGGCAGTCAATTTGTGCAGTTGGCACGGTGTCAAGCTAATAAGTCACTTGTAGGGAGTGGTAATCCTATGTTTTTTCCCAACCTAAACCATGGATTCTGACAGACGGTCGTACTTGACTCTTATTATAGTAAATATTATAGCAAAGATTGTTATTGCTGTATTTTGATAGAGACCGTGCTTCATTGTTTTACCACTTCATAACGGAGATGTTCACGTTGGTTGGAAGGGTGTGTGACTACCCTCCTGTACCGTAATATTAGGTTCTAGAATGCAGTTAGTATGATAGGTATACAAATATTGTAGAAATGATATTGCTTTCAAATTTTTTTGAAATGTAAGAGAAAGAGTACTACAATATTAAATTTTGCTATAAATTCTTTTGTAGTCACACCGGAGTCATGATGGCTAAAAGAGAAGATGTGGTAGTTGTATCTGTCAATTCACGCCTCGGAGCTCTAGGTTGGCTGTATGATGGCCCAGGTACTGGTAACATGGGCCTCTGGGATAACATTGCTGCCCTTAAGTGGGTCAACCGCAACATTGAGTCATTTGAAGGTGATCCTAATAAGGTGAGCTTTATTTCCCTTTCTGCAGATTGAAACTTCCTTATAATGCATCGCGTTTGCATATATTGTGCTGAATACCAACAAACTACATTTAGTTTTTGCAACATAGCGGCGATGTTACTAAGTTGCAATTATTATTTGGTTTGATATATTTTATTGACAAAATTTATCAATAGTACCAAAATAAGAAACATAATATCAAAAACAATATTAGTTGTTCATATATCCAATGATAACCATGAAAGGGCCTCAAAACTTCTGCAAGACACTATCAAGGAATATTCTTTTACCTTCAAAACATTAAGTACGGTAGGCATTTGATTTGTAGCTATATGTACATCAACATATGTATAAGCAATTTGATGTGTACATCTAGGTATTTGCAATCTATTTACTTCATAACTACCTATACATCTATGTTTATGTAAGTCATTTGATTCATAGCCACACATACATCTATGTCTGTATAAGCCATATGATTTATAGCTATACATATATCTGTGTATGTATGTGTAGATGAATTAATTTGTAGCTAGACCTATATCTATGACATAGATGTAGGTAATATATTGTAGCTTATACATTGTATAAACCACTGTTTTGATCTGTAGTTTCAGCTACACCTATGGACTTGCAAGCCATTTTATACAAACACGCGCATCTATGTTTGTATAAGCTATTTAATGACAGGAATCTATGCCATATTTCCTCTAACAGAATGCATAGACTTACTCAGACATAGAGGGTGAGAGATGTGCTCTGTGACTATATTTTAAGGCATTAAATACTAAAAAATACCATCAAATATGCTGAATGAGCATTTCTATTAATTTTTCTATTTATCATAATATTTTTAATTAATAGGTTACAGTTATGGGAATAGGCAGCGGTGCGACGATAGCGGAAATGTTGGCAGCAACACCTTTAGCTGAAGGCCTATTTCAGCATGTGATCACCATGTCAGCACTCAATCAGGAGGCCCAATCCCTTGAGCCTAACAATGATGTAGAGGTTTGTCTATTTAGATCTTCTACTTTCGAAACTCTTTACCGCTGTTTATCTTTTATTTACAAATGTTTAAGGTTCAATTTATTTTGTTATAGGTTTGACAACTCCAGAGAGCATGAGCCTTAATTATTTGATTTAGACCTTGGGTATCTAAGTTAAAGAAATTTCTTTTTGATGCTTGTTTATTACTAACTCATTAGTGTAAAATATTAATAGATATGTGGCAACAATGAGGTAAACTTGACCTCTCAAAGCATTTTATTTGTGCTTTTAGGACATTTGAGTCAACAAATCTGTTTTTGGTATCACATGAAAAATCTACATAAGTAAATGATACAAAGTTTTATTGATGTATAGTCTTTGTGAGTTGATTGAAACCAAAATGCCTTTGCTTTCTAAAATCTTTTGAAGTTTTTATTTTTTATGTTTTATAGTTATACATATTAAATATCTGGTACTTACTTTATATAACTTTTATTTTCAATCAATTGATTTTTTCTCAGTAAGCATCATAAACTACAAAAAGTCGTTGTATTTTAAACAGCCTATTTCTCATTCTTAGTGAAAAACAGTTAGGTAATCTTCTCTTTTCTAACTGCCTCCACATATAGAATTTATATAAGCTCTCTTAGTTGCCTATATAACATTCTTTGCCAAATTTCCTTCGTAGACTTGCGGAGCCAAGTTGGTGACACCAATCCTCGAAACTGTTATTTGCACCTTACAGTTCTGGCCAGCAACAGAAACACTAATCTCTTGTAATACTAAATAACACTCAGATGTGTTCAGACACAGCAATCCGATGACCTACTAATACCTTTCCTTGCTTTACCAGATAGTTACCTGTCTAGCATTTCTTATGCAGATGCTTCGGAAACTGGCTGGATGTAGCTCGAGTCGCACCGTAACGTGTAACATAGACAAATTAGGAGCTGAAGAGATCGTACAGTCAATAAATTACAGCTGCCCAAACTTTGATGATAAAGATTTGTTTCCTGGAGGATTTGACAAAACTAAGTTGTACAAGTAAGTACATACATGTAAGTTGTACAAGCAAGTACATAAGTATGTAAGCAAGTAAGTACATACGTTGTACAAGTAAGTACATAAGTATGTAAACAAGTAAGTACATATGTTGTACAAGTAAGTACATAAGTACGTAAGCAAGTAAGTACATATGTTGTACAAGTAAGTACATAAGTATGTAAGCAAATATGTACATACACTGTACAAGTAAGTACATATGTTGTACAAGTAAGTACATAAGTGTGTAAGCAAATATGTATATACATTGTACAAGTAAGTACATAAGTATGTAAACAAGTAAGTACATATGTTGTACAAGTAAGTACATAAGTACGTAAGCAAGTAAGTACATATGTTGTACAAGTAAGTACATAAGTATGTAAGCAAATATGTACATACACTGTACAAGTAAGTACATATGTTGTACAAGTAAGTACATAAGTGTGTAAGCAAATATGTATATACATTGTACAAGTAAGTACATAAGTATGTAAACAAGTAAGTACATATGTTGTACAAGTAAGTACATAAGTACGTAAGCAAGTAAGTACATATGTTGTACAAGTAAGTACATAAGTATGTAAGCAAATATGTACATACACTGTACAAGTAAGTACATATGTTGTACAAGTAAGTACATAAATATGTAAGCAAGTAAGTACATAAGTACGTAAGCAAGTAAGTACATATGTTGTACAAGTAAGTACATAAGTATGTAAGCAAATATGTACATACACTGTACAAGTAAGTACATATGTTGTACAAGTAAGTACATAAGTGTGTAAGCAAATATGTATATACATTGTACAAGTAAGTACATAAGTATGTAAACAAGTAAGTACATATGTTGTACAAGTAAGTACATAAGTACGTAAGCAAGTAAGTACATATGTTGTACAAGTAAGTACATAAGTATGTAAGCAAATATGTACATACACTGTACAAGTAAGTACATATGTTGTACAAGTAAGTACATAAGTGTGTAAGCAAATATGTATATACATTGTACAAGTAAGTACATAAGTATGTAAACAAGTAAGTACATATGTTGTACAAGTAAGTACATAAGTACGTAAGCAAGTAAGTACATATGTTGTACAAGTAAGTACATAAGTATGTAAGCAAATATGTACATACACTGTACAAGTAAGTACATATGTTGTACAAGTAAGTACATAAATATGTAAGCAAGTAAGTACATAAGTATGTAAGCAAGTAAGTACGTAAGCAAATAAGTAAGAACCTCTAAAGTTTGGCTTAAATAAGATTTTGTGTAACTCATTACCGTACTTCAAAGAAAAACATTTTTTATAAATGTTAGATTAGAGTTGCTTTGTATACATTTTTAGGTTTCCCTTGTTGTCAGGAGTAGCTTCAGCTGATCGTCTCTTTTGGAGTTATGATTTCATTGAAGAAAAGACTGAGGACACTGCTGGTATCTTAACCCAACCAGTGATGGATGACATAGTGCAATCATTGTAAGTACCAAGGCTCAACCATAGAATACACTTTTTATTAGTAAAGTCTGTGCATTTGGTTTTCTTTTGAATATGAACTTGAACAAAAATTTTTAATAGATTTTATTAGAAAGTACAGCTATTTTTCTTTCATTTGTGATTGTTTTTGATGTTTGAGGTGATCTGACAACCATGTCTGAAGATTAAAGCCAACAAAACTTTATCGTGGTTGAAACGCTCAGAAGAAAAATACTTGTGAAATGATATCGCCAGTTGCTATCATTGCTATAGTTGCTATCATTGCTATAGTTGCTATCAGTTACTGCGTTCATGTTGTAGCCATTACGTGTCTCTATTCTGTTGGTTTTTGCAACTATAGACGTCATAATTGCACTTTAACTTAAATCTGAGAGTTTTAACTTTGATTATATTTTGTCGATTTTCATTTTGAAGCATCCTGGCAGTCAGATCGCCTCAAACATCAACAATTAATTACAAATGATAAAAAATGCCGATACTTTCTGATAAAAATTACTAAGATTTTGTATAAGTTTAGCTTTAATAGTTTAACAAATAATGTGACGGTAGAGTAAGAACAGAATTGGTATTCGATAAATTCAAACATAGCATAAGTATTCTATTTATTTTTTCCTGATTTTTGGTTCGCTATCATTTATAATACACAAATTACAAATACATGTACCATCTAATTTTGTACCATCTGCGTTTTGTTTGGTACAGTAGATGCTCTCCCACTCCCATATATGTTAACTTATTTTACTAACGTTATACTTACTAGCATTATATTTTACTAACATTGTCGGATTATAAATACTGAATGATATAACACCTTCATATATCACTTGTGTGTTTCAATTCTCAAATCCCAGATATCCATGACATGATGATTTTATGTTGAACCTTCCAAAATATGTAATCAACGATTTTATTGCTAATTATTTTAATCTTTTGTCAAAAGAGATAATATGTATACCTGAACTTAGTAGTTTCACGTCTTCCTTGTATAAAGTTTTGTTTTTGTGTTTATCGCACCATCTGGCAATACTTTTTTATTTATTTATGTATTTTTGACTACACTATCTGTACAATATTTTTAGCAAAGTTTGAACATAATATAATATAGTATATTATACTATATTATTATTGAACATATATAATATAGTTTGAACAGCTGCTCACTAGCTGTATTAAAAGTGCTTAAGTTCAAAAGCAACAATCTTTTTATGACAGGAATATGACAAAATTCATTTGTTTGCAGGTGCAAAGCTGGATTTAATGAGCCATCTACCCAATGCATGTGCTTCAACGCAATACGAAGCACATTTCAACTAGACCAGTATGCCCCGTACCCAAACAGTGAAGTTGTGAGCCTCCTTAGTAAGTAGAAACTGCAATCTAATGAATTTGAATGTTTTTGCAGTAAATTAATTTATTTTTAAGGTTTAAAGAAAAAATCTTTTTTGTATAAAGAACGTTAAAATGCATTGTAACATCAGTTATGGAACTGCTTGATTTATGTAAAAAGTGTAGAATTGACTAACTTTTCTCCCTTCAATTAAAGGAATGATGCTTGAATCTAACGTATCTCCAGCTTTCTTATAAAATATTCGCTACTTTTGACTTCTATTAATAGTCGTTAGTCAATATAAAGATAAGCGATACTTTCTAAACATGCTGCATTAGCTACAAAGTGGCAGAGTAAATATTAGGTTTACCATTAGCTCATGGTTCATTTGTTTCATTAATCTAAACAGAAACACAAAGTGAGCTCTTCAGATGCAGCGAAGCATCAGCTCATCTGTCTTCAAAGTTGACAGTCTCTATCAGTAAGTGATAGTGTATAAATGTATTAGATATAATATAAATATTAGTATAGTATATATAAGATACAAGTATTGATGAAACTTGTAAAAGTGTGTACCTTATAAAATATACTTAGCCTCTTTGCATATGACTAAGAAGTTCAATGAATACATGTCACACTTGAGGTAGAATCAATCAGAGATATTTCACAACAGTTTAAAAATATACAATATAGCAACGTTATCCAACAGAAAATAATGTAGCAATTTTTCATTTAACTAAACTACCAAATTACTTCCAAATTTATTTTAAAAACACATAATCAAAGTTAGCTGTCTCATCAAAGTATATATGTTAGCTCTCTCATAAAAATATATATGTTAGCTCTCTCATCAAGGTATATATGTTAGCTCTCTCATCAAGGTATATATGGTAGCTCTTTCATCAAAGTATATATGTTAGCTCTCTCATCAAAGTATATATGTTAACTCTCTCATCAAAGTATATATGTTAGCCCTCTCAGCAAAACATAAATGTGAGCTCTCTCATCAAAATATATATGTGAGCTCTCTCATCAAAGTATATATGTTAGCTCTCTCATCAAAGTATATATGTTAACTCTCTCATCAAAGTATATATGTTAGCTCTCTCATCAAAGTATATATGTTAGCCCTCTCATCAAAGTATATATGTGAGCTCTCTCATCAAGGTATATATGTTAGCCCTCTCTTCAAGGTATATATGTTAGCCCTCTCATCAAAATATATATGTTAGCTCTCTCATATGTTGTGATACTTGCAAATGTTTTTCTCAGGTTTGTGTTTATGTGGTAGGCTGACTAATGTTTTGTTTTATTTGCAAGTTGCGATCATACATTATTTACTATTCTCCAAAAGCAAATTTATAAAAACTGTCTGATATAGCAAAAGCCCTAAACTCTCTCTAAATAAAAACTCGACTGTTCGTAGGTAACACAGTCGTAACAATTGATTTAGACCTACATTACAAATAAGATCATTCAAGAAAGCTTTGATAGGAAAAGTGTTAAGGGTGCTTGACAGCTAAAACAGCAAAACTGTGACGAATATGGATGCAAACCAAAAAGTGAAATGATGCTTTTAAACACTAAATTCAGTTGCACTTCTCATAAAATTATAAGGTCTGTATTTAAAATATACTTTTGTCAGTCTTTGAAGTATAGCTTTAAACTAAGACAAGACAGAGTGTTCAAATAACAAGCAAGATAAACCAAAAGGGATAACCAGAAGAGATTAAACTTTTTAACGAATTTAAAACCTGTACATTGAACATTTGCACAGCCACCTATTGCTATCTTTGAGGCATGCCGATGGTTTATTTTAGCATGTCAGCTTTGAAAATTTGAGAAAGTAGACATACTTTGAACTTCTACATTTCTCACAATGTTTAGGGTTTTAAAATAACAAAGTTAATTTTATTAGTTTTTATGGTTTTTGCAAGTTAGGAAGTCATTTGAAGCAAACACCTATTGATTATTCAAGACCTTAGAACTTACTCACGTGTGGTAAACCTGCCATTATTGTAATGTCTGCAAGGTGTCTTGGTAGCGTGTCAGTTATTTGAACATGACATCAATCAAGCTAGGAGAAGGAAATAACAAAATTTCTCTATCTCTGCAGGCTCATACTTCCACTCTAAAACTATAGCTAATATTCTTGAGCATGCGAAAGGCCGAAGTGCTGATGTCAATACCTATGCCTACATCGTAGACATAACCGACGATCTCGAGCGCTATGAGCTACCTTCTACAGCGACTGGTGCAGATCGCTCCATTATGGCCAAGCTCGTGTTTGGCTATTCTTTCCTTGCTTTTGGAGAAAAGTTTGAGTTCATGAATTCAGGTGAGCTTTGAAGATAGTTTATTTGTAGCTTTTGTGACCTAGATTATTTGCTGTTTAGTAACTCTCCTCAAGTCAATGATCAATGCCATTTCTTTGTAAATGCACCAGGTAGAGTGCTGAACTCTGTTTAGCTACTCGTGAACTTCCTGTTGATTTTATCAAATTCTCACCACAGAAAATCTTGTACATAAAAAAGAATTGTTTATTAAATAGCTTCTTTGAATTTGTTCAGGTCTTTTTGTCTTTTAAAAAGTGTGTTTAATTTAGTGCTATAATAAAGCTAGCCTGAGAATTCATACTGAAACAATTTTTAATAGAGTTGCAACTGAAGTAATATACAGTATGATATATGAAATCAAATGTATGCTCCTAAGCTATAGAGATATAGAGCCAGACTATAGCTGTACCTGTATTATTTTATTGATCTCTGGGGTAACTCCACCAGACTGTTATGACCAGACTGTTCATGCTAACACTAGACTGTGTGTGCTTTCTGTCTGCCTCCTGTTTACATTCAGAGCATGCAGGCTTGTATTAATTATTTTGCAATTATTGGCTATAATTATGATGAAATAATTAATTCAATTATGCAAATATAGTAACATTTTGCAGAATTTTATAATGGCGAGCTATTCTCTGGTATTGACTCATTGACCATGTTTGGTGGGAAGGTTGAACTGCGCCCGCAAACTCAGGATATCATGAGATACTGGGCTAATTTTATTAAATCTGGGTAAGTTTGAGTAACTTGAACATCTCTTTAATGCATGCTGCATTAATGCATACTGCATTAATGCATGCTGCATTAATGCAGCATGCATTAATGCAGTATGCATTAATGCATACTGCATTAGTATATTAAAATATATGTTTACAGATGGTGTATTAGTTCTTAATGCTTACTGCTTTAGTTTATCTGCAGCAAGGTTATAGAACGGCTTAATATAGTTTTTCCATTCATATCGTGCTGGCTAACTAAATTAACTAAAAGAATCATTATGTTATAGTTATTATGAAAATGTTTCCTAATACTATGTTGTATTTCTAGTAAGGTGAGCACAGAGAAATTACTGTATTATCTTGTCATATATCACATTAATGTCATGTATTTGCAATGTAGGTGTTTAAAATTACTGGGATTGCATAAATTGGTTGATGCTTATATCTGCTCATACTGGCATGTATATGCGCTCATACTGGCATGTGTGTATGTTCATAGTGGCATGTGTATCTGCTCATGCTGACAGATGTGTATGTGTTCATACTGACAGGTGTGTATGTGCTCATACTGACATGTGTATGGGCTCATATTGGCATGTGTATGTGCTCATACTGACATGTGTATGTTCTCATACTGACATGTGTATCTGCTCATACTGACATGTGTATGTGTTCATACTGACATGTGTATGTGCTCATACTGACATGTGTATGGGCTCATACTGACATGTGTATGTGCTCATACTGACATGTGTATGTGCTCATACTGACATGTGTATGGGCTCATACTGACATGTGTATGGGCTCATACTGACATGTGTATGGGCTCATACTGACATGTGTATATGCTCATACTGACATGTGTATGGGCTCATACTGACATGTGTATATGCCCGTACTGAAATGTGTTTGTTGAGTGCCCTTAATTTTGTTAGCTTAAATTACATTTGAGAAACATTAGTTACAAACTCTGTAAAAGTGTATTATTAAATAAAAACTCAATTTAATGTGTAGATCCTTTTTTTTCCTTTGTCTCAATTTGGATGAACAAGCTGCTAAAATATGCGGTGCAATTAAATATAAATGTCTTTGGTACCTTTAAGGCAGGTGAATAGTGAAATGTAGACACTTAAATATGTTTTGGCTTGAAGTTGAGGTACGTTGTCTTATTGGAAGTTTTGTACAGGCAGAGAGTGCTTGGTGAAAGAGCCTGTAAACTTGAGAAAGAGATGTGGACAATATGTAAATTCAAATATTTATGCATAGAAAAGTGTTAGATTATTCAATGTATATACTTGGAACTAATCACAGGTCATCATCATTCTCCATCACACAGACCAGGTTTAAATATGTATTTTCAGAAGCTCAATGCAATCTATCATGCAGTACAAAATCGTTTTATAATCCAGTTCTAAAACCAAACATTTAATATTGATTGCATCACTCTGTAGACGCCGGTAATCCGTAAGTTTTTAAAACTATTGAAAAATCAACTTTAATTCATATATATAAATCTAAGTGTTTGTTGATCTGTCATTTGAATGTCCAGCTGTATCAATAAAGCTACAGGAATAAAAAAACTGCTTTGCACTGAAATTGACAGACAGACAGGCATGCTAACCACTGCATCACATGGCCACCCAGCCATTCTCGGAATAATTGTTTAATCTAGTACGCTTGAAGATCATGATTGTGTGGGAGATCGTGATAATAATGATAATGATTGTTATAAGCAGAATTAAAACTTGCAATACTGAGTTTTAGGTACTAAAAATCTACCACCAGCACGATTTGACCGCCATGTGGTGTCACAGAATAATCGTGCAGCTAATATTCAATGTGATTGTTTACTGCTTATCTGACTCAACTGTCCATGGTTTTACTTGGTTGTTAGTAAATAATTATAACATTTTCTAGAGCTGGTGCTGCAATACCATCTCGGCTATAGAAACCTTGATATTAGCCATTTTTTATTATTTCTTTTATAAAAATTTCAAGTTTACAGGAAAAAATTGCCAAAGATTCTCACATTTGCAGGTTTTTCTTTTTTGTAAGCTGGCTATAATATCTTTTTAATACTTGAGAAAAAGTTATTTGCATGTATACATAATACGCTATTTTTATTGTAAACACTTTTTCAGGAATCCTTCAGAAGGAAGACGTGTTGACAGAACCTGGCCATCCTATGACATGTACAACCGAGTCTTCATCTCCTTTGATGACACCCAAGTTGTAGGTCTAAAGAGATATTTCTATGAACATCGTAACTACGAGTACTTTAATGAGTTCTTCTATGAGTCTCTAGACTGCATTCGTGACATCCTAGAAGAAGATACCGATACATCTGAAGAGACGACTTCAGTGATACCAATATCAACCACTTCAGAGCCTGTTGATACCAGCTTATTGCGATCTACCTTGTCAGCTTCAACAGTGAGTCCTACACAAAGCTCAACTGCTGTAGAAAGCATGGGGACAGTGTTATCCGAGTCAGACTCAGATTCTCTCACCACAGGGTCAAGTTTAACATCATCTGAATTGGAAACTGATTCAAAAGTGATGCTGAATGTTACGGCCAGTGCCATTGAGTCAAACTCAACAAAGCTACCAATCACAACAACCGACACACTCTAGATAGAGGTCCGCTCTTAATACTGTTCACCTTTGCCGTATTGTGTATTTTTCCTCTTCTGAAGAGAAGTTTTAACAATAAAATATGGTTTATCGTACTAAAATTAAAATGGATTAGATAGTTTTTAACTTCTAAAACTGTTTGATTATTTAATACAGTATATACCCTGACATCTCCATAATTATTCATTTAAAATGCGGTGGAATGCTTGACACTTTGCAATCAACATTTCATGATGATGTGACATTGTGGCTAAAGATTCAATTGTTATTAATAACCTGTTACCTGATACACACTGAATGCTATGGCAACTGCATTGAAATAGCTACATTAATACCTTGACAGGACATTAATGACAATGTATAAATATAACAATCACTGTTTGTCTGAGCAGATTGGAAAAAATCAAAAATCAAATATGAATAATAAACAAAAATATAAAAGTAATAACAACAAGTGTGAATCAAATATTCTAATGTGCTTCATATGTGAAACTTGGTCTCAATTGTGCAAAAAACTCAGCAAATTGAATGTTAGCTATTGATCTCACATAAGCAAGCTTAGTCATTTTTTTCCTTGCCAGGGGTTAGGAATGTAAAGGGGAATTGGATAGACTTAAAGTACAGAAGTTTTTTAGCATTGCTGGTTACATTTTTAACTAACTTTTAAATAACTGTCATAATTCATTACAGATAATAATATGTCAAAATGTATAAATGATAGATATAAAGCTCAATAAAATTAACAAAAATATGTATAATAATTATATGTTATTATAATACTTTATATTATTATATTTTTTATATCCGATGGTATAATATGAAAGTACATATATGTGAAAACATATCTATGACTGTGACCTGTAAAATAATGCAAGCAACAGTTTTTGAATCACAGGCTAAGCGCTCTATTTTAATATTGTGTGTGCTCACTATAGTATAGTGTTTATTTCAAGGGATTTGTCACATTAATCAATATGCTCAGATACATTGACTGAAGTCTATATTTAGTCTTCACTTTCCACAATCTTATAATAGTCTAAGATTTCTGCAAATCATTTAAGGTGTTATCTAGATCAAATCATTTAAGGTGTTATCTAGATCAAATCATTTAAGGTGTTGTCTAGATCAAATCATTTAAGGTGTTATCTAGATCAAATCATTTAAGGTGTTATCTAGATCAAAAAATTGCTTAAAGATAAACTTGCGCAAAATTTAAGTAGATTATATCAGAAAATATTGGTATTTTTCTATTATTTGAGATGTTTTTATGTTTGAGGTGATCTGACTGCCAAGATTTTTCAAGATTAAAATTGACAAAGCTTAAGCTTGGTTAAAGGGCTCAGATCAAGCGGAAGTGCTATTATGAGGCTTATAGTTGCAAAGAGACCAACAAAGGAATGCATAACCTGGCAACTTCAACGCAATAGCCGATATCAACTATAGCAACGATTACAACTAGTCACATCATTTTGCTTGTAAGAGTTCTAACCGCGACCAAGTTTTGTCAGTTTTAATTTTAAAACATCTTAACAGTCAGATCACCTCAAACATAAAAAAATGATTGCAACTAATAAAAAATACCTATACTTTCTGATAAAATCTCCTTAAATTTTGTGTTAATTCATCTGTAATGCTTGAAACCTACATCATGCTCTGTAATTGCCTGTCAAAGGAAAACTTATACACACACAAGACTCTCTAATAGATTTGAAAAACTGCTGTTTAAAATCGGTTTTTTACATTCCACTGTTTAAAGACTAAGGAAACCATGGGAATATTCCCAGACAAGATCACAAAGTGGACACGCTTTGTAAACTTAAAAAAAGGAACTAAATGAAATGAAATATTTTGAGCTGCCTTGTTTGGCTAAGGAATGCTGGCAAGTGATAGAATTGTCTGGCTGCCTTGTTTGGCTAAGGAGTGCTGGCAAGTGATAGAATTGTCATTACATTTTAAAAGCAGAAAACAATGGAAACAGTACCTTTAGTTTTCTCACAGAATAACTGTTTGAAGTTGAATTTCTTCAAAATGTTTTGTTTCCATTCCTTTGTAACTACTCCATCTTATACAAATAGCCTGAATACTAGCAGAAATTCAGGCATGTTAGAAATTAAACTATCATTAGAAACAAAGAGGAAATTACATGCAAGTGTCAACACCATGACCAGTCTATCTGGCTGGTTGATTACCATAATACTAATCAGCACTCCTTGAAGTTATGGATGTCAGTCTCACTGAGCTTGACTGATGATGGTTTTGAGGAAGTTTCTAACCTGATAAAGTGTCTCCATATGCTATCACTTTCATACTATTATATTATGATGAAAGCAATGTTAACTCAAAGTGCTGAACCATACAAAAACTTCAACCAATTTTAGCCAGAACTTAGCTGTTGGCTACAGTGAATAGAATTAATCTTATTTGAAATATTAACTATGCCCTCCCATTTCCTCCTGAGCTGTTTCAACCTACTTGCTTTATTCATTTCATTATTCAAAACAAACACAAGTGTGTGAAAGAGAGGCAGTAATATATAAAAACCTTTCGAGTTAAACATTGTTTCATTTGAGTGTGAATAACAGAACCACACAGATAGTTTCTAGATTCGTGTAAGTGGCATTGAGTGGTTTTATGCCATTGTGGTAATTACTTTAGTGCTAGAAATATTTTCCTTTCATTAGTAAATGTCTTATAAGCTTTGGCACTCGATTCGGTGAGACTAAATGTATATCTAGAGCACACTTAAGTCTTGATATTGTAAAAAGATGATAGAACTTGTCAACAAGGAGTCAAGACTAAAACTAGGAGTCTGGGTCTTTCAGGTCAGGTAATTTTAGTAGACATTGCAATGCAGGTTTTACACCATTGTACTTTGAGAAACAATTGGATATTTAGAAGAGAATTATGGGGAAATTTTAGTTGAGTGTTTGTAAGTATGGCTAATTGTTGAGTGTTTTGTGATTAATTTACTAGAGATTACAACTTTGCATTTGTACTATTAAAAATGGTTGCAGATTTAAAAGAGAGTTATTATAGACAATGCTTGATTAGAGAGTGTGTAAGTATGGTTGATTGTTAGGTGTTTTGTGATTAGTTTAATAATGCGGAGATAAAACAATCACCAACTCTAATATAGTGCTTCATTTCATTTTGTTTACTTTAGATTTACTAATTTGAACCACATAAATGTAAAATAATGTATTTTGACTGCTCACCATTGCAAAGTGTTGCAGTTAACACCTCATCATAGAAGGCCAGTCAAATATTCATTGACTACTCATCTTGTAACTAATGTTTATCTACAAGTTATTTCAAGTTATCTGTCAAGTTATTTCAGTTTTGAGTTCATTAATGGTACTACAACTTGAAATATTCCTATAGGAATATCTCAAGTTGTAGTAAAATGAAGCCAGTAACTAGTTGCAGTGCAGTGAGCAAAAGTCACAGTTGGTTGCCTTTTATTTTGTAAAAACAAGTTCAACTATCAGAATATACACATTTGTCAATGCTATGAACTCAACTAATGTGAATGATATATGATGATATATACATATACATATAATATATTTCTAACAGTAGTTTAGTTGATATTTGAAAGTAGCAGAAAAATGATTTAGAAGCAGATTGGTAAAAATGGTAAAACTGATTTTTCATCATGACAAAAACTGATACCTAAAACAAACCATAAATATTTTAGAATATCGTTATATGCTACAATGAAATGTTCTCTGAAACTATGAGGAACAAGAAGAGGAACAAGTATGGACAGATGATATCAGGTCAAACATACTCAATAATACAGTTGTAGAGATTCATAGTGTTGACCAGAGCACATAGGGCCTGTGAGATGCTGACTCCTAAAATACAAATTTACTACTGTTAGTATCAACAGTCAAGTTTTATACAGCAGGAAGAATGTTGATAATTTCTAATTCTATGAAACATGATTGCTTTAGCTTAGAATAAATTTAATATGATAATAGCCTAGCAATTTTTTATTGTCTTTAAACATATTGTACACTATTAAGTGTTTTATTTACCTGCAGATTTATGCAATTGACACTACTATGTTTACTGGTAGCTGAATATCAAGTTGCTTTAGTTTATAGATAAATTATTTTAATAAGATTCTAGTTTATGAAATTGTTTAATGAAGACTTAATTTTATGTAACTAATTTATTATTATAATTTTGTAAGTGTAGCTACAAAATTAATATATTTATAAAGTAAATAATTAAAAATACTTTCCATTGTATCATTTAGTGAACATTTTTAATGTTGGATTATTTTGCACGCTTTAGTAAAAATAAGTGATATACATAAATCCCTTTAGAACTTCTGATAAATTTGACTGCAAGAAAATAATTTTGCTTTATTTTGGTCAACTTACTCTTACGTACAGTAAGTCAACTTGTATACCATGCAGTGGGTTTAATCAGGTGGATAAAACAAGTTATCAAGTTATCAAGTTATCAAGTTATCAAGTTAAAACAAGTATGGCTGCTAACTACTTCAACATTTCTTATTATAAATATGTGATTAGTTGAAAGCAAATTTGTTGCAATGTATCACATATTGATATATTAATGGGTAAAACATCTTCAAATTGAATGGTTGGATATACAGTAACGATGATCTTAGGTCGGTATAACCCAAGATGCACCGTTACCGATTATTCAACTGTTATAAATAACTGTTAACCGTTTCTTATATGACTGAGCTGTTATGCATCACATGTTACGCAACGCATGCTACATGTCACATGTTACACTTCACATGTGACATGTCTCATGTTATGTGTCGCATGTGACGTGTCACATGTTAGGTTACGATATCTCAAGATGACTAGATCTTCATCTGCTGATCTTTAGCTAACTTGTAAAATATTAATAATACATCAAAAATATAAAAGAATTTAGTCTAAAATATTTATTATTCTAACATTTATCATTTTAACAGAGAAGGTATGTCAAACACTTAATTCAATTTGAGTGACTAACTGTTGCCCATTTCTATTTTTGTTCTATGATTTTTGTATGGCATAAATTGGAAAATATTTTCATTTGAAATAAAACTATTGCCAATAAAGTAATAAATATTATGATATTCCATTCATTAGTAAAATATTTTGAAAGGATTCATTTTGTTATGGTCCTAACGATACATTGAAGCGTATTCTTCAGTGCTGAAATTTTGAAACATTTGTATGTCTTAAATACTCTCAAAGAGAAAGTTGCTGAGCTTCTCATAAATGCTGCTGACTGCTGCTAAAGGCAGCATCATGATTATGATTTTCATAAAAATATAACCCAAAGGTCACAAAGATCTTATAATTTTCTGCGTATGTACTTATTAGAAGCATACAAAAGTTTCTGTGCGAGTGAATATTTTAATAAACAAACATCATATCATATGCACCACTCTTGCTAATAGAACGAAAAAAATATTCAATGAGTTACTCGTACTGGAGAGAAAGCTCTTAATCTAAAGATTGTAATAATATCCAGTTTCATGAGTTCATACAAACCTGTAGGCTTAAAAAAGCCTATTGAAATTAGCAAATGAAACTTAATTAAAACTGTGTTGGACTACGTACGCTTTAACCTTGTTTATATTTAGAGCTGTGTACCTGAGCAACTGCTGCCGTAAGGATTATTACGTAGCTGACCATTGCTAGTGTTGTAATATCTAATATAACCTCCGAGATTGCTGATCATGTGAGTGTTGTAGACAAGAAAGTCATTTCTATCGCCGGAATTCAACAAGCTGAATGAGGTAAGACAGTTGGAGAAGATATAATGATGTTGAGCGAGTACTGCTGCCGCCTGCAAAAATACAAATCTTTATTGTATTTGAAGGCTAAGTCTTCTTTTATAGTTATAAAAAAAGTTCTTCTGACAAAGCTATTATGTAAAACAATGTAAGTAAATGTATTTCACTAAAATATTTAGGAAAATTGATTTTTAAAACTGAGTAAAATCCCAGAATTTAGAGCATTCAGTAAATTGTCATAAATTGACTCAAAGTAGAAAAAATATGGCATTTTTAGTCTTTCTTCATTTATTTATTAAAGTTAAATTTTTTCTCGATGTGAAAATGGAACGAGAAAGTTTACAGAACAAAATATTTTGAAAAGTAGTTTTAATTGCTACTACCTCAAGATATTTATTATATATATTATTATTATATTATATATATTATTATTATATTATTTATATTATTATTTATTAGGTTTCAGAATACACGAAGTAAAACAAAAAGAATAAATATTGCTTAAAAACCAATAGAAATGACAGCATCCAATGCAGTGTACACTCCAACTTATGCCATTTATCTGCTTAAAATGGAAAATAGCAGCGTAAAATAATATTTTTTTATAGAACTTGCATAGTTTTGTATCGAAGCAAAAAGGTTAACAAAAGATGGCAAGGCATAAAAAAGAACGCTCTATGTTAAATAAAAATATTTTCATTGAAAGATTAAATGGCATGCAAATATTTGCTTTAATACTTTTTTTTATCAAACAATGCATTTGTAGCTTTTTATTTTTTACGCTAACTAGTTTGCTATATAAGTTATTTCATAATAATTAGTTACCATATTTTAAATCAACCATTAGGCTGGTTTCTCTAAATGGTATACAGCATTTTTAAGAAATTGCGTTTCTGTCTTTGATATTGTCTGCAAAAATAATAACAATTTTGGCTTTTTCTAGAAAACTCTTTTTCAGTACAATCTACTGATAAAAACCTAGCTTAAATTCAACCACTATAATACACTCTAAAGAAGACTATTAGACACAAGGTATGCAACTCCATAAAACAATGTGTTATTCACTAAACACTGAAATATACACAGTGAACACGGTAATGGTTTTGGAGATGTTTTTTCATTTTAACTAGCTGTGGTGCCAAAACTTTAATAGCTCTGCAATACAATGCTGTCATGCAACTAGATATAAATTCAAACTAGAGTTTCACACACCTGAGCTTTCTGCAAATTTAGAAAAGCTGAGCAAGGTCTTGTTTGGCAAGTCCGAGTGAACCGTGATAGCCCTGCCTGAAGAGGATCGTTCTAAAAATCAGACATTGTCAAGGAATGCATAATGCTGTAAAGATGGTGAAGCAGCATTGTAAAGGCGATCTTCAAATTGCTTAGTTCTAGGATAAATAACAGAAATGAAAACAGAAATAACATGGCAATTGTTGAAACATCTAAAATTATTGAAATTTTTATATCAGTGCAGTTCTTCAAAGCTTTGATGATACAAACCTTTTTTAAAGAATTAGCGTTTTATTTATCAAACTTCAAAAAAGATCCCTTAGTATAGAGAGCTTTGGAAAACCTCCAACATTATTTAGGATAATCAAAGCTGACAGCATCGAGTACAACTCAATCAGCTACATGTATGAGTAGAAACAGTACTAGAAATTTTTATCAGATTTTAAAAAGGATTTTGATCTCATTGATGTGTATAACTTGTGTTGCCATATTATACCAATGAACTTAATAGCTATCAAAAATCACTTTCTTTTCGATAGCAATTTTTCATGAAACACCAAGTTAGGCAATAATATACAAAATTCTTCCCCTCCAATCACCAACCTACATATAACTTTTTATTTCATCACATTTATCAAGTGATTTACTAAATTTTTATCACAAATTTAGACATCATTTTAATAGGCAGAACCGATTGTAATAAAAAATGAAGGTAGTTTTTAATTATCCAACAACTACAGTCTTGTGCTGAAGTATAAAGCTATCTATGACAATTTAGTATTTCATAAATATATATAACCAGTTATAATTTGTCTAAAAAAGGACATGAATACAGAAACTTGATATTTAAATGCTAATCTCTATCTGTTTTTCTTAGTTACTAGTCATTATAAGCAGTACTCTGGAGGTTACATTATCAAGAAGTGTTAAAGGTAAACACTTTCTTGCTCAATGCTATTTTGAAAAACAATTGCGTGAGCTTTAAAAAATGACTGAATTTATACTACTAATAAAGCAAAATGTCCAACCTTTAAGAAAACTTCAAAAAATTAACACAAATTAACTTTTGCTAATGTTTCTGTAGCTCAGAGCGCATCTCAGTGAGTGAGAAAGTATTATACAACTAGGAGCATTAAAATTTTAACTCACAAACATTACAACAAAATTTCAGACAAAAGTACAATTTTAAGATTAAAATTGTACTTGTTAAGATTGTTTATAACTTTGATATATTTAAGTTGATTATATTATACTTTATAAGTGCACAAGTTGAACTGCATAAAAACAGTCAAAATTATAGAGCTGCTTTATTTTTTAGCACAGTAGTTGTAAGTTGGTACAAAACTGTTGAAGTGGTGAAACAAACAGCTTAGATTTAGGCAGTAAAATAGACGACGTAATATCACAACTATGAGCATTATTTAATAACAGCCAGAGGCATATATAAAGTAATGAAGGAAGTGAATACTTACAAACCAACAGTCGATATAGCTGAACAGGACGAGAGACTCATAGTACGCTGTAGTTCTCTTACTAGAAAAAAACCTCCTTACATTCTCACCAGAAACCGATGTGGGTACCAAGTTAAGGGTTAACAGACATGCTGCAAATTACCGGAAGTTATTGACGATAATGAAAGATATGAGAATGATAATAATGGAATATACGGGAATGGTAATAATGCAAGTTACGAGAATGGTAATAATGCAAGTTATGAGAATAATAATGAAAAACATAGTAACATGTCTGACTATAACTGTAGCATCATATGATGGAAAGGTAGGTTCTGAGGAGCATTGTCTCTAGAAAGTCAACTTGTTTAACTAACAAGGACTTTCACGTAGTCTGAGCATAACTTTTAGTTAAAAAATTTATAGCTTATCACAAACTTTATATAATCTATACTTTATAACAAAGTTTTAAAAATATATAGCTTATATTAGCGTTTAGACAATATATAGCTTATATTAGAATTTAGACAATCTATAACTTATATCGGAACTCAGGCAATCTATAGTTATAGTAAAGTTTAGATAATCCATAATTTATAGCTGAGTTCAGATATCACAGTTTAAACAATCTATAGCTTGTATTAGAGTTTAGACAATTTATAGCTTATATTAGAATTTAGACAATATATAGCTTATATTAGCGTTTAGACAATATATAGCTTATATTAGAGTTTAGACAATGTATAGCTTATATTAGAATTTAGACAATCTATAACTTATATCGGAGTTCAGGCAATCTATAGTTATAGTAAAGTTTAGATAATCCATAACTTATAGCTGAGTTCAGATATCACAGTTTAAACAATCTTTAGCTTGTATTATAGTTTAGACAATCTGTAGTTTATAACAGAGCTCAGATAAGTTATAGCTTGTATCTGGGGCTCAGCTATCTACAGCTTGCAACCATATTTATAAAAGGTTTCATAAACTCTACATACTCTGGCATGCTTCCAGGTTTACACCTGGAAGCACGCCAGAGTACAAAAGTGAAAAGTTCATGTTAAAAGCTTTTTGAGATATTTATAATTTGGCAACATTTCTGGCTGCTAGTGCCACTATTTTAAAAAAATCATCAGGCTTGACAATGGCAATTGTTTTGAGAAATGATGTCAAAACAGTAGAAATGATGTCTTAAACATTGGTAGAGCTAAAAATCTCAATCATAAAATGTAGATATCATTGACATCAGAAAGCAAAGAATTAGGTTTCAAACCAGAGTTAACAATATTGCATATAGAACTATAGAGGTAGCAGCTCCTAACTTGAGTGTATAAGAAGGGAAAATAAATGAAAACCTGCTAGCTGGATTTTTATTGTTAAATAATCTCTTTATCACTTCTGAAACAGAACATTTTTTCTATTCCTGGTGGTTGAAGGCGCTTAGTAACAACCTACGTAGGTTATGACAGTAAAGCATAAAATGATTGATTGAAAGATTTGCGTTGTTTAAATGGTAAGCCAATAACAGTCTAGCTTATGTGTAGTTATTATTAATAAGATGAATGCTTGTGGTTTTGCTAGCACAATTTTCTATACGAGGTATTGTCATTTATTACTTTAAACAAATTTAACTTGTTATTTTTCATTTAAAACACTCTTTTTGCGTTCATAATCTTTTTACGTCGCTATGACCATAAAGTTTATTTGGATGGCCAGAACCCTGTTTTGCACTTGCGAATCAAAAAGAAGATGCTGTGTAAGCATTGGCATTCTGTTCCAAAAATTCCTTCATTTTTTGTCAATCTAAAACCAATTAACACTCTGGAATAGGGTAGACTTAATTTTTTAGTCTTTTTTTGCATTACTGTGCAATAAGTACAAAAATATATTGATTACATATGTGTCAACAGAAACAGGATTCAAGTCTCTAAAGTACTTCCTGTTATGAGTATTTAATGCCTAAGTTAGAAATATTGTTGTGCAAACTACATTTTTTTTAAATAAGCTTAATCATGGAAGTAAGTACAGAATAGTTGGTTGAAATCAAAGCACATGTGTAGATAACATTAGGAAATCATGAAGTTACATGGTCACAATCTTAACTTTGGACAAGCATAGAATATTTACATGTGAGTCTAGCATCTATGATTGACTCTTCGAGACAACTTTCTCTTTATGTCTTTCCCTTCATGTGAATCAACATATATTAACAATAGAGTAATAAACTAGGGTTACTACTCTACATGTAGTGTAACTATAACATATACATGTAAATTTGTTGCACCTTTAATACAAGCCCCAGATTGTTTTAAGTGTAACATTAGCTGTTGATTGCTTAAACTCCGTGGATATCTATATAAATGTCATCTATAGATTTTTAAACTATCTGATAATCTATAGACTCTATGGTTAGAAGATAGCTATAAAATGCCTTATCTATTTTATGAGCTATACAACTTGCCATTTTCATTATATGCTGTGGATTTTATAACATTTTATTTCAGCAGTATATTTTCTGAAGTTTGAAAATATAGGTTTACGGTCTTATCTCAAACATATGTAATCTGATATTCAAATGATTAGAGTACAACATACCACATGTACTGAAAAAAAGAATGTTTTTTTTATATTTATAGTATACAGTATATAGTATTTATTATATGTTATTTATAGGAAATATGTTGAGATTTTCAGTTTGTCAGTGTTTGAGAGCAGGTGCTTGAACAAGAAATAAACAATGAACAAGGTAAAAAGGTGAAAGCAATAAACATATTGAAACTGAAGGTGTTCAGACATCACGCACATTTCACTACATTATTTTTAGTACCAGCAAGTGTTTCATTATCAAGGTTTTGCACACTATTGTTCAAGGAAAAAAAAGGTTAAGACTTCAAAACAGAGGTTGAAATTATGTTTGAAGTAGGAGAAACGATTGTCTCTATAATTATGGTGGTAGGAGTGCTTGGAGTAGTTGCCAAAGCATTTTCAAGTCGCTGTGTAGTTGTTTTGAAAGACTTGAATGTGTTCAACACACAAAATCATCACTGCTCAGTACTTCCAGTAGCATCCATAAGGTCTTACAACTTTGAGCTCTTTTAACTATCGGCTATGTCCAGAAGTTAACAGAATAATAGAAATAAGTATAATGATAATAATGGTAATAATAATATATGTAATGAGCTGTGGTTAAGTATAAACATTTATTGTTTCAATTGCACTTACATTTTTGTTGTTCATCTTAAGCAATTTATCGTTTTATATCTTTTTATATCGCTCTACCTTTTTAATGCTACGCAGTAACAGCATTATTCTGAGACTTACGTTAGACAATTTTTAAGGCTTTTAAACTAACATTAAACACTAGTGATCTATAAATTTAGATGAATAAGTGTATCGCCTGGCATTGAGTGATAAGAATCAAGGACAAATGCACTCACTTTCGACTTTGGAATAAAACATTTAAGATTTAGACAAGGTCACGCTGTGAGTTGGTTGGGCTGATTAGTAATCACTTTTTGATTTGTTTTGACTGACATGCCCTTTGGAAAATCCACTATCGCTCTTTAACCGTAGGGTATGTATACATTGAGCGCAAGTCATGCGGTAACAAAATCTGATCTATATCTAAAACATTTTCCATTTTTAATATTATATGTTAAATTATTTATATGATAACAGGAGTCTGAAGAATGTTACAAAAGAGGTAATCGTCAAAAAAATGTTTCTATAGGAACATTTTTGTACTCTATATAAGTGGACAGACATTTCTAAAACCTTGGCTACAAGCTTACTAGTGATTTTGAAACACTCTTCAAAAAGCTTCAGAAGGTGGTTATTAATAATAATAGCTATTTCGAAGTAAAGACAGTATATGTGCATCACCTTTGGACTAATTTTAATTCCAATCTCTCTTGCCTATAGTTGTCCCCCCTTACCCTTCTAACTTTAAAAGTTTGAGTTTGACAACGAATTAAAACTTTTAGTCGGTCATTCTGAGTTGATGTTATGTGCTAAAGTTGTATGAGCAATCCATTACCACCAGTAATATAATGTGATAACAAGAACAAACAGAGTATTACCAACTGTGTACATTTAGCTTATGATGGCTACTCCAAAAAGTTAATACTTGATTTTGACACCGCCACGCGTAACGGCTTTTTATGGTGTAAAAACTGGATACACAAAAACCTGTCCATCACAGTTTTAGAGTGGCAGATAGTCAGGGTTTTAGAGTAGAAACATATATTACATATTACTGTAATTATTATATATTATTGTGATGCTAGACTCTTGCTACTCATTATTGTAATTTTCAGTAAATAAGTTAGAGTATATATCAGTTATTGGAAGCTAGATGTTAAGTAATACTGTATGTACTAGATATTAAATTTTAGATACGAAATGTTAGATGTTAGAAACTAAATAGATACAAGATTATGTGAAAACTTTTCAAATTTAAGTTTTAAATTATACACAATTAAATATTTGAATAATTTTGAATGCTTGATTTCTCTACTTGAATCTTTTTAAATTTTCTTAGCTGTATTTAACGTACGGTAATAGATATTGTTCGGTAAGATAAGAAAGCAGCTGGTGATACTTAAAAACTCTAATAATAAAATTAAACTGCTTTCGATATAAAACTAAACGCATTGTTTGTTTATGATATCTGGTTGAGCCAAGATTACACACTGAAATGCCGGATATAGGAATGTTTAAGGCATGTTAAAATTTATTATATTCTCAAATTCAATAATGCTCCACAAAATCTCTAGTATCTTTTCAGTAAATTTTTGGCTTGTCAGATACCAACTATAAATTTGAGAGTTACTTTCGTAATTGAATGTAAATCTCAGTTCAAACCTTACACAGTCAGCCAAGGAAACTAATGTATGATCCATAGTTTAGTGCTATTTTGAGAAATTATCACCTGAAAGCTACCAAAGCTTATGGAAACTTTGTTAAAAGGTGTATGTAAAACCAGATAATATTGAAGCTAATAAATCAAAGTAAATACCATAGCAAATAAACTTTCCTACCTCCAGCAGTGAGATATGCAGTCACTTCCATTTCCAACACTCTGAAGGACAGAAACTAATCTCATGGTCCTACTAGAAGAGCCCTTATATACAAAACCTTAAAAGCTACATTCAACGGTAACCAATACCATTTGAGTACGATTATTTTCCTCATTCGATTATGATATTAATAAAAATTTAACGCTTCGCTCGTGATTCACATCTGACAGAATAGGGTAACAAGTCTTAAAAACTACTTTTAGATTTCACAATGTGTGGGTTTAGCTTGCGTGTATATTTATTTTTCAAGCAAATCATCATGATCAAACTCGGTGCAGTGACGCTTGCTTTGAGCCTAACATTGATAGATTTACCTTGTTATTAAAGAAACACTCATTACAAGAAAATAATTAATTTGGTTCTGCATATTAAATAAGGCCGCGAATATTTAAAAGCCGACAGGGACATTCATGTTTTTTTATGCAGACAATATACTGAATACCTAATGATGATGCTTACAGAGCTTTTTAGTATTTTGACGTTTTATCAGAGAACGGAATATTTGCAAACTTTTAATTTAATTTTATTGTTACTATTACTGTTATTATTATTACTAGCGTGTATAACAGCCTGATGTTTTTGTTGGTCTCGATGATATAATTAATCCACCTTGCTAAAAGATTCCAACACAGTTTACATTATTACTCTTACCAATCCCAAAGCTGTTGTAAATTTATACTACAATTGATTTTATAGTATATATAAAGGACTTTATAGGATTTTAATCAAATCCTGCATGTGACAGCATAATTTCTCCATATTAAGCAATAAAGCCTAATACATTGGCTGGTTGCCAAAACTATTCATTACCCACTCAATCAGCAACTCTTGGATTTTTGCCAGCATCATAAGTTTAACGAAGCCCTTTGTTTTGACTGTAATTGTGAAATAATTATTTTTGACATATAGAAGAGATGAAAATCTGGGTTTCCATAGGCAAGTTGTTGTGATGACAATTAAAACTTTCCTCGTCTTGACCATTCATTCTTGCTCTCCGACAAACAACAGCAAAAAAAACAAAAGCTGTCAAAAAGCAAGCTTATTAGCATAATCTTGCTCTTTAAATAACTACTTCATCTAAACACCTTCCTTTAGATAGTAGCATTGCTACACCCTGAGAAGTTTGCAGTCTTCATTGAGTCGTCATGCAGATAGAAAGGTCGTCGTTATCTTACCTTTGTATTCTGTCTACACATTACGGAAAACTATAGCTAATTTTAAATTTTTTCTAAAAATATATGCTTTTGGGTAAAAATAAAAATAGCAAAGCTTCAGGAAAGATTTGGACAAATTTTATAATTGTTAAGATTTGGACCAATTTTTATAAGTGTTAATCACAATGGTGAGCAGACAGGGCTGTGATTAGATCTGCAAATACCAGTGTTAGTTACCATTATTATCATTATTGGTAGTTTAACATATAAATTAATAGTATTGTTATTTCTAGTGTCATCAAAGATTTTTTAGTTAAAATGATTCCATTTTAGACACTAACTATTAGCTTCAAGTGTTACTTTATTATTTTATTTATGTTTCTGTATGTTTCTGTATGTTTATTATATTATTGTATGACTAGAATGCTAATACTAGCATTTTATCAGATTCAACATTCGTATTAGCATGTTTATTAGCATGGAAGCTAACTAAAGTTTGTTAACAGAAAATAGCATTGAAAAGCCCTGGTTAAGAAAACACATTATCGATGAAAGTAAAAAATCTCCGAAGCATTTTTGTGAAAATACTAAAAAAAAAGTTTGATCATACTAAACAATTAGCTAGATAAAAAGTTATTTGTATTTTTGAGCACATAAGTAATTCATTATGAGCAACACGAGCAAATATTTAAAATCAGTAACAATAACTCAAAACCTTGAAGTTTAACATGTAGCTTACAGAAAAAAAAATTTGGTCCTTATTCAATCATGGTTGAACTAGGAGCAAAAGAACAAGGAGTGTTTGCCGAGGAACCCTTGACGCTCTTAGCTATCTATGTTCTGATATAACTGTGACTAAACCACCCAGAGGTAGATAACAAGCTACAGTTGCCTTTCTCAGTTTTTCAAGACATTCACCAAAGTATGACTCGGCACAAATGAGGCAAAAGGATAATCTGCTTAAAGTTTATGGTAGAATGAGAGAGAGGTTGTAACTGAGGTATGATTAATAGCCTATTTTCAGAGCTAAACAAACCAGAGGGACCAAGTTAATTCATATAAAATAATGTTAAACCTCGCATATCGACTCAAATGATAAATGTTACTATATAAATGCGTTACAGCTTTCTTAGAAGTAGTGAATAATGCTTCTTACAGTGTCACCAGTACCCTGGTGGTGACAACCGCCGAGAAAGATCATCATCTTCTGTAATGATTATGTGCACAATCACTTTTGTGATGATTAAGGTGGTCCAGTGGTGCAGCTGGTAGTGCGCTTACTGCAAAACTCAAGTTCTTGAGTTCAATCTCTGAGTGATACGTATTTTTTTCAAAATGCTTGAAGTGTGGCTTCTAATGCCATGGCTCTTATTATAGTGCACAGTTCTGGAGCATGAAGCAATACTGGTATAATAGCAGCGTATGATTTCTACAGCCTTCACAAATATGGCTGACTCAGACTGAAGGCTGGATGCCAAGTCAATCTTCGCTGATTAGCAGACGAGGTCAACCTGTCTTTTTTTGTCTTATGTCCTCTCTATTCATGTTATACAAGTTGTCAACTTGCTGCTAACGTCTCTGCATGCTGCCCTCATAAAGGGTGAGCTTGTTATATTAAATCACCTTACAATTAAAAACTTTAGTATTTATTTTTTCATTGGCTAGTGTTATTTTTTCTATCATCTGCTTTTAGAAGCTGTCAAATTATAGTCTGTCTATAAACATAAATCTCTTCTCTTTCGGTGCAATTTCTCTGACATTTCTAATCTTCTCTATAATGACAGCCATGTCTGTCTGTCTGTCCGTCTGTCTGAAGCCACAAGAGGATGTCGAGAAAAAAGATTGTTTTCTAGAGAGTTTGAACCTACGTACAAGCATCAGCTTGATGGACAAACATGCTAACCACTGCAACAATCATTCACCTTCCTTGTATTAGAATTATTGCGCATGTAGTTTACTTGTTCCCTGTGATTTATTGGTAGACCTGTCAATGTCCTAATGCAAATCGTACTGTCAGGGTGCCAATCTTTACCATAACAACAGCCAAGTTAAAGGTTAGGATAAGAAGTGTATTGTTCAGTACTTGAGCCCATGACACTGTATAGTAGTTCAACACTCTAAGACCAGCACAGCTCAACTGCCTTCCGGCATTGCAGAATCATTGTGCAGCTACTTCCTCTCTGCGCTTTATGGCCACACTTGATCATCTCCCACGGCGCACGAGATGGCTATGGTACTAGTCTAGTATAATTGCTCAGCTTTCTTTATTCTCTGTTTTCTCTATGAAATTCTCTTACGAAATTATTCTCATTCCTTTGTACCTGCAATTCTTGGTTAGTTGAAAAATGTTTGTTTAACGTGGCCTGGGCTTATGAGATTGAAAACTATTAGCCATTTTTTAAATTCCCGTCTTCAGCCACCATCTTCCAGATTTTCCAGCCTGTTTATTTCTGATTTTGTTTTCTACAAAAAGTGCGTGCTCCAAACTATTACTTCCTGTTTGAAATGCAGGTCCTTAGTAAGTCATTTGAATTTGACTAGTTCAACCAACCATTGAGGTAAACCAACCAAATTGCTGTACCTTTGTGCTGTAAATTTCTCTTAATCAAACTAGCTAATTCAGCTTTTAGGTAAATGACTATATTAAACTCAGTTCTATTGTCAGCAATTTTTACTTGTTCGTTAAGATAATATGTTAAAATAATGTGACTGTCACAGCTGATATTTTTATAAACTTTGATATATGCACTGCACATTCATATGACTCCTTTATGCTATCATAGTGACAAGTCCTAGCAGGTCTCTTGTACTATGATACTAGCACCTAATTCTTTTCTCCCAAAATACCACCAGCTGATAATTAAAACTTTCATGCTACTGCTTTTTTCATCTTACTTTCACTGTTATTCTGCGTTTGACCTATTCTTCATAGCCTTGCATAAAAAATAATTTTATTTCTTGTAAAACTTGTTAATATTTTTATTTAAATAAGCCAGAACTGAAAAAGATACAAATTAAAGCTGCCACAGTTATTATCAAAATTAACAAGCGCATGTACTAAGGATCTTTTTTTTACTTGCAGGACAATCAGTTTAATGATATGGTTATGAAGCTAATCATGTCATTCTGATATATAACAGGATTGTTGGGTGCATCAATGTTGCAAAATTTAGCAGACTAAGTTATAAAACTGATTATCTGAATAAACTTTTAGAAATCTGTTTTAAAGTGATTTTTTTGCAGAATATGTGAAGTTTAATTTGTTAGTCCTAGTTTTTTAGGTCTGAAAGTTACTGAAAGGTTTGCATGCATCTGTTGACATCAATGACTATGCTTTTGCACATTGTATTTTTCTGAATATTGTTCTTACACACCTGACATTGTTCTTACGCATAGTCTGAGCATAACTTTTAATTGAACAGTCTATAGTTTATATCAGAGTATAGACAGTCTATAGTTTATATCAGAGTATAGACAGTCTATAGTTTATATCAGAGTTTAGACAGTCTATAGTTTATATCAAAGTTTAGACAGTCTATAGTTTATATCAGAGTTTAGACAGTTTATAGTTTATATCAGAGTTTAGACAGTCTATAGTTTATATCAGAGTTTAGACAGTTTATAGTTTATATCAGAGTTTAGACAGTCTATAGTTTATATCAAAGTTTAGACAGTTTATAGTTTGTATCAAAGTTTAAACAGTCTATAGTTTACATCAAAGTTTAGACAGTCTATAATTTATATCAGAGTTTAGACAGTCTATAGTTTATATCAGAGTTTAGACAGTTTATAGTTTATATCAAAGTTTAGACAGTCTATAGTTTATATGAGTGGCTTAACTTTTTACTGCTTGCAACCATATTGATAAAAGATTTCAGATCAGGTATACTCGACTACGACAGCGAAAGGTGCTTGTTGAAAGCTTGCTGAGATAAATATAACGCAGCAGCATTTTTGACTGCTTGTGTCTATATTTTAAAAAGAGTCATCGGGTTTGGCATTAGTATTTTTTCTGAGAGATATTGTATTTTATTATTGTCCATAAACAATGAAAGAAAGCAAAAAATTAAGTTTTTTGGTTAAATTACACTCTTAACAAAAGTTATAACGTCTATTTATATTTTGCAAGTCTGCAGTTGGCATGGCTTTACATGACTACATAGATGTCTAGTGAACTATTTACATAGTTCTCTGACCAGAGCTTAGGAGAAAAATGTTGCTACAGCCTTGTTTTATTACACTAGTATACTTTTTCATTACCATGACTTGCTTGCTATGACTATCTATTGCTCAAGTGTGTCTAGCGTAGGCTCAGGTAAGCCAGGTACCTGCTTTGACATGTTGAATGATTGTGGAGGCATTTCAGCTGTATTTTGGGAAGTCATTCAATTACTTAGCATATTCACTGTTTTAAGGGTAAACCACGAAGCTTTTTAAGTTTGTGTCAAATTAGGCCAATTATGCCAATGAATTGTTTAGGTATGTTTACTATGTGTTCTAGTATGACGGCCACTTGCTCAAGCATGTCAAACATTCAGTTATACAAGTCATTGACTTGACATGGTGTGAGCGTGTTGATGAGCTTATGAATCAGTACAAAAGAATTTCTTGGTCTATGACGTCAATTTTAATAAGCGTCACCTGTGAATAGAAAAAAGTGACTTTGATTGATTACCTACCTGTTGATTTTCACAGGGATGGTAAATAGTTTCTTGAAATAGCTATGTACAATCACTTTCTAATGCATAAAATGTGCATAAAATTATTGTAGTTTGCATAAAGTATTTTTACTGAAGTTTTTACTGAAACTGTGGTTAACAATGTTTTGTTATCAGAAGGCTATTTATTAAATAAGCTGACATAAATTTTAATTCAATATTGTGCCTAGACTAACCTGTTATTTGCGTATCACATTTTGTAATTGATAGAGATGTTTCTAAAACTTCGAAAAATGAATTGATTCAATTCAATTGCCAGCAAAAAATTTACAATTCAATTCTCAATTTTTCAGCCGTCCTAACTTTACCTAGTTCATATGTGAGTTGAGCTTTAAGGCTTGCTCAAGCAAGCATTTTAACCCGAGTGACCATCTCTAGTAATTGGTAGCTGGAATCTATAGGTGGGCAGGTATAGGGGGGCAGTTCATATGTGCCACACTTAGGAATCTACTGATTCAATGTTGATTCAAAATATCTGATTCAAAAACCAAAGTGTGTCTTGTTTTTTTAATCTAGTTTAATGTTGGGTTTTTATGCAACCTAATTTTAGTAGAAAGAATTACTTAAATATTTAAAATAAATGATAAAATTTGATTTCAGCATACTTGGTTGTACATTATAAAATATGAACTCAGACTAACCCTCAAAATATAATTGGGTAAACCAAGGTGTTTACCAAATAATTCTGGTCTGCACAAAAACTAAATTTCATAATTTAAATATAAAACTTTTGTGAAGCTGCGCACAGTCAGATTGTTACAGCTGCACGTGCTATATAAATAGTAGTAGCGTCTGCTGCCTGAGTAATAAAACCAGATCCTGCTAATTCAAAAATATTAAAAAATATACAAATACTCAATATTCGCTGACTTGTGCAAAACTGCAAATACAACTGGTCTAATGACAGGCAGCAACTAGTTATCTGTGAAATAGGAAAGTACAAGCTGATGCCGTAGCTTTATGCATACACTCTTTATTTAGATTTTTCCATATATGATATAATTGTACAGATGTATGATATAATTGTACAGATATATGATATAATTGTACAGATATATGATATAATTGTACAGATATATAATATAATTGTACAGATATATCATATAATTGTACAGATATATGATATAATTGTACAGATATTTGATATAATTGTACAGATATATGATATAATTGTACAGATATATGATATAATTGTATAGGTATATGATGTAATTGTATAGATATATGATATAATTGTATAGGTATATGATATGATTGTACAGATATATGATATAATTGTACAGATATATAATATAATTGTACAGATATATGATATAATTGTACAGATATATGATATAATTGTACAGATATATGATATAATTGTACAGATATATGATATAATTGTACAGATATATGATATAATTGTACAGATATATGATATAGTTGTACAGATATATGATATAATTGTACAGGTATATGATATAATTGTACAGATATATGATATAGTTGCACAGATATATGATATAATTGTATAGGTATATGATGTAATTGTATAGGTATATGATGTAATTGTATAGATATATGATATAATTGTATAGGTATATGATATGATTGTATAGATATATGATATAATTGTATAGGTATATGATGTAATTGTATAGATATATGATATAATTGTATAGGTATATGATATGATTGTACAGATATATGATATAATTGTACAGATATATAATATAATTGTACAGATATATGATATAATTGTACAGATATATGATATAATTGTACAGATATATGATATAGTTGTACAGATATATGATATAATTGTATAGGTATATGATATAATTGTACAGATATATGACATAGTTGTACAGATATATGATATAATTGTATAGGTATATGATGTAATTGTGTAGATATATGATATAATTGTATAGGTATATGAAATCATCGTGACAGGTGCATGATAACATTGTAACAAATATATCTCATTGTGACAGATATATGGTTGAATTGTACAGATATATGATAGCATTCTGTTAGACATTATGATTATTAACTTATTCTTGATAACAACTAAAGGTGGACAATCCCTATAACACTTTTAATAACTTTCTTATTTTCACGATAATGACTAGATTGCGTGTGACCTATCTTTCACATTGCCTATATTTCAGGTGACCTATATTTCAAGTAGACTATTTTTTATGTGGCCTATTTTCTATGTAGCCTATCCTTCATGTGGACTCTATTTCAAGTGACCTATCTTTGTCGAGACCGATTGAGCATTTGACCTATATTTTATGCTCACGTAAGTTTAGACTGAGCGCAAAAATATTTATTTAATGCATTTCCTTTTTTGCTAATCCAAGCTTGTCTAGGTTATAGCGCCACTATCATTATCCATTGGCCTATGTGGCCTATTTTTCATGTAGCCTATTAATCATGTAGACTCTCTTTCAAACGGCCCTTCTGTCAATTGACCTATCTCTCATATGACCTATCTTTGATGCGACCAATCGATCATTTAACCTATATTTTATGCTATGACCTATTTTACGATCTATTTATTTAATGCATTTCTTTTTATGCTAATACAAGCTTGTCTAGGTTATAGCGCCACTATCATTATTCATTGCGCTTGCTTTTAGTGTTTTGTGATATGTTTTTGTATCAAACTTTTAGGTATGATGACAAATTGGGCCATGAATCACAAAACTGTGACTTTGGCTATGCTACATGATAAGGATTTGGGGTAGAGATGATCATACGCTGTAACTACACGCATGTTGGGTTAAGCATTGATTTACCAGAGATCCTGTCCTAATTATTTGAGCTATGATCAATATATGATTTTGATCAAATCTTTTTAATTTCTTTTAATTCCTTTCCTGTTTTACCAGAGGTTCATTTGCACAATAGTTCTAGTTGAAGTAAAGTTTAGAAATTTTTGTATCATATAAATATTTGAAAATCAAATCGGACTGCAATTTTTGTGCATTTCACGTTCTAGCTACACGAGATTACATTAACGTCTGGAATCTACTACAAGCTCCATTAATAAAAATGGTAAAGCAATACTTAATAGAAACAAAACAGCTGGTTGTTAATTATTGTGTTTTAGAAAGTTATTTTGACTGCAATAAAAGATCTGAGAATGCATCTAAGAGTTCAACTGGCTCAACACAAAACGTGTCAAACACACGCCGCAACATGTCGTATGCATGTCGCATGCATACGACACACGCATGTATGCACGCATGCATGCATCATATGTCTATACAATTATATCATATATCTATACAATTATATCATATGTCTATACAATTATATCATATATCTATACAATTATATCATATATCTATACAATTATATCATATATCTATACAAACACAAAAGCTTTTTCCAATCTCGTTAATAAAATTGGAGTGGTTAATAAGACTACTAGAGATCTTAGAATTTGAGCAGTCGATCTTTACCATTCCCAATAGCATGCTTTATTGCAATTCCCTTCTGTTGATTGTTGCTGGTATTCGGACAAGCCACATCTGATGCGCAGGTCTTATTGTATCCAATGCTTCAATTACTACCAGATTACACTTGCTCTTACATGCCAACACTTATCAATATCCTCTCCGAGTAGAAAATATTTATCCACATTCTCTTTTTATCATCTGGCTATGTTGTAGTCATTGGGTACTGTTATATCTGTAAATTTGTTATAGTAACCCTCTTGTTCTCCTTGTCCACCTCTACAATACCTTACTATTTTATATACGTTTATATGCATGGGCATCTACAAGTCTGTATGTATGTACATGTGTAAAATTATATGTGTGTATATGCATACACATACGCATATTCAAATATGTGACTACGCGTATGTGTATACATATACACACACATATATACACACGTATATACACATATTTGATTATTTAATGCACAAATTTGTCTCAAACTTTTATTAAGCTAAATGATTAGGGAAATGAGAAAAGTTATTGCATAAAAGCACGTAATATTATCATAGGCCATGTTTCAGCATTAATGATCTTGATTGAGCTTACAGATGAGCCGATACTAAATTTTGGTAGATTTTATTAGCGTTTTACTTACAGAACTTTTATTTAATTGTAATCAACATTCTGGTTGTATTTGTTTTTATTTAATTGTAATCAACATTCTGGTTGTATTTGTTTTTATTTAATTGTAATCAACATTCTGGTTGTATTTGTTTTTATTTAATTGTAATCAACATTCTGGTTGTATTTGTTTTTATTTAATTGTAATCAACATTCTGGTTGTATTTGTTTTTATTTAATTGTAATCAACATTCTGGTTGTATTTGTTTTTATTTAATTGTAATCAACATTCTGGTTGTATTTGTTTTTATTTAATTGTAATCAACATTCTGGTTGTATTTGTTTTTATTTAATTGTAATCAACATTCTGGTTGTATTTGTTTTTAGCTGAATTTGATTGGTTAAACTTCAATTTGCATTTATTTTTACTTACAAAATCTTTTGACATAATGAAGTAAAATTTGAACAAATTTGCCATAATTGCTTTTAAGATTTGACAATAATAAATAACTACTATTGCTTGGCTCACTACACTATTTATGAGTTGAGACTGTTAAGCAGAATTTTGTAATTCCAGCTTTTTTTTCTTATTTTATTTAATGTCTGATATATGAAACAGTGAAAGTGGGATGATCGCAATGCTATTTATTTGTAACTTTTATATAAACTTACACAAAATTGTTGTAGAATTTATTAGAAACTATTGGTATTTTGCAAAATTTGCGTTTGTTTCTGATGTTTGAAGTGATCTGACTGCCAGAATGTCTCAAGGTTAAAGTTGACAGAACGTGATCGTAGTCAAAACACTCAGAAAAAAAAAACATTCAAAAATTACATGACTAATATCGCGGCTGCTTGTCTGTCTCTTTGTTGATATTGGCTATTTCCTTGAAATGGTGGTAGCATTACGCGTCTCCATTCTACCCGTTTCATTGCCGAAGTGCACCTATAGACATTAAAATCTCATCTTTATTTGAATCTGAACATTTCAACTGAGATCAAGTTTTGTTGATTTTAATCTTGAAACATTTTGGCAGTCAGATCACCTCAAACATCCAAAACAATTGCGAATCATAAAAAAATACCGATACTTTCTGATAAGACCAACTAAACTGCTGTGTAAACTCCTTTTTAATTAAGTGATATTATAATTGTAATAACTGGACTTTGTGTTTTCTGCATAACGGATTGTTTTATTTTTTTATAAAATCTGCTATAGAATTCCTATAATTACTCAAAACTGCTCATTGTTCTGCTGCTGAATACTATAATAACACTTTTGGTAGTTATGGACCTTTTAGGTTCAAGTTTTTCTATATTTAATTTCTTATTTATGTATGCAGCTATTTATTCTTTTGCTGTAGAAAAGTGAAAATAAAAAGTAGCATTTGGCCCATTCATTAGCAAGACACGAAATTTAGTGCATATTTGTCCACACATGAAATAATCTCATCGACACAATTGTATATTCTTATATGCCAGAGCGGTTTTTGAACTCAGGGTGGTCACAAAATGAGATGAGCTGGAAAAAGGCCAATTAGACAAGTAAATTAGTTTAAAGGTATGTTAGAAATAAATGTGAGAAACTCTCAAAGCGATGCATAACCATCACAAAAACACAATTATTAGTCTCATGTTACAATCTCTGCAAAACAAGGTGACTGTAAAACAGTGCATATCAATACTGCCTCCTCAAACAGTTCCACAAACTTGTCAACCGTAACAAGCTGAAATAAAAATGTGATCTGAGTTTAGTTAATTTATTTTGAGAAAAACTAGCTGACAGTCATATAATTAAACTCTGGTCTAGCACTTTGGTGTTAGAGTGTAAAAATTGCATAAATCACGGTGTGCAACCTGAAATGTTTTTAAATAACCAACATTAAAAATATTCAACAAGGGACTTTATTGTTCAGGGTACACATTGCACCATTTGAAATTGTCTATTGCGTCACTTACATTTATTGCTGTCCAAGTGTCAAGACATGAGAATGGAGAATCCAAACAATTTAATATGAGACCTCGAATATGACCTTACATAAAACTTTAGCAGTTTTTATTAGAAAGTATCAGTATTTTTCTATTATTTGAGATGGTTTTTGATGTTTGTGGTTATCTGACAGACAGGGTGTTTAACAATTAAAATTGATAAAATTTGATTGCGGCTAAAATGCTCAGAAGAAAAATGCATGCCAAAAATGCCAAAATGATGTCGCTCGTTTCGCGACTGCCTGTCTCTCT
Organism: Watersipora subatra; assembly: GCF_963576615.1. Classification (NCBI taxonomy): domain Eukaryota; kingdom Metazoa; phylum Bryozoa; class Gymnolaemata; order Cheilostomatida; family Watersiporidae; genus Watersipora; species Watersipora subatra. The sequence goes on from NC_088717.1 coordinate 39,953,882, forward strand.
CATTATTGATATTGACTACCACATTCAAACTGCAGCATAACGAGCCTCTATTCTGGCGGTCCCTTTGCTAAAGTGCAACTATAGACATCTTAAGTGCACTTTTGTTTGAATCTGAGCTAAAGAGAATTTCATTCCAACTATTGGGGGTCCTACCAAGTTTTATGACGATTTTAATGACCTGATGACAGGAATAATTGAACAGTTACAGACGAGACGACCATTTATCACTAGAGGGTACATTGACAAAGTGACAATGATTTTGTAAGTAGGATTACTAACTGCCTTATTATTTGTCCATAAATCAACACGATCAAACGAAACTTCACTAGTTTCGGTTTGAAGCATCTGGCCCAGCATTCATAGACTGACAGGTAATTTATGTAAACAGCTATGAAATGCCACGGTACACTGACAGAAAATCCGTTTTCAAGTCTGTGACTGACAGTGATTATTGAAGACAATCTTGGTCTATTTTCAGCACAACAAGTGTAGCCCTAAAAACCTAGGACGTCTGTCACTCTTTGCGGAGTAATCAGCAACGCTCCCAAACATCACTCATAAGTTTGTGACGGTCGTTGACAAGTTTGTGACGGTCGTGATGCTTTTGACTAGCAAAAGTTCAAGCAGAGAACGTTTCAGGTTTCCAACACAACCCAGTGCCACCAGAATGGATATTTGTATTAAAATAACGAATGTGAAAAAAGAGGTTGTGTTGGCTACCAACTTGAAGATAAAGTTGATCCAGTCATATGATGATTTTCTAAAGAGGTGTAAACAACTATATATCATGGAAGCCCAAGCCGCAATCTGGACAAATGCTTAAACCACCTCACACGCAGGAAGAAAGACCCAAAGAAAGTCTATACTATAGTTGATGAGGAGTCTTGGGGATTATTGTTTTCTGATGACATTGTAATCTCACCAGAAAATTATGAGCTAATCTGTGAGTAATCAGGATTTTTCTGTTGTAGATTGAGGGTATCGGATTTAGTATCAAGACTCGTGACAAAAAAGATGACAATTGTGACGACAGTGATTTTAAAAGTGACGACAATGATTTTAAAAGTGAACACAGTGATTTTAAAAGTGAGAGACAGTGATTTTAAGGGTGACGACAGTGATTTTAAAAGTGACGACAGTGATTTTAAAAGTGACGACAGTGATTTTAAAAGTGACGACAGTGATTTTAAAAGTGACGACAGGGATTTTAAAAGTGACGACAGTGATTTTAAAAGAGACGACAGTGATTTTAAAAGTGACGACAGTGATTTTAAAAGTGACAGCAGTGATTTTAAAAGTGACGACAGTGATTTTAAAGGGGACGACAGTGATTTTAAAAGTGACGATAATGATTTTAAAAGTGACGACAGTGATTTTAAAAGTGACGACAGTGATTTTAAAAGTGACGACAGTGATTTTAAAAGTGACGACAGTGATTTTAAAAGTGACGACAGTGATTTTAAAGGTGACAACAGTGATTTTAAAGGTGACGACAGTGATTTTAAAAATGACGACAGTGATTTTAAAAGAGACGACAGTGATTTTAAAAGTGATTATTCTGACTACAACTTCATGTGGTAGAACCCCTTTTATTATAGTTCTGGACTGAGTAGGTCTACAAAAACACAAATTACATCAAATTGAAACTTGACAATATTGATATTATTGTGATTTACATCACTTCAATAGTGTAAGTTGCCCTTTAATTAATAAGCTGATCTTGGAAACTCAGCTAAATAAATTTCAGGAGAAGTTCAATTATGGAACTTTCATTGCTTGGCAGCTGCGATAAACAAAATGACTAATTCAAATATGACAAGCATGTCACAAAAATTCCCTTCTATAACTTAGTGTTTGATTCTGTAGTTACAAACATATTAGGAGACAGTTTATTGACCCCCTACTCTCTACTCCCTCTGAAATGAAAGTTTTTGTTTCTCTATATATATATAAAACTGTATAGATTGTTTGTTTCATAAAATTTATACACAAACCATGGCTTTTGTTTGATGCTGAAAATTAACCTGTAGCAGATCTGTGCAAACTTTTTTTTTAGTTTCTGTTTTTCGTCTTCTTGTCAATAAGACTTTTCTGTTTATGGCATTATGCAAAAGAGGTTTAGTGCTGTGTCGAGTGCGACTAATGTCTTATAACTGCATAAACAATATACAACTAGGTAAAACTGTATAGTGGATGGTCTAAAATTATTTCTGCTAAAGCTAGTTAAAAAGTGAGAAACAATCGAGAATTATGTGTTCTTGTGAGTTTACTAGTTCATAATTTCATACCAGTTTACATAGTTCATAGTTTACATGAAATTTACATGACTCAAATCTGTCACTATCTCCTACAACTACCTCCAGCAGTCCAAGTTGTAATGTTTTTTAATACAACTGCCACTGTCACGACTTCTTGCTATCACTATTATATAATCACAAAATCTAAAATGCGATGTAATATTGCAATTAGAGTATTTGAAATAAATTAATCAATTCAACTTATTAGAGTTCATCAACTCCAGTAAGCCATGCTAGATTTTAACACGCACTCAAGTATACGGTGTCACGCGTCATGAGTTTTCTTCATAAACGCACGAGTGATGTCACTGAATTGAAATCATCATTACTCAACATGCACTTTTTAGAATTTTAACAAATAGTATGAATGATGTGACCTGTACTCTTTTTTGTCACCAATTTAAAATTTCTGGTTTACTTATGATAAAAACTATGATGTCACCCTTTCCACATATGTCGTCACTCGTGTCAGTTTGTTTGTTTGATTCGTGCATCATCACTAAATTATACAAGATAAATATTTTGCGACTACATATGCTAATCATAAGACGAATATTTTTATTATGAATGCAAAATCTGTTGACTAAATCTAACATGGCTGATGAATGGACAGAGATGCTAAATTATCCTTGACTGAATGTGCGTGTGAGCGATCTCTCGGAGATTTAGTAGGATTGTTTGCTTAGCAGAGGCTGTGCAGGGTTCGTTACACAATGTATATATGATCTTAGCTGAACATGTCTGGGTCTAGTAGCATAAGAACCTCGATGACTGGAGATATGCCCAGTTTCAGCTAAAAGCGTAAGATGTCATTCCTGTCACCATTAGTGGCCTTTATTTGGAATCAAACCATAATCTGCTGTTTGCAGGTAAGCGTCTTAAGACGTCCAGGCCATGGCTGTCCTCTGCGTGCATTCTATAGTTTGAGGCCAAAAGGAAGTAGTAGCCTGTTTAAACAGTCTCGATGTTCTTTTGACTAAATTTAATTTTACTGACAATTTATGCATTGCAAAACAGAAAATAAACTTAATTTATTTTTCAAACTTGAAAAGTTATAAGTAAAACATTTAAACTTGAAACTATTCCTCTGAAAAGCATAAACAGCCAGTGCTATATTTTTTTAATGAGTAATTTTAATAAAACTATCAAGTTACGTCATTAGCTTCCTTAGCAACTACTGCTGCCTCAAGAAAAAGCAGAAAAAGGTGTGCTATGAGGTAAGTCGTGCTATGGGTTAATTCGTCCCAATGCAAATGTCAATAGCGCAGGTTAATTTGCCAGAGTTCTTTCTGTGTTGAGGAACAGGGTATAGCTCTCGTCTTGCTACACACATCTTTATTGGCACAAAGCTCGTGAGTGATTATCAAATATTATATTTTTGGGCTTACAAATATATTTTAAGATAAACTTGAACATAATTTGCTTTTCTGTAAGTAAAATGCTGAATATTAGCGCATATATTTAGGTAACCATTATAAATATTTATATAATTGAGAGCATTGTTCTAATTTGTTCTGTTTTACTAGAAGTATAGTTTTTTTGCTAAACCCTGTTTTGATTAAGGTGTGCCAGCTCGATCGAGGTAAGTTGTGCCATGTCCCAAGTAACCCTATGATACATCAAGGCAGTAAAAATAATAAGGTTTTTGTATTTTAATATAAAAAATTTCTTGCACTTATAATAGAAAAACTGAAAAAGGCTCTACATCAGAAGGAAATTTTATCTAAGCAGCAACTCTTGTCAGTGAAAAAAATATGAGCATCAGATCTGCAGCAGAAATGTGAAATAGATAAATGTTGGCAAAACACCTGACAGCAGAAAAAAGCGTTAGTTGCATATATAAAGAAACTGCTGCTACTCATCAAGTGTTTAAGCATGAACAGACAACTCAACTTGTGAAGCATAATTATTCGTACACTGACATACCGCTTTCATGGGCTAAAATCTGAAAAATTGTGAAAACTGGCATTTGATTTTGCAAACGCAAAAGAAATCAAAACTTCATCTAGTTGGCCAAAAATCAGGTCGCAATTATTGAAAGATGAACTTGCACAAGATTTGAGTCAATTTTATCAGAAAGTATCAGTATTTTTTTATCGTTTGCAATTTTGTTGATGTTTGAGGTGATCTGATTGCCAAGTAGTTTCAAGTTTAGAATAGGCAAAACTCTAGTATGATTAAAACGCTCAGAACACGCGAATGCGCAATTATGACACCTATAATAGTTGTAATGAGATTGACAGAAACTAGGCGTGTGATGCTGCAACTTGATTTGTCAACTTGCAACAAATTTTTCAAAGGTTTGTCTGATATAATGCTTAGGTATGGCTTTACAGCAGGCTTTATATTTAACATTGACCAAATAGGAATTTCGATAGTGCAGGATCCTGACACAATCTTTGCGGAGAGCGGTGTAAATCTAGTAGGTTCCGCAACACAGCCAGAAAGAGGTGAACTGGTTGCGCAGTAAATGCAGCAGGAAATCACCTTCCTCTATTTTATATTTTTCCCATGTGTCTATGAAAAAATCCTTTTTCAATAATGCTGCTCCAGGGGCTACCAGTGTTGCTTCCAAAGCAGGATCTATGAGCAGTGACATCTTTGCAGAAAGATTTCTCCCTTTCTGTATACAAAATACTCACTGCTCTCCCGCCAACCCTGCTTAGCTAATTCTTGACAACCCACAATTTTCAACACAGTTATGCTGCTGTAGCTTTAGGTAAAGAGTCTGGTATTCACTTGCTAGTTCTTCTACCACTCGACCTTCTGACAGATGTGTGTTTGGTGCACTAAAGACGTACTGACATAAATCACTAGGTGATTAGATGAGAAGCAATCCGACCGGAATGTCACAATTATGAGATGGCTTAATTATTTGTTCAACCGTTTATGCTAAGCATGACGCCAGAGAGCATTACTTCCGAATTCCGCTGAACTCAAATATTTCTTTTAAATTCGACAAATTTTTTAAAGCCATGAATGTACTGCAGTGATAGTAACAAACCAGCTTCTGTTGAAAGATGATGCAGTTGGATCAAGCAACTCTACTGGTAAAAAAAGAGACTATTGCTGAGACACCTCAAATTTAAATAAATCTAAGACTAAAGTGGCCCTAGTTGTGGCATAACTCTAGAACAAATTATTCTTTTTCTTAAGTCAGAACTGCAAAAGCAATTACATAGAAGAAAAGTTGAGCTTGTAATGGTGACTGACACATCTAACAAAAATCACATAAAAAGAACAATAAAATAAAAATAAGAAGATATGGCGGTGCCTATAACTAAAACTGCTTTAGAAAATGGAGGTCTTTAAGAAATTGCGATGAAGGAAGATCACAAATTAGCGGTTGGCTCGCGTGTCTTAGCGAAACATGAAACAGAAACATGAAACAGAAAGATGATCTCACATATCCTATGAAACAGAGAGAGGACCCCACATATACTATGAAACAGAGAAATGATCCCACATATACTATGATACAGAGAGACAATTACACATATACTATGAAACAGAGAAATGATCCCACATATACGTTGCAACAGAGAGACGATCTCACATATCCTATGAATCAGAGAGGCGACCCCATATATACTATGAAACAGATAAACGATCCCACATATACTTTGCAACAGAGAGACGATCCCACATATACTATGATACAGAGAGACGATTACACATATACTATGAAACAGAGAGACGATCCCAAATATACTATGAAACAGAGAGACGATGCCACATATACTATGAAACAGAGAAACGATCCCACATATACTTTGCAACAGAGAGACGATCTCACATATCCTATGAATCAGATAGACGACCCCATATATACTATGAAACAGAGAAATGATCCCACATATACTATGATACAGAGAGACAATTACACATATACTATGAAACAGAGAAATGATCCCACATATACGTTGCAACAGAGAGACGATCTCACATATCCTATGAATCAGAGAGGCGACCCCATATATACTATGAAACAGATAAACGATCCCACATATACTTTGCAACAGAGAGACGATCCCACATATACTATGATACAGAGAGACGATTACACATATACTATGAAACAGAGAGACGATCCCAAATATACTATGAAACAGAGAGACGATGCCACATATACTATGCAGGCACACTTCAGCTAAGAAAGTGTGATACCATCTATACATGTTGACAATCAGCCTGCTTTCTGACTGAAGATGATACTAATATGGTTACACAAGGATATAATTTTATTATAATGGCCACCTAAAATGATAGCTGGCCTAAAAAGATCTTTAAGTCATATGTGGTGTCGATATAAGTGGCTTTATAATTAAGCAAGCAAGCAAACATTTTTGATGCTATTGTATGTTATCTGAAAATCTAAGTCATGTTTTTTTTACTAAGATTATCTATATATATTAAATCGATCGTTTGATTGTCGCTATATGTCCAGTTAATGGCGATTGATTAATACGCACACTTGCACACTTGCACACTTGCAGTTCAATGCGCTGTGAGAGATCATAATGTGAAAGGATTATATGCACAATTATTCCAAAGCGTGACAATGTGGTTTAGTGCGCATGGTTTAGTGGTAGTACGTGACGCTTGTTATCACATGCATTCATTTGAATGTATGGGTTCGATTCCTGAAAGATGCAATCTTTTTTTCCAATGCGGTTAGCTGGCTTCGGGCAAACATGGCTCTTATTATAGTAAAGATTTAAACTAGCTTAAGTTACTAGCTTAAGTTACCCAAATTCATTGGGCAAAGAAACTTAGCCAATGGCAACTACATTACCTGTCACTGTTTATAAGCTGTTTAAAATCTTGAGCAAATGTGTAGTATAATAAATGTTTTTCAAGAATCTGATTTAACTTTGCCTCAAGCTTTTGAATATTTGAATTATGCAGTAGCTGGAGACACACGGAAGCAAGCAAATGCTTTCATTTGAAAGTTAGAATGGTAAATGACGTATATGTAGATTAAAAATATTTTTTCTATAGAAAAACTTTTTTATCACCCTTGCACTGCTAGGCATTCAGTAGCATGTCATAAGGTTGGGTTAGAAAATAAATACATTTTAAAATGTTCACACGCGCGTTAAATTGCAGATTTCTCATCTGGCACAACTTGCTCTAGTCTATTTTTCTGTGTTGCACAAGCTAACACCCTTTACAAATAGGCTAAGTTGGGCCACAAGCTAACATTCCTCACAAATGGGGTAAATTTGGTCACAAGCTAACACCCCTCACAAACAGTAAGCGTGGCCACTAATAAACTGTTACAAAAATGTAAATTATACAAAATACTTTGTTAGCAATCACTAATGTTTTTGTTATGAAGCTTTGCAAGGAAATATGTACAGTGGCAATGATTCTTAGTAAAGTATATTCAATATTTAGTTTATAATTCTAATTCAACGTATAGTAAGCTGTTATTAGCTGTCTTATTTTTGGAATTGAAATGGCCCAAATGCTTTAAAGCCCTTCAACATGATTTGTACTAATTCATTGGCTTGTTTAGTTGCTGTTATTACCATTAGAAAGTAAATCTATTTCGTTTATCTTTAAATCTGTTCATTATTTTTTTATCTTTCAAATTATAAGGTAAATTAAACATGCATGTAGTTACTCTAATATAAATTTAAACAGCATGTTGTCAATCCCTAGATAAACACTTTGGTAATACAAAAAAAGTTTCAAATTACTTCATAGCAAAGTTGTGTGTGGATGTTGCCATTGCGGTGCATAGTAATCATCTGGTAATCACATGGTCATTACATGGTGATCACATGGCAATTACATGGTGATCACATGGTAATCAAATGAGACAGAGTTAAAATCAATCTCAAAATCAATACAGCTGCTAATCTTTCACAACTTTTTAGACCATTCACAAATAGAAAAGCGACCTTTATTTTATTACTAGTTCATCTTTGATAGGGCAATGTGTGGCGCACTTGTCTGCAAAAACTGTGAATATTGTGTAATTATTATGCTCATTGCCAGTCGACTCAACCATAGAAGGAGTTACCTTTCTCCTTGTTCATCAATTGCATCGCATCATCATTGCATCATGCACAGTGATTTGAGACAGGTTGTGTGACACGTGCATCAGCTATTTACAGTTTGCTCCGCTTTGGGTGCTATTGGCTGGTGCGAGTTGGCCAGACTTGTTAACCAGTAGTGTGTAATTCAGGGCTGGTCGTCGACCTATGAACTCTGTTTTAGCAGACGATAGCCTATTAGCAAGCTCAGTCGAATAAAGTTTGAACCAGAATGCTTTACTTGCAGCTGATAATGTATTAGTTGCCCAAAGAATTCTTATTGTACGAAATCTCAAAGTTATATACCAGGAGCAAAAGGTACTAGCTATGTACTTTCACATCATATTTTTAATTTGTTTGAATTTGTTCTTTGATTTGCTTATAGTTATACTGCTCACACCTGCTAATGTTGCTATTAGTTCATATAGTTTGGAACTTTTGTATTGATTACTTGCATTTGTTTTTAGATTTCAGGTGTTGTGGTTCAAAGTCAAAGTCTATAAAGTTTATTACAACCACACACATCAGTGAAGTCATAACCACTCTTAATTTCAATATCCTAGCAATGTTTCCACAATGCTAAAATAACTTTTTGCCAAATTATTTTAGAGATTATTTTTGCCTCGAAAGCATTAATTTAAAGAAATAGCCAATAAACAGCAAAACATTGTTTATTTCATTAAATAAGCCTTTTTCTTATTTGAGTTTGCGTACTCTTTTTTTATCTTAACAGAGAATTTTACTTCCATCAACTTCTAAAACATTTATTTAAAATATCAATCAATCTATGTACTTCCAGTCAGATTTCATCTGATTTTAACGAAAAAGCTCCCTAGCACCCTACATTTGCGTAATTTTCCTTTTTAGCAAAGGATTTCATTTCTGCTATTGTATAAAGGATTGATAACAATCTATGTCAAAGCATGATTACAGTCGTTCAACTCTACAAATAGTATATTCCTTGAATAATAAATCATAAATTAAATACCTCAAATACCAGTTTGTTTGTCAATACTATTTTGGCTACATTTAATAATTTGCTTTCGTATCTGCTCACTATATCTAGCACAATCCTTTTTAAAAAACCTATTTAAACTTCTTTTATCTTTCAAATGTGTTATCATTTTATGGTTGCCTTCATTTAAATTTTTCTTTTCAAGCATAACCTTGCAAAACATTTTTAACAAATGAGATTATCCCAATAAATGAATAGGCAGATGCGACTACTCAAGCTATCCATCATATTAGTTAACTAGATTCTATGCGCTTTGGTTTCAATAGTTGCACCACATGACTGTCATGTTAGTTAACTACATGACAGTTAACTTAGGTGACACTGAATTCATCTCTGCACACCGTACAGTAGGCAATACCACCACTGCATCAATACTCCTTACTACACATTAGAAAATAGTTGTACTGCATGTATACTGCATTCTGCGCATTAGTAAAAGTATGCAATGCAATTGTACTGAATGGCTGTGACATGCTTACTAAGTACCGCTGCTGCACTACTAATGCAACTATGCAAATATTTACTGCAATCTATGTATTTTACATGTAGGCATAATTGAGTACTTATCAATGTGTAGTTACGATTTTTTCGTAATGATCCCTAACAAGTCTGGAGCCGGTGTACACCAGCCATACATATTAAGCCACTATGTAAGAGCTAAAAAGTTGGCCACTATTATCAAGTTGTGGCAGCAGCAATAGAATGGGTTTGTCTAAAAAAGTAGTAGTACTAAACTGTCATGTGAAATTGATGACTTTGATATGTGGTAATATATCCATCCATTTGGTAGACAACTTCTACACCAGAAGTCAGCTGATGTGTTTGATAGTTGTAATATTTATTTGCTTAGAAATTCTAGTTGAATGGAAGGAAAATATGATAATAGACAGCATGAATATATATTGTTGTTGTTGTATAAGAAATTAGAATGAGGTTAGAACTCATCTATTAACTAAAAAGATTGAAAAATATTGAATCAAGTCTACTTTTGTGTAACATATTAGGAGTGAAAGTTATGATGCAATCACAAACCTACTAAAAGTTGGTAGAAAGGTAATCATCAGGCAATGAATAAATGATAAAAACTGGAACTATTGCTATGGTGAAGAAAACTTAAATCCTTCATTCAATAAGTAGCTGTTTGAGCCACGAAAAGCAAACTACTTGCAACAATAAAAATAGACAGTAAAAGTTAGTAAATCTGATAAGCGGAGAGGTCTTCAAGAGGGACAGTTTCTTTAATGTGAGCAATGAGCTGCTCTTTAAAGGCATCATCTGCCAGGTCTCCTTGTTCCAGAGTTTCCTTACCATCCCTCTTTAGTACCAGGTGCAACTGAAGTATCTACGATAGACAATAATTGACTTCTCATTTTTTACAAGACAATTACAGGTTTCCAACTGACTTCAACTTATGTGAAATGAAAACACTGAAAAGAATTTTCAACTTTTTGGAGTTAAACAACTTTTTTAACTGAAAAAGTTTTTAGTTAAAAAAGTTTTCAACTGAAAAAACTTTTCAGTTAAAAATTTTTTTAACTGAAAAAGTTTTCAACTGAAAAGTTTTTTTAACTGGAAACTTTTAACTGAAAATTTTCAGTTATAAGTTTTCAGTTAAAAGAAACTGAAAACATTTCAGTTTCTTCTAACTGAAAAGTTTTCAGTTTACTTAACAAATGTTATCACTAGCTCCTTTAACAATGTTCTACCTATTAATCTAATATCCGTTTGTTCAACAAAGAAAACTATTTTAGACACCATGTCAAAGGATTAATTTGACTTGCTAACTGACCATTTTATGATTTTTGTATGGCATAATTTGTAAAACATTTCCGTTTAAAATGAAATTGTTGCTAATAAGATAATGAAAAATGCTGCCAGACATAGAAATACATTTGAAATAATTGAGAGCTTGAACTATATAGATTCTTTTAAGTTAGGTAGGCCTCTTATACAGCCGCTTTATCACCCTTGTAAAAATAAAAAATGACAAATCATGAGAAAAGTTGAAACAGCTGCAGTCACTTTTGAATGTAAGTTTTTTAGTTTTATAAAATATTTAGTTATTGTAGTATGAAATCACAATTATAAAATTGCATTACGGTTTTATGAGTAAAGGTAAAATTGTATTTAGTTCTATTTCAGCAAAAACCTGTAAAAACAGATATTTTTCACACAAAGGTGAGTATTAGTTTGCAAGATAAGACAATTCCTTGCTTAAAGAACTCACCAGTTTGACCGAATTCTTACAACAATGTATCACATTTTGTGAAAGAAAAACGCTTCAAAAACATAGTACATAAAAATAGTAAATAAAGCATCAAATAAATATTTATGTGCCAGCAGTATTGTTTTATTAAAAAAAAGAATGTGGCCAAAAAAAGACCTCGTTGTTTTCTAAAACGGGCTCATTCAAAGCCAATTACTTAGTAAAGAAGAATTGACTTCTTTACTAAAAAGTCAATTCTGAGAAACCTTATAGAATGACTTTTTCTCCCCTAATTAAACTGAAAGGAAATCTATGTTAATCATCCAGAAATAGTTCTAAATCATTGCGTATTCTACATGAAAACCAGTGTACAATACTATGGACACCGTAAAACCTCCAATTGAATACCAAGGCGTTTTATTTTTCAACTTTCCTTTATAGTGGCGGTCAATTGGAAAAGACGTTCAAATAAAAGCTGGCGGTGTATTTTTCAAATGGTTCATTGGAATTTTGGGAAGATAAATTGAGCCCTATTACGAGCGAAGCGAATGCCGCCTATATTTTGCTCATTTTTCCGGTGGAGTGATATTAATTCTTTTGGATGCAATAAATCTGCTAACTTACCTCCAACTTGTCAATGATCTTTTGATAAATATCCTTTGAAAAACCGAGAAATATCTCTACCAGTTGATATCTACATGTATAACTTGTAATTAACCTGCGATAATATTATAGCCTGTGTCCTTCTTTGCAATTTGTTGGCATTTTCAATTTTTATTTCATTCTAAATTTGAAGACATATTTTGGTTTTATATCTATTTTTAACAATGTTCACTGCACTCATTGATATGTTTGCTACAGTTTGCAGCCAAAACTAGCTTTTTATGTGCAATGGAAGTGGAGTTATGAGCATCGATCTACAGTAAACCGTGTTAAGATAGCGGCAAGGATGCTATTAAATAACATGCTATAAATCTGCATAGCTATAAGTTACATAATGATAATCTATCAAATGATACAGATATATATTCATGAACAAGTGAAATTTACGAACCATACTTATATTACATGCAAAAACAAAAATTAACGTTTTTAAAACAAAAAATATTTCCATCGTTTGCTTGGATAGCTGCATTCTGATTGTTGCTTTTGATGAAACGAACATCTTCTAGTTGTCCAATACCTTACACAATATTTTTTGGCCTCAACTCTTCTTCTGCACTGCTGAACTAGTCAATATTAGAGTCCAAACAATATTTTGACAGAGCAAAACTTTTACGCGTTGCATTAAGCACAAATGCAATACGTAAAAGTTCGCTCGCTAAACGTAACCTTTGGCCCAAAACTTGCAAACCATTTTTATATATGTAAATGTACCTCGATGTATCGGGACCGCGTTAAACAAAGAACCACTATTAGCCTGAGACAGTAACTATTTCTATAGCGTTGCTTTAAAAGTTGATCTAAAATTGAAAATTTAAATCGTTTTTATGTAGGCCACTTCGAAGTAGGAAGACCGCGTTAAACAAGAAACTACTATTAGCCTGAGACAGATACTAATTATTTTTATGGTGCTGCTTTCTAAGTTCATCTACAACGTAAATTTAAATCGTGTTTTTTATATAGGTATGTACTTCGAAGTATCAAGACCGCGTTAAACAAGGAACTACAATTAGCCTGAGACTGTTATTGATTATTTCTATGGTGTTGCTTTCAAAGTTTTAACGAGAAAAAGCGAAAAGCTTTGGAGTTGTACAACGAGAGAATTGATTGCTATTAATGTAAACAATTCATTATTAATACGATTTCGTGGACAATTTTCTACGAATCCCTTGATATTATGGGTTCATAAAAGATTAAAGATTGTTAAAGTGGCATTTAAATGGAGGTGGCATTCAAATAGAGGGTAGTGCTCCATTTTTCAATCCTTTCGTTTCCAAACATTTCAAAGAAAAAGCTGTAAAGCTTTGGAGTTAAAAAACGTACATTGATATGCCATAACAGTGGCTGCTATACGGAAGTACCGTGTTCCTGAATAGTATTCGCACTGTTCATTAAAACGTTTTAAAGTCTTCAAGTCAGATTGTAAACCACATTAGAGAAAAATCTGAAGACAAAGAATTGGATTTCGACCATAGGCCCTACTGATTTTGAATTGGATAGTAGTTTTGATGATTGTGACGATCGATCTTTTCAGGTACACCAGAACTAAAACTATGGCAACAAATACAGTAACAACAAAATAATTAATTGTTATTGATGTAACCAAGTCATTATTAGTACTATTATTTTAGTACATTGTACCATTTGTTTTAGTTGTTCAAATGTACTGTTTGTAGGTTCATAAGGATCAAAGTGGCGGTCAAATAAATGTCGCATTCAATTAAAGGGTGCCGTTGTATTTCTCCACCTTTTGCATGTAGTTCTATTAGAGGTAGCATTCAAATAGAGGTGTTACGGTATATATATATATAAATATATATACAGAAATATGTATACATATAAATATACATATTTACGCATACGTATATATACATTAATGCCAATATACATACACATCAATATACCACATGTATAAATCTCAGTTGTTGTGTGTTGATCTTTTGTCTATCTATCATCGCCATGCCCAGATATAGCGATTAAGTTTTACGAATGAAAAATCTGCTTATCAAAGGATTTGATCTCAGAACCTTCATGTCTGCCAACCAATGACTTTTTCACTGCACTAGGATGTCCAATTGACCGTGTTGATGAATGATTGGCATGACATCCATTATGTCGCAAAACGACGTTGCGTTGCGTCACACATAAACATTACCAGCTGGCCTCACTAGATGAATGCCTGCCGTTACAGAGGTAATGAAAACAGCTTACAAATAGTTGTAACTAATGTAGTGTAAAGGTAATGTAGTAGGTAAGGTAATGTATTGTTTATAAGTGGTTTTTTTGACCCGTGCAATGCAGGGCATTAAGCTAGTGTATATATGTACATGTGTATATATACAAACATATATATATAGATGTATATATGTGTGTATATATACATGCATATATAAGTATATAGATGTATATTTACATACATGTATACATATATATATCTTTACATATTTATATAAATTTAAGAGGTTATTTGTTTGTCTGTCATATGACCAGTCTATAGCGATCGATTAAAATATGCATGCTGCACGTTAACAAGTTTGCCAGTAACAAAGCAGTATTGCCATTATACTTCGCAAGTACAAAGTTATTGTTGTTTTTTGAATTTCATATGTGTTTGCTAAGTTCTGCCTGATTTTGTTTACTTTTCTGGTTGAACAAAGCTGTATTGCTGATCGCTGTTGTATCTGAATTTGAATTCTGTTGCGAATAATCCAATATACATGTATGGTTCGTCTTTCATATCAGCTTAATTTGCTACTTCAACTTGGTAAAATATGTTTTTGGTGATGGACTGATGGTTGTCTAGTGGGCATTTGTCTTTTTGTCTGCAATTACATTTTCTGTTGGGTGCATTCAGTTTTTCGTGGTCGAGTTTATTATTCTGTGCGTTTA
This sequence comes from Watersipora subatra, assembly GCF_963576615.1. Taxonomy (NCBI): domain Eukaryota; kingdom Metazoa; phylum Bryozoa; class Gymnolaemata; order Cheilostomatida; family Watersiporidae; genus Watersipora; species Watersipora subatra. Next base: position 39,968,996 of record NC_088717.1, read on the forward strand.
CTAAGCTTTTTATATTCGGCACACATGATTAGCTAATTTAGGGGTGTATTTTTTGAAAATTTCGTTCAAGGAGTATTCTTTGGGAAAGCGTCTGGTAACAATTTGAATGTATTTCTTTCCTATGTTGATAGCGACACTTGAGTTGTATTATAGGGGTTGTACCAAATTGTCTACTGTGTTTTTTGTTTGTTATTGTTGCTTATGTTGCGCATTGCAGTTTACGGTTATAGCTACTCTTTTTTAGTGCATCATGGTGCAGCTGTTTCATTTTGCCAAATTTTTGTTTGTTCGATGAGTGTGCTTATCCGTTTATGTTTATAGGAATGTTGTCAATGACAGACTTATGGTGGTTGTTTGGTTTATGTACATATAGTATTCTAATGCCTGGTTTTAAGTAGAGACTGTGTGTGCCTGTTGTCAAATTAAATGTTACATCTAGAACGTTAACGATTTATTTGTTTGCTTCAATTACGAGTTTTAGGTTGTGGTCTCTAAAGATTTTACAGATTAACTTTGTTTTTTCTACTGGTTGCGGGGTTCCTTCACAAATTGTCAGTCCGCCATCGCTGTATAAGCAGGTACTTTTTGTTTGCTCATCTGGTAATAGTGAAAGTAAGTATATTTCGAATAGCTTGCATTTTTCTGCTCCATCAAAGCTGCCCATAGTCCATTACTATGTAGGAGTTATCTTTTTGGGTATTTCATAAACACCTCCCCACACTGTGGCATCTTGCAAAAACCATCAGTCACAGCCTGACGAGCGCCATGCGCAAGACAATGTTGTAGCTGCCATGAGAAAATTTGATTTAAAAATAGTTCAATTTTGATATACAGTGAAACCTCGGTTCTCGAACGCTTCGGTTCTTGACCAACTCGGTTTTCGACCCAAAAATTTGAGTTTTGTTCGTCTCTGAACTCGAACATAAATTAATTTCTCGACCAAACCGGAGCATGCATATTGGAATTAAACGTTCGGAACAGCTTTGGAAAGAGCATGGAAACATTCTTTACCATGGCTCCAAAACATAGGAAGACGCTAAGGAAAAACAAAAAATTGTTTGCCAAAATATTAAATTTAAAAAGAAATTTATAGCTAGATATGAATCTGGTGTGCGTGTATCTGTGTTGGCTAAGGAGTTTGGCATGGCAAAATCGACTATAAGTACCATCATAAAACCTCGTAAACCATCGTATTTTCTTTTTTGCATGATGTTTGATGTAACTGATCTGTTGCATTTTTTGCTGTTTTATTCTTCATTTCTGCAATTTTTGGTATTGTATCTTAACCTTTAATGTTTTAAGAGCAAAACATTTGAAATTCTTTCTTTTTGTTTTATTTTTTCATCATAAATAGAAAATCTTTTACTAAAATTAAACACGATCTATATCTACCCGTTTTTATTTATAGTACGCAGTATACAGTACAATTTATGGTGTAAAATGCTAAAAAACACTTTACCAAAGTTGTTTTCTTGACTTGGAACGGATTAAAATTTGCATACATTAATTCTAATGGGAAAAGTTGTTTTCTGGATCATTTTCTGGAAAAATTGGACCTCAAACAATTAGGTTTTTGAACAACCTTCTGGAACGGATTATGTTCGAGAACCGAGATTTCGCTGTACACAACTCATAGCGTTTAGAGTTCTCTTTTCAACTTAATTTCTTTGAAATGTCATGTATATATATATGCTAGATGGCATATATATGTATACTAGCCGAATGCTCAGCGTCGCTTGGGTAATAATATAATTACCCAATGAATTTGAATAACTTACCTTGTAGGCTATTAGTCTCAATCTTTACTAAAACGATATCGTGTTTGAAGCCAGCTTAATAGTCGTCATGTTATGCGTAACGATAAACTGTGCTAGTTAATAACCCTAAGCGCTGAAAGTGTGAGTATTTTAACCGATGTGATGAATATCTTCACTGTTATTGATATAGTGAAGCATGTATTGATGCATAGTCTAGATGCATAATCCAACAGACTATGCATATATTGATGCGAAGTCTATTGAATAAGCTCACTGCCTCCAGAACTAGAGGTTTAGAGATCAAATCCTCTGCATAGTTGACTTTCCATTGCGAGATTTTAATCGTTATAACTGGACACAGGGATGACAGATAAAAAGACAAACATTGAGCATATATATAATTGTCTAAAATAAGCATAAGATACAGATGAGTGTACAGCGGTATGAATATAACAAACCTCCATTAGAGAAAGCACCTCCAATTTATTTGCATTGACCTTGGCTGTCAAGTACTCTGTGTAGTGCCTGATACACATGCTATTCTCCACTTCCTCTTCATCACACATAAATTTATCATCTACATAAAGAAAAAATTGTCTGCAAAACTTATTCCTTGACACTATACAGCAAAAATGAAAAAGCATCTTACACTCCATAGTTGGAGAATATCTGTCTATATCTCTTTTTATTTAACTTTTATACTCAGTTTTCTGTTTAAACATCAACTTTTCCATCACTCTTCTCTCAACTATATTCCTAGTTTAACCAACTTATTGGCTCAAGTACCAAGTATACAATAAATAAAATTATTCTTTTTCCGAATTAAACTCAACATAAGACTGCTCTGGCTCCAGAAAGGGTCTTTTGTAACCTGGACCTTGTCAACATTTCAACTCCATGCTACACTCAACTAAAGATTTTGAGTGGAAGTAATTTACGCCTATTTAGTTTTTAAATAACTATTATCAATGTCTGTTAGTTGTCTGTGTATATCTCATCATACTGTTTTGTCCTTCCAAGTGGATCAAGTCTAGAAAGGCATAGTACCATCACATAGGAACCAATAAACAAGCTTGGCTAGACAGTACTGAGAGATAAATTTTCAATCAGTATCATAGACTGTCGCGTGTAAGTCAAGTTTAAAATGCAAATAAAATGTTACCAAACTAAGGGATCGGCTTATACGCGCTTAACTTGGATCACACTCAAACAAAATGACATTATAGTAACTTAATTCCAACAACTACGACTCTAGCTATGCTGCTGGTAGTGTTTTGCTTACCTTTTGAACTTTTTCGCTACTACCGTGGCTAACAAGTTCAGCAGGTTCTAAATAAGCAGAGTTATCACTACTATTATAGCTTACAGCATTATCATTACGACTACAAATAAATTATCAATGTCACTAGTGGTGTGTAATCGTGTTTTGAGGTCTTATGTAGCCTAACGATGTCTAAGGCAATGGTGAGACAAGTCAAGGTAAGTGATGCTTTTGCCATGGTATTAAAGCTATCAGATTAACAGCTTTATTGGCTTCTCGGTGCCATGACATATAAGCTAAACGACAACTCACGGATCAGCTCATTCTACAGTGTCGTATCAAGGTATGTACCTGCATGTTATTTAACATGGCATCGTAGGCACGATTCTGTGTTGTTACATTAATTAATTGAGGGGTGTTATTATTAGAGTTGCCCCGATTTTAATATCGGAATCGGTATCGGTGCCGATATGGGTGTTAAGTATCTGAATCGGTATCGGCCGATCTTTTCTTAAAAAATCGGAAACTTCAGATACTTTTTACAGATAAACTATTTAGCAGAAACCTGTATTTTAGCCTGCTACACTAATAAAAAAATCATCAGCATGCAAGTTTCTTACTTTTACCTAATGAATTCCGGGCCTGTCACACAATCTATTTCATGTCTATAGCCTAATAAACATCAACACAGCTGAGGAATCTTTTGGCTTTAGTCAGGACGTAATCACCAAGTGCAGTATTTCACAATTACCGCAATATGATTTATTGCAGCCAATCACGAACAAAAGCACAATGATGGGAAACAAGAATGCGGTGTAATATTTCTATGTACTAGCATTACGAAAGTAATTTGAGCAGTCGATGCATCAAGTTATCTATCTCTCTTGATCCTGATAATATGATGTATCGTTTGCATCGCATAAAATAACCTCAGTAGCCTATCGGCATTTAGCCTGACCTCCATCATCTGTGGCAAGTGATTCCTTCTTCTGTACGACAAGCTACATCGATAGTGATGGAAGATAAAGACGTCTCACTGTGATAATTGAATCATTAACGGTAATTAAGAGAATAATTTATTTGCTCTAAAATTGTACAGGCGCAGCAGTTCGTTCAGTAGTAAAAGAGAGAGACTTCATTATCCCAGAGAAAGCTGTACGATTAACAGTAATTACCATTATTAATAGCAGATTACAAAAAACATGGACTTTTTTGTTACTAGATGCACGGTATGTCATAATATCAGTATGTGACTATATATACATGTATATATTTTGTCCATGAATAAAAACAAATACATCAGTATTTATATTTTCTTTGCATTATATTTGCATAATAAAATTAACAATTATCTATGCAACACAAAAGATCTGAATCGGTATCTGAATCGAATTATTTTTCAATAAGAATCGGTGTATCGGATCGGTATCTGAATCGGCTGGTGAAATTAGAATCGGGGCATCTCTAGTTATTATACCTTGTCGTTTTATTATATCGTTGAGGGTTGGTAATATTAATTAGTAACGCTCTTGCGTGTCGTAGCGTCGTTCGGGTAGGTGATCGTTATTTTTTTGGGTTGCTGCGTTGTATTGGTAGTGGAGTAGCATTATCGTAGCAGTGCTATAGTGATTCCTTGTGTTAATTGTTAGGTGTGTTGAAAGTGGTTGTTGTTATAGTTGTGTGTGAATATGGCTGCTAGACTATTAGATGTTAGTGTTTTCCCTAAGTTGAGGCTAGATAGTGGAAATGTCTCTAGTTCTTTCAGTCTTGGCTTAGTGGGTTTGAGATTGCGTGTGAGCTTACTTCGTTTTGTATGGATAATACCATAGATATAGTAAACCCTAGATTGGTGAATAGCTATCATTACAATGAAGCAAAAGTGAGGCCTATAATTGGCTGTTGTTCTCGCGACGTTACGTTGCAGTGATGTGCATCACAGCAAAAGAGCCCTCAGGTGAGCAATGAGTTTAGCAGTGAAAGCATGCTTGTGCTAGTAGTTTTAAAGTCATAAACGTTACAATAAGACTAAATTCTTAGTGAAATGTCACCAGAGGTGACTACAACACCCCAGGTATAGCCTTAATTGCCCATAACAAGACAGAACTTGAACTCAAAACAAGAAGTTCTCAACAATATTATAAGCTATCTATGCCAATTAAAGACACCAAGCGGAAAGCTGCTAGTGGGAAATAATAGGAAAACCTTTATCATTGGTTTTGAGTCCTCAGCCAAATCTGTACATGACATTGCTCAATATCTTTTCAGTAGTAATGTGATGACAGTAGTGATGACATAACTCTAATCTCAGTTAAAAACCGGAGGATTGGTGACGCCAAACCCATTGATAGGTCAAAAATGTATTGCTGCAGAAAAGTGCTTACATTCACGCATAGAGAGCTATGGTATCCCAAAGAGAGCTATTAAACAAGTACATCACAGACTCTAACATATGTCTTATTACATAACCTCAATCAAGGTTTCACATGCACAGTGCATGCCATCAATCTACTCAAAACTATAGTACATCGCAATATTAAAATCAGAATACACTATGCTGCTTCAAAGCAGGAATCTAGTGCAACCAACCTTAGACAAAAACTATCTCGTCTAGTTATTTTCAGTCATGTCTAATGGGTGTTTAAACTATAACTGCCACGTACAATTTTTATCGTTTTATCTATGTAGGCCTAAATCAGACACGCTGATTCCGATTTTGTACTCAAAATAAAGATTGGTTTACTAACTTTCAAATTCATGAAGGCTTTTTTACAGCGTTTCAAAATCGGTCTCGAAAACCACACATTCGGCACAACAAGCTCCGCCCATAAATATGTGACGTATACTAGCTTTTTAGGAACAGAAGTTGGGGAAGTTTAGTCCGATTCAGAATGATAGAGATGGGTGTCTCAAAACCCAAATGACCAAATGACACGATGTGTTAGCTTAGAGAATAATATGCATACAGTAATTAACCTTCAGTCGGTACCACAATTATTGGATTGCTAATTAAGATTCAAAACTCTTACCGATGTTTGCCATAATTTAATGGTGAACACAGTATGCACTAACATTCCTAAAAATATTGCTCTGGATATTACGATTCAAAATGCTTACCGATCTAAATTCAGCCTTGAAAATAATCTTGGTCTTTTATGAAAAGTAGATGAACTATTTAAAATGGCTCATAGCTTGTTACAGGATGTTTAATAAGCTGAGCGCCGAGAAAAATAAGCTCAAAAAAGTGCATGATCAACGCTAGCTTGTGCTTTTCTCGGCGTTCAGCCTATAAACATCCTGTAACAAGCTACAAGCAATTTAAAATGTTCTGTGATGACATTTTAAATGTTAAATGTCTTCTCAGTCCTTTCATAAAGGACTGAGATCTTGATGGCTGAATTTAGATAATAATGGGTTTTGCGACACCCATCTCTATCATTCTGAATCGGACTAAACATCCACAACTTCTGTTCCTAAAAAGCTAGCATACGTCTAATATCTATGGACGGAGCTTGTTGTGCCGATTGTGTTGTTTTCGAGACCGAAATCAAAACGCTGTAAAAAGCCTTCATGACTTTGAAAGTTAGTGACCCAATCTTTATTTTGAGTACAAAATCGGAATCAGCATGCCTGATTTACCTAGAAAATACGATAAAAGTTGTCTGTGACAGTTATGGTCTAATACAGTGGTCCAACCTAACTGCTTTTAAATTTCATTTGATTCATTAGTTTGTTATTAGTTAAATTTCTATTTGGTCACTCTTTGTATTATCAATGATATAGAAGCTTCTAAATCATTGGTATTATCCATTACCATGTGTCTAAGATTCTGTCAGTTTTATATATTATCAATAAAATATGCAGTCTCACATGCACAAACTATGGAAAAATTGAGCAGTTTTTGGTGTTAAGTCAATATGAGTTCATAGATCAGCTGATTCACTTTACACATCACCATGACGTTGCGTCATGCTAATTATAGGCCTCACTTGTTTTGATTACTTGCGTATCTAGGGTTTACTATATCTATGGATAATACTGAAGGTGGTGCCCCACTCTTTGCGGGAAGTACTAAGCTATTAGCTTTATTAAGCGCTATTGGTAGTAAAGGAATGGAGTTGCTGAGAAGCTTAGGGTTTGATCTTGCTAGCCAGGCAGCTGATGCTTACCAAACAGCTTTAAATCTTTTGAGAGGCCATTATGAGAGAGAGGAGAGTGTGTTTGTGAGAACGATGAAGTTTGTTACTGTCGCACAGGCTTTAGGGGAAGAAGAGAGAGAGAGAGTACTTGGTGAGAGTGGAAAAGTTAAGTAGAGATATGGATTTTGGTTATGGTAATGATGATTTGAGGTAGCGCTTCTGTGTATCTTCAACAGTGAATGGTTTGTGTGGTTCCAGTGCTAGGAAAGAGTTAATGCAGGAGACTGACTTAACTTGGGAGCAATTATCTAACAGATTGAAAGCTAGACATTTAGCTAGAGAATCAAAATCTATCAGTGGTGCTAAGAGAGATATCAAGGTGGAATCTAGTGTCAGTAGTTCTGTTGCACCTGTTTGCCGAGTTTCTAGGAAGAGTGATAAATCTCACGAGGAGCGTTTTAGTTATAGGCTTCCTAGGAGAGATAGTTCAGGTAGTGATAGATCTGACACCTTTTCACCTGGGTGGAGAGGTAGGCAAAGTTATAAAAGGTTAGCACCTAGACGATATAATTCCTCTGCTAGAAGTATTATTTGCTTTGCTTGAAACAGGGAGAGACATCATGTTGGGGATTGCTCGAGTGTTGGGTGCTATGTTTGTTCAAGAGAGGTCACATTTCTAAGAATTGTCCTTGGAACAAGTGTATTGAAAGACAAGAGTCTAGACGTGATTGTAAGAGATATAGCAGCAGTGGTAGTAGTAGAAGCCCATCAGGGGATAGGTGCAAATCTAGTAGACAAAGTAGGAGTTTTAGAAAAAGTCCACATAGAGCGAGATTCACCAAAAGCAATAAAGATGGGCTATATAGCAGTGACATTAAACAAGTTTTAAAAGTGAATGGGAAAAATGTTGAGTTTACACTCGATGCAGGAGCAGAAGTTTCTACGGTAACAGAAGAGACTAGTAAATTGCTTGGTCTGAGTTTGAGTAAACCTGAACGTAGTATATATAGCGCAGATGAATCTTCTCTATCTGTAGCTGGAATTTGTAAAGTTGAAATCAGAAGCACTTTTAGGTCAGTCGACACTTCCGTGTATGTTTTAACAGGTTCTAGGAAAAATCTTTTAGGATTACATGAGTTACATCAGCCAAAATTGCTTGACATTATTAGTATGTGCAAAAATGATTTTGACCAAAGGAAGTTTCCTGACGTTTTTCAGGGTTTTAAAATGAACTTGAAGGAAAATATGGAACCTATGTGTTTATTAACACCCAAACCAATGGTATCTGGTCTTAAGGATTAAGCTGAAAGAGAATTAGACATAACGTCAGCTAGTGAATCAATTTCTCGATCTGGTGCTAGTTATGCCGGTGTAATAAAGAACAGTGGGAAAGTTCAGAAAGTCTCTATATTGAACAGAGCAAATGAGTTTTTAGATGAAATAGAAAGCGACAACTTTATGGATGAGAATAAATTTGTGGAGAAAAGGAAAAATATTAGGTTAAAGAGAGAGAGGTTACAGCGCAGGTTTGATGAGCAGATTAGAGAGTTAGAGAAAGAGGAAATGGAATTGAGTGAGGAGTAAGAGAGCTCTGTCGCCCTCCAAGGTGTCTTAGCTGAAATGGCCAAGGTGAAAGCCTGTTTGCCCGCTAGATTTGCGAAGGCTTGGCCCGCGGTAGACAGCGTTTCTGCCGGCGCCCATGCTTAAGCAGAGAAGGCTGCTAGACCTGGCTCTTGTAATCCAAGCCTGGAGGGCGATTCCAGGGAGGAAAGCTTGAGTGCAGAAAAGGCCAGGGTGGAAACTGTAGACGTTACTAAAAGCTCCCTGGAGGAGTCTTTTGAGACCCCAGGGTTCTATAAAAGCAGCAAGCCTGTCAGTACGACAGATGCCTGCACTGGTCTAGAGGAGTCCAAGACCCTTGATCTAGCTGCAGAGGAAGAGTCCTTGAGAAGCGAAGGAGATGATAGAGTATTTGGGATTAAAAGAAAATTGTAGTTTTAATTTTGGAAGTTTGTAACTTGATTGGAAATGACAATACATGAAATTAGGATCTTCTGAGGTGGCCTTTTCCTAGGAGAGGGGGCATGGTGTGTAATCGTGTTTTGAGGTCTTATGTAGCCTAACGATGTCTAAGGCAATGGTGAGACAAGTCGAGGTAAGTGATGCTTTTGCCATGGTATAAAAGCTATCAGATTAACAGCTTTATTGACTTCTCGGTGCTATGACATATAAGCTATACGGCAACTCACGGATCACCTCATTCTACAGTGTCGTATCAAGGTATGTACCTGCACTTTATTTAACAACTAGTACTATTAATAGATGAACATGAGGAGTCCATTAATCTACATTAGTGAAACATCCGTAGCTGTAATGCATCTGACATGGCTGTCATTGCGAAAAAGAAATTTGAAGAAAAAATTGTGATAGACACTGAAATTATCTGAATAACTCAATGATACGCCCAACCTTTTCCTTGAAAAAGCTGCCAGTAACTAACCCCACTTAACATACCTATGGGTTACACACCCAAGTGATTTTCTTCACTTTACGACTTCAAACAAATAAATTTGATTGCTTACTATTATCCTTCTCGAGCACTTCCTGACAATTTTTTCCGTTGGCTCCAGAGTTAAACTCAACCTCATTTTCCTGAAGCAGCCGCTTGAGCTGGTCAGTAGAAAAATCCCTTAAGTAGGAATGACAGTTTCGAGGGTGGTGACCATGCAACCCAAGCCTCTGACATTGTAGCTGCGCATTTCTGCAAGTAAAGTTAAACAAAGGCAGTGTTCAAGCTGTCTTGCTTATTTTAACATCGTTAACATCGTTTAACATTTCTAACACTGACAACATTGTTAAATGGTCTCTCACGTCCAGTTTTAAAAGATTTCATCAGAAAGTACAGATACTTTTTTATCATTTGGGAATTTTTTTGTTTTAGGTGATGTGACTGCCAGGATATTTTAAGATGAAATCAACAAAACTTGATTGCAGTTAACACTCAGAAGAAAAATACTCCGAAAATTATGTCGATAGCAGCACTTCTTGTTTGTTCCTCTCATTATGACATTGGCTATTGCGTTCAAGTTGCAGGGTGACGCATATTAACATACTGACATATATTGACATATACATCTATTGTCATTTATTGACATATATTGACATATACATCTATTGACATATTCTTTACTTTGTATTTGCTCATGACTTCAGGAATATAACTTCAAATATAGCCTTCGATATATAACTATAGATGTTTCAATAATTTAAGGATAGGTTGGTTACAATTTTTTCCATCGTTTTCCTCTAAATGCTGTGTTAGCATATGACTACCTGTTGCTGACGAGACTGTATATTTATCACTTATAAACAAGAAGCGCTATTATTGACGTCATTTTTGGGGAAGTCTAGGCACATTTTTTCTGAGCGTTTCAACTACGGACAAGTTTTGTCGATTTTAATCTTAAAACACCCTGACAGTCAGACTTGCTAAAACAACAAAATCTCAAATGATAGACAAATATGTATATATTTTGATAAACTTTCAAAATTTGACACAAGTAACCCTTTAACGTTGTTAAAAATTTCGAATTGCATTGTTTTTATTTGAGGATGCTAGTGTTGTGGCAACAAGAACCAATCACTCACCAAATTAACAGTATTCAAAACAAAAACAGGGTAAGAACGAATCGATAAACAAGCTATATAAATCAATCAATGCTAAAAAAACCACTTACTTGGGACACTCCTTGGGATACAAGGGTGTTCCACATCCATTACAAAATTGATATTTGCATTGTGGACAGATGCAATCCATACATCCTCCTCTTGACAGGTAAAATTGCTTTTGGCACTTAGGACATTTAATACCGAACAGAGTCATTAACTCGTCTCTTCTTTGCACTGTAATAAAACGATAATCTAGCTAAGGAATAACTATCTAAAGACTTACTAGGTTAAAAATCGGTAAGGACCACATATCTTGGTAATCCCTTTGATGTTCACCCTTTTTTCACATCGAATATGACACAATTGATAGTAAATAGTTTATTCAATAATTACTGTTGTTACTTGTTGCTGTTGTTTATTACAATAAATTACTGTTCTTGATGTTACTAAAAACATCAGAGTGCTGAACAACAAGTAGTTTTATATAGGTTAGATAGAGCTCATATAAAATAAGCACAGTTATTGTACAGCCCTGTAATAATTGCATAAAAGAATGATGGTAAGTCTTCTCTAAATAGATCAGTATAGTGCCAAACCAATAGTAGAATATAAGAATGATGGCAAGTTTTCTCTGAATCAGTCAGTATAGTGCCATACCAATAGTAGAATATAAGAATGATGACAAGTTAGTTTGCTCTGAGTAGGCCAGTTGGTGCCATAGCAATAGTACAATATAAGAATGACAAAAAGCTTTCTCTAAGTAGGCCAGTAAAGCATCACAGCAATAGTATACACCGCAACTAATTACAGTCAAACATGGATAACTCGCCCACGGATAGCTTGAAAACATGGTTAATTCGAACGGTTTCTTTGGTCCGTTCCCACGTAATGATAAATTGCTATAGATAACTCGAAATCGACACTGTTAACTCGAACTGTTTTTGTCCAACGGCTACCGAAACGGTTGTTATCGCTTTAGCTTTAGAAAATCACTTTATTCCAGGCCATAGAGGTAAACCTCAACTTTTCGTAATTCATAAACATCGTTATTACCACCATCGGTAAAATATTTTTGTCAACGAATTTTCTAAAGGTTTGGTGAAATTTGATTTATACCAAACATCCGCTTAATGATCGCCTTTCAGAAGCGAGGTAAAGTGAGGTAATCTTTGCATAAACTTCAAGAAAAATCGGCAAAATTGATCGTGGGTAAAACGCTCAAAAGAAAAAGATGTCTTTTCTTTTGAGCATTTCAACAACGATCAAGTTTTGCCAATGTCAATCTAAAAAACGTCCTGGCAATAACATCACCTCAAACAACGAACCAATCTCAAGTGATAGAAAAATCTCTATACTTTTTGATAAAAACGTTTTAAACTTTACATTAGAAGCATTTAATTTGAAACAAGCCATTTGTGCTTTTGATTTATATTATAGTTTGTATATGTAGATGTATCTACTAATAAATAAGTGAATACATGGACTTGTGACAGTGCTCTGATAACTTGGACGCTCTGATAATTCGAACACTTTCGCTCGGTCCCGTGAAGTTCGAGTTATCCATGTTTGACTGTATCTGTAGCCTGGACATTTTGGATATGCTTTAACATATTGTTCTTTTAACTTGACAGAATTATTGCTAAGATCTTTGTAAACAAATATCGACACCCTTCTTTGCAACTGCCAAATCTAACTGCAATGAATATTCCAATGTACGATAGAAAATTAGAGAAATATTGAATTCTACAGCCCTATGTAATTTCAAACAAATGATGTTCAAAGTATCTTGAAATAAAATGGTTTCTCAAGTGAAAGGGTTGGCAAAAATTTTAAATAATAAATAACACGAACATAACAACAGTATATACCACGAAACCTCTAATTGAACGCCACCTCTATTTGACCGCCACTACGAAAGAAGAGTTGAAAAATAGAGCGTTACCCTTTATTTGAACGCCACCTTTAGTTGACTGCCACCTTGAACTTTATGAACCCATAATATCAAATGATCAGTAGAAAACTGTTCACAAAATCGTATTTATAATGATTCGTTTACATTACTAGCAATAAATTCTCTGGTTGTCCAACTCCAAAGCTTTTCGCTTTTTCCCATTAAAACTTTGAAAACAACACCATAGAAATAATCACAAACAGTTTCATGCTAGTAGTAGTTCTCTGTTTAACGCGGTCTTTCTACTTCGAAGTAGCATACATACATAAAAACAGTTCAAATCTACAATGATAGGTGAACTTTGAAAGCAACGCCATAGAAATAATTACTAACTGTCTCAGGCTAATAGTAGTTCCTGTTTTAATGCGGTCTTAATACTTCGAAGAACATGAATATAAAAAAACGAATTATAAGTTTTGGGCCAAAAGGTTATGTTTAGCGAGTAAACTTTTATGCGTTGCATTTGTGCTAAATGCAGCGCGAGAAAGTTTTGCTTCACCAAAAAATTCTTTGACTGCTAATGTCAACTAGTTCAGCAGTGCAGAAGAAGAGTTGGGGCCAAAAAATATTGTGCAAGGTATTGGACAACTAGGAGATATTCGATCCATCCAAAGCAACAATCAGAACGCAGCTATCCGAGCAAACGATGGAAATACTTTTGTTTTAAAAACGTAAATGTTTGTTTTTGCTTGTAATATAGGTATGGTTAGTTTATGTCACTTACTCATGAATAGATATTTGCATCATTTGCTAGATTATTGTTGTACATGTATAACTTATAAATATATGCAGATTTATAGTATGTTATTTAATAGCATCCGCGCGGCTGTCTTAACACAGCTTACAATGGATCGATGCTGATAACTCCACTTCTATTGCACTTAAAAAGCTAGTTTTGGCTGTAAACTGTAGCAAACATATCAATGAGTGCAGTGAGCTTTTATCCACTAATGTTAAATATAGATATAAAATAAAAAATTTTGTTTTAAATTTAGAATGAAAAAAATTGAAAATGCTAACAAATTGCAAAGAAGGACACAGGCTATAATATCATCGCAGGTCAATTGCAAGCAATAGATATCAACTAGTAGTGATATTTCTCGGTTTGTCGATGCAGATTTATTAAGAGATCGTTGCCAAGTTGGAGGTAAGTTAGTAGATTTATTGCATCAAAAAAGCTCAACATTGCTCCACCGGAAAAAAGGAGCAAATTATAGGTGACATTTGCTTCGCCCGTAATAGGGCTAAATTTATCTTCCCAAAATTCATTTTAAAAATACACCGCCAGCCTCTACTTGAACCGCCGCCTCCAATTGACCGCCACCATAGCGACAGGGTTGAAAAATAGAGCACCATGTATATTGAGTTATTAAGTATATTAGTGTATATTAAGTTAGGCTGAATTGAAACAAGTTTTTCACATGGTTTAATAGCAATTTCTTCCTCCGAAACTACGAACCGCTGAACGGACTTTTTTTTTCATGCTCATATGTTTTTGGATCTAGAAAGAACCACTACATCCTGTAGTATCTCGATCTTAAATTCAGTAACGAATATTTAGCAGATATATATCTGCAGACAACTGGTGTCATTTTTTCAGCTGATAGCTAAGTGCTAGCCGTGTTTCGTGATAAAATAAATTACTCATTACTCAAACTCTACATTATCTTAAAGCGATCTAAAGTGTATAGCAATGGCTCATTTCAACAAATTATAACTTGTTTGAATAGGTCATTTGAAAGTTTTTTTAAAGACATGCATCTAACACAAAAAATTGAGGTCCTGCTCACTCACCTCCCTCGACGTATTCGTCCGAGTTTTCTCGCTCCCACGTAGCAAACTCGTCACATGTCTTATTCTCATGCTCATCCTTCCATGGTTTTTCACAGGACCGGCATTTAATAGATATCCCACATCGAGGACAGGCAATCTTGAGTACATTTCGGTCATCCACAAACCCATATCCATCTTCACAACACTTGGCGTTTGGGCACCAATAGAAGCTGAAGATTTACTTAACACGTTTACAATCTAAGTTAGCAAACTTGATGGTTAGGAATCACAAGGTGATTACAATCTAGCTTTGACTTGCCAAAAGACCTTGGTTAGTCACATGTATGGTAATAAAGAAAAAGGTAAAATTTGTTTCATTTCCTTATTCACACATTTAATCGAGCATTTACATGGTTGCCAGTATTGAAGTGATTGTTCTCACTCACTTAATGATGTGTAGATGTTGCCATTGTTAACAAGTTTCACAAAAAACTGGAAAAAAAATTTTGGATCTTGCCTGAATGTGTGCTATCTCAGGGCAGTAAACAGACCATGTGCCTGTTATGTGTCAAATTAATTATGCTTCAAAGAGGTCAAACTCAAGTAAATTGGGCTCTACACAATGTCATACACAAAATTTGAAAAGACTAAATTTTAACCAACTGAACAGTGTTTACTTTTATGTCTAGTTTAGATGTGGATGAATCTCCAAAAAACCTAGAATGAAACATTAGTTTTGATTTGGACATCACAAAGCATCAATCTTTTGGCTGTTTCATCTAATTCACCTAATCAGGCCACGATAATGCAAGCAATATTCGGTTTAACGTAATTACTTTTCTACGAACAATTGACTATTACTAGGGAGTTAGTATCATCCAGTAAGAAACAACACAAGTTTTAGTACCAAATCATATCAATCTTCTTCCTTAATGATCTTGTAAAATCTAAAATTGTTTGATTGCCATAAAACCATAGCAGATCCAATGTTTTTGGCTAAAGACCTTCATTGAAAGGTTTTGTATGACGACCGTCTTTTTAATGTGAACCATGTCAGCGATAGTAATTTGCAGTCGCGGATAGCGTGACTTATTTATTTCTATTTATGATAGTTGCTGCGAGACTAGTATTTGATTCCAGCACGCGAAAATAATGAGGTTTTTTTTGCAAAAATTTAAATAGAAAAATGAGAACACTACATCAGAAGATTTGCTGATGCAAACACGAATGGGTTTGTGATAGTGTGAGCCATTGAACTTAAAACCCCTGGAATGGCAAGAGGTCATTCACGAGTACGGAAATCCGGTCGACGCCATTATCAGTTAATGTTCAAGTTAATTTCATTGCGTTCAATGTGAGAAAGAAATCTAATTTCAGATTTAACAGCTATGGAAGGTCACGAATACACCGCTCAATCAAAGGAACAGACTACTGAGATTGCTACTAATAATTTATGTACGAGAGATAAGGGTGTAGGTGCACAGTGCTATTGCTATTCCATGAACTGCAAAAACTGCAAGAATGGACTTTTAAAGGAAAAGGCATGACATTTCACAAGTGAGTCACTTCTACTACTAGTTCTGTTACTATTGCTCAAGTCTACGACTACTAATAGTTGTGTTACTACTAGTTAGTACTGCCACTAGTTAGTTCTACTACACTAGTCACTGGGTGAGTGAGAGTCGATCAGTGTCACTACTGAGTGTACGAGTTTGACTGTATTTTGTCGGTGATTAGATAAATTTATAAGCTAGTGAGTGAAATGTTCTTCCTTCAGAACGAAGGCTTTTTATTATTTAAATTTTGAATTTTTTTTATATTAATATTTTAGAACTACAACCCATTAGGTTATTTCTAAATATTTATATTTGAAGGAAGTGTTTGTCGTGCTTATAATATTATTTATTGTTGTACCTGGATCTAGCTAGCAGTAAGGAGATAAGAGTAATAATACTATTGTTATTACTACTGTTGCTAATTAACTACTACAGTTTCATTTTAATTTTTAGATTTCCAAACAAAGCAACTGAGAACTCTCGTTATTTACAATGGTATCGCAACCGCAGAAGAGTGAATAAGCCTGATCCTTGAGCACTTATCTGCAACGAACATTTCAATGATCCATGTTTTAACAGCAGGTTAAAACGTTCGACTGAAGCCATTTAAAGGTAATATTTTTCAATGTTGAATGATACTTTTTAATGATTAAATTTAAAACCATATTGTCAAGCACAGTGCTGCAAGGTTGCTCAACTTAAAGTAGCTATAATCTAAAAAAAATTTAGAAACCTCAAACAGCACCCAAAACAGTGACAGCTGCCACAGCAAGTGCCTATGAATATGTCTGCAGCTTAGCAGTTGTGTGATCTGTTCTCTGTGATTCTTCATCTTCGTTTCTGGGATTTAATGTCCAACGCATAAATTATGCTGTCCTTTTTATCAAATGTTAACTGTGTAAATGTTTTTTTCATTTCCTAGTTGTTGTAATAAAACTACATAATACTCCTGCAAATCATAAATTCCAAATTGATAGCAATAACTTGCAATTTAGAACACAAAACATCTTTTTGGAACAAAAAAATCAAAAAAATCGATTTAAATAAAAAAAATCAAATAAAACAATAGAAATCGATTTTTTTGATTTAAAAAAGATCATCGATTTTTAACAACCCTGCCTACAACACAGCAGGGTAAGACATGGTGAATCTTTTCATATCAAATAACGGTAATGTGAATTT
Source organism: Watersipora subatra (assembly GCF_963576615.1). NCBI lineage: Eukaryota > Metazoa > Bryozoa > Gymnolaemata > Cheilostomatida > Watersiporidae > Watersipora > Watersipora subatra. Next base: position 39,986,281 of record NC_088717.1, read on the forward strand.
TGTTGCAAGTCAACCATTAAGCTTTATGCCTAAGATGGGTGTGAATGACTTCCAGTGAAAATTGCTACATTTTCATTTTACATAGCGATATGGTAGCATTTTGAGCTGTTTTATTTTCATTTATTTTATTACTTGTATGGTTGTTTATTAAGGGTACTACGTTTATGTGAATAAGACATTCATTTTTGTTGATTTTATGTAATTGTTATAATTGATGCTTTTGTTTAGGGGGTTGGAATAATAATCCCACTGTTACTCAGTTTAAGGCTACCTTCGCAGACTTATCATCAAATGTGGTGCAGAATCAGATGCTAGTAAGACAGGTAATGTTACTGCTCAAAACGAGATTCTCATCATACAGGCTACTCCAGAAGTTGATCAGTTTGTGGAACTCAATGATTTCAGATGTCAAATTTCTGTTATAGGTAACAGTATAGTCTATATAGCTGGCTACATTGTGCAAAAGCTAACTAAAGTGCTGTCGTGACATTGGCCGTCAGTTGCTGGTTACCACTAAGTCAAATATCCAGTACCGACATCTCTATACTCTACTCAAGCTACAAAACAATGGAGGATTGGTGCGTCCATCAGACGATGTCATCAGGATCCTGCTAGTTGCAGATCAACACTTTCGTATTCATACAAAGCCAGATCCACTCCATTGTGTGGTGTATTTTATCAGTAGTGTAAGGTCTAGTGATGTGTTATGCTTTGGGAAACACCTTACGGATACGGCAGATGGCATATCCAACCACTGCGTCATTGATGAAAAACTTTATTCAGTCGTTTTATGATCTCCGACAGCATCATTATGCTAAAATCCTGCACTCAAACTGCAAGGTGCATCTTTGTGGCATACAATACTAAAGTAGTATTTTTTAAAGGCCAGTAATAATATAATCACTGTAATATTTATCTGCAGCTGTTGTTGTGCTGTTATTCCTAATCTAATTTAGTTCTAAGAAACTGATGCACCTTGGCTCAATATCCACTTCTATACAAATCTCCTTTTACACAGTTTCTGTAACGTGTATGTATAAGTTTAATCATCTGATTACACTAATTCCTGCATTTCCTTGTTTGCATTATTTTGATTATTCTCTATTACAACGGTTGTTAATTTCCGTTTAGTTGTTGCAGTAGTTCATTCCATCTTTTACAGATACTGTATTATACATATCATACATTCATAAGCTATTATCACTTAAATCTTGAAAACAGTGTCTGTTTTGGCAGCATACCTATGTGTTGTTTTTATCGAAATACTTCATGTGCTAAGTTTTTCCATATGCATTTATGCATATGTAATATAAATTTTAATATAATGGAACAGTTGTTATTTGCCTGAATATATCATTTGCTGGGTTTATGCATTTGTAATACAACAGTTTGTATGAGTAACATGGTCCACGAAAATCTATTATACATCTACTTATCATTTGATATATCCTACTCCATATGTTATAAATAGGTTTTCTTCTATCAGGGCACTCTAAACGTTGTGTAGGAGTAGCTTTCATTAACACCCAGCTGGAAAATAACTATTCAACATGTACATTTCTGTCATTTTTCACCGTTTGTTTACAAACGGAACTAGCATTCGATTAGCTCTCCAATATGGCGCATACGTTTACGTATTATTATCAACGTAAAAGTCACGTGATTGCCATTCCAGGGGTTTTAAGTTCAGTGGTGTGAGCATTGTTATCATTGACGATCACCGAAGTCTTGTGGCATCAAAGCCGAGATGTGGCTATATAGCGTCAACCAGCCTTTAGCTACCATCCATATTGTCAAACGACGTTGCGTAATGCAGAGTTCTATGCATATTCATATATCGCCTAATGAATTAATTGCATCTCGCGTAGCTTAATGGGTTGGTTATCACTTGGTGAATGAAAGGTTTCGAGATCAAATCCGGCACGGAGCGGATCTTTCATTCCTAGATTTTGATAGCTATAGCAGGACAGGCTTAACGATGAACTTTGAGATTTAGATATATAATATATCAAAGCAGAAAATATTGTGTCACACTTCTGTTCTCTTTTAGTTTTCAAATCAGATTAGAATAGCCGCTGTAGTAAAAGCTACCAATCGGCAAACTTACTTTCTTTCAAAAGAAAGTCTCCAAATGGCGATTTTGTTGTTGAACTTGGCGATGAGCTCAGGAGAAAGTCCAATGTTTGGGAATACTACATTTAGCAGGGTTTCAAAGAACTCTTCAGCTCCTACTGAATCAGTTGTGTCGGGAGCTCCACAACGAGCCGGACAAACAAACTCAGCAACAGGCTATAAAATCACTTTTATAAATTATGCGCGAAGACCATACAGGTGAAGTATACTGAATGATCAGCTTAAATAGCTGACTAACAGTTTAGTTAACCAGCTGATTAACTAAAGTGAACTACGCAACCAAATAAAAATTCTAACTAAAACTTTGGGAGAACATCAGCAACACACTCTATAGTATAACTAACCTGACCGGTAATAAAAACTTCAAACTGTCCTCTAGCGCATTCCTTGCAGCAGCCCATATCCTTAGCAGAGGTGTCATGACAGCACAGATTTGCCATCTCGTGACTTGGAAACTTGTCAAAGCACACACTGCACTTATTGCTCAGGTAGATCAGAGCGGACGAATGCAGTCGATAGGCAGGAATACCCGGCTCTGAGAGAGCAATAACAGCATCTTTCACCTCAAACCTACGATCTTCTCTTTGGTAATACTCATTAATAATGTAGAGAAGCTCATCTGCTGCAGCGTAGGAGAGCTTAACTACAACAACACTCACTGTATATAAATCTATACAATAAGGCTAAAAATGGAGTCACTATAAGAGTATATGAATTCATATATATACCGTAAAACCTCTAATTGAATGCCATGGCGCTCTATTTTGCAACCCTTCCTCTATAGTGGCGGTCAATTGGAGGTGGCGTTGTTTTTCTCAAACGGCTCGTCACAATTTTGGGAAGAAACATATAGCCCATATATGGTGGAGCAAATGTCACCTATATTTTGCCTTCTTTTTCGGTAGAACATTATTAAACCTTTTGGATGCATTAAATCTGCTATCTTACCTCCAACTTGTCAAAGATCTCTTAATAAATATGCATTGAGCACGCATAGCTTTTGATGTGCAATAGAAGAGGAGTTATGCGCATGGATCAATTGTAAGATCAGATTACTGCAATGATGCTATCAAATCATATGCTATAAATCTGCAAATTTATAAGTTATATAACAATAATCTATCAAATGCTGCAATTATATATTCATTAAGAAGTGACATAATTGAACCATACTTACATTACATGCAGAAACAAAAATTAACTTTTTTAAAACAAAAATATTTCCATCGTTTGCTCGGATAGCTATGTTCTGATTGTTGCTTTAGATGGAACGAACATCTTCCAGTTGTCCAATACCTTGCACAATATCTCCTGACCTCAACTCTTCTTCTGCACTGCTGAACTAGTTAATATTAGCGTCCAAATAATTTTTTGGCAGAGCAAAATTTTTACGTGCTGCATTCAGCACAAATGCAACGAGTAAAAGTTTTGCTCACTTAATGTAACCTTTGGCTTAGAACTAGTTGTTCATCTACCATCGTAAATGTAAAACGTTATTTTATATGTACTTCGAAGTACAAAGACCACGTTAAACAAGGAACTAGTATTAACCTGAGACAGTCATTAATTATTTCTATGGTTTTGCTTTCAAAATTTTAACAAAAGGTTTGAAGTTGGACAACAAGAGAACTGATTGTTATTGATGTAAACAATTTATTAATACGATTTTGTTGACACCTTTTTACTGATCACTCGATATGGATTCATAAAGATCAAAGATTTTCCAAGTGGCGGTCAAATAGAGGTGGCGGTCAAATGGAGGTGGCATTCAAATAGAGGGTGGCGCTCTATTTTTCAACTGTTTTCCTATAGTGGTGGTCAAATAAAGGTGGCATTCAAGTAGCGGTTTTACGGTAAAAAACCAAAAACTAAAACCCAGTATAACCCGACATGTTAACAGATACCTACTTTAACAGTATATACATGCTAATTAAAATCCATGGAAAGGTCAATGCATTAAAACAGTGTCACAAACTATTTGTTGTGACCAGCTGTTCAGAGAGGTAAAACGTGCGCCTAGATTCCTTGAAAGCGGGTACCATTGCAGGCGCTGTTCACCAGTAAGTCAAGTTTTGTGGTAATCAGATTTGGGTAAGATTTTTTGTTCTGAAAATCTTATAAAATTTAGTGAATTTTTCCACGTTTAAACTTTCAAAAATTTTAGTATGTCATAATATAACAGCCTATCTATCTAAAACTAAAATAAGTTTTAAAATCCATATATTGGTCCATGATGTATTGACGATTTTGTGATGTCTCATCGGGATGCAATTGCATGCGACTAAAGGATAGTCATAAGACATGCATGCGACATTAAGTCATAAGACATTAATGAACTTGGTAGCGCAACACGACACTCTGTATTTACTTACATTCAGGAATATAGTACACTGTTTTGGTGTTTTGCATACTTCATCTCTCATAGCTTGTCTCTTCTCCTCAGTCATATTTTAATAATAATAATAATGTTTAATAATAATAGTTTTTCACTACTGACCTTTTCTTTCTACATTAGCCTTCTTTTCTACTTTTACCTTCTTTCAATTTAGGTGGCATTTTTCTTGAAGGCCCATTTGAAAAGGCAAATATTAGTTGCACCAGTAGAGTATTATACCAGGTAGCCTGCATAGCTTTTATAGTACTCTCTTCCATAACCGATCTAAGTAAAACATTATTATTTAGTTGATATATAAGAATTCACACCATATCTATTATTAAATTAAAAGATATTTAATTCAAGTAAAATTGCATCAATATACAAATGCTGCAGTCAATAAAGCCATCTATAATTAATGAATGATATTTATAATTTATTGTTTTAACAATTCCACTAACAAAAAATTAGTAACTCTTCTTGTGACTGGTTAAATTCTTGATGACTAACATTATTAAAACACTAATAATTAATATTTTATAGAATAAGAACAATAAATATTTCCTTACAGCAGTTGTAGTCTGAGTGTAAGAAGTGATTTTAATGGCGTATCATACTATTTATATTAATTAATAACAATATAACTATTATTAATATTATTACTACATATTTATATATACAGATACTTACTATTTAGATAATAAATGTTAATAGTAAAATAAAACCGCATAAACACTTAATATAATGTAATACACATATATATATAAATCTCAGTGCTTGTATTTTGGTCTTTTTATCGTTTTACGCATCGTATGTTCAGTTATAGTGATAGAAATCTAGCAATAAAAATTCCATATCGCTGAAAATTTGATCTTGGAACCTCCCATTCACAAGGCGACAAGCTAACCCATTAAGCTACATGAAATACCATTTACTCATTGAGCAGGTAGACATTATCTGAGTAAAAATACGCATAGCGACTGTGTTACATGCGACGTCACTAAAGCTTGCTCTCACCGCTCTTATTAGTATGTGTAGCACTAGCTTACTCAAATTAGCCAATGGCAACAGTATCAGTATCATGTTTAATGTGTTCTGTGTTATTGAAAACAAAAGGAAGCAATTCACAATGATTACCTTTGCAATCTTTTGTATATTCTATTTCGCCAATGAAGTATATACCGGGTACATGTAGATCTTTTATTCGTTGTTGAAGATGGAGACGGGATCGTTTTAATTTAGCGCTGCTGGCGTGATAATCATAGTTAAATAGGAGTATCATGTTTGCGATAAAACTCTTTTTGCAATGCTGATATTTTAAGATCAATCATTATCGTAAAAAAACGCTAGAAGCGTGAAGTTTCTTATTTTACTACAAGTTTGTCTGGATGGAGTAGAGAGGTAGTTATAACAATTTTTACAAGTGAACCTATTACTATCACGGCAAATTTTGATGACCAGCGTGATGCTCTTGTGCAGGTGATAATAACGGTAAAAATGGTGTTTGGAGATTAAAATGCTTGTGAATTATATTCAAACTGTAACAAAAATTTGTTTACTTAGCTTTAAGAACCTTTCGGAATTTTTATTTTATTTTTATACCGAGAACAACGATAAAAATGAATGATACATTCAGATGCATTACCATCGTGACCTCAATGACCAACAAAACATTTATTTGCAATTTATTTTCAAGTTAATATTTATTATATTGTACAGTTTATAACAGGATAAAATGTGGCGATTATAAAAATGAACAAATTTTTTGTAAAATTACATAGTAAAGTAAATTTTCAGTCAAATTTTAATAACGGGTTTCGAAATCTAGCAATTCTTATAATAAAAAATCTTACCCATTTAATATCTGATCAGTCTTTCTTTCACTGACACCAAATAAGGAAGAAGAAATGAGAGAAGGAGAACACAGTAAAAAGAGAGTAGACAGGCGAAGGGGAACTAGTATGAAAAAAAGAGATGGGAGGAAGTCGAGAGATAAAAGAACGAATGAAAGAGGGAGAAGATTATCTTACATTCAGCCATGGCAATCATAAGTTTAACATTTTTATCAGCATCAGAAGTCATCACATCAAGTGCTGTCTTCAAAACTGGCCTAAGTCTGTCATCAAGGGGCACAAGTTGATCTGGCTCAACTGGAGACCAGATATGCTGTCGGACTTTTTCTGCCACCTATGAGACAAAAGTGTGAAGTCTTGATAAAAATCATTGATAAAACTCTCCATCTTCTAAACTGAGCTTTGGTGAACCCATTTGTACCTTCAGCAATATGCTACCAACAGTTCTAATTACGTACTTTTCCTCAAAACATCAATGGAAACCAACCATTATTACGAGGGATGCTTCAGACCACACCAATTAGTTTATTCCTAATAATGCTACTGGTTCAAAAATATTAAATAACTAAATTACACATTAACTGTAAACAACTTGTATGAATGACAAAGCTTTAGCCTGTTTTCCAAAACAAAAAATTGACTTTGTTATCTCAACTAATTCTTTTGGCCAATAGAAATCTCGTTCCAGAATTAAAATTAAAAGTGTATGGTTCTTTTTCTAACGGTGGTTAAGCCATGTCTCTGCGGAAGCTTAATGAACTTTTTGAAAAATAAAAACTTGCTATGAAAGTTCTGGATTTTGAGAAACCAGCTTTTTAGACACAATGTTGATAAAAAGTTTTATTACCCAGGCAACCGATGTCGCCGGGTGTCGCCGGGCATTCATGTAGTTATTAATAAAAGGTATGAATTTCATTCCTTACCCGCTCATTCAGCAAATTCTTTGTTGTTTCCACATCCCCATCAGCCTTTTGCAAGCAATCCTCTATTACATCACATGTGATGACCTCAACCGCAACAAAAAAATGATCTCCATCATCCTCGATGGTGAACATCTCTTTGAGCTCCTGAATAAGCCTCTTTCTGTTTTTGAGACAAAGCGTGAGAATAGGTTGGACGTTGCTAGTAGATATCTCGTAGTCTTTCCCGTATGTTATTACGGCCTCTCGAACTTCTATCTTGGTCAGTTTTGGTATCTACATGTACATGGAAGGTAGAAGAACAATAATAATAACTGGCTTGGTATTGTGATGATTGTGTAATTATCCCCGCACAAAAATGTTCCATTTTGTTATAGCTGCTAAATTTACTTGTTACAATCATTGCATATTGTATATATCGTATATAATATATATATATATATATTGAGCTATAGGTCATTATTTTATAGTTCAGCTACGTTTTATTGTTAAATATCTACATACATTCTCTATTTATGTACCAAATAATGTAATCTAACACGATTTTGTTACTAGTTTCGATATCAGAAACTATCTTACACCCAGTCCTTGATGTTTAAGGTACTTACACATCAAAAACAACCACAATCACTTTTTTGCTTGAGCTGAGCATTTTAATCGGGATCAAGTTTGGTCAATTTTCATCTTGAAACATCCTGGTAGTCAGATAATCTCAAACATCAAAAATAATCACAAATGATAAAAAATACTGATACCTTCTGATAAAAGCTACTAAGATTCTGTGTAAGTTCATATTCAAGCAGATAGAGAATGACTGCTGTCATTGAAATTGTAATTTTAATTGAACTGGGTACGCTTAGCAAGTTTAGAATGAATATTTGTGCACTAACAACTTTAGCTCCATATCTTTAGCTACTTTACCTTAAAGGTCGACTTGCAACAAAATTCACATTACAGTTATTTGATATAAAAAGATTCATCATGTTTTACTCTGCTGTGTTGTAGGTGCAAAATATGTGGAAATGTGATTACAAGCTCTTAAAAGCTCAAAAACGAACAGTCAATCGCAGCCACACGAGACCGCCATAGTTTGGGTTCTCTTTCCAAAATGGCTCAAATGGGACGTAGATGTGTTAGATGGTTTCTGTTTACACTTTCATGCAACCTTATTCGTCGAAATACTTTCACAAATATACTTCACGCATTCAATAAAACCATGTCTATTGTTCTTACGCGTCTGTTTTATCGTCATTGTAATGCTGTCACTTTTAGCAGTGATATCTTACAACTTACTGTAAGAATTCATTTAATTTTTTAGCTTTAGCTTGAAGGAGTACATATCATTGTCTGATAATCATGACGAGACTTTTGGTCACTTGTAATAGTCGAAAAGTGCTGCAGAAATTATTTGTGAAGTATTGGGTCACGTGATCAGATTACGACTTGCCGATTAGACCAAACGGAAAAAAAACTGTAAAGTAGTGAGTATCTATATTTGATACGGGGTCTTCGGTAAAACCCGAAGTGTTTGTCATAAACTAGTGCTACAATAAGTTTTATATTGAGGTTTTTATTGGCCTTTCAATTCACGTGAGAACATCACGTGACAAGACAATAAATGAATTACATGACTACGTCAGAGAAATAAAGAGATTCCAATCTACAGTATAGCGGCTTTTCGCTTTTGAGCTTTTAAGAGCTTGTAATTACGTTTCCACATATTTGGCACCTACAACACGACAGAGTAAAACATGGTGAATCTTTTGATACCAAATAACTGTAATGTGAATTTTGTTGCAAGTCAACCTTTACTAGAAAACTACTGTTTGTTCGCAAGTGATGTCGGAAAATTCCACAAGTACACTTGTTATGCTGTCAGCCCTAATACACTACCAATATAAAACCCAACACATAAGCCAGCTGCCACAGGTTTCTAACAACAACAATAATACGGGGGGTCCTCCCATGTTTTGTGACGATTCTGACGACCCGACGACAGGGATATTTAAAAAGTGACAGACGAGACGACCATTTATCAATGTAGGTGACGATGATTGTGTAAGTAGGATTACTAAAGGTACGGCTACACGTAACAAATTTTTCGTTGGTTTGAGTTCTGGCCGAAATCACGAAAAACGCAGAATTAATCGGTCGAAATTCACAGAATTATTTGAGCTGTGCATGCCCACCGAGTTCGTCGACGAAACGCTTTTAACAGATTAAACAAATTATTGGCGAGCACGATTCTACATGTTGCAGCTTTAGCAATTAGTATAGTCCAAGACATGTATCGCGACACACAATAAAAGTACGAAAGCAATTCAAAATAGAACACACGATGTAACTGTTTAAGTTGCGCTATTGTTAGTTAGCGAGCACGACTTTAGCAATTTTTAAGATATATGTAGTCCGAGAACATAATGCGACAAGCAAGAAAAATATTACGAAAATTTACCATAGTAAATACGATGCAACCGACTTGATTGCGCTAAAGATGGCAACATTTTCTACCACAAAATTGTTGCTGCTAAAAAGGAAATATAATTAAAAAAAACAATTTGTAGCTATAGCGTCCAAACAATAAATACATACAATAACGCAATCTGAGCAGTTGCATCGTGTGTACTATGTTGAATTGCACTTATACTTTTATTGTGTGTCATTATACGCCTCTTGGACTATACTAATTGCAAAAGCTCCTGGAATCGTGCTCGCTAGCACGATTCTAGCAGCGCAGAATAATTCTGTGTTTCAATCATTTCGTGATTTTTGTTAGAACCAACGAAAAATTTGTTACGTGTAGCCGTACCTTTACTAACTTATTATTTGTCCATAAATCAACACGTTCAACCGAAACTTTACTAGTTTGTGTTTGAAGCATCTGGCCCAGAATTTATAGACTGCCATATAATTAAAGTAACCAGCAATGAAATGCCACGACATTGACAGCAAATCCGTTTCCAAGTCTGTGACTGACAGTGATTATGAAAGACAATCTCGGTCTATTTTCAGTACAAGAAATGTAGCCCTGAAAACCCAAGACGGCTGTCACTCTTCGCGGAGTAATCAGCAACACTCCCAAACATCACTAATAAGTTTGTGAAGATCGCTGGTTGAACCATGCTTTTGGTTAGCAGAAGTTCAAACTGAGCGAGTTTCAGGTTTTTAACGCAACCCAGTGCCACCAGAATAGATATTTGTATTAAAATAACAAATATGAAGTTGAAGAAAGAGGTTGTTTTGGTTATCAACTTAAAAAGGTGACAGTGATTTTAAAAGTGACGACAGCGATTTTAAAAGTGACGACAGTGATTTTAAAAGTGACGACAGTGATTTTAAAAGTGACGACAGTGATTTCAAAAGTGACTATTCTGACGACAACTTTGTGTGGTAGGACTCCCAATACGTAAGAACTGTAATGACAATCATCAGAGGTTTGATAAAAAATAGAATATTATAAAAGTGAAAAACCTATAAAAACTATCTAAAACATACAAACTTTTGGTAAAATTACCTATCAAATAAATCTAGCTAAGCATGGCTAGACCACAGAACAGCAAAAATCTTCTCTCAAAATATGTAACCAATCTCGACTTATTGGCTATTATTTCCATAGCAGGAGACACATCAAAGATTGTTGTCGCTGATTGGCAGCAACAGCGACTTACATAAGGAGTCTGTTCTGCAGCATCAAGGACTTCCTGCTGAATACGTGGGTAAGATAAAGTCAGCCAATCCATCAGCTCTAAAAATGGAGAGTTTTTGAGTCCCAACAGTATCTCATCCATTGAGTAGCCAGCCATTTCAGCCTGAGCAACGGGTTTAAGGTAAGTAAGCGGGCTGGGTGCGCACGCACTCCTACAATGGGTAAGAAATTAATATCTATCTATTTTTGAAAACTTTTTTCACAAAAAGATATAGACATTGTTTACAATTAAAAAAACAGCTTATCGACAAACATACTTATGATAAAACAATAGCTACTACCCGATAACATCAACAGTGAAATATTAATTAGAGTGTGACCTTGAGATACGCGGGTTCCGACAAAAAATCAGAAATAAGTTTGATGTAACATAAGATTGAAACGTATTTTCGTGTGTTTGTATAGTACGCCAAGTTCATTTTAACAAAGTTTCAAATTTATGTTACGTTTATGTTCTAGTTTATGCCACAAAAGTGTAGCGTACCAGATATGTTGCCATTAAGTCTTGCACCGTCATTAGCTGCTACAGTCTGCCTTGAAGGTAAGAACTCTATACAGTACTGCACATAATAATGTCACACTTTATTGCAGATCATTACAACTAAATAAGTACATGTATTTGTTGCTTTGTGAGCATCGGTGGTGAGTTAAAACAATTAAATACATGTTTTTTCATAGTAATGTACTGATTTTAAATGTTTTTTTCAGAGTATGGGAACGGATTAACTTGTGTTTAGTTATTTTATATAGGAAAATTGATAAGAGATACACGTGAATCGACATACGAGCTCAGTCCCAACATGTATTAAGCTTGTATCTCAAGGTATTATTGTATATGAACTATTCCAAGCACTAATAACTCAAATGCAGTTGTAAATTTTTTAATTCCTAACCTTATTAAAACATAACGGATAGCATAATGCACAAGTTTTTTCAGGGCGACGCTACAGCAGAGTATAAACAACAACTTTTGAAGTACAGAGGTTTAGCTACACTGAGCATTGATAGTAGGAAAGGTACATACAGCTGTATGTAGCTCTTTATACTTGTAATAAGGCACACTTGGTATAATATACACACAATAACAGCAGATAAATCCAAAATTACCTTTGATAATTTTAAAGGCATAACTAAGATCATTATTCAGAAAAAATATGACAGATCATAGCCTTAAATAATGATACTAGGATATGGAGAAACTTACGCAATATCTGCATCACTGATATCATCAGCCTCCAAGCCTGGGCCTTCCTCTACTTCCTACAAATTATAAAAGCCTCAGTCCCTTGCATTTCGTATTAAACTGTATGCAAAATATAACAATGATATTCAACTACGTGCTAACGACAAAAGTGGTATAAGATGATGCAAAACGGTCGTAAAAGTAATCAGCTCCATGCATTTATCTACCATGAACTCAGCGAATGAGCTTTTTGCTATCATAAATTTGATTACTCATTCCTTCTTTTTTTAACAAAGGATTATAAGTCTCTTAGTTCAGGCAGGATTCATTGTAAACTAGGTCATAACTTCATCGCAGAGTCATTCAATTCTACAAATAATTACATTTAACACTTTGAAGCTTGGGCTCGACATAATTTGGGGTTATGCTCGACTTAATTTGGGGTATTGCTCGATCTAATTTGGGGTATTACTCGACATAGTTTGGGGTATTGCTCGACCTAATTTGGGGTGCTACTCAACATAATTCAAGGTATTGCTCGACCTAATTTGGGGTATTGCTTGATGTAATTTGGGGTATTACTCAACATAGTTTGGGGTATTGCTCGACTTAATTTGGGGTATTGCTCGACCTAATTTGGGGTATTACTCGACCTAATTTGGGGTTATGCTCGACCTAATTTGGGGTAATGCTAAACCTAATTTGAGGTATTGCCCGATCTAATTTGGGGTATTGCTCGACCTAATTTGGAGTATTACTCAACCTAATTTGGGGTATTACTCGACCTAATTTAGGGTATTGTTCAACCTAATTTGGGGTATTACTCGACCTAATTTGGGGTTATGCTCGACCTAATTTGGGATATTGCTCGACCAAATTTGAGGTATTGCCCGACCTAATTTGGGGTTTGCTCGACGTAATTGGCTGTACTGCTCGACGTAATTTGGAGTATTGCTCGACGTAATTTAGGGTGATGCTTAATCTAACTTGGATCTTACATCCAAGTACACTTGGCCACCTAGTTTCGCTATGTTTTTTATATTTACAATTTATGTAATATAATGGGATTTTGGTAACATTATACGTATCAAGTTTGCTTATTTCCGAAGTTTCAAGGTGATTGAGTGATTAGTTCTTGAGATTTCGCTGAAATACCAAGGGTACTTCTAGTTGACTGAGAAATGAAACATGGTTGCTGACAGAACATTAGTTTCTTATGACACACTGATTAAAGTTTTTGGTAATAAAGGATAAAAAGAGACAAATCTAGAGAGGTTCTTCTCCTCAGCGACAAAAGCTTTTTTGCTGAAACTAATGGTTTTTCTCTTCATAACAAATATACACACTCAATCTGTTCTGTGTACCGCAATCATTATGTTTCTTCAGTTACCTCTAAAATATCACATGATTGAGAGAGTGTTAAAAAATTTGCTCTATTTGATTTGTTTTCTATTGAATTTTACAAGCTTGTGAGTTCAGAATTATGTTCAGTTCAAAAAGAGTTGTGCTATCCTGATTGCTTTCACAGTCAAGGGAATGCTGTTAATATTGTGCAAGATTAAGATTAGGGATCAACCTACTTCTATATACAAGATTAGGGATTGACCTACTTGTATACACAAGATTAGAGATTGACCTACTTGTATATATAAGATTAGTGATTGACCTACTTGTATATACAATATTAGAGATCGACCTACTTGTATATACAATATTAGGGATCGACCTACTTGTATATACAATATTAGGGATCGACCTACTTGTACATACAAGATTAGGAATCAACCTACTCGTATATACAATATTAGGAATCGACCTACTTGTACAAGATTAGGGTTTGACCTACTTGTATATACAAGATTAGGGTTTGACCTACTTGTATATACAAGATTAGGGTTTGACCTACTTGTATATACAAGATTAGGGTTTGACCTACTTGTATATACAAGATTAGGGATCGACCTACTTGTATACACAAGATTAGGGTTTGACCTACTTGTATACACAATATTATGGATCGACCTACTTGTATATACAAGATTAGGGGTCAACCTACTTGTATACACAATATTAGGGATCGACCTACTTGTATATACAATATTAGGGGTCGACCTACTTGTATATACAAGATTAGACTTCAAAGTGCTAAAGAAACAATCATAAGCTACGAGTATATAAATATCAGTTACGTGGCAATCCTAGTTACTATACCTTCATTAATCTGCCTTTATACTTTTGTTATATATATATTTAATATTGTCCTTTATACTTGTGTTATATATATTTAATATTGACCTTGATACTTGTGCTATATATATTTAATATTGTCCTTTATACTTGTGCTATATATATTCAATATTGTCCTTTATACTTGTGCTATATATATTTAATATTATCCTTTATACTTGTGCTATATATGTTTAATATTATCCTTTATACTTGTGCTATATATATTTAATATTGTCCTTTATACTTGTGCTATATATATTTAATATTGTCCTTTATACTTGTGCTATATATATTTAATATTATCCTTTATACTTGTGCTATATATATTTAATATTATCCTTTATACTTGTGCTATATATATTTAACATTGTCCTTTATACTTGTGTTATATATATTTAATATTGACCTTGATACTTGTGCTATATATATTTAATATTGTCCTTTATACTTGTGCTATATATATTTAATATTATCCTTTATACTTGTGCTATATATGTTTAATATTATCCTTTATACTTGTGCTATATATATTTAATATTGTCCTTTATACTTGTGCTATATATATTTAATATTGTCCTTTATACTTGTGTTATATATATTTAATATTGACCTTGATACTTGTGCTATATATATTTAATATTGACCTTGATACTTGTGCTATATACATTTAATATTGTCCTTTATACTTGTGCTATATATATCTAATATTGTCCTTTATACTTGTGTTATATATATTTAATATTGACCTTGGTACTTGTGCTATATATATTTAATATTGTCCTTTATACTTGTGCTATATATATTTAATATTATCCTTTATACTTGTGCTATATATGTTTAATATTATCCTTTATACTTGTGCTATATATATTTAATATTATCTTTTATACTTGTGTTATATATATTTAATATTGTCCTTTATACTTGCGCTATATATATTTAATATTGTCCTTTATACTTGTGCTATATATATTTAATATTGTCCTTTGGAAAGAAAAACTAATTAATGTTATTGTTAGCAGCTCTATTTTGTTTGAAATCAGTTTTTCAAATTTTGACAACATACAGATACCCGATATATGATGTACCTACAGATACACACTGTATCTGATCTGATGTACCCTTGTCTAGATATGCACTGTCACTGATCTGATGTACCCTTGTACAGATAAACACTGTCACTGATCTGATGTACCCTTGTACGGATAAACACTGTCACCGATCTGATGTACTTTGTACAGATAAACACTGTCAATGATCTGATGTAGCCTTGTACAGATAAAAACTGTCACTGATCTGATGTACCTTTGTACAGATAAACACTGTCACTGATCTGATGTAACCTTATACAGATAAACACTGTCACTGGTCTGATGTATCCTTGTACAGATACTCACTGTCACTAATCTGATGTACCCTTGTACAGATAAACACTGTCACTGATCTGATGTAACCTTGTACAGGTATGCACTGTCACTAATTTGACGTACTCTTGTACAGATAAACACTGTCACTGATCTGATGTAACCTTGTACAGGTATGCACTGTCACTGATCTGATGTACCATTGTACAGAGAGACGGAACACTTGCTTCAACTTTTCTAATTTCAAGCTAATACTACACAGCCAACATACACAGTTGAAAATTAGACTTTAGTAGCCTACACACCTCATGTTAAAATGGAATTTCTAACTGAAAATTTCAAATTTTCTGGAAACTCACCATCTCTTCACCGATGTCCTCCGTCTTTGCAGATTGTTGTTCAAATGCACGGTTGGTTCTTCTCTCCCTCTCCAGCTCAAAGAGTCTGTCTTCAAGTCTCTCCTTCTGTTTGCTCATGGCAATGAGTTCCGTGTTGTACTGTAGTTTCTTCAAAAATAAACAAATAATGCTTGATTACTAATTTTTTTTCAAAATTTCCCATTTTAAACTACATTTTAAAGTCAAAAGGAATACTTTGATAAAATATTATTAGATGAAACATAAAATAGGGCAGTTCATAGTACAGTAGTTTTTTTTCTAAAGGAGCAACATTTAGGCTAAAAGCAGCCAAGTATCAGCTGAAATTTTTTTGTTATCAAGAAGTTTGCAGTATCTTTCTTGCCTTGCCACAAAAAATGCAGCAGGTAAATCATGCTAGTATGCTTCGCAGTTGAAACAAATAAAAGATGTCAGTTTCCATGAATGCTGTATCAAGTAATCTAGTACTGACCTAATCAGCTGGTTACAACAATCACAATCCCTGCATTTCACAGTCTTCAACATTTTTATTGCAGTATTTTTTGACGCATAAAAATGTAAAAAATAACTATGAATTTTTGATACTTTTCTATTACGCTTCTTCAAGGAACAGCTCCTATGAAAAACTCTTTGACAAATGAAAACAGTAATCATTAAAGTTCTTCAACCAAAACAAATGACATCTAGTTAGTGTAGCAAACCATGTGTTGTATGTACTTTCTACCATAGCTGTTTATATAAGTTTAGTATAGTTGAAAATGATATACCATATTTTTGGTTTAAAGCAATTAATAAAAAAGCTGATAGAAACTCAACCTTTAAACTTAAATATATCACTATATATTAATCTTGGTGTTTGTCTGTCTGTCATTCATCTGTCCAGTTATAGCGATGAAGGATTGGAAAATTCACTTTGAATCAGTTTAAACTCAAAACCTCCAGGTCTGCAGACCTACGAGCTAATCTAATGCACTACACTGTCCTTGCCATAGTTTGGTATAATAGGGCACATACTTATGCATCACTTGTGAAAATACTAGAATGCTTTAAGTTCATGATTAGGTTATAGATCATTACACCTTCAGATGAAGGACTTAGGCTCTTATTATAGTAGGTTTCTAGCTTTACTAGCTTGAGTTACTCAAATTAATTGGGTAGTTATCTTATTACCCATGTATTCTCTAATTACCTAAAAAGTCGCTGACAAGTCAATAGAGATAAATAGCCAAAATCGGGTAACAACCATGCCAAATGTGCTAGGAACAGTTTATCAACATAAAAATATTCCTTGATTCTAACATGCAAATTAAGTCGAAATTATGAAAGTTGGTAACAACTCATACAAAACACCTCTAAAGCATGGAAAGAGCTAGTTTTATCCTAGCTCTACTTTCCTACTTCAGACTTTCTATTATAGTAAAACATTAAAACTTGTTTACTGACTCGACTTGAGCTTGGTGGTTCGTCAGCTATCTTGATATGAAGTTCTTTCATGGCTTTATCGATAGAAATGATGCGCTGTTGGAACAATCCGATGTCATTCGATGACAGCATGCTGTCCACCAACTCTTGCAGTTTGTTAATCTCCTTCATATAAACTATGAATTAGACAATCATATGGACACTGGGGACTCGTGAACTGCAATACTTGAAAACAATATGACTTTGCAATGGTAATGTAATGCTTTCTTTTGTTGATGTTGTTTTTTCTGCTGACATGAAAAAAGATCCACAAGTCATTGTCTAAACGGAAAGCCTTTTTCTATTGGTGAATTACCTATGACAAAAGTCACCTGAAGATGGGTTAGTGTTTTTATTTATTCCTTGAAGAGCAACTCATGTCAAAATTTAAAATATTTTGACGTGGGTGACTCTTTAACGGCTTACACAGAAGTGAAGGATTTTCATCATTCCTTCATTGAATGATCACAACATTTTTAAAAAGTAATTCTACAATTTGAGCTTTTATAACACTTTAAAGTCTATTCTTGTACATACAAGCCACTGATCCTGGACAGTACTAACAAGTTTCCATCAACTGTGACAGCACGTAGAATAGCACATATTCTTTGGAACTAAATATTATTATGAAGCTCCGAACTTATAGAACTCGATGAAACAACGGAAATCAAATAAAATGGATAGTTCTCTTGTTTTACACTCTCTCAAAAAGTGATGTAGTAGAGGTAACTGAAAAAAAACAATGATTGCAGTACGCTGACACTGATAGATGGTATGTCTTTTTATGAAAAGCAAAACAACTAGTTTTAATGTAAAGCTCTTGCTGCAAATGAGAAGCTTTTTAGCTTTGTGTATTTCTGAGCCGCCATTATCATGAGCATCAATCGACGTGTCATTAGAAACTAATGGCCTGTAGGCAGTCTTTTCATTTCTTTGCTGCTTTGATATGCCCTCAGCATTTCAACAATATCTCAAAAGTCTATAGTCCAGTCAACTTGAAATGTTGGAACTATAGTGAAAACATATTTCGCACTTAGCGACCAGAATTTCATAATTCTACTTAAACTGGAAAGAGAATAAGCAAAGCCAAAATCCACAGCCGAGTTTTTTTTAACGTAGAGTTAATGCGAAAGAAACGTTCCGAATTATCTCGGGCTCAGGCTTCAGTGTTAAAGACGTCGCTTACTACACACTTGAGCATAAGGAGGGCGGGTAGTAAGGAGGGCGAGTAGTAAGGAGGGCGAGTAGTAAGGAGGGCGAGTAGTAAGGAGGGCGGGTAGTAAGCGATGTTTAAAAGTTTGCTGGTTTCAAAATAGAATGTTCACTACTGAAACAACACAATATGATACAAAAAACTGCAGTCAAAAAAAATTCAGGAAAATTAAATTTACTTTTTAACTCGACTGCAGCACAATGTTAGTTTTAGAGAACTAAGCTTTTACATTGAACTAATTTAATAGGTAGACAAAATATGCTATTTGAGTTACACTGACAATTACCTGCAGTTTTATACAACCATAAAAAAGTATTTTTCACAATTTGCAACTCTGTGAAATTTAATGGAACAATAAATTATAAGTACGAGGTTTAAAAAGCTAAAAACCACTGAGATGAATGATAATGTCTTGTTACATTTTTCTTTTTACCAAAATATGCATAGTACACAATTGCAGTCTGACATAAAAGACTAAAAAAGCTGTAAAATAATTGTTTATAAATTTCTGCACTAACAACTTTTACGGTTCAGCATAAAAAGTACTTAGAAAAAATTGCGGAGAGCATATCAAACAGTACTGTGGCATTCACATATTAACAGCACAAGCCATTAGACTTCTACAAATAAATTTTGTTAATTAATACACATCAGTTAAAAAACAAGTGTGTTGAAATGCCACTTTCATATTTAAATCAGGCACAAATACATGACAAGATCAGTCAGGTGAGAAGAACTTGCCAAAGTTTGCGGGGTGGAGCACAGGCTATGTTATGTTACAAGCTGATATGACAAGCTCAAGCTAATTCGTGACTTTAACCATAAATCAATGACTCGTCTAAGGCACCACCGATTCAAAAGCAGACCCAATCTAACAACTTTGTTTCACTTGACAAAATGAGACTAACTGTGTAAAGTACGACACAAAATGGAGTGTTTACAGTGAGAGCATCAATGTGGTGTGACATAATGACCAGAAGTAAGCACATTCTCTCAGCAACAGCATATTATCAACCTTAAATCGAAATCAACCAGTTCTGGTAGATATAAAACCTAATGCATAGGCCGGATGCCAAAGGTTTCTAACACAACAATAACACGTAAGAACTCTAACGGTAAACATCAGAAGTTTGACAAACAACAGAATACTATAACAGTGAAGAGCCAATCATAAAAAACTATCTGAAGCATACAAACTTTTGGTAAAATTACCTATCAAATAAATCCAGCTAAGCGAGGCCATACCACCAAAACGGTGAAAATCTTTATCACACCAGTGTGGTTATCTCAAGGCAGCCACGAAAGCGCTTGATCAATCTTGACATTGGCTATTATTTCCATACCAGTGGAGAAAGCAAAACAAAGGATGAATCGTCTTTTAACAGATCCTAAATCTAATGCAAATGAAACTTAGGCTACCTGGAAGTTGAGTTCGTTGCTGGACAGCTGGACTTGCAGGGTCTTTTGCGTTGGAAGTCGATAGTTTATTTTGTCGTGGAGCAGGAACAGGTCGGGCAGCAGCCTTAGGAACAGCAGATTTCTTGTCTTTATCTTTAATTGTGGATCTAGCCGGTGCCACAGGAGGTGGAGTTTGATTTGTGGGTTTGGAAATGAGCTTAGGGGCAATGGGTTTAGGGGCAATGGGTTTAGGGGCAATGGGTTTAGGGGCAATGGGTGGTGACTGTTGCTTATAATTAGGTATTTCTTTGTACGGGTGGTTTCCTCTTTTAGGATTCTTAACATGCCACTTGTCGTTACATTTGTCACACCATGCCTACAATAGAAGAGTGAACTAGAAAGTGGAGGCATCTGGTTCTAAAGAGATCTCCAAATTGGCTCCAGAATTGTTAGAACCAATATTGAAAAGAGAAATCAATGAAAATATCTTCCTTCAGAATGAACAGACGACAACAATAACAATGTGTACTTTTATATTTTAAATAACTTTTATATTCATAAAACACTTTAAAAATTCATTTTTAAAAGGAAAAATACCGCTTATGTCAAACTTACATCAATGATATACAGCCCCCCAAGGATAGCCGACGGCTCTCATATGGGCGGGGTTTAATGATGGAGCTCTGTTGGGATGAACCCGAACACGGCACCCGAACAAACAAATATGCTGAATAAAGCCTCCTGTAAATTTACAAATACTATGAACTGTAGTGGTTATTTTACTTATCTGTTGAATTCATTTTGTTGTCAAATAAATACAGTATTCCAATATTGTCACCATTATGATCAGCCAGTTGCCATTCGCAAGCATTCGTGATATTAATAGTCACCATCGTAAAACAGCCCAAATTCGGTTTTGTATTTAGATTTTGAGTATAAAAACTACACTGCACAGCTTTGCCTGCTGTCCCATCTTATTGGCCAGATAAAGCAATGTGAGAACGATGAAACACTTTGTCATTTTCTATTAAGGGTGGCAACATATTAATCAAAAACTAGGAAAAAAGGCCGTTGTTCGGGTAATTTCGGGTAAAGTATATTCAACTTTAAGCATAGATTACGACCTTTACCAATTTTAAAATTACTAAAAATAGGTAATTTGAAATGTTTTATTTTGCATGGACCCATTATTTTGGTTAGGTATCACCCCTACATTGTAGAAATTCAAGGTTTGCTATTATGAAACGCGGGTCTACTGACTGAATGAGCGAATGAACGATAACAGCGAGTCATGTTTTCCAAAACCTAACAAAGCAACTTGACCGCCACGCGAGAGTTGTGTTTGCTCCGAAACCCAGGCTAGCACAATCCTAACTGAGCTCCATCATTAAACCCCCCCCCCCTATATGATAGCCGTCGGCTATCCTTGGGGGCTGTATATCATTGCTTACATTCAATGATATTAGAGCAATGGTAGCAGCTATAAATCATCAAAATTCCTATGATTAGGTCGAAGTGAAATATAAGTTATTTTTAACATGCAATGAGTTTTGGTTTTAGGTTAAGATTAGAATGAAATGCAGGCGCAGGTGCCCCTAACATGAGCTGACATGTCTAAGCTTGACCCATGACAAGTTTTGATACCTGCCTATTCAGTAGTGAGTAGAATCATTTACAGCATAAAACTGCAGCCTCTGCCCTCTTTCACACTTAATTTCTCGCTGGTATAACAATAATAATTGCATACATTTAAAATGTCTGTGTCGAGTTACTGATTTTAAAACGTCCAAAAATGTTGTCACAGTAACATAGCAGGATGTGCAAAGATCTCAACAAAGTATGATTGAAATTTCATATTGTTCTGCAAGATTGAACTGGAAAAATCTGGCCGGCTTGTAGAGCCCTAAGTTTGATGAGTATCATTACATGCACTTCGCAATGATATGCAATACTACAAATATGGAACACAAAAGCCTGCTTGAAAAGAAATCCAAGTACACTTAGTGATTAATAAAATTCTTTGAGTGTTTGTTAAAACAAGCATATTAACAGGAGTTATCTGTTCTACCGCAGACTTGGCATTACATACACGCCTTTGAGGAAGGAGGAAATGCATTTGAGGAGGAAATGAACCAATCAAAATATAAGCCGATCCCACAGAGAGGTTCAGAACAATTGTACATTTGCTCCAAGTCTGACTTTCAACTTAACAAGGAAATAAAATAGATACAACAAACCTTTCCTTCACATTCACTACTGCTACAGAGAAACCTAGCAGGCTTGGAGCATATTTCACATGTTGATTCAGTATCAATGGTTTTGATTGGTCCTTCTTTCTTCAGCTCTGACCTCACTGGTAACACTGCTGGTCGCTCCCTCTTGATACCTAGTGTGACCTCAACGAAGGCTAAACCAAACATAAAATCAAATCATCAATCCTAACATTACGAAAAAATTAGGTAGTTTTTGACTTGAGGCGGCCAACCTCCAACAAATATCTAAGGTTGGTGATTTTCACCAGACATATATGTGGCTGAACAAAGGAAACCTAACGGCCAATACAGAGTCGCTAATCATGGCAGCCCAGGAGCAAGTGCTCCCAACAAGGCAACTCCAAACAAAAATCTATCACACTAGAGACGATCCTAGATTCAGATTGTGCAAAGATGCACCTGAGACCATCCAACACATCATCAGTGGATGCAAGCAGCTAGCAGGAAACGCATACACTGAGAGGCATAACCATGTCGCAGGTGTTGTCTATAGAAGTCTATGTGATGAGTATGGCCTTAATAAACCACAACACTGGTGGAAAGCTCCTGGTAAGGTAAATGAAAATGACCGCGCTAAGATCCTCTGGGACTTCTACATCCGAACTGACAAGCATGTCCTAGCAAACCAATCAGATATAGTGGTGGTAGACAAGGAGAACAAGAGGGCTACTATAATAGATATAGCAGTACCCAATGACTACAATATAGCCAGCAAAGAAAAAGAAAAGGTAGAGAAATATCTCCCTCTTGGCGAAGAGATTGAAAAATGCTGGGATATAAGAACAACTGTAATCCCAGTAGTCATTGGGGCACTGGGCGCAATAACACCGGCGCATAAAATGTGGCTTGCCCAAATACCAACAGCAATCAACTCAGGTGAGTTGCAGAAAAGTGCGCTACTGGAAACAGCTAAGATCTTGAGGCGAGTGCTCAAATTCCCAGGTCTCTGGTAGGAGACCCGAGTTAGAGCAGAATTTACCACCCATACGGGTTATCCGGAGTATACATAAGCATATATATATAAATATATATGTATATATATAAAAATATATGTATAATATATATATATATATATAAATGCTTTGCAACACTATAAATAAGCAAATACTGGTAGAAAGGACCAAGCGAGAGCAAACTTAGTTAATTTTAAACAATTGCTTAATCGATGAGTTGTATGTCAGAGTTGTAATAGCTAGAAATGAGCATGAAAACAGCTCAAATGTTAAAAGAGTGGTAATCACATCCAAATCAAGACTCAGCGATATGTTTTTCACAAATATTAATCATACAACTGTCTTTTTATTGGTCACATCTAGCCATATGCCTCTACATTATCACAACCTAAGATATGACTTGAAATTAAATCAGATTGAGAGAAGCGACAACTTTTCTTGTAAAACAAATTATCTTGATTTAACTGTGACCTAGCAAAGTTTATCTTGATTTGAATGTGACCTAGAAAAGATTATCTTGATTCCAATATGACCTAGAAAAGATTATCTTAATTTGAATGTGACCTAGAAAAGATTATCTTTATTTGAATGTGACCTAGAAAAGTGGTGCAGTCTAAAAGGGACACTTTTGATAAATCACCTTTTTACGCTATCAAGCAAATTCTGATTCTTGTAATAATAATATCACTATTATTGACTACATGATATACATTTGAGTTGACTGCCTATATAACCATACAAATTTGCTGAAAATTACCCCGAAGTACAAGGAGATCTGAACAGACTTTTATTGTTTTGTCTATACTGTAATTTCCATTCCGGAATATGTAGCTTTCTCCAATCTGTCTGTAGCCAATTGCCTCTAGCACCAAATTGTGTGAGGGATAAGGAGAGACGTACTCTTCATATATATGGTTGCTTAGCATAATCGTCTAGAAAAAAGACCAATTTATCAGTTAGTGCAATGATGGATAAAGAATATGATTTAGGCCTATACAATGATGGATAGAATATAGGTCAAATGACTGACCAAAACCTGAATAACAATCAAAAGCGATCAAAAATGGGAACTAGAAAAAATATGATACAATTCTAACTTGTACTTACACCCTAACAGAAAAGAGTCTGATGAGATAGAGTGTGAATATATCGGACTACAAGGTTCTATAACCAATATTGTCAAAAACGAAATGCAGGCATTGCATAGAATATAGAGATTTGGATAACAAAGGGAAGTGCCTGCAAGTTTGCCAGCGCCTTTCATGGGTCTCTTCTCACAAGCCTATCAGTTCTAGTACATGAACATAGCTAACAACAGATATCAATAGATCTCATGAAAAACAAAATGTTCTAGCGATAAACCATCTCATGATTTGAGAAGCGTGTTTGCTGATAATAAAGTAGAAATAACTTTTTTATATCTTTCTTCATTTGTTCCCATTTTCATTCTACTAACTCTTTTTCTCAATTTATTGCACTGTCTCGTCTCTTTAACATCTCATCCCCTTATCAGCTCATACCCTTATCATTTTCGTTCCCGTATCATCTTGTCACCTTATTAATTTGCTTCCTCACCATTTTGCAGATCAATAATATTTACAAGAGAGAAAGTAGATCTTTTAATCTACCTCACGCTCATATTAAATTTGTAGATCATATTTGTACCCTCACAGTACAAAGACTTGATAAATGCAAAAATGGATCATGATCCTTTTACCAATAACGTAAACGTTATAGCGAACTCAATTTAAAGAAACTGATAATATAAAGAACACAACTCCGGAATATAATTGGAGCAACTTTCAACCATACATGGGACATATTAGGTACCAGGGCGTCATAGCGCCTGCTTGTATTACAAATTCCTTTTTATAAAATTAACCAGTAATAATGCTAACATACCTCCCAGAAGCCTTCAGGTCTCATATGTTTTGGCTTTAAGAGTGTAGCAGTGTAGCTAGCAAGTCTCTTAACGCATTCTACAAATTTCTTGTCCCACATACCAGCATTGTCATGAAAGAATTGTTTTACTTCATCTGTATAGAGAAGCTGGTCTCTGGCGTCCTTCTGAAAGTTGATACCAAAATGGAATAGTGGACATTGCGTAGCCTTATGAAGAGCAGCCTCATAATAGAGGCGCGTGTTTAAGGGTAAATTTAGATTCATCCAATTGTGTAATACAGAGATATTTGTGGTATGACTGGGAGATGTATAGTCAAAAAGAATAGATTTATAATATACATAGGTTTATAGGTTTCAAAACAATTTTAAAATACAATTTTATAATGAGCGTACAGTTATGCGTGTAATGTCATAGCTATAGGAGTGGAGTCATACACAGAGGTACATAATCCTACGATAACTCACAATTTACTCATAAAAGCACAACGATATAGGCCAATGCATAAACATACAGATACGTATACAGTTATAGAGAGTTGTTTGCAAGTATTCTTAAGCAAGCACAGCAATTTAGAAAAGAAAATGTATAGCCATGAAAGAGCAAAACTATTTTATACAGGCAACGGAGAGCATTGAGAGAGCCCTAAAAAGCAATGCCTATCTATGTAAGGTAACAGTCTAAACATATCAGAAAGCACATCTTCACAGGCACACGAACAAAACTACACAAGTGAACTGACATATTGCAAGCTATGAAATTTAATTTTAAAGTATGCGAGCTTATGCGCACCAATTGAAAACAAATTTTAAGTTGATTGATAACAGGAAAACAATAATAGAATCAAAAAGACCAATGAGTGAGATCTATTGCTTAAGTGAGCCACATATTTAGAAACTTGTGTATACTTGTTGCTCTTTACTTGTTTGAACTTTACACGGACTTCAATAAAACTCACCTAGCTTCATCGTGAATGACTAGTTAGCAAGTTATTAACAGTCAATTCTCCACAAAACCATATTTTTATGAATGATAAGACAGCGTATTATATAAGCTTTTTAGCTTTATAGGCTGTAAACAACTTTGCTGCAAATAAACTGAGATTAAAACTCAACATAAAAAACACTTCTTCTAAAGCTTTAGAAGTGCTTGTAAGGCAGAAGTTGAAGAATTTGCTTTTTTCAAATTATTAAACTTGTATACAGTTACTGAACTTTCAATCAAAAGCAGATAATTGTTTACGATCATACATGCATATTAGCACTTATGAGCAGAAGGAACAATGAACAAAATGTTTACAACAAAAGTTTGATACTCGTTGAAATAACAGGATTTTGTGTTTTTTATCCATTACAACCTATTGATCAGTTTTTATGTTTTATACCGATCTGGCAACCCAACCAATTGGTTATTTATTATTACAGCTCAAGTTAACACATGATCTATGCTTCTCAAGCATGACCGTGAGAACAAAAATCAAGCTATTTGACATTACTTACAGAAAAGAGTAGGGATATTACTTTCAACATTGTAATTCATCAGAGGATTAGGCCAAGGAAACATTTTTCCCTACCTTTGTGAGGTCACTGGGGTCTGAGAGATAGTTGTGTAGTATATCACACGCGTCTTCAATATCCACCCTTCTCAGGCAAGTCATAACATCTTCTTGAACAACTGGTAAAATATAATCGATCGACTCCTACTATACAATTTTACAGTGGTATATAAAGATAGTCATCAATCACTTGTAAGTCATAAAATTTATTGTATCCTTTCTCTTGGTGCATACTCAAAACGACTTCTGAAGCTTTTAACTTTTGCTTAGAAACTCCAAAGATATTGATGTTTATGCATGTCCAAAATGACTATGACAAGAGTGATAATAAAATGTACTGAGTGCAACACACAAAAAAAGAAAATGTAAGATAAAAAAACACAAAATGCTGGCCTTGAAGTTTCAAAACAGTTTATAGCTAAACGTCAGATAAAATTTATAAAAGTTTTATTGCAGACTCTAATAATTGTCGTATCCATACCCATATATGAAGTAATTCTTTTGGAAAATAAGAAAAATTTTAAATACCGAGTAGTTCTTTCACTGATATAATAAGTAGGCCTACATACAACATACAAATAAATTGGTCTATGCTCAGTCAACAATTGTGATTAGTAAAATGCAACATAATTGTGAATTTCAAGAGAAAACCTGACTATCCTCTTTCTATATGAGAGCTTAATACTTTATGACTGATGCTGCAGAACTCCAAAGCTCTACCTCATTGACACAAATACATTTTGGAAAACAGTCATACTTTAGTTTCTTTCATGCGTTATCTTTTAACATTCCAAGCAAGGTGAGTTGTTCTTTAACTACGACTTTGAATTATTGGGCATACCTTTAAGGAACTCCGACATCTTGCAATCTCTCTAGCGTAGCCTGGTATTAGATTCCAACCTACAATAGTGTGACTTCAATGTAATGAAGTACGACAAAACTTTCATTTAGTGTTAACATCAAGTAATACTGTCAATATTAAATACCTTTGTACAGTAATTACCTTTTTACTACATTTACAGTATGGCTAATTAGATGAGTGCATTTGCAACTTACCGGAAGTGATTTATTTTCACTAGTAAATAGGTGTTGCGGATGGCATTTTATAATTAGTATTTCGGCATATTACTGTTTTGTATAACGAGTGTCGCTTACTACTAATATATAAGCGGGCATGTGCACGGCCTTCTTTAAATTGGCCATGCCCAAAAAGACACACAAATAAATACCAAAGTGTAATGTTAAACTCTATACTGCGTCTGTGGCCTAGAGCACTGAATCTCCCTCTTCATACCATAATTACACAAATGGTTACATGATGTTTATTTCTGGCATCTCTTTACCGACGCAAACTCTTGAACTGACTGTCATCAAACTGAATATAAGTTATAACACAGTATTATTCAACTAGTGTAAAATTTAGCTAACATACAAAGCTGAGAAGATAGCCCTTATGACCAATAAATATATAGTTAGAGCATTTGCCGTTTCTTTTCTTGATGAACGTCAAATCAGTATGCATACATACCTGGCAACTCTCACGCATTGGGCGTGAGACTCACGCAATCAACCCAAAGAAAAAATGAAAATGTCTGAGAAATGCGTGAGATTTTTGCCCCAATTTCCACAACTTTATATATACTATCATTGATACATCAACTGCCCCAAAACCAAATCTCACGCATTGCCCCACTCTTGGGTTGGCAGGTTTGTTAATGCATATGTAACAGCATTATCAACAAAATATAATGCAGCCAATATAAACTTTTCTAACTATAACTAGAAATCTCTAACGTGAAAGTAAACCACCTGAACTCGAGCAGATGTTCTTCTTGCAAACAGAAACTGTAGAAATATTGTGGAATTCCCCACGCAGAAACTGCGGATATTGCGACTGAGAGTTGAAAGCCGATAGATAGAGGCGCTGTGAGATGTCACGTGAGTACGATACACTAACTGTAACGCGTGCTATGATTTTGTATCCTGTGACATTTCTGACCCGAAAACAGTAATTGAACTTTTGGCGACAGTCGATAGGGGCGACAAGCACTTAGACAAAAACTTTGGTTCAAAGGCGACAGCTTCAGACGAAAGGGCGACACGGTGGACAAATAGGGACAACTCCAAACTGAAAGGAGACAAATTGGTTTGCTGTTTGGTTGAACAGTAGCCTACTATACTGACAACCTATGATATTCTGTCACCATATGCAGTACTTACATATATTTTTGAAGCGTAGTTTTGACAGTTGTAGAAATTATTTGATATATTGTAACTATGGCATTGATTTGGGATTGTACAGTTGGTTCCCTTAGTAGCGATGCGATGGATATCCTGCATTTTCAAGGAAAAGACTTTTTAGTAGTGGTAGATTTTTTCCCTCACTACCCAGAGTTGAGAATGATTACAAAGAAAACTGCAGGTGATGTTATTCAAGCTCCTATGGAGATAGTTGCTGATAACATGCCTTTTAGTACAGGGGTTCCCAACCTTTTTCATTCAATTCCCCTTTTTGCCTTTGCATAAATTTGATTTCCCCCCCCCCCCCCCGCACTTTCAACTCACATGACTACAAACAAAAGATACAAATTGTACTCCCAACTATATATATTTCTCAAACTTGGTCGTATGTGTACTCGTCGTTTCGATTGTCCAGCTATAGCTATTATTTTAGCACTGAGCCCACACGTTACGAAGCCCCGGTTAGGAAATTTCGATCTAAGGCGTTATCATATTTGATATACCATAACCACATGCTAATTATTTTAGCAAAGCGTCTACATTTTACGATGCCGTTAAGAAATTTTTTTCTCAAGGTTCAATTGCTATATATGGGGTGAAGGCCAATTCTTCTTATGCGTACATTTATAGAAAGAGCTTTGACATTCTCTCTCTCCGTTCGGTCAGACAAAGACAGCACGATCTCATTTTTACATTTGCGCCAGAATCGTTTGCGTAGTTAAGTGAAATAAATTATTCATGCATTATAATAATGTATAATAAATTATAGTAGCATTGTACAGTATTGTTTTTATGTACCAGCCCATATCAGTAAATTAAACACTTGAAAATTTTCTGCCTATGTAGGTTCTTCTGTCTCTTCAACTTCCTTGTCACCATTAAATGGCTGCTTCTCTTGAACGCTGATCCTGTGCATGGTCTTTAACTTCTTCAAGTCGTCAGTTCCTCCTTGTGCTTGCTTTAATAGAGTTCTTGTTTTATAATAATAATTGCAATTGTTGATTGGTTGCGACCATATCCTTTGGCAATATTAACAATACGAGCGCCTTCTTCCTATTTATTTATGACCTCCAACTTTGTTGAAGAGGAAATGATTTTTCCTCCGTCTTGTAACGTTTGTAGCAGTCATAGAATTTATAGCTAACAAATTAAATATAGAAACTTGTAGTTATATACACATGCGGAATTAAACTTTTATAGTAAAAAGGAGTATAACGATAAAAATGAATACTTGCTCTCGCTTATGTACTTTTCAAAAAATTTCTCACGTGGAATGTTGACTTGAGAGAAGTCGGTCATCGTGTCTGTTCTAAACGTTGTAAAAATATTTTCGACAAACCGCAGTAGTATGTGAATTAACTATTCTGGACCAGAATTTTCGCCCTGGCAATTTTTGTCTAAAGATGAAAAAATCTAGAATTTTAGATAGTATTTTAAAAGTTTTTTAAAAGTTTTCAAAATCCTTGGGATTTTGAAAAATGGAGAATGTGAGAAATTTGTACGGAGAGAAGGTACGGCTGCCAAAGAGCACGCGACTGCAGGACCTAAGTGCTGGTCACGCTTGCCATTTGTACCTTTATTATACAAAATTCTTTAAACCATGAGAACTCAAAATCAGATACACAAACTCATGCTGATTTAAAAAAAATGGATATTAAAAATTCAAAAATAAAATGGAGAGAGTTAGAAACAGGCACGGCTGTCACCTAAGTGACACGTGACTGCAGGACCTTTCGGTGCTGGTCACGCTTGCTTTTTTTGCACCTATTTATTATACAAAATTCTTTAAACCTCTGATTGTCTATTTATTATACGCTTGACTGAACATTAGGTCATTTGATGTAGGCTTAAAGCATGAAGTTTAGTTTTTATATGCATTGATTGTCTGCACATTGGACATATGATTGAGTTTTTAGCCCATTCCTCTATGCATTCTTTATGAAATATATGCTTGCAAAGTGTAGCCACCGCTTCTGAAATATCAGCTAAGCATATAGAGCATGGATCTTTTGCTTCTGCAGAGGTAAGTACTATAGGTTCTATTGCACGCTCATCTAACCAGAAACTCTCATATACAATATAGTTGTTTAATCTCTGTGATCTTCGGGGAATATCTCTTTCTCGTTCTTCTTGAAACAGTGCTTGCGATATAACACTTCCTAGAGTTTCATTGCTTCTATTTTGATAGTCTAGTATGTTTAGTCTCTGTGCTTGCTGGTCACAGTACACTCGCAAGCTTGGATGAGATAATATCACAGATCTTAGTGCACATTTTCGATAATACTGCCAATTATCCCGCCATTCTCTTATGTAAATATTTCTTATATCATCAATGCTCATTTGTTGGTAGTCTTGTAAATTAAATTCTTCCATATCACTCTCAAACTGTGCTCGCAATCTTCTTGCTTTTCTAGCTTTTTTCTTAGCTTTTTTTGTAGCATTTCTTAGCTCTTTTTAATCCATTTGCTGATAGCCTTCTATTTCAAACTTTCTCGCTTGACCTTCACAGTGAGCTCGCTGTATTGCTTTTCCTAGCTCATTGTTGCTCATACCCTGATAGCCTTCTATAGCCAATTCTCTTGCTTTCTGCTCTATTTGTTGTCTATTTCTCCTTTCCATTTATTATACGTCGACATACAATAAAACCGTCAACCAATTTTAAAAACCGTCAACCAATTTTAAAAACTGTCAACCAATTTTAAAAACCGTCAACCAATTTTAAAAACCGTCAACCAATTTTAAAAACCGTCGACATAAAATAAATGGACAAGCTAAAGAAACTATATTATTCGCCGTCTGGCTATCAGCGTGGTAAGACAGCTGCTAGGAAGCTGCATGAAAAAATCCCCGAGTTGAAACGAAGTCAGATTCAAAACTGGCTTGACCGTCAACCCATCTACCAGATTTACAAGGCAAAGCCAAAGCGTATAAAATTTCCCCACTACAGCCAAGACCAACCAAACCATACTCACCAAATTGATCTTCTGAGCCTTCCCACTGACAAGGGGTACAAGTACGCGCTGACAGTGGTGGACATCGCTTCTAGGTACAAAGAGGCGGAGCCACTCAAAAAGAAAACAGCGGCTGATACGGTTGAGGCTATTAAATGTATATATAATAGGTCACCACTGGAATATCCAAAAGAAATAATGTCTGACAAGGGGCGTGAGTTTATGGGAACTTTCACAGAGCTGATGAACGAGAAAGGCATAAAAATATCTAGAAGCCTTAATAAGAAAAAGGTAGCGTTTGTAGAGCGTTTTAATAGAACGTTGTCAGAAAGATTGTTCGCTCACCAGTACGCTGAGGAAATTAAAACTGACAAGACCAACCGAGAGTGGGTAAAGAGGTTGCCGGGTGTAGTGGCTGCGATAAATGATGAAGAAACTAGTATGATAAATATGAAACCGATGGATGCTATAAAACTTGACAGTGTAACACAACCCGAGTATGACGAGGTCACTGAAGACTTGCCGATAGACTCATTGGTGCGGTATTTGTACAAACCCGGAGAAGAGCACAATGACACGCGGTACAGAGCCACTGATGCCATTTGGTCAGTAGATGTATACACCATAGATGAGATTCGTTCAGCTGAGAATCAACCATCCGTGTACACGCTCCAAGGCATTGATGACCGAACGTTTACTGCAGAGCAGCTGCAAGTTGTACCACCCGATACGGAGGAATTAGATATACAATAAATGACGGAAAAAATATATCCCAAACTGCCGACAGCGCCTCCGGATGGAGGTTTTGAGCGGTACAACAGAGTGCGCGACATTCGCAATGAGCTGCAGGTTCTGAGAGACAATCGGAATGGTTATTACAAGAAATACAGCAAGGCGGTAAGTGGTCTACAGAATGCTCAAATAACTCTATCGTCACTGGCCGCCGTGGAATCGACAGCTGGTATCGCTACATCCCTTACTATAGTAGGGCTGCCCATTGGTGTGGTACTAACGGGTCTAGGTGTTGCGTCAGGTCTGATGGCTGCGGTACTGACACCCATAGCGAAGCACTGCGCCAAGAAAAAGGTCAAGCATGCCAAGAAGCACGCCATTCTGTGCACTGGCATATCTGTGCTAAACAAAAAGATCTCACGCGTGCTGGATGATAACTTTATTAATGACGCGGAGTTTGAGGACATTGTGAATGAATACAATGCCGTACGTCGGGAGCTCGAGTCTTTTGACGTTGACAAAATAAGAGCGGAGGCTAAAGAAGAGCTAACTCAGCAGCTGCTTCAGCGTATGCCTGGCACAAAAGAAGCTGCACAGTAAACCTCGCAAAATTTTATACTCGAGAGTATAAAATTTGTATTTAAATACGTTTGCGGGCAGTCCGGCGTCCTGTAGTTTCTTCAGAACAACGCTAGCCGTTGCAATTTCTGCGGACAACATGCCAAGACTCTTGACCTTCATTTCGACGGGTCTGTCCTTGAAACCCAGTTCCTTAACCGCTTTTCTAGTGACTACTAACCCTGTAGCTAACAAAGCGCCTTGGTACAGCGCGTTACCAATATCCTTGAGAGTGTTGTTCATCTGCGCCATTTATTATACTAGAATATTCTCGCTTTTACAGCGGGCGTTGGTGTAGGCTTTGGTGTGGGAGTTGGTGTAGGCTTTGGTGTGGGAGTTGGTGTAGACGTTAGTGCTAGTGGCTTTGTGTACCATTGCCAACCTATCAACAGTAGAGCTATACCGAGACCGACGGTTATCCACGCGTGTTCAGTTTCTTTGGGATGTTCAGTTTCTTCGGGATGTTCAGTTTGCTGGGTTATCGCGGAGAGCTCATCGTTAATGTCACTCAGAGGTTCTAGAGGAGTCTGCATCGGCGTCATCCTCTTGGGGTTCTTCTTGACTGTTGTCATTTATTTCTAGAGAATTTCCTACCCACTTGTAGTCGATGTGGTTGGCAGTAGTGAGCAGTACTGAGAAAGGGGCCAAATACATTCCGTAGTCGTAGTAGAATGGCGGGAAATATTCTTTGAGGAATGCCTCGACAAAGACGTCTTTGTTTAGTTCAGCTTCCAGTTCCACCTCATCTACAGACACGACTCTAGACACAGATTTTGTCCAGAGTTTGGCGAACACCTTGGATACGTTACCGGCAACGTTGTCAATGATGCTCTGCTCGTGTTTGAGATATAACTTTTTAACTTCATTCTCTGACATTTTGGCAAGGTCTTCTTCCGTCTTGACGCGTGCCTTTACCAGCCTTTTTCGATAGTTGGCATCATGTACTGATGTCTCTTCAGCCTGCTCCGGTAGTGAAATTGTTGGTTCCATTTTATTATACAACCGTTTCCATGTCAGGTAGCACTTGATGATTACAAAGCTTCCCAGAGAAAAGAAGAGTGAACCCGTCGCGTAGAATATTTGTTCAATCATTTGCTAAGGATCAAATACTGTCCAACGTCAGTGTTGACAAACAGCATAAAAGTATTTACTAGTCCAGCCTTTATTTCAGCGTGGCGCTCTGACGGGATAATGTCATTCTCGCTGGTAAGAGTCTCAAAAGACTTTTTACAATTGTTTTTGGTTACCAAGACCCAATGAATATTTTCTCTAAAATCTTTGGGAGCCGAAACGTAGCGCTGCGTTATGAACCAAGTGGTTAGGTTGGCATGGCGCCCGCTAAAAGCGAGCCAGCTGAGTGATGTACGGTGTTTTTCGAGGTCTTTTTCCGCGCTGCAGTCGTCAATGATGATTAGCGACTTTTTACCCGACAGTTGGCCGCCTTTGGAGTGTCGCTTGATCAGGCTTTCTAGGTTGTCAACCAAGTTACCGTTGCACAAAACTGTGCACCTATTCAGCCAAGGACGATTGTAAGTCTTGTTGTCATGGAATGTGGGACAGATGATAAAAATGTGATCAAAAGCATGAAGGTAATACCTTTCAATTACATTTAGCGCGTGATAAGTCTTACCCGAGTTTGTTCGTCCGCAAATGATTGCGTTGTGTGGATGCTTTGGAAGTAAATTGTCCATTTATTATACAAAATTATTTAAACCTCTGATTGTCCATTTATTTTTCGATATTACTCAGTTGGTTATTTACAAAAGATACGCGTTTGTCAGTCACTAGAAATACAAACGCTTTGCCATCGTCTTGCGTTACATCTTTTGATAGCTTAAGCTTGACATAGTCTTTGATCTGTCGACCCGTCCCACTCGATCTTTCATCATTCAAAGTCCTCATATCTATAATTAAACAAAACTTGTCCGTGTAAAATTTTTCTTGGTTGATGAACGCTTCTCCATCACCAAAGTACTTGACCACGTTCTCATACGAGTAGGGACCTAAGTAATTTGATGTAAATTGCTGGTTTGTTGCGCCGTCTATATCTAGTCCGACATCTTTTAGCATCGGATTCCAAAATGTAGTGTCAACAGAGTTATCCTTCTTGAAAAACACCACGATCGCTCGAAGACTTTCATAGCTCACGTTTATGTTTATTTCAAACTCGGACTCTTCTTTTTGTATATCCTTGGTCGTGTGAGATTTGTAATCGTTGATAATGTGACTATGATTAGAATATTTTTGTTTAATACCTTCAGCCAAACTGGGTTCTAAAATGTAGTCATATTCTAAGCAGAGGTTGGTCAGCGTATACTTACCCGCGGCGAATTTGATATGAAACTCTACATTGTTTTGGATCGCCTGCGGAGTAAAGGCGGCGTAAGTCAAAAATGATCCTAGGTAAAAAGAATATCTCTCACCGTGAATCTTTGCGAGAATGTCTTCAGCCGCGCCGTTTATTGAATGTCGTTTCTTTTTAGTCGCTGTAGACTGAATACCTTTATGCGTAAGATCGTAAGTATACTTTTGCTTCGAATGCCAAAACTCTCTATATATCGCTAGATGAGCGTAGTTGGATATGTCGGATATAGTTTGACCATTTATGGTCATCTTAAACTTTTCTACAATCGCCGATGTAAGGTGATCGGGAATGTCCGCTTCAGTTCCATCGCTGGCTAGTTTGAAAATGTAGGTTAGATTAAGCGATTTGGGGTAAAGAACTGTATTGGGCGTTAGCTGGGGCATTTTAATTACTAGCTCATCGCTAGGACTCGCTGTAGATGGATTGTGCACGACTCGCGCGCGCATCTTGTGCTCTTTTAGACCCTGCCTGTCTCTCGCGGACAGGTTATGGTTTAATTCTCCTGTATACATTTATTATAATAAATAAATATGGATTTGGAAGGTAAAGACTTTAACCCCGATGTCGATGAAATCCCGGGAGAACCATCATTTATTGAGCCCACATTTACTGCCGAGCAGCGCATTCATGAACAAAATGATGCGATATCCAAGGCGAATAATTGGCTCGCTCAAGCTGACTTGCCCAGCATTGATGAAATAATTTTAAAAAAGGGGAAAGGTAGGGTTGTAGATAAACGATTGTTTTCGGCTATTGTTGAAGTCGTAAAACCCCGAGATGTTGATGGAATAAATGCGGCTATAAATATTTATGACGAATACTCGCGGCGCGGAGGTACTTATGATACGTATTATTATTATTATTATTATGATACTTATTGACTTATGTACGTAACCCTGAGCTTTTTGTCAAGAATCCAAAGATCCCAACCGTGGAATATCAAGGACTTTTTGGCTTGAACAAAGATGAATACACGAAAAGAGTAGAAAAAGCCAATGCTAGAACCATCGCTCCGGTGGATGAAGAAGTGGATGCGGATCAAGGCAATTTGACTGACTTCAAGTCATGCCTATCTAAACAGGGAGATACGGTGAAAGACCGAGCAAAAAATTTCATAGATCGGCTCAAAAGTAACAGAAAAACATCAGAGTTTAATTATCGCAAAGAACTTGAAATGAGTGATATAGAGGGAAGGTTACCGGAACGAGAGTTAGTAGCTATTGATCAGAGATTTCAAACTATAGAAGGACAAATATCAGTGGCTGTGTCAAAAGCTGCGAACCTGACAGAGCAGATACAACAACTCGATGCTAAAGAGGACAAATCTCCTAATGAACTCGCAAAGTTGCAACAACTAAAAGAAGAGTTGGATGCGCAAAACGGTTTAATCAGTGATCTAAAAGGAGACCTTTCGGATAATACAGCAAAGATGCGAAAGCAGGGCAACCTAATTTTAGGCATTGGTGGTGGGTTAGCCGCTGGAGGAATTTTAACGGCCATATTCGAAGCGGTAGCGAATGCATTGGGATCTAATGCGGTAAAAGATCTTATTCCTAAATCTACCGATCCGAAGGATATTATCGAAAGCGGCATTGGCAAAATTATCAAGAAAAATCTGGAAGACTTGGCCGCGTACTTTCATGACAGATATCTAAGCACTTCCGGCGCAGTACAAGCATTTTGGCACATGATGGAAAATGCTGTAGATTATCTCGAAAGCAACTTGTGGATAATCATCGCCGCGGTATTAACTTTGTTAGCGTATGAAATAAATAAGCACAGATAAATCTTTTATGGCGTCATAAAAGATTGTTACGAGGAATTGTTACGAGGAATTGTTGAGGTTTGCGAAGATTGCAAAGATTGTTACGAGAAATTTTTACAAAGATTGTTGAGGTTTGCGAAGATTGCAAAGATTGTTACCTTATTGGATTAGCGCGGAAGCTCCTACACCCGCAGCCGTGGCAGCGCCTACAAAAACTCGCTCATATTTTTTTTGTTCAGAGCTAGGGGTGTAATCTAAAGAAGGCGCTTTTAAATCAGGGTGAGGTAGTGTAGGCTTTTCACCGTAGAGCTTTTCATAAGTATCAAAGGCCGAATTTACCGAGTATATTTCATCGGTAGCCTCCTGCTTTCGAGCATTTTGCTCGTTTAGCCAATCTTGGTTTTTGGCTCGTTTGATGTTGTAATCCGCTTGTTCAACGTTTAGCTTTTCTAACGCCGCATTATGTCTCTTGGCTTCTTCCTGAGCTCCATTTTTATCAATCTTTGAAAAAAGATAATTTCCACCGGCGAACGCTAAAGAGTTTACGACGGCTCCCACTACCATAATCGCGATACTAGCCATTTATTATATCTCATAAAATACTATAAGCTCTTTTATATTAGGACTGAATATGAGACAGGTCACAATTCCCTCTACCCGAAGATTGATCGCGTGAAGTTTATTAGTTAACAACCCGGAATACATTCCTACAACCTCGTCGTCATTTAAAAATTGTATATCCAATTCCACTCCGGGTGTGTACGGTCGGTAGAGAATAATATCCTTAATAGTTCCACCTCGAGGAATAACTGGCATAAACAAGGATTTACCATCATAAAGCCTCGCCCGATCTAGCTTGACTTGATGCACATTTACAGATTTTGATTTACTGCCATACATTTATTCTACGATAACTCGAGCTCCGCAATAAATTTTCCGGGATAAGCGTTACCTCGTTCATCCGAGATTGACACGTTTAAGCTGTTGAGCTCGCCAATGAGCATGGATTTGTAATTATTAGTAGGATGGTGTTGTATTATTTCTCCCACATCAGTTCTGCCTATGGGAATAATTGAAAGGAGATTTGATCGTTTACCGTTCCATAAATTTTTAGACGTGTCTATTCCATCGATGTATAAATACAAACACAATGGGGTCAGATATAAATATTCATTCTCTATCAGTTTGGCTAGTCCACCCGTAATCGTCGCGTCAGTACTAACCTTTAAAGTGTTTTGATGAACTTTAAATGAGCCTGGTAATTTGGAAAGGAGCTGCTCGTACGTGTAATACCCCGGCTGAATAGTAGTCGTTCTACCGTTGTATGTGTAACTGGTCACCTCGGTCAAATTGTAAAAAGATAAATATAACGTAATTGTCTTAAGGCTAATACCGGTTGCCTTCACGGATCGATCGAGCTCAATGCGACCGGTTTTGTTTATTGTCAAAGAGGTCATTTATTAATAAATGACTGGACAACTATCTAGCGGTTATCCCATAGATTTTTACAACTTAACTGTCGTCGTAGCGATAGACGAACATAACAAAATATCGTATAGCTTTGTCAAAAAGTTTGTCGATATCTCACCAGCACCGGTAGTGGTTAAAAGCTTTGATGATGTCAATCGATGGTATGATGACCCCATGTTATATTATTTTCAGCAATATAAGTTTGCCTTATACTGCGCGACTGCTTTGTGCGGTGTGAGTAAAGATCAGCTGACACGAGGTCTACCTCTTACAAAAGCTATTTTAAACTTTCACGTTATGTACCAAACTAAAAAGATGTTGGCGCAAATGGAGATTAGAAATCCCGGAGATCGAGATTTTGATCCGTGCAACAATCCTTACAACAAAACCGAGTACTGCAAATTGCTCAATGAGTTTAGAGTAACAGCTAAAAATATTCCTGAGATTGATCAACCAGCCAGAGGTCTCGGATTTATCATACAAGACGGTGGTAGTAAAGTAGGTTCTCTACAAAAACAGTTGGCTGATCTAGGCAGGCATCACAAACCGTATCCAAAATATCCATCAAGCAGTAAAGATAAGACGGATATGGATGTACAACGGAGTGGTGCCAATGGTTGGGGTACTTATTACCAGTTTCCGGAGTGGAATTCGAGTGCGGGTACTAAAATGGTTTCGGTAACTCAAGACCCATTTGACTACAAAAGGGTAGTGCCCGATCATAGTAAGTCATTCACATCCCCCGGAATAGTTAGACTTAATGATAGTATTAGAGCTTACGTCTACTGTTTACTGGGAGCTCAGGTGCAAGCTAGACAAGCGGGTTCCTCCCTCGAGTCTCAACAAGAATTTTTAGTTCTGGTCAATGACTTGATCATGAAAAAGCAATCTCTCCAAGATTCTATATCAAACTTTGAGGACGCCCTCACTAAAACTCGCGGGCAAACAAATTATGTTATAGCCAAAGGTCTGTACATGATACCGTCAGACTTGAACTTGAACGCTTTAGGACAAAGCGTAAAAGGATTTAACGATAAAATTAAAATAGCCCAAGCGTTTGATAGCGTAGGAATAAAACCTCCACCACCGAAACCAAAACCCACACCGCTAAAGCCTTCACCAAAACCCAAACCCGCGCAACAGCCAAAACCTGCGCAACCTGCACCAAAACCTGTGCCACTACAACAGCCACCAAAACCCAAACCTGCACCGACACTAAAATCAACTCCTTCTGTAAAGCCATCTATATTTCCTACAGAATTATTTTCACCAAAACCTGCCCCTTCTGTAAAGCCATCAACAGAATTGTCACCGCCCGAGGGCAACGTTCACGAAGGAAATAAATTGTTAATTGGCGGCACTATAGTCATCGCGGGTATAGCTTATTCCATGATGTAATTTTATACGGTCGTATAAAATTATGACAATGCGGCTTGTAGAGCCGCCTTTTTCATCGTTTTGTACCCGGGTATACCTTGTGCCTTGGCCAGCTTTTTGAGTTCGGGTAAGTTAACGCACAGTTCTGGTGGCATTCTATTCTCATACCTAGGTATGGGTCTACCTCGAACTGTATATCTTTCCGTCGACTCTTTATATTCGTCATACACAGGGGGTCGGACGAGATCAAACAACTCCATCGCATTGATCCATCTTTGACTCAACTCATCTAAACTTTCTTTTGGTTTCCTATTCAAGAAGTGCGGCATTGTTAATGTCATTTATTCTATAATGTCCGTGTGCCAAGCTATTTATTGAATCTAGGTAATAGCGTTTGTCGTCAAAGGCCGACAGAGTCTTTTTGCTAAAAGTCCAATTTTTTATCTCGTGTAGTTTGGACTGGAGTGTCGTCATGGTGGCATTCGGAGCCGAATCTCCACTATCCAGGCATTGTTTGTAGGTATCAAACTTTAGGTTTTTGGTTATACACTTTTTTACTCCTTTGCATTTTGTCAGTCCCCAACCCTCACCCTCTACGCAGTATGACTTGGCTCGCAAAGCCACAAATTCCGCTATCGGTTTGCCACCACCTTCATCCTTGGGCAGACCTATCACTTTCTTGTTTTTCTCACTGTAGCACGGATGATCTTTAGGGTAGTTGCTCGTATCATACTTTTCGAGCGGCATTTCCTTATAAAAATCTTCTGTCTCGATTAATGACACTAAGCTGTCCGTGTCAGTGTACATCATTCTAGCATCGGGGTATCGCCGTCGTATGTCATCGTAAAAGAATTTGTACATGAGCAGTTTGGACAGATCTAAAATGGCCTGACCGACGTAAATAGGTTTGTTTAAGGCCACTGTAGATTTGCTCATGAGAATGGCCGCCAAGTTGTCATTAAACTCTTTCTTACACTTGAATCGCGGCTTATTTATGAGCTTTTGTTTGCGATTCATTTTAGTAGTCAACTCTACATCTATCCGTTTGCGAACATTCTCCATCGATTTCCCGAATACCGCATTGTTCATGAGCTTGAAAAAATCTTTCTCAAAATCAGTCTTAGCTTGCTTTTGAAGATCGGTGTTTAGTCGAATGTATGGCTCCATCCATGCACTTTCTTTAAACTTGAGAACACGGTGTACTTTAGTCAAATGCAGACCCTTTTTCAAATAATACTTTAAGATACTGTGATGTACGACGTACTTGCGCTTATCTCGAAGGTTTGGCACCAGCTTAGGAACTTTTGCATAGCACGGCTCTCCAAGCTTGCCAAGCTCTCCCACATCGCGCATATACTCTGACCACTGATCAGGTTTCATTGATTCGGGTGCCAGCGGATAATCATTGTGTTCGTCGTGGAGCTTGTTTAGGTATTCTAGATCTACCTCCGCCATGTAGCCCTCATCATCATTAATGTCTGGCAGCCCTTTCGATTTCACCCATTTGAAACCACCAGTCGGTAGCTTTTGCGACATGGCCCACCCGTACAGGTTATTCTCATCCAAGTACATCAGGTAGGTAGCTGGTTTCTTTTTATCATACCCCTCCACATAAGGATTGTTGGCCTTGGCGTATCGCAAGCCTCCGCATGTAGACACACCACCTCTTATACCACTCTCTACAAAATTGTACATGTCTACATCACTGATGAGCTCCAGTTCTTGTTTTGTTATTTTAAGCAATGCATCCCATGACAATGAGGGTGCTGAGATGTAGTGACACGGATCGAGACCATATACATCCATGGCTGTCGATCTATGGCTCTCAAAAACATCAGTCAAAAGCAAGACATCCGTCTTAAGATAGAGATCGTGATAATCACCCAAAGTCTCACACCCCAGCTCCTTCCACACTTTTTGAGCATGCAGGTAGTCACCTGGCTGCAAGCCCGCATGATTGTTTAGCGATGAGCTAAAGTGTATAATCTTTGGAAGTTGCTTTTCTTCAAATCGCTCATGAGAATCCATATACTCATACGGATACACGCCCTTTCTCGCCAACAAGCCATAGTGTTCCGGAAACTCCTGTTTCAAGTGTGGGAGATCGTCTAGTCCTTCCACCAGTTCAGCCAGTGAACTGTTGAGGTGTTGCATGCTGTCGATAAACTTAAAGCGATCTATTCTCATTGACATGTACTTTTCATCCGTGTTCGCTATAACATCGATGCCCTTGTACCCCTCGTAAGCCTTGACAATTAAATGAGAGTCATACCCCTTGAGGTTGTGAAATATCACGTTAATCTTTTTTGTCTGTCTGTGCTTGAGATTGCAGCTATTGTGCGCGGGGCCTCTGTACGACCCAGAGACATGATCATGATCTCTAACTAGCCAATCTTCTTCCGTAGCCTCACGCCCACACATGTAGCACTCTGTCACAGTTTTAAATTCTCGCTCTTGCTCCGGAGTGATTATTATTTTCGCGATTGGAATGCTATCTATCAACTCTTCTATTCTATCCAGCTCTGCAAAGAATCTCTCCATGCAATCCTCACCCCTGTAAGTCTCAAACCTCAATGACTTTCCTAAGCTGTTCACCAGGTTTACGCCGTAGCCACACGCTGTATGGACTTTGCTATTTTTGTCTATAATAGACTCAAAGTTCGCGTAGACGGTGTAAGGCGCCTTTTCCATATTTTTAATGTTCTTAAACTTCATGACCGAGCCAGGTTCAGGCATCTTGACGATGCAAGTACCATCGTGAGCGGCTAGGCACCCTTTGATGTGGTCCTTAAATGTTCTCTCACACGTTGAGTGGTGGAGACATCGTAGGCAGGTATAGTTGCTACGACCTCCTGTGTTATCAGTTTGCTTCCTCATTAACGCTGACATACTCTTGATCCACATGTAATGATCTTTGTAGAGAAGCAGGTTAACCTCGGGGAGACCTTCCGCCTTCTCAGTATACAACCGGTTATCCGTGTGGACAATCTCCACTCCGCCGTCTTTCCACTCAAACACATTAATCACGAGTTTGTTTTTGTTAGCAAACCTTTGTATCTGATCTACCGTCACCGGATACTTTAACATTTTGGTATTCAAGCTGTTTTGATATGGCGTGTAATTTGATAACCTGTCTACGTGATCAGATGATGGGTATAGGCATGAGAGTATCGCCCACAACAAGCACTTGTTATCATCCAAAGCCTCTGGATCTATTTCTTTTATTTTTTTAACTAACGCTGATTTCTCGGTTTTGGTAGTAAAAGGAATGTCCATAGATTTTGCAATCCGTTTTATCACTGCCATTGTTTTGGCACCTCCATTGTTGACGTTTATGATGGCATTTTTGTTCGCTAAAGCTTTAGGGGTT
This sequence comes from Watersipora subatra, assembly GCF_963576615.1. Lineage (NCBI taxonomy): Eukaryota > Metazoa > Bryozoa > Gymnolaemata > Cheilostomatida > Watersiporidae > Watersipora > Watersipora subatra. The sequence goes on from NC_088717.1 coordinate 40,030,062, forward strand.
GGTTTGTACGTTCCACCTCTTAGAGGTTTCCACCGATAAATTTCCAAATAAAATCTAGATACTCGCTCCAAAATCCACCCCGAACCGTTGTTCGTAAATTCATCAATTTTTCTGATTATATTCGCTAGCTGTCTGTTTAATTCTTCATCCAGATTGGTTGATGCTAGGATTGGTACGGCGCCTTCTCTAGGGGTACCCCAGAATCGAGTGATTATAGTACCACGCTCTAGATGGGAGAATGCAACTTCAGCACTTACGCGAAGTTTTTTAGTTCGGTTAAACGCATCATTAATCCTACCTATAATGACGGGTTTGGCGTGATTCCATACAAAGTCTATGTTGGCTGATTGATAACTGGATACATCTATAGTAGATTTGTTGGTGACCTCATCTACAAAAGTGGTTCTTATCTCCACCCGTGGCGCTCTGTCAACACCTCTCAATGCGTCCACCAAGTCCGCTTTTTTCATACGCGGCCCAACTGTTATATCTCTGGCTCGAGCTAAAGATTTTAGATCTTTCATACTCAAGTCATCCACTGTAAGACGTTTCTTGCCATCGACAATATCCTTTAACTCGGCTTTTCTCAGCTTCGCTGTATTCCCAAACCCCATCCGCTTCGCCTCCTCCCTCATCTGACTGGAGGTAGAGTCTCCATACAGGTTTCTCACATTGCGGAGGGCATCATCCGGGTGTGGCTTTTTGTAAGTACCGTCTATCACTATTGGTATACCCTTACTAGTTTTACCGATTACCATGGATCGATCGCCCGCATGATACGCTAGCTCCGCTTTGCTCATTTTGCTGTATCCTTTAATACCGCTTTGCTTGGCATCTTGCCGAAGCCAACTCTTATTCCCTTTTCCGTATAGATTTTTCACATTCTCCATTTATTATAAACTTCATGCTTTAAGCCTACATCAAATGACCTAATGTTCAGTCAAGCGTATAATAAATAGACAATCAGAGGTTTAAAGAATTTTGTATAATAAATAGTTGCAAAAAAAGCAAGCGTGACCAGCACCGAAAGGTCCTGCAGTCACGTGTCACCTAGGTGACAGCCGTGCCTGTTTCTAACTCTCTCCATTTTATTTTTGAATTTTTAATATCCATTTTTTTAAAATCAGCATGAGTTTGTGTATCTGATTTTGAGTTCTCATGGTTTAAAGAATTTTGTATAATAAAGGTACAAATGGCAAGCGTGACCAGCACTTAGGTCCTGCAGTCGCGTGCTCTTTGGCAGCCGTACCTTCTCTCCGTACAAATTTCTCACATTCTCCATTTTTCAAAATCCTTGGGATTTTGAAAACTTTTAAAAAACTTTTAAAATACTATCTAAAATTCTAGATTTTTTCATCTTTAGACAAAAATTGCCAGGGCGAAAATTCTGGTCCAGAATAGTTAATTCACATACTACTAACCGCATTTCGGAGTCTTTGTTATTTCGACGTATGTAATAAGCACATCGGCTGCCAAATTTGAACCCAAGCAACAGTTTTCTTGAATTCATAGGGTGAAATAAAAGTCGTATAATGAGGTGAAAACCCCACCATGCTCAACTTTGTAAGGTGAAAAAATCGTATAGCAGGGTAATTGTATCCTGAGGGTGCACTGTAGTGACTTTGAAAACAGACCTGTTCAAGATAGACGTCTACCTAAGTAGTTATCCAATTTTGTGCTGCAATGGTTGTGCAGGTCAGTTAACCCTGAGATCAATTAGATTTTATGCTGTATGGTTTTACAACAGTTGATTTTGAGATCAAGAGGGGATGCGGAATGCATTTGATATGTGTTAATTATAGCATTGATTTGGGATTGTACAGTTTGTTCCTTTGTTGTAGACAGCGTATGGCAATGCAATGCTTACATTACGTTACGCTTGATGCAATGACTTTGTGCAGACTATGTACATGTGCTAAGTAAAAGTTGTGTTTTGGTGTTGAATAAAAGTACTAGCGACTTGTTGCTTACCAAGTGTTTGATAAACTTGCTACAACAATGTTATTGTTTTCTTTTTACGAACTTTTTTATAAATAGAAATAGTGGCATATATCTTTTAACGCCATTGGTGGGATATCTATGATTACACTAGCCCAAACATTTAACAAAATGTTAAGACTAGTTTTAAAAAAAAATTGCAATTAGCTTATTCAATGAAAATACAAAAACTTGTTTTGTATCAGCATTTTTGTTCAAAACGGTTCAAAAAGTCACGATTGTCAAGATTTGTCAACTACCTAGTCTCTGATTGTTAAAATTTTAGAGTTATTTCACCTCGAGAAAAAATAATTTTATGGTTTCGATCATCGAAATTCACAGTAGCCTGCGAGAGAAGTTTGCTCTTTGCTTGAGATGAAAATACACTTACCTATTATTGTGATTTCTCATTTACTTATGGCAAAGATGATTTTCTTATCTTTGTTTCTTTACAATTATGATAATAATTCAATGTGATTATAATGCAGACTCAATAGGCTAAACAGTGATTTACACTGATCTATGTTTGTTCAGATTTTATTTGAGTATGAAGAATGAAGGCTTTTTCTGTCATAGGTGTCTAAGATATATCCATATTTTACTAACTTCTGCAGCTTGTCGCAAGAATATTAAACATCATTACAGAAAACTTATGGAGAAATGACCTATTCCAAACCATAGAAATCAACCGATCCTGATGCCATATTACCCTTAAAGTCACTTGAAATATTTAACCAAATCACCCTTGTCACAGATCCTGATGGCACGCACAACTTGTAGTTTGAGACAATGAAGAGTGATCAACACCACAAAGATCTTTGTGATATATTCTCAGCTGTAGCTGTAGGTTAATGCTGCCATGTGCCACATCATAGACTATATTTTGCATTTTCACGCGCACAATGACTCTTTTTTTTACATGACTATTTACTTCATCAAAGAATAGTAGATATTACATAGACAGTCAGCGGCTTGAACTTCAATGACAGCTTTATTAATGAGTGGTGTAGGGAACTTCCTGCTATTAATTTTGTGTATGATTGGAAGTGCAAGGGCATCCAAGTACCTGCGTGTGACTGTGTATACTTATACGCCTGTAATTCAAATTATTTCTTCATGTAAGTTTTAGAATTAGTAGAAAGCAATATTCAGTTGCCAATCGTATAACAGTGAACCTGATCTCGTCATTCTAAATAGGATAGAGAAGTTTATTACATAGTAGAGAATGTTTATTTACATAGTATCAATCAGAATCAAGTCACTGTCAAAAAACAAATAGTTTATGCTTATTTTTGAAAGATACATATATATGATAAAGATCAGCTTTACACACTTGTATAAATATACCAAAAAGCAAATTTATTAAAATGTATCAAGCCAAACTCAAATGTATGTATTTATTTTCATACTGCAATTAGAACAGAAGTATACATTAGTTAGAGAGTTACTACTGAGAGTCCAAATACATGAGCCAGCGATAGTATAATTATTCATCAACCAGGGTATGCTAGTGACTCAAGAATCCATTGCTTCAAAGGGGTTGAAAAAGTTGGTACCTCCATGATGTCACATATTAGGCGGTAAGGAATTTCAGTCTTGACACAGAGATAAGCAACTTGCCACTTTTCACAAGCAGCCAAGGAAGGAAGTGAAAAAGAAAGTAGTGACTGTCTAAATGACTTGTGAGAATGTAGAGTAGACAAACTGGCATGATTTAAAATTGTGGAAAAGAATAAACAGAAAGATAGTTGGGTGATTAAAGTCAGATTAATCTCAGCAGCTTCTTTCGAACAATAACCATCTGGTTAGGATATTTGGTACGAGCTTTAATACAACATAACATTTGTGGTACCTTGTGGAAAACATATTGTAAAATATGACTATTGATTACCACAATAAAGATTGTTCATATATATATATAAAATTCTGTGTGTAAAAGAATAATGTAATCAAATTAATGTGGATATAACAGTTAATAGAAGCCAATGAAATAAAGTAGAGATATGTGTGAAAAATGTACTAATACAAGATTTCCGATCTGGGCATCAATGAAGTGGGTGCCTTGTTAGTGTTGGCATTGTTCACTATACTAATTCAAACGACATAACCAGAGTTGATATTTTGAATTAATGCTGCCCGGAATTATCGCCTTTTCGTCTGAAGCTGTCGCCTTTCGACCCAAAAGTGTCGTCTCAGTGACTGTCGCCTAACCGTCCACCAACCATCCGAAACACGTCAAATGCGTATTGCCGCGCCTCGCAAAAAGTACCTCCGAACACCCTGAAGCTACCTAGCTTTTGGTTGGTTTACTTTTTTTCTAATTGTTTTGACTAAACGACATTACATTAATATTAGTTTATTGCAATATTTTACGTAATTATGCTTAAAATTATTTTATTTATAGCGTTTGCTGCTATAACGTACTTTGTGCTTTGTCGGCCGCTTGATGTAGGCAGCTGAAACGCTGAAGAATTTGCTTTGTGCATACACACTTGATGTAACTACAGAGTGAACATTTTTTAATTCATTATAGCAACTACATTATTTTGTGCTGTTGGCTACAAGATAAAAGTATACACTCATCCAGGCTTGGCAATGCTTATTAGATCATGAATACATGGCCTATCGGCTATACCTGACTTAGTGTGGCTTCGTCAGTAAGGTTTAGTGAAGGCCACGGCCAACAAAGCTGATTTGTTCTATGTTGTGACACTAGATACTTACCTGGCGTACAAGTATTGCAAACTAAGTCATTGTCTGCTATTTTGCATTGCTCTGTGTTTAGCAGCGCTTATGACCAAACACCAATCATTACTGTAGTGCTAAGTATGAATGGGAAGGGAGAATGGCTGGATAAAAAGAATAAAATTTCAAAAGCATGTAAGCATATAAAGAAGAGAAAGCCATATCAAAGAGTGAAAGAGCGGGATAATGAAAAAATGATTGAATGTGTAGGCGTGCATGTAAAGCAATATAAAGCTGAATCTGCAAGAGATGTCTTTGGTTTCCAAAGCAGTAATGCTGTAATAAATTTAATGCTCACCTCTACGAGGCCCTCTTACACACAATCAGCATATTATATGTAGAATTAATTTACTATATAGGTTATGCTATATTAATTTGCTAATCTATGTATATACATGTACTGTAATTTATCTCCAATTTTGTCATTGTTCGGTGTCAGTTCAGCTATAAGTGATTAAAATCTAGCAATGAAAAAATTGTATCGTCGTAGATTTGATCTCAGAACCTCCTGTGCACAAGATGACATGCTAATCCATTAAGCTACACATGATGCAATGGATTTATTGGGCGATATGAGTCATTAGCTTAGTTAAAATACACATAGCGACTTTGCATTATGTGCAACATCACTAAAGATTGCTCTCACGGTGTCTTAAATTAGCCAAAGGCAGCTACATTACCTGCCACTGTTTATTAACTGTTTTTTAATACCCGTACAACGCCGGACAACGCTGGCTGGCTCACTATATATATATATATATATTTACAACAACAAATACATATATTTATCATGGTAATAGTTCAGGGTTAGAAATGGGTGGTAAATGATGTTGATGATGATGAATCAAAGTTGGTTTGCCAAGAATTAAGGATAACCAATCATTTGTGAACTCCCAGTCTACAGATGCCGAATAATGCTTAAAGGTTGATTTGCAACAAAATCCACATTACAGTTATTTGGTATCAAAAGATTCACTATGTCTTACTCTGTTGTATTGGAGGTGCCATATATGTAGAAATGTGATTACAAGCTCTTACAAGCTCAAAAACGAAAAGCCGCTATAGATTGGAATCTCTTTATTTCTCTGACGTAGCCATGAAAGTTGGTTATCGTCTTGTCACGTGATGTTCTCCCGTGAATTGAAAGGGCAATAAAAAGCTCAATATAAAACTTATCGTAGCTTTAGTTTATGACAAACACTTCGGGTTTCACCGAAGACCCCGTATCAAATATAGATGCTTGCTACTTTACAGTTTTGTTTCGGTTTGGTCTAATCGGCAAGTCATAATCTGATCATGTGACCCAATAATTCGCAAATAATTTTTGTAGCACTTTTCGATTATCACAAATGACCAACAGACTCGTGATGATTATCAGACAATGATATGTACTCCTTCAAGCTAAGGCTAAAAAAATTAAACAAATTTGTACGGTAAGGTATAAAGATATCACTGCTAAAAGTGACAGCATTACAATGACGATAAAACAGACGCGTAAGAACAATAGACATGGTTTTATTGAATGCGTAAAGTATATTTGTGAAATATTTCGACGAATAAGGTTGCATGAAGGTGTAAACAGAAACCATCTCCCACAGCTACGTCACATTTGAGCCATTTTGGAAAGAGAATCCAAACTACGGCGGTCTCGTATGGCTGCGATTAACTGTTTTTCGCATTTTTTTAACTGTGGCAGCGATTCGTTTTGGAGCTTTTAAGAGCTTGTAATCACATTCCCACATATTTTGCACCTACAACACAACAGAGTAAGACATGGTGAATCCTTTCATATCAAATAACTGTAATGTGAATTTTGTTGCAAGTCAACCTTTAACACATGCGTCATTCATGACTGTTTCTAGGATTATCAGTCCTAAGATGCTGCTAACCATAAAAACTCTTGTTTACCGTTCTTCTGTTGAAACTGGTCTTTTGTCTTTGGAATCATTTCATTAATTTATCATTTTTTAAATTTGTTATATTTTTGTGTTTTAATCTTTTTACTTACCTTTAAGCATCTGATCTTGTGATACAATTTTGAATACTATTACATATTTCATTGCTGTTGTCAGTTTTCAAAGGGTTGTCATTTGCAGCTGCCATGATGTGGCATAGTATGCAAGTTATAAATGTGGTTTGTTAGAGTAGGTCAGGCAGCAAACATAAATATCGTAAAACCTCTATTTGAATGCCTTGGGGCTCTATTTTTCAACCCTTCTCCTATAGTTGCGGTCAAATGAAGGTGGCGTTCAAAGAGAGGCTGTTGTTGTACTTTTTAAATAGCTAATCAGATTTTTTAAGAGATAAATTTAACCCTTTTGCGGATGAAGCAATGTCGTCTATATTTTGCACTCTCCTTCGAACAGAGCGACATTAAACCTTTTAGATACAAAAATATGCTAACTTACCCCCCCCCCCAACTAGTCATAGCTCTCTAAATAAATTCATTGGAAGCCAAGAAATATCTTTACCAGTTGATATCTAATGCTCACAATTAACCTAGGATGATATTATAGCTTGTGCTCTGCTTTGCAATTTGCTGGAGCTTTCAATTTTTTATTTCATTCTAAATTTGAAGGCAGAATTTTATTTTATAATTATATTTAACATTGTTGCATAAAAGGCTAAATAAAGCTCATTGTACTCATTAATATGTTTGATACAGTTTGCAGCCAAAACTGGCTTTTTACGTGCAATGGAAGAGTTATGGGTGTCGGAGTCCTTGTAAGCCGATCTAAGATAACTGCAAGGAAGCTATCAAATAACATGCTATAAATCTACAAATTTATAAGTCATATAATAATAATCTATCAACTGGTACCAGTATACATGTATATTCAACAACAGTGACATAAACAAACCATATTTATAATTTATGCAGAAACAAAATTTAACATTTTTAAACAAAGATGTTTGCGTTTGATGGAACGAACATAAGTTTTAACAAAATTATTAAAAAGCTTTGGAATTGAAAACAAGCTTCGATACAAACAGAAACAATGAAATAATTAATTGTTATTGATGAACCTAATCATTATTAGTGTGGTTTTGTGGACACTTCTACTGTTCACTTGCTATTATTGTTTCATAAAGATCAAAGAATTTCAAAGTGGCGGCCAAATGGAGGCAGTGTTCAATTAGAGTGTGGCGTTCTATTTTTCAAACCTTCTATAGTGGCGGTTAAATAAAGGTGGCGCTCAATTAGAGGTTTGGCGGTATATAAAGTTATTATTTAGCATTTCAGTTATGTTATGACATATAATTAGTGCATTAGAGTATAGTTGGGTTTAAAATATTGAAGTATATTTAACATCACATGGAGAACTTATATCTCATGAAGATATAACTTAATAAAATATTAAGTGTAATCAAGAATTTCTGGTTCAATCCAATTACATAATTGGAATGTGTGGAACTTGAATAATTGGAACTTTGAATTTGAAGCTGAAATATGCTAGCATAGTAGGCTGGGCTATCTCTTGACCAGTTGTTTTAGAGATCCCTTGGACTGAAGCGATTAATTTGTCCTTACCAGCATGATCGATTGTTTTAAAGCTTACGCTAAACTCAGATAATTATCCCATTGTATACAAATAATAGGTGACAGCCATGAAGATTACCTTGACCTGTCTGTGGATGTTGTCTGCGCTGACATTCAGTCATGCTGAGATATTCACTGCCATGGCAACGATGAAGAAGGCTCTTGATATCGAGCAACAGTTCGCTGTAGAACTTAAGTCATATGTGCCACTCATAAAGGACAAGGTTAGGAGTGAAAAGGTGGCAAGGTGAGATACACCGATCGTTCAATGGCTGGTGGTGCAAGCGACAATGTGTCGCTAAAACATAAAATCTCTTGTCACGTCTCTTGCGATTCCTTGATTCAAAATCTCCTGCGAATATACATTGAAACAGTAATCAGACAATAACGCAACATGCATACACCACTCAACTCCAGATGCGCTTCATGCGCGTCATGCAAACAGTGATGCACTGTGTAAATGCTTTATGTTCATATATTTGCCATATAATTTATATACACCTACTTTGTAGCGTACATACACTTGACCTATGATGTACATACACCTACTAATCTTCAGCATTGTTTAGCCAACGCCGGTGCTTCCTTAAACTCAATTTTCTTCTCCTAATTTGTGATCTTCATTTTTTGCCCTTATAGACTGTATCATCTGATTATATAATAAAAAGAATAATCCTTCTCTTAGTACCTTGCATCTGTCAACTTCAAAATATATCGCTTTACCCGAGTGGATTTTACTAGAGCAAAAATCTAGGAGCTAACTGAAAGAGAAAAGCTTGGAACTTCCATATTGACTAGTGATTGCAGCACTCATTGACAACTTATTATCTGTTCCTCAGTCGTGGGGTGAACCATTAGTGTTTGTCTGAACGTTGTCTGTGAGGATTATTATAACCTGAATCCTAGCTAGCTAATCCACTCAGAATTGGTTGCTAAGCAACGATATATTTATTCAAATATGACATTACCTACTTATAACAGTGATTCTCCTGTAAATCAATCTTTCAAAAAGATCATAGTGAGATACTGCCTTCCAATTTCGAGCCTTATTTTACACTAAGCAAATCTAGTTGAACTATATTGTACGACTATTGTGAAATTACTTGTTACATTGTATAACGTTATAATGCATTTCTATGTTTCAGTATGGGTGCACAGACTACCTGCATGAGGGTTCTGTTTTAGTGTTGGTGCACAGGCTAACTACAGGAGAGCTATGTTCTAGTGTGGGTGCACAGGCTCACTACATGAGAGCTATGTTCTAGTGTGGGTGCACAGGCTCACTACGGGAGGGCAATCTTTTTGTGCGAGTGCACAGGCTAACTGCAGAAGGGCTATGTTTTAGTATGGGAGCACAGGCTAACTACAGTAGAGCTATGTTTTAGTATAGGTGCACAGGCTAACTGCAGCAGGGCTATGTTTTAGTATGGGAGCACAGGCTAACTACAGGAGGGCTATGTTTTAGTATAGGTGCACAGGCTAACTGCAGCAGGGCTATGTTTTAGTATGGAGCACAGGCTAACTACAGGAGGGCTGCATATATTTCAGACTGGCTGAAGAATATGGTAGAGTCGCTAATCTCTCATTGCTGCAGCCCGAGGCTTACCTCGCTAATCCAGTAAACGCCTACATGCTTTGTAAGAGATTCACAGCTGATTTGAAGGAGGTTAGAGAACTTCTTGACTCACCGCATCTACAACAAGGTCTCAGTCTATCTTTATTTTTGAGTTTCCACGTTTTTTTACTAATGGTTATTCTACTGTCGAATGTTTCTTCTGCGTGATCTGATAGGTTTGGTTGGTGGCCGTTAGTTATGCCATCGAGCCATAGTTGAGTTTAGTACAATATGCACTTTTAACTACCGTATTTATTAGAGTATGTCACACTTTTTTTTACAAAAAATGTCGCCAAAAAGTTTAGGCGTGACTTAGACAAGAATATTTTTTCTGAGGTATGTCCTCGCTATTGTTTTTACAAGCTATCGCGCGTGGCACATGTATCTAATTAAGACGCGCCTTTGGTGCGCCTATGGTATTATATAATGCAAGATTAAAACCTGCCAATGACGAATGTTTCAATGCAAATTTGCTTGATGCTATGGCTTCTAAATGAAAGAGGTCATGTTATGACCCTGCTTTCAAACTGAGGATTGTAGAGTTTGCGGAAAGATATGGAAACGGCGCCAAGCACAAATATGCCATGTTATGTGATTGCAATAAATACGTGATGTCAGGAATTGTTTTCTACTGTTTTTCATGTCGAATAAGGCGGCTCTGACCTATACATGCATGCGTCTGATACATGAATATATATGGAGGTGTGATTGTTTCTAGAACGTACACCCTGCTTCTGTTACTTCATCAACCGGGCCTCAGCACTTCGTTAAAAACAATGACCAAGAGAGCTGACTGTATCTGTTACTTCTCATAGATTCTATTGAAGTTCAGCTAAATTATTGGAAGCATGATGGGTTAGTTTAGGCTACTAGTTTAGGCAAATACTGAGAAAATATTTTAACAGAACAAAACAGTGGAAGGATACAAAGTGATAGAATGAAATACTGTACTAGGACCTGTTTATGTTACCGATGGTCGTTATCACATGGAGTCTTTGTACTCGGTGCTATCTAAGTTGAGCCTGTTATATGCAAATATTACAAGGACTTGAATGATTGATGGTTTATTGACGCCGGCATGCCAGTACCTGCCATAGCATCTAACACCATTGAGATTCCATAGAGAGTCTATTTCCTATGTTCATTCATGGTAGTCTGATAGGGGATTATTGCAAAGAGACTCCTCGGCTAACGCAAATTAATGTATGTTATGGGCATCAACAAGTTCACTATGTTAGAATACATACCTCATAGTGCTGCTACTCATCTGAATGTATCGTACAGATACACCATAGCTTAGATTATCAGCTACACTGCATGATATATCTCCTTTATGTTTATTTATCATACTTTATACAAAGTTACAGTAATCCTGTGGCTTTTTAATCCTGCAATTAGCCAATTATGTATCATCTGTCCAAGGAAATGTTTCATAACTCTTTTCTATTCTTAAAAATAAACTTACACAAAATTTCAGTAAGTTTTATCAAAAAGTATCGATATTTTTCTATCATTTGCGATTGTTTTTCATGTTTGAGGTGATCTGACTGCCAGGATGTTTCAAAATTAAAATCAACAAAACTTAATAGCGGCTAAAACACTCAGATCAAATGAAAGTGTGATTATGAAGTCTAGAGTTGCAAAGAGACTGACAGAATAGCGACGTGTAACGCTGCAACTTGAACACAATAACCGATACCAACTATCATAACAATAACAACTAGTGACACCATTTTGTATGTATTTTTCTTCTGAGCATTTTAACTGCAATCAAATTTTATCAGTTTTAATCTTAAAACATCCTGGCAGTCGCCTCACCATAAAAGAACAATCGCAAAGGAAAATATCAATGCTTTTTGATTAAATTTACTAAAATGTTGTGCAAGTTTATCTTAAGCTGACATCAATGATATAAACCCCCCCCCCCCTCCCTACCCCCCCCTGCTCCACCCCCCCCCCTCCCCAAGATATGTTATGGCTATCATATGGGCCGGGTTTAATGATCGAGCTCTGTTGGGATGAACCCGAACATGACACCAGAACAAAGAAATATGCTGAATAAAGCTCTTTGTAAATTTACAAATATTATGATTGATGGTGGTTATTTTGCTGATCTGTTGGTTTCATTTTGGTGTCACATAAATATATTTGCCCAAAATTGTCACAGTTATGATCAGTCAGTTGCCATTCACAAGCATTCATGATGTTAATAATCGCCATTGTGCAATGGCCCAAATTTGATTTTAGATTTTGATTATGAAAACTAAACTACAGAGTTTTGCTTGCTGTCCCATTTATTGGCCAGGTCAAACAATGTGACAACAATGAAAAACTTGGTCATTTTATGGTAGGGTTAGCAAAATATTAATCAGAAACTAGGGAACAAAGGCCGTTATTCGGGTGACTTTGGGTAAATTATATTTAATTTTAAGCATATACTAAAACCCCTGCCAATCTCAAAATTGGTAAAAATAAGTAGGTTTAATTTGAAATGTTTATTTTCCATGGATCCATTTTTCTAGTTAAATATTACCCTTAAACCGGAGAAATTCAATGTTTGCTGATTCATAGTTTGATATCCGTGATCGACGCATATCTGCAAAAAAAACCTTGACGCAAAATCCTAACAAGGCAACACAACCGCCCTGCGAAAATTTTGTTAGCCCCGAAACCCTGGCTAGCACAAACCCAACATAACTCGATCATCAAACCCCGCCCACATGATGGCCGTTACCAATCCTGTGGGGGTTTATATCATTGCTGACATGAAAGCAGTTAATAATATGGATGTAGTTACCATAATAACAGGCTTAGTACTTGTAGTAACTTTCCTAAAAGTGCTGTTTGCATCAACCAAAGTAGTCATAAGTCACAGCATTGCAGACCGCTTCCTATAACACCAAAATCTTTCCAATAACATCCAAATGTTGGGTCTCCTCTCAATGATATCAACAGCTCGTATCGACACCTACATTTGTGAAGAAAATTGACGCGGGTAGTAGTGCCATTAGCCAATCATTTTATCGTAATCATTATCAATTAGTAGAAATGATTATTTACCGGTATATGAAATCACTTTTTTCAAAAATATCTGTGCTGGTGGCTGAAAAAAACATGTTCAAGGCTGTTTTCAGTGATTTTTCATCATTTCAACCACCTTCAACGACACCGAACATCTCTCTCAGGACAAACTAAACTTGGGCACGAAGGTCAGGCAAAGCTAAGCATTCTGGTCTGAGACCACTAAAATTTGAAGCATCATCACCCGCAATTAGATAATATTTAGCTAGGTATCATACTGCCTGTCAGGCCAGTTTACATGACATGGCTCTTTGAGCAAGTTTACAATCTCACAATGTCTGTTTTCAATAAAACCTTACAGGTCACTCCAGCAGTGGTTACAATAAAAACCAGCAATTTATCTGCCCTAGGATGAGTAAGTTTTTAGACAATTGATTACCAGATCACATACATGTCAGGCATTCGCCCACAATTGCTTCTGTGCCAAATCGGTCTTTGGCAACTAAACCAGCTCCCCATCTACGCTCCAGTGTGGATTAGGAGGGTGGCTAGCAGCCCTGAAGGGCTAACCATAAAACTTGACAAAGGATGGAGGAGCTCCTCTGCGAGCCAACAGCCAGCTAACTTCAGCTGGTGTCCCAATACAAAAACCAGCAGAAGGCAATAGCAAACCACTGTAGAAACCTGCCAAGAACCGTCATGGTTATGAGAAGTTGGGGAGAACCATGATCACCTATGTCCTCACAGGACATGGTACTTGGAGAGACAAACCTCACTCCTGTTTCACGCTGTTGAGTTCTTTGTCGTTGTTACCATAGTGATAATTATTTCACATTTATGACAAATAATTATTAATCCTGATAACTTCAAAAGATTTTAACAGAATCTAATTTCCTGTTTTTGAGAAGCTATTGCCAGTACATATGTACAGATTATTATAGGCTGTTGTATGTCAGTACATGCCTCAGGTTATGAGATTTTGAATTAGCAAAAAGTTTTGCTGTTTTTTTCATTACTTCATTGGCAATAATTTAATTTTAAACAGAAATGATTTTCAAATTATGCCATACAAGAGTTATAAAAAAATGACAGATTGTCAATAAAATCAGATAAATAGTTTGACATAGAGCATTTAAAATACTTTTCTCTACTAAGTGAATGGATATCAGGTAGAACATTGTTAAAGAATCTAGCGATAGTACTTTCATAATAAGTTTTTAGAGACTGTACGCCTTTTGTTCATACCAACTAAACTGGAATAAGTTGGAAACCTGTAATCGCCACATAAAAATGAGGAAAACCATAAAACAAGGAACTCTTATACGTGTAAGTGTAATAACAATAAGTTGGTTTGGCCTCTAGGAATTTTTATTTCTATGTAATTATAGGCTGTCTGTGCCAAAAGTGTTATCTCACCAGTAACAAAAGTCTTTAGCTTGTAGAAAGAATGTAAAGCAAACTCGATGCTCATGTATTGCAAAGTTGGATACACAAAAATATGAATACATGAAAAAGTTGTGTAAAAATACACAAGGAAGATTTGTGAGCTAATTATATTTCTAAAATATGAATTCGAGCCTGTTCAATTATATTTGATGAGCAACAAATAACTTTTCTATTGTTGACCTTGCATCACATTTTTCTTATTTTTTGCAGAGTTTGATACCCTAATCGCCACCCACAGAGCTGAGGCTCCTGACAGAGAGGACTTTGATGGAGTTATTGAAGCACTCCTCCGTCTTCAAGACACTTACGAGATTCCGTGCATTCGATTTGTTGATGGAACTTTCACCTCTGATGTCAACTCTCCTCGAATGACTGGTAAGAGGTTCATAGTTTTATCATACTGAGCATAATATACGGTGGTACAGAATTGTCTTCTCATGTCTGGTAAGGCGCATTCAGATAAATGTTATAAATGCATAGCTTTTGTTCTGCGTTCACCGCTATTAGATAGAATGAGCACATATAGAGTTGGTTGTCTACTCACTGATGTAAAAAGTATTTCTGCCATGAGTTAATGTTTTGAGCACTTGTCAGAAGTGTCATTCATTTTAAGTTAAAGATGGAGGAAAGGATGGTACTGGGAAGAACTAGAGCCTTGCCATATAACTGATAAAGTATTTCAGATAACTAAAAATCCAAACCATTAACATTTCCATTGTGCCAAAAGACATACTGAACCCATAGCGTATTGTCATATATCAAAACGCTGCATGTTTTTAAAAAATATATACCTATACAAGATACATAGTTTTATGTGTGGCTTTATGTGAACCTTGTGGACTACACAAAAAAAGATGACATCACATGCAACTATTTGCCCTTTTAAATAGGAAAGTGGGGTTTGAGTTGCGATGTTACGATGTACATTTTTGAACTATTTCTTGTATGTTTAAATTATAAAAAGAGATCTGGGACGTAGTGTGTTCCTGGAAACTGTAAAATTATTGTCGTATTTGCTGTCGTAGCGAGTGACTGCTTTGAGATCGGCAAGCATGCCTACGATAGGAAGGACTCATATCACTCGCTCCTCTGGCTGCTCGAGTCTGTGGCTTCTCTAGAAATGGAAGGAACATATCAAAGCATGGACAGGGTGCTTCTTCTTGACTATTTGATCTACGCTCTGATCGATGTAAGAATGCTACTTCCACTGCTCACATTTGCTTTTGTTAATCCTCAACTGAATCCTCTTTCGACCAATTGTGCTTTCGTTGATCTATGACTTTTTCAATAGAACACTTTTTAAGGTTGTATACAATGTCGAACAATCCATTTTTATGTAACTCAATTTTAATATATGCATTCATATGCTCGCTGGATAATGAGTCTGTAGGCTGTGAATCTGGTAACTTTGTCTGTGGACAGATTGATTACACAAGTGTCTGTATTTTGTATGTGGTTGCAGAAGCTAATCAACTAACATGTCTCTGGAGTGCGGCACAATGCCGCGTTTTGCAGACGTATCTGTCGCCGTAAGCGATTCAGAATTTTGGTAGATGTGCCACTCATGCTTACAAGGTGTCGGTGTTGGGTTCAAGGTTTGTTCTGCTTTCTGCTGATTTTACACGCTACTCCCAGGACTTAATACAGTTTGTCTTGTTTGCTATAGTGTGTAAGACTTTATTGACTCTCATAGACACGTACTTTATGTCATGATCAAGTCTCATTCTTAGCATTATGATGTGGTTGTAATATTCCAGTGACTCGTATTTGAAGCGACATGCAAGTTCAGTTTAGGTTAAAAACTGTTGACAAGCTCAAGACTGTCCACCAACCAGAGCAGTTGGCCTATTCTGAAAAACTGTATATTTTTAGAATGGACCAACTCATTGCGTTTTTCATCATTTACTTAAAAAATTTAGCAAATGTAGTCATTCACTTTTTTATGATACAAATACCATAAATACTATTAGAGGCATTTTGTCTAACAGTTTGTGACTAAATCAGATGCAAGTAAATGTTAATAGACTATTTAGTTTAAGGCTCACCATTTTACTATCATGATATTTTATATCTTGTGTCACAATGTAGTGAAAAGTTGTAATTTTTTTACCTACGCACTAGATATTACAAACATTTTTCACACGGTGGATTGTATGATTCAACTAGGCAGTCATCATACATTTTTAAGATACTTGACAGTTTTAAGTTTAAGCCATTGGACTTCTAAGATACTTGACTGTTTTAAGTTGAAGCCACTCAACTTCTAAGTTACTTGACAGTTTTAAGTTCAAGCCACTCGACTTCTAAGATACTTGACAGTTTTAAGTTGAAGCCACTCGACTTCTAAGATACTTGACAGATTTAAGTTCAAGCCACTCGACTTCTAAGATACTTGACTGTTTTAAGTTGAAGCCACTCGACTTCCAAGATACTTGACAGTTTTAAGTTGAAGCCACTCGACTTCTAAGATACTTGACAGTTTTAAGTTGAAGCCACTCGACTTCTAAGATACTTGACAGATTTAAGTTCAAGCCACTCGACTTCTAAGATACTTGACTGTTTTAAGTTGAAGCCACTCGACTTCTAAGATACTTGACAGTTTTAAGTTGAAGCCATCCGACTTCTAAGATACTTGACAGTTTTAAGTTGAAGCCACTCAACTTCTAAGTTACTTGACAGTTTTAAGTTCAAGCCACTCGACTTCTAAGATACTTGACAGTTTTAAGTTGAAGCCACTCGACTTCTAAGATACTTGACAGATTTAAGTTGAAGCCACTCGACTTCTAAGATACTTGACAGTTTTAAGTTGAAGCCACTCGACTTCTAAGATACTTGACAGTTTTAAGTTGAAGCCACCCGACTTCTAAGATACTTGACAGTTTCAAGTTGAAGCCACTCAACTTCTAAGTTACTTGACAGTTTTAAGTTCAAGCCACTCGACTTCTAAGATACTTGACAGTTTTAAGTTGAAGCCACTCGACTTCTAAGATACTTGACAGTTTCAAGTCGATGATACTTGACACGGTCAAGTTGGAGTTACTTGTCAATTTCAATCTGATGTTTGCTACCTGGTTGAGGTATTTTAAACCATATATCCGGAACACATGCTCTTTATGTAGCTGGTAACGGGCATTTCCCTTATTCCTATGACCACTCCGCCACTGAATATTGGGCTATATACAGTTATTCCTTTATCAATGCTTTCTTTTGCTGACATCGCTTTGTGATTCTGTATACCAGCAAGGCAACAACTACCACGCCATGCACTACGCCCAGCAGCTGCTTGATCTTAAACCGGCCAATCCCGTTACGGTTGACAGGATAGCAAGCGTGATCGATTGGCTTCATGCGGAAATAGCTAAAGAAAACGCAACAAGGCTAGCTGAAGGTCGGCCCATTCCACAGTTGGTAAGTTGTTGGCTACTTCTAGCTGTTCTTATATTTATTTCATTGCAGCCATCTGGCAGTCTATTAACAACAGCATCAAGAACAGATTTATCCATTTAATCAAGTCTTTCATTTGTGCTAAATATTGTTTCGCTGGCCTATTTGGTATCATTTGGTAAATTTGTTTGCGAAAATAGCATCGTATACAAGGTGCCTTTTGACAGCAAAAAATGATGAACTTTGCATAGATGAATATAAGCCAACCCCGACACCAACATGTGCTGTCAGTGCTAATAACAGCAGACTGTATACCTGTATGTACTGCATATACCTGTATACTGCATATCTGTAAGTACTGGATATATCTGTAAGTACTGGATGTATCTGTAAGTATCGTGTATACCTGTATGTGCTGTATATACCTGTAAGTACTGTATATACTTGTATGTACTGTATATACTGATAAGTACTGTATATAATACATGTATGTACTGTAAATACTGATAAGTATTGTATATACCTGTATGTACTGTGTACTGATAGAGAATTTATTAACAAAACATGGTTTAAATTTCTCTAAATTGTACTTCACCAACAAAAAAACTGCTAATGTCGAACTACAAGCTTGAGTGTAGTCAAGTCATGATCAGGTGAAAAAAAGGCGATTGCTTGAGTAAATGCGATGTTATGCATCATTTTTTTAAGGTACAGCTATAACTAATGGTAGTATTACTGGTTCTTCAGCTTAAATGGGATAATATACAAGTATATACATGTATAGTTCATCATCACAGATCAATGGTATCCTAGTGGCATATGTTACTATGCATTATGGGTATAAGGAACATCCTTTGCTCAGTTGAAATAATCCATTCACAATCTCATATTACCAAGGAGAACTATCGTGTCATTTTCGCGTATGAATGTTAGGAGTTATTTGCAAGACTATAAAAACTGACCCAGACAACACCAACTCAGAGTTGATATTTGGTTAAACAAACCTTAAGCGATTAAATGTTTCTCAAAGCATTGCTGCATTCTGTCTGGGTTCCTTTGTGCTAGACTAGTGTAGGTCTGTCTGGGTTCCTTTGTTCTAGACTAGTGTTAGTAGATCTGTCTGGGTTCCTTTATTCTAGACTAGTGTAGGTCTGTCTGGGTTCCTTCATTCTAAACTAGTGTAGGTCTGTCTGGGTTCCTTTGTGCTTAACTAGTGTAGGTCTGTCTGGGTTCCTTTGTTCTAGACTAGTGTAGGTCTGTCTGGGCTCCTTTGTTCTAGACTAGTGTAGATCTGTCTGGGTTCCTTTATTCTAGACTAGTGTAGATCTGTCTGGGTTCCTTTAATCTAGACTAATGTAGGTCTGTCTGGGTTCCTTTGTGCTAGACTAGTGTAGGTCTGTCTGGGTTCCTTTGTTCTAGACTAGTGTAGATCTGTTTGGGTTCCTTTATTCTAGACTAGTGTAGATCTGTCTGGGTTCCTTTATTCTAGACTAGTGTAGGTCTGTCTGGGTTCCTTTGTTTTAGACTAGTGTAGATCTGTCTGGGTTCCTTTATTCTAGACTAGTGTAGATCTGTCTGGGTTCCTTTATTCTAGACTAGTGTAGGTCTGTCTGAGTTCCTTCGTTCTAAACTAGTGTAGGTCTGTCTGGGTTCCTTTGTGCTTAACTAGTGTAGGTCTGTCTGGGTTCCTTTGTTCTAGACTAGTGTAGATCTGTCTGGGTTCCTTTATTCTAGACTAGTGTAGATCTGTCTGGGTTCCTTTATTCTAGACTAGTGTAGGTCTGTCTGGGTTCCTTTGTTCTAAACTAGTGTAGGTCTTCTCTATCTTTTCTGACTTTCATCTTCCACTCAAATGTTTCATTTATTTTGTTTGCCGCTCTTCTCTGTTTACTCTCTTTCTCTACCATACTATTGGTGACAGTCCCTCAGGATATGGAAGTCTCACATTTTATTTTGATGCTGTTTTTCATTGTATTTAGGATGAACTTTTGATGTATTGATTGATAAAAATACTATCCAACCAGGCAATGCTCAAATAATTCCACCACTTGCTACTGACTAGCGAATTGTAACTAGCTATCTTAGATTGCTGGACTACTGAAGCACTGTATTTCCATGCTTCGAATGGGTTCGGAGTTGTCCGCTGCCGACAAATTTGCATGTTACCATTTCAACGATTCGGAGTTGCAATATACAGATCTTTTCGAGATTTGTGATGTGTCTCTTAAAACAATACTTGTTAAAGTAGAGTCGTTTTCGGGTCACGATCACTTCTCAATTCATGCGTAGTTAACTAGTTGCGCTAAGTCAGGATGCCGGGTCGCCATTTTATTTTTGTGTTCCTTATTGCTGTGTCCTATATTACAAGGTATCAACAGAGTTTGCTAACTTACAACACTAAGTTTGCTACTTAGTATATAGGTCTTCAGAGATTGTAAAATGTCAAGCAGAAACTTTAGTGAGTAGCAGTAGAACGTTTTCATAGCAGAGACCCGCGTGGTTGTGTGCTGAAATTTTCTTACCTCCACTGCGGAGAGCTTAGCCAAGTATTATCATTTCAAATCCATCGGCAGTGAGCATTTATATGATGTCAAATAGTGAATACCTTTGGACCAATTTAGTGAAATGATATCGCGTCGACTGCATTTGTATTTTACCGTTTCTATGATTTGGAGCAGAAGCAACTCCAAATACAGTCAAACCGTGGAAGCACAGTGAATATAATATGACTACTGCAATCTAGTGGCTAATTGTAACTGCTCAAGTTGCTGGCCAATTAAGGCTGTCTACATCAAGCTTTCAGCCAATCAAAACTGACTGTCTCACGCGACTAGCCAATTACATCTGCATAACTTAGCTGATAGGCAATTGGAATTTACCACCTTTACAATGAGTGTTCATGATTCAATAACAATGGTTTCTGTGGTTTTTTCTTGTTCAATTTAAACTAATGCTAGCATCTCACACTCTCAGCCATAAATGTTCTCAATTAGCTGTACACACACATTTAGTTAAGTCATGAAATATATTTTTATGCGGTAGACATTTTAGTATTTAGAATATTTTAATTTGATAGTCTATTTTGTTTTGTATTATATTTTCTTTGTTACACAGGATATCCTGCCTCCCGTCAGTAACAAGAGAGAGCTCAGTGCAAAGCACATGGGAAAAGAGTATGTGAAGTATGAAGCCTTGTGTCGGGGTGAAGATATCATGGTGGGTAGCTGTGGCATCTCATTCACTAAAGAAAACTTTTAAACCTTTTTGAGTTAAAGTAAAATAAGATGGTTGGTCTTGTATAGGGCTTGTGTGGGTTTTGTGTAGGTCTTATGTGGGGCTTATGTAGGGCTTTTGTGGGTCTTGTGTAGGGCTTGTGGAGGTCATGTGTAGGGCTCGTGTAAGTCTCGTGTAGGGCTTGTGTAGGTTTTGTGTGGGACTTGTGTAGGTCTTGTGTAGGGCTCTTGTAGGTCTTGTTTAGGGCTTGTGTAGGGCTTGTGTGGGTCTTGTGTAGGTCTTATGTGGAGCTTGTGTAAAGCTCGTGTGGGTCTTGTGTAGGGCTTGTATGGGTCCTGTGTAGGTCTTGTGTAGGTCTTGTCTGGGGCTTGTGTAAGTCTCGTGTAGGGCTTGTGTAGGTCTTATGTGGGGCTTGTGTAGGGCTCGTGTAAGTCCCGTGTAGGTCTTGTGTGGGACTTGTGTAGGTCTTATGTGGGTCTTGTGTCGGGCTTGTGTAGGACTTGTGTAGGTCTTGTGTTGGGCTTGTGGAGGTCTTGTGTAAGGCCGCTGGAGGGTCTGAGTAGATTGCATGGCCATAGAGTTCAGAGCTTTTTTGAGAGCAGTCACTGTGTTTCCATACTTTCAAAGAAATGCCAAAGCATGAGAATTCTAATCTTTGAAAAAAATTCATCTCGAAGTGTCAAAAAGGATGAATATAAGAGATAGTATTGAGAAGTTTTAACTTTCTGAGCGCTCTACAGGTGTTGTGAGGTCTCCTTGTAAGACCGACTGTGTGTAAGAATTGCTGTCTTGACATTTAATTCTATTATTATTTAATCTATTATAAATTATTTATAATAGATTATAATAATTATAATTGTATTATAATTATTATAATATATTAATTATAATTTAATTTATAATTATAATTTGATTTTATTGCATTTGAATATGAAGAGGAAAATACAAAAAACTGTTAGTCCCTAAATAATTAAATGTGAACAAGCACTAGTACTAAGAATCCAATAATATAGGTGGATATTGGTTAATAATTGAAATAGAGAAGTTTGATATGTGACTAGCCATTATGTACCCCTTTAACTGACTGTTTTTAACATAAAGTTGAGAATTTATTCTGCAATCCATGAAATTGTGTCACAGCCAAAAAAGGAATAACAACTCCAAAAGAGGTTATATTTAATGTGTAGCAGCTCTATTGATGTTATCATATAAGAGTCTTCTTTTATGGATATCGAGGGTTATGGGTTCTTTATAGTCATGATCTGACTGTTGATCTGTTGATATTTTTTAGTAGCAATTTATATACACTTTGAATGCGAATAAGGTTTTTTGTGTGAGATTTGTGTTACTTGTATTTTATTAAAAAATAACTTTCATCATAGTTTGGAGTTGTTGCAGGGTTGTTATTGTAGTTGTTAGGCAGAAATGATGATTATTTTAGTTTGAATGTTAAAAGGTGTGGTTGCTGCCAATGATTGAGAGATGGCATCCAGATCCTGCAGTGGTGTCTGAAATAAACTAGTTCACCTTTGTTGGAAAACTAAATTATCATTTACAACATTGTTACTCATTGTGAATATAGTCAATAGTCATAAATTATATATTAAATTAATCCTCATTTTGTCCTGATTTAAAATATGTAAACCAAACAGCTGTAAAATTATGTTTTTGAATGATTATGTAGTCTAAAATCTTAACATTTCAATTTTTAATAGTTGAAGATAACAATCTATACAGATATGACAACAGCGCATCCATTTTATGTGTTTATTTCAAGTCATATACATGTACTAAGAGTGTTCATATGACTGCAGGCCAATCCTTATAAGCATGACCTCAAGTGTTACTACTCCACTAGTGATGGTAACCCACTTCTCCTGCTCGCTCCTGTCAAAGTGGAGGAACTATACAAGTCGCCAGATATCCTCCTGTACCACGATGTCATCAGTGATGGAGAGATAGAGATGGTGAAAAACCTTTCAACTCCCATTGTATGTCCAGTTCAACCGCTCTCTCACACACTCTCTCACACATAGCGTGTCTCTTCTGTGTAAACATTCAGGAAGAAACTGGTTAAAGATACACTTTCACAAAGCTTTAGTAAATTTTATCAAATAATCAAATGATTATTAACAAATTAATTGTTAATAATCATTTGTGATTATTTTTGATGTTTTAAGTAATCTGACTGCCAGGATGTTTTAAGATTAAAATCCACAAAATTTGATCACGGTTAAAACACTCAGATCAAGCGGTGGAGTAATTATGACGTCTCTAGTTGGAAAGAGACCTACAGAATAGAGACGCGTAACGCTGCAACTTGAACGCACTAGCCGATATCGAATATCCCAACAATAACAACTCGTGACGTCGTTTTGCACATATTTTTCTTTGGAGCAGTTTAACTGCGATCAAGTTTTATCTTGAAACATCCTGGCAGTCAGATCACCTCAAACATCAAAAACAATCGCAACTGATAGACAAATATCGATAATTTCTGATAAAATCTACGAAAGTTTTGTGTAAGTTGACCTTTACTATGATACTAATATTTAATCTAATTTACAATAGTTTTTTAAATCTGACAAAGTGCAGTAAACCCAACTGCTTAATAAAATTTATTTTTTATTTTCTTAGCCGTTTGTTAAAATTAGGTTCTTTGACTGATTTTATAATTGCTTGTCATCACACAGATATGTAAATATTTCTTCAGTTAGTATTGGCTGCAGCTGCACCAGTGTGTTGACTGAGGTAATGTTCAACTTGCTCTGCAAACAGCAAGATGATTTGGATCTGCCATGAATGATAGCTATAATAGTTAGTGAGTGGGAATGGCAGATGACTTTAATAAAATACAAATAATTGCTTACAGGCGTATATGAGATCCTCCCAAATTATGGGATTACTTTAGTTTCAATAAGCAAACACTATCAAGCTAGCTCATATACTGTGTTCAATAATAAGTATAATGATAAGTATAATAATAAGTATAATAATAAGTATAATAATAAGTATAATAATAAGTATAATGATAAGTATAATAATAAGTATAATAATAAGTATAATAATAAGTATAATGATAAGTATAATAATAAGTATAATAATAAGTATAATAATAAGTATAATAATAAGTATAATAATAAGTATAATAATAAGTATAATAATAAGTATAATAATAAGTATAATAATAAGTATAATAATAAGTATAATGATAAGTATAATAATAAGTATAATAATAAGTATAATAATAAGTATAATGATCCCACGACCACACGAGCGGAGCGGAAGTGTGGGAGTTTTATGATAAATGCATGCGCACACAACTTACGAAAATTATTAATCAAAAATGAGACGAACCCTCGTCAAGAAATTTCATCAAAAAATTTAAGCATCGGAATGTGAAGTCGTTAAAGTATAATAACGATACAAAGCACATTTAAACCTATTTAAATATGTTACCAAGTCTTTGTAAACCTTCGATAATATCTTAAAACTTACCCATCTGATCGGATTATACACAAATAGACAGATTAATTTCAACGAAAATCGCCACAAAACACTTGAAAAGCTTGGTTTAATAAAAGTTAAGACCGGAAATTAAAACGCCGAGGGACAGATAACAGAACGATGAAGTATGACGATGTCTTGCGCATTTCACGAAAAGATAACGTGCACTTTTCACCAGTCTATAGCATTGTCGAATTGCCGAAGGTTTTGGCCATTAACATAGGAGTACAGAAATCGTTTCATTTTTGCTGATTTCAATTTTTTCATGTTCATTTGCCAACACATTTAAATACTTTCACATTCTAACTGATGTCCAACGCAGTATAAGTAAAGGCAAGCAAATGACGATGATATTTTTTATCGTTTCTTATGAGATTATAACAATAATTAACTATAAGTTTGGATGACTACAGAACAATGACTACGTAGTACAGACTTTCTAAAAATCTAACGCAGTGTAAGTAAAGGCATGACGATGATATTTTTTCTAACGGTTCAAATGAGATTATTGCAATTATTAATTATAAGTTTGGATGACTACAGGACAATGACTACGTAGTACAGATTTTCTAAAAATCTATATAAATATCACAACTTCGTGATATTGTTAGCTATGCCGTTTGGAAATGTAAACAAAATTGTGCATTGGTTTTTTATTATTACTATATAAATAATATTGGTTATTCTAATAATATCAATGCATTTTACTTCTAATATTGGCCAATATTGCATTTCTGTTTTTGCAGGAGGAGAGATATAAACATATAATCTTTTCCTTTCATTATTACTATTTGTTGTATATAATAACACCCAGTACATTACAGCTACCATTGCAGTTATCCTATTTGACTGCTAATATTGCATTTCTCAACCATCAGTACCCTTTCTTTTTTCCAATATCACTTTGGTCGTGGGCTGTATGACAGTGGAATTTCTAGTAAGTATAATAATAAGTATAATAATAAGTATAATGATAAGTATAATGATAAGTATAATTATAAGTATAATGATAAGTATAATGATAAGTATAATGATAAGTATAATTATTGCCTTATCTAATATTAACTCTTTAAAACTCATTTTTAAAAAGGAAAGAACCACTTATGTCAAACTTACATTCAATGATATTTGAGCAATGGTAACAGCTATAAATCATCCAAAATCCTATGATAAGATCAAAGTGAAATATGAGTGATTTCTCATACTTGGTTTAGAAGAAGTGGAAGAACTGGTGACACGACTCTCCAACACTACCAGAGAATAAACTAAAATTGTTAAGTAATTGTATCCAGTTTAATGATATACTCCACCATGTGTTTAAGCCATTCCTTTAGCACAGTGGTTAGGAGGCAACTGGCTTGTGGGCGTGACAGATATCCTGTTTTTGCTATTGTATCTTACAATTGTCTGTTTACAGCTAAAGAGAGCCACGGTAAACGACCCCAATACAGGGAGGCTTATATACTCTAGCTATAGAGTTAGTAGGAGGTCAGTGAATAGCCTGTGTTCAAAGCTTGTGTTCATAGCCTGTGTTCATAGTCTGTGTTTCGAACTTACTAACAGTGATGCATCGCTATTGGGAAACTGGACTTGTAATGGTTGTACATTATGGTTAAGAAATGCTGCTGCTCTCTAAAAGATGAAGAGAGCGGCAGCTCTCTTCATCTTCCTAATGTCCTTAAGGAAGATGTCTTTCTTTTTCCTAAAATTGTGATGAAAGCCTTATTGGTAAGCATCTCTGAAACCCTTATATGGTCTCAATGATCACTCGAAGGAGGATATTATCGCCTTATGATATTATGAGATTTGATATGATAAGATCGTTTTCTCAAGAAGTAACTAATTTTACTATTTTTTATTTTATTCGATTGTCTATTATTCTAGTTGTTATTATTAACTGGCTACATAATCTTGGTCAACATTCTAATGAGCCAAGGTAAAATAAAATGGCTGGAACATGTATAATAGAACATGCATGCGGTCCCATAATATATTTCTTGACAGTAAAATGGCTGAATATGGATACACAGGAAGCAGCCTCATATGTGTATTTTAGCAGCTTTTGACTAGCATAGCTTTGTGAGCACTTGAATACTAGCAAGGTAGTGCAGTTAACTCTACTAGTTGTCTTCACCAAGGAGGTAGTTTTAAAAAAACTTCATTTCTTGAAATTTTGAAAAAAAACAGTCAGTTCTGCTAGTCTTTTGAAAATGATGGGGTCATTGCAGAACTGCAATTCAAATAGTATCGTCGTAAATACAGTAGACGCTCCTACAACTAGAACTGTTATAGGAATTTTACATTATGTGAACCATAAAATACATGTAAATTGCATAATCCATTCCAGGATCATTCCAAACTCACCCCTTTGGCCCTTCAAATAGAAAAAAAGACTAAACTCCTCTTATTAATTTAATAGCTGTACAGTAACTGTGGTATTATTGATTTGTATCGATAATGTTTCTCCTTTGTCTTATCACTCTAACTTGATTTAGAGTTCACGATTACGATAATTTTACATGAAGTAATTGGCAGGGCACACCTTCAATGTCACTTTAAATCGATTCTTTTGATTTTTCCTTTTAGACAACAAGGTTTGTGCTGGAAAAGGTTAGGTTTAAATAAAGTAAAACGAAAACATACTATAGTGAGAGCGATTTCTGTCTGTTTGTTCAAAGCCAGGGTTAGAGGTTAGGATAAAAGATTATTTTCAACGAAACTCCAACTCGTAACATTTAGATTGGTAGACTGACACTCTAACAATCAGTAGACTGATACTCTACCACTCAGACTGACACTCTAATACTCAGTAGACTGACACTCTAACACTCGATAGACTGACACTCTAACAATCAGTAGACTGACACTCTACCACTCAGTAGACTGACACTCTAATACTCAGTAGACTATCACTCTAACACTCGGTACACTGACACTCTAACACTCAGTAGACTGACACTCTACCAGTCAGTAGACTGACACTGTAACACTCGGTAGACTGACACTCTAACACTCAGTAGACTGACATTGTAACACTCGGTAGACTGACACTCTAACACTCAGTAGACTGACACTCTACCACTCGGTAGACTGACACTCTAACACTCGGTACACTGACACTCTACCACTCGGTAGACTGACACTGTAACAATCAGTAGACTGACACTCTAACACTCGGTAGACTGACACTCTAATGCTCAGTAGACTGACACTCTAACACTCGGTAGACTGGCACTCTAACACTCAGTAGACTGACACTGTAACACTCGGTAGACTGACACTCTAACACTCAGTAGACTGACACTCTACCACTCGGTAGACTGACACTCTAACACTCGGTACACTGACACTCTACCACTCGGTAGACTGACACTGTAACAATCAGTAGACTGACACTCTAACACTCGGTAGACTGACACTCTAATGCTCAGTAGACTGACACTCTAACACTCGGTAGACTGACACTCTAACACTCGGTAGACTGACACTCTACCACTCGGTATTAGTTATCCGCTTTTTCCAACACCGAGTGATTATCGGTATCCGGAAAACCAATAATTTTCGGTGACAGCTAGTTATCCGCAGCTGGTTTGATATGATCGTTATTTATCCGTGAAAGCCTATCGGTAATTGGTTATCCGGAAAGATTTTTGTATTTGACAGGCTGCAGCATTACAAGCGACGTGTGCGCCGGAGAATCTCCCGCACAATGAGCTGCTTATGAAAGAGCTTATTTGACGTCTCACCCACAATCGCTATGTAACTGAATGAGAAAGAAATGAGAAAAATGAAAGAGAAAAATCGCGCGTCAATTGATGTTATGGTTAATAGCAAAAACGCATCTTTGAGGAACACGCTAATCAAAAAGAGTCGCTCAGCGCACATTGGCAATCACAACTTTTTTCTCAGACATTCTGAAAACACAACACTTGCGAATTATATTATAACTCTTTCTTCAACGAACATTACCACGCTTACCTATAGGTATCTCGTATTATATTACGTTTTACATTGATAAAATGTAAAACGTAATATACGTTTTATATTTTATCAAATATAAAACGTATATTACGTTTTATAATTTTGATAAAACCTCCATTTGATTTGTTTAATATACACTATTTATACGTTTTATATTTGATTTATCCTCCTCCACCTGCGTTATATAAAAATGGGCAGTAGGTAAGCTGAAGTTAAACACACACTGAAAACCATTTACCGAACTACAATACCAACAATACCGAACTTTCTTAGTTGGCAAAGGATACCGAAGATGGTAAATACCGAGGATACCGACACCGAAAAACTCGACAAAAAAGTGCAAGGATATCCTATCCGGCACTGAATTATATACCGGCCCAATACTATTTGGTATACTGGCACTCTAACACTTGGTAGACTGATACTCTAACACTCGGTAGACTGTCACTGTAGCACTTGCAGCAATCTACCGCCTTTAGGTATTTATGAATAATTACGCAACTGCTTGCTATCTGTGCTTTATTAGCACTCCTGTTGATCTCTCATGTCATACTAAACTAATTAGGTAGTATAGGTAATAGAGATACCCCCTATACATCGGTTTTTCTCCCAAGTGAAACAATAGAGAAAACGATAATTTTAAGGCTAACTATGGAACTCTCGTTATTTGAATAGAATTTGAGAGCTTGCACTGACTTGACACTTTATATTATATGGAATTTCTCACCTAGTATGAAGTAAAAATTACCTAAATTCTTTACATTGTGTGGAATTTATGTAAAAGGTTTTACGTTATAGGAGCGTCTCCTGTACTAATTCATTCTCTAAGAGATGAGTGTTTGCAAAACCTAAAATCTGTCATGATATATAGTTTTACATGCCGAGGTCACACTATATCAGTGGTTCCCAAATGGTGGGGAATTCCCTCCAAGGGAGGAAATTTTCATTTTCAGGGGAGAGTTCCAGCCTTTATTTATAAATTTTTGCTGATACATTGTATCTTTCACCAATAAGATGCTGACCAGACCTTTATAATGATAGTTAAACTACTAAATGTTGTGATACTTAATATTTGGTGCTGTGGAATGCAGAAATGACAAAATATGAAGAAGTATGCAGATTGAAAGCAAAACGAAGCCTGATAGAATAGGGGGGAATAGAGTTTTTGTAGTCTGGAAAGGGGGAAACCTGCGAACTTAATTGGGAACCCCTGCACTATACTATACATAGCTATATATCTATATATATATACTGTATTTATAGATATATATATACTGTATTTATAGATATATATATATATATTTATATATATATTTATATATATATACAATATATCTATACGCTGACAGCATTATAAACTACTTGCAGTTCCTGGCTCTATGATCGATACCATGAAGCTATTGTCACGATAACCAAAAGAATATCTGCCATCACCAACCTTGATATGACCTCGGCTGAGGGCCTACAAGTGGTCAACTATGGCATTGGAGGGCAGTATGAGCCCCACTATGACCATTCTCGTGATGTGAGTTGTTTAGGTTGTATTCCGAGTCTATTAATCACCATAGTGGCTTCCGGATGCTGTTTGCATTTCATTATTTGATGTCATCTATTACCTTATGTGAAGCTTGGTGCATCTCTATTCGTCATTATATTTGTTTTTGTAAAAGATATGGCTGTGTATGTCAGTTGTATTAACTTGCCAATTGTATTTAGTCATTTTATGAATCAGTGTAAGCTTTCCGATTTTAATAGGCAGCTAGACTAGACTAGATTTTTAGGCAGCGATACCAGGTAGGCCTATTTGGAAGTTTTCTTCCTATAGACCGCTGTAGACCAGGTGTTAGAAAGTTGTCTTTATTCAGGCAATTAGACCAGGTGTTTGGAATTTGTCTTCTTTTTGGCGGCTAGACCGGGTTTTGGGAGCTGTCTTCCTTTATGCAGCTAGACCAGGTGTTTGCTAATCCTAGAGATTTTGCATAGCAAATAAATTTACTTTTTTAAAAGCTAGGCATCTTGTGTTATTCACACGTATCTTTTTAAGTGGTTTTCATATGCGGATGCCAAATACGATGTAGATCACTGGCTAGATTTAATAATTTCTCGCCAAGCATGGCATCAGCTCAACTCCTCATGAGGCCTATTAGTAAATTATGAAAGATATACTAAGATTTCATCAAGCGACACCTGGGTGTGTCAGTGTCTAAGCACCACGCTGGGCTGACAAGCGGATCACGTTTCTATAGGGCGCTATTATAGGAGAGTGATGGTTGTGCGACGCCTTATGTTAAGGCATATTTTTGCATATAAAACAACGGGAAAGCAGGACCTATTTTCACACGCAAGTACGTCGTAAGGTCGTTTCAATGGCTTAAAGATGGCGCATCGCACGAGGGTTTTGCTTCCAAACAGCAACACAGAATCACGACAGAATGAAAGTGACACGGCTGTTACCATGGTGGCATTGCAACACCATATAGGGGTGTTTCGCTACGTTTTCACTACATAAAAACATATTTATAGTTTAGCTGTATGTAGTCACCTCTGAGATTCGCAACATATATAAGCGCAGTCCTTTCAGCGACAGTCTAATTATTTGA
Source organism: Watersipora subatra (assembly GCF_963576615.1). Taxonomy (NCBI): domain Eukaryota; kingdom Metazoa; phylum Bryozoa; class Gymnolaemata; order Cheilostomatida; family Watersiporidae; genus Watersipora; species Watersipora subatra. Next base: position 40,061,113 of record NC_088717.1, read on the forward strand.
TTAAAAAACAAACATGTTGATGTTTGATCACCGGCATATGTACCGTTCATGTTTTCCCAATGTGTCGAAGAGGCAATACCAGATTTGGTATACTACGTTTATCAAATCCTTTTATCATGGAGAAACTTTTATCATATCGTAGTTATATCAAAACTCTTGGCCGTCTATTTTAAGGGGTAAGTTGTCATCACCCATTATGAGCTATATTAAATATGAACCTCTTGATAAAAATGTCGGTTTTACATCTGATCCACTTGCTTCCTTTTGTCACTTTTCTTTACCTCAAATATTTCAACCTATTAATAGAAGTGATGAACTTAGATGTGATTGTATGATTTTTCTCGGCTAAAAAGTGTTCAAATTCCTCAATGCTTATCATTTTTCTACTTGAGAAAATAGCGCGATCATATGTCAGTTTCTGTCTTCAGTGGGCTAGCTTTCCATATTCAGCTCATGATAAATCTGCAGCTTCTGGTATTAAAGTAGAGTTTAGGAATAGCATAAAATGGGATGAACCTACAGCGAACTTCGAAAAATCCTTATCATTTGATTGCAAGAATTTATATAAGGTTTTTTGCACTTCCTGAAGGAAACTGAACTTTCCAGATTTTTGTGGAGCGTAGATTTTTGGCATCTCGCAGAAAGTATTTCTCCAGTATTCCTTTGTTTATGCGTACCATTGATGTGTGTGTGGTAACAATAGTCACTTCGCAGCCTAACAATGGTGATGGTAGTTAGAGCAGATGTTTACATTTGCCGCTAGCATAGTCCAGGTGAAAAAACTATCTCAACTAGCAACTATGGTCAGCAGCAAATTTTAATGAAAAGCAAAATGACTCATCCATGACCTCTTATAAACAAACTCATGTTGAATGCTTAATGTTTGTGTTAGAAGACGGGTAAGACAACTTCTTGTTCCAGTTGTACAATATTTTTAGTGAAGTTATTACTGTGGAGATGAAATAAAGTGATTATTAATGCTGGCTCATTTATATGCAAAGTAATGCTGGAGTAGGGATATCTTGCATTATAGCTCTTTGGTTCACATGTTCGTATTGCTGTCTAATTCTGGCTATATTTACAGGGTGTGGATGGATTTCCTGTGACACAAGGAAATCGGGTTGCAACCTGGATATATTATGTAAGTGTCTGTTTGTATATTCCCCTTATGATGTTCTACTTGATCAGATATGATCTGTGAGTTGGAAGTGTCTGACATACACGTAGATAAAAAATGGTGTGTTATCTATGAAATGTACTTAGGACCTGCGGCAATTGGTTTAAATGTATAGAGTTCGAGGGGATCATATTGCTCAGTAGTTTTGTAAATATTCGAGGTTGTTTAAAAATAGTCTGTCTACCAGGGTTGGCTGCGCACAACTCTGTTAAATACTGTTCACGACTATTAACTACTGTTCATGACTCTATTAAATACTGTTCACGACTCTATTAAATACTGCTCATGACTCTATTAAATACTGTTCATGACTCTATTAAATGTTGTTGGTGGCGTGTATCCTCAACTGGTGGTTAATCTTGCTGCTGAATGCTGTTCGTGTAGTTGACTTTGAACTTGTGTTTTATAGTTTGAAGTGGCACATGCTTTGCTTTTGGGACGTAAGAGAAAACATGCATACGTAATCAAAATTTGCAAAACTATTATAATCACGCGTTCTCTATCTCACTTTTCTATAACAGACCACGGTTGTTGTAGATGTCAGATGTCTCAGCAGGTGGTTACACAGTGTTCACCAAGGTTGGAGTGAAGGTACCCCCAATAAAGGTAAGGTGTATGATATGTATTTTAGCTAAACCTCCTATGCAGTTGCTGGCTATAGAGTACATTAAAATCACATGTCATTTATTTTGTTCAGGGGGCGGCTGCTTTCTGGTGGAATCTGAAAAGGAATGGAAATGGAGATTCAATGACAAAACATGCGGGTTGCCCTGTACTGTCTGGCTCCAAATGGGGTCAGTACTTTATTCCTCTGTTTTGTACTGTCTGGCTCCAAATGGGGTCAATACTTTATTCCTTTGCCCTGTACTGTCTGGCTCCAAATGGGGTCAATACTTTATTCTTTTGCCCTGTATTGTCTGGCTCCAAATAGGTTCAGTACTTTATTCCTTTGCCCTGTATTGTCTGACTCCAAATGGGGTCAGTACTTTATTCCTTTGCCCTGTATTGTTTGGCGCCAAATGGGGTCAGTACTTTATTCCTTTGCCCTGTACTGTCTGGCTCCAAATGGGGTCAGTACTTTATTCCTTTGTCCTGTATTGTCTGGCTCCAAATAGGTTCAGTACTTTATTCCTTTGCCCTGTATTGTCTGGCTCCAAATAGGTTCAGTACTTTATTCCTTTGTCCTGTACTGTCTGGCTCCAAATAGGTTCAGTACTTTATTCCTTTGTCCTGTATTGTCTGGCTCCAAATAGGTTCAGTACTTTATTCCTTTGTCCTGTATTGTCTGGCTCCAAATAGGTTCAGTACTTTATTCCTTTGCCCTGTATTGTCTGGCTCCAAATAGGTTCAGTACTTTATTCCTTTGTCCTGTACTGTCTGGCTCCAAATAGGTTCAGTACTTTATTCCTTTGTCCTGTATTGTCTGGCTCCAAATAGGTTCAGTACTTTATTCCTTTGTCCTGTATTGTCTGGCTCCAAATAGGTTCAGTACTTTATTCCTTTGCCCTGTATTGTCTGGCTCCAAATAGGTTCAGTACTTTATTCCTTTGTTGCATTGTTCATTTTTCATTCATTATTATTTTCATGCTCATAGTGTAATTTCATTTGAAATTTTTTGTTGCTGTATTTTGCAACACTTTAATATTTATAATGACAGGTCTGCCTGATAATTCAGTGTCTTGTGTAATCCTTTACAGCAGCGTCATTATTATTATTACAGCAGCGTTATTTCACCAACCATGGGTGTTCCTCTGCATGAACTCTAAAATGTACATAAGTTATCGTTTAAGGCCTAACTTGTGGCTGTATTTCATTGTTTAAAGATTGAGAATAATAAGCTCTATTTATTTTAACCAAATAATGAAATTATTTCAAAACATCTTAGAATTATTAATGAATTGAAAAACCCAATTTCAACTGAACAGTGTCAGGAGTTGCTCTAGATAGGTAGAGAAAGTTTGGTTTTTTTTAAATGTTTATGTTTATTTAATGTGCCGTATAAATCTGCATGCCAATTTATTTAGGTACTGTTTCAATTTTCGACATGCAGTTTTGTTGTGTAACAAACAATGAAGGCCAGAAACTCAGCGTTAAATTTCTATATCTGTTTTCTTAAACTTATAAATGTCTGTAATTATACTCTCTTTCTCTCCAGTTGCCAACAAATGGACCCACATCATAGGGCAGGAATGGCGACGACCTTGCACTCTCAATGAGCATGAGTAAACGCTTGTAAAATGTTCCAACTCTGGGCATTGTTTCTTCTTCCATTTCTATTGTTATTCAGACCCACAATGCTTTTAGGTTTTATTTTCATTGTTGTTTGGCATTTTGACCGTTTAAGGGGCAAAATATATTTTGAATAATGAGACTAGGTAATATCATTGCTAACAATGATTTGTCATTGAAAACTATCTGCTTTTTTACTAGCACATGCATGTACAGCCTCTTGTCACATACAGGCTTTCAAAAGGTCATTACTATTGATTCTGCTAGCCTTTTTTACTTCTAGAATTTGAATTCATCTTTATTTTTGTTAGTTTATGTTATGCTCGATGCGGTTAAGCTTTATATGTAGGAGTTGTGTTCTCTCGCAACTCTCCATACCATTATCAGAACATGTTAAAGTTTTGTATTCATCAGATGCTCAGTGACTCTCTGTCCAATATTAATCCAGATATTTTATTTCATATTTCACCACGCAATAAATGGTTGTTATTATTATACAGACTTTCAATATTGCCACTCCGAATCACCATTGATTACAAATACAAGAACTACAACAAGTGTGTGTTATATAATCACTCCCTGCGTCTTCGCTAGGTGGAAGAGAGAAGAACAACGCTTTTCTGTATGTATACGTATTAATAGGGTCCATAAGCTGAGAAAGTTTCATAATCCTATAAGCTTGTTTAAAAGGCTCGTCCTCCCAACACCGATCTGGCATCCATAGCCCAAATTGTTAAAACATAGTCAGACGCATGAGAGATGCCTGCATATACAACATGTGATTTATCAAAAAAGAGTTCTATTGGATGATGTAGCGTTGATATACATTTGTAAGAGTGCGGACTTTGGGTTGACTGGTTTTATTGTCTTTGATCTAAAGACAATAAAACAGCTCCAGAATCATCATTGCCTGATAAAGTAAGCAAAAAGTGAGATGCATTAATAACCCAAATCTAGAATACTTTGCCTTATAAGGCAAGGACTGGACTGATTGGACAGCAGCATATGACTTGTAGCTGTTGAGCAATGACATAAGCTTTATAAAGTCTCCTCGTTTCTGTTCCGTCTAGTTTTTAGCAAGTTCATGAGGCTGTCAAGCAAGCTTTGATAAAAGGTTAAATTCTGCGCACTTTTTGCATAGGTGCTGTTATGAATACTAGCTTTGCTATGACATATAGTCAATATTGTTATTTGTCTATTAGTATTACATTGTTTTGTATAACATAGCTAGTACAAAGCCTTAGAAGTCACTTAAAAATAAACATGATAAATTATGGATCAATGTAAATAAGTCTCATTCAAAAAACATTTAAAAACAGTCTGAAATAACAAGTTCCTGCTAGATAATTTTGTAAATATTAGTAGCATATCATCAACAAATATGATTACCTTCTAATTACAGCTTTCTACTTTAAAGCTTCTTGATATGTTGTCTATTTTTAAAGTATTCGTATTTATAAAAAGAGCTTTGATGTTTAGGAAATATTATTAATTTTAAAAAAATTAAAATACACTATTACTTTGTGATGTCTGCAATGTGGAATAAACTGCCAGCGTCGTTGAAATTAATAAAACCTATTGGTGAATTTAAAACAGAGATAAGGCTCCACCTTAGCTCGGCTTAGTGAGTATTAGTGTCTACACCTTATGCTGTCGACTCGGGCCTGCGACCGGTTAGCTCTGCTATTTCGCACTGGCCCCATCATCTCTACTTATGTTTTATTCTTGATATACAATTGTATGAAACTTTTCTTTGTTTTCTTGTTCGTATGTTTGCAATTGTATGTATTATATATTTGATGAAATAAATCACACACACACACACACACACCTTCATATTGTATCTTTGCTGCTGTCTAAAATGTTGATTTATTTTGTGGAATTATTTGGGAAACTACTGTAAGATATTGTGATGATTTCCGCGTTGATTCATTTGGGGGTTCGCTTGGCTGAACAAACAAGCTGATACGCCGATGTTGATGTGGTTGCCCAAATACCACTTTCACATGATAAGCCAGGCCTGCAACTAGTACTTGTAGCTAGTAGGCATCGCTAAAACCCTTTTTAATTTCGCTATCTAACGCTAACAGCCAAGCTATACAATTTGTGATACCTTGAAGGATACCTGTGTATACCGGTAGTCCATGTAATAACTCTTGCTTAGGAAAGGCCAAGAACAGCTGACTGCATTTCAAGCTTGTTGGTAAGTGTTACAAATCATTTATATAAAGTGTGATAGTAACCTTGTCTCATCTTCCCATTACTCAACTGTTTTACTGAAGAGAGAGGTAAAAGTTTTGTTGTTCCTCGTAATGCATGTAGGTACTATCAGAGAGATCATTAAAATTAAAACTAAATACATGATGCAAATGAGTAATAATATTAGAATTAATAATACCTAATAACAATGACTTGCAAAGCAAAGCTGCTGAGAAAAGTCCTGAATATCACCTATATAAGAACTGCGTAGAAGAGAAGAATGTGAGGTACGACAATGAATAAATGTTATGGGATATATTTGACGGGTATTCTCAGCTACATAACAATGTAAAAAGCTGTTTATGGATGCGAACTCGTAACCAGTAAGTACTGACATGAGTACCAGTTAGTGTGTACCATATGCATGGTACATGGTACTATGTACTACAGTACTATGACTGCATGGTACATTTTACATGTGTCTAGTTCTTGGCAAGCTAAGTTTGTTTGCAGTATAATACATTTCTATAAAAATGATCATCACACTGCTCTGTTTGTTATGTAGACAAGTGTCTGAAATTATCAACTTTGTCTTAGTGTAAGCACATATACTATAAAATTTGTAATATAATACTCGAGACATTCTTTCACACAGGGACCCGCACAAACTGCCTTGAGCTATTGGACACGGTTTATATATTCATAGAATCACTGTGGTTAAAGAAATACAGAAATATTCAGCTGTTTAAATTATATTATATGATACAGTTGAGAGCAGAGTGTAGTGCATGTGCCCGATTGGTAAGTCTAATGAGGGCTACTTGACGAAGTAAGTGTATTTAGGCACTTACTTCAGCAACATAGTAATAATGAACATTACTAACAGAATAGTCAATGGGAGTTGATGTTTCTTTCCTTTTTTGACAAACTGATTAAAAAAATAAATAACTATATATTAAAACATATCAAAGTTCCAGAGTGGCAAATTTAAAACTTTTCTGGATTGTCGTACATTATTAAAAGTTGACTTGAAACAAAATTCACATTCCGGTTATTTGGTATCAAAAGGTTCACCATGTCTGACTCTGCTGTGTTGCAGGTTCAAAATATGTGGAAATGCAATTAAAAGCTCTTAAAAGTTCAAAAACAAACGTCATCACGAAAACGACCGTAGGTTAGAATCCCTTATTTTGATCATCTAGTCATAATCTGATCACATGATCAAATTATGACTAGATGATTAGACTAAGCCGAAACGAAACTGTAAAGTAGCGACCATTTATATTTGATAAGGGCTTTTCGGTAAAACCCGAAGTATTTGTCATAAACTAGTGCTACGAGACGTTTTATATTGAGCCTTTTTATTGGTCTTTCATTGCACGTGATAACATCACGTGTCAAAGCAATAACCATGTCGAGTTAAATACGTCATAAAGTGAGTTGTTTTATGTGTGGCTGCTGTGTGAAACTTTAGACTCTTCTTAAAATGAACTTCCAATAATATATTGTTCTCATATATTCCGAATATATCTGTTTTTCACTGCTTTTTTCATTTAATTTGAAACAAGGGGGTACAATATTGCCTTCGTCGGTTGTCGTGTTGAAGTGTTGCTCTAGGAGCACGCTGCCAGATGTCTCTTCTTACATGGCATACTGGAGAAATCTGACAGGCTTCTTTTTGAGAGGTTTACTTAAGAACATCGGCTGTAACTCATTAAATATCGGCTGTAACTCAAAGCACAGACACATATTTGAACCTACAGTAAATAAACTACCATTAGTAATCTCATTAGGAAATATAGCACTTCCTTCCATCCAGTGTTTATTCGATTCATGATGAGGTAAGGAAGGCCTCATAGTAATGTATGCTTGTTTAGAGAGCCCAGGCTAAGATTGTGTGGAAGCCTTACAGAAGTACAGACTTGCATTTTTTAACATTGGCACAAACAAAGAAACATACACTGCTTATAGTATGAAGTGTGTATTTGGGATAGAAAGTTTGCAGAATATTTTATCAACTGCACTGAAGTAAAAACTGTAAAACTGCTCTCATTTTAATTCAATGATTTGCAAGCTTTCACAAATTCTTAAAGGTTGACTTGCAACTAAATTTACATTACGGTTATTTGGTATCAAAAGGTTCACCATGTCTTACTCTGCTGTGTTGTAGGTTTACAATACCTATGTGAAATTTGATTACAAGCTCTTAAAAGCTCAAAAATAAACAGTTAATCGCAGTCATTACAAAAACGGTCATTGGTTGGAATCCCCCTCAAAACCTACAAAGAGAGTATAGTATACAAAGAGAGGTTCTGTATAGATTAAAACAAGAGATTTCAAAAGGAATCCCTTATTTTTTAGCTCAGTCAGGCTTTTTTTTGAGAGCCCGACTGATCTCTCTCCAGTATGCCATGTAAAAAGAGACATCTGGCAGCGTGCTCCTAGAGCAACACTTCAACACGACAACTGACGAAGGCATAATTGCACCCCCTTGTTGTGAATTAAATGAAAAAAAAAACATAATGAAAAACAGATATATTCGGAATATATGAGAACAATATATTATTGGAAGTTCATTTTAAGAGATTAAAGTTTCACACAGCAGCAACATATAAAAAACAACTCACTTTATGATCTTTGACTTTTTTGACTTTAAGGAAACTTGGTTTCTTGTGGGTGAAAGATTTTATACAAAACTATTACAAACTATATTACAAAATTCGTTTGCAAGTCAACCTTTAAGCCATATGCAATTGGGATCTGTAAATCTTTGCTATTAAGAGGCTCTGTTCATCCAAAGTCATGGTTTACGGTTGGGAAAAACATTGCTTTGTATGGGATTTGCTTTGTACGGGATTCAACTGCACAACTTTTAACATTGAAGAGAAATGTTCTTATGTCACTTCATTGTTCACTGGTAGTATTGAATGATTGGGCATATACTTACTACACCTGATCATCTCTCATGGCACACTAGACTGCCAGGGTACTGGAAATGATAATTTATGCTGTCTCCCTGGTAAAACAGTGTTTATTTTTTTGTATATTTTTGCAAATAAATGTTATGTTCACATTTATTACACAGCTAATTGGAAAGACTTTCAAATGTGAGTTCAGCCTACAAACCTTTGTGCTTGATAACGATTGGTGTTTCCTGCAGTGAATCGAAAAGAGACACATGAGAAGATATTGCAAGAGAAACTTCAATGGCTTTCACCTATCAAGACAAACAGACTCTTAACGTGTAAGCTTTATTATGTTTTGCAGTAGTGACCTCTAGCCATCTATATATATACTATTTCTCAGTGTTGGTGTGTGCGTCCAACTATGGATATAGCTGTTGTAGCGCACGCTAATTATTTTACTAATGCGGCCACACGTTTCGATGCCCCTGTTGAGAAATATTTTTCGTAAGGTTCAATTTTTATATTTGGGGTCATGGCCATTTCTTCTCACGCGGACAATTATATCGTCTTCGTGGGAAGAGCCTCGTCATTATCTCTACGTTCGGTCAGACAAAGACAGTAACGATATCTCATTTTTGCATTTGTACCGGTATCGAGAGGTACCAGTATCGTCGTATTCAAATTTTTGATGGATAGCTTCTGGTGGAACATTAACCTTTTTATACACATGCACTTCTATGCAAGAATTGTTATTAATTTAACATATTCACAATTTTTATTTTGTTTTCTCACACAGTTCGTATTAATTGTATCATTACCAAATTATCTTTTCTTGTGATCGTAGTAAAACAAACTTAATTAAGCTATATTACGTGCTAATTATTTCACATTTACATCTAAACCCTCTTATGGTTGTCTTATTCTTTTATTTATTTGACCTGCTCAAAACATTTTGCTCATGATATGAAGTTTGAAAGCTAGAATGGCAAATGTTGTTATATGTTAAATACAAATAAATTTTTTGTTCAAAGACTTTTTTATTCGATGGGCAACACCGGGTTGTGCAGCTAGTCTATATAATTATATAAATTTATCTCAATGTGCGTCTGTCCTTTGTCTGTCCAGTTCTCGTGACAAAGTTTTAGCAACAGAAATTACCTTCGAAGTAGATTTAAACTCATGACTTTCAAATCGCAAGTCTACCAACAAGCGGGTGCAACCACAAGGCTAAGCCATTCTTTTTACACCCGTCGCTCTTACCATACACTGTTACTCTTACCATATGTATACTCTTACCATATACTGTATATCCTTTTAGCAATTGAATACACTAAATAATTACTGTAGTTAGTACAGTGGGCCCTCAGGTTTGTGATGCCCCTGTTATAAGCGCCCTCAGGTTTGTGATGACCCTGTTAAAAGCGCCCTCAGGTTTGTGATGCCCCTGTTATAAGCGCCCTCAGGTTTGTGATGCCCCTGTTATAAGCGCCCTCAGGTTTGTGATGCCCCTGTTATACCATTTTTATTGCCTTACTGTACGGAACACAATGTTTTTTCGTTCTCACCATGCGAAGACGAAATTTCTTGGACTATTTCCAATGTACGATATCAACAAAAATTTGCTCGAAATGCTATTTGACGAAATCTCTCCCACAACACCTGAAAGAGATATTACAGCTCGATATTTCAGCTCAGCGTTATTTGTTATGAGTTATAGTAAAAACGAAGCCAAAAACGGATAAGTGATAAAAGCTTAGCCTATGACAAAGTTGAAGTTTAGTTCAATAAAATGCTCACTAAAACTTTGCTTCAAGTGTGTTTAGTAAGCTAAATTCCTTTAAGTTAAATCTAACGTTTATGTTACACGTCTGTTTCGAAAGTAAGAACTCCACATGGTATGTACTGCTCGAAGTACATTGTAATATTACATTATATTGCAGATCATAACTACTAAATACACTAAAGTTACTGTAAGTAAATATAGCTATTTTAGTTTACATATTATTTTGTGGCTAATTTTTAATATGTACAGTAAGTATATTAATTTTTAAACTTAAATTATGTTAATTTTTACAGTAAGTACAGTAAGTATATACAATTTTGCTGATTTTTACCAGGGGGTGTTTGCATTAGATAATTACTATGGGTTTCTATACCGCTCTATACCACATGTTTACCATACGATGCCAACACTGAAACGAATTAAAATCATAATTGTATACCAAATCATTTTTTATTATAATCATAGCAAAACAGATTTTATTTAGCTATTACCTGCTAATTATTTTACATTTACATTTAAACACATTTACAGTTTTATTTTTTCTTCTAATTTATCTCAACTGTACAAAATACTTTTTTATGATATGAAATTTAAAAATTACAGCTGTTGGAAAAAGTTTGAAAACCTTTACAGTTTTTTTTCATTTTATATTATTGGAATTGCACAACACAAAAAAATTTTCTCACGATATGAAATTTGAAAGTTAGAACGGTAACTGTGGTTATACGTTAAACAAAAATAAATTTTCTGTGCAAAAGCCTTTTTTATTACCCAGGCAATGCGGCATTCATCTAATCTATATATATATAAATATATATAAATATATATGAATATATATAAATATATATATATAAATATATATAAATATATGTAAATATATATAAATATATATAAATATATATATATAAATATATATAAATATATATATATAAATATATATAAATATATATATATATATATATATAGAACTATATTTCCCAACTAGGAGGCTTCTATCAATATATAATCCATGTTAGGAGGCTCTGAAAAATTAGGAGGCGTCCAGGGAGCCTCCTAATTCTAGCAGTGTTTATAGTGCTTAACAACCCTATAGAAGTATTTTAAACATGATTCCCATAGTCGCCTTATATATCTATATTCATATATATGGAAAAGAGGAGACAACTCCAACAAAAATGTGTAATTTTCTATCAATAAATTATAAACCCTAGGGGGCTCTTATATATGGAACTAGGAGGCATATATCAATTTTAAAACATTCTTACTTTTAACTGTTTTGGTATCGTTTCAGTTAATAGCACAATCTATTTAAAAACATATTGCAATAAGTTTATGACTAAGCATCAGCAAATACAAAGAATTAGCAGATATGTCGGATACAGTCAGTTTTGCTAATATTCATGATAGCTTTATTAGATTTGAGAAATAAAGTTGTATATTAACAAACTACAATACATTACAATTTATTTGCTGACCCTCTTTATAGTTTTCAAGACTGCCATTTAAGCACTCCCTTTTTTTGCAAGGTTTCTCATTGATCTGCTCTTTTTTGTGAAAATTCACAATAATTGCACATTATGGTTTCAACTGATGTTTAAGCATGGCTGTAGTAAAAGTTTAAATAAGTCTATAATCAGTACAATTCATATTTTCGATGCCGTTGCATCCAGCCACAAAATAAATCTTTTTTTGAAACTTTGCATCCAAACGCAATACCTGAGAGATGGTTTTTTAGTCGAAGAATTGATTTTTTAAATTTATTGAAGTAAAGTGGCAAAAGTATAACCACAGTATATAACAGCTAGAGAGATGTGACTGTTATAATGTTGCTGTGGCTGTTAGGACTATTAGTTCTTCACCCATGTAGTCTACTAGAGCTTGGTAGCAGCAGAATGACTACATGTAAGGGAGCAAGTCACATTCGGTAAGTTGTTCATGCTATTTTAGTCATTTTACAGTTTATTTACTTGAAACATACAGTTGTAGAAAAGCAGTATAAATTTTATTTAATATTGAAATAGGACTAGCGTGAAAAAAGTATGTTTCAATTATTATAATTTTTAAGGAATGTAGCATAGAACACGTTTGATATATTTTTACATCCGTTTATGTCATCCAACTGCTGATATTGTTCTGCATAGAAAAGTCAAGAAAGGTCAGCATTATATTACCAAAAAGGAAAAAATCAAAACTTTTTGTAAAGTACTAATTTTTGACTTTATTATTGTTACACGAATGTTCAGTTTTGTAACATCAACACAGACACGCCAGCTGACAATTAATAGTTATTTTAGTGAATCAGTTAATTCTCCAACTTTAATCTATTTTCAGTTATTATTATTATAATTTTTGATGTTTTTTATAATGATAAGTAACGTTATTAATGTGGTTCTACCAACAGTCAAAACTGTTATTAGAATAACATGATCATAAAGTAATTATATTATTGTTATCATGAATAGTGAGAGTTTGCGTATTTCAGTTATGATTTTGTAAGTAATAGTAGTACATGCATCGGCATAAGCAAGTAAGTGGGTATATGCAGCCTTTGAATTGTGAAACTTTTAGTATTTAGTTTGAATCTTGTGTAGTAATTGTGTAGTAATTAAGAGCTTAGCTGTTTTATAGAGCTTCAGTAGTAGGAGGCAGACATTCAAGTTTGCCAAAAAAAACCTAACCAGTGAACTAAAATGTGTATTTTGCATTCATTTTGGTTTGTATATCTGTTTATGCTACTTGAATTATCTTTTCATTTTTGTAGAAACTTGGTAAGCATTATTGCCAAGATGGCATATTTATCAGATGGCAGAGAGTATTAGACAAAGTTGGATGTTCTTTTCTAGAAAAGGTATGTTGCTAATTACACATTGGTTTGCATAAAAAATATGTCAAAATAATCAAGGTTTCATCTACCGAAATTTATAATATTTTTTAACATATACATAATTATAGATTACAAACTATAAAACATTATATCAGTAAGGTTGTATTTTGAAATGTAGTAAAGTTTGACGTTTTGGCAAAGTCACTATGATAAGCAAAACTTAAAATTCACCAACACAAAATATACTGTACAAAGTTTTACTGTAACTAGCAAATGTATACCTGACGTAAGAATGTAACAGCATGCCCAAAAGTAGTTTTTCTTTGTATAGTTGCAAATAATCAATGACGCTTTAGTTATAGATAACTGCTGGATGAGAAGCATTGATGGCCCACACCAAAGACTGATTTGCAGACATCAAATTAAAGGTATGCGATATTGCAATAAGTTGCTGTAAAATAGCACATTATACATGCGAGCCAAAAACTAGTGTAATAATTTGATATAGCCATAGCTTCAGTAAGAAAAGTTGTTAATTTTTACAGGCATTGTATTATTTAAACGCTTACATAAACCATTATGCCACTATTGTGTTCTATTCATCTATTATTGGCAGATTACATAATATAAATAGCGCAAACCAATCAAAGGAATGTAGCATAGCAAAGAGATTTAGTATTGCTCTTCTTAGTCTTTATGAGTCATGGTTGCAACTGCTGAGCAATTGCATAATTATATAAAATGAATAGTTTTCCATGGTTACCCATTACCACTTTTAGTTACTCAGTCAACACTGAGAGTAATTATCAGATTTGAGATATCATGTTTAGAGGCAGGAGATTGACAAATATTTGGTTGGTTTTTACTCTTACCCTACCGTATGCGAATTTATGCTAAATCTATCAGCAACTGCCCTATGCACATTTTTGCGAATTTTCCAACAATTGCGTGGTCACCTAATTTTATTATCCATTAAAAACATAACGGGTGATTTTAAAACTTTGATGGTATTGTCAGTGTGGTTCGAATATTTCTCTAATATATTAGTCTAAGATAACCAAGCAGTTTCAAATTTTTTTTGAGAATTTCCAAAATAAGAATGGACATTTTTTGTGTAAGTTTTGTTAAGTATCGCGCAAGTCAGAAAACATATAATTACTTACATGTATATTGATGACACTATAGTCAATTCAAATTCAGATTTTTGTGATTACACAGATAATTAAATTAGCAGCAGTGACTCAGATGATAGTGAAAATAATAGTTTTTTTAAGTGTAAGGGACATTGTAGAGCATCGTTTTAGCTTCGTAGCGATTGTAGCTTCACATAGCTTTAGCAATGCACAAAGTGAAGGTACATTGATTTTTGCATAGCACTATATGTTAACATTTTAGCAAAATAAAATATATTACAAAAAATTTATAGATAAACTTTGAAGTTGAAACAAAATAGTATACATGCTTCATGTACATATCATGAAGCTAAATTGGCAATTTTCGGTGAAATGGCTGGCGGTAGGCCGGTAGCTTAGTTTGTACATGGGTGGCAGTAAAAGGGTAAAGCTATAAAAGAATTAGAGATACAAGTGTATGTATTTCCTTTTGAATGATTTAGTGAACTTTGATGATTCAAGACAATGAGTTTGGTAAATGATATATATATATAAGATGCTGCTGAAGTTGCGCAATTCAACTCATGGCTTTTAATTATTACCTCAAAATGTTGAAAACACGCGATAGGAAGGGCCAGAACACTACTAAAACTCATAGTTACTCAAACCTGAAATACAGTAGGTTTTATACAAATTGCTGTACAATAACAAAACTGCAAAACTATTGGTTAAAATATAAATAGCAATATATATTATTATTTTTGGCCTTCGGTATCGGGCAGCATGTATGCAGTTTGTTTGCTGATGTTAACAAAAGTTTTACTAATAAGCTACATAATTTGCTCAATTATTTGTGTCAACTTTAAAATTTAAAACAAATGTAGTGTTAGCACTTTTAGAATATACTACAAACAACGCAGAGGAACTTTTTGTGGCATATGACTTGAATTTAAAAGTTCTCTGAAAATGCAACTTGTATTTGGCCATTTTAATACTTTAAAATGTCAAAGGGAGCTCATAATGAAAGCAACTTTAATATAATTTCAAGATGCTCAAAGCGGTACGGATGTTATGTTGACAAACATTAAAAGGTCACTCTGTACTATGGCTAGTAAGTATTTACATGTATTTAGATTTTGCATTGATGCTTTCAATTAGGTAGTGTAGGAAATCTATTTACATTAGCTAAATTACCAGCATGTGCAATACCCAGCTTTGTTTCCTATCCATCCCAAACATTTTGCCAATGCTTATAATAATTCATTGCTCTTTTCAAATTTCATTTCTGAACCAAAAGTAGTTTTAGCAGTATAAGAACATATACTTCTCTTCCTATGGGTCTACTCACTTTTCTGTAGCAGCAAGGGCCATTGTTTTCAAAAGGTCTGTAAGAATTGTATTACTTATTTTGACTTCCATTGGTGCTCGTAGCAAATATAATTTCAGTACAATTTGCATCAATAAAGTTATTATTACTTGTTTGTAAAGTATTTGGAGCAAAACAATATTTTATGTGCACAGCAAACATTTTTGCTGCAAGCTTACCAAAACAAAATAAAACGTTTATTTTTATGTTACATTTTAATTAAACATCATGTTCTATTCAGTTATTGCTGTCAGTACTATGCAGTTATTGCTGTCAATGTTCTTTGTGCATTCTTGGCACACTTTTATGTTAAACTTCCAATGCATTAAACACTTTAGAAATAAAGTGTCCAAACAAGGATGCATAACATGAGATTTGTCACTGGCTTGTTTTGACCTATATCTAGCACTCTTTAGCCAAAGGTGTCTAGCTTTACTAAAATATTTGGTAGTGAAATTGTACATAAATTCATTGCCTGCATACACATCAATCATGATGCCTATGCTCTTATTATGTGTGTTCTACTATTGCCTGCTTAGCTAATTCACTTTCTACTTCTCAATAGCCTCAGCCTCCGAATGAAAGCTATTGTTGTTATTCCTATTCTTTGTAACTTTATAATGAAGGAGGTTGTGGTTGGGCAGCTCATTTGCTTTTCACTCTATTAGAAATATTGCAGCACAAGTATAACTGCAGTAATAAAATCTTCACAGAATTGCATAATGTGGTCTTATTCTCCAAGGTCTTCTCACTAGCAGAAATGACCTATGTACTTATGCAATTGTGGTTTGTGCTTAAAGTGACTCATTCTCCTAATGTGGCATGGCTTGCTATCTTCTTGCATGCTAGTCAATTGATTAAATAGATTGTAAGAAACAAGCCAACCTCTCATTCCTACACAACCTAAAGACTTATCACATAAGTTCAACCTTCTAGCGAGATTGTAGCCGCTAAACATTTTGCTTTTTTCACGCGTCTAGCCATTTAGGGTTTTGCAGCAGCAGAAGAACAGACTAATCATGTCACAATTGGTATATTTGTTTGTCACAATTGTTTTATATTACTTTTGCCAATTTTGTCATTGAATTAATTGTACCATATTATGGTGAAAAGGCATCATGAAAAAGTATTTTACTTCGCCTCAATACCAATGCAAAAGGTTAGACCGGTAGTGGCCATTTTTGACCTTTAGGGCGAGCCACTTTAAATACTATATCTAAGCAACTTACTCATGTCATCAAATTGCGACGGCAAACAACAATGCATAGGTTTTCGCAGCTAATTTGGATTTGGATTTTACTGCCTTAATTGCAAGATCGTAATATTGTCAAGTTAAAAAGGTCAAGAAACCCCAACTTTATAATGCTAAAAGAATGAAATTATTACTAATTTTCATAAAATGATAACTTTGTAATTATACACAAGGGTAGCTTTGTGAGATTAACCGACACACATTAAAATAGTTATGGTAACATATAGCACAGTAGCCAGCAATTGATGAATATCTGTGACTCTGTCGATGCTCCTAACTTTTGTAACTTTGTAAAAAGCATTAAAATAATTATGAATGCTTTTTATTCTGATTAGTAGTGTTAGCTGATTGGTAGCACCAAACAGGCAGAATTATTAGTAGCCTATACTATACCTGCCCTGAGCAAGCAAAACGCTGTATCTTGATATTTGTAAATTGTTCAGCACAAGCACAAACGCGTTTTGGTCAAGCCTGGCATCAGTATTAGCAGTATTTTAGTTGTTTTTTTTTATTTATTATGGTGAGATATCCAACAATCTTTACTGAATTTTTTTTTCGTGAAACTTTAAAATCAAAGGAGTTATTTCACTTAGGGCATTTTGTTTGCTTAAATTGACAATTTACTAAGCTGGCACTAGGCAATCAAAACGCCCTATCACTGCAGTTAGGGCCTTTTGATTGCTTAATTGGACTGGTTTCTCATTGTTAGTTTGCCATAAGACCATTTGCCATGACTGGATTATCAAAGGATTACAAGTTTAAATTCTGATATTAACCCGCAATTAGTCAACAAAATGATATATGTTGCAATTCCTATTACTCATCCAGTCAACACATGGATTAAAACCCTGTAATAGCCATATTTAGCTCAAAAGTTAAGAGCTGATCAAAGATCTAGGTATCCTTCAAACCAAATGTCATGAAATGAAAGGAATAAGTAAAATAGTAGTTTAAAAAAGATCAAACGCTTTTATTAAAAATAATTTAAAGCAAACAACTGAGTGCAATAATGTCAGTATTTTAAAAAAGCAAAACCTTCCAATGGACATGTAATTAAAACAAATTTTTCATCAAATCTCTGAGTCGGATCTTTAAATCGAGACTTTTGTCACTTAGATATCGTCTTGTCATAATAAATATATTATGATAAAAAATATAGCAATAAGATTGAGCACTTAGAAGTGCACTAGCTTGTATGAGCTGCCTTGAAACAACCAAATATATATGCTTCAGTTTCGCTTCCCTTTGTTTATATACTCTTTGATTACATAATGCTGCTCATAATGTCCAACTTTGTGTATGTTCAGGCCAATCAAAACGCTGTATCTGCAGATAGAGCGCTTTGATTGCCACTTTATGTGTGGTAAATGTGGATAGGGCGTTTTGCACATTGTGAAAAGTGCTATTTCTGGTGGTCTCAGATATATGAAATTTCGAGACATGTTAGATCTCAACCTAAATTACATATAAGCAAAAAAAAGTGAATTTTGAAAAACTTTTCAGATAGGGCGTTTTGCTTGCTTAGGGCAGTATAAAGTTATGATAATGTATTATTTTCATTGTAATTAACAAGTTGATGCATTTTAGTCGTAATTTGATACGGATTTAAACTAGAGGCTGAGTCATAAGTAAGTGACTGGAGTAAATGAAATCCTTTAAATTGTTGAAGCTTTAAAACTTATGTTTCAATTTTGTAGAAGAATATCGCATGAGATAAAATATTACAGCTTCATAGAATTTTAGTAATGGGAGGTAGGGACACGGGTTTGCTGAAAAACCTAAAAACAACAGGCATCTTTTGCATCACTTTTTAACCTGCATAACATCTGTTTGGGCTATTAAAATTGTTTTGCTTATTTTGGTAGAAACCTGGTCACCGCATCCAAGCACTATATCCACCAGATGGAAAATGGTACGAAGCACAGCTGGACGCTTTCTTGAAGGGGGTATGTTGCTGATTAACAGTTAGTTTCCACAAGAGCGTGCAACATTAATAAAAATTTTATTTCAAAAAATTTATAAGAAATAATATTACTATAAAATCTATGTTTGAATGCCATGGCACTGCATTTTTTAACCCTTCCAATTATAGTGGCAAAAATTGTCGATTGTGCTTCATAATATATGTTCAATCTTTATTAGCTTCAACTCTATCTAAAACCTTTTTGTTATAGATTTTATTTTTCCAACACGTTAAAAAATAGTACTATTCAAAAAACTTAATGCATTCCTACTTTGTGCATTGCTAATGCTATGTGAAGCTACGATCCCTTCGAATCTCAAAAAACAATGCTCTACCATGTTCCTTACTCTTACAAAAACTATTACTTTGACCACCATTGGAGTCACTATTGGAGCTGCTACTTTAATTATATGTGTAATCACTAAAATCTTAATCCGTCAGTCATCAACAATCATCAATAATGTTATCAACATAAGTAATTATCTGTTTTCAATTCTGGATGTACTTGCGAAAGCTATAATAGCACTAAATATTTCGAAAATCAGAAAGAACAAATGTTTCTTTTTATGTTGAAAAGTCCTAAACAAAAATTTAAAATTGCTTCGTGAGTTTAGGGTAATTTTACAGGGAAACTTTTGGACAACACTGTCAATACCATAAAAAGTCTTAAAGACTGTTAGTTATGTTGTCAACGAATAATAAAATTAAGTTACTACGCAATTGCCAGGAAATTCGCAACATGCACATATGCCGGTCGTCCATTGATTTCGCCTAAATGCGCATGCAGCGGTGAAAGGGTTAATAAAATATTATGTAATCTCTAATTGAGTCCCCATTCATTTAAACGCCCCTCTACTAGACCTGTACTATAATAGATGACGGTTAAAGATAGAACGCCGCCGTTCAAGTGAACGTTACTTCTTTTGAAAAAAACACATAAAAAACTATATAACACACAAACTAAGCTGTGATTCAGTGATAACATATACACTGGGCGTTGAGCTTGCAAAATGCCATCGTTAACTGCTTATTCTAATGCTGTAGCATGTGCAAGAAATTTTAGCCTCAAATAGTAGTACAGATTTCATCATATTTGCTAAACCGTTTTTTTCATATATGCCGAACTATCAAGGCCGCTTAAACAATAAAATTATTATCAGCCTGATAGAGTTATTAATTATTTCCACGGTGCTGCTTTCAAAGCTTTAACGAAAACACTGTAAAGCTTAGAAGTTAGAAAACTCACTTCAATATGCATTGACAAAAGTATTAATTGCTATTGTTGTAACTGAGTCATTGTTAGTCAAAATTTGTCAACATTTTTCTATCCATCCTGTCCAAAATCGGATCCAAAGATCAAAGAATGTTGAAGTCGCAGTCAGCTGGATGTGGTTGTCAATTAAAGGGTGACACTCTAGTTTTCAACACTTCTAGAATAGCGCTCGAATGAACATGGCCTTCAAATTAAGATTCTACCTTATGTCAATTTAGCTGTATTTCAGCTAAATTGACATATTGGAGTTTTGGGTCAAGGTTAAAATAGCAAGCATAACTTTGCAAATATTGACGCAACAAGATTTTAGTTTTAAATAAGGCTCTGCTTTCATATATTTGCAAATCACTAATGCATGAATTTAAAAAAAGAACCCAAGGGTATATTTCTCTTTGTGTAGTAGCATCTAATCAAAAATGCATTGATTTTAAATAAGTGCAGAGTGACATACATGGATTATCAACACCGAAGAGTGATTTTCAGACATCAGATTAAATGTGGGTGATGCTATGATAAGTGGCTTTAAACTAACACGATGTACTAGGGAACCAAGCGTGATTATTTTGCTGTAGCTCAAATGCAGTAGAAAAAATAAAGGTGTCTAACTTTTCAAGTATTTCAGTCAAATTCGTTGCCTACATAAATGCTGACACTAGTCTTTGTGTTCTGCTGCTGTCAGGTTACAAAACATAGCTCTCCTAGTCAGAGGCATTTAGGTATCTAGAGCAATCAAGGCATTAGTGGTTTCAATGAACACCTGAACAATGGTGTTTAACCACATTGCTTGACCCCATAGGTCAAGTATTAGCCTAATTAATGACTCAATAAATAGCTACCCAGTCAGGTCACACTAAGCTTAGCAGCAATCGTTCTGAACACTGGCCATTGAGACTGCTCAATAAATGTTAATCCTGATCATTTCTCTAATAATTTGAAGCAAATAGAAATCCAAACTGCTCTATCGCATGCATACAAGTGGCACACCATTTAGTTTCATAATTAGCTACTAAAGTAGTATATAGAAGTGGTCATCAAAGTACCTTCTACAGTATATGTGTGTTTTGAATAACAATACATTGGTTAAGTAGTATATTACTAAATGAGAAATGACACTAACGAGCATTAATGTCCTTATTGTTCACTTGTATCTTAGAAACCATCAATTCTGTTTTGACTTGCAGCACGTAAACCAGCTTATTTAACTTTTGAATGGAGCTGAGCAATGATATGTGATTCATCAAAGCCATAGCTTATCAGATTTTTATAAATGATAATTCATATTATTTACTATTTCAGTCAGCAGAAAACGGTAAAGTGCAGAGGAAATAGCAGAATTTGACAAGTACTGGACTGAAAAATCAGGCAAACTGCCAACAAGATCAGTGTTGGATGCTAAACACTCAACGCTGCCTAACAGAAGTGTTACAGTGATTCGGTCTCGAGCCAACAACTTGCTAAAGAAGGCTGCGAGAAAAAATGCCAGCTGAATTTTTTTATGTTGTTGAACCTTCTTATTATCATTGCGTTGTATTTGTCAATAAATGTGCTCTTTGTGAAGACTAAAAGAGACCAACTCCGCAATTATGCACTTGTATAGTTATTTTGTATCAAGCAGTCTTAGCTATTATTTTATGTACAGAAAATGTGCATAAAACAATTACTATGATAGATAATACAATACCGACAATAGATATTATCTGTTGTACTGCACTGTACACTATGATGTATTATTCAAGAAACAAGCTCTAAGATAAATTATAATAATTCTTTTAAAGAAAAACTAAATATAAGGAAATATGCCGCAGCAGCCAGTCTACTGACAACTTACTGTCAAACCGACAAGCCCAAAAAATTACTTAGAACGCTGTGCTTGACTAAAAACAATCAGAAATTCACTACACAATGAGAAATATATCTTTTTGGGTCCTTTTCCAAATTTAAGTGAATGTGTCTGAGTAGAATGTTCTATCAATTTCTTGACAGTTCAGGGCATTATTATTACTGGTAAAATGTGAATAATAGCACTCAGTATTACTATTGATCAATAAAACCACCCAAAGTCAAGAGATCTAAAGTTAGAAAAAATTTGGTACTGTGCTGGGTCCAGCCCGACTGATCATTGCTAACAATAAATTGCAGTAAGAAAGAAGTTTTGAAAAGCGAAAATGCCCTCAAGATAGAATGTTATTGTATTTTTATTGGCTCTCTATGTGACATTAAGTTTTTCCCTGGGCTCTACATAAGCACAATGGGCTTGTTTGGAATCTACCCAATTTATGGTGCTGTGGTATTGCGCAGGTTTTGCAACCTGACACTCCATTCCCGAGTGGGGAAATGTTTTTACTTAACGTTCTAAGAGTGGCTTAAGATGAATAGAAAGACATTGCTGTTATTGTATGTTAGATTGAGTAACTAAGTATGTTGTGCAAGTAATTCATATTATTACTGTAGATAATATGCACAGCAAGCAAAAATGTGTGTGTTTCATTTTAGCAATCACAGTAACTGAGTTGCGTCCATGCATTGTTACCAACTAATTTTTTTTAAGTTTTTGTATGCAGTGCAGCAGCGATATGTGACTGAATAAGAAACTATAACATAGACCATATTTACAAATATTGAGTTACATTATTCGTTTATATTAGTGAGCAGAAAGTTATGCAGCCTAAAAGAAAATTGAGAGTTCAAAAAGCCATGATCGGAAGATTGAGGCAAACTACCAAAAATGCCAGAGCTGTATACTGTTAAAAGAAATTGGTGTTTGAAAATTATAATGATGACTTATGCCCGAGCCCACAACTTACTCAAGAAGCTGCAAAATTAAACTGGCAGCAGGGTCTTCTTGTTGTTGAGGCTTTTGTAATATTGCATTAAACTTGACGTCTGAATAAATTTACTCCGTTTGGTGACTAAGCAACGACCATTCTATGGTACTTGACTAGTTGAATTTTTTGGTATCAAGCATGGTGGCTGTTGTTGTTTTAAATACAAATTTATTGATTCCTACGTTAAAGTTTAACATACTATACAATATGTAGGTTCTAAAAACAATTATTGTTGTTTTATACAGATTGTTGTTTTATTGTACAGATTATAGCAGACTCTTAGTTGATCTATAAGTGATAGCAACATCCCAAATTATATGTAAGCCATGGCACCTCTGCATTGATATGTAAGTTATAGCAACCTCCTAAATGATACGTATATAAATAACAGCAGCTTCCTAATTACTATATAATTTATTGCAGCCTCCTAACTGATATATAAATAGTAGCTACCAACTATATAAAATTCAAATTATAGTAAACTCTTTTGTGATCTATAAGTCATAGCAACATCCTAAATTCTATGTAACCCATAGCAACCACTGCAATGATATGTAAATTATAGCAACCTCCTAAATGATATATAAATAGCAGCAGCCACCTAGTTAATATATAATTCATAGCAGCCTCCTAACTGATATATAAATAGTACTGTAGCTACCAACTATATGAAATTCAAATTTTAGCAAACTCTCAGGCGATCTATAAGTGATAGCAGCATCCTAAATTATATGTAACCCATAGCAGCCTCTGCAATGATATGTAAGTTATAGAAACCTCTTAAATGATATATAAATAGCAGCAGCCTCCTAATTAATATATATTTCATTGCAGCTTCCTAACTGATATATAAATAGTAGCTACCAACTATATGAAATTCAAATTATAGTAAACTCTTATGTGATCTATAAGTCCTAGCAGCATCCTAAATTCTATGTAACTCATAGCAACCTCTGCAATGATATGTAAGTTATCGTAACCTCCTAAATGATGTAAAAATAGCAGCAGCCTCCTAATTTATATATAATTCATTGCAGCCTACTAAATGATATATAGATAATATCTATCAACTATGGAAAATTCAAATTATAGCAAGGTCTTAGGTGATCTATAAGTGATAGCAACATCCTAAATTATATGTAACTCATAGCAGCCTCTGCAATGATATGTAAGTTATAGCAACCTCCTAATTGATATATGAATAGCAGCAGCCTCCTAATTAATATATAATTCATAGCAGCCTCTTAACTGATATATAAATAGTAGCTACCAACTATATGAAATTCAAATTGTAGTAAACTCTTATGTGATCTATAAGTCATAGCAACATCCTAAATTCTATGTAACTCATAGCAACCTCTGCAATGATATGTAAGATATAGCAACCTCCTAAATGATATATAAATATCAGCAGCTTCCTAATTAATATATAATTCATAGCAGCCTCTTAACTGATATATAAATAGTACTGTAGCTACGAACTATATGAAATTCAAATTATAGCAGACTCTTAGTTGATCTATAAGTGATAGCAACATCCCAAATTATGTGTAACACATGGCACCTCTGCAATGATATGTGAGTTATAGCAACCTCTTAAATGATATACAAATAGCACCAGCTTTCTAAGTAATATATAATTCATTGCAGCCTCCTAAC
Organism: Watersipora subatra; assembly: GCF_963576615.1. Taxonomy (NCBI): domain Eukaryota; kingdom Metazoa; phylum Bryozoa; class Gymnolaemata; order Cheilostomatida; family Watersiporidae; genus Watersipora; species Watersipora subatra. The sequence goes on from NC_088717.1 coordinate 40,085,681, forward strand.
TGATATATAAATAGTAGCTACCAACTATATGGAATTCAAATTGTAGTAAACTCTTATGTGATCTATAAGTCATAGCAACATCCTAAATTCTATGTAACTCATAGCAACCTCTGCAATGATATGTAAGATATAGCAACCTCTTAAATGATATATAAATATCAGCAGCCTCCTAATCAATATATAATCCATAGCAGCCTCCTAACTGATATATAAATAATAGCTATCAACTATGGAAAATTCAAATTATAGCAAGGTCTTAGGTGATCTACAAGTGATAGCAACATCCTAAATTATATGTAACTCATAGCAGCCTCTGCAATGATATGTAAGTTATAGCAACCTCCTAAATGATATATAAATATCAGCAGCCTCCTAATTAATATATAATCCATAGCAGCCTCCTAACTGATATATAAATAATAGCTATCAACTATGGAAAATTCAAATTGTAGCAAGGTCTTAGGTGATCTATAAGTGATAGCAACATCCTAAATTATATGTAACTCATAGCAGCCTCTGCAATGATATGTAAGTTATAGCAACCTCCTAAATGATATATAAATATCAGCTGCCTCCTAATTAATATATAATCCATAGCAGCCTCCTAACTGATATATAGATAATTGCTACCAACTATGTGAAATTCAAATTATATCAATTTCTCAAATGATCTATAAGTTATAGCAACATACTTTATTATATGTAAATCAGAGCAGCTTCTAAAAGAAACAAGTTATAGCAAACTCCTAAATGATATAAGTTACGGCATCTTACTAAAGGGTATGTAAGCTATGCCATGCTATGTAATGTTTCCATTGTAACTATTACATAAGTTACAATGGTAACATTCTAATTTATGTGTAATTTGTAGCAATCTGCTAACTGGTAATCATTATTTTTGCTTACTCATTGAGGTATGAATTATTTTACCTTCAAATTGATATGTACTTTACAACAACCATCTAGACATTCTCCAAGTTTTGACAGTTTTTCTAGTATGCATATATACAAAGTATGATAAGGCGATGAATATATATTGTATGATACCATATTCTCCTAAAATTTCCATAAAAATATATAATAATTAGGAGGTGAATAAATATATATATATCTACAATGTAGATAAATTAGACCATATAGGAGGCTTACCCATATATATTTGCGTTAACTCCTAATCCCTTATATTCCGCAACCTCCTAACTGGTATATATTTATTCAACTCCTACCTCGGAAATATGGGTATATATATATATATATATATATATATATATATATATATATATACGTATATATACGTATATATAAATGTCTGTCTGTCGTTCGGCTGCCAAATAATAGCAATAAAGTTTTAGCAATGAAAAATCACCTTTGTGGTGAATTTGCACTCGCAACATTCAAATCACAAGTTTACTAACAAGCAGGCGTAACCACAAGGCAAAGCCGTTCTTGTTGTTCCCATCGCTCTGCTCTCACCGTGTTCTGTATATCCTTTTCACGGTTGCATATGCCAAATATGGATTTTTTAATATTAATTAATATTACCTTTTGTGCAAAAGGTAATATTAAAATTCTTCTTAGTTCTTGCGATGCTATCGCTCTCATCATATATCGTATGCACACGCTAAATGTGCACATTTGATTATTAACTAATATTACCTTTTGCATTTGTTATTTTTGAAAATGGTTTAAAAAAATTCTTTTTTGTACCATTACCTTTTTTAATTTGTTATTTTCAAATGTGCTGTTTCAATTTTAAATGTGCCGTTACACTCATATTTCTGGTTTCGGTAAATCTGTAAAAGCTAATTGCTTTTCTCGTGTACAATTGTACATTTTAGAGTAGGAGTTGCCTTCACATTATCTCTTCATTCAGTCAGACAAAGTATCAGACAAAGAAAGTTTGATAGTTCATTTTTTCCTTTGTACCGGTATCGAGAGGTACTAGTATGATCAGTATCATCCATCAAAACTTTGAATACAACGATCTTCTGCTGCGACAGTAACCCTTTTTATACACACACCTCCACATACTCATTGTTTATTTGTTCTCTTAATTTATTTTAACTGCATAAAAACATTTTTCTCATGATATGAAATTTAAAAGTTAGAATGGTAAATGTTGTATAAGTTAAATAAAAATATTTTCCTGTGCAAAGAATTTTTTATCACCCGGACAACACCGAGCATTCAACTAGTTTTTGTTAAGCATTAAAATTATCATCCGCGAGAAGGGATCGGAATTTTATTTTTTAGTTGAAACTTGTCCACACTAGTAAAGGTAATGTTAATTAATATTAAAAAGTCAACTTTTGTGCAAAAGGTGCATTTTTTAATATTAATTAATAATAACTTTTGTGCAAAAAGTAATATTATAATATTACCTTTTGCATTTGTTATTTTTTGACAAATATTTCAGATGTGTTATTTATAGAACACGATTGTTTTGGTGACTTTTGTTATGAGAAGTCAGCATGTTTAGGCTTTGTGCATTAATCTATTAAACAAAAAGAGTCGCAGAGTACCAAAAATATGTTATGTATATGTACTATATTGGGCCATTCATAATCATTTCTTCTAAAAAAACGACATATACATGTAGTCCTACAAACATAAATACAAAATAACTAATCTACTATATAAACGGCAATCATTGTCTGTGTGTGTGTGTGTGTATGTGTCCGCCTTATAGAGTACCGTACTTTTCGGACTATTAGCCGTTACTAGGTATTTAGGGCGCATTAACAGAAATCTCCGGTTAGTACACGCCTTTATACATAACCTATTCATCGTTTGCCGTTTTCCCACAAAAATGACATAATAATTTCAACTCTATGGGCTTTCTTTTAGCTTCATGACACGCGATGCTTTTTTGTCCTCGACGTATTAGAGCTAATTTTTTTTCGGCAAAACGATATCAACAATAGACTCTCTCGATATTAGAATTTGGCGATTAAATTTTATTAACTCTATGAAACACGATGCCGTTTTTGTGAACCTCTATAACCTTTTTATATCCACACACTTTTATGCAAGAATTGCTACCATTAATTCAACATATTCATGAATTTTTTTCTTTCAGTTTGTATTAATTGTATCATTACCGTACCATCTTTGATTGTAATTGTTGCAAAACTGACTTAATTTAGCTATTACTTACTAATTATTTGAAATTTACATCTAATCCCTTTTTACAATTGTTTTATTTTTTCAATTTATTAGACTGGCAGGAAACCTTTTCCTCATGATATGAAGTTTGAAAGTTACAGTTGTTTGACAAAGTTTGATAAACTTTACAGTTGTTTTTATTTTCTCTCAAATTATTTCAACTACACAAAACACTTTTCTCATGATATGTAGTTTGAATGTTAGAATGGCAAATGTTGTTATATATGTTAAATACAAATAGATTTTCTGACCAAAGATTTTTTATTACCCGGGTACAAGTACAGCTTATGGTGTAAAATAGCAACTACAAGTACAAGCTTAGCAAGTACAGCTTATTGTGTACAATGTTGAAAAAAGACTACCGAAGTTGTTTTCTCGCCTTGGAGCGGATTAAAATTAACATTATTTTATTTTAATGAGAAAAATTGTTTCGGATCTCGAACAACTCGGTTTTCGAACTACCTTCTGGAACTGATTATGTTCGAGAACTGAGGTTCCACTATACGTTATCAAAAGATATAGGTCTCTGAAAGTTATGAAATTTTAAATTCACATTGGTTTGAAAACCTTTACAGTTGCTTTATTTATTTTTGAATCAGTTGTCCTGCAAAAACTTTTTTCTCATGATATGAAATTTGAAAGTTGTAGTTGTTTGAAAAAGTTTGAAAACCTTTACAGTTGTTTAATTTTCTCTCAGTTGTTTTTTCAGTTGTTTTATTTCAACTACACAAAACACTTCTTTCCTGATATGTAGTTTGAAAGTTAGAATGGCAAATGTTGGTATATGTTAAATACAAATCAATTTTCTGTGCAAAGACTTTTTTTACTACCCGGGCAACACCGGGTAGCACAGCTAGGCTTGGGGCCGTGGCGTCATTGGAGGATGCGCGGGAGATTTTTTTCGCCCTGAGTACAGTGAGAGTTTCCAGGCACGGCTTTCCAGATGAATGAGTTGGCGAGTGCGAGGCGATTGATTGCAAAGTGATTGAGTGCTAGGCGATTGATTTCGAGGTGATTGATTGCGATTGGTTGCAAGACTATTTGGTTGCGAATGCGAGGTGATTGATTGCGAGTGCGAGGCGGTTGAGTGCGAGGCGATTGAGTGCGAGGCGATTGAGTGCGAGGCGATTGAGTGCGAGGCGATTGATTGCGAGACGAGTGCGAGGTGATTGCAAGGCGAGTGCGAGGCGATTGATTGTGAGTGCGAAGCGAATGATTGTGAGGCGAGTGCAAGAGCGCGATTGTCAACTGCTGGGCGGGTAAAGACTGGTCAGCCAAGGCGGGGGCTCAGCGACAGAAGTGCGCGATCGTCAACTGCAAATATTGACGGGTATGAACGGATGCATGAATCTAGACACATGAATCTAGAATATTTACTAGATTTTACACGCATTTAGCTGTAAAACACAATGCAGATTTCCATTGTTCTCTCCAACATTGACATGTATATGTGTACTAGCTGTGCCACCCGACGTTGCCCGTGTAATAGAAGAGTCTTTGGACAGAAAATTGATTTGCATTTAACATATAACAACATTTGCCATTATAACTTTCAAAGCACATATCATGCGAGAAGTGTGTCATGTAGTTGAAATAAATTAAGAGAAAAATAAAAACAACTGTAAAGGTTTTAAAACTTTGTCAAACAACTGTACCTTTCAAGCTAGTAGACTGGCATATTGCCAATGGAAAACTCCACTAAGCTAGTTAATAAAGTTAGGCTTCCAATGACGGTAAGCCATGACTTACCGTTCTGCATCGTTGTCTGCATTGTTGTCCAGCTCAGCTGTTCTAATAATAGCTATAGCCAGATTTCCAACAGACAGATATACGGACTTTGAAAAAAAAATATATATATACATATATATACATATATATACATATATATATACATATATATATATACATATACATATATATATACAAATACATATATATATATATATATATATATATACATATACATATATATATATTTGAAAAATTATTGCGAAAAAAGTAAACTTTTAGTATTTGCGTTACAAATTTGTTTCGTGCGAAGCACTCCTCAGACACAATTGTACTAAAATGAAAAACGCAAATACTAAAAGTTTACTTTTTTCGCAATAATTTTTCAAATATTTCATACCCCACTAATAATCTTTTAGGTTTTTAGTGTAGAGTTCTCTTTTTATATGCTTTTGCACTTGCTTTTAGTTAATATATATATATATATATATATATATATATATATATATATATATATATATATATATATATATATATATATATATATATATATATATATATATATATATATATATATATATATATAGTATAGATGCATACTCTGATCAGGACAACAATTTCAGTAGACTGCATATTTGGAGTTGTTTTAGAGTATGAAAGACAACTCTCAATAAACCTTATGCTGCACGTGAATCTGTTTCTGTAGGCGGGTAATGCAGCTAGTATAATATAAAATAAAAACACGCCAAAGAAAAAAAGGTAGTGTCATGTGATGTCAACATGTGATACAACGCTAACCAGTAATCTGTATCAATCTCAGGGAGGTGCATGGGAGAGCAGTAAAGATTGGTACATTACAACAAATATTTAATACTAGCTCTTGGTTACCTTACAGAATAGGAGTTGTGGAGATACTGCTATCTATTCTCGCCATTATAGTCGGTGTCTCGGAGGAAGCAATATTATCCCTTAATCAAGTGTACTATGGCTCTATAAATGCATATGCATTCATTGGAACTATTTATGGATTTCTACAGCTTGCCATGGCTAGTTTTACTGTATTCACAACCAGAGCTGGAAGACAAACTCGGGTATGATTTGTCATGTTACTAGGTAGACCTAACTTCATTTAGCTGTATTTCTTCATGTGTCTACAGGGTGTATCGAATTTATCCGAGCGTGACAAACAAAATTGTATATTATTATATTATGTATTATAGTATATACTATGTGTATTATTTATTAATGAAAAATTACAGTTAGATTAATAAGCAAGATTAATAAGCTTGTATATGCGTGTCATAACCAGTCAATATAGGTAGCCATATAACTCATTGTTGCTTATCGTGGCTACAGAGCGCATTAAAATCATCCCACGACCAAACGAGCGGAGCGAAGTTTGAGAGTTTTTATGATAAATGCATGTGCACACAACTTACGAAAATTATTCATCAACAACGTCGCAAACCCTTGCATCGAAATCTCATCAACAATTTTAACCATTTTTTTGTAGAGTCGTTAAAGTATAACAACGATACAAAACACATATAAACCTATTTAAATATGTTACCAAGTCTTTGAAAGGTTACCGCAATATCTTAAAACTAACCCATCTGATCGGATTATACATTAATAGACAGATTAATTCGGCCAAAAATTTTTATTAAAACTGGTCAAGCCTTACTTTCATCAAAATTAAGACCGGCAAACGAAACGCCGAGCGACAGAGAATAGAACCATTGAGTCGTGCGCATTTCACAAAAAATAACGTGCACATTTTACCAGTCTATAGCATTGTTGAATTGCCGAAGGTTTCTGTAATTAACGTAGAAGTACAGAAATCGTTTCTTTTTTGCTTTTTTTTTGCCGATTTCAAAGTAACTGACATTTTGGAAAATTTTGAGTACTTTGGTATTCTAACTGATGTCCAAAGCAGTAAAAGTAAAGGAACTGACGATGAGATTTTTTTCTAACGATTCTTATGAGATTATTACAATATTTAATTATAAGTTTCGATGACTATTGAAGTCTTATAGTCACACTAACAACATCGATGATGGGCAATCTGTTACTGTTATTATTTCTTCTAAATAGTTTTGTTAAATAGATTTTCTAAAAATCTATATAAATATCACAACTTCTTGATATTGTTAGCTATGACGTGTTGAAATGTAAACAAAATTGTGCATGGGTTTTCTATTATTACTGTATTACTATATTAATAATATTGGTTATTCCAATAATATCAGTGCATTTTACTTCTAATATTGGCCAATATTGCATTTCTCCTATTGCAGAGGGAGGGATATAAACATATATTTTTTTCTTTTCATTATTGCTGTTTGTCATGACCAAACACTTTTTAAATAGATTTTTTAAAAATCTATATAAATATCACAACTTCTTGATATTGTTAGCTATGACGTTTTGAAATGTAAACAAATTTGTGCATTGGTTTTCTATTATTACTGCATTATTAATATTGGTTATTCTAATAATATCAGTGCATTTTACTTCTAATATTGGCCAATATTGCATTTCTCCTATTGCAGGGGAAGAGATATAAACATATAATCTTTTCCTTTCATTATTGCTGTTTGTTGTATATAATAACACCTACACCCAGTACATTACAGCTACCATTGCAGTTATCCTATTGCACTGCAGTGCCATTTGACTGCTAATATTGCATTTCTCAACCATCAGTACTCTTTCTTCTTTCCAATATCACTTTGGTCGTGGGCTGTATGACAGGGGAATTTCTAGTTATTAAATCAAAATATACATAAAAGTATTCGTGGCAACTCTATTTGAAGATACTACAGCTTGCTGCTTTGAATACATGTTTGTGCAACTGCTGTACCCTGAGCGCTTGTTATAGCAAGGATGCCAACACTACTTTGCTTACAAACGACAAACAATGCTATGAAAGGATTTTTTGTCATGACCGCATGTCTTCAACAGAAATTCTCACTTTGTTTGACTCAAGAAAAAACAACCATTTTTCATTCAAAAATTAAGGATGGGCTTTATACACGAGTGTACATTGTACATAAGTGTAAGTTATATGCGAGTGTACATTATACACGAGTCTACCCTATACACGAGTGTACATTATGCATAAGTGTAAGTTATATGCGAGTGTACATTATACACGAGTGTCCATTATACACGAGTGTACATTATGCATAAGTGTAAGTTATATGCGAGTGTACATTATACACGAGTGTCCATTATACACGTGTGCAAAATTTACATGAGTGCGCGTTATGCACGAGTGTAAGTTATATGCGAGTACACGCTATACTAAAACACATACAACATTTTAGCCGTTCAATTATTATGAGTGTCGTTGTTTATATTTTATATCTCTGTAAATTGCTGAATTTATTTGAATGCGCCACAGAAGCAAGTCTGTTTATTATAGTGTTTATTTGTTCCAACTCAAGGTTTTGGTTTCTGAAGCAAATTTAATGTCATAGTCAAATGCTGATTATGTTCCGAACAGATAAACGCTGAATTACTGCAGTCAAGTGTTGTGAAACCTTGAACATGCTCTTCCAGAATGTTTACAAACAATAAACCAATAATAAATAAAAATTGAGTTGAGAAATAGATTTAAATTACAGAACTCAAGTATGGAAAACTATTTCCTTTCAAACAATACACTTGTAAAAGTTTCAGTTCACTGCTTCCGAAGGGATGAAGCAAGACTTGGCAGCTTTAAATAATGGATGAAGCCGATGATATGAAAGCAAAAGCCGGTCAGCGCTAAAGCTAAGTAATTCAAGTTGTTTCTGGCAGCAGTTTTGGAGATTGATAATGTATTAGCTTTCAAAATGTATGTTTTAAATTTTTACTACAAAGAACAATGAGCAAGTCGCTACAATTTTATTTTGTCATCTACCAATTACAAAGTTTAACCAACAAAGTAATTTAGAATTATTAAATTAGTTTTTGCTCGATCTGATCATACTACGAGGTTAAAAAACTTAAATTTGTTTGATCACAAGAGGTGTACAAACTAGTAATTATTTATACTAGAAATTCCACTGTCATACAGCCCACGACCAAAGTGATATTGGAAAAAAGAAAGGGTACTGATGGTTGAGAAATGCAATATTAGCAGTCAATATCACAAAGTTGTGATATTTATATAGATTTTTAGAAAATCTGTACTACGTAGCCATTGTTCTGTAGTCATTCAAATCTATAATTAACTATTGTAATAATCTCATTAGAAGCGTTAGAAAAAATATCATCGTCTTTCCCTTTACTTACACTGCGTTGGACATCAGTTAGAATTCGAAAATACATGTACTTAAATGTGTCGGCAAATGAAATTGAAAATGAAAAAATTGAAATCGGCAAAAATGAAATGATTTCTGTACTCCTATGTTAATTGTCGAAACCTTCGGTAATTCAACAATGCTATAGACTGGTGAAAAGTGCACGTTTTTTTTGTGAAATGCGCAAGACTTTATCGTTCTATTTTCTGTCGCTCGGCGTTTCAATTTCCGGTCTTAACTTTTATTAAACCAAGCTTTTCAAGCGTTTTGTGATGATTTTCGTATTAATAAATCTGTCTATTTATGTATAATCCGATCAGATGGGTTAGTTTTAGGAGTTTGCGGTAACCTTTCAAAGGCTTGGTAACATATTTAAATAGGTTTATATGCGCTTTGTATCATTATTATACTTAAACGACTTTACTGAAAAATAGTTAAATTTGTTGATAGGATTTTGTTGCAAGGGTTTGGTGACGGCCGTTAACGGATAATTTTTCGGGAGTTGTGTGCACATGTGCATTTATCATAAATCTCCCAATCAATCGCTTCACTCTTGTTTGGTCGTGGGATTAGCATTAAGAGAATTGTAAAAAGAAATCTTCTGCTTTAATAGTAAAATTTAGCAATGATACTAACTGCTTCACATTCGAAACCAATGTAGATGCCAGTAGAAAAGTTGATAAGCATTTGGTAACTTGAGAATGTTTAGCTGTAGATGTTTGGTTATCTTTTATACTTACGCATGAATTTGGTTTATTTCAATTCTGCTAAAATACAAAAAATATTCTTTATTACAAGCTCCATAACTTATTTTTAGTTTTAAAATGGGCGCGTAGAAGTTTATATTTGAGGTTTATGATCATCCGCTAATAGCTTTTATGTGATGGCAGGTGAAAATATGTGGCATATTGAATAAACTAGGAGTTGTCAGCTCTTTAGCATTAGTCGTTACATCATCGATTTCGCTGAAAAGTGCTTCAGCCCATCCTTGCCAAGAAGCCAGATACAGCCTCATGAAGATGAACTGCGAGGCAAGTGTTACCTATAACAATGCATCTATTGCATGACAACTTCTTTAAATACTATGACCAACTTATGCAATGATCATTGATCTCTAGACAGCTCTGCCTTGTAGTTAATATTATCAATGATATAAACCCCCACAGAGTAGGTGATAGGCATCATGTGGGCCGGGTTTCTTAATCGAGCTCTGTTGGGATGAACTCGAACACTGCACCCGAACACTGCACTCGAACACGGCACCCGAACACAACACCCGAACACAACACCCGAACACTGCACCCGAACACTGCACCCGAACACTGAACCCGAACACTGCATTCGAACACTGCACCCGAACACTGCACCCGAACACTGCACTCGAACACTGCACCCGAACACTGCACCCGAACACTGCACCCGAACACTGCACTCGAACACTGCACCCGAACACTGCACTCGAACACTGCACCCAAACAAAGAAATATGCTGAATAAAGCCTCTTGTTAATGTACAAATATTATGAACAATGGTGGTTATTTTACTGACCTGTTGGTTTCATTTTGTTGTCGGATAAATATAGTTGCCCAATATTGTCACCGTTATGATCAGTCAGTTGCCATTCACAAGCATTCGTGATATCAATAGTCCCCATTGTATAATGGGCCAAATTTGGTTTTAGATTTAGATTTTGAGTATGAAAACTGCACTGCACAGCTTTGCCTGCTGTCCCATCTGATTGGCCAGGTCAAACAATATGACAACGATGAAAGACTTTGTCATTTTAACTTAGGGGTGGCAAAATATTAATATAAAACTAGAGAAAAAAAGACGCTGTTCGGGTGATTTCGGGTAAATTATTTTCAACTTCAAGCATATACTGCGACCCCTAAAATCTCAAAATTTATAAAAAAAAAAGGTAATTTGAAATTTTTTATTTTCCATGAATTCATTTTTTGGTTGGTTATTACCCCTACACTGTAGAAATTCAAGGGTTGCTGATTCATGGTTTGTTATCCGTGATTGACACATCTGAAATAAAAACCTATGCCAAAAAGCCTAACAAGGCAATGAGACCGCACCGCGAGAACTCCTAACTCCTAACAGAGCTCGATCATTAAACCCGGCTAACATGATGCCAGTCATCTATCCAGTGGGGTCTATATCATTGTTATTATTAAGTATCAAGTATTTCTTGGAGTATCTAGAAATAAACAGTGATAAACCTTAAATATATTTCTATAGAATAATTATTGCCATTTTTGCTTTCAGTTAGTTTGTGCTACACAAGATTGCATTCGCAATTTTAATGCCAAGAAATATGCTTTAATAAATCTAATTTTTAAAGTTTCACTTTGAATTTAAATTTAAAATTTAATGATTTACTTGAATGTTATTTAGAATGTTAAAAATTTTAAGATACACACATGTATGTCATATGTTATGCTAACATAATATGTTATGCTAACGTAACATATGTTAACTGTCATAGTTGACATTTGATTTAGTTGTTATTGCCATAATTAACATTTAGTCTAGTTATTAGGTTGGTTGTTAGTACCATAGAGTTATCTCCCCCTAGAGTGATAACTGTGCCATCAACAACACGAGCGTTTCCGGTGCCAACAAGGAACGTTTAGGCCACGCCCCTTTTTTGTGCTAGTCAATCGCAGTGATTGACAGAACGATAACATCAGCCATGAGAATGATCATGAATTTCCACAGTTAAGATAGTAATTATTGCTCATATTAAAGAAATGATGATTATAGTTTATTACTCTAATATATGCTTATTATTTAAAGCAAATCAATACCTACATGCATTGCAAAGGCACTGAATAGATAGTGTTAAGTAAGTGAGTTAATGCAACCAGTTACTCCAATGATATACAGCCCCCACACATGGGGGGCTGTATATCATTGGTTACTCATAGATAAGAAAGATAGTCATACTGGGGTTGTATTACATTGGTGTGATGGGAAGCTAATCGACTGCCATCAACTGAAAGTATTGACATTGTATGGTGATAGAGTGATTCATTGACACCACAGTTCACAAACAGCCTTTGCATGTAATATTAGATTTCAATACATATCAATCAAATACATAGACTAGCTTAAAGCAAAGATGTCCACTAGTTAGTGGACATCTTTGCTTGATGAAAGCAAGCAAAAATTTTGAAAGTTAGAGTGGCAAATGTTGCTATATGTTAGATAAAAATAAATTATACTTAATTATACTAAATTATAATTATTTAAAAATAAAAAAGACTTTTTTATTACTTTATTTATTAAATAGTTTTTTATTGTAATCATAGCTAAACAGATTATATTTAGCCATCATTTGCTAACTATTTCACATTCACATTTAAACACATTTGCAGTTTCATTTTTCTTCCTAATTCATTTCAACAAAAAACTTCTTTCATGATATGAAATTTAAAAGTTGTAGTTGTTTGAAAAAGCTTGAAAACTTTTACAGTTGTTTTCTTTTTCCTCTTAATTCATTTGAACTGCTTAAAAATATTTTCTCATGATATGAAATTTAAAAGTTAGAATGGTAAATGTTATACAAAAATAAATTTTCTGTCCAAAGACTTTTTTATTACTCGGGCAACTCGGGTAGTTCAGCTCATAGTTGATGGCAGTCGATTAGCTTCCCATCACACCAATGCAATATAACCCCAGTATGAATATCTATCTTATCTATGAGTAACCAATGATATACAGCCCCCCATGTGTGGGGGCTGTATATCATTGGAGTAACTGATTGCATTAACTCACTTACTTAACACTATCTATTCAGTGCCTTTGCAAGTCAAGTAGGTATCAGGGATTACGTGTATGTCACAATTTCCATTTCCATAATTCCTTTCCATATCATTTCCATAAAATTTCCATAATTTATTTCCATATTAATTCCATTTTCATAATATTTCCATAATTCATTTCCATATTATTTCCATTTCCATGACAATTCCATATTATTTTCATTTCCATAATCTATTTCCATATTATTTCCATTTCCATAACATTTCCATAAATCATTCCATTTCCATAAAATTTCCCTACTTCATTTCCATATTATTTCCATTTTCATAACATTTCCATAATTTATTTCCATACTATTTCCATTTCCATAACATTTCCATAATTCATTTACATATTATTTCCATTTCCATAACATTTCCATAAATCATTTCATTTCCATAACATTTCCCTACTTCATTTCCATATTATTTCTATTTCCATAACATTTCCATAATTCATTTACATATTATTACCATTTCTATAACATTTCCCTTCTTCATTTCCATGTTATTTCTATTTTCATAACATTTCCATAATTTATTTCCATATTATTTCCATTTCCATAACATTTCCATAATTCATTTCCATATTATTTCCATTTCAATAACATTTCCATATTTCTAAAATAAAATTTCCATATCCATCTTCCTAAAATTATGGAAGTATTTATGTTTATGGAAACAATGATATACAGGGGGGCCGTATATCATTGGCTGTATATCATTGCTGTATGGGGGTGTGGGGGCCGCATATCATTGATGGAAATGGATATGAAAAAGTAAAAATTTCCATAATATGTTTAGCGATCCTGGTAGGTATTGAATTGCTTTAAATAATAAGCATATATTAGAGTAATAAACTATAATCATCATTTCTTTAATATGAGCATTAATTACTATCTTAACTGGAAATTCATGATCCTTGTTTACCCTTTCTCATGGCTGATGTTATTGATCTAGTCAATCACTACGACTGACTAGCACAAAAAAGAGGCGTGGCCTAAACGCTCCTTTGTTGGCACTGGAAACGCTCGTGTAGTTATCACTCTAGGGGGAGATAACTCCATGGTTAGTACTACAGTTAACCATCAAGGATGTAATGTATATTTTTGCACGGCTATTGTTTTGAGATAATATGGGATGTAGTCTCATGTAAGCTGTTCAAAAGAATTACAGTTTTTATCTGTATTAGATTAATGTGGGTTTACACTAGTAATTATTGTTAGAATTTTACATGTAAAAAGATGAATAAGCTAGGTAGAATTTAAACATTTTTGTAGAACCTTGATGTAATAGTCGTTCTCGACTGTCTACTTACAACCATTGGCTTATTGGAGCTGGCTTTGGCCTTTGCTTGTAGCTTTATCTGCCATACAGTCTGTGTATGTTGTCAATCGACAGGTCAAATAGCTGTGAGTATATCAGCCGTACAGTCCGTGTATGTTTTTAGCCGACAGGTCAAATAGTTGTGAGTATATCTGATGTAACGTCTGTGTATGTTGTCAATCGACGGGTCATATAGCTGTGAGTATATCTGATGTAACGTCTGTGTATGTTGTCAATCGACGGGTCATATAGCTGTGAGTATATCTGCCATACAGTCTGTGTATTCTGTCAACCGACAGGTCAAATAGCTGTGAGTATATCTGCCATACAGTCTGTGTATGTTGTCAACCGACAGGTCAAATAGCTGTGAGTATATCTGCCGTACAGTCTGTGTATGTTGTCAACCGACAGGTCATATAGCTGTGAGTATATCTGCTGTACAGTCTGTGTATGTTGTCAACCCACGGGTCAAATAGCTGTGAGTATATCTGCCATACAGTCTGTGTATGTTGTCAACCGACGGGTCAAATAGCTGTGAGTATATTCCCCATACAGTCTGTGTATGTTGTCAACCGACAGGTCATATAGCTGTGAGTATATCTGCCATACAGTCTGTGTATTTTGTAAACCGACAGGTCAAATAGCTGTGAGTATATCTGCCATACAGTCTGTGTATGTTGTCAACCGACTGGTCAAATAGCTGTGAGTATATCTGCCATACAGTCTGTGTATTCTGTCAACTGACAGGTCAAATAGCTGTCAGTATATCTGCTGTTCAGTCTGTGTATGTTGTTAACCAACAGGTCGAATAGCTGTGAGTATATCTGCTGTTCAGTCTGTGTATGTTGTTAACCGACAGGTCGAATAGCTGTGAGTATATCTGACGTACAGTCTGTGTATGTTGTCAACCGACGGGTCAAATAGCTGTGAGTATATCTGCCATACAGTCTGTGTATGTTGTCAACCGACAGGTCAAATAGCTGTGAGTATATCTGCTGTACAGTCCATGTATGTTGTCAACCGACAGGTCGAATAGCTGTGAGTATATCTGCCGTACAGTCTGTGTATGTTGTCAACCGACGGGTCAAATAGCTGTGAGTATATCTGCCATACAGTCTGTGTATTCTGTCAATCGACAGGTCAAATAGCTGTCAGTATATCTGCTGTTCAGTCTGTGTATGTTGTCAACCGACAGGTCATATAGCTGTGAGTATATCTGATGTAACGTCTGTGTATGTTGTCAACCGACGGGTCAAATAGCTGTGAGTATATCTGCCATACAGTCTGTGTATGTTGTCAACCGACAGGTCGAATAGCTGTGAGTATATCTGATGTACAGTCTGTGTATGTTGTCAACCGGCAGGTCAAATAGCTGTGAGTATATCTGCCATACAGTCTGTGTATGTTGTCAACCGACAGGTCAAATAGCTGTGAGTATATCTGCCGTACAGTCTGTGTATGTTGTCAACCGACAGGTCATATAGCTGTGAGTATATCTGCTGTACAGTCTGTGTATGTTGTCAACCCACGGGTCAAATAGCTGTGAGTATATCTGCCATACAGTCTGTGTATGTTGTCAACCGACGGGTCAAATAGCTGTGAGTATATTCCCCATACAGTCTGTGTATGTTGTCAACCGACAGGTCATATAGCTGTGAGTATATCTGCCATACAGTCTGTGTATTTTGTAAACCGACAGGTCAAATAGCTGTGAGTATATCTGCCATACAGTCTGTGTATGTTGTCAACCGACTGGTCAAATAGCTGTGAGTATATCTGCCATACAGTCTGTGTATTCTGTCAACTGACAGGTCAAATAGCTGTCAGTATATCTGCTGTTCAGTCTGTGTATGTTGTTAACCAACAGGTCGAATAGCTGTGAGTATATCTGCTGTTCAGTCTGTGTATGTTGTTAACCGACAGGTCGAATAGCTGTGAGTATATCTGCCATACAGTCTGTGTATGTTGTCAACCGACAGGTCAAATAGCTGTGAGTATATCTGCTGTACAGTCCATGTATGTTGTCAACCGACAGGTCGAATAGCTGTGAGTATATCTGCCGTACAGTCTGTGTATGTTGTCAACCGACGGGTCAAATAGCTGTGAGTATATCTGCCATACAGTCTGTGTATTCTGTCAATCGACAGGTCAAATAGCTGTCAGTATATCTGCTGTTCAGTCTGTGTATGTTGTCAACCGACAGGTCATATAGCTGTGAGTATATCTGATGTAACGTCTGTGTATGTTGTCAACCGACGGGTCAAATAGCTGTGAGTATATCTGCCATACAGTCTGTGTATGTTGTCAACCGACAGGTCGAATAGCTGTGAGTATATCTGATGTACAGTCTGTGTATGTTGTCAACCGGCAGGTCAAATGTCTGTTAGTAGATTTAGTGTTTTGAATTTTAGTTGATTATATTTCTAAGGTGATGGAGTAAGACTACTGCCATTTGCATTGCGGTTAGTCTAAATATTTACACTTCACTTTTTTACTGTTGTTAGTATTGTTAATGTTTTAATTTCGTTCAATTAAGTATTTTACTCATTCTTAATTTTTTTTAAAAGATCTAATAAGTATGCTCAGACCACCCATAGTTTCTTTTTATTCTGTACTTATTTTATTTATCACTAATTTTTATTTTATAATTAGTGTTCTGTCCAATAGATCCGTGTAATCTCATTGGTTCTATACCAGACATCAAGGTATGTCCAATAGACATCAGTTATTGCTTAAATACCTTTGTTCAATGCTAACTAATGTTTGTGTGCATGTATCAATAGCTCCAGTGCGCACTTACAATCTACAGAAGTTGTAAATTTAAGTTTCTTCTATTTGGCCACAATTTTTTAAGCCACTTTTACTTTTCTTATTTCTCTTTGATATTTTATGAGCTAGCTTCTACGCTAGGGAGATTACTAAATTTATACGAGCGCAAGTACAAGTATATGTAGTGTCTGCGAAAACATCAATCCGTTATTGTTGTCTTCACTTTCTATGTCATTTTGCAGTAACAACACATAATTTTATAAGATTTTCACTGAATATGTCAACTGTTTATTAAAGTATTGCTATGTTCACTTTTTAGTTGATTTATGAGTAGGTCAAAAATTCTAACCAACAGTTTAGGCATACTACAAAAATTTCTAAATTACAGGTACCTAATTCAGCAGTTTCTCCACAAAGGGATACTAAGACGGATCATAACATACTGCTAGGGTAAGTGCATATATTATAACTGATTGAGAACAATTTACTAAACAACACAGAATAGTGTAAATATTGATAGCAAGTAAATCATGTTAGGCCTCAATAACATAAATCTGTTTTCCTTATTTATGAAAGTTTTAGAGCTGAACTACAAGTCACATTATGAATCAAATTAAGTCAGCAAACACAACTATTAGTTGTTAAACATTTTTGAAATATTACTTGGTTAGTAGTTGATAGATCAGCTAATAGTAACATTGCTGCTAGCTAGTAGTTAAAATCAAACATATTAACTTTACATTTTATTAATCAGACTGTGCAGTTGAGAAATATTGTATTAGTTGGTACGATATTTAGTTAATATATTGTATTATTATTGTAACGTTTCTACATCTGTAATTACTAATTACAAATATTAAAAAGGGTTAGGAGTCAACTCGCTACCTAATTACCATCTAGTTACCATGATTAGTACCTTGGTGTTACCAAAGAACCAAATTTTAATACAAAGGTTTAGTTAGCAGCTAACTTCACTGAGTAGCTTGAGGTAACTTACTGATTTCAACTCAAGCGGTTAGTATAGTTGCTGGCCACTTCGAGCTTGAAACAATGAAGTTTGACAATTGAAAAAACCATTGTCTGGTTTACATATACATGTAAAGCTTTTCTTTTTTGGCTTGTTACAAAAATTATATTTCAATCTTTTGGAAGCTGAGCTTTTAAGTTGGATTGGATAAAGAAGTGTGTAGAATAATTGCAACACAATAACTGACTTTATATATAAAGTCAGCCTGTAAGCTGCCCAAAAAGTGACAAATGTATGAAGCTTTAAATAAAAAATGAAGGTGTACATTTTAAAACTGGTATTAGTAAACATGTGATTACATTAGTAAACATGTGATTACATTAGTAAACATGTGATTACATTAGTAAACATGTGATTACATTAGTAAACATGTGATTTGTTGATACTTGTGCTAATTTTCATTGTTTTCTGAACGCATCAAAATGCTTGAAATCCCATTAAGCAAGGTCAGAGACAATGTTGTTAAGCATAATAACAGCCTTTTAGTATAAATATAATAGCTTTACAAACGTTATTCTTACTAATACAAAATTTAAAAAATTGCTAAAAAAAACATTCTGGTCGTATTTGTTTTTATTTAATTGTAATCAACATTCTGGTTGTATTTGTTTTTATTTAATCGTAATCAACATTCTGGTTGTATTTGTTTTTATTTAATTGTAATCAACATTCTGGTTGTATTTGTTTTTATTTAATTGTAATCAACATTCTGGGTGTATTTGTTTTTATTTAATCGTAATCAACATTTTGGTTGTATTTGTTTTTATTTAATTGTAATCAACATTCTGGTTGTATTTGTTTTTATTTAATTGTAATCAACATTCTGGTTGTATTTGTTTTTATTTAATCGTAATCAACATTCTGGTTGTATTTGTTTTTATTTAATTGTAATCAACATTCTGGTTGTATTTGTTTTTATTTAATTGTAATCAACATTCTGGTTGTATTTGTTTTTATTTAATCGTAATCAACATTCTGGTTGTATTTGTTTTTATTTAATTGTAATCAACATTCTGGTTGTATTTGTTTTTATTTAATCGTAATCAACATTCTGGTTGTATTTGTTTTTATTTAATTGTAATCAACATTCTGGTTGTATTTGTTTTTATTTAATTGTAATCAACATTCTGGGTGTATTTGTTTTTATTTAATCGTAATCAACATTCTGGTTGTATTTGTTTTTATTTAATTGTAATCAACATTCTGGTTGTATTTGTTTTTATTTAATTGTAATCAACATTCTGGTTGTATTTGTTTTTATTTAATCGTAATCAACATTCTGGTTGTATTTGTTTTTATTTAATTGTAATCAACATTCTGGTTGTATTTGTTTTTATTTAATCGTAATCAACATTCTGGTTGTATTTGTTTTTATTTAATTGTAATCAACATTCTGGTTGTATTTGTTTTTATTTAATTGTAATCAACATTCTGGTTGTATTTGTTTTTATTTAATTGTAATCAACATTCTGGTTGTATTTGTTTTTATTTAATTGTAATCAACATTCTGGTTGTATTTGTTTTTATTTAATTGTAATCAACATTCTGGTTGTATTTGTTTTTATTTAATTGTAATCAACATTCTGGTTGTATTTGTTTTTAGCTGAATTTGATTGGTTAAACTTCAACTTGCATTCATTTTTACTTACAAAATCTTTTGACCTAATTATGTAAAATTTGAACAAATTTGCCATAATTGCTTTTAAGATTTGACAATAATAAATAACTACTATTGCTTGGCTCACTACACTATTCATGAGTTAAGACTGTTAAGCAGACTGTTGTTATTCCATCTTACTTGATTTTTGTTTTTTTATTAAATGTCTGATATATGAAATAGTGAAAGTGGAATATCGCAATGCTATTTATTTGTAACTTATATATAAACATACACAAAATTGTAGAATTAAATAGAAAGTATCGGTATTTCTTTGTAATTTGCGGTTGGTTTTGGTGTTTGAGGTGATCTGATTGCTAAGCTGTTTCAGCTCAGTTGAAAGTGTGATTATGAGGTCTATAATTGCAAAGAGACCAACAGAGTAGAGGGGCATAACGTTTAAACTTGAACCACACAGCCATCATAAACTATCGGAGCGATAACAACTACTGACGCCTTTCGCAAGTATTTTTCTCTGAGCCTTTTAACTGCGATCAAGTTTTATCAATTATAATCTAAAAACATCCTAGCTGTCAGATCCCCTCAAACATAACAAAAATTGCTAATGATAAAAAATCCCAATCCTTTCTAATAAAATGTAAACAAAATTGTGTAAGTTGATTTTTAACTAAAGAAAGAGAATTGAGAATTTGTATTCAAGATATCATACATAAATCATGGCATATCAGCCTACAGCTTATACGTAAAGTCAAAAACAATTCCACATATTTGTTTATCTAAGCCAACAGCTCAGCCTTCAAAACCACTAAATGCACAAAGGATCATTTCAGCTTACCACACTTCGACCAATCAAATTTCAGCTCACCACACTTTGACCAATCACATTTCAGCTCACCACACTTCGACCAATCACAACAAAGAATATTTGAACATAATGCTTTATCCCAAACTTGCTCATTTCTGCATTTGTGCTATGGCTTTTAAAGTTCTGCATAAATCATGCCCTAATATTTGAATTTATCCTTCCACACAAACAATAAACCTTGTTTTTTATTCTATTACACCAACACACTAAATCCACCACCATATGTTTCAGTTTATGAACTTTCTGTTGCTTCAAACTACAATTCACTATTCCAACTCTTCCGTAATATTATTAGATTACCAACTTTTAAAACACTTTAGTTCACCTCACTAAATAATTCCTTATTTCTGTCTTTTGATTTTTGTTTTGGCACCATTTTGTTGATGATTACTAACGCCAATAAAAATTTAGGCATACATACAAGGTGCGTTGAAGACTAAACTTATTACTCTGATGCCAATGAATGTATGCCGCAGTTGCAAGAATTTACCTCTATTTATATAGGCTCAGACCGTAGGAGCTCACTCTATACTCTCTCTCTCAGTTACACAGACATGGGTGTATAGTTGAAGCTTGAGATAGCAATACACTGAGTTACAAAAAGTTCCTTACTACAGTAAACCTACCTGACTTGAGCCGTTTCTATTACAGACTAGCCTTCATTGAGTTCTTCTTGTCTCTAGTCATTTTATCTTTGGGAATCGTCAGTATAACAGGAAATGGTAGCCCATACAGTATTAATGGCGAGTTTGGAACTGGTATTGCGTTTGGTTGCTCCTTTTTCTTTCTATCTATCACCAGCTTTGCCGCTTGTCTCCCCCAAAAGAAACATTGGGTAAGACTTTGCATTGTTTATGTATTATCATTACTATTATCATTACTATTATCATTACTATTATCATTACTATTATCATTACTATTATCATTACTAGTATTATTACTATTGTCATTACTATTATCATTACTATTATCATTACTATCATCATTACTATTATCATTAATATTATAATTACTATTATCATTACTATTAGCATTACTATTATCATTACTATTATCATTACTATTATCATTACTGTTATCATTACTGTTATCATTACTATTATCATTACTATTATCATTACTAGTATTATTACTAGTACTCTGGCAGTTGTAAAATGTACCAGATGTAATAACTATGTGCACAATTATTCCAAAATTTAGCTCGACGGTTGATTGTCACTGATGGTATAGTGCCGGTCTACCAAATCACAAGTTCAAATCTCATTGGAAGAAGTATTTTTTCCTAAACTGTAAGCATAGCTTCGAACAGAAAGATGGACAAACACGGTTCTTATTATAGTAAAACTTTAACTCTTTAAACTAAGATGAGCTCAACACCACACCAACATCTAGCAAATGATTTACATCCTCTATAAATGTTGCTGTATAATAGGAATGCCGGTATGAAGTATTGGTCAGATAGCCAATGCGCATCTGGTAATAGTGGCATTATGGTAATAGCAAAAATGCTTTACCAAACCTGTTCTGAAAATGTCATTACAACTAGTACGCCTGACAGTCCCGTGCACCATGAGAGATCGTTGTGAGTAATCACTATATGCGCAATTATCCAATGAAGTGGTAAGGTAGCTGAGTGGTGTAGTGATTTACCCTCGGTTTGTAAAATGGAGTTTCAATGTTCAATTCCCGTGTGAGGCAATTTTTTGGCGAACACCATTAGCTTGGCTTTGGATAGACAAACGGATTAACGAACATGGATCTTACAATAGTAAAGATTACAGTACTGGACACAAACACCATAAAACCTGTATTTGAACGGCACCTCTATTTGAGCGCCACTATGGGAGAAGGGTTGAAAAATAGAGTGCCACCCTTCAATTGAATGTCACTTCTATTTGACAATCTCAATCTTCACGAACCCATAATAGCGAGTGATCAGCAGAAAAGTGTCCACAAAACCGTACTAATATTGACTCAATTACATCACAAAAATTAATTTGTTCGTTGTTTTTGTTCGTACCAAAGTCTATTTTCCAACTGTAAGTCTTTTTTAATAATTAATAAAAATAATTAGTGACTGTATCAGTAGTTCCTCTTTAACACTGTCTTGATACTTCGATGTAGGAAAAGGTTTTGCCTTTACCCTGAAAAATGTGGCCCTATGTATTTTTAGGCTAACATTTTGAGGCTATTTTGATTAAACACAGTTTCTCTTTATTCATGCTAGAAGTTTCTATTCAAAATGACGCCACGTAAAAGGTTTTCTCTGCTAAAAATTGTTTAGACGCTAATATCGACTAGCTTAACGTTGCAAAAAAGGAGTTGAGGCCAAAAGACACTGGAAAGTATTGAACAGCCAGAAGAATATAAAATGGTTTCAAAGGAAAGCAACAGTCAGAGTGCACTTGTCCGAGCAAACGATGCTAATATTTTTGTTTTTGAAAATGTAAATATTTGTTTTAAAATGTCAAATTTTTTGTTGCATATATTATAAATTATAATTATTGTTTTTTATGTCACTTGTTCTTAAATATATCTTTGTAGCATTTAATAAATTATTATTATTATAAAACTTATAAATTTGCATATTTATACCATATTAATTCATAGCATCATTTCGGTTATATAAACTCTGCTAACAATAGATCAATGCTAGTAACTCTGTTCTATTGCGCATAAAAAACCAGTTTGGGCTGCAAACTGTAACAAACATATCGATGAATGCAATGAGCTTTTAAGCAACCATATTAATTATAGTTATAAAATGAAAGTATACCTTCAAATTTAAAACGAAATAAAAAATTTAAAAGCTCCAAAAACTTGCAAGGTTCTAAAATCATCGTTGATTAATCGCAAGCAATAGATATCAACTAGCATGTATCAGCTGCCTCGTGCATATTTATTTTAAAATCTATGACAAGTTGGACGTAAGTTAGCTAATCTTTTGCCTCTTTATGGGTAATGTCATACCACCTGAAGAAAAGAGCAAAATATAGGCAGAATTCGATTCACCTGTGAAAGAATTAAATTTATCTTCTCAGCATCCTGGCGAGGTGTTTGAAAAGTACAACACTCCCTTTATTTGAACACCGCCTCTAATAAAGAGCCACTCTAAGCAATGGGTTGAAAAATAGAGCGCCATGGCGTTCAAATTAAGGTTAATTATTTTATTACACGAGTAATAAAATAACTACCCATAAATTTCAGTAACTCAAGCTAGTAACTTGAGCTAACCTAGATTTTTACTATAATAAAAGCCGTGTTTGAAGCCATTTTAATAATCGTTACGCTATGTGTAATGACCTCAAGCGTGCTAGCAGTAACCAATAATATTTTTTCAAGCACTTCAAGCGTTAGTATTTTAACTGATGTAATGAGCATGCTCAAAATTATTCCATTGTATGGCAATGTAGCCGTTTGGTTTAGTGAATAGCATGTCTGCCTGTAAACTAGAAGGTTCCAAGTTCGAATCAAGTGCAAACTGGACTTTTAATTCCTAAAACATTATCGCTATCACTGGACACACGGACGACAAACGGCCAACAGACAAACGAAAAACACAGAGATTTATATAAATAGATTAACAAATAAGAAATTATGTGTGCAAGTTCTAACTATTGGCTGAAGATATCTATTGTATTCAACAGTGTACTACAGAATTTAACTTTATGATTTAAGTGTATCTCACGCTATTTACATTTGTTTTTATCCCATGGCCAAACATGAGCGAAGTGAGTGTTTGGGAGCTTTAGGATAAACACATATGTGCACAAAACTCCCGAAAAGTATTCTACAACGGCCATACCCAAACCCTTGTACCGAAATCCCATCAAAAAATTTAACCATTTTTCTGTGGAGTCATTTAATTATGATAATGATGCAAAACACATATAAACCTATTTAAATATGTTACCAAGTCTTTGAAAAGTATTGACAATATCCTAAAACTTACTCATCTGATCGGATAATACTTAACTAGAAAGATTAATTTGGCCTAAAATCGCCATTAAAACCTGACAAGCCTTTTTAAACAAAATTAGGACCGGCCAACAAAACGCTCAGAAAGCCGTGCGACAGATAGTAGAACCATAAAACCGTGAGCATTTCACGAGAAAAATGTGCACATTTCACTAGTCTATGGCCGAAATTACCCTTGGAATATCGTTTGTTGCTCTCTCTCTCTCCCGGAAGAAAGTTCATATTGGAAAAAGTTCATTTCCTGTTACAATGGTAAAATATTGAGGATAGTAACTTTAAGATATTGAGATTAGATTTTACTGAACTATACTTTTCCCTATTATTAGGGAAACTGAAACATTTGCGCACCATCAGTAAAATCCAATTTCAAAATTTTAAAGTTACTATTCATCTACTCACACAAACCAACTCTCAACATTTTACCGTTGTAACAGGAAACAAACTTTTTCCAATATGAACTATACTCTTCCCTTTCTCGAGTTTGAAACAATGACTTACTTCGCTAGGAAGCGCATCACTCGATTAGCTATCAATGACCAAATCCTACAACGTAAAAGAGAGGAGACTAGACTGCGCCACCTTTAACAGAACACTGCACTTACTAACAAAACTATTTCTATTATTTTCTATATTAACTTTTTCGAAACACTTTACATGTCTCCTTTTCTATATTTCTATTATTATATATTTCCTTTGTTATTAGTTTGTATACAAAATACTTTACATATACTTATATAGGGCCTACATATAAATTTATTTACAACATTATTCTATATCATATACCATTATTCCATTTATATTATTTTATATACAACTTTACATTCCCCATATACTTTCTATTCACAACATTCCTAACATTTTTCTATACTTATACTTCTAAAATAGAACTTTTTCGCCTTTATATATCTACTAGCTGTGCTACCCGGCATTGCCCGGGTAATAAAAAAGTCTTTGGACAGAAAATTGATTTGTATTTAACATATAACAACATTTGCCATTCTAACTATCAAACTACATATCATTAGAAAAGCGTTTTGTTTTATAAACAATGAGAAGTAGTGAGAGTTTTTGCTATTAGCCAGTTTAATAATGTGAGCGAACAGCTTCTCGTGACGTTATGCTATGACCCACTTCATACGCAAAACAGTTAGGTATTTGCTCTCATATAATGACTTATATTGGCAAGCTAGCAATTTGATTTCTGTAGTCTAGTGGGTAAGGCGTCAGACTAACAAACGGCAGAGATCAAATCTTCTTTGGTACGGAATATTTATTTCAAGATTTTCAGATCTATAGCCGTACAATCAATCCTACAAACCTACATACGACAGACTTTGTGAAATTTATGTATATAGATTTATATTACACCTAGCTGCATTACCCGTCTACAGGAATAGATTCACGCGCAGCGTAAGGTTTATTGAGAGTTGTCTTTCATACTGTAAAACAACTCCAAATATGCAGTTACATCTCCATCTCTCCCTCTTTCCCCTCTCTCCTTCTCCTTCTCTCTCCTCTCTCTCTCTCCTTCCCCTCTCTCTCTCCCCCCCTCTCTCCTCCTCGCTCTCCCTCTCTCTCTCCTTCTCTCCCTCTTTCCCCTCTCTCCGTCTCTCCCCTCTCTCTCCCTCCCTCTTCCCCCTCTCTCTCCCTCTTTCCGTCTCTCCCCTCTCTCTCTCTCCCCTCTCTCCTCTCCGTCTCTCCCTCCCCTCTCTCTCCCTCCCTCCCTCCCCTCTCTCCCTCTTTCTCTCTCTCCCTCTTTCTCTCCCTCTCTCTCTCTCCCCCTCTCCTCCTCGCTCTCCTTCTCTCCCTCTCCCCCCCTCTCCTCCTCGCTCTCCCTCTCTCTCTCTCCCTTTCTCTCCCTCTCTCTCTCCCTTAGTTCAACGCAACACATGCTGATAGACAACATTTTTGGTTTTTCTGTCGGGCGTATGAAGAAACAGTTTTCGGCGTGTGCCTACTTTTGAGCAGGCGACGTATAGCTGGTCATGGCTGATGCAGGGTGACAGTAAGTCGATAGCAGCTGCTCTCTTTCTTTCCACAATAGCGTATCACAACGCTCGGTGTTCTCGTGAAAGTTCTGTAATAGTAAGTTACAGTAGGCCTACTCGTAGCTGGAAAAAATTAGTAACTCGGCTGCTGAAGGAAATGAACATGACCCACTATCACGAACAGCGGCAAATCCAACGTTATTAAGTAGTGGAGATAAGAGAATTTAAATATCTACTATATGTAAATGTATGTAAATATAAGATAGTGGAGAATAACTGATACTTGCAATCTTACGCGATAAATCTTACAGCAATCTTACAAATGTTTGTTGTAAAATGTGAAAATAATTACGAAAAACCAACTGGTTAGATTTAACAGGAAAGATGTGTAAGCTAATACATCTAGCTGTACAACCCAGCGTTGCCCGGGTAATAAAAAAACACTGAACAGAAAATTGATTTGTATTTAACATATAACAACATTTGCCATTTTACCTAAAACAACTGTGAAGGGTTTCAAATTTATTTTGTCAAACTACTTTTAAACTTCATATAATGACAAAAAAGGTTTCGTGCAGGTCAAATAATCTTTAAAAATAAAACGACTATAAAGGGTTTAGATGTAACAGTGAAATAATTAGCAAGTAATAGCTAAATCGAGTCTGTTTTGCTACGATTACAATATGAGATGATTCGGTAATGATACAATTAATACGAACTGAGAAAACAAAATAACATTCGTGAATATGTTGAATTAATAATAACAATTCTTGCATAAGTGTGTATAAAAAAGTTACTGTTCCACCAACAGATATCCACCAAAACTCTGAATACGACGATACTGCTACAACGATATGTTATTTAAAAGTAAATTATTGTAGTGTCTTTGTCTGATCGAAGGTGAGAGAATATAGACGTTACTCCTACTCGAGATAATACATTATTGTCCGCGTGAAAAGTAGTGACCTTAACAGCGATTTAGCAATTGAACCTTAAGAAAAGCCAGAAATAGAGGTTCACAAAAACGGCATCGTGTTTCATAGAATTAATAAAATTTAGTCGCCAAATTCTAATATCGAGAGAGTCTATTGTCGATATCGTTTTGCCGAAAACAAATTAGCCTTAATACGTCGAGGACAAAAAAAGCATCGCGTGTCATGTAGCTAAAAGAAAGCCGTAGAGTTGTCATTATTACGTCATTTTGGGGTGAAAACGGCAAACGATGAATAGGTTATGAGGCGCAATAACCGGAGAATCCCGTTAACGCGCCCTAGATACCTAGTAGTGGCTAATAGTCGGAAAAGTACGGTACTCTATAAGGCGGACACTCACACACGCACGCACACACACACACAACGATTGCTGTTTATATAGTAGACTACCAAATACAACTGTAGTATCAACAATTAACCAATTGATCATATACCTGGTTTCAACCCAACTTTACCTCCAAAATAAACTGTTATTTGCACCTTTTTGAAATCGTTCTCCCTCAAGTTTATTTTATATCATCTCGAACAACTTTTATTTACACTATACTCTGTCAATTCCTGCTGACAACTACTTTTTCAATAACCAGCAGAACCCTTTCTTTTTTTCATTATCAGTTTGGTCGTGGGGTGTATGACAGGGGAATTTCTAGTTTGTTTATTTTATATTTATTTATATGTGTTCAGGTTCTCTTCTTCCTTATTTCGAACGGACTTGGGCTGTTCATCGGAGTTTTCATGGTGGTTTCATCAATTGTCTCTTTGTCATTTCCATTGAGGAATGGCTTCAAGCTTATTCCTTATGATGCTTATACCACAACAACCCCATCATCAACAAGTTATGACTGGAGGAAACAGTATGAAACGAGCACTCGTGACAACACAAAATATGTATGTATGACAAGAAATCGTTTGTTTCGAAAGATAACAGAACTCATCATTTAGGCAGGAAATGATATTAAATGAATGTATTGAATCAAGCTCCTCATAACACAGGGATTAGATAGACAAGGGTTAAGGGTTTTGGTGAGTGCTAACCAATGAGAGATCAGCAGCATATCTTCTATTAGGAAGCAAAATCTGATGCTTGAAAAATATATAAAAAAACTAAGGCCAAGTGAGTCTACTATTGAAGTTTTTGTTGTTATGTTTTCTGTGTGAATAGCTAAAAGATAATAAGTTACGCTCAATGGGCTTTGAATTGTAAAGGATCTGCTGTGAAATTTTACTTCTGCAAACTTGTAAAAACCAGCCACTTGGAGTCAAGAATAAAAGTACATGAATATTTAAGTTAAAAATATTACCAGTTTACAGCAGAGCGTTTGTTACAACAGAGTAGTCTTCTCTGAAAGCTGCTGTTGATCTGCCATGTCTGAGGCTGCAGCTTGGTGTTTTATACTAAAGTGTTTGCCCCTCCAGCTTGGGCATTGGCTGAGTTGACTGGTCAATCAGCTTGCATCTCATCTGGGGCCAGGCCGAGTAGTAGGCTAAGCCGGGCAAATGGCCAGGCTGGGTAGAGGGCCAGTCCGGGTAGAGGCTTGGGTCGTGTAGAGGGCCAGGCTGGGCCTCTACCCATTACATCTGAGCATCTCATCTGGAGCCATGCCAAGTAGAGGGCTAGGCCGAGTACAGTGCCGTGAAAGGTGGAGGGGCGAGC
This sequence comes from Watersipora subatra, assembly GCF_963576615.1. Lineage (NCBI taxonomy): Eukaryota > Metazoa > Bryozoa > Gymnolaemata > Cheilostomatida > Watersiporidae > Watersipora > Watersipora subatra. The sequence goes on from NC_088717.1 coordinate 40,114,889, forward strand.
AGGGTAGAGGGCCTGACTGGGTAGAGAATACAGAAAAACACTAAAGCTGCTGTATTTATAGAACCTGCAACCTGACAAACTGATGCTCTTTGTTGTTTTCTTTGTTTATGGTTCTTGTATGGCATAATTTAGCATAAAACATTTGTTTTAAATGAAATTATCGGCAGTACAGCAATAATATATATATATAATACATATATAATATATATATAATAGATTAATAGATAATAAAAGAGCAGTGTAAAATTTGATAAAAACTGTATAACTTAAAGTTTCATGCTAAAAAGATGTTAAAATATTTAGCGCTCATCGGACACTAATGGTAATATGTATCTTGCGAATCTTGTAAAGGAATACAGTACAATCAAATGAAAGCTAAAAGATTAAAACATTAAAACTATAGGATGGCTTGAATTTGGAAAGCATAAAATTACCTAAATGGCGGCATGAGGAAACAAGACCTCGTTTGTTGTTTAAGCTCGCCCATTCAGGTTTACATAAAATATAATATTTTTCAACAATACAAAGATTACACATATGTTTGTCGTTGTGAGTGACTGCGACTCTGGTAATAATACACCTATCGATGTTGTAGTCAATATCCTGGTCTTTCAAATTCCAGGCATACTTGCTGAGTTCGGTCGCCAAACCTTTTTCGCAGTGGCGGAAAGATGCGGTGTGGTTTCCGAACCTTGTTTTAAACTCGGTTGATGATAAACCAATGTAGGTTTCTGTAGAGTTTGTTGTTCGAACAGTGGCTTGATAGATGATATTGTTAGCCATGCATTCTCCCTTCAGTGGACAATGTGTTTTATTTCTACAATTGCATTTCTTAGTAGGTACATGTACATCTTGGCTAGGTGTTGATGGCGGATTAAATAATTTGCTGTTTTGGCTGTTGATGATAGACACCAACCTCGGCAAACAATTCTTCAAAATTTTAGACAGAGAATTCCACCAACAATCTGCTCTAAATAAGATTTTTAACCGTAACACCATCAAATTGAGCTATAGTTGTATGCCTAACGTGAAGTCTTCTATCATTAACCGCCAAAACAGCAAATTATTAAATCCGCCACCAACACCTAGCCGAGATGTAACTACCAGTATCTGCTAGTTAGCATTTTACTGAAGGGCCTTACAAATCTGCAAACTTTTTTAACAAGTTTGCAGTATGGTATTCTGCAATAACAAAAGTCTTTAAAATTTGCAGAATAATGATCTGGCTCTAGCAATGGATGTCTCATTGACCATCACAGGTTTCCTCGCCATATTCATCATATCTGAGTCTATATATATATTCTCCAAACTTTACTTTCTGGAAAATAAGCCACCGAGTCAGGTTGAGACGGTAAATCTCAGTGTAAGTAATAGATGAAACATACACGTAGGTTAGTATAGTAAGCTAGTGTTGCGTTTTACATATGTATATAATACTGAATCTATGAGTTTAAAGAATATTTCCTTGAGACTATATATATTATATATTAAAATGTGTATAATACATCACAATATATTACTTATGCGTTATATATGTATATATATTATATATGTATATATATATGTACATACCTATATATTTTGGTGTATATATATATATATATAATTTAAAAGAAGATAAGAGTTTTGACAATTATATTCACACTACTAATAGTTTCATGTTAAAAACACTCATCAGGTGACATTCATTTATGCTCAGAAGCTTATATACACGTAGGAACATACAAGCTAGGCAGTGATCTTATAAATGAATGTCACCTGATGAGTGTTTTTAACATGAAACTATTAGTAGTGTAAATATAATAGTCAAAATTTTTATCTTCTTTTAAATTATTCTATATGCACTGCCTTTATGGCATTGAGCACTTTTTAGTCAGAAGATTTCCACTAGATATATTAGTATATATATTTATATGTATACTACCAACCCGCTGTTTTATTTACGTGACATCAATTGAGTTTCTGCGCTTTTATTGCCACTCTGTACCAGCCCCTCCCCCCAGAAGGAGGAGGGGCTGGTACATGTACCCCTCCCCCAAAGGGAAGGGGGACTACCAGCCCCTCCCCCCAGAGGGAGGAGGGGCTGGTACATGTACCCCTCCCCCCAGAGGGAAGGAGGACTACCAGCCCCCTCTCCCCAGAGGGAAGGGGGACACATCTATACCTATAAATCTCAATGTTTGTTGTCTGTAAGTCCAGCTATAGCGATAAAGTTATGAGCAACGAAAAACCATCTTTTTGTTGGATTGGCACTCCCAACATTCAAATCACTAGACTAATAACAAAAGTGCATAACTGCAAGGCTAAACCGTCTGGTTAGTTTAAAATAAATACCATCACAGCCTGTGTCACAGCAGTGTCTGGAAGTATGTAAAACTGAATAAATCTTTTAATTATTAGTTATTTACACTGATATATATAATAGCATCAAATAATTTAGTTAGCGAAGCATTTTTATATTTAGCGTGTGATGTCTTACATAACACATGTTATGCTAGACATAACATATGTTATGCTACACATAATATATGTTACGCTAGACATAACATATGTTATGCTACACACGATATATGTTACGTTAGACATAACATAGCCTTGTTTGTGAAAGTTATTCACTTTCACAAACAAGAGGTAGATTAAAAATTCATTGCTAAACATATATGACAAAAGAGCTGCATAATGGAATTGATGTCATCCATGCGTATGATACCAACGTGCATATATGGAATTGATGTCATGCATGCGTATCATACCAACATGCATATATGCATTCTAAACATACACTTTTTTACTACATTCATAACACTTATGCAGGAACTATTCTCTAAATACATACAGTTTCAATATATTTATGAAGAATTATTAGTATTTATAGCATTCAGATCATTATGAAAGAAAGCAATCCAAAATCTGGTGAAATAGGATGTACAATCGTTAAAAACTACTGTCAATGTATTACAGGTGGCTGCAAGTGCTCTCCCAGAACCACTCACAGTGACATACAGTAAGTGCCCAATAACCAACTAACTAACTAACTAACTGGATTTGGACATGAAATTATGATCTGGAGCTCTTATACTACAAAATTATATAACAGCCACTGCAGTTCAACCTTACATTGATATACGTATTTTTTATAGTTTGAACGAGACAGAACAGCAAGCTCTAAAAGATTTGTTGTGTTTTAGTTCAAAGCAAGTTTGCATTGCTAGTACATGACTTTTTACAAATAGGAGCTGATTTGTTAACTTTCTCTTGCTGACTTATGGTCTATCTTTATGCTTGATGAATAATTCTTCGTCAGCAAAAGGAATCAGGATGATCAACAATTTTTTAATCATGAAATGGCTTTCGCAATCTTTATGTCGGGAGGTATAAGTGAGTGGCTCATGCTGTCATTGTGTACTTTTGTCGGTCATAAAATAATTACACTAGCTTTTGCCCTAATTTCTGCACACACCAGTGGTGCATTGGCAGCGGACAGATAGATAAATGCGTGTTTATCACTGTGTTGCCATGCATTGCTGAATGAGTTTGAAGTTGCTTCCACTTCAAATCATTGATACCGGTAAGATAATGCTCCCTTTTGTAAACAAAAATAAATCATTGATGACATCTTTTGGAGCTGAACTAAAATAAATCAGTATACCATAAATAATATGGCAAAAGATGAACGAATAATAAAACAAAATGTCAGATTTTGAGTTAACGTGGAGCCTGTGAAACTGGAGCGGAGTCAATGACTTTGTGACCTTATTACAAATAGTATCAACATGATTACTCCAAGAGAGTCGACTTGTACGACTGGATATTACTGAGAATAATTTCTATTTAAAATATAAAATACCATATAGTCAATTACAATTGTAAGTCATATTGTTTACAGTTTCTACAGCACCAGAGATTGATACAACTGTATCGGGTGCAAGAGCCAGGGAGCCTGCCGTAGCCTTCCCTAGATCAATGCGCTTACATGACGAGGCTCCACCGTACGAGGAACCTGGTCCAGAGTACAAACCACCAGCTGTAGATGACTCTTTACCTTCTTATGACTCCCTGCAAATAAAAAAATCTTGATGGGCTTGTCATACCACTGCTCAAGTGTTAAACAAGTATTATTGTACTGGTTTTAGTTGTAATATTTTTATTTTAATAAATTACAATTCCTTTCTTTTACTTTACGAAACAATGTATAATCAAATATTTTTGACGATGTCTTGAGCATTTTTAAATGCAGTTATTCAGAAGGTGCAACCAAAGATAAAGCTATTCATTTAAGACCTCAATTTTTAGATGTAAAGTTTTTCGCAAGAGATTGTTCGCTTTTCTTTTTTTGGTACATTTTATAGATTCTAGATCTTGCCAAAAAGAGGCAAGAATGAATTCAATCAAACCGATAGAAAAATATCAATTCTGTTTTATGCATGATATGCATTATTGCTCAAATAAAGCCAACATAGTAACTATTTCTGCTTACACAATGCACACACAATGCACGATCTGTGTAGATGATACAGTTAATACACATGAGAGAATTTCTAACGTTTCACCAAACTCTAGTGAAGCAGCGCGGTGCATTCTAATCATCTGTGCTGTCGATGTAGCAGAGAGCAGTCTAAGCGCTGATACTCTTTCTGAATACCCTACTGTTGTTTGCAGCTCAACTGTTTAAGATTACTAGACCACATCTAAAAATGGCAGTCCATGAACATATCAAATAACCAAAAGTATAAATAGGTTTGTAGGAAAAGAGACAGCAGGTGTGTGGTAACAAAGTTATGTTTTCATAAGCATAATTCTTATTGTTATGTTTCTGCACAGAAGCAATTAAATAGAGTATTAAATTAGAGGAATGGTTTATTGCACACTCCAGAGACAACTGATTTGATAACAGAAAACCCAAGTATTTATATGTTTGGTCATAGAAAAGCTTTGTAAAAAGCTACAAGCATTATTAATAGCTATAATGAGACAGTACTATATAATATTAGCTTGTATAAAGCTTTAGCTAAAAAGCATAATGTTTGTTGGCAAAGTACCAATAATACTTGGCACTTGCATGACACCTCCTCACTAAGCTAAAGGTTCTTTCTGGTTCTCTTAGACCTTCGGGGTTTGTCTCTGCTATACTCATCTCCATCAGGTAGACGAGGGTTGCGTGGTCTTCTTCTAGACGGAGGTTGCTCTGTTACAGTTGTAGGGGCTGGTAGTTGCAGTTTTGTCTCCTCTGTTATATCAGGTTTGTCTCCAGGGTCTTGATCTTCTTCTGTTGAGTATCTTGGTCTGAGTTGTTCAACATGTCTTCTCCAAGTAGGTCCCTTTGGTACCACTTTGACATTGAGACTACGAGTTCCATATATCTTAGTAACAATGGCTGGAACCCATCTAGGTTGTCTGTTGCGTCTAGGTCCATGATACAAGGCATAGCATGGTGCTCCAAGATTGTAGCTGTGTATCTTGCTAACAGTCTTTTCTGCCGATCGGTTGACTTCTCTGGATTGATGAAACTGTGCTATGTGTGCGGGTGATGGCAATAGGGTGTCAATCTTGCATCTCATCTGTCTTCCATTCAGCAGCTGACTGGGAGAGTACCCTGTAGGAAGTGGTGTCCTTCTATAGTGCATCAGGAACTGTTGTAGTGCAGATTTAGGTGAGAGTGACGATTTCTTCATGGCTTGTTTGAAGGATTGTACTAGTCTTTCAGCTGCGCCATTTGTAGCTGGATGGTAGGGTGCTCCAGTGAGGTGAACAATGCTTCTCTCTTGACACCACTGCTGAAACTCTCCTGAGGTGAAGCTGGTAGCATTGTCAGTGACTATGGTGTGAGGGTATCCAAAGTGTGCGAATATCTCCTCTAAGATGTCTGTGGTAGCTCTGGTAGAAGTAGATGACGTCCTGTGTATGCATGGATACTTTGAGTAGGCATCTATCATCACTAGCCATTGGCTGCCCATGAAGTTCACTGCATGATCTAGGTGAAGACGACTCCATAGCTTCTCAGGTAGCATCCAGGGATGTATAGGATACTTCTGTGGAAGCTTCTGGTGTTCAGCACAGGCAGTGCACTGTCGGCTTGTCTCCTCTATATCAGAGTCAATGCGAGGCCAATAGACAACAGTTCGAGCTAGCTTCTTCATTCTTTCCATTCCAAAGTGTCCAAGGTGAAGGATCTTTAATACTTCCTGTTGTAACTTGACAGGAATGACTACTCTGTTGCCATATAGAAGACAACCTTCAGTGATAGAAAGTGAATCTGAGATCTTGTGGAAGAGTGACAGCTGAGTCTCCTTCATCTCTTTGTTACCAGGCCATCCTTCTGCTGTGTAGCGCATTACTGTGGCTAGTGTTGGGTCTTTCTTTGTCTCCTTTGCTAGAACATTGTAGTCTGTAGAGTTGAGCTGTTGTCCAATAGTGTGAATAGTGCATACTGTATCAACATCATCCTCATCTTCTCTTGCATCAAACTCTTTATCATGTCCAACTGGCAGTCTTGAGAGGACATCTGCATTTTGATGATGCTGGGTAGATCTGTATTCTATGGTGTAGTCATACTGATTTAGTACCAGTGCCCATCTTGCTAGTTTGTTGGCTGCTAGAGCTGGAACTCCTTTGGTAGGTCCTAGAAGTGTGAGAAGAGGTCTGTGGTCAGTTACCAAGATAAACCGTCGACCATACAGGTACTGGTGATACTTCTTTAGAGCAAATATGATTGAGAGAGCTTCTTTTTGTATTTGTCCATATTTCCTCTGTGTGCTGGTCAGTGTTTTTGAAACATTGGCTATTGGTCTCTCACTTCCATCAGGATAACGATGAAATAGTACAGCTCTCAGTCCAGTTTCTGAAGCATCACATGAGATTCCAATGTCAAGATCTGGGTTGAAGTGTGCTAAGACACTATCAGTTGATAGCATATCTTTCAGTTTGTTGAAGCTCTTTTCTTGTTCAGTGCCCCACTTCCAGGTCTCTCCTTTGCGTGTCAGTTTGTGCAATGGTCCTGTGAGTTGTGACAGATTGGGTATGAACTTGCTGTAGAATTGTGTAGCTCCTAAGAAAGATCTTAGCTGAGTTAAGTCTGTTGGGACTGGCATCTGTTGTACTGCATCTGCCTTCTTTCCTTTAGTGATTCCCTTTGAAGTGAGTTTGTGTCCCAGATACTCTACTGTAGGTTGAGCAAAACAGCACTTATCTTTTCTACATCTGAGCCCTCTTTCTTCTAATCTTTGAAGAAGTCGACGTAAGTTTTGTAGATGGCTCTCTGCATTGGCTCCACTCACTAGTATATCATCTAGGTATACTGCTACTCCTGGGAGGTCTTGTGTCAGTTGCTCCATGATTTCTTGAAAATACCCTGGTGCTGAGCTTATGCCAAAGGGCAACCTCTTCTGTAGTAGTACTCCTCGGTGTGTTGATAGTGCTAGTCGTCGTTGACTTTCTGGTGCCAACAATATTTGATTGTAGGCATCTGCTAAATCAATCTTTGTGTAGCAATAGCCTCCACCTAGTTTTCTGATTAGATCTTCTGGTGGTGGGATAGGTTTCCTATGTGTTTCTAGCTGATTATTGATAGTCTTGGAGTAGTCTCCACATACTCTGATCTTCCCTGCAGCTTGACCTGTTGTAGATTTGCGTACAGGTACAACTGGTGTTCCATACTGGTTGAATTGAGTTGGTTCCCATATGCCTTTAGCTACACCTGCTTCGTATGCTTGGTTGAGCTCTTCTGTCAAGGCAATAGGAACTGGTCTGGGTCGGCAGAAGACTGGCTTTGTTGAAGGTTTGAAGTTTATCTCTAGTTCAAAGTTCTTGAGACATCCTAGCTCGTCTTTGAATATTTCTGGAAATTCTTTGCACATCTCCTTACACTTGATTTGTAACCTCCCATCTGGCTGGTTCTCTGTGATTGTTGATACAAGGTTCTGTTGTAGCTTGTCATCAATAGAGATGCCTAGTTGCTGTATAGCAGTTCTTCCTAGTAGGTTGAGATCTTGTACAGCACTAATCACAAATGGTAGTCTGGCTTCTTTCTGGGCATCCAATTGGGCAGTTAGCTCACATCTGCCAAGCGTCTCTATGAGATGTCCTGAGGCTGATTTGTAGTTAACTGTAGTAGGTTTTAGGTTTGGCTTTCCTAGCTTCTCCCATATTGATTTACAGATGAAGTTGTCACATGCTCCAGTGTCCAGTTCAAGTGTGAAGTTGTCTCCCTCCAGTTTGATGTTTTCAGCAAGTTTCACCATCTTGGTTGATGTGCATTCTATCATCTTTACTGGTTTTTCTGCTGCAGATGATTTCTTTTTCTTGCATGCTCTTTCTATGTGACCTTGTTTAGAACAAAAGTTGCAGGTGGCTGCTTTGAATCTGCAGTCATCCGCTGTATGGTTAGTTCGGTCACATCTGTAGCATAGCTTTCCTTCCTTCTGCTTGTCAGGTGTAGAGTTGTTTTTCTGGATTGGTTTGTATCTTGATTTCTGTTGAGCAACCTTGTTGACTTTAGACGAGTTTCCATAAACTGTCTCTTTGGCAACTTTAGCTGCTTCTTCTGTTTCCTGTGCTATCTGTATAGCTTTGTTGAAGTTGAGTTCATTGTCCTTGACCTTGAAGAGAGATTTGAGAACTGCTTCATTGTTTACAGAGCAGATAAATCTTGTTCTGAGAGCCTCATCTAATGGATCTGTAATGTCTATGAAGGCACATGTAGTTGCATCTTGACGAATTCTGGCAGCTAACTCTTGAATAGTTTCTCCAGGTTTCCTCTGCATGTCACTCCAATACTTGTAACGCTCTCTAACAATGAAGCGCTTAGGGTCATACTGGTCTTTGAGAAATTCCAGTATTTCATCCATGTTGAGGTCGTTGATCTGCTTGGGTGTTGAAAGCTGAGCTGCCATATTACTAAGCTGCTTGTAGAGTGTAGGCTGTTGGTTGGTGAGAAAAGTGCCAGCAATCTTGTCTTGATGAATAGAATTTGCTGCAATGAATGTGTTGAATCTGTCTATGTAATCTGTTAGTAGCTCTGCTGTTGGGTCAAAACCTGGGAAGGCTGGAACAGCGGTTGCAGCTGTTTCTTGTTTCCGTTGTAGGTTTTGTAGTAGTAGCTCCATCAGTTTCTTATTCTCCTCCATTCTTTCATCTTGCTGACGTCTGTATTCCTCTTGTTGCTGCTTGAACTCCTCATGCTGCTGTTGTCTATGCTCTTCTTGCTGCTTTCTCTGCTCCTCTTGCTGCTGTCTCTGGTCCTCCTGCTGCTTCTGCATTAGCTTGATCAGGTCTGCTACTTCTGCCATTGTAGTGGTGCAATTTTGAACAGTTACTCTTGTAATAAACTAGAACTCTTTGTATCGATTTTATCAATGATAAAATCTGAACAAAACTCTTTGTAACTGTTCAAAAGAGAAATCCTTGTCGCCAATTAGCTTCTGTTATGTTTCTGCACAGAAGCAATTAAATAGAGTATTAAATTAGAGGAATGGTTTATTGCACACTCCAGAGACAACTGATTTGATAACAGAAAACCCAAGTATTTATATGTTTGGTCATAGAAAAGCTTTGTAAAAAGCTACAAGCATTATTAATAGCTATAATGAGACAGTACTATATAATATTAGCTTGTATAAAGCTTTAGCTAAAAAGCATTATGTTTGTTGGCAAAGTACCAGTAATACTTGGCACTTGCATGACACTTATGTTGATATATGTTAATACTTATACAATACTATTGTATTAAATATACAGACAAATTACATAGTATATTTATATTAAATGTACAACTTATACAGTACCATTGTTTAAAATATACAACTTACATAGTGCCATGATATTAAATATACAGTTTACATTGTACAAAAAATATAAATTAAACAGTCCCATTGTATAAAAGATGTGTAACTTCTGTGTAACTTACACAGTATCATTGTATTAAACATACAACTCATAAAGTACCATTGTATTGAATATACAGCATACATGGTACAATTATAATAAATGTACAACTTACATAGTACCATGTACTTTTGAAAGGTTGACGTGCCATGGGATAGAGAATATGGCTACAGCTAAAAGATGTCCAGAAAAAATAGGTCTACTTTGGCATAAACAAGGTGAACATATTCTGTGATTTTGGTGTCAGCAGGTACTCTAGCGCCACTTTTCCAGATATATATTTGAGCTCTACACATCTTGATGGCTTGTCTGCTATTTCATGTAACAGGTAAAAACTTTGATGTCATGTATAGCTTTTCAAAACCACAGTGGTCCTCGAGAGGGACAATTACAGTAAATACTATAGCCAACCGACAAACAATTCAAAACACAAAAATGATAATGATAAAAGGGAAACATAGGTTTAACAACAGATACTCTGTTGGGATATCGATTTATTGGAAACAGGACATAGATTGAGCAAGACATAAGCTACTGAATAGTAGCTATTATAAGCTATAGACTATTTGGCAGGGAAGATAGTTTGAATCTGCACAGTGCTTCTACAGGTGAGAGTTTGCACTGACGTAACACCCACTCGAGTCAATTATAAATCATACCATGAGCGGTTGTGAATAGTAGTTTTTCTAAGATTGATCATCAACAGGTAACAAGACCGCTGCAGAGCTAGAAGCATAAAAAACTTATTGATAAAAAGATAGTATAAATTATGGTAATAGCATTATTATCTCCTTTTGAGGCTAATAATTTATTATAGTTTTTCTTCTGCCTTTCCCTCTCAAGTATATAGATAATTATTTTAATTTAGTATTATTTGTGTAACTTTCAAAAACTTAAAAAGTTGATTTTTGGATTCAAACTTACTACTTGAGCCTGCAACAGACCCTTTTTTTATTTACTTATATATATTACCTAGATGAATGCCCGTTTATGTTACACATCTGTCTTGAAGGTAAGAACTTTCCACGTAGTCCTTGTTATGTTAGATTTTCTTGCAGATTATAACCACAAAATGCACTAAATTTATTGTAGGTAACTACTGTCATTAAGGTTAACATATGGTTTTGTTACTACATTTTAATGATGATGATTTTGATGATTTTTACCAGGAGATGTTTGCATTAGATAATTACTGTGAGCTTCTATACCACTCTATACATCTATACGATATTTATGCTTTATGATGCCAACACTAAAACGAACTAAAATGATATACTTGTATACCAAATTTTTTTTTCGATGTTATCATAGCAAAAACAGACTATATTTAACACTTACTTGCTAATAATTTCACATTTATATTTAAACACTTTTACTGTTTTATTTTTCTTTCTAATTTATTTCAACAGAACACTTTTTTTATGATATGAAATTGAAAATTTACCTTTGTGTGAAAAATTTGAAAACCTTTGCAGTTGTTTTACTTTTTCTTTTAATTCATTTGAGCTGCACAAAAACACTTTTTCCCATGATATGAAGTTTAAAAGTTAGAATGATAAATGTTTTATATGTTAAATAAAAACAAATTTTCTGTCCAAAAACTTTTTTATTACACGGGCAACGCCCGACATTCACCTAGTTTACTTATATTAACTAAATGACTGCCCGGCGTTGCACGAGCAATAAAAACAATTTGTGCACAGAAAATTTAATTCTAATCAACATAAAACACTTTACCATTTTAAATTTTAAACATTTGCTACTCTAACTTTTAAACAAAGGTTTTTATTTTATTTCTATGTAATGCGTTTATTTCTGTGTAATGTGTTTATTTCTGTGTAATTCATACTGTACCAGCTGCAGTGCCTAATACAGTTCTATACTGATTACAACAGTTTTGTTAGCCAAGTGAGTTTAAGTGTTTATTTTTACATATGAGCCCATATTTCTCCTCTGATATGGCTTCACCCATAACGCTAGGTAAAGTGTTAAGCGTGAAGCCATGACAGATTAGCAATTTCAAGTTCAAATCTAGTTCAAAGTGGATTTTTTGTTCCTAAAACTTCATAGCTATAGCTGGACACGCAAACAGACAGAATACACACAAACACTGATATTTATATATAGATGGCTTACATTCCCAAATTCATAACTTTATGATGTCATCATAAAAAAACCTTTATCATCGTATGCCCGCAAACACAATTTTTACTTTTAAATGTTTCTGACTTCAAAGTATTTTGATTTAATGATTGCAATTCCTGCTAGGTTTTTGTTATTCTAAAGAACAACATTTGGAAATCCCTGAAAAAGCATCTTTAAAATTAGTTTTTTAATACCTTTCTATTTCTTAGTTGTAGTTTTATTGTTATAGAGCCAGAGCATAGATTTAAGGACTTAAGCATGACAGCTTAATGTTTGGTAATTTATAATTTATTTGGCATATTCATTTTGTTATATTTCATCATAAATTTATTCTGTTGAGTTTACATACAAAATAATGTTTATTTGTCTGGTTGCATATATGTAGAAGTCTTTGGTTTAGAACAAACAGCCAATCTTGTCTATATTTATTAATAGTGACCGAGATTGATTGAATTACGTTAAAGTCATGGATACTTGCTGATAATATGTTACAGTTGGAATTTTTTCAAATGCCAATGAACAATCTTTATGAACTTTGAATGTTTTTATGGTGTTCCAAGCCAATTTTTAATGCAAAAAACATCTTTTGGCCTTCTCCATCTTTTATTATAAAACTTTTTATCTTGCTATTCAGTCTGCCTATTTATGAGTTATTAAACAAACCATACCATTTATTTTGTCAAAAAGAAAAGTTGCATTTTATAACTTCTCAAATTCCTAATGCTTGTTTTTGATAAGTATTGATGTTTAATATCGGAGTCGTCGCCTGTTTCTTTGGTAATGAGGTGGTAAGCTGGTAGGATCCTTGGCATCCCCTTGGAAGGCGCTGTGCACACCGGTATAGTCTGGTAGATAGTTGATAGAGTGTCAACCAAGTGTGTCTTCACTTGTGCCTCTTTGCTGGTAACAGATTTGCCCGAGAAAGCAGTTTGGTCAGAACACCCTTTTTAGGTGGTGGGCCCGTGCTGTGACACATGAACGCGGTCTCTTCTTCAGAGCTCAGCAAACCAGCCAACACCTCCTCTCCTGACTCTACAGGCTCTAGCAGGTTCAAAATATCTGCTGAGTAGTGAAGAGTCTCTCCTGAATTTGCCATTGTAGTGTTGACAAGAGTACATTAAGGAGGATGAAGATTAGTATCTGTAGTGATATCCCTATGCCTTCGTGTGAGAACTGGTTCACTGGAAGATGCAGAAACAACGAGGCCTTGTTTCACTAATCCCCTTAGCTCCCCTTTCACCTCTGGCCCTGTATCACTACGCCTGTGGCTTTTTTGGTTGGCCATTACTATTGTTAGCCACTCCTACTCCCCAGACCGGTGTAATGGTCGAGTGAGCTCGGCTGGCCGGGCTGGCCGAAAGTTGTGCCGAATGACACTAGGAACCTTTTTTAGAGGCTAGGAAACTGGACTAGCGAGGGACTTGCAGACCAGGCTAGATCATCTAGCATTTCTGTTAGCTGCGCCTGTCTCTTTTAGAGTTCCAGTAGCCAATCTTTCAGTTTCTTACTGAAAGCAGGGGATGTGTAAGCCTCTGCCCTCTGTCTTACTGGCTCTAACTTGACAAGTTCTTTTTGTCTCTTGGCCTTTACCACTTTTTTGTTAGATGCTTTCGAGGGTTCCAAGGTGGCTGGGACCTGTCCGATCTTAGGCGGACAAGCATAAAAGGGCTTCAGCCGGCTCTCACTCTGCATTGAGACTGGCCCCATCACTCTATCAGGCACATATAGTTTGACCAGACCTTTGAACCTGGAAAGGCCCCATGAATTTAGCCTGCTACTGAGGGGTGCTCCCTAGTCTCTTCATTTTATTTAAAAGCCAGACCCAGTCTTCCAGTGCATACAGAAAAGGCAGTTTTTGGTCTTCCTGCCAGATGGCTATCTGCTCCTTTCGAAAAGTTGTGTGCGCCTCACCTCCTTTAGTTTTTTTAACATTTCCACCCCATATTCATGCAAGTATTAAGCCTCGAGGAGTGGTGGGTTGAATTCTTTTGGGCAGGAAGCTGCAATCCCATTCTGACATCAGCAAGATGGCTGTCTCTTCAGTGGATAAGTGTGGTGTGCCGTGATATGCTTGAATCAGCTAAATGAGCAACCTGTCCTACTCCTGTTGACCCTGGGTCAGTAGCAGTGCTTGCAGAGGGTCAATCAGCTGGCAATAATTGCGCTCGACAACATCATTGGCTTGGGGGTGGAGTATGAGTCTTCTCCAATAGCCAGAGTTACCACAGCTTGGTCATCAACTGACTCTTTGTGAAAATCTGCTCTGGTAACTACATATAAAAAAATTCACTCATCCAATGTACTCGTCACTACTGGAGCCATGGCTTTTGGAAGGGCTAGGACATTCTGCTGCCTCTTAAAATGGTCCATGAGTACCAAGATTCACTTGCTCCCTTTTGGAGTCTCTGACATCGTTAATCTGCCAGATGGTCATTTCCCTTATGGCAGATGAGCAGACCGAGCTTCATCGTATCTGGCCATAAGGGAAAGTCTGGACTTGTAGTACCTGGTTTGATCACAGCCTAAGGAATAAACAAATTTTATGCAGTTATGAGTTTTTGGCCTTTAAGCTCTAGCAGTTCCCAAGGCAGTTCTTCGGCCCGCTCAACAGCATGGTACATAGTAGCTACCGGTCTTTGGACAGTGGCTTGCATCAGAGCCAGCTCCTTTGCATTATCTCTCCGAGTCTTCATCCACACCATGCCAGAGTCCCAGAGTGGCCTCAGTCAGCCTTAAGTCAGTTTTTTTGATGCCTTAGCAGGGAATGAGCTCATTCGACTGCCTGTCTCGAGCGCCACTTTAGCAACTCTCGGCACAATGAATGTGCTTCTCTCAGGTCCCTTCAATAACTGGCTTTCTAAAGCAAGCTCTCTGTGAGTCGGTTTTCTGTTTCTCAGCTCGATCAGCTCACACTGCCAGCAGTCTGTACAGGTCCATTTACTGAGTCCATCAGCATTCCCATTGGCAGACATTAGCTCGGTGTTTCATTATATACTAGAACTCAGCCAGGATATTCAACCATCCGGACATTTAGTTGGAGAGCTCCTTCTGCCGACACAGCCACTGCAGAGAGGCATGATCTGTATGTTGGAGAAACTGCATACCATATACATTTGGTCAAAAGTAGTTCACGGCCTTTACCATTGCGAGCAGCTTCTTCCAGTCATGCAGTGGTTTTTTCTTGGCAGGTGTCAGTGTTTTGCTGAAAAACGCTATCAATCTCAACTACTACTTGCACCTGGGAGAGCAGTGCACCTACTCTGCAGCCACTGGCGTTCATATTAAAGATATACGGTCAGTTCGAATTTGGGTACCCCATTACAGAAGCTGTTGAGAGATGTTCCTTTAGCTTGTCAAAGGCCCTCTGCTTCTCCTGGCCCTACGCCTACTCTTTCCCCTTGCTCCCAATTCAGTTTAAAGGCTGCACTATAGTGGCAAACACTGAGGTGAGCCCAAATGGCAAGACCATCTACTTCCAAGCATGTAGCAAATCCCGACTACTCCTGTGCATCGGCATCCAAGGGTACCTGCCAATAGCCACTGACCATGTCCAGTGTGCTAAAGTACTTGCTGCCGGACAAGGTATTGAGGCTATCATTGATACGGTGAATGATATAGGCGTGTTGCTCAGTGACAGCATTTAGCCAATAGTAATCAAAGCAGAAACACTACTTGACATCTTTTTTCCGGACGAATACCACCCGGAAGCTCCACGCACCACCAATCGGCTCAATGAGTCTATCGTCCAGCAGCTCTCAGACTTGATGCTTGGCTTCTGCCTCTTTTTCTGGGCCCAGTCAATGCGGCAACCTTGGATATGATTGGTTCCTTCCTTTGGCGAAATGAATTGTTTCCCGTTGCATGTCTGGCCCATATTCCCATCGCCAGTGACCAGCAACCGTGCCAGTCGCTTGGCATGTCTCAGCTCTGTACAGTTACGTCGGGCTGTTTCATAGAGGTCTGTCAAGTGGGCTGGCCTCACTTTTTTGACAAGTTTACACCTGAAGTTGAAGCTTCCAAGTCACAGAGGGTGGTAAATTGTTTACCTGGTGGTCCTCAATTCCTGTGTATGTTTTGACTGTACTACCAGTTCAGAGGTGGAGGGTGAAGCATTGCTCGACTACTCTTTCTTTCAGTCTAAGCCGACTCAAGCTTGTAGCTAGCAACGGCCCTTCCGGACAGCCTTCAATAACGCCCAAAAGACTGTAGTTTTTGGTTGTTACACTGTATGTAACAGTCATTTCAGTCTTGGCTGGCACCACCATGTACCATACCACCTATTCCTTGCTAAACAGCAACGAACTGTGTCTATCCATGCAAGTCAGAGAGCGACCAATCATGTAAACCATGGACTACCGGAACTCCAGGGCACTGGTAGGCCACCAGGAATGGCCTCTCCAAGATAGCATACTCGCTGATGTGGCTCACCCAAACCCTCCTTGGTTTTCACATCCCAGAGCCGCACCGGCAGACATACGACTTTGTAGAAATTTAGCCTGGTCCCATTGGCCATGAGACTGTGGCTGCCGCTTTTTTTCAACAAGTCTCATTTGTCCTGGTAGAGCTTGCTGACACCTCCTTGCTCAGCAAGTTTGTGGTGCGCCTGGTGTTGAGCAGGAACTGAACAGGCTGCTTTTCCAAATTACCGGGAAGGGAGTGACTGGTGGAATTGGGCCAGCACAGTGCCTGCGCCCCAGACTGGCTCAGCACTACCCTAGCTAAGCCAGGCACTCCTGAAACTGCCAGGGCAGTATTCATGGGCGCCTGTGAAGTCTGACAGACATGTTTACCTTGGGTTGGTTTGAGAAAGCTTTGAGATCACCTTCAATGTAGGCTTCCAATGTGTACCATTTAGTCATTTTTCCGTTCAGCCTTAGGGCATGGTTCAGGCGCCCACACCCCTAATGCTGGCTACAGAAGTGTTCAACCTGCTTGAGCATTTAACGAAATACAAGTTGGGCCAGCCGTTAAGGTGGGCCTCCATTGTTATACCGGCTGACTTATTCAACCTGATCCTTGAGTATGCTTTCTGCTGAGCAGCTTGGTGTGCCTCGATCTGGTTCTGGTTTGTAGGTCTGGTTTATATGGATGAAATGCCTAAAAAATTAGAATGTAAAATGATGCTAAAATTATAGCTTGTACCCTACCCGTAATTCAACTGCATTTTTTGTCTTTAAATTTCTAGTTTGATAGTTATAAACTTTGTAACAAGCTTTTTAAACACAAATATGAAAAAATATAAAAAGAACAACATAAAGAGATGAAAAAATGTTATTTACTAACAATAGTTACTTAAGTTTATCTACTGACTAGCTGTGCCTTCCAGCGTTGTCCGGGTAATAAAACTCACTTTAAAAACAATGGGAAGTAATGAGAGTTGCCTACCAGTTGCTCACCTACCACTATTAGCCTGGCACATTGCCAAAGAAAAATAGTTTTAAAAATCAGCTTATAAACAATGGGAAGTGATGAGAGTTGCCTACCACTTGCTCACCTATCACTATTATCCTGGCACATTGCCAATGAAAATTTCAAGTAAGCTAGTTAATAAGTCCTAGGCTTCCAATGATGGTACGCCATGACGTTGCTTAAGCATTGTCCAGCTACGCTATTCTAATACCTAATAGCTATACGGACATATCAACATACTTTGAGAAATATATATGGGCATGTCCATGAATAGTAATTTAACATTTAGAGTTATTTGATGCCACTACACATGCACGTTTGCTACCATTATAAAATTCTTTGAATTAATTGATGCAGTACTTTCTTGGTTTTCAGATTATATAAAATTTACTGCTTTCAAAATAGTAGTTTCGGAGCTATAAAGTGCAACATACGTAAATGATGGGACATCACAAAATGTCCCAGCATGGGCATGTGTAGTTGGCATCCAATAACTCTAAATGTCAAACTATTATTAATGGCCACGCCCATATATAGATGGTGAGACTTCAAGCTACTTTCACCTGCATCGCCCATGGTATTAAATACAGTTAATCTCTCCTAGTAGAGACTTGCATAGTGGTCTTCTTATTCACAAAACGCATGCATATGGTTGTCCTTTAACAACATGTGAGAACAAAGCTTTGCTTCTCAAATCTTTCAGCAGCAAAAATAAATGTTGGAAACTTGTGCAGTATTTTTGTTGCTATTTTATTATAAGAATCCTGTTAGCACTAGCATTTGATGTGAAAAGAGTGGATGGAAAACAGATAGAAGAAGCAGTCTACAATAGTTCAACTTTCAATCATCTTTGAACTATCATCAGAGGAGACACTTCAAAATTTTTTGTTACAAAATAATCAGTGTTTTTATCAGTTTCCTATTAGCTTTTTCATTTCTTATCACTTCAATGGCACTATTTTTATTTCAAACAAAAATGTTTTTTCAAGTCATGCTATATGAGAATCATAAAAAGGGCAACAGTCAGGCACTCAAATACATAAACGCATTGGCAGCCATTTAGTTAGTATGCTTTTAGTAAAAGCATCAACTGTATATCATATCGCTGTGTTGTAATATATTTTTGCCATTCTAGATTTCTAAACTCGACGACCAATATTTTTAGGTTAATAATTTTGGCAAAGCTTTTGTAAATTCTCTAATCTTTATAAGCATTGTTATAATTAGTTTGGAGTGAAGTTTTGTAGCAGGAGTCTTTTTATGTAGAATTTACCTGCTGTGAACAGCTCCTTAGTAGCGATAATAAAACATGAAACAAACATACATGCACGGTGTTTGAATAATTGACTTCAATCCATCAATATATTGTTGTTTATTTTGACAATCAATATTTAAAAGCTTGTGACACACATCCTGGTGAATTTGTTTTTTTCAAATTCTGTATCAATGAGTTTATAAGTTTGAGGTATAAACCAGATAAAGCTGAATCTAGTGTATGATGTGAACTTCAAAGAATTAATTTTAATAGAAAGTTTTTAAATCCTACTCTGCCTCAAAGATGGCTGAAAGAGCGTCACATAGATTCACTCCTCTAAACAAATGGTTCATCGTTGTTATAGACAACAGTATATAGTTATACAGCTACAGTGTACAGTTAGGGTGACCAATAGTGGTAGTGGATGCTATGCAATTATTTTTATTAGTACCCTGGCAGTATAGTGTGCTATGACAGGATGATGATGATGTCATGACATGATAGCATGTCATGACATGCTATCATGTCATGCTATCAGGTCATGACATGCTATCATGTCATGACGTGATAGCATTTCATGATGTGATAACATGTCATGACGTGATAGCATGTCATGACTGTACACCAGCATGACATGATATCTGGGGCTTCAACAATGGCAGCAGCCTAATTTAATACAAAAATTGTAGTTTGTGGAATAGTGAGATATTTCTGTGCCAAGCTCTGGTGGTTACAACCAATATGATGAATATTGTTTTTAACTAATTAAAAATCAATATGTCCTTTTAGTGATATAAAAAAATCATAACATCCCAAAGAATTAATAATTCAAATGAAGATATTGTGAGTGCAATATATTAGACGAATCTTCATAAGTTGGTATCTCTACATAAGGCTAAATACAAGTTTTGCAATGTAGTTTTCAAGGCATTGCATGTTGCTTTATTCTTTCCTGGTACTTTGTCATTTATGCCAATATAATCATTATTTTTCATTTTTGAGCATGCGAAAAAAACGAAAAACAATTTTGGAAAGATAAACACGCCTGATGCAAGCTCCAAACAGGGACATAAGATGGTCATTTGTCGGCAAAATATAGACGCATGAAGTATGATGTCAACGCTAACAGTTAGCCAGTGCATGAACGTGATGCAAAACCACATCTGTTGGCTGCCATTTAATACATTTTTGCCATCCAGTTGCCAGGTTACATGTTTTGCATTCCTGAAATAAAAGATAATAGTAACATGAGGTTGAGACAGACTCCACAAATACTTGAAAAGTCTGCTCCGTATTTCTATGTTTCAGATTAACTTTCGAGCGGTGGTTAGAGAATTACATCAATCAGCTTCGGCACACATCTTGTTGAGTGAGCTAACCACAATTCTTTTATGCAACTAAGAAATTTGATAAATTGGCAATAAAGATTAGCAGTTCTCAGAATACATCTGTTTAAACCAATTAATGTATAATCTGCCTTCATGAATAAGGATATTGAATGAACAACCTTTAGATAGTCTATATATTTTTAGATAACATAATTTGAAAATCAAACAATTTTAATATAATTATATAGTATTGCAGTTTTCTTCAGTTGATATTTTGCAAACACCGCAACTCATTCGGTTCATTTTCACAACTTTAAAATGTTGATAAAACCTGGTATTTGATCGAAGCTACGCCTATTCAAGTATCAATTTGAAATGTTATCGGCAATGCAATTAAACTTGTATTGTTGGTTAACCTCATATACTCTCTTATTGTAAGACTTATTCAAATTTATTTCTGAACACATCTAAATTATATATACATGTATATACATCTCAGTACTTGTCTGTTTGTTGGTCTGTCGTTCGTGTGTCCAATTATAGCAATAAAGTTATAAGAGAGAAAATTTGTTTCATGCTGAATTAGAACTCAAAACCTCCAGGTCTGTTGACAAGCAAGTCCATCCACTAGGGCAAGCGGCTACATTGCTATACAATAGGATTTTGTACACATACGTATGCGATGATCGCAAATTGCAGTTGATTACTTCTAGCACGCTTGAAGATATTTATTATTTGGTGAGTGATCATTACGTAGAATGCCACGTAACAAGCTGGTTTCAGACGAGAGGCACGGTTTTTATTAGCTTAAGTTACTAGTTTAAGTTACTCAAATTAATTGGGTAATGATTTTATTACTCTAGCAACACCTAGTATTCAGCTGGTTTTAGATATATAAACCTGACACACATATTCTTTAACGAGGAAGATACAGTGACAACTTCATTTTTGCCAATTAGAGATGTGGCTGTCAAATCAGAGAACTATTTTTCAGATAAAGTAACTCTGAATCATTTTGCGCTTACATCCAGAAACTCCTCAATAATAGTATCAATTAAAAAGAGACATTACAACATTTATTTCTATTTGGCTAAGCAGCTTATCACTATAACTGTTCTCTCTAGAGAGCGGCCATAGTTTCAGATCATACGAAAATTAGATCATAGCTTTCAAACACTATGTTTTCATGCTTCAACTGGGTTCGGAGTTGCCCACCCGTGACAAAATTTCATCCTATTGTTTCAATGATTGGAAGTTGCACTATACATACATACATGTATACATACATGTATAGATCTTGCCAAGATCTGCAATGCTTCTCTCAAAACAGACTTTATTAAAGTACAATAACCTTTTCACAGCGAATGCCTTCGCACAAATTTAGCGAAGTGAAATCTTGGCGAATGCAGTAGGATTTTACCATTTCTATGATTTGTAGTGGAAGCCACTCAAAATCCATTTGAAGCACGAAAGCATGTTGGAAGTCAGAATGTTCCAATGAAGCAACTGAAAAGTGTAAATAGATGAAAAGGCATTCTACATTTACATTCTTTTAACCATTTCTTGTTAATCGTCATGCAGATCATCTCCTGTTTTCTAAGTCATTATTGAATCGAATGTTGTCAAAAAAATTGATTTGGCCCTCATTAATAATATAGCTTGTCTGATCAAATGCGAGCTTTAGCCGCATTTAGCTAAACCCAACTTTGTATAATCAAAAACCTTTTAGTTGCCCACTTTTACGTTTTGGCTTTTATGGCTGTTGTTCCCAGTAGAAGGTCCTGACATGAAAAACTTTATTTGCCAGAACTAATAGCAGTATGTTAAAAATGTAATCTGATAAGTGGTTATTAACCGACCAGAATGAATACTCATATAGGTTGAATGCTTGAGTGGTAGATGATTAGTCTATTATGGTAGTCTGTTATGGTAGATGAGTAGTCCTTTATGGTAATTGAGTAGTCTTTTATGGTAAATGAGTAGTCTGTTATGGTAGATGAGTAGTCTGTTATGGTAGATGAGTAGTCTTTTATGGTAGATGAGTAGGCTGTTATGGTAGATGAGTAGCCCTTTATGGTAAATGAGTAGTCTTTTATAGTAAATGAGTAGTCTGTTATGGTAAATGAGTAGTCCTTTATAGTAGATGAGTAGTCTATTATGATAGATGAGTAGTCTGTTATGGTAGATGAATAGTCTGTTATAGTAGATGAGTAGCCCGTTATGGTAGATGAATAGTCTGTTATGGTAGATGAGTAGCCTGTTATGGTAGATGAATAGTCTGTTATGGTAGATGAGTAGCCTGTTATGGTAGATGAATAGTCTGTTATGGTAGATGAGTAGCCTGTTATGGTAGATGAGTAGTCTGTTATGATAGATGAGTAGTCTATTATAGTAGATGAGTAGTCTGTTATGGTAAACGAGTAGCCTGTTATGGTAGATGAGTAGCCTGTTATGGTAGATGAATAGTCTGTTATGGTAGATTAATAGTCTGTTATAGTAGATGAGTAGCCCGTTATGGTAGATGAATAGTCTGTTATGGTAGATGAGTAGCCTGTTATGGTAGATGAATAGTCTGTTATGGTAGATGAGTAGCCTGTTATGGTAGATGAGTAGTCTGTTATGATAGATGAGTAGTCTATTATAGTAGATGAGTAGTCTGTTATGGTAGATGAGTAGCCTGTTATGGTAGATGAGTAGTCTGTTATGGTAGATGAGTAGACTGTTATGGTAGATGAGTAGTCTGTTATGGTAAACGAGCAGACTGTTATGGTAGATGAGTAGTCTGTTATGGTAGATGAGTAGTCTGTTATGGTAGATGAGTAGTCTGTTATGGTAGATGAGTAGCCTGTTATGGTAGATGAGTAGTCTGTTATGGTAGATGAGTAGACTGTTATGGTAGATGAGTAGTCTGTTATGGTAAACGAGTAGACTGTTATGGTAGATGAGTAGTCTGTTATGGTAGATGAGTAGCCTGTTATGGTAGATGAGTAGACTGTTATGGTAGATGAGTAGACTGTTATGGTAGATGAGTAGTCTGTTATGGTAAACGAGTAGACTGTTATGGTAGATGAGTAGACTGTTATGGTAGATGAGTAGACTGTTATGGTAGATGAATAGTCTGTTATAGTAGATGAGTAGCCCGTTATGGTAGATGAATAGTCTGTTATGGTAGATGAGTGGCCTGTTATGGTAGATGAATAGTCTGTTATGGTAGATGAGTAGCCTGTTATGGTAGATGAATAGTCTGTTATGGTAGATGAGTAGCCTGTTATGGTAGATGAGTAGTCTGTTATGATAGATGAGTAGTCTATTATAGTAGATGAGTAGTCTGTTATGGTAAACGAGTAGCCTGTTATGGTAGATGAGTAGCCTGTTATGGTAGATGAATAGTCTGTTATGGTAGATTAATAGTCTGTTATAGTAGATGAGTAGCCCGTTATGGTAGATGAATAGTCTGTTATGGTAGATGAGTAGCCTGTTATGGTAGATGAATAGTCTGTTATGGTAGATGAGTAGCCTGTTATGGTAGATGAGTAGTCTGTTATGATAGATGAGTAGTCTATTATAGTAGATGAGTAGTCTGTTATGGTAGATGAGTAGCCTGTTATGGTAGATGAGTAGTCTGTTATGGTAGATGAGTAGACTGTTATGGTAGATGAGTAGTCTGTTATGGTAAACGAGCAGACTGTTATGGTAGATGAGTAGTCTGTTATGGTAGATGAGTAGTCTGTTATGGTAGATGAGTAGTCTGTTATGGTAGATGAGTAGCCTGTTATGGTAGATGAGTAGTCTGTTATGGTAGATGAGTAGACTGTTATGGTAGATGAGTAGTCTGTTATGGTAAACGAGTAGACTGTTATGGTAGATGAGTAGTCTGTTATGGTAGATGAGTAGCCTGTTATGGTAGATGAGTAGACTGTTATGGTAGATGAGTAGACTGTTATGGTAGATGAGTAGTCTGTTATGGTAAACGAGTAGACTGTTATGGTAGATGAGTAGACTGTTATGGTAGATGAGTAGACTGTTATGGTAGATGAGTAGACTGTTATGGTAGATGAGTAGTCTGTTATGGTAAACGAGCAGACTGTTATGGTAGATGAGTAGTCTGTTATGGTAGATGAGTAGTCTGTTATGGTAGATGAGTAGACTGTTATGGTAGATGAGTAGTCTGTTATGGTAAACAAGTAGACTGTTATGGTAGATGAGTAGTATGTTATGGTAGATGAGTAGCCTGTTATGGTAGATGAGTAGACTGTTATGGTAGATGAGTAGACTGTTATGGTAGATGAGTAGACTGTTATGGTAGATGAGTAGTCTGTTATGGTAAACGAGTAGACTGTTATGGTAGATGAGTAGACTGTTATGGTAGATGAGTAGACTGTTATGGTAGATGAGTAGACTGTTATGGTAGATGAGTAGTATGTTATGGTAGATGAGTAGCCTGTAATGGTAGATGAGTAGACTGTTATGGTAGATG
Source organism: Watersipora subatra (assembly GCF_963576615.1). Taxonomy (NCBI): domain Eukaryota; kingdom Metazoa; phylum Bryozoa; class Gymnolaemata; order Cheilostomatida; family Watersiporidae; genus Watersipora; species Watersipora subatra. Next base: position 40,139,382 of record NC_088717.1, read on the forward strand.
AGTAGACTGTTATGGTAGATGAGTAGACTGTTATGGTAGATGAGTAGTCTGTTATGGTAAACGAGTAGACTGTTATGGTAGATGAGTAGACTGTTATGGTAGATGAGTAGACTGTTATGGTAGATGAGTAGACTGTTATGGTAGATGAGTAGTCTGTTATGGTAAACGAGTAGACTGTTATGGTAAACGAGTAGCCTGTTATGGTAGATGAGTAGTCTGTTATGGTAAATGAGTAGCCTGTTACGGTAGATGAGTAGTCTGTTATGGTAGATGAGTAGCCTGTTATGGTAGATGAGTAGTCTGTTATGATAGATGAGTAGACTGTTATGGTAGATGAGTAGTCTGTTATGGTAGATGAGTAGCCTGTTATGGTAGATGAGTAGTCTGTTATGGTAGATGAGTAGACTGTTATGGTAGATGAGTAGTCTGTTATGGTAAACGAGTAGACTGTTATGGTAGATGAGTAGTATGTTATGGTAGATGAGTAGCCTGTTATGGTAGATGAGTAGACTGTTATGGTAGTTGAGTAGACTGTTATGGTAGATGAGTAGACTGTTATGGTAGATGAGTAGTCTGTTATGGTAAACGAGTAGACTGTTATGGTAGATGAGTAGACTGTTATGGTAGATGAGTAGACTGTTATGGTAGATGAGTAGACTGTTATGGTAGATGAGTAGTCTGTTATGGTAAACGAGCAGACTGTTATGGTAGATGAGTAGTCTGTTATGGTAGATGAGTAGCCTGTTATGGTAGATGAGTAGTCTGTTATGATAGATGAGTAGACTGTTATGGTAGATGAGTAGTCTGTTATGGTAGATGAGTAGCCTGTTATGGTAGATGAGTAGTCTGTTATGGTAGATGAGTAGACTGTTATGGTAGATGAGTAGTCTGTTATGGTAAACGAGTAGACTGTTATGGTAGATGAGTAGTATGTTATGGTAGATGAGTAGCCTGTTATGGTAGATGAGTAGACTGTTATGGTAGTTGAGTAGACTGTTATGGTAGATGAGTAGACTGTTATGGTAGATGAGTAGTCTGTTATGGTAAACGAGTAGACTGTTATGGTAGATGAGTAGACTGTTATGGTAGATGAGTAGACTGTTATGGTAGATGAGTAGACTGTTATGGTAGATGAGTAGTCTGTTATGGTAAACGAGCAGACTGTTATGGTAGATGAGTAGTCTGTTATGGTAGATGAGTAGACTGTTATGGTAGATGAGTAGACTGTTATGGTAGATGAGTAGACTGTTATGGTAGATGAGTAGTCTGTTATGGTAAACGAGTAGACTGTTATGGTAGATGAGTAGTCTGTTATGGTAGATGAGTAGACTGTTATGGTAGATGAGTAGACTGTTATGGTAGATGAGTAGTCTGTTATGGTAGATGAGTAGTCTGTTATAATGATATAATGATAAGAAAACCCCTGTAAGTATCAAGATGAACTCAATGTTAGAGGCGTAAATGTGAGCCTGTGATAAAATTGCTGAGCCAGAAATTGTGACAAGTTGTTGTTAGATATTGACCTCTTGGCTCACGGTCATTAGGAAACAGACCTTCCCTATTGTAGAAAATTGTTTAAAGAAGCAATGATATGTAATCTATATATGACTGTTTATATTGACAGCTAGAGACTTGAACTACCATTTCCTTCTAAATAGGTCCTTTTCATGAGCGACCAGTGGAATAATTTCTTACATGTGAAAAAACCTTTGCAGGCTAGTTAGACATGTGTAAATATGCATGAAGGAGCTTTGAGAGGATTATTTCTCCGGTACAAAGCTCAATAACGGAGACTTTCGTAATGCTCCAATGCACCGACAAGAACTAGCGCTAATCTCAATACACGCATCAGCCGAACAAGTGAATCAGATCTGGTGACGGTTAGTTGGCTACAAGGATGAGGCTGGTCAAAGGAATCCTTTCTGTTTTAGGAGGGTACATTTTGCTTTCTACACTGGGCATCTTTTTTTCATGGGGTAAGTGGTAAAACATACTAACACCCCTAGGTACGCAGTAGGGATACAGTAGGTAAAGTAGTAGTAGCAGTAGTAGTAGCAGTAGGAGTAGTAGTAGTAGTGGCAGTAGTGGTAGTGGTAATGGTAGTCAAGCATGATGTTTAACACGTAAAAGGAAATGCACCATTAGTTATTATAAAAGGGTAAGTTTGATATTGTAAATATCACTCTTCCTTAGGAAAAATAATGTGCAATCCCTCAAAAGGTAAACTCAATGTACCATTTCTTTCCTAAAATAAACACATTTGTCTAATATGACAAACAAATAAATGGTTTTTGTACTATGCAGTGTATTAATTCAAGTCAGGCATATGACTGGAACTGACATCAAACCTAAACACAATATCTGATCATTTTTATGAATGAAGTGAAGTGTACACAAAAGACATGACTGAACAGTTCAGAGTAGATTTTCAACTCAAACTATGCTGTATTTGTCGATGACATAAATACTACTTACATCTAAACCCGTTTTGGCTATAATAAGATTCGTCTCTGTCACTTTGTTGGTTCAGAGCCACAGAGTTCACAGTCGACAGTTCACTATTCACGTAGATCATTGTTTGAAACTGGGAAAAGATTCTATCATACAGGGTTTGAACCTATGACAACAGGTTCTTCGGCTTCCCCGTCCAGCTTGCTACTACCTGCGCCCATCATTCGGGATGCATGTTTTTGAATTTTTAGGCACATACTTATATCCTGTGCTTTGTCAGCACACCCGACAATCTGTAATGGCGCACTAAGCTGCTAGGATATTAGTGTTTTATAATATATCCTTATAGTGGCAATCCAGCTTACCTCACTTCTACTCATTCCATCTTTGAACATATATTATCGTACCAAACTTACTCATTCCACATTTGTGTTACAGGTTTCAAAATCCTGCATAAACTATGCGCAGTATGTTTATATTTATCAGTCCACACAACATATGACCAACATCATTCTTTATTCCGTGACACCGACATACTACATCCGCCATCATCTGTTTCAGTTTATGAACTTTCCGCTACTACTATACTTACGATTCACTATCTTGACTTCTCAGCAACACTAATAGATTACCAACTTTTAAAAAACGTTTGTTCAACTCACTCAACAAGTTCTGTATTTTTTTTCTTTCTTTTGGCATGTAATGAGAAACATCAATTTGTTGACGATTACCAAAGCCAATAAAAAGTTATACAAATTCTTGTAATTATTTTCAATGACAATTTCCAAAAGAGCGTACATCATAAGATAATTCTCTTGCGCATGTTTGTAGCAAATTTCAGCCCATATGTGATCTCCTACATAAGACTATACTCAAGCCCTAATGATTTGGACTACAGCTGTGTCTTATGGATTACCGGCTTGATTTCAGCTGGCTTTGGTATCACCATGTACATATCTGGAGTTCTTGAGAATAAAATTGGCACAAGGGCTGTGACAGCGATCGGCTCAGCTATTTGCAGGTACTTTTTCTTTTAACCTCATCAATCATCGCTTTCTATTTCTAAAAGAAAATTAGCTCTATAGATGATTAAGAGTGTGAGAGGGCAACTTTACAACAGAGGGCAACAGTTTCTTGTCTTACTGTTATTTTAGCTGTACACAAGAAAACTGTAGCTATGTTACTCTAAAACTGTTTGCTGGAATGATGACTTTCTTGGTAATCTGCTGTAAGATAAATTACGCCAACATTTTAATATTGATAAATCTAACACCGTTATTGTGCGTGTGTGTGCGTGAGTATGTGCGTGAGTGTGGGTATGAGTGCATGCATGCACTTGTTTGGGCATGCATGTGTAGTAGGTGTTTGTTTAGGGCATGTGTGCCTGTGTGTGTTTGCGTGTGTGTGTCTTTGCGTGTGTGTGCCCGTGTGTGTGCGCGCAAGTGTGCGCGTGTGTTTGGGTGTGTGTGTGCGTGCGTGTGTGTGTCCATGTATGTGTGCCCATGCGTGTGTGTCCATGTATGTGTGCCCATGTGTGTGTGTCCATGTATGTGTGCCCATGTGTGTGCCTACGTGTGTGTGTGTTAGTGAGCGTAAAAGCTATTCATTTTCTGATTTCTTCACAAGCCTAAAATTCATACATGTACCTTTCAGAGGCTCCTTTGAATCAGCCTTTTAAACACCCACCTGCAGGTTATCTTATCAAATATGAGAGAACTGTCTACTATAAAGTAATAAATCTCTATACTTGTATTTCTCTGAAACCATTTATAGATTTGCTTCTTTACGTTTGCCTTTTGCATGATGAGCTGTTGAAATGTTCATGACTGTCTTGTATTATAATATGCATTACATATTCACATAAATAGTGAGAACATGGTGAAAAAAATGGCTGTTTTCATACTTTTAGAGAAGTTCAGGGCAAAATAATTTGTAGGTGTTTTTTTTAATATTTATAAGTTTTAAACCAAATTTTCAGCTAATAGTAATCCTTGCTGAGTTGAGAGCTATTATATTAGGAATGTAATCTTGCTGGTATTTATAGACAGAACAGCATTAGGATTAAACTCCTTTCTAATGAGTACCCAAAGAGTTATATGGAAGAGTAACGGATCTATAATTGTATTTGGGAATAAAATCTTTTTATAGCTAATATTAGGCTGCCTTAAATGAATGCCGTCAAAAGTGTTGCTTAACCGGAAAACATGGAAATAATGCATTATCTGGATGGTTGGCTCCGTAACCATACCAATAAGACTTTAGATTTATCATTGAACTGCCTCACTGCTTGTACGCGAGTGTGCGAAAAGATTATATGTAATTTTAGGAACAACTCTTTATTAAAGTTGCCTGCTTTATAAAACCATTTTTAAACTCTATAATACTTGAATCACCGCTCTCGTCTACATTAAAAATGACTACTCTAACTGGCCGGTAGCGTGTTGTTTATTGTACTTTTTGTATTGTAGTGTTTCCTAGACAACTCTGTGCAACCTCAATTTATATGTCTTTTTATGATTTCTTTCAGCTTGAGCCTGTTTATCTCAGCCTTCACTATCAAGGTTAACTACTTCCTGTTTTGTACTACATTTGGTTTTATGTATGGGATAGGATACGGGTTCATCTACACACCTCCAACCACACTTGTTATGAAGGTAACCTTTCCTGATATCGGTTTATAGCCTGACTCAATAAATCAACGCAATTAGTTAATAAATTTCCTTATTACATACTATCATTACTATTATTTATTATATTCTTGTGCTTAGATGTTTTGGTTGGCTGTATCACTGTAGATACCTTTGTCAATAGCTATAGGGTGAAGCTGGAATCTTTGGCACTTTTATCTCCTGTGTACTGAAGAATAGATAAGTAGTATAGTTGTACACTCTTAGTTATATCACAGTTATATCACAGTTATATCACAGTTATATCACAGTTATATCACAGTTATATCACAGTTATATCACAGTTATATCACAGTTATATCACAGTTATATCACAATGAAGTCTTATTGCATTTTTTGGTTAGCTTACAGCCATCAGACATCGTTTGAACTATGCCATTTGATGACAATGGAAATGCTTGAAATTGTCTTCATTTTCAACGCAAATTGTTTTATTACAAAAATCCATGAAGGTGTTAAAACATCTTAAAGCATGTAACGATGGAAACTTAGATTTCTGCAAGATTGTTGTTTGAGTTGAGATACTGTGATAGTGGCGATATGAAGTGTATTTATTCACATTAATTCAAAGCACACGTTAAACTGTCGGCTTAAACATGGCTGACGCAAAACCGAACTAATGTATGCAGCTAGAACGGCTGTGAGGTGAAACCCAGCTACGAAAGCACGACTGTTAGAAAATACATACCAAGAGAAAACAACTCTTAAACAATACATAGTAACTTAAAAACAACTCCATTGCTAGTTAACAGTCCTTGTATAATGTCACAATTTCTGCTAAGTTGCTTGCAGCATGTATTAGTCATTGTAATATATGAGACAGATGAGAGTTCAGGATGTGTATGTGTATGTTTAACTGACTAAACAACAACTGAACACAAGATAATAACGGCTAGACAGGATAATGACAGGATAATAACTTTAGCAGTATTGGTCACACAACTATGTAAAATATAGTTTGCCCGGATTACAACATGTGATGACTTGATAACAGTTATGAGTCATATAGATCGTAGCACATTTGTAAAAACAAAACGTCTAAGGTTGTCAATTGAGCCTGCCATTGCTAGAAGTGGGCCAACTTTAGCATAGTAAATAAGCCTCAGTAAGTCCACTCTTTATACCTCTTCCGTCACATACACATTGGTTAACCTGACGAAACCTTGCAATTAACATACTAAAGTTTATTATTAAACTTTTGAATGCAGCAGAACGGTGTAAGCGGTCAAGTGTCAGTCTACTACAATGAAGGTCATGAGTTCTAGGCCCGTAGAAAGCAATATTTTCATATAATTCTTTCAAGATTACAAAATTAAAGATTCATAAGACAGCAGACAGACAGTTGTGTAGAAAAGCTTTCTAAGTTACAGCTTATAAAAGCTGCTTGAACAGTAAAGAGAATGTTGTATCTTTTACGTATATTAAGGCAGTTTGTGGTTGTATAAAAGAGAATGTTGTATCTTTTACGTATATTAAGGCAGTTTGTGGTTGTATAAAAGGTGGAAAGTTTTTCACTTTTAAGTTACGCCTTAGTTAGCAATCTTACCATGCCTGTTAAACCATAACACTTGTACAATATAGAGTACGATGATATCTTAAAAACATATACAAATAGTATGTCAGACAGCAATAGCAAGGCAGAGTAATCTGTAGCTTAAAACATATCCAACATTTCAGGTTATACTCATGATAGTCTTTACATCTGGAATAATGTATTCTGTTAGTAGGAGACACTGTAGACAATTTAATTGCGGAAATAAAAAGAAATTAAGAAGAAGAAATTAATTGTAGAAATAAAAGGAAATAATAACAATAAAATCTATTTAAGATTTTGGTAACATATTGAACATCTTTAATTTGGCCAGTATTGTCATTTATAGTACACTTTTAGAATAACTGAACTTTTGCAAAATTATGTTGTTCTTGTACAACACCAAGGAAAGTAAAAATAAGATTTCTCTAAGATTTATCTGCTCTTAACTAAAACAATAAATCTATGATAAAGTATGAGCTTTACCTAACACAAGATCACGAGCTTGTATGTTTTGCCTCTTAAGTCTCAAACGCTTCAAAAGGACTGGCGAGTAGCCAAACTACTTACATTTAAGTCATTCCTCTTTTGAGATTGAAAACGGAAAGTTTAAAATACTACTATAAATAAACACAGAAAACTGTATTGTTTGGGGTTCAATACGACTTTTCATCTTTAAATCTCGATTAATACAAAGTTTGGAGCCTTTAAAAGAGCATATTTAGACTACATCTGCAAAGAATCTCATGGTGAGCAGTTGAGAAACCTCAAAACTTGCAGCCAATTGTTTAGTATATTCAAGTTTTTGAAACAAAATAATGACAATGTCAAGCATATATAATAAATGCTGGCCTCTTTTATATTTTTTTACCAAATTCTAGACTCTATTTGCCAAAATCACAGCAACTGTTGAGACTTCAAGCAATATCACATGCCCTTTTTGACAAAGCAAGTTTTACAGATGAAGAGTTTTGGAGGTTTTGCTACGCTATCGGAGATCACTGATTTAATAATTTCATCTAATCATTTAATTCAATATTTCTGTTTCAGAAAATATTTTTGCTTTGAGCTGTGTTTTGCAGTGGTTTCCAAATTATCAGACAACTACGGTGGCCATTGTCCTTTTTGGATCGACTTCTGGTGGACTAGTGTTTAACCAAATAGAAGTTGCTTATGCAAACCCTACAAATATAAAAGCAGAACAAGTTTCCATCATGAATGTTACAGACCCAGACAAGTAAGTACACAAAACCTTAGGTACATGGAATAGAAAAAATAGCCTTTTTTTAAAAAGCTCAAAAAAACAAAAGGAAATATTTTTTTTAATTGAAAGGAGCAAATTACAACTTGTTTCTCATAGCAGTTTCTAAAACTTATGTAAAAATTGGTTTCGATGTTTTAAAGCAACATGAGTGACTACAACATTTTAAAATTATGTTCAGGCTTAGCTTTTTGTGTTTCTTGACATGCATTATGTTTTAGCGGCTTATTAATTATTTAGCTTAAACTCTTTAGCAATCAAATAAAAATGTATTTTTTTGATCTTGCTAATTTATGACATTAATCTTTTATAAAACCATAGTTGAAAGTTTTTTGTTAGTTTATTTACCTTTGGACTTTTTAAACCTTAAGAAGGAAAAAGAAATTTTTATTCTGCAACCTATTTTCTAACTATTACCTGTTAAGAAAATTTGTTTTTCCTATAAACCGACACTCGAACAATCTCTAATCATTTGCTTTTCAACTAATAAATGTGGGAGATCTCATGGACTAGAAACAACTACAGTAGTTTGATTGACAGTAAGCAACTACAGTAGTCTGATTTACAGCAAACAACTAAAGTAGTCTGATTGACAGTAAATAACTGAAATAGTCTAATTGACAGCAAACAACTAAAGTAGTCTGATTGACAGCAAACAACTAAAGTTGTCTGATTGACAGCAAACAACTAAAGTAGTTTGATTGACAGCAAACAACTAAAGTAGTCTGATTGACAGCAAACAACTAAAGTAGTCTGATTGACAGGAAACAACTAAAGTAGTCTGATTGACAGCAAACAACTAAAGTAGTCTGATTGACAGCAAACTACTAAAGTAGTCTGATTGACAGCAAACAACTAAAGTAGTCTGATTGACAGGAAACAACTAAAGTAGTCTGATTGACAGCAAACAACTAAAGTAGTCTGATTGACAGCAAACAACTAAAGTAGTCTGATTGACAGGAAACAACTAAAGTAGTCTGATTGACAGCAAACAACTAAAGTAGTCTGATTGACAGCAAACAACTAAAGTACTTTAGTTTACAGCAAACAACTAAAGTAGTCTGATTGACAGGAAACAACTAATGTTGTCTGATTGGCAGGTACTTTGAAGATGAGAAGATTTTGGAAAAGATTCCATCTTTACTGATGGTCATGGCTGGTGTGACTATTGTTATGCAGCTAACTGGCATTTCTTTGTTATTTTCTCCTGAGCCAAGCAGAAAAGAAGAAGAAAAACAAGATATAAAGAAAAGTCATGAAAAAGAGAGTCTCCTCAGCTCGGAACAGAATAGGTACGTATGCTGCTAGAATAGGGACGTTTGTGATCTACTCTTTACTGGTTATGCTACAAACAACTACAGACATCTAACCTTCAGCGCTTTTCTAGCAATCTAATAGTATTCTGACATTTTGTAATTACTATAGTTTTTTGTAGCTAATGATAATAATAATAATAATGATTAGCTACAAAAAAAATACTAATTACAAAATGTCACGAACACTATTAGATTGCTAGAAAAGTGCTGAAGGTTAGATGACTGTAGTTGTTTGTAACCTTTAAACAGATCTAATTTAATATAATCTAATTATTAGATTATGCGTGAAAGTAGGAAATTTACAAGCAGATGGACCTGAGGTTATTTGTCGGATATATCTAGCCGCTGCTAAATTATCATGCTGTTAATCGCTCTAAGAACTATTTACAATTTACATTCTTAAAGGTTGACTTGCAACAAAATTCACATACAGTTATTTGGTATCAAAAAAGTTACCATGTCTTACTCTGATGCGATGTAGTTGCAAAATATGTGGAAATGTGATTACAAGCTCTTAAAAGCTAAAAAACGAACAGTTAATCGCAGCCATCACGAAAACGCCTTAGCTTGGAATCCATTTCCAAAACAGATCGAATGGGTGTAGCTGAACACCATGGCTTCTGTTTATACTTTCATGCAACCTCATTCGTCAAAATATTTTCACAAATATACTCCACGTGTTTTATAAAATCATGTCTATTGTCCTTACGTGTCTATTTCGTCATCATTGTAACGTTGTCACGTTGAGCACTGAAATCTCAAAACCTACTGTAAAAACTCGTTTAATGTTTTAACCTTAGCTCGAAGGAGTGCATATCATCCTCTGATAAACATGATGAACCTGTTGGTCACCTGCGATCGTCGAAAAATGCTGCAGAATTTGTTCGCACAACTTGGCAGAAACTGTGGGTCACATGGTCAGATTATGACTAGATGATTATAGACCAGGCTGAAACGATACTGTAAAGTAGCGAGCATTTATGTTTGATACAGGCTTTCCGGTAGAACCCGAAGTGTTTGTCATAAACTATTGCTACGAGACGTTTTATATTGAGCCTTTTATCGACCTTTAATTTCACATGATAACATCATGTGTCAAAACAATAACCAAAATGTTGGACTACCTCAGCCAAATAAAGAGATTTCAAACTTTGGCATTTTTGTGATGGCTGCGGTTAACTGTTCGTTTTTGAGCTTTTAAGAGCTTGTAATCACATTTCGACATATTTTGCACCTACAACACAGCAGAGTAAGACATGGTGAGCCTTTTGATACCAAATACCTGTAATGCAAATTTTGTTGCAAGTGAACCTTTAACAATTATCCACCACTCTCTAGGTAAATAATTTTATGCACAATAGAGCGTTTTGTCATTAGAACTCTAGGATTTTTTGGCATCATCAGTTAGGTCATCTCTCACCTAGTGTTTTGCAAACTATACCAACTAAGATTCAAATTTGCACAAATTGTTTGTGCTGTCAGTTTTAATACAGTTTCAAGCTGCCTCAATATCAGATGCTTTAAAAATGTTTATTTTCCTGTGTTGTAAAAAGTTTAAGTACTACTGTTGATGGGCATAAATTTTATGTACATGAATTTGGTTTGCAGCTTTTTATTAATAAATGTATTACTCCAATATTAAGATTCAATATTGAGCGTTTGTGAGGAGTATACTGTAGCTGTGAAAAATGACTCAATCTAGTTTCTAGAGCAGGCCAGATGTATTGACTATTATTCCAGGCTTTTATAACTTCTATATTAAGAGTTGCTACTTTTTATAGAGTCGCTTTGCCTTCATAGAAGCTTATTCTTTCATTTGAGTTTTCACTCTTGCATATAAGTTGCTATTTATTTATAGAAGTTGTTATTCTTTCTTAGGAGTTGTTATTCCTTCCAAACTAAAACTTGTCACTTCTTGTTAGATTTGTTATTCTTGCGTGGGAGTTGTTGTTCCTTTTTAGGAGTTGTTATTTCAACATTAGAGTTTGTACTCCTCCATATGATTGTATAAAAAATGTTTACGCAGTCAAAGAAGGTTAGATGTAGCTTTGATCTTTTAGCTGATTTAAGGTAAATCCCTAAACATTCAACCATAGAGTAGTTTAGTTTCTCTCTCACCATACGAACTACATGTATATCAAACTCACAAGAAGATTATCATTTTTACATTCGTCTGAAAAGATTAGTGGTTTTTGAGATAGAAAATGTTTTTTTATAACTGAATAAAAACAAAAGATGTTGTCTAATCAAACCACTTCTTTATATCTGTCTAAAAGGATAATTTTCTCAAGGCATATTCACTGACTGCTACCCTTGATTATGCAACTTACTGCTCAAGCTATTTTTGACGAATCATGCTCTTCAATCTGTTCTTCTCACCCGATTGGCTGTCATTGTATCACAAACATAACACCCTACATGTAAGTGTGTATTTGACCTAATTTTCATTTTTCCATTATTTTCAATTTTTGATATTCTTGAAGATTGCCTAGTATGTATATAATATATATTCATTTTGTAGATGTTTCAGGAGTTTCTCTGAGCGGTAGTTTTCATTCTCCTGCCCATTGCGTTTCAGTTCTTCAATATAGAGCAAGCGCAATGATGTTTGACGCAGGACTTCATTCCGTTGGATGACATGAGTTCGAATGTGCTCCCGTACAAAATTCAGTGCCTTCTCATAAGCGGCCGAAATCTTTGCGTGTTCAGTACGCTTTGGGTCATTTGCTCTGTTAACCCCGCGTTCAAAGTTAGCAAATGCGGTGTGAAATGATCTCAAACATGATGGGTGATGTTTTGCTTCTACAGCAAAGAGGTCTACATTTTTCACACGTCTATGAAGCCGAAACATGCCCATTTTTTCAGCTCTCGATTCAATTTGTTCCCATGCATTTTCCTTGTTTCTCCAAGATGAGAAATGGACAGGTCGTACAGTTTTTCGATCAGCACCTTTGATCTCTACTTTCTCACAAAAAATGCACTCCTCTGAAAAGACAGGTCCAGTTGAATGTCTACGAGGTGAATGCAATAGCGAGGTGGATGCCTGTGGTTCCTCAGTTGTCTTATTTTCTATAAGATGCAGATTGCCAGAGAACCGCTGATAACACTGACGGTGATACCCATTATTTTCAAGGTCCTTGGGGACAGTCTCAGGAATCTGGTCGCATACAGACTGCATACGATAGGGAGATGCATGTGGCTGACAGAGCCGCAGGTCCCGGATTTCTTGAAGGTGCTTTAGTTTATCAAATGTAGTTCCTTTGATTCTACTGAGTGGGGTAAAAGGCCCATGATCAGAGATGGATAACACATGAAGCATGCATACAGGTGCAGGTGAAGCAGGCTTTTTGCTCAGGCTGGTGCGTTCAGTGCTGGCAGATTCAGCATTCCTTCGCTTTGGCATGATGGCGAACTTATACCAAAACTATTACTCTGAAATGAGAAGTATAGGCCTATAACCAACATGATGAAGTGTTTTAAAATATTACTACCAATGACACTAAGTCATGCAAGTAATTGCATTAATTGTCTTATCAAATAGAGCTTGAGAGATTATATAAACACCTTTTATCTATCTGACTATGAGCAGACTAAATTATGATAAACTTAGAAAAGATAAACCTAGAATGATTCATAAATTGCTGAAAAACACACTGCTTCATCCAATATAAATGACACGGATTCAATGAATCACATCCTCTCCTATTCAGTAAAGTGTTGCCACCTATGATGAAATGATAAAAAATATTTCACTGCTTAATAAACACTAATTGGTAAGTACCCTCAGAATCTCTCATTACCTGACTATATCTCATTATAATAAAACAAATAAGCAAAAGGCACATTCAAATATAGTCTAATAATAAACATCAACTCATAAAACAAGGGTACAGACAACACGTTCTTCACGATTGCTATAACATTTGCAAAGATATGGTAAAAATAGGTTTTTCAGTAATGGCGGCACTAATTTGCATATCTTACATGTCAGGAACACATGTGGTCACTATGAGACTGGTCTTATATTGATGCTAGACCCTCAAAACCTGGGTCTAGACACCTTATTTTTGCAGTTATCTGTTGCATTGGCGGAGTTATAGCGATTTTAGTATTTTCATGTAATGGCGGCTTAATTTGCATAAAATAGGCACGTGGGACAATATTTCAAATTTTTAACATAGCAAACTGTTTTCTACACATTTTTCCCCATAGGAAGACATCAATTAGAAATTGATTTCCGGGGGGTGCACGCAGACCCCCTCTACCAACTAGACTAATACCCCTACCATGAAAAAAACCAGCACCATCGACAAGTACTGACTAGCTCTAGTGATGCAATGACTTGAATTGCTTGATAAAATTATGAATAATAATTAAAAACTGCAAATCTCAGCAATTGGTCATGTAGAACTTAAAATTTAGTTATGAGAAAATATTGTTGCAAATTCATTAGTCACTATATAACTTATTTTTCAATATGCCATTAGAAACTTTGTATTTGAAATACTTCGTTAGTCTGTCAAACAGTGGTATTTTGATATTTCATATCGCTATATAGTCAGTTTACCAAAGCTTTACCATAATACTGTTTGATAAGAAAGACAATATAAACTTAAATTTTATATTTTTAGTATAGAGAGTGATTCAAACGATGATGAGGAACCCAAACAACATTTGTCAACAGCAAGACATGCAATTAATCAAGCCTTTGGACTTGAAGAGTCAACCAAAAAGGCTTTTAAAGAAAACGATACAGCTACTACTCATCGTACAAAGTTTTGGGATTTGACGATACGACAGTCGCTCACGCAGAGACCTTTTATCATACATTGGCTCCTGATGCTAATCAACAGCACGACTATGAACCTCGTCACAGGCCTCTACAAAGGATATGGATTAAACAAAGTAGTAAATGATGACAGATTTCTCACTCTCGTGGGATCGGTAGCCTTATTTCTCACCGGCCCTACAAAAGTTACAATGGGATTTATATCAGACAAACTGTCCAATAGGGTGAGTGATAGCGATTGCAAAACCATGATATTACCATCTTTAACCTTTTTTGCTGCCACAAGCGGTGGGTGTACCAATGTTGTGATTGTTATACAGGCCTGTACTTTTTCAAAGAGCGATAGTAGCTCCGTCGATTACTTCTTGTATACAAAAAACCTCTAATTGACCGCCGCTATAGAAGAACAATTGAAAAATATAGCACCACCCTTTAATTGAACGCCACCTGAAGGAAGGAATACTTGTGCACATACTTGTGTACAATTATTCCTTCAAGTACCTGCCATGGTTTATAAGCTGTTTTAAATCTTGAACAAATGTGCAGCATATACCCGTGCAACGTCGGGCATTTAGCTAGTCGTAAGTAGAATGGGATCAGTAGGAAATTGTCTACAAAATGGTGCTGATACTGACTCGGTTACATTAATAACAATTATTTCATTGTTGCAGTAGTGGTTGCCCTGATTTTAGTGACAGTGTACCTGAAAAGATCGATGGTCACAATCATCAAAAGTACACTCTCCTTTGAAAACACTAAGGTCTAAAACTTAGGCGTTGCCTTCAGATTCATCCATAATGTATAGTTTACAATCTTGCCTGAAGATTTTAAAGCGTTTTGATGAATGATGAGAATGCTCTTCATCAACACTGTATGACGTAATAGCAGCCATTGTTATGGCACATTGAATTTTGTTTTTAACTCCAAAGCTTTACATTCTTTTCTTTAAAACATTGAAACCGACACCATCCAAATAATTACATGAACACAGTATGACGTAATAGCAGTCAAATCTTTAACTCCACAGGTTTATAGTTGGTTCCTTCAAACATTGAAAGTAACATCATATAAATAATTAATAGCTGTGTCCGTCAGATATGTTTTACTTAAAGTGTTCATTTTTGTTCAGTCTGATACCTCAACATATATAAAAACGGTTTAGCAAAAGCACCAAGGCTGATGGCATTAATGTCGCTCTGGGGACAGTGCAAAATGTAGGCGGCATTAGTTTTGCTTCGCCCGTAAAAGAGCTAAATTTATTTGGCCAAATTTCTGATCAGCCAGTTGAAAAGTAAAGCATAATCCACTATTTAAATGTCACCTCTAATTGAATGCCTATATGAGAAAATGGTTGAAAATTACAACGCTATGGCGCTCAAATAGAAGTTTTACGGTATGTGCTATGGCGCTCAAATAGAAGTTTTACGGTATGTGCTATGGCGCTCAAATAGAAGTTTTACGGTATGTTCAGTTAATACTACTCTACTGCAGGAGACAACTCTTCTTGCCCAGTCTGTTGAGAAATAATCCATATCAGCTGATAACCAGAATGTTTAATACCATTTAAGTAAGGTGCTCCACGGTGACCATAGCAACAAGTAAACTAACGCTTAAAGGGAAAGTAAACACAATTCACTGATGAAGGCCAGCTTTTACCCTATTGGTTTTGTGTAATTTACTGCGTTTAGCAAAATATAAATTATTTCTTACAACAGATAAATACTTAGAATAATATTTTAAAAACAAAATATGCCCGTGCATTCACATATAACTGAGTACAGAGTCTTTTTTTAATTGCATATTTTGCAAAAATCGGATAGATAACGCCATTGCAAAAATGAGTGTGAAGCGGACTCACCACTGGGAACACTGATTCTTAAGCACTCATCCAATCACGAGACATGTAGCGTTTGACTCGAATCGTGATCTAATGTGAGGGACATCGTACGTCTCTCGCAATTGTGACAATCCGGAAACAAGTGCACATTTAGAACACATCTTTGATTGTAGTTGCTAATACACGTATTGCTAAAATATTTCAACTTAAATTTATTTCTGTCGTTGTTCTATTACGTTCACAATACAATGGCTAAAAGACTCACAGCTAAAACAACCACTTCTTATGGAAGCTACCCAATTGACGACGAAGTTGAAGATGGGAAAGATATAAATATATCAGTGGTGAACTATTCGATGAGCGCAAGCGAAAAAGACAGTCAGATTCATCATCGTCATGTTCAACAACGATTAGTATAGCAACGACCACGAGCACTACTATTACTACCACTGCTTCATCTACGATTGCTTCGCCTACAACTACCTCCACTGACGTCTTACCAACTCCAGATAAATTTTGCAAATGTGGCAATTGTTCTGATTTGCCGACAGCGATTGAAAAAGTATGTTGTTACCTGAAAATTTGGCTAATACAAACTTTCAGGATGATCAGTATATTCCCAGTATAAATAGCTGCATCCTGCAGTCTAATTTACTAATACATCAGATATTGGGGAAAGTTGCCATCCAACTCTCATGGTTCAAGCATCAAGGTATCTTGGCTTCAGAGGGAATGCTCTTCTGTTTACTAACAAGACTAATTTAAACTACAGACACCATGCTTATAGAAACTATTTAGATTTCGTCTACGGGTACCTTGGAAGAAGAAACCGGAAAGTTATTCCTGCATGCGTTGTTGCCTACATACGCACAATGTGGCCTGATTCAAATGGGAGTTATGTAGGCTTCAAAAATGTGGAATCAAAAGATGAATATCAGAATGACGCAGATGAAGTGGAGCTTTTTGTTATGGATGAAGAAAATTAATGTAAGTTCAGTTGTGATTTGAGCAAAATATGGTTTTTATAAATCTTTTAACTGAATCTGACAGCAACGTTACTTAGCTGATTTTCATAACTTGTACAGTGAATAAGTGAATAATGTATGGTTTGAGAAATAATTATATTTCAATCATTTGACTTGCGCCATGACATAAAAACACCACATTTAACAGCTTACGTTACATAAATCTTAATCGTGTTATACAAAGAACTGCATAATATTTATAATTTGAATAGCCTGTTATATTAATTTTGTCAAAAAATATCTCACATAAAACTAATCACACAATAATTTTAAAATAGTTAAAATTTAAAGCCAGTTATCAATTGTGTTATTACAATCTCTGCATAAATTTATCTTTAATGTTGTACTAGTTGTATAAGTTGTATCCTTGCTGAACTTTAGTATAATCCATGTATAATTTTATTGCAGATACAGCTTACCAGTCAGAACTTCTCTTCCCACATGGGCGTTGCGATCTATCGCTGCTAGTTTAATTCTTGTAAAATATCCTGGGGGATCAAAGTCTATTCGCTTTGGTGCATAACTTAATATGAGGCTGTGGAGGTTTTCTAAAGCACCTGTGTGTTGACCATGGTTCGCAATGTGTTTAGCAGTCTCGCTTGCCCTAATGCATCACAAAGGACTTTGTGCCCTGCACTTCCTGGAATTAACCATTTCACCTTTTTTCCATTTCTCTGTAAACATCAAATTATTCGTTATTATGTTTCAAGATATTATAAATCTGCAAAGTTTTTGTTTATTCAAATGTCAACCAGCTGCAGAATATTTAATCATGTGTACAATCTCTGTTTACTATTATGCAACAAATGACTACATATTCTTATATCACAAACCAAAGGCATTCTAAGTGATATATAAAGTATTATATTACAATCTCCCTGTGCTTTGATATTTCTGAATATATTATTAGATTCAACATACAGCTTTCATGCCAACATTGGGTATAAATAATATATTTTTTCATCACTCACGGATCAATTGGTTCATGAGAGCACTGGATGAACTTGTGTCCTGGAAAGCTCCTGTGAATATTAGCGACATGGTTTGTATACTTGCATGGGATGATTGCTAAAATTATAGAGAAAAAAATAAATGCCAACACAATCAATAACCAACTGAGGCTTAATTTAAATCTGCAATTTCCTATTATATAATTAGATTGTTAAAATTAGGTTTTCTTTTGATGAAACAGCGTTACAAAACAACCCAAATACTGCAGATATAATCATGGGGGCTAATCGCTTCAAGTGATCTGTAAAGCCTATATTAATAATCGTAGCATAAATATAACAATAATGCAATCCAAATTTTATGATAATATTAGTCATATACGAGGTCTGATCCAAAAGTTTCCGGAATGGAGTTGTATACTCGTGCATATTTACAGGATAAAAAAACTTATTGCAGCGTTGGCTGGGAAACACCTCTGGAGTGTTGTCACAAAACTTCAAGCTGCTATGACAATGCGTTCTCACGTGAGCCGACGATATGTCAAGGTCTGTCAGGTGCTTGTCGCTTTTAAAAAAAATTTATTGTCATGTCTAATAAACCAGAACAGCACATTTGCATTACATTTTGTTTGAAATTAGGGAAAACAAGGATATTACGACCTTTAAAATAAAGTTTTGATCAATCCTGAAAGCTTCCTTAAAATCGTTGCAAGCGTGCATCCTGAGCTCGTTTTGGTCATCAGTTAGCAAGCTTGGCATGAACTTTGCTGCGACTCGTTTAAATTGTTAAAAAATCATTTAAAATGTTTGAATTGTCAGTTAACACTTTTTGAACAGCTCCAAAACTAAGTCCAATGTCTCTAAATATTTCTAATGATTAAACGTCAATCTGGCATGACTAGTGACCTCACACTGTCAATTTACGAGCAGGTTTTTGCAGACGCTGGTCTGCCAGGCCTCGCGTCATCTTCAGTGCTGTCTCTACCTTCACAAAAACGTTTTTACCACTCAAAAATTTGTTTTCTCTTTAGACCAGCATCTCCAAAAGCAATAGTTAACATTTCAACTGTCTGAGTACTTGTTTTCCCTAATTTCGGACAAATTTTAATGCAAATACACTGTTCCGATTGATTAGACATGACGATAAATTTGTTGAAAAAATGACGGAAGCACCGGACAGACCTTGACATATCGTTGGCTCACATGAGAACGCATTGTCATAGCAACCTGAAATTTTGTGACAGCACTCCAGAGTTGTTTTCCAGCTAACGCTGCAATGGGGTTTTCCATCGTATAAATATGCACGAGTATACAACTCCATTCCGGGAACTTTTGGATCAGACTTCGTATTTTATGAACAATTAAAGCATTTCTGACAATTCAAACTGAACAGAAAATTTAAATTCCCCTGCTAACTTTTACTCAGTTAACCAAGTTAA
Source organism: Watersipora subatra (assembly GCF_963576615.1). Classification (NCBI taxonomy): domain Eukaryota; kingdom Metazoa; phylum Bryozoa; class Gymnolaemata; order Cheilostomatida; family Watersiporidae; genus Watersipora; species Watersipora subatra. Next base: position 40,158,668 of record NC_088717.1, read on the forward strand.
TTCAAGTAAATCAGGTTAACATCAAACGTAGCCTATGCAACTCAGCCTGAGTCTCATTGTCACCCAGTCATATCAAATCATTTCTTTGTACTAATGTACAGTACTACATATTTTGACTTATTATATTTATTAATTTATATCATAAAATAACTATATTTTTTATTAATATTTATTTAAAATTCTTCATAAATTACTTACGGTTGAGGTTTTTCTGTTTGACGATGATCTCTTGCTGTATGGTACAACACAATTAGGGAATGAAACCTCTCCCTCTTTCACTCTTAATCTTGTAGTTGTCCCAAATTGCTCCGAATTAAGCTGGCTCTCATGGAAGTGCCTAACGCACACGACCGTATTATCAGGTAGTCTGCGAAAAGTTAAGTCGGCACGCTTTGCCTTAGACAGCCATAGTTTTGCTAAATTTAGCGACTGAGAGACAGAAACTCTAAACAAGGTTATTCTACGACTTCTAGTGTAAGATTTACAGCTAACAAAGAGACATCTACCCATCATAGTTAACTGACTGTGGTTAAAAGAAAATAAAATGCATTGAATTACTAACGAATAAATAAAGAAAGCATTACTAGAAACATCTTTATTACGATACAGTGATGGTCCGACTTAAATGCACCAAAATATATTTTCAACTTTGAACTTGCTGAACTAGTAGAAATATCTGCTAAAATTTTGTTTTCTCATTCAATTAGCATAGTATGATGCATTACCAACCAGATAAAACAAAGTTAAAATTATGTGTTTACTTTCACTTTAAGTATTACTGATTATTTTTTCAGTTGGTCACGGGACTCTGTTTTGGGTTTCAAGCACTTCTTTACACGACACTATTTCTTCCACAAGCTTTTGCTAATGAAGCTGGAAGAGAGCTGCTGATGTTTTGGACATGCTTGTCTTTCATGGTTTCTGCTTCCATCTTTCCGCTATTGTTGTCAGGAGTTGCAAAGATATTTGGACTTAAAAACTCAACGCCCCTTGTGGGAATTATGTTTACTGCAGAGGTAAGATAAAAAACCTACTTACAATAAAAAGTGTTTTAAGAATATTGTCCGCTTAACTTATGTGTAATTCCACCCAACATCGAATAGCCAAAAATAGATTTTTCAAGCTTTTTTGCTCAATTCCATTACTTAAATATAAAACTATAAAAAGAACTACTATTATAGACTCACACTCTGTACAATCTGTGCAAATAATAAACATTGAAAGTTTTCAAAGTGAAAACTAAAAAAAGCATTCAATATATATATATATATTATATATATAGTATATATATATAGTATATATAGTATATATATAGTATATATATAGTATATATACAGTATATATATAGTATATATGTATCTATATACTAGATATATATACTATATTCTAGATATATATATATATACACTATATACTAGATATATATACTATATACTAGCTATATATACTATATATTATATATATACTATACATATATAAATACTATATATATATGTATATATATGTATATATAAATATATATATATATATATATATATATATATATATATATATATATATATATATATATATATATATATATATATATATAGCCGAGGTACGTCACAAAGCCATTACTGAATACAAGAAATGCCTTCGTCAGGTCCTACGGAGCCCGCTCAATGCCAAGAACCAAGTCACGGCAATAAATACCTACGCACTGCCAGTAATAAGATATCCAGCAGGCATAATAAAGTGGACTGAGGAAGCCATCAAGGAAGCAGATATAGCAACTCATAAACTGCTGACCATGCATGGAGCACTCCACCCAAAATCTGATACTACTAGATTGTATCTCGATAGGAAAGATGGCGGTAGGGGGCTCAAAAGTGTACAGCAGACAGTGAAGGAGGAAGAGCAAAGCATCAAAGCCTATGCAGCCTCTATGGCCACTTCAGATAAGTTGCTAGCTGAATTTCAATTGGCTGCTCTTACAATGGACCTTCGCCCTGATGATGAGGAAATTGACTGGCACACAAAACCTCTTCATGGTGCTTGCCACCGACAAATATCTAAGGTTGGGGATCTTCACCAGGCATATATGTGGCTGAACAAAGGAAACCTAACGGCCAATACAGAGTCGCTAATCATGGCAGCCCAAGAGCAAGTGCTCCCAACAAGGCAACTCCAAACAAAAATCTATCACACTAGAGACGATCCTAGATTCAGACGGTGCAAAGATGCACCTGAGACCATCCAACACATCATCAGTGGATGCAAGCAGCTAGCAGGAAACGCATACACTGAGCGGCATAATCATGTCACAGGTGTTGTGTATAGAAGTCTATGTGACAAGTATGGCCTTAATAAACCACAACACTGGTGGGAAGCTCCTGGTAAGGTGAATGAAAATGACTGCGCTAAGATCCTGTGGGACTTCTACATCCGGACTGACAAGCATGTCCTATCAAACCAACCAGATATAGTGGTGGTGGACAAGGAGAACAAGAGGGCTACTATAATAAATATAGCAGTACCCAATGACTACAATATTGCCAGCAAAGAAAAAGAAAAGGTAGAGAAATATCTCCCTCTTGAAGAAGAGATTGAAAAATGCTGGGATGTAAGAACAACTGTAATCCCAGTAGTCATTGGGGCACTGAGCGTAATAACACCGGCACATAAAATGTGGCTTGCCCAAATACCAACAGCAATCAACTCAGGTGAGTTGCAGAAAAGTGCGCTATTGGAAACAGCTAAGATCTTGAGGCGAGTGCTCAAACTCCCAGGTCTCTGGTGGGAGACTCGAGTTGAAGCAGAAACTACCACCCATACGGGTTATCCGAGCTGAGGAAACAATTTTTTTATAGACAGATATATACATACATAAGTAAAAGCGTAAGATCTGAGCAGAATGCTCAATGATAAAATCAGGGCAAATTAAAATCAATAAAACAGACTATAACTTTAGATAAAACACTTGATTACTATTAGTTTCATGCTTGGTAAAAGCAGTCTTCAGAGTTACACCTCCGCCGTACTTAGCCACTGACTTGCGTGCTCGTATCTCAAAAGCTGCTCCTATGTTATATTAGTGCTAAAACTTGCTTAAAAGCTGGCTCGTATTTCAAGTTTATTGAATGTTGGGACACTCGTAAGTCGAAGTATGACTGTATATACATGTATATATAAATCTCAAAGTGGGTCGTATGTGTCTTCATGTATTCGTCGTTTTAATTGTCCAGCTATGGCTATTATTTTAGCACTGTGCCCACACATTACGAAGCCCCGATTGGAAAATTTCGATCTAAGGCTTTATCATATTTGATATAACGTAACCACAGGCTAGTTATTTTAGCAACGCGTCCACACGTTACGATGCCCCTGTTGAGAAATTTTTTTTGTTAGGTTCAATTACTATATATGGGGTCGAGACCAATTTTTCTAGTGGGGACATTTATAGGAAGTGCTTCAACATTCTTGCTCTCTCCGTTCGGTCAAACAAAGATAGTATGATATCTCATTTTTACATTTGCACCAGTATCAATTGTGTAGTTGTTTTTGTAGTGTTTTGTGTAATTGAAATAAATTAAGAAAAAAAATAAAAACAACTGTGAAGGTTTTCAAACTTTGTCAAACAACTGTAACTTTCAAACTTCATATTTTGAGGAAAATGTTTTGTATAGGTCAAATAAATTAAAACAAATAAAACTACTATAAAAGGGTTTATATGTAAATCTGAAATAATTTGCAAATGATAGCTGAATTAAGTCCCTTTTGCTACAATTACAATAGAAGATAATTTTGCAATGATACAATTAATACGAATTAAAAAGAAAACAATACAAGTCCTATATATTTTGAATCCATAATAACAATCCTTGCATAGAAGTGTGTGTGTATAAAAAAGGTTACTGTCCCATCAAAAGCTATCTATCAAAACTTTTCTCATAATATGCAGTTTGAAAGTTAAAATGGCAAATGTTATTAAATACAAATCAATTTTCTTACCAAAAAGTTTTCTATTACTCGGGCAACGCTGGGTAGCACAGCTAGTATATATATATATATATACACATATATCTATACATATATATATCTATACATATATATATATATATATATATATATATATATATTTGCATATATGTTATATGTCCAAATAAATATGGCTAGATTTTAATTGATATAACTGGACATAAGGTTTAACAAAAAGGCAAAAAGATAAACACTGACATTGCAAAATAACTGTATCATTATCCAAAAGACTGCGTTTTGCCACAAGAGCATTGTTTGAAAGAAGCTTGGGTTGTGAAGATGTCAATTACGTAACTTGTAAACCTAACAAGTATAATTTATTGATTGACATGAAATATAGGTAAAATATAAAAGATAGTTTATATTCTGTTGGTTCTGTGCTTTTTCAACTAATTTCTTGCATCTTTTTCAGGCATTCGCCGGGCTACCTTCTATACTGATATCAGTTTTTCTTTTGCCGCGGATTGGCTATATTGGTATATTTGTTCTTTGCGCCACTCTTTCAGCTATTGGTAAGTCATGTGTACTTTATAGAGTGTAGATACCCTCATAGTCCACTTAATGGTACTTAACCTATAATCGGTTTCTTATTTACAGTAGTTAGTCTATAAACGCTCCTAAGAGATATAGTACCACCATAGACTAGTGTGCAAAGATGAGGGAGTATTTACGAAGAAGCGAAACTAGAATCCATCATTATCCAATTGTAGCTCAACTTTGCAAAAAGAATTTTTTTAACTTTTTTGATCTCATTATGACTGCTGAATATTCATGATAGACAATTGTTCTAATTCTGTTATAGGCTAATTATTATGCTGCAATAATTAGTGCTGTTTGCTACAGTTCTGACATGGAATGTTATCAGAGAAGCCTTAGAGAAAAACAAATTACTAATTGCATTAACATCTTAGAAAATGTTTATTTTAGTACACAGTATAAGTACATATGTTGGAAATATATATTTGTAGCAGTTGCACTGACCTTGTTACTTGATGTGAAGACATCTGATGGGAAATATGTATGAGGATAAAGTTTCCTAGATTTACCCACTTTTTGACCTCTCGCTTGCCGATTGGAGGAATCTTACTGTCTTGTTTTAGCAAACTTATTCTGCTTAGTAAAAAACTGCTTCAAGTATTTTTTGAATTGCTTGTATGTACATAAATCTTTAAATGCAGAATAATTATTGTTGCTATTTTGCTTGTTTTTGCCATTGCAACTCATTTTCATTTAACTTGTTTATACTAGTAGATGTGTAATAACAACTTGTTTATACTAGTAGATGTGTAATAACAACTAGTTTATACTAGTAGATGTGTAATAACAACTAGTTTATACTAGTAGATGTGTAATAACAACTAGTTTATACTAGTAGATGTGTAATAACAACTAGTTTATACTAGTAGATGTATAATAACAACTAGTTTATACTAGTAGATGTATAATAACAACTAGTTTATACTAGTAGATGTGTAATAACAACTAGTTTATACTAGTAGATGTGTAATAACAACTAGTCTATACTAGTAGATGTGTAATAACAACTAGTTTATACTAGTAGATGTGTAATAACAACTAGTTTATACTAGTAGATGTGTAATAACAACTAGTTTATACTAGTAGATGTGTAATAACAACTAGTTTATACTAGTAGATGTGTAATAACAACTAGTTTATACTAGTAGATGTATAATAACAACTAGTTTATACTAGTAGATGTGTAATAACAACTAGTTTATACTAGTAGATGTGTAATAACAACTAGTTTATACTAGTAGATGTATAATAACAACTAGTTTATACTAGTAGATGTGTAATAACAACTAGTTTATGCTAGTAGATGTGTAATAACAACTAGTTTATACTAGTAGATGTGTAATAACAACTAGTTTATACTAGTAGATGTGTAATAACAACTAGTTTATACTAGTAGGTGTGTAATAACAACTAGTTTATACTAGTAGATGTGTGATATTTAACCCTGGTTGACTAGTTACTTAGCTCCAATCATTTTTCAACTTTTTTCGTTAGCAATGATTTAGATTGATTAATTGATAGTTCAATATTAATTAATAATAACAATAAAATTAATTATATGGCTTTATGACCAAATGAACAAAACTTGCGGGAGTTGCATTCCCAAAAAGTTAACAACAAAAAGAAAATAATTACTAAACGTTTTGTTTGGTAGATATTTGTATGTTAGCGCTAAATACTTTCACTCCAGAGAGGCTAGCTGCTTTATCTGGTGAGATAGATAGTCTTTATAAAGCAAACTTGTTTTTAAACGTATTGCATGTCATGAATATTAAAGCGCTGATCAATTCCTGACTATAAATTCTGGACTATAAACTTTAAACAAAAAATAATATATAGCAAATTTTCTTCAAGATTGGCTGTATATTTTTCTATTTAGATGCATCAATGTAAATACAAGTGCTGATATTGCCAGAAAGGCAAAATAATTGACTAGCTATAATACAACCTGTTATTTATTTTAATATCCAGCCTTTAGATCTCTATGCTTAGGTTTGCATAAAAAAACATTATACCACAAATAACAATATATCACAAATAACAATTTCGCATAAACAACAATATACTACAAATAACAATATACCATTAATAACAATATACCACAGACAGCAATATACCACAAATAACAATATACCATAAATAGCATTATACCACAAATAACAATCTACCGCAAACAACAATATACCACAAATAAAATTATGCCACAAATAACAATCTACCACAAATAACAATATACAACAAACAACAATATACCATAAATAACAATATACCACAAACAACAATATACCATAAATAACAATATACCACAAACAACAATATACCATAAATAACAATATACCATAAATAACAATATACAACAGATAAAAATATACCATGAATAACAATATACCTCAAATAAAAATATGCCACAAATAACAATCTACCGCAAACAACAATATACCACAAATAAAATTATGCCACAAATAACAATCTACCACAAATAACAATATACAACAAACAACAATATACCACAAATAACAATATACCATAAATAGCATTATACCACAAATAACAATCTACCGCAAACAACAATATACCACAAATAAAATTATGCCACAAATAACAATCTACCACAAATAACAATATACAACAAACAACAATATACCATAAATAACAATATACCACAAACAACAATATACCATAAATAACAATATACCACAAACAACAATATACCATAAATAACAATATACCATAAATAACAATATACAACAGATAAAAATATACCATGAATAACAATATACCACAAATAACAATATACCACAAATAACAACATACCACAAATAACAATATACCACAAACAACAATATACCATAAATAACAATGTACCACAAATAACAATATACCATAAATAACAATATGCCACAAATAACAGTATACCACAAATAACAATATACTACAAATAACAAAAGCATTACCAGCAGCCAACCGAGTAGAACAATGCCAATCAGAAGAAAGGGAAAGAAAATCATCTGCCATCTTGAATTTTAGTAGCAGCCTGATGATTGAAAAGAGAAGTCATGAAAAATACAATAGCTGCAAAGATGAGTACAACTATTTTCCATAACTAATACTATCTGCTCGACTTTTTTGAGCTCTTGTATTTTAGTATTACTTTACAGTATAAGATTGTAATATAGTAAAACCCTAGTTTTAATTATATATATATATAAATTTGTATATATTAATATTTTAATTATATATACAGTAGACGCTCCTATAATGTAAATAATCCGTTCCAAGAACGTTTACGTTATAGAGAGTTTACGTTATAAGAACAGTAAAATACATGTAAAGTGCCTAATCCGTTCTAAGATCTTTCCAAACTCACCTTTTTCGCCATGTAAAAAGGAAAAACTTGACTTGATTCTTTTAATTTGTAGGCTGTAACGTAACTGCAGTAGGCCTATTATCGGTTTGCATCGACACCTATTCTCCTTTTTCTGATCAACCTCACTAGTTTTATAGACCATGATCGTGATAATTTTTGCAATAAGTTGATGGAGAGCGCATATCTTTGACGTTTGTTTACAACGATCTGCTTATGTTTTTCTAAACAACAAAGTCTATTCTGCAAAGTAAAACCAATAACAAATATTTTATATGCCAACAATAAAACATCACCACAAAATATTTTTGCTATAAAAAGCGGCACATGTACTATCTATTCTTGACTATCAGTATCCAGGGGGTCAAGGTTAGAATAAAAGAAAACTTTCGACGATGCTCCAACTCGTGAAATTCAGGTTGGTAGACCGACGCTGTAATACCTGCACCATAGATATAGTAAACCCTAGATTGGCGAATAGCTATCATTACATTGGAGCAAAAGTGAGGCCTATAATTGGCTGTTGTTCTTACGACGTTACGTCGTAGTGATGTGCATCCTTGCAACGGAGCCTTCAGCTGAGCAATGAGTTTAGTAGTAAAAGCATGCTTGTCCAACTAGTTTTTAAGTCATAAACGTTACAATTAGACCAAATTCTTGGTGAAATGTCATCAGAGGAGACTACAACACCCCAGGTATGTGAACCTACAATACAAATTTTAAATATTTGGTAAACCTAACCTTTGCACGTGTACTATATCATTGGTTCACGTTGTAAGAAAATACTGCAAACAAACCAACTACCAACTCAACTGAACTTACTTGTCTTTTCATGGTCTCATAACAACGAGCATACCTTTCTATGATTATTCTGAATTGAAAGTGAAGTGAACGAATGCTTGGAACTATCAAAAGAAAGAGTGTCTAGACTGATTACAACGACATATATTACAAACTTGTCTCTCAGTTGATAAGGTTGTAATCTAGCTAGGCATAATTGATCGAATGCCTTTTTTGTCTCATTCAAAGTAATGTAATGATATCCATTCTACTACATGTATGTATTGTTAATGTTTATGCTAAGAAAAAGTCAAGCCGCAGCTGGGGCTGCGCCTATGGATGTTCAAGCAATCTTGAGAAATGCCCAGATCTGGCGTTTTATCGCTTTCCAAACGAGAAACGAGCTGAAACCCGTAATGCTTGGATAAAGGCGGTGCGAAGACAGGATTGTACTCCAACATCAAGCTCTGTATTATGCAGTGAACATGTTGTGAAAGACTGCTACAAGGTTCCACCAGGTATTGGAAGAAAACCAATGCTAAAACCTGACGCAATACCTACAATATTTACAGCTTATCCAACCTACCTTCAGTTAAAAGCTGTGAAAATACAAACACCAACCATAATAACAGAAAGCCTGCCGAAACGTGGAAGAACATCTCAGACAGCAGCCAGTCAGTCAAGGTCAGTTTTATATATTCTCAATAAAATATGCAGTCTCACATGTACAAACTATGAAAAAATTGAGCAGTTTTTAGTGCTAAGTCAATAGGCGTTAATAGATCAGCTGATTCGCTCGGCACATCACTATGACATTGCGTTGTGTCATGCTAATTATAGGCCTCACTTGTTTTGATTATTCGCATATCTAGGGTTTACTATATCTATGACCTGCACTAATCGATCGCCTTTGTTTTATGAATAAATGAGCTGCTACCTTAGTCTCTGTGTTGTCGACACATCTGACGATTTATCACAACAAACTATAATCGTGTTGCAAAAGTTGTATATATAATAGATATAACGATGTGATATAATAGATATAATAGATGTGCTTTTTCTCTCGCAAGAGCAGCGAGTTATATTAACATTCAAATCAAATTCGAAAACTCGCCCGACTTGACACTTTACGTTATATGGAATGTTTTACGTTGTTTGAAGCAAAAACTTCACATAAGTTAAAATTTTTACATTATCTGGAATTTAAGTTATAGGAGGTATAGGTTATAGGAGCGTCTACTGTAGTAATATTCTAAGATTTACTGTACTATTGTGTAGGATTATAAGTATCAGTTATTCCTCACTTTCTTATATTTCATAAATAATTATATCTATAAACTTGTTATAAATTTACAAGTTTATATTTTAAGTTTGAAAAGTTTGCTTCATTATCATTACTATTTTGGATTTGCGTTTTTTAAACTAATTTTGAATAGCGTGTTTTAAAGATGTGGTTGCGTCAAAAAAGTCAATTCAGTGAAATTAAGACCAATAAAAATCTAAAATATCAGCTAAAATTTTATGTCATTTTTGTCTTTGTAGACTAGCCCTGTCTAGAGATATAAGCGTTTGAATGAGATCATTTTTTAAAACGCTCAGATTCAAGCGGGTGTTTTTATCGTGACGTGTACAGTGAGCGTATATGAAAGAGTCTATGAGCGATAAATATGCGATCTCTTCTTTAGCCAATCATCAGCACAAATTTTCTATATAGGTCATAATAAATTTTGTCTCTAGTAAAAAGCGTGGTCAGTGCCTCGAAGATTCTTGTGGTTAGGGAATTTACGGAATTACTACCATAGATCGTGAAACGCTGCATGGATACATTTTATTGACAAACAACAGACCTTTAACAATGCTTCTATGTAGCTTCAACGATGGTGACTTGAAGTTTTCTGAGCATCAGGTGGTTAAAGATTGGGGCAGACAGCCTATGGTTAGAGCTGACAGGCGTCTGCAGCATTATGCTGCAGAGGAAGAGAGGAAAATGGAGGGAAACTTGCCTTTAACTTTGCGTCTCCTATATATATACTAAGCTAAAGGTAATAGTTTTACTACTCATGAATACATTTACTAATTAATAAAATCATGACTTTTTACTATCACCAACCATTGTTTCATAACTCTTTTTTCGTTTCACCTTACTATAAAATTTGCTTCAAATTTTTTTTCGCAGTTTTAGCTAGTAAATTAGATTTATGATTAGAATTTATGTTCACTTCTCATTTGTAAAAAATTAAGAAAATGTATTGATCAATGCCCATCTTTAACTCTCATAAACAACGCATTGAATTGCTGGCTTGGCGAACTTATGCCTTTGTTAAACGTTTTTTCATTTTGTAATTTATACTTTCAATCTAACTCCCAAATTTACAGCTTTCATTAGATACACGTTAGAACGACATATCGATGAATAACATATATTTATTACATTTTTTTATTGATTACAGAATATTTATGTGGCGCCAGCTGTGGAGCAGTGGTATTATTGTGGAAACTGCCATACATGGGAAATAATGACATGAATATTTGCTGCACAAGCCGTCGTATGTGGCATTCTGTTTCTCAGACTGGTCTCAAGTGTGTTGCAGAAGTGCAGGAGATTACAGACCTTATAAAATCAGGTTTTTTGAGATTGGTCTTTCATAACTACCGATACTACCGTAGTAAGTTTTGTAGCTAATCGTAGTTTTATTGCTAATAAATTTACTAGATGTCACATCACTTCCAAGCGACATTCAATAAGTTGTCTAAAGGTGATAAAAGTTTAATAATTTGTTAGTACCCAAATATCCAGATGTGGAGTGCCTGACACCATCTGAAAGGCTGCAGGAACATGAGATGTACAACATGGTATATAAAGACAGAGGAAGTCATTTACCCTGCAGGCCATTGGTATCTTGGACACACCGTAAACCGGGCTTACTTTGAACGCAGGGATAACTTTAAACGCTTTTTGAAGTTTTGTCGGATTTATGTAATACAGTAGAATTACATCTTGTCACAACATAAACATTAAATTCAAATATATTTTGATCTATGGATGTTCTGCATAATAATTAGAGAAAAAAATATATTGTTGCTCAATTTTGAAAACTTTTACGAGAGACTCTTTAACAGCCATATTGGAGCAGACAAAATTCGCACATCACAAAGGTAAGCTAATCTTAATTACAAATCTAAAACCTAAATGAGCTAAAACATTTCTACAGCTGACAATATAATCTATTTCATGTTCTTCACTCATATTTGTCTTTAAAAGCAGCAATTATAATGATTATGCTTTGGACCAGACCAAAATTGATCAAGAACCCCAATACAGAGCCTACACGGGGTTACTTTGAACATGGTTCAAAGTACCCCATGTGTGTATTTGAAGCCAGAAATACTAGTATTTTATTTGTTGATAGCTGAACGTTGTATAAACTTATTAAAATCTACCCTAGATTGATGTCAAGAACTTAATTGGTCATTTGCTTCTCATTTACAGTGTTCTGAAACACTCATTACCATGGTGCGAACTTACAAGAGAGCGCCAGATGCTCGAAAATACAGACAGTTTGATGCCGAAACTCTCAAGAAAGCATTAGATTCCATGAAAAGTGGATCAATGTCTTTAAGAGCTGCAAGCAAGCATTATGGAATATCACTGGAGACTTTGTCTCATAACTCATGTCAAAAGCACCCAAAATCTCCAGGGGCTCAACTAGTTTTTACCATCCAGGAGGAGTAAGCATTCACCAATCATATTATTAAAGTGTCAGAATGAGGTTTCCCATTTGATATGATGGACATCAGAGTACTTGTGCGTACATATCTCACTGTTACCAGAAGGTTGTCAAATGTTTCCAGGGCAACCTTTTGTCAACTGACTGGGTAAAGTCATTCATCACAAGGCACACAGACAAACTTTGCATTAGAATATGCCAAAACATCAAACGTTCCAGAGCTAGAGTGACTGCAGAAGAAATCAGGCAATGTTTTAACAACTTGGAGAGTACTCTCAGAGAAGATGGATTCCCTCCCCCTTCCAGCATGTTCAATTACGACAAAACCAATTTGAGTGATGATCCAGGGGTGAAAAAATGTGTCTTTAAGAGGGGTGTGAAACATGCAGAGAGTGAAAGACAGCTAAAAGACCAGCATTTCTCTTATGTACTGTGGATATGCTAATGGAAATCTCCTACCACCCTATGTAGTCTACAAGGCCAAAGAGTTGTGGAAAACTTATTATTTAAGACCCTCGCAACAACTAGACAAAGATGAAGAAACAGAAATGCCAGTTATTGATGGTGATGCTGAAGATATCACTGATGAGCCGGAGATAATTAAAACGGTGATAAATTTTGAGGATCAAGGAGTTAACAGGACCAAGGTTAAAGAAAGTGTGTTTGCTATATTCAAATATGAAGGGGAGTTTTATCCTGGCAAAGTGCTGGAGGTAGATGAAGATGGGGCTATCATCAGCAGCATGCAATATGCAAAAATGCAAAAGGACAGGATGGCGATGGCCTAATACTGCAGACGTATTACACTACAATTGGTCAAAGATGGTGAGTGCCAACATTGGCTACATTGTGTTAAATAATCGAGGGGTCATATCTTTTCCGGATATAGCAAACCGATAGGGCCCATAAACGGGCCATAAACCTACTCGCCATTGATTGAATGAATTGCATTACGCATTGTGTTTGTTTCCAGGTAATAATAATAATGAAATAAAATGTTTTAATAACTTTTCACTCTAGTGTTTTGCATTAATTTGAACAATTTTAGACCTATTCAAAGTAGCCCCGCGCCAGGGGCTACTTTGAACACATGATTTATCTCACCTTGCTTAACAAGCAAAGATTTTTGAATGTGGCTGATCAACCTAATGGCTTCTACCAACCCCAGCCCCAATACTAGTCAAAAGTGAATGTGTGGGACTTGTAGTACTTGCATGGTAGCTGCGGTTGAAGTGCAAAATTGTTCCATCTAGCCCCGGTTTACGGTACCTGAAAAGACTTAAAAGAGCAGAGTAGGGATCAAAACTATCCCAGTATACATTATAGTGAGAGCTACATATCTTAGGACCAAATATCAAGAGGAATATCCAGATACAATACATACAGAGTTGGAGTTTACTGCAGTAGAGTAATTTTTCCTATTATAGAAGCTGAAACTATGTGAGTGGCCACAACTTGGATAGATGTTTTAAATGAAAACTTACAATATTACATGGAAAATTAAAATTTTAGAACTTGAAAGCTAGAAAACTTAAAAAATTAGATAATAAAATAATAATGTTGAAGATAATGCAAAACATGATTTGCAGAACAAATTAAATACATTAGAGCCCTCTTGCCCCCTGTACCAAATTCTTGTCTGATATATGGGTTCATTAAGTGTAAACAAAGCTGTATTGACAGGTACTGTTGCATAGCTCCACTCAATTCCAAAAAAATCCAGGTGAGTTTACGCCACAAACCTCTAACCAGGTGTAAGAATGGCTTTATTAACTCTATGTCAGAATCGGTGAATTAACTGATTTCAAAGAAATTGTTGTTTATTGCGTTCACTGTTTTGGTCAACTCAAAAAACCAAATGTTTTGTACTTGAATCAACTAATCAAATGTGACCAGTAAATTTTTGTCTACAAATTGATACTAATAATGACTAAATAACGTCGACTATACATAACTTTTTTAGGGATGTAGTTGGTTTTGCCATATATTCGAATGCATTATTTTCAAAAATGTGGCTTGCTTAATTTTTTCTAGCAACTAGTTTTCGGTTGTGGTAGTAACTAAAAACTTTGCTGATACAAAAGCCGTGCAAAAATAAGCTAACTCGACGACCTAATTACTGTAGACTGGTAGAATCGTAGTCGGTACTCAGATGTTTACACAGTATTTAGAGGAAAATAATGTGACAAATCTTTAATTACCCTTATTTGAGGCGTTTATAGGCGTTTATACCTTTATTTGAAGCATTTTGAGACATTTATAATAATGTATCTGTAGCTAGATTTAAAATTTTATCCAAGCAATCATGAACAAATAGAAAATAAAATATATGCCGATAGAGCCGTGTAGGACTCGACTTTTATTGCAATAGCCGATATGAATACGAAAGATAGAGACAGGCTGTCTTACTATACACATCATTTTGGGCAAGTCTGGGCACATCTTTTTTCTGAGCGTTTTAACAGTGATAAAATTTTTTTAATTTTGATCTTAAAACATCTTAGCAGTCACGCCCCTCAAACATCAAAAACATTATCTGCTGATAGAATAATACCTATAGTTCCTGATAGAATAATACCTATAGTTCCTGATAGACTAATACCTATAGTTCCT
The DNA here is from genome assembly GCF_963576615.1 of Watersipora subatra. Classification (NCBI taxonomy): domain Eukaryota; kingdom Metazoa; phylum Bryozoa; class Gymnolaemata; order Cheilostomatida; family Watersiporidae; genus Watersipora; species Watersipora subatra. Next base: position 40,173,707 of record NC_088717.1, read on the forward strand.
GATAGAATAATACCTATAGTTCCTGATAGAATAATACCTATAGTTCCTGATAGAATAATACCTATAGTTCCTGATAGAATAATACCTATAGTTCCTGATAGAATAATACCTATAGTTCCTGATAGAATAATACCTATAGTTCCTGATAGAATAATACCTATAGTTCCTGATAGAATAATACCTATAGTTCCTGATAGAATAATACCTATAGTTCCTGATAGAATAATACCTATAGTTCCTGATAGAATAATACCTATAGTTCCTGATAAAATCAACTAAAATTTGGTGCAACTACATATTTAAGTTTAGACATTGTTCATTCTCTTATCACTGTTATTATTACTTAATTAGTTTATAATCTTTATTATTAATACTAATTTATCATCTAACCATTTTTGCAGACATTGTTTTAATAAAATTTCAATTACAAAATGCTACCATATTCTGTAATAGTTTTTATTTTAAATTAATCTGTTAAATACATGTATTCTCAGAGGTTACACATGATCTAATGCCTCCAAGGAAAAGAACCTGCAATGACTCATCAGAGAAAAGAGAAGAAAGACTTAAAAAGACAGGATGAGGAAAGCCGCTGCTAGAGCTTTGGAAGCTGTACAGCAAAGAAATGAATGCTTAGCGAAGAACAGAGGAAAGACAGCGCAACTTTGAGCATCACAGACTGATCAGGAGTGTCAACTAAGACGAGACTATGACCAAGAGAGGATTGCAGCAAAAAGATCCCTAGAGATCGATGAACAATGTACACAAAGTCAAGCGCTTCATCGGAAGAGGATTGCTACTGTAAGATTTTTAGAAACAGGCAAACAACGTGAACAGAGGCAGGCGTGTGAGCAAGATAGGATTGCTGCATGAAGATGTACATCTTGGCAAAAAAAATTTGATGCACCATTTTTTATGACTGCTCTGTTAACTATGAGTGTGATATTTTTTGTTTCATAGGAAATATGGATTAAAATTTGTCACTATTGTCAAGCACTCAAGTGGAAAGACGAAGCTCCAGGCATGTGTTGCGCCAATGGAAAACTCAAAAAACCAGTAATTGCTGCACCCCCTGACCATCAGGAAGTTTAATGCTTGGAGATAGTGCACACTCTCACTACTTTATTTTTAATATTCGCAAATATAACAATTGTTTTTACATTACATCTTTTATAGCTTCGAGAGAAATTCCCGAACAAGGTTTTATGCCCACTTTTAAAGTACAAGGACAAATTTTTCATTTGCATGGATCGTTTTTGCCAGCTGAAAACGAAAGCAACATGTTTTTGCAAATTTTCTTTATGGGCAATTTTGATGACGAAGTGAATCAAAGATGTCAACATGTTTTACGTGTCAAGCATAGCATTGTTCAGGATTTGCAAGACCTTTTCACAGCTACAACAACTATGTAACAGGAATTTAAAACATGAAAATCTAACAGATGACAGTTTAAAAATTGTAATTTGTGCAGATAGGCGACCAGCTGGAGGATATGAACGGAAATATAATGCACCAAAATAAGAAGAACCAGCAATTGTTATTGTAGGCCAGGAATTTAATAAGAGAGACATTGTGTTACACAAGCGACAATCAGAATGTATGAGAGTTTCTGAAATGCATATATCTTATGATTCACTACAGTACCCAATCATATACTGGCAAGAACAAGATGGATATCACCTTATACAATTAGGCAGGTGGGCCCAAACACAAGTAATGAAGTACAAAGGAAAAAAGTATCTGCCATGGATTTTTATGCCTTTAGGATAATGATATGAAACACAAGATCAAACTACTTAGACAGATGCAGACACCTGCTCCATCAATTTCTCATAGACATGTATGCAAAAAATGAAAGTGAAAGATGGTCTTAGATTAGACATAAACCAGAGAAAACTAAGATATGACAGTTACATTCACCTAAAAGACGCTATGCAAAATGAGGATGTACCGAACTTTGGCCAATTGGTCATTTTTCTTCCTTCCTTTTTTGGTATTTTTGGTAGCCCTCGATACATGCACGAGTATGTCCAGGATGCTATGACCTATGTCAGACAACAATGAAAGACCAGATCTCTTTATAACATTAACATGGAATACATAGACAAGCAGCTCATAACAGACATGACGTTGTAGCTAAAGTGTTTGGACTAAAAGTAAAGCTACTGCTCAACTTGCTAACAAAAAGAAAAATTTTTGAAAATGTTCATTGGTTCCTTTATTCAACTGGAAGGCAAAAACAAGGTCTCTCTTATTGCCATCTTCTTCTATGGCTGGTAGTAAAAAGATGCTCAATTCAGATCGACTCAATAATATCCGCAGAAGTTCCAGATAAAGAAGAGGAGTCGACTCCATACAACATCGTTACTAAGCAAATGATACATGGACAATGTGTCAACTTCAATCGGCTTTCTTCCTGTATGAAAGATGGAAAATGCACCAAGCAATGCCGAGAGAACTTTTTCATGACATTCTGACTGCTGGGAATGGATATTCACAGTATAGAAGACTTATGCCAGGGATGGGAGGACATTTAGCAAAACTTTAACACGGTGGCACAGAAATAGAAATCGACAACAGATGGATTGTGTCATACTGCCATCTTCTATCGAGAATTTTCAACACCCATCTGAATGTGGAATACTGCCATTCAGTTAAATTGATAAAGTACATTTGCAAATACATTCACAAAGGTTTCATCAAGCAGCTTTTGTAATGGAAAATAACAGGGATGAAGTGACTACCTTCAAATTGGTAGATATATTTTCAGTAATTGGGCTGTTTGGAGAGTTCTAGTTTTGCTAATTCATTAGAGAGATTCTGCAATAACACACGTTACATTTGGAAAATAGACAGAGAGTATACTTCAATGAGGACAACATTGAACAAGGTGCACAGGAACCATCAAGGAGTACTTTTAACAGAATTTTTAAAGCATGCGAAAACGACGAGTTTGCTCCATAGATATAATAAACCCTAGATTGGCAAATAGCTATCATTACAATGGAGCAAAATGGAGGCATATAATTTGCTACTGTTTCCATGACGTTATGTCACAGTGATGTGCATCTCAGCAACAGAGCCTTCAGCTGAGCAATGAGTTTAGTAGTGAAAGCATGCTTGTCCTACTAGTTTTTAAGTCCTAAACGTAGTAGTGAAAGCATGCTTTTTATACTAGTTGTTAAACCATAAACGTTACAATAAGACAAAATTATTGGTGAAATGTCATCAGAGGAGACTACAACACCCAGGTATGTGAACCAACAATACAAATTTTAAATACTTGATAAACTTAACCTTTGCACATTTACTATACCATTGGTTCACGTTGTGAGTTACTACTGGAAACAAACTAACTACCAACTCAACTGAACTTACTCGTCTCATCATGGTCTCATAACAACGAACATACCTTTCTATGAATATTTTGAATTGAGAGGGAAGTGAGTGAATGCTTGGGATTATCAAAAGAAAAAATTTCTTGACTGATTACAACAACACATATTAACAAACTTGTCTTTCAGCTGATAGGATTGTAAACTAGCCTGGCATGATTGATCAAATGCTTTTTTGTCTCATTCCAAATAATGTAACAATATTCATTCTAGTGCATGTATGTATTGTTAATGTTTAAACAAACTTTCACAGAAAAAGTTGCTACGAGAAACCAACAATGGCATGGCAAATTTAGATAGATTTGTTAGCAGCACAGAACCAAACCCAACGTTTGATCAGACTTTAGTTTATGGAAAAGTTTTAGAAGCTGTAGATGGTGAGCATGAAGCAATCGTAGAACTGGTAAAACTTTCTTGCTCAATCTTCTGCTCGTTGAAGTCAAATCTAACCGACAAGTCGCACTGACAATCACATCTTCAGGTATAGCCGCTACACTGCAGGAAGGTGGAAGAACACCTCATTCCATGTTTAAACCACCGTTGGATATAGGAGACCTAGAAACTCCTGTTTGCTACATCCGTAAAGGTGCCCAGTACCTTTCTGAGTCTCCGACTACTATTCTGAGACTACGACTTCGTTTTTTAGCATAGACTGTTTTAGTGAAGAGAATGAATCTTTCAATTATTCGACAGAATTCTTGAACTCTTTACAACCTCTCAGTATACCTCATAATTGTCAACTACACCTTATTGCCCTGGTTATGCTTCCTTGAAATTTGGATTCACTTAGACTTTGCAATGGAACAAGATTGATCATCAAACATCTGTCACCAAATCTTATTGTTGCTACAGTGCTTACTAGAGCTGCGATGGGGGAAGCAGTTTGTATTCCTAGAATACCACTAATTCCCACAAATGTGCCGTTTCAATTTAAACATATTCAATTTCCTATTTGACTTTCATTTGCATTGACTATCAACAAATCCCAAGGTCAATCAGTCGGCATTCTGTCGACAAACTTGGTCAGACTGTCGGCATTCACCTCCTAACACTTTGCTTTTCACATAGACAATTGCATGTTGCGCTATCTCAAGTAGGCAGTAAAAATGATCAATACATTATTTTGCTATTCAGTCGACAAAAAACATTGTTTACCCACCTGCGCTTCAGTGATATACTAGCGGTATGCCAGAAAAATTCCTAAGGATATCTTTTACAGGAACAGTAACCCGTAATTGTTATTATTCATTCGATATATCATGATTTTTTGTTTTTTTATTTTGTATATCATCTTTGTATCAATTCATTTTTTTGCAATCATCCCACGACTAAACACGAGCGAAGCGATTGTTTGGGAGCTTTATGATAAATGCATATGCACACACAACTCCCAAAAAATTATCTGTCAACGGCCGTTACCAAACCCTTGTACCGAAATCCAATCGAAAAAGTTAACCATTTTTGTGTAGAGTCGTTCAAGTATAATAATGATAAAAAAACACATAAACATATTTAAATATGTTACCAAGTCTTTGAAAGGTTGACGCAATATCTCAAAACTAACCCATCTGATCGGATTATACATAAATAGACAGATTAATTTGGCCTCAAATTGCCATAAAAACTTGACAAGCTTTTTAAAATTAAAATTAAGACCGGAAAATGAAACGCCGATAAGGCTGTGCGACAGAGAGTAGAACCATTAAGTCGTGCGCATTTCACGAAAAAACGTGCACATTTCACCAGTCTATGGCATATTCCAATTGCCGAAGGTTTTCTGTAACTACTGTAGAAGTACTGAAAAGTAATCATTTCTTTTTTGCCGATTCTATCGGACTCTGACATTTTGGACACCTATAATGAGTACTTTGGTATTCCAACTGATGTCCAAAGCAGTGAAAGTAAATGAAATGACGATGATATTTTTCCAACAATTCTTATAAGATTATTACAATATTTAATTGTAAGAATAATTATTCGATTTTATATGATTATTATAAGATTTAGTTATAAGAATAATCATTTGAATTTACAAGATCGAAGTCTATAGTGACCGATAGTGTGCAATATGTTACTGTTATTATTTTTCTAAAGATTTTGTTGATGATACTGTGGCTGTACCCAATATCACGGTACAGCCAAGCCGTTTTTAATATCTGCAAAATTAAGTAATAGGCCTACATTTTCTTATAGATATACATCTATTTCTATGACAACCAGCTAAAATCTGTTTAGATTTTTAAATTCAGCATAATTTTTTAAATATAAATACAGAAATCTAGATAAATATCACAACTTCTTGATATTGGTTGCTATGACCAATGATATACAGCCCCCTCCCCCCTCAGTCTGTGTATATTACACAGCAGCTTGTCATTTTACTTCTAATATTACATTTCTCCTATTGCAGTGAAGAGGTATAAACATATAATCTTTTCCTTCCATTTATGCTCTTTGTTGTACATAATAACACCCAGTACATTACAGCTACCATTGCAGCTACCATTGCAGTTATCCTATTGCACTGCAGTGCCGTTTGACTGCTAATATTGCATTTCTCAACCGGCAGTACCCACTTTGTTTCCATTATCACTTTGGTCGTGGGCTGTATGACAGGGGAATTTCTAGTTGTAGTAGAACAGACTTCATCTATCCATTGCTCACTAAAAAGCACCATTACTGATGTCTTATTGTTTCTGTAATTTATTTAGATCTGTACCAAATGGCAAATGCCCTTCTTATAAAATGTTTTAGAGAATTTATATTTTCATTGTTATGTAATAAACTTTGTGTACAAATTGTTGAGATAATCAATATTGTATACAATTTCGTTGGTTGATATGCCTATTGGGGAACCGCTACACTAAACAATGCACCATTTGTTTACCTCTTTGATGGTATGAAAATGAATTATGTCCACAAGTATTCAAATCTATGAATAAACAGCTACATATATGTTAAAATAATAAATGTTTTATTTGTTGCATAAAATTAGTTTTTTGTGCAAAAACTTTCATTACATGAGCAACGCCGAGTATTCAGTAGTATATATCTATATATATATATCCTAGAGCGTTGAAATAGGTTACGGTTACTTATCTTTTTTCCAGGTTGATGTTTATATCTCGGGTCATGACAGGTCTGACACACCGGTGCTTCTGCACTCGTCAAGTGACTTGCGTTAAGATAAGTAACATTAACCTGTTCCAACACTCTAATTAGTTATAACACTCCACATTTTTTAGAGCGTAGAGTGCCATTAGCAGTAGGCCTGATTACTTATCTATATATGTATACTAGCTGTATTACCCGGCGTTGCTCGAGAAATGAAAGTTTTTTAATATTTTTGGACATAAGTCATTTCCACACCACCCAGGAGGTAGACAAATAGCCCATTACCCAATTTGTAAGGTGGCGGGTTCCCCAGTAGGCCTATAAACCATCAAAAATGTATACATTTCTATGGTAGTTTTATGAATCTTCATATGCAACACATAGATGCTACTTAGATGTTGTCTCAATGATCAGAAATCACTCAAGCGTATTTGACTTTTTATCTAACACGCTTTGGAGTCAACCTTGCTCGTAGAATGTTCTATTGTTGTATTAATCTTTTCCCTTCACTATTACCTTTTCCCTTCACAGTTAGGACTTAGTTTTACTATTTGTTTTTCTATCCATTATAATAAAAAAGTGTGCGCAAACAGATAAGTGATAAAATTAGAGTTAAAATAAACATTAAAAAATTTTTAAGTATTCATACAAATAAAGAGAACTTCTTTAATTAAAAATGATTAAAAAAGTTATTTAAATTCAAAGAAATAACGAAAAAACTATGAATGAAATAAAAGTTTTGTAATATTTGTGGACATGTCTTTCCACACCACCCAAGAGGTAGACAAATGGCGCATTACCCATTTTCGCAAGGTGGTGGGTTCCCCAGTAGGCATATAGGCCACCGAACATGTATACAATGTTGAATATCTCAAGAATTTTATTGTTGAAGTTTATTACATGACAATGGAAATATAGATTCTCCAAAGCATTTCATGAGCAAGGCAGTTTGTGCCAATCCAAAACTTTACAGAAAAAATAAGACATCAGAAAATTTGTTTAAACGGGAAATAATTAGCAAGCAATGGTTAAATGTAGTCTGTTTTACCACAATGATTGCAAAAAATATGAATTGATAGAAATATGATATACAAAATGAAAAACCAAAATATCATGAATAATAACAATAAAAGGTTACTGTTGCTGAGGAAGATATCCTTGAAAATTTGCCGTGCATACCGCTAGTGTATCACTGAAGCGCTTGAGGGTAAACAATGTTCTTTGTCTGACCAAATGGTGAGAGAATGTATAGGCCATTTTTACTGCCAACTCGGGATAGCGCAACGTAAAACTGTCCATGTGAAAAGCAAGGTGTTAGGAAGTGAATGCCGACAGTTTTTAGTGTTTGTCCTTGGGGTTTGTTGATAGTCAAAGCAAATGACAGTCTAATAGAAAACTGAATACGTTTAAATTGAAACGGCACATTTGTCGGAATTAGTGGTATTCTAGGGATAAAAACTTTTTCACCCATTGCAGCTCCGGTAAGCACAGTAGCACAAATAAGATTTGGTAATAGATTTTCGATGATCAATCTTGTTCCATTACAAAGTCTAGGTAAATCCAAATTTCGAAGAAGCATAACTGGGGCACCAACGCGTAGTTGAAGATTATGAGGAGGCATACTGGCAGGCTACAAAGGCTTTCCTCAGCCTGTTTCTTCTAACTCTTTCTTCTCTTTTCTGTGATGACTCATGGCAGGTTCTTTTCTTTGGAGGCATTAGACAATGTGGTACTTCTGAGAATACATGTATTAAACAGATTATTAAAAAAATATATGACAGAATATGGTAGTATTTTTTGTTGAAAATTTATCAGAACAATGTCTGCCAAAAATGGTTGAATGAAAAATTAATACTAATAATAAAGATTGGAAACTGACTAAGTAATAATAGCAGTGTTTGAAAATGAATAATGTTTAAACTTCAAACACTATACTCAAATTACGTTTCAAAAATGCAAGGTAAAATAATAACGATAATGAAACAATTTTTAAAAACTAATATTATAAACTTCAAAAGTTATAAGAAGTTTAAGAATGTAATAGAATGTAAATCTAAATATGCAATGTATATTTCTCAAAGTACATGTATGTAAATGTGTGTAAATATAAGATAGCAAGGAATAATTGATACTTGTAATGTTACCCGATAAATCTTACAGTAAATCTTACCAATGATATACAGCCCTCCATGGGCCCCCCATGGGGGGCTGTATATCATTGATCTTACAGATAATCTAATAGATAATCTTAAAGTAATCTTACAAACGTTTGTTGTAAAATGTAAAATTAATTACGAATTACTAATTGGTTAGGTTTAGAAGGAAAGATGTGTAAGTTAGTACACAAAGCGAGCACTGATAGGAACTTTTATGAATTTCGTGGGCGTTTGCGAACTTCGTCTTATCCGTATGTTGAGAAAAGAAAATTGGGCTTGTTAATATACTATATCGCTATTAAAATAAAGGTTTAATAACAAATTGCAAAATATTTATCTAAACAACGATGTTTTAATTTGAACTAAAAGAAATAACGTAAAAGATTTTTCAAACAAATAACGATTTAATTTGTATTTAATGATTGTGGAACGCAAGGTACCAAATCAGAATCCAAAAGACATAGTGTAGCTGTGAAAAAGTCTCCTGAGCAGCTGGAATAAATTAGTAGCAAACTAAATTTAGATGTAAAATCAATAGCAGATATGTAAGGTACAAAATGTCGATGAAACGTATATAGTTTGGTAACGTATATAATCAGTACGAAAATCGTCAAATTTTTAGTTCGAGAAAAATTATCAGTTTTAACGAAAAAAGATGAAGAAGCATCGTGTTGCATATACTTAGTTCCCAAAATATTTCTGAACAGTAGCATCGTAATTCGTGGATGCAAGGCTAAAATAAATATCACGTGTGTATCCGTTAAATTCGTCGTGAGTTCAAACGCAATTTTAATGGCAAGATTTTAATAGCTATTTTTAGCAAGGCTAATTTATAATTTGCACGCGCATGGCGTATTCATTATATAAAAACGTATATAAAAGCTCATAGGATTGCTATGGTGTTCTAGCTCAGTGGTAGAGCATCCGGATCAGAAACCCATCGATACATTCGTCGTGAGTTCAAACCCATCTGAATGCGGAATATTAAGAATTTAAGATGTATAGTCGGAAAACTGACAAATAGACGATATACGACATACGGGGACATACATATATATATATATATATATATATATATATATATTTTGAGAAATATATATATATATATATTTCTCAAAATTTGAGAAATATATATATATATATATATATTTCTCAAATTTTGAGTGTGTATTCATGTATCTGTAGTTGTGATTATTTAGCTATAGCTATTATTTTAGCATTGCGCCCACGCATTCCGATCCTACTGTTCAGAAATATTTTGGGACCTAAGTATATGCAACACGATGCTTCTTCGTCTTTTTTTGTTAGGGCAAATTTATTCTGTCCCCCCCCCCCCCCCCCGTTAAAGTTTGGCAATTTGTGTAGTGATTATATATGTTATCGAAAGATATACGTTGCTGAACTTACCATGGCGAGTCATCCGTATCTGTTACATTCGGTATAATAAAAACGATTGGCAAACGAAGAAATGATCAAACTTCTGTTAAAAGTTTACTAAAATACAAACTAAAACTTCTTTCAAGTATGTGTTTAATAAACTAAACTCATTCATGTTAGATTCAGCATTTATGTTACCCGTCTGTCTCAAAGGTAAGAACTCCATGTAGTACATTGTAATGTTATTTTATCTTGGGCCTGCAGATCATAACCACAGAATTCACTAAAGTCGTTGCAGGTACCTATAGTTACTAAGGTTAACATAGTGCTTTGGTACCATTTTTAATGATGATGATTTTTACCAGGAAGTGACTGCATTAGATAATGACTATGGGTTTTTATACCACTCTATGTACATCTATAGCCTACGATATTTTTGTAGGAAATTGACCTGCCAGTTTTTGCATGCCAACACTAAAACAAACTGAAATCAAATAATTGTATACCAAATAGTTTTTGACTGTAATCATAGCGAAATAGGCTATATTTAGCCATTACTTGCTAATGATTTCGCATTTACATTTAAACACCTTTACATTTTTATTTATCCTTCCAATTTATTTCAATGAAACACTTCTTCCAAGTTATGAAATTTTAAATTTACAGTTTTTTGAAAACCTTTACAGCTGTTTTGTTTATTTTTAATTTAGTTGTTGTCCTGCACAAAACATTTTCTTCATGATATGAAGTTTGAAAGTTACAGTTGTATGACAAAGTTTGAAAACTTTTACAGTTGTTTTTATTTTTTTCTAAATTTATTTCAACTACACAAAACACCTCTCTCATGATATGTAGTTTGAAAGTTTGAATGGCACATATTGTTATATGTTAAATACAAATCAATGTTCTGTCCAAAGACTTTTTTATTACCCAGGCAACGCCGGGTAGCACTGCTAGTTTATTATATATTATATAAATATTATATATTTCACAACAACAATCCATAAAAACGTTTATTGAAGGCGATTGTCTTTAATGCATGTAAAGGCGCATTTGTGAATTTTTAATGTAATAAACTATTGCCATTTATATAGAAAACATGGTTCTAAGATTGCAAATTCAATGGGACATTGCTTGTTGCAGATCATTAATTAACCAGTAGATAATAAATGGCGCTCTAGTAGTCCTCAGCTCAAGCAGCTATCAGGCTCTCGCAGTAAACCCAGCATTGCTCGGGTTGCTCTTCAATTTTCAACGTACAATTCTATGCTGCTTTCACGATAACAATTCATGAATGCATTAATTGAAGACAATTGTTCTTCATGCTTTGCGAGGGTGCACATTTTTAAATTTCTGGAAGGACTAACTGAATGTCTGACGATGCTTGAGTAATAGCATGATTTTCTAGTAAATTTGTATAACTTGAAGATGTGGTTGCGTCAAAAAATTCGATTTAATGAAATTAAGACCCATTAAAGGCTAAAACATCAGCTACAATTTGATGCCATTTTTGTCTTTGTAGACCAACCCTGTCTAGAGATATATGCGTTTGAATGAGGCCCTCTTTTAAAAAGCTCACGTCCCAGCGGGTGCTTCTTTCATGACGTCACAAGCAATACATCTGAAAAGAAACCACGAGCGATAAATATGAGGTCGCTTCCTTAGCCAATCATCAGCGCGAAATTTTTATATAGGCCGTAATAAATGTTATCACTCGTAAAACGCGTTGTCTGTGATCTCAATTTTAGGGATTTTACTCTATAAGCAAATCCCATGGACATCGATATTTGGACTAAATTAATTAACATCATTACTTTAATGAATTACTCGATCGACACGTTTTATTGGCGAACAACATAATTGTAAATATTGCTGTAAAGTTACTGCGAAGATGACTCCGAGTTTTCTTGGCATCAGGTAGTTAAAGTTCTACGAAGGAAGATCGGAGAATGGAGGTAAATTTATTTTTTACTTTGAGTCTCCTATAGAGTTTCCTGTTGAGTTGACATTCAGATTATATTTTCCTGTTTGAGGCTAAAATGTGATTTCCTGCGCGTGCGAGATACGTATGTACAGTGAGTTCTTGGCGGCTTTTTTTTAATCTTTAGCATCTAGCAATACAATGGCTTAGATTGATGAATATACTAAAGGTAATATTTTAGTACTCATTAATAGATGTACTAATTAATAAAATTATAACTTTTTGCTATCACTAATCATCGTTTTATATTTTTTATCGGTTCACCTAGCTACATTTGCTTCAAATTTTCTGTGGCAGTTTATCTAGTAAATTAGAATTATGATTTGACTTTAGATGTTCACTTTTCACTTGTAGAAAGTGAAGAAAATTGATTGATCAATGCAAATCTTTAACTTCCAGAACCAAAGCTTCGAATCATTGGCTTGGCGTACTTGTACCTTTGTTAAACATTTATTCGTTTTTAAAATTACACTCGCAATCTATCAAACTCCCAATTTGAAAGCATTCAGTAGATACGCTTTAGAATGACATATTTATGAATGACATATATTTATTGCATTTGTTTTACTGGTTACAGGATGTTTATATGGTCCCACCCGCCGAAGCAGCTTTGTCAGTGTGGAAACTGTCATAAAGGGGAATGAGAGACTTGAATGTGTGCTGCATAGACCATGATGTTTTGTTTGAGTTTGTTGCAGTAGATGAATTTGTCTTATTGTATCAGCTAAAACTATGTAAGTGGCCACGACTTTATGAATATTTTTAATAAAAAGCTTTATGCCGAGGTGAAAATATTTTTGCTTGTAAAAGCTATATAATAAAATAATATTGTTGAAGATAATGCAAAACATGATTTGCAGAATATTGTAGTGAATTGGATACGGTATATGGATGTCCGCAGAACTGGAGAATGTGAGTTCAAATCCAGTTTGCAGCAGACTTCTTATCCTTAAAACTCTATCCCTATGTATATTCTTTTCAAAGACGCTGCTTGCTCATTTTACTTATGGTAGTAAGAAACTAGTTTTCGGTGTGGGCAATGATAAACAGCCCCGTCCCAAGGTTAGGCGACGGACATAATGTGGGCGAGGCTTTTGAGAGGCTGTATATCATTAGTGTGGGTAGCGGCGGAACTGTGCTGATACAAAAACCTTATTCTACATAGTCTGCATGACAGAATTACCGTAGACCGGTAGAATTGGTAGTCAGTACTCAAATGTTTACACAACATTTGGAGTAAGTGAGTGAGACAAATTTTCAATTTTCGTTATTAGAGGCCTTTGAAACATTCATAATAATGCATCTGTAGCTGGATTTAAAATTTTATTCTAGCCAACATGAGCAAATACAAATAAGATATATGCCAATAGAGTCGCGTAGGACTAGACTTTTATCGCAAATAGCCGATGTGAATACGAGAGATAGAGACAGGTTGTATCACGCGTGACATCATTTTGGGCAAGTCTGGGCACGTTTTTTTGGCCTCAGCGTTTTTACCGCGATCAGATTTTTTCGATTTTAGTCTTCAAATATCTTGGTAATGAGATCGCCTAACACAACAAACAACATATCAACTGATTGAGAAAAAAAATGCTTTCTTGTAAGATCAACTCAAATTTGATGCAACCACATCTTTAAGCTAGTAACTTAAATTAGTCTAAAACTTTACTGTAATAAGAGCCTTGAAGTCAGCCTGACGTTATGATGCGTCGTCATGCTACGCCGCGTCATCACAGTACGGCGGGTCGCATCGTCATACTGGGCATCAGCCATGCTAGTATTTTCGCAAGCGCTGCAAAGGCATGTGCCCTATTATATATAGCATGACAAGGACAGCTTTGTGTATTGGTTTACACACCAATCTGCAGACCTGCAGGTTTTATGTTCAAATTTCATTTGAAGTGCAATTTTCATTCCTAAAACTTAATTGCTCTATCTGGACACACCAACAGACAAACGGCAAGTGCTGAAGTTTATATAGATCAATTGATTTTGGAGCATTTATATATAAAAAAACTAAAGTCATTAAATTTCCAATTGAGTCTGGCGATCCTTACAGCGAGCTTGTTTTTCACATAAAATAAGTCGCAGGTAACACTAATGATGAACTAGTGAACACATGCATGAAGCTCTGGCAATTCACTCTCATAACTCTTCCCTTGCCTGAAAACTTTTTTAACATCACAAAACATTTTTCTTATTATGCAATAATAGAAATCATTCAACACTTTCGGAAGGCACCTGACTGGCCCAGTAGGTGGCATATCGACAAATAAAGAAGCCTATATTAAGAGGTTTATGATTTTGTTAACTGGATTGGATGAAATGATACATTTATATCAAGTATTTTAAAAGTTTACTCTAAGCTTCCTTAATAAAGTCAAACTTTTCACGTTCTGCCTCACGTTTGACTTTAAGTAGGGTCTTAGATTCGAACAGGCCTATGCTCCACCAGTTACTTTTAGAATGAAGGTAAACATGTAATACTCTCATGATTTATAAAGTTGATCATTATATAGTATTGATCAGGTGTATTGTCATATCTAAAAAGATGATTTAATTTCTTAGTGGCTTCTTAAATGCCAAGGAATAATTTCTGGAATTATCCAAGTTGGAGCCATATCCGGGGCCCTTATATTCAACTGGAATTATCCAAGTTGGAGCCATATCCGGGGCCCTTATATTCAACTGGAATTATCCAAGTTGGAGCCATATCCGGGGCCCTTATATTCAACGAGACTCAAAAAGCTTGCGTAAATCTTTTAAAAATAAAAAAGAGGGAGTTTTGTTCGACCAACAACACCAATATGAGAAGTGAGTCAATGTTCGACCAACAACACCAATATGAGAAGTGAGTCAATGTTCGACCAACAACACCAATATTAGAAGTGAGTCAATGTTCGACCAACAACACCAATATGAGAAGTGAGTCAATGTTCGACCAACAACACCAATATGAGAAGTGAGTCAATGTTCGACCAACAACACCAATATTAGAAGTGAGTCAATGTTCGACCAACAACACCAATATGAGAAGTGAGTCAATGTTCGACCAACAACACCAATATGAGAAGTGAGTCAATGTTCGACCAACAACACCAATATTAGAAGTGAGTCAATGTTCGACCAACAACACCAATATGAGAAGTGAGTCAATGTTCAACCAACAACACCAATATTAGAAGTGAGTCAAAATGGAATAGCAACTAAACATGATTTCCGGAAAAGTAGTGAGAGAAAAACTTCATTGTGTTGGCATTCTGCAATCCCTGTTATTATTATTTTTTATTTGTTGTTTATTAATTGCACTAAAACTCTGTAATAAATGAGTAAACAAGTCAAATATTTATTTTCTAGTAGTTTTATCATTTACAGTTGATACTAGTGTGTGAAGTTGAGCTGAGCTTCTGGTAATTGTATTTCGACTTGCCAGGTGCGTAGAAATTTTAATTTTCTAATGTTTCAAATAGGCAATTTGAAAATTTGGCATTAAAAATTAGCTATTCTCAGAATTCATCTGTTTAAAAAACTCATTAATGTATATTCATGAATAAGTACAGTAGATGCTCTTATAACGTATACCTCTTATAACGTAAGTTCCAGATAGCTTAAAACAAATAATGTGAAGTTTTTGCTTTCTACTATGAAAAAAATTCCATTTAACGTAAAGTGTCAAGTCGGGTGAGTTTTCAAAATCGATTTGAATTTTAGTTTTTTTCGCCACACTTACAGAAGAAAAAACCCTCGTGCGTTTAGCGTTATATCTATTATAACGCTTTATTATAACTTTCGCAACATTTTAGCTAGTCGTAATAGATTGTCAGGTGTGTCGACATAAAGGCGAATAGGATAGTTGCTCAATTGTGGATATAAGTATAAAGGCGATCGATTGGTGCAGGTGTTACAGCGTCGGTCTACCAGTCTTAATGTCACGAGTTGGAGTATCGTCGAAAATTATCTTTATTCTAGCATTGACCCCTAGATAGGGATGACGACGAACAGGTAGAACTATTTTTATAGTAGAAACCTTTTTGTTTTGTCTTATTGCAGATGTTCAAAATATTTGTTATTAGCTTTACTTTGCGGAATAGACTTTGCTGTTTAAAAAATAAGCAAATCGTTGTCAATGAACGTTGAAAATGTGCAGTTCCTATCAACTTGTTGTAAATTTACCAAAATCATATTCTATAAAACCAGTGACATTGATCATAAAAAGGAGAAATGTTGTTGATACAAACCAATAATTCTGCAGTTACGGTACAGTCCACAAATTAAAAAAGTTAAGTAAAATTTTTTCTTTTTTGCATGGCCAAAGGAGTGAGTTTGGAAAGATCTTGGAACGGATTAGGCAATTTACATGTATCTTACTGTTCTTGTAACATAAAGATTTCTGGAACGAATTATTCACTTTATAGGAGCATCTACTGTATTTTGAATGGACCATTTTAGATAATCTACATATCTTTTGGATGGCATACCATAAAACCTCTAATTGAATGCCACCTCAAATTGACCGCCACTTTGAAATTATTTGATCTTTACGAGCCCGTAATATCGATTGATCAGTAGAAAAGTGTCCACATAATCATATTAACAATGAATCATTTATATCAATAACAATTAATTCTCTCATTGTCCAACTCCAAAGTTCTAAAGCTTTTCATTTTTTTTTGTTAAACTCTGAAAGCAACACAATAGAAATAATAAATAACTGCCTCAAGCTAATAGTAGTTCCTTATTTAATGCAGTCTTGATACTTCAAAGTACATGTGTATAAAAATGGTTAATATTTACGGTGGTAAATGAATGATTAGTTTTTGACCAAAGGATATGTTTAGTAAGTAAAACTTTTACGGGTTGCATTTGTGCTAAATGCAACCCGTAAAGGTTTTGCTCAGCCAAAAAGTTGTTTAGACGCCAAAATCAACTAGGTCCGTCGTGCAGAAAAAGAGTTGAAATCAAAAGACATTTTGGAAGGTATTGGCTAAGCAGAAGAAGTTTGTTCTATCAAAAGCAGCTATCAAATTGCAGCTATCCGAGCAAACAGTGCAAATATTTTTGTTTTAAAAATGTTAATTTTTGTTTCTGCATGTATTATAAGTATAGTTTGTTTATGTCACTTGATCACGAATATATATTTTTATATAAATATGCAGATTTATAGCATGTTATTTAATAACATCCCTGCAGTTTTCTTAACACGGCTTTCAATCAATCGACGTCCGTAACTTCTCATCTATTGCACATAAAAAGCTAGTTTTGGCCGCAAACTGTAGCAAACATACCATTGAAAGCCATGGGCTTTTATTCAACATTGGTAAATATTGATATAGAATCAAAATATGCCTTCAAATTTAAAATGAAATAAAAAATTGAAAGCTCCTACAGATTGCAAAGCAAGGCACAAGCTATAATATCATTGGAGATTAATTGCAAGCAACAGATAACAACTAGTAGAGACATTTCTCAGCTTCCCAATGCATATTTTATTTAGAGATCTTTGACAAGTTAGAGGGAAGTTAGCAGATTTATTGCATCCAAAATGTTTAATATCAGTCCCCTGAAAGGAGAGGACAAAATATAGGCAACATTCGATTCACCAAAATTCTGACGAGCCATTTATAAAATACAACACCAGCCTCTATTTGAAAGCCACCTCTAATTGACCGCCACTAATGAGTGGTTGAAAAATAGAGCACCATGGCGTTCAATTAGAGGTTTTGCAGTAGTTTAAAAACCAAATTATTTTAATATAATTATATAGCGTCACTGCTTTCTTCAGTCAATATTTTGCACAGAACACAACTGTTTCGGTTCCTTTTCACAACTTTAAAACGTTCATGAAACCTGATAATTGGTTGAAGTTACACCAATTCAAATATCAATTTCAATTGTTATCTGCTACTAGCAATACAATTAAATTTGTATTGTCAGATAATCTTTTATCCTCTCTTATTGCAAGACTTATTCAAATTTAGTTAAGAGCACATCTATATATGCAAGTCTCGGTGTTTATCTGTTTGTTGGTCTGTCATTCTAGTGCAGTTATTGCGATAAAGTTATAAGAATAAAACATTCGCTTCATCCTCGATTTGAACTCGGGAAATCCAGATCTGCAGGCAAGCAAGTCTATAAACTAAGCCAAGCGGCTATATTGCTATACGATAGAATAATTGTGCATATACTTATGCAGCGCTTGTAAATATACTATTGTTTACTATTAGCATGCTTGAAGATCATGGTTGCATGAGAGATCATTACGTGTAACACCACATAACAAGCTGACTTCAGACAGAGAACATGGCTCTTATTATAGTAAGTTACCAGCTTAAGTTACTAGCATAAGTTCTTCAAATTCCTTGGGTGATTATTTTGCTACTCGTACCAAGCTGGGCATTTAGCAATTTCTAAATATATGAACCTAACCTCTAAGCATTTTGTAATGAGGAAGATACTGTCACAACCTTCAAATTGTGCCAATTAGAGATGTGGCTGTCAAATCAAAGAATTATCCTTTCATAAAAAGTAACTATGGATCTTTTTGTGTTTACGTCTAGAAACGCCTCAATAACAATATCAATTAAATAGAGACATTAAAATATTTATTTTTAATTGGCTAAACAGTTTATTATTATAACTGTTCTCTCTAGAGAGCAACCATAGTTTCTGATCATACAGGAATCAGATCATAGCTTTCAAACACTATGTTTTCATGCTTCAACTGGGTTTGGAGTTGCCCACTGCTGACACACTTGCATTCTACCGTTTCAATGATTTAAAGTTGCACTATAAGTGTAGGTTTTGCCAAAATTTGCAATGGATTCTTCAAAACAGACCTTGTTAAAATAATCTCAATTATCCACATTTTTCACATTTAGCAAAGTGAAATTGTGTCAAATGCGTTTGTATTTTATTGTTTCTATGATTTGGAGTGGAAGCGATTCCGAATTCATTTGAACCATGAAAACATGGTCAATGTCAGCATGTTTCAACGAAAAGTGTAAGTAGATAAAAGAGAATTCTACATTAACCTGCTTCCAATTATTTCTTGGTAATGGCCATGCAATGCAGTTCATCCGCTGTCTTCTGAGTCAGTATTAAATCGAATTTTGGTAAAAAATTAATTGGTTTGGTGCTCATTAATAATATAGCTTGTCTAATCAATGTGTCTAACTTGTTTAACCTGCATCTAACTGAACCAGAAACATACAAGCGTGCAACCTTTCCGTTGCACGCTTGTACATGTATGTTTCAGCTTTTTTGGCTGCTTTTCCCAGTGGAAGATCGTGACACGTAAAACTTTAGTTTCCAGAACTAATAGCGGTAAGTTAGCCTTGTAATCTGATAAGCAGAATGAATACTCATACGGATGGAATGCTTGTGTGATAGATGAGTTGTCTGTTATGATAAATGAGTAGGCTGTTATGGTGATATAATGGTAGGAAACCTCTTTAAGTATCAAGATGAAATCAATGTTAGAGGGTATGTACAAATGTGATTTGGTGATAACACTGCTGAGCCAGAAAGTGTGACAAGTCGTTATTAGATATTGACCTTTCGCCTCAAGCTCATTAGAAAACAGAACTTCCCTGTTATAGAAAGATGGTTAAAAGGGCAATGATACCTAATCCCTATATGAATATATGACAGCTAGGTACTTGAGCTACCATTTCCTTCTAAATAGTTCAAGTTTTTCTGAGCAACCAGTGGAATGTTTGATTACACGTAAAGAGAACCTTTGCAAGGTTATTATACATGCGTAAATATGAGTGAAGGAGCTTTGAAAGGATTATTTCTCTGGTGTGTACTCAACCACCAACCAAAGGCTTTCGTAATGCTCCATTTCACAGACGAGAAATAGCGCTAGTTCTCGTTAAACTCACTTCTACCAGCTTAACAAGTGAATCAGATCTGGTGACCGTTAGTTGGCTACTAGGATGAGGCTCGTCAAAGGAATTCTTTCTGTTATAGGAGGGTGCATTTTGATTTCTTCACTGGGCATCTTTTTTTCATGGGGTAAGTAGGAAAACACACTAACCCCTCCCCCCTTCCCATAGTTACGTAGTAGGTAAAGCTTGATGCTTAACATGTGAAATATAATGCACCATTAGCATTCCTCAACGGGTATGTTTGATTTGTTATGATATGCTAATATCATTCTTCCTTGAGAAAAATAATGTACAACTGTCATCACTCAAAAGGTAAGCTTTTTGCACCGTTGTCTTTTTTCTAAAATAAACACATTTGTCCAATAAGACAAACAAATAGGTAATAGGTATACAAAGGTCTGTGTGATTATGCAGTGTTTTAGTTCAAGTCAGGCATATTATTGGAACTGACATCAAACTTAAACACAATATGTGATCATTTTTATGAATGAAGTGTACACAAAAGACATGACTGAGCTGTTCAGAATAGAGTTTCAACTCAAAATATGCTGCATTTGTTGATGACATAAATATGACCTGCATCTAATCCAGTCTTGGCTATGATAAGATTTGTCTCCGTCACTCTGTCTGTTCAAAGCCACAGAGTTCACAGTCTACGGTTCACAGCCAACGTTTCACTGTTCACAGTCTACGGTTCACTGTTCGCAGTCTACAGTTCACAGCCCACGTTTCACTGTTCACAGTCTACGGTTCACTGTTCACATAGCTTACTGTTTAAAACCATAGAGGGTTTGAACCCATGACAATAGGTTCTTGGGCTTCATCATCCAGCGTGTTACTACCTGCACCAATCTCTCGCAGTACATGTTTTTGAATTTTTGTGCACATACTTATATCAGGTGCTTTATCAGCACACCTGACAATCTGTAATAGTGCACTAGATTGCTAGGATATTAGTGTTTTATAATATATTCTTATGCTGGTAATCCAGCTTACCTCACTATTACCCGTCCCATCATATTATCTTTGAACGTATCGCCTAGTAACAAACTTACTCATTCCGCATTTGTGTCACAGGTTTTTAAATTCTGCATAAACTACATGCAGAACATTTATATTTATCCTTCCAAACATATGACCATGGATCCTTTTCTAATTTGTTGACACCAACATATTACATCTACCGTTACTAGTATGATGCAGTTTATGAACTTCTTGTTACTAAAACTTTCAATTCACTAACTAGACTCCTCCTCAATACTATTAGATTACTAACTTTTAAAACACGCCTGTTCAACTCACTCAATAATTCCTGATTTCTGTCTTATCATTTGATTTGTTCTTCCTTCTGATATGAAATGAAAAACATCATTTTGTTAATGGTTACCAATGCCAATAAAAATGTATACATAATTTTGCCAATTTTTTTTAACGAGAATTTCTAGACAAGTGTACATCATAAGATAATTCTCTTGCGCATATTTGTAGCAAATTTCAGTCCATACGCGATCTCCTACATAAGACTATACTCAAGCCCAAATGATGTAGACTACAGCAGTGTCTTATGGATTCCCAGCTTGATTGCAGTCGGTTTTAGTCTTACCATGTACATAGCTGGAGTTCTTGAGAATAAAATTGGCACAAGGGCTGTGACAGCGATCGGCTCAACTATTTGCAGGTACTTTTCTTTTAACCTCATCAACCAGTATCTTACACAGTTACTTGCCTTACTGTTATTTTAGCTGTACACAAAAAAATTGTTGCTATATATGCTACTGTAGAATTGTTTGCTGGAATTATGTCTTTGTTGGTAATCTGCTGCAAGATAAATATTGCCATCATTTTTTATATTAATAAATCTAACAACATTGTTATTGTTCGCGTGTGTGCATGCATTTGCTTGTGTGCATGTATGTGTGTTATTCAGCGTAAAAACTATTCACTTTCACATGTTTGGCCACTTTCATCCACATTTCACAAGCTGTTATCTAATAACTATAGACCTATTTCTATTCTGCCTGTTTTCTCAAAAACTTTGAGCATCTTATTAACCAACAAATTCATAACTAAACTATTAAAGAAAAAATTATTGCAGAATCTCAATTTGGATTTCAAAAAGGGAAAGGACTTTGTGAAGCATTGAAAAAATTTACAAACAATACACTTGCTGCTTTAAACAATAGTCTATCTGTTTTAGGTAATTTCATTGACTTCTCAAAGGCTTTTGATACAATACATTACTCTATTTTGATAAACAGGCTTGAGCAAATAAATTTTTTTCATTCGAATTTAAAATTAATTCAAAATTATTTATCAAATCATCCTCAAAGTGTTATAATATTTCAGAAAATATCCCAACTTTTAGTTATTAAATGTGGAGTACTCCAAGGATCCATCTTTGGACCAACACTATTTTTGTTATATATAAATGATCTTGTAAAGAGTACTGATAAATTTAAAACTATGTTGTTTGCTGATGATACTCACTTATTATATACCGCTAAAAACTTGAATAAAGATTAAATTATAATTAACAAAGAACTAAATGCAATAAAAAATTGGTGTGACCAAAACAAACTAACATTGAATGTTGACAAGAATAATTTCATAATTATTCAAATTCCACAAAATAAATTTTGATTAACAGAAAACATTTCCATGAAAAGACAAAACATACTAATGATGGATAGTATAAAATTTTTAGGCGTCACAATAGATAGTACACTAAACAGGTCAAGACACATAGAACTATTGAGAAAACAACTGCGACAAAGCTTGGGACTTATTTACCAAGCCTCGTTGATCTTACCAGAAACGCCTCTTTTGCTTTAATATAATATTCTAATTAACAGTAAAATAGTTTATTGCTTGGAAGCATGGGGAAACGCTCCAATGAGCTTCTTAAACAAAATTTTAGTCATCCAGAAGTGATTGCTTAGAATAATATATCAATAAAACTCTTACTTTCCGTTAAATCCTTTGTTTAAAAGATCTCGTGTTTTGCCTATACAGCAACTTTACCAACTAAGAATATGTCTTTTAGCCTTCACACAATTTAAATATCAAATTAACTTGTCAACTCATTATAACACTCATCATTCCTTATTTTCATTACCTCTTCCACCCTCCTTCTCTACTGGTGGCCATAGACGGGTTGCTTATCGTGTGTCATCAGCATGGAATTCCTTGCCAAATTGGCTAAGAAAAATTGGTAGTCATGATAGTTTCAGGGCTGCTTTAAAGCAGTACTCGCTGGCCTCTCTGAAATAGATTTGTTCCAATTTCTATTGCCTTAGACAATCTTGTTTTTTTTTTCATTGACAACCAATCTCATCTGTTAACTCGGGCACTGCCTCTTGAATAGCCATGCTACTGCACATATGGGCCCACATTGCACCTTACTTTTTCTATAATCTTTTTATGTCATAATTTAATGTGAAATAAAACAAACAAACAAATATACTTCATACCTTTGAGAGGTTTCTGTGAACCAACCTCTTAAACACCCACCTGCAGGTTTTCTGATTGAAAATGAGAGAAATGTCTGCTATAAAGTAATAAGTTTTTATACTTGTATTTACACTGAAGCCAATTATAGATTTGCTTTTGTACGTTTGCCTTTCACAGGATAAACTGTTGAAGTATTAATGACTGTCTCATTTTATAAGCATTTCATATTCACATATATGGTAAAAATATGGTGAAAGAAGTGACTGTTTTCATACTTCCTATAATTCTTGTTCAGGACAAAAGAATTTGCAGACGTGTTTTTCAATCTTTTTAAGTTTTATACCAACTTTCAATTAATAGTAATCCTCGCTGAGTTGAGAGCTATTATATTAGTGATGTAATCTTACTAGTATTCATAGACAGCAGAGCATAGGGTTAAATTCCTTGTCAATAAGTATCAAAAGAGTTAAATAGAGTGGTAGCAGAGCTATCATAATTGTATTTATGAGAAAAATCTTTTTATAGCTAATATTAGGCTGCCTTAAACGAATTCCATCAAAAGTGTGGCATAATGCTTTCAATAATGCATTAAATAATGCATTACCTGGATGGTAGGCTTCGTAACCTTAGTGAAAAAGATTTAAGATTTATCCTTGACCTGTCTCACTGCAAGTGCACAAGTGTGCAGTATGATTATAAGTAGTTTTAGGAAAAACTCTAGTTTAAAGTTGCCAGCTTTATGATTTTAAAGTACATATACGTAGACTGCCGCTGCCTTGTCTATTTTAAAAATGATTACTCTAACAGGCTGGGTAGCTTTTTGTTTATTGTACTTTCTGTATTGTACTGTTTCCAAGTCAACTCTGTGCAACCTCAATTTTTATGTCTTTTTACGATTTCTTTCAGCTTGAGCTTGCTTCTCTCAGCCTTCTCCATCAAGGTTAACTACTTCCTGTTCTGTACTACATTTGGTTTCTTGTTTGGGATAGGATACGGGTTCATCTACACTCCTCCACTCACACTTGTTATGAAGGTAATACAAATAGTATGTCAGAAACATGTGTAAGACATCAATTGCCAAATGGAGTATTCTACAGCTTAAAATATATTCAATATTTCAGGTTATATTGATAATATTTACACCAAGAATAATCTACACTGTTGGTAGGAGACACTGTAGATGGTAGAAATTGTAGAAACAAAAAGGAATTAGTGACAATAAAATCAATGAAAGACATTGGTAACAAATTAAATATCTTCTATTTGGCTTGTATTGTCATTTGTAGCATCATTTTAGAATAACGGAACTTTTACAAAATTATGTTGTTCTTGCACAACATCAAGGAAGCTAAAAATAAGAATTCTCTAAGATTTATCTGCTCTTAACTAAAGCAATAAATCCATGATAAAGTATGAGCTTTATCAAAACCAAGATCATGAGCTAAGTGTCACGTGTTTAGAAAAGACTGGCAAGTAGCCAATTTACTTACATTTCAGTCCTACTTTTAGAATGGAAAACAGGAAGTTTCAAATACAACTATACATTATCACGGAAAACTGTGGTTTGGGGTTCAATACAACTTTTTAATTTTAAGTCTTCATTAATGCAAAGTTTCTATAGCCTGTAAAAGAGCATATTTACACCACAACTGCAAGAAATCTAATTGTGCGTAAAAAACCTCAAAATTGTCATCAAATTTTTTTTTAACTTTTAATTTTTTTGAAACAAACTAATAACAATGTCAAATATATATAATATCTGCTAGCCTCTTTTACATTTTTTACCAAACACTAGATTCTACGAGCCAAAATCACAGCAATTGTTAAAATTTCTAGCAATATCACATCTCCCTTTTTACAAAGCAAATCTTTCAAATGAAGAGAGTTAGAGGTACTAGAAAAGATCGCTGATTTAACAATTTCATCTGATCATTCAACTCAGTATTTTTGTCTCAGAAAATATTTTTGCTTTGAGCTGTGTTTTGCAGTGGTTTCCAAATTACCAGACAACTATGGCAGCCATTGTCCTTTTGGGACCTACCACTGGTGGACTACTGTTTAATCAAATAGAAGATGCCTATGCAAACCCTACAAATATAAAAGCAGACCAAGTTACCAGCTTGAACGTTACAGACTCAGACAGGTTAGTACACAATATATTAAGTTTATGAAACAGTAAAAAAAGAAATATTTTGTTTAAAAGGTTTGCAAAAAATGATGGCGAGTTTTGGAAAAATAAAAAATAAACAACAAATTTTTATTTCTTGTTTACAGCTTTTTTTCATAGCAATATAATATATGTATAGTAATGACACAAATTGACAAAAAAATGTTTTCGATAAAAACAATGTGACTGACTACAACATTTTAAAATTATTCTGTTTTGCTATTACAATATGTTTTAACTGTTCGATTACTTATTCAGCTTAAACTTGTTAGCAATCAATTGAAAATTTATTCGGTTGAACTTGCTAAATATATGAGATTAATTTCTTGTTAAAGTCACAGTTTACATTTTTTGTTAGTTAATTTTGTTTTAAGTTTTTTTAATTTTGGCAGTCATAGATTGAGACTTTTATTTTGCAACCTACTTTCTAGCTGCTGCCTGTCATGAAACGTTTGTTCTTTTTTGTAGTGACGCTTAAACAATATTGAACAGGAAACACCTGATAGTAGTGAAACACCTGTAGTCTGATTGACAGCAAACAACTAAAGTAGTCTGATTGACAGCAAACAACTAAAGTAGTCTGATTGACAGCAAACAACTGAAGTAGTCTGATTGACAGCAAACAACTAAAGTAGTTTGAATGACAGCAAACAACTAAAGTAGTCTGATTGACAGCAAACAACTAAAGTAGTCTGATTGACAGCAAACAACTAAAGTACATGTAGTCTGATTGAAAGCAAACAACTAAAGTAGTCTGATTGACAGCAAACAACTAATGTTGTCTGATTGACAGCAAACAACTACAGTAGACTAAATGACAGCAAACAACTAAAGTAGTCTGATTGACAGCCAACAACTAAAGTAGTCTGATTGACAGCAAACAACTAAACTATTTGGATTGACAGCAAACAACTAATGTGGCCTGATTGGCAGGTACTTTGAAGATGAGAAAATTTTGGAAAAGATTCCATCTTTATTGATGGTCATGGCTGGTGTGTGTACTGCTATGCAGCTAACTGGCATTACTTTGTTATTTCCTCCTCCGCAAAACGAAGGAGAAAAACCAGATATAAAGAAAAGTCATGAAAAAGAGAGCCTCCTCAGCTCGGAACAAAAAAGGTACGTATGTTGCTAGAATAGGGAGGTTTGTGATTTACTACTTACTGGTTATGATACAAACAACTACAGTCATCTAACCTTCAGCGCTTTTCTGGCAATCTAATAGTATTGTGACATTTTGTAATTAGTATAGTTTGTTCTAGCTAATTAGATTATGCATGAAAGTAAGAAATTCACAAGCAGATGGACATGAGGTTACATGTCGGATATATCTAGCAGCTGCTAAATCATAAAGCTGTTAATCATTCTAAGAATTACTTGCATAGTGCATTTTAAACAATTCTCCACCATTCTCTAGGTAAATAATTTTATGCACAACAATGCCCTTTGTCATTAGAACTCATGCACAACAATGCCCTTTGTCATTAGAACTCATGCACAACAATGCCCTTTGTCATTAGAACTCATGCACAACAATGCCCTTTGTCATTAGAACTCATGCACAACAATGCCCTTTGTCATTAGAACTCATGCACAACAATGCCCTTTGTCATTAGAACTCATGGACAACAATGCCCTGTGTCATTAGAACTCATGCACAACAATGCCCTTTGTCATTAGAACTCATGCACAACAATGCCCTTTGTCCTTAGAACTCATGCACAACAATGCCCTTTGTCATTAGAACTCATGCACAACAATGCCCTTTGTCATTAGAACTTATGCACAACAATGCCCTTTGTCATTAGAACTCATGCACAACAATGCCCTTTGTCATTAGAACTCATGCACAACAATGCCCTTTGTCCTTAGAACTCATGCACAACAATGCCCTTTGTCATTAGAACTCATGCACAACAATGCCCTTTGTCATTAGAACTTATGCACAACAATGCCCTTTGTCATTAGAACTCATGCACAACAATGCCCTTTGTCCTTAGAACTCATGCACAACAATGCCCTTTGTCATTAGAACTCATGCACAACAATGCCCTTTGTCATTAGAACTCATGCACAACAATGCCCTTTGTCATTAGAACTCATGCACAACAATGCCCTTTGTCATTAGAACTCATGCACAACAATGCCCTTTGTCATTAGAACTCATGCACAACAATGCCCTTTGTCATTAGAACTTATGCACAACAATGCCCTTTGTCATTAGAACTCATGCACAACAATGCCCTTTGTCATTAGAACTTATGCACAACAATGCCCTTTGTCATTAGAACTCATGCACAACAATGCCCTTTGTCATTAGAACTCATGCACAACAATGCCCTTTGTCATTAGAACTTATGCACAACAATGCCCTTTGTCATTAGAACTCATGCACAACAATGCCCTTTGTCATTAGAACTTATGCACAACAATGCCCTTTGTCATTAGAACTCACGCACAACAATGCCCTTTGTCATTAGAACTCATGCACAACAATGCCCTTTGTCATTAGAACTCATGCACAACAATGCCCTTTGTCATTAGAACTCATGCACAACAATGCCCTCTGTCATTAGAACTTATGCACAACAATGCCCTTTGTCATTAGAACTTATGCACAACAATGCCCTTTGTCATTAGAACTCATGCACAACAATGCCCTTTGTCATTAGAACTTATGCACAACAATGCCCTTTGTCATTAGAACTCATGCACAACAATGCCCTTTGTCATTAGAACCCATGCACAACAATGCCCTTTGTCCTTAGAACTCATGCACAACAATGCCCTTTGTCATTAGAACTCATGCACAACAATGCCCTTTGTCCTTAGAACTCATGCACAACAATGCCCTTTGTCATTAGAACTCATGCACAACAATGCCCTTTGTCATTAGAACTCATG
Organism: Watersipora subatra; assembly: GCF_963576615.1. Lineage (NCBI taxonomy): Eukaryota > Metazoa > Bryozoa > Gymnolaemata > Cheilostomatida > Watersiporidae > Watersipora > Watersipora subatra. The sequence goes on from NC_088717.1 coordinate 40,202,140, forward strand.
CACAACAATGCCCTTTGTCATTAGAACTCATGCACAACAATGCCCTTTGTCATTAGAACTCATGCACAACAATGCCCTTTGTCATTAGAACTCATGCACAACAATGCCCTTTGTCATTAGAACTCATGCACAACAATGCCCTTTGTCATTAGAACTCATGCACAACAATGCCCTTTGTCATTAGAACTCATGCACAACAATGCCCTTTGTCATTAGAACTCATGCACAACAATGCCCTTTGTCATTAGAACTCATGCACAACAATGCCCTTTGTCATTAGAACTCATGCACAACAATGCCCTTTGTCATTAGAACTTATGCACAACAATGCCCTTTGTCATTAGAACTCATGCACAACAATGCCCTTTGTCATTAGAACTTATGCACAACAATGCCCTTTGTCATTAGAACTCATGCACAACAATGCCCTTTGTCATTAGAACTTATGCACAACAATGCCCTTTGTCATTAGAACTCATGCACAACAATGCCCTTTGTCATTAGAACTCATGCACAACAATGCCCTTTGTCATTAGAACTTATGCACAACAATGCCCTTTGTCATTAGAACTCATGCACAACAATGCCCTTTGTCATTAGAACTCATGCACAACAATGCCCTTTGTCATTAGAACTTATGCACAACAATGCCCTTTGTCATTAGAACTCATGCACAACAATGCCCTTTGTCATTAGAACTTATGCACAACAATGCCCTTTGTCATTAGAACTCATGCACTTCTTTATATCTTTAGTTTTCTTATTTCTCAGGTAGTGTTTTGCAAAATATACTGAAAAAGATTTGCGTCTGCAATAGACAACACAAAGTGTTTGTGCTGTCAGTTTTTGATACCAAGCTGTCTTAATACTAAAAGCTTTAACAAAAATGTTTGCTTTTTGGCTTTGTAAAAGTTTCAAGTGCCATCGTCAATAGGCATATTTTATGTACATTAATATTGTTTGCAGCTTTTTATTCGTAAATGTATTAGTCCAATAAAAAGGTTCAATATTGAATGTGTTTGTGAGGAATATACTGTAGCTGTAAGAGATGTTTCAAGCTAGTTTCTAGAGCAGGCAAAATTCATTGACTATTATTCCAGGTTTTTATAACTTCCATATTAGGAGCTGTTACTTTTTATAGAGTTGCTATGCCCTCATAGAAGCTTATTTTTTCATACGAGTTTTTATTCTTGCATGGGGGTTGTTATTCCTTTATAGAAGTTGTTATTCTTTCTTAAGAGTTGTTATCCCCTCCAAACTAAAAGTTGCCCCCCTCTTATTAGAGTTTTTTTTTCTTGTGTGGGAGTTGTTGTTCCTTTTTAGGGGGGTTATTCCCAGGGCTGATACTCCTCCCTAAAAGGCCCATTAGGTTCGGCCCAAAATCACGTTTTAGGGGGGGTTTTCAGACCATGAGGCACTGTCAGTGAATTTGCTACTTTAGGGGTGGTTTCCACAGCCAAGCCAGTAAAAGGGCCCATGCTCATCAAGGTTTTATTCAGCCAAAGTAATACCAAAAAATTGCACCGAAATTCCAGTCTTCATTTTAATACAAATCGCATTAGAATCTGCATGCTTGCTGACGGGAAACAAATGGAAAAGAGACAGTCAACACTGAATCATCTTAGCAACTCTTTAGCCATATACTCAGAACGAATGATATGCTATTTCTTTCATTGATATTTACTATGTTTTCCTTTGTAAATTAAAATGATGATCTGATGGTTGATGTTTGGAATCAGTTTTATTAACCCTTTTTGCAGGCTTAGTGACATTTTGTCGTTTTGCGATACTGACGCTAGTCGGCAGAGCAACTATTATGTCGCCACACGAACGGTTTTTATAAATTGATTTATGGTTAGCTAATTGCCTGTTTTTGTTTAATTTTTTACTAATAATAAACTACAATATATCAGTCTCTGTTAGCAACAAAAAATAAGCCATTTGCAGAAAAAACGATCATTTTTGCAATACTAAACAAACAAAAAATTCGAAATAAAAACGTATGTAAATAAAATTAGGAATTTTGTTTGTAGGTTTTTTCTGCTTTATTAATGCATGAATCATATTGGATGTTTAGCAGGGCTTAGAACCTGGGCGCCCTTTAGAAAACTCCCAGTGTTTAGGGGGTGTATTTCAAATTGACCAACCAGGTGATTGGGTGTACAATATCCAAATTCAAATTGACCAACCAGGTGATTGGGGGTACAATATCCAAGTGTGGGCCTATCCAGGTGGGTGTTTCTTTCAGAGTATCAGCCCTGGGAGGTTATTTCACTGTAAAAGTTGGTATTCCTGCATAGGATTGTACAAAAAGTGTTTTGTGTAGTCAAAGAAAGTTAGATGGAATTTTGATCATTTGACTGATTTAAGATAAAAGCCTAAATAGCCAATCATAGAGTAATTTAGTTTTCATTCATTAAACGAACTATATCAAACTCACAAAAAAATTAACATTTTTATATTTGTCTGAAAAAGATTAGTGGTCTCTGGGATAGAAACTTTTTTATAACTAAATAAAAACAACAAAAATTGTCTAATCGAACCACTTCTTTATATCTGTCTAAAAAAAGGTTTCACAAGGCATATTCACTGACTACTACCATTTATTATGCAACTTACTGCACAAGATATTTTTGATGAACCATGCTCTTCAATCTGTTCTTGTCACCCGATTGGCTGTCATGGTATCAAAAACATCACACTCCATATGTGAATATGTACTTGGCCTAACCTCAATTATTTTCAATTTTTGATATTCTCGATGATTGCCTAGCACTACCATGAAAAAACGCGGCACCATTGACAAGTAGTGACTAGCTTTAGTGATGCAATGGCTTGAGTTACTTGAGACATTGGTGAATAATTATAAGTAGAAACTGCAAATCTCAGCAATGGTTGTAAATTCAATAGTCATTATTTAACTTATTTTCAATAAGCTCCTCGCTATCAGTGCGCAAAAGATTGTAGTTCAGCTCTACAAGATAATCACTTTAGATAATCATTTGGTGGTATGGGTGTGAGTGCTGGAATTTGAAAACTCTCTTGTCCATATTTTCGTGTCAAAATTTTATCCTATGAACTTTCACGAACTAGTCCTAGCATTGTAATTAGATAAATTAAAACCCCTTTTAACCATCTGCTGATAGCTTTGACCTATTTATCTTCTTCCTCGCATCATGCTAACTTGATAGTGTTCTATCCACAGTCATTAAATGTAACGATACTTTCCATTGTTTTATGGTGCCTTTTGAAGTTTGATTTGCTTATGCAGATATTGTTAGTCTCAGGTCACCTGTTTCCACATTTCGACATTCTGGGTATGTTCCTTTTACTGAAAGAGAAATAAGTGCTTCTGGGTGCCTGTTTTAGATACCCAGTCTTCATCTCGTCTCTTAAGCTTGTTAGGACCAGTATATTTTGAATACTTTGTTAGTTTGTCAAATCACTGTTACAGTATCATTTTGATATTTCATAGCATTATATTATAGTCAGATTTACCAAAGCTTTACCATAATAATGCTTGATAAGAAAGAAAATATGAACTTAAATTTTATATTTTCAGTATAGAGAGTGATTCAAATGATGATGAGGAACCAAAACAACATTTGTCATCAGCAAGACATACAATTAATCAAGCCTTTGGACTTGAAGATTCAACCAAAAAAGCTTCTAAAGAAATCGATACAGCTCCTACTCATCGTACAAAGTTTTGGGATTTGACGATACGGCAGTCCGTTGTACAGAGACCTTTTATCATACTTTGGCTCCTGATGTTAATCAACAGCACGACTATGAACCTCGTCACAGGCCTCTACAAAGGATATGGATTAAACAAAGTAGTGAACGATGACAGATTTCTCACTCTTGTGGGTTCAACAGCCTTACTTTTCACCGCTCCTGCAAAAGTCGCAATGGGACTTTTGTCAGACAAACTGTCTAATAGGGTGAGTGATAGCAATTGCAAAACCATGATGTTATCATCTTTAACTTTTTTTGCTGCCAGAATTAGTGATTGGACCAATATTGTGACTGTTATTCAGGCCTGTTGGCTAGTTTTTCAAAGCGAGGTAGTAGCTGCGTCGATTGCTTCTTAATACAACGAAATTTCTATTCGAGCGCCACTATAGAAGAACACTAGAAAAATACAGCACCCCCTTTAATTGAATGCCGTTTGAAGGAAGGAATACTTGTGCACATACTTGTGCAGCACTTGCAAGAAAGCTATCGGTTAGTATTTTCGTACCAGCATCCTTATTAGCGTGCTTACTAGTGTGCCTAAGGCTTACTAGCATAACGTATTGATTATAAGCATAATTATATGCAGCAAGCTGGCTTTGGACATGGTTCTTATTATAGTAAAGATTTAGACTAGCTTAAGTTACTCAAATTAATAAAGTAAATAAAGTGAATAAACTTGGTAAATGGCAACTACATCGCCTGCCATAGTTTATAAGCTGTTTTAAATCTTGAGCGATTGTGTAGCATATACCCGTGTATTTAGCTAGTCGTAAGTAGAACGGGATCGGTAGAAAATTGTCCACAAAATGGTACTAATAATGACTTGGTTACATCAATAACAATTAATTCTTTCATTGTTGCTGTAGTGGTTGCCATGGCTTTAGTGAGGGTGTGCCTGAGAAGATCGATCGTCACAATCATCAAAACTAAACTCTAATTTGAAGTCACTAAGGTCTCAATCTGATGCATTGTCTTTAGATTTGTTTATAAGGTGGTTTATAACCTGATCTGAAAACTTTAAGATGCTTGGAAGAATGATGAAATGACTCTTCAGAAACACCGTATGATGTAATAGCAGTCCGTTTTTTAACTCTGCAGGTTTCAGAGGTTTTGTGTTTGTCACAATTCCATATCCATAACATTTCCATGATTCATTTCCATATTATTTCCATTTCCATACCATTTCGATAATTAATTTCCATTTCCATATACCATTTCCATAATTAGTTTCCACATTATTTCCATTTCCATAACATACCCTTATTTTATTTCCATTTCCATAACATTTCCATAATTCATTTCCATTTCCATTTACCATTTCCATAATTAATTTCCACACTATTTCCATTTCCATAACATATCCCTATTTCATTTCCATATTATTTCCATTTCCATAACATTTCCATAGTTCATTTTCATATTATCTCTATTTACATACCATTTACATACCATTTACATACCATTTGCATAATTCTGTGACGGTTGCAACAAGATTGCTTGCTGCATGAAACCATTGGTAGCAGCAAAGTTGAATAAATTTTAACTAAATGCTTTATATATTTAATATAGACCTACATACATGTATGGTAATAATGAAATATTACAAAGACAGAAAATGAAACTATATCTAGGACATACATGTCACATGTACATCACAAGTATTTGTTCATATCACATTCTATTTATTCATTCTGACAACAGCGTATGGACATAAGAGCCTCAAATGTTTTATCTTTTAACCTACACCTGTGCGGTCTAAAAATTTTGCTTGCAACACTGAACAAACGTTCTACAGGTCCACTAGATGCAGGGCAGGCCAAAAATCTTTGAGCTAGTTTTGCCATGTTTGGTAGCCTGAGAGAATTTTGAGCCCAGTAGATAAGAGGGCAACTGTCTTTTAAAAGGAACTCCTCTGTTTTGTATTTTTTAAATTCAACCTCAAGCCTAGACTTGAAACCACATGATGAGTTCACTGAACCAGTTTTTTCCTTCATTACTGTAAACAGAACTTTCTTTCGTTTTGGACTTGGTTTACCACTATCATTGCTTACCTCAATCTCTGATGGATCACAAGTTAGTTTGGCTATGTCCAAGAGACTATTTACTACAGAAGGCTCAGCAAACGTTGCCTTAAAATTAGGATCCAAAAAAGTTGCAAACTCATTTTCATCTAGGCCGAGGTATTTTGTTAAACGTTTGTTAATTGAATCTCTCAAGCTACCCACCAACTGGCTGTTAACAGAATCTGCTAAATCAGAGAACGAGGGCTTTAGCTGTTCAACACAAATAATGATCAGGCTAGCTGTGACAGAGTTTTCTGCCTGTAGTAAATTAGTGAAGACTTAAAAAGGTGTTAGTATCGTTATTAGCTCTTGAATGAGATCACGGTCAGTTCCAGTTAGCAAGGTTCCAGTACTGGCTTTAGCGAGTTTATTTTCTGATACTTTCACAATTGACCTTAGCATGATGAGCTGGGAATTCCATCTTGTTGCGTTAGATGCTTGTCTAAATTATCCAATGTCATTCTCTAACAGTTCAGATGCATGTATCGACATTCTCCCTGATCTAACAATACGAGCAGTCTTTGCCAAAACCTTTGCATAAGGCGAAGTTGCAGCTTCACCCAGTCTATCTTTGATGCAAAGCTGAAGGGTATGTGCGAAGCATGACTGATGTTGTCTGTCCATTGAATTGGCTGTCGGTTCTATAGTTGACGAAAATTCATCTTCACTGTCACTTGTTTGTTCAATAGCCTCACACATGTCATCACCATCTTCTTCCTCTGATGTTGGCTCCTCTGGCCTGTCAATATTCAAATCAACAGTGACTTCACTCATGGAGGGTAAACTGAACCTTTTAACCATATTGCTGGCATTATCTGTTACCACGGATTGCACTTTGTCCTGCAGACCATGCTCTCGAATTATTTCATTAAACACACGGCAAATGTTTTCTCCAGTATGCCTGCCTCTGAAGCGTCTGCAAGCCAACATAGCAGAGCTCAGTTTCCAATCTGCAGTGATCCAGTGCACTGTGACACCCAGATATGCACGCATCCGGTTATTGCTCCACAAGTCTGCAGTCGCACAGACAGACTTCACACTCTCAAACGAGACTTTCAGAGAAACCTTTAGTGTTTGTGCTCTTTGAGATATTTGATTTCTAAACCTATCTCTTGAGTCAATCTTATATTGAGGTTGACAAGTGTGAATAAGTTTTTTGAACTTGGTTGTTTGAATTGTCTCAAAAGGACGCAAATCCCACATGACTCAGTTAATAATGCATTCATCAATCTCTTTCTGCTTTCTGTGAGATTTACCAAACTTTTTAAGATTGGCATGAGCTTCACTCTTTACTAGGTAGCTTGTGATTGTATAGTTAGAAGCTTTGCTAGTTGAAGCATATGATTCTGCAATCGCTTTTGTATATATCTCCTCATGCTTAGCCTGAAAGTATATTTGTAGTTCATAGTTTAGAGGAATTTTTATATACAATGCATATAATATTTTGGATCAACACAGGCACTGGCTACAAAACTGGCAAAGTTTCACTGAGTAACAAGTCGAAAACCAAATTTTAAAATGAGAATCACAAACAAGCAAGACAGACAGAGTGTTTTGCAAAAAAAAACATATCTCTTATTGATAGTGGCCATTCTGACAATAGTACTTCTGAATTTTTACATGAGCTGAGTTAAAAAATCCTATAATTTGAAATAAAACTAGTACAATAATTATAGACTTAGTATATACAATAATATATATTAAATATAGTTTAATATAAATATTTATATGTAAATAATATATGTATGTGTGTGTCCAATAACATCGGACACAATTTCCTGAAACTGCTAGATCACACACTTCCCAGAGGCCACAAACTACATTAGAAGTGTGTGCTAGATCACACACTTCCCAGAGGCCACAAACTACATTAGACTTTCAACAGGGACAACATCAAAGTCAGCTACAGTTGCATGGGAAGATTGCAGAAGCAAATAGATAGAGACAACGAAAACATTATGTCTAGTAATGGAACAATTGGCATATATGCATGTACATATACATGTATATGTATCCTTTCTGCACATAATATATAATGAGTAAAATTAAAACATTCAATTTAATCCAAATTAAACCTAATATGACATACTTTCAGGTGTGTAGATAAATTGTTCTTCGTTTTATTGGTAACTTTCAAGTTCTTTGTACAGTGTATACACATTACTGTGTATGTTCCAGAAGTGTCAACAGGAAATGTATAATGGTCGCTGTAATTTACCAGTGTTCGACGTCCCATGTTTAAAACATATGCTGAAAACAGAAGTGTGTGTATGTGGGCGCGCTTGTGTGTCAAATGAGTGTGTGTGCAATCGTCAACTCTTCCCGAACATGTGATTTATTTATACATAATATGAGTATGATATTTGTTTGCTAATATACTTTATTCAGTGTCCAGGCAGCATCAAAACTGTATGTTACCATTGCCTATAACTAAGCCAGAGACAATTGGAGATAGTTTCTTTCAGACTCCCTTAATAGTTTCTGTAATACTACTGATGTTAGCTGTGTTTGTGTGTTACCATTGTTTATTCATGTAGTCTAGTCTATACAATATAACTCGCCTCTGTTTATATCTTGGATTACGTTTATGTTACAATTTCCCTTTCCATAGTTCATTTCTATATTATTTCTCTTTCCATAATTCATTTCCATAATTCATTTCCATATTATTTCTATTTCCATAATTCATTTCCATATTATTTCCACTTCCATAATTAATTTCTATATTATTTCCATTTTCATAATTGATTCTCATATAATTTCCATTTCCAAAACATTTCCATAATTCATTTCCATTTCCATACCATTTTCATAATTCATTTCCATATTGTTTCCATTTCCATAACATTTCCATATTATTTCCATTTCCATAACATTTCCATAATTCATTTCCATATTATTTCCATTTCCATAACATTTCCATAATTTATTTCCATATCATTTCCATTTTCATAACATTTCCATAATTCATTTCCATATTATTTCCATTTTTATAACATTTCCATATTATTTCCATTTCCATAACATTTCCATATTTCTAAAATAAATATTCCATATCTATTTCCTTAAAATTATGGAAATATTTATGTTTATGGAAATGGAAAAGTAAACATTTCCATAATATGTTTAGCGATCCCTGGCAGGTTTATAGTTTGTTCCTTAAAACATTAAAAGCAGCAATAGCTAAATCATTAATAGCTGTATCCGTCTAATATGTTTTACTCAGAGTGTTCCTTTTTTGGCAACATCTGATACTTCAACACATACAGGAAACGGTTTAGCCAAATTTTCAAGGCTGACGAAATTAATGTCTCTCTTGGGACAGGGCATAATGTAGGCAGCATTAGTTTCACTTCGCCATATCAACTGATAGCCAGAGTGTTCAATATCATTTGAGTAAGGTGCTCCATGGTGACAATAGCCACAATTAGGACTAATGCTCAAGTACTGGCCAGTACTGATGGTCTTTTTTATCTATTTTCAGTTGGTCACGCTACTCTGTTTTGGGTTTCAATCACTTCTTTATACAACACTATTTCTTCCGCAAACTTTTGCTAATGAGGCTGGGAGAGAGCTGCTGATGCTTTGGACATGCTTGTCCTTCATGGTTTCTGCTTCCGCTTTTCCACTAGTGTTGTCAGGAGTTGCAAAGATTTTTGGCCTTGAAAACTCAACGACCCTTGTGGGAATTATGTTTTCTGCAGAGGTAAGGTAGAAAATATATTTACAATGAATGTGTTAGGAAACTTGTCAGCTCAATTCTTTTGTAATTATTTATATGTGCAATTCTACCAAATATTAAATGGCTAGAAAAAGGATTTTTTAAATTAGTTTGCACAATTCCATTACTCAAATATGAAACTGTAAAAATATACATGTATACATTTATAAGCTCACACTTTGTACAAGTAACACTCTGTGCAAATAATAAACACTTAAAACTTTCAGAGCCAAAATCTAAAAAGAGAATTCAATTTAAATAGATATATGTAGATGTGTCTGTGTTTGTCCAGCTATAGCTATTAAAATCTTGGAATTTAAAATTCTGCATAATGATGGATTTGAACTCACGGAGACCACAAGTCTTATATCCACACGCTCTACCAATGAGCTATACAAGGCGTATTGATCCGTGACGTTATCATATACCATATAAAATATGCACACGCTAAATGTATTATTTGAAACTATGAATTCTATTAACTCTATGAAATACGATGTTTTTTTAGTGTTTTCTTGAACTTCGGTCTTTGGTTTTTTGTAAGGTTCAATTGCTATATCTGCGACCAAAGCCGATTCTTTTCACGCGGAAAATTGTATTATCTCCGTAGGAAGAGCCTCCACATTCTCTCTTCGTTTGGTCTGACAAAGACACTACGATATCTCATTTTTACATTTGTACCGGTGTCATATATTTGTACCAGTATCGAGAGTTACCAGTATCGTTGTATGATGGATAGTTTTGATGGATAGCTTCTGGTGGAACAGTAACCTTTTATTATACACACACTTCTATGCAAGAATTGTTAATTTTAATTCTACATATTCAGGATTTTTATTTTGTTTTTTCAGTTCGTACTAATTGTATCATTACCGAATCATCTTTCATTGTAATCATAACAAAACAAACTTGGTTTAGCTACTACTTGCTAACTATTTCGCATTTACATTTAAACCCGTTTAGAGTTGTTTTATTTTTTCAATTTATTTGACCTATATGAAACGTTTTCTTTGAAAAATTGATTTGTATTTAACAACATTTGCCATTTTAACTTTCAAACTGCATATTATGAAAAAGTTTTGATAGATAGCTTCTGATGGGACAGTAACCTTTTTATACACGCACACTTCTTTGCAAGGATTGTTATTATAAATTCAAAATATTTAGGATTTGTATTGTTTTTTTTTAATTCGTATTAATTGTATCATTGCAGAATCATCTTCTATTGGAATCGTAGCAAAACGGACTTAATTCAGCTATTATTTGCGAATTATTTCAGATTTACATATAAACCCTTTTATAGTTGTTTTATTTTTTTTAATTTATTTGACCTATACAAAACATTTTCCTCATAATATGAAGTTTGAAAGTTAAGTTGTTTGACAAAGTTTGAAAACCTTTACAGTTAATTTTATTTTCTCTCTTAATTTATTTCAAATACACTACAAACTTTTATCTTATGATATGCAGTTTGAAAGTTAGAATGGCAAATGCTGTTATATGTTTAATACAAATCAGCTTTCTGTCCAAAGACTTTTTTAGTACAGGTAGCTGTACAGGTAGTGCAACTAGAATGTATATATGTATATATATATATATATAAATATATATATATAAATATATATAAATATAAATATATATATATATATAAATATATATATATATATAAATCTCAATGTTTGTCCGCACGTTCATTCGTACTTCTGTCTGGCCAGTTATGGCGATAAAGTTTTAAGAATGAGAAATCCGCTACAAACTGGATTAGAACTCACGACCCCCAGTTTTGCAGCCATCTATTTATCCAATACATTACACTATCCAACTTGCTACACAATGGAATAAGTTTGGCACATACTTGGAATACATACCAATCTTTCGTGGTTTCACGTTAACCACTGCAGCTAGTGTTATGTGTAAAGGTATACCAGAAGAAAAATCCGTGAAGCCGCACTAAATGAAAAATTCACGCCCATAAGTTAAAAGATGCTTAAACTCATATAGCCAACAAAACTATTGCAATCAGTATGGATCTGTAGCAGGCACTGCAGCTGGTACAGTATGCATTACACAGAAATAAACACAGAAAACATAAATAGCAATTCACAGAAATAAACAAACGCCTTGATTTCAAAGTTAGAAAGGTAAATGTTGATGCTGAAAATGTTGTCTAAAAGTAAATTTTCTATACAAAAACTGTTTTTTTATTACCCGCACGACGCCGGGCATTATATATATATATATATAATATATATATATATATAATGGCAAGGGCATATATATATATATATATATATATAATGGCAAGGGCATATATATATATATATATATATATATATATATATATATATATATATATATATATATATATAATAGATAAGTTGTCAGGCCTACTGCTAACAGCACTCTACGCTCTAAAAAGTGCGGAGTGTTATAACTAACTAGAGTGTGGAATAGGTTAATGTTACTTATCTTTGTTCCAGATTGATGTTTTATTCTGGGGTCACGACAGGTCTGTTTCGTGCTGGTGCACTCTTCAGGTGACTTGTGTTGAATTCAACACAAGTCACCTGAAGAGTGCACCAGCACGAAACAGACCTGTCGTGACCCCAGAATAAAACATCAATCTGGAACAAAGATAAGTAACATTAACCTATTCCACACTCTAGTTAGTTATATATATATATATATATATATATATATATATATATATATATATATATATACTGTATATACTCATGCTACAGACAGTACTGTTTCGGCTATTGAAGCCTCATCAGTGCAGCTCAGAGCTTAGGCAAGGGACACAAATCCCATTACCAATGAGAGTTGACTTCCTGCCACAAAACAACTAAGTTGCCTCGCAGACTTTAAGAAAGTCAATGTGCTGGCACCAGAGTGCTCAAATCACAAAAGTGATGAGCTTTGCACAAAGGCTAATAGTGCCGCACCTCTCACAGAGTGCTCAACCAAACCGAAGTAAGGGAGCATATACTCATGCTACAGACAGTACTGTTTCGGCTATTGAAGCCTCATCAGTGCAGCTCAGAGCTTAGGCAAGGGACACAAATCCCATTACCAATGAGAGTTGACTTCCTGCCACAAAACAACTAAGTTGCCTCGCAGACTTTAAGAAAGTCAATGTGCTGGCACCAGAGTGCTCAAATCACAAAAGTGATGAGCTATATATATATATATACAGTATATATACTGTATATATATATATATATATATATATACAGTATATAAATTAGTAGACAATTAGATAGAATTAGATGAAACTAGAGGCATTGTTACATTTATGTTGTTCGTCGATAAACATGTCGATCGAGTAATTCAGTAAATTAACGATGTCAATTAATTTAGTAAATATCGATGTCGATGCCTGATCTAGTAATTGAGTAAAATCCATAACTTCGAGACCACGGACAATGTGTTTTACGAGTGATATGGTAACATTTAATATGACCTATATAAAAATTTTGTCCTGATGATGGCTAATGAAGAGATCTTATATTTATCGCTCGTGGACTCTTTTTACATGTATCACTCCTTACATCACGAATAAAGCACCCGCTCGAATCTGAGCGTTTATAAAAATTATCTCATTCAAATGCTTTATCTCTGGACAGGGTTAGCCTACAAAGACAAAAATGACATCAAATTGTAGCTTATGTTTTCGCCTTTTATTGGTACTAATATCATTCGATCGACTTTCTTGACGCAATCAAATCTTTAAGCGTGAGTATTTTAACTAATGGAATGACTATTTGCCAAATAGATTCAAAAAATTCTATGCAGCTTAAAGGTTGACTTGCAACCAAATTCACATTACAGTTATTTTGTATCAAAAGGCTCACCATGTCTTACTCTGCTCTGTTGTAGATGCAAAATATGTGGAAATGTGATTACAAGCTCTTAAAAGCTAAAAAGACGAACTGTTAATTGCAGCCAACAAGAAACGCTGTAGTTTGGAAGTATTTGGAATATTTTGGAAAGTTTTATATACATGTATATATAGAAGTGCACATGTTTCAACAGCTTAAATTAATAAATATACTGTGATTTTAAAAAATTTGTGTTATGCAACAAGAGTGTTGTTTGTGAGAAACTTGGATTCATCTGTGAATATGTCAATTACGTAACTTATAAACTTAATAAGTATAATTTGTTGATTGACATGAACCATCGGTAAAATATAAAAGACAGTTTATATTCTGTTGTTTCTATGCTTTTTCAACTAATTTCTTGTATCTTTTGCAGGCATTCGCTGGGCTACCTACTATACTGGTATCAGTTTTTCTTTTGCCGCGGATTGGCTATATTGGTATATTTGTTCTTTGCGGCATCTTTTCAGCAGCTGGTAAGTTATATATACTTTATAAAGTGTAGACTGTAGATACAGTCATAGTGCACTTAATTTTTATTAACCTGTAAATAATCTCTAATGTAGTTAGTTTATAAATGCTTCTAAGAGATAAAGTACCACCATAGACTAGTGTGCAAAGATTAGGGAGTATTTATGTAGAAGCAAAAAATAGAATGTATCACCTTCCAATTGTAGCTCAACTTTGCAAAAGAAATTATTTACTTTTGTTGATCTCATTATGACTGCTGAATATTCCTTATAGATCATTGTTATAATTCCGTCAAATGCTAATTATTATGGTACAATCATTATTGTTGTTTGCTACAGTTCTGACGTGTGACGTTATAGAACAAGCCTTAGAGAAAAACAAATTACTAATTGCATTAACATCTTAGAAAATGTTTATTTTTAGTACACAGTAAAAGTACATATGTTGTAAATATATATTTGTAGCAGTTGCACTGACCTTGTTACTTGATGTGAAGACATCTGATGGAAAATATGTATGAGGATAAAGTTTCCTAGATTTACCCACTTTTTGACCTCTCGCTTGCTGATTGGAGAAATCTTATTGTCTCGTTTTAGCCAACTAATTTTGCTCAGTAGAAAATTGCTTTAAGTATTTTTTTAAATGCATGTATGTAAATAAATCTTTAAATTCTTGATCGTTATTGTTACTATTTTGCTTATGTGTAATAACAACTAATTCATACTATTAGATGTGTGATATATACTCTTGTACTATATATACTAGTTACTAAACTCTAATAATTTTTCAACTTTTCTTTTCTGACAAAGCATTTGGTTGATTAATTGTTAGTTCAAAATAATTTGATATTAATAAATAAAATTTATTTTATGATTGTACAACCTGTCAGGCATGAGCCAGCATAAAGAGAGGAGATACATGTATACTCTGAATCTGAAACACCTTTTTATGAGGTTTTATAAGTTTAGCGTGTGATCTATACTTCTAATATGCTACTGACACTTAGGGTTTCAGAAGAGAGCCCCAACCCCAAATTATAAAATGCTTTATTTTTCATCTCTATATTTATTGACCAGATGATATATGAGCTTTTTGTAAAACTTTTGTTTCCAAAGTTATTTTCCAAATTTAATGCTCTTTAAACAGCAGCAAACTAGTCGGCAGCAGAAAACTGTTTCCTTAATCAGGAATGATCATTTAAAAAATCACTGAAACTAAATTTTTTGGTGGTTTTATGACCAAATGAACAAAACTTTGAAGGAGTTGCATACCCAAGAAGCTAACAACAACAAAAAGCAGATAATTACTAAACGTTTAGTTTGGTAGATATTTGTATGTTAGCTTTAAAGGTTGACTAGCAACAAAATTCACATTTCAGTTACATGTATTTGATATCAACAGATTCACCATGTTTTACTCTGTCGTGTAGGTGTGTAGGTGCCAAATATGTGGGAATGTGATTACAAGCTCTTAAAAGCTAAAAAACGAACAGTTAATTGCAGCCACACAGGACCGCTGTAGTTTGGATTCTCTTTCCAAAACGGCTCAAATGTGACGTAGTTGTGGTAGATGGTTTCTGTTTACACTTGCATGCAACCTTATTCGTCAAAATATTTTCACAAATATACTTCACGAATTCAATAAAACGATGTCTATTGTTCTTACACGTCTGTTTTATCGTCATTGTAATGCTGTCACTTTTAGCAGTGATATCTTATAACTTACCGTAAAAATTCATTTAATTTTTAACCCTACCTCGACGGATTACATATCATTGTCTGATAATCATGACGAGCCTGTTAGTTACCTGTGATAATCGAAAAGTGCTGCAAAAATTATTTGTAAAGTATTGGGTCACGTGATCAGATTACGACTTGCAGATTAGACCAAGATGAAACAAAACTGTAAAGTAGCGAGCATCTATATTTCATACGGGATCTTCGGTAAAACCCAAAGTGTTTGTCATAAACTAGTGCTACGATAAGTTTTCTATTGAGCTTTTTATTGGCCTTTCAATTCACGTGAGAACATCACATGACAAGACAACCAAACTGTCATGACTACGTCAGAGAAATAACTAGATTCCAATCTACGGAGGCTTTTTGTTTTTGAGCTTTTAACAGCTTGTAATCACTTCTCCACACAATTGGCACCTACAACACAACAGAGTAAGACATGGTGAATCTTTTCATATCAAATAACTGTAATGTGAATATTGTTGCATGTCAATTTTTAAAAATACTTTAACTCTACAGAGGCTAGCTGCTTTATCAGGTCAGATAGATAGTCTTTATAAAGCAAACTTGTTTTCAAACCTATTGCCTGCCAATTTGGTTTGTTCTATCGATAGCAGCAATCAAATTGCAGCTATCCGAGCCAACAATGCAAATATTTTTGTTTTAAAAACGTTAACTTTTGTTTCTGCATGTATTATAAGTATAATTCCTTTATGTCATTTGCTCGTAAATATATATTTGCATATAAATATGCAGATTTACAGCATGTTATTTAATAACATCTCTGCGGTTATCTTAACACGGCTTTCAATCAGTCGACGCTTGTAACTTCTCTTCTATTGCACATAAAAAGCTAGTTTTGGCTGCAAACTGTAGCAAACATACTGTGCCATGGGCTTTTATTCAAATTGGTAAATATCGATATAGAATCGAATATGCCTTCAAATTCAGAAAGAAATAAAAAAATGAAAGCTCTAAAAAATTGCAAAGCACAAGCTATAATATCAACAGAGATTAATTGCAAGCAACAGATAACAATTAGTAAAAATATTTTTCGTTTTCCCAGTGCATATTTTATTAAAAGATCTCTGACAAGTTAGAGGTAAATTAGCAGATTTATTGCATTCAAAATGTTTAATATCAGTCCACCGAAAGAAGAGGGCAAAATATAGGCAACATTCGATTCACCAAAGTTCTGACGAGCCATTTGAAAAATACAACACCAGCCTCTATTTGAACGCCACCTCTAACTGACCGCCACTAAAGAAGAATGGTTGAAAAATAGAGTGCCATGCGTTCAATTAGAGGTTTTACAGTAGTTGGTAAACCAAATGATTTTAATATAATTATATAGCGTCACAGCTTTCTTCAGTCAATATTTTGCACAGAACACAACTGTTTCGGTTCCTTTTCACAACTTTAAAAGGTTCATGAAACCTGATAATTGGTCGAAGTTACACCAATTCAAATATCAATTTCTAGTGTTATCTGCTACTAGCAATACAATTATGTTTGTATTGTCAGATAATCTTTTATCCTCTCTTATTGCAAGACTTATTCAAATTTAGTTTAGAGCACATCTATATATGCAAATCTCTGTGTTTATCTGTTTGTTGGTCTGTCATTCTAGTGCAGTTATTGCGATAAAGTTACAAAAATAAAACATTCACTTCATCCTGGATTTGAACTCAGGACATCCAGGTCTGCAGACAAGCAGTTCTATCTACTAAGCCAAGTGGCTGTATTGCTGCATGATAGAATAATATTGTGCAAATATTTATGCAGCGATTGTAAATCTACTATTGCTTACTATTAGCATGCTTGAAGATCATGGTTGCATGAGAGATCATTACGTGTAAAACCACATAACAAGCTGACTTCAGACAGAGAACATGGCTCTTATTATAGTAAGTTACTAGCTTAAGTTACTAGCTTAAGTTACTAGCATAGGCTCCTCAAATTCCTTGGGTCATTATTTTGCTACTCGTGCCATGCTGGGCATTTAGCAATTTCTAAATATATGAACCTGACCCCATAAGCATTCTGTGATGTGGAAGATATTGTCACAACCTTCAAAGTTTGCCAATCAGAGATGTAGCTGTCAAATCAAAGAATTATCTTTCAAAGAAAGTGACTATGAATCATTTTGTGTTTATGTCTAGAAACTCATCAATGATAATATCAACTAAAAAGAGACATTAAAATATTTATTTCTAATTGGCTAAACAGTTTATTACTATAATTGTTCTCTCTAGAGAGCAGCCATAGTTTCTGATCATACAGGAATCAGATCATAGCTTTCAAACACTATGTTTTCATGCTTCAATTGAGTTCAGAGTTGCCCACTGCTGATAAACTCGCATCCTACCGTTTCAATGATTTGAAGTTGCACCATACATGTAGGTTTTGCCAAGATTTGCAATGGATCCCTCAATACAGAGCTTGTAAAAGTAAACTCACTTTTCACATTTTCACATTTAGCAAAGTGAAATTGTGTCAAATGCGTTTGGATTTTATTGTTTCTACAACTTGGAGTGGAAGCGACTCCAAATTTATTTGAAACATAAAAACATGGTCAATGTCAGCATGTTTCAATGAAAATTGTATGTAGATTTTACATTAACATTCTTCCAATTGTTTCTTGGTAATGGTCATGCAGATCATCCGCTGCCTTCTGAGTCAGTATTAAATCGAATGTTGTCAAAAAAGGAATTGGTTTGGTGCTCATTAATAATATAGCTTGTCTAATCAATGTGTCTAACTTGTTTAACCTGCATCTAACTGAACCAGAAACATACAAGTGTGCAACCTTTCCGTTGCACGCTTGTATGTTTCAGCTTTTTTGGCTGCTTTTCCCAGTGGAAGATCGTGACATGTAAAACTTTAGTTGGCCAGAACTAATAGCGGTAAGTTAGCCTTGTAATCTAATAAGTGATTATTAACAGCGCAGAATGAATACTCATACGGATGGAATGCTTGTGTGATAGATGAGTTGTCTGTTATGATAGATGAGTAGGCTGTTATGGTGATATAATGGTAAGAAACCTCTATAAGTATCAAGATGAAATCAATGTTAGAGGGTATGCACAAATGTGATTTTGTGATAACACTGCTGAGCCAGAAAGTGTGACAAGTCGTTGTTAGATATTGACCTTTTTACCTCAAGCTCATTAGGAAACAGAACTTCTCTGCTATAAAAAGATGGTTAAAAGGGCAATGATACCATATAATCCATGTATGAATATACGACAGCTACATGTAGATACTTAAACCATCATGTCCTTCTAAATAGTTCCGGTTTTTATGAGCAACCAGTGAAATGCTTGATTACACATACTATAACCTTTGCATGGTCATTATACATGCGTAAATATGAGTGAAGGAGCTTTGAAAGGATTATTTCTCTGGTACGATACTCAACCACCGGAGGCTTTCGTAATGCTCCATTTCACAGATGAGAATTAGTGCAAGCCTCATTACAATCACTTCTACCAGCCTAACAAGTGAATCAGATCTGGTGACTGTTAGTAGGCTACTAGCATGAGGCTCGTCAAAGGAATCCTTTCTGTTTTAGGAGGGGGCATTTTGCTTTCCTCACTGGGCATGTTCTTTTCATGGGGTAAGCGGTAAAATATACTAACCCCCCTTCCCATAATTACGTAGTAGGTAAAGCATGATGTCTAACGTGTGAAATATAATGCACCGTTAGAAATTCTCAACGGGTAAGTTTGATTTGTTATGATATCCTAATGTCAATTTTCCTTAAGAAAAATAATGTACAACTGTCATCACTCAAAAAGTAAGCTTTTTGTACCATGGGCTTTTTTCTAAAATAAACACATTTGTCTAATATGACAAACAAAAAAAAGGTTTTTGTGACTATGCAGTGCTTTAATTTAAGTCAGGTATATGACTGGAACTGACATCAAACCTTAACACAATATCTGATCATTTTTATGAATGAAGTGTACACAAAAGACATGATTGAAATGTTCAAAGTAGATTTTCAACTCAAACTATGCTGTATTTGTCGATGACATAAATATTATCTACACCTAAACCAGTCTTGGCTATAATAAGATTCGTCTCGTCACTTTGTTGGTTCAGAGCCACAGAGTTCACAGTCTATGGTTCACAGCCCACATTTCACTGTTCACAGTCTACGGTTCACTGTTCACATAGCTCACTGTTTAAAACCATAGAGAATTTGAACCCATGACAATAGGTTCTTGGGCTTCACCATCCAGCATGTTACTACCTGCACCAATCTTTCGCAGTACATGTTTTTGAATTTTTGGACACATACTTACATCAGGTGCTTTGTCAGGACACCTACAATCTGTAATGGTGCACTAGACCTCTAGGATATTAGTGTTTTATAATATATTCTTTTACCATCAATCCAGCTTACCTCACTACTACTTGTCCCATCATAATAGCTTTGAACATATAGCTAGTACAAAAATTGCTCGTTTTGCGCATTTGCGTCACAGGTTTTAAAATTCTGAATAAACTGCGCGCAGAACATTTATATTTATCCTTCCAAGCATATGACCATGGATCATTTTCTATTTTGTGACACCAACATACTACATCTACCGTAGTATGATGCAGTTTATGAACTTTTGTTACTAAAACCTACAATTCACAAACTCGACTACTCTACAATACTATTAGATTACCAACTTTTGAAACACGCCTGTTCAGTTCACTCAATAATTCCTGATTTCTGTCTTTCCTTTTTCTGTTCTTCCTTCTGATATGAAATGAGAAACATCATTTTGTTGATGATTACCAATGCCAATAAAAAGTTACCGTATACGTAATTTTGCAAATTGTTTTTCAATGACAATTTTTAGACAAGTGTGCATCATAAGATAATTCTCTTGCGCTTATTTGTAGCAAATTTCAGTCCATACGCGATCTCCTACATAAGACTATACTCAAGCCCTAGCGATTTAGACTACAGCAGTGTCTTATGGATTCCCGGCTTGATTGCAGTCGGTTTTAGTCTTACCATGTACATAGCTGGAGTTGTTGAGAATAAAATTGGCACAAGGGCTGTGACAGCGATCGGCTCAGCTATTTGCAGGTACTTTTCTTTTAACCTCATCAACCAGAAACTTACAGTAACTTACACAGTTACTTGCCTTACTGTTAATTTAGCTGTACACAAAAAAATTGTTGCTATGTTACTGTAGAATTGTTTGCTGGAATTATGTCTTTCCTGGTAATATGCTGCAAGATCAATATTGCCATCAATTTTATATTAATAAATCTAACAACATTGTTATTGTTCATGTGTGTACATGCATTTGCTTGTATGTGTGTGTATGTGTGTTAGTCAGCGTAAAAACTATTCAATTTCACATGTTTGGCCAATTTCCTCCACATTTCACAAGCTGTTATCTAATAACTATAGACCTATTTCTATTCTGCCGGTTTTCTCAAAAACTTTGAGCAAGAATATTGCAATACTGCAACATTATTGTAGAATCTCAATTTGGATTTCAGAAAGGAAAAGGAACTCGTGAAGCATTGATAAAATTTACAAACAATACACTTGCTGCTTTAAACAATAGTCTATTTGTTTTAGGTATTTTCATTGACTTCTCAAAGGCTTTTGATACAATACATCACTCTATTTTGATAAACAGGCTTGAGCAAATAAATTTTTTTCATTCGAATTTAAAATTAATTCAAAATTATTTATCAAATCGTTTTCAATGTGTTATAATATCTCAGAAAATATCCCAACCTTTAGTAATTAAATGTAGAGTACCCTAAGGATCCATCTTTAGACCAACACTATTTTTGTTATATATAAATGATCTTGTAAAGAGTACTGATAAATTTAAAACTATTTTGTTTGCTGATGATACTAACTTATTTTATACTGCTAAAAATTTGAATAAAGATATTTAACTATAATTAATAAAGAATTAAATGCGATAAAAAATTGATGTGACCAAAACAAACTAACATTGAATGTTGACAAGACTAATTTTATAATTATTCAAATTCCACAAAATAAATTTTGATTAACAGAAAACATTTCCATGAATGGACAAAACATACTAATGATGGATAGTATAAAATTTTTAGGCGTCACAATAGATAGTACACTAAACAGGTCAAGACACATAGAACTATTGAGAAAACAACTGCGACAAAGCTTGGGACTTATTTACCAAGCCTCGTTGATCTTACTAGAAATGCCTCTTTTGCTTTAATATAATACTCTAATTAACAGTAAAATAGTTTATCGCTTGGAAGCATGGGGAAACGCTCCAATGAGCTTCTTAAACAAAATTTTAGTCATCCAGAAGTGATTGCTTAGAATAACATATCATAAAAACTCTTACTTTCCGTCAAATCCTTTGTTTAAAAGATCTCGTGTTTTGCCTATACAGCAACTTTACCAACTAAAAATATGTCTTTTAGCTTTCACACAATTTAAATCTCAAATTAACTTGTCAACGCGTTATAACACTCATCATTCCTTATTTTCATTACCTCTTCCACCCTTCTTCTCTACTGGTGGCCATAGACGGGTTGCTTATCGTGTGTCATCAGAATGGAATTCCTTGCCAATTTGGCTGAGGAAAATTGGTAGTCATGATAGCTTCAGAGCTGCTTTAAAGCAGTACTCGTTGGCCTCTCTGGAATAGATTTGTTCAGATTTCTATTGCTTAGACAATCTTGTTTTTTTCATTGACAATCTCTTCTGTTAACTCGGGCTCTGCGCCTTGAATAGCCATGCTACTGCACATATGGGCCCACATTGCACCTTACTTTTTATAATTTTCTTATGTCATGATTTAATGTGAAATAAAACCAACAAACAAATATATTTCATACCTTTCAGAGGTTTCTGTAAACCAGTCTCTTAAACACCCACCTGCAGGTTATCTCATTGAAAATGAGAGAAATGTCGTGTATACAGTAATAAATCTCTATACTCGTATTTACACTGAAGCCAATTATAGATGTGCTTTTGTACATTTGCCTTTTGTATGATGAGCTGTTGAAGTATTGATGACTGTCTTATTTTATAATAAGCATTTCATATTCACATATACGGTGAAAATATGGTAAAAGAAGTAGCTGTTTTCATTCTTACTATAATTCCTGTTCAGGACAAAAGAATTTGCAGAAGTGTTTTTTTAATCTGTGTAAGTTTTAAACCAATTTTCAGTTAATAGAAATCCACGCTGAGTTGAGAGCTATTATATTAGTAATGTAATCTTGCTGGTATTCATAGACAGCAGAGCATTAGGATTAAACTCCTTTCTAATGAGTATCCAAAGAGTTATATGGAAGGGTAACAGATCTATAATTATACTTGTGAGAAAACTCTTTTTATGGCTAATATTAGGCTGCCTTAAACCAATGCCGTCAAAAGTGTATAATAATGCATTAAATAATGCATTAACTGGATGGTAGGCTCTGTAACCTTAGTGAAAAAGACTTAAGATTTATCTTTGACCTATCTAACTGTAAGTGCGCAAGTGTGCAGTATGATTATATGTAGTTTCAGGAAAAACTCTAGTTTAAAGTTGCCTGCTTTATACAACCATATTTTAAACTACATATACATAGACTGCCGCTGTCTCGTCTACTTTTAAAACAACTACTCTAACTGGCTGTGTAGCTTGTTGTTTATTGTACTTTCTGTTATTGTGGTGTTTCCAAGTAAATTCTGGGCAACCTCAAGTTTAATATCTTTTCATGATTTCTTTCAGCTTGAGCTTGCTTCTCTCAGCCTTCTCCATCAAGGTTAACTACTACTTGTTCTGTACTACACTTGGTTTCATGTTTGGGATAGGATATGGGTTCATGTACACTCCTCCAATCACACTCGTTATGAAGGTAATACAAATAGTATGTCAGAAACATGTGTAAGACAGCAATAGCAAGACGGAGATATCTACGGTTTGAAGCCTAACCAATATTTCAGGTTATACTGATGATAATATTAACATCTGAAATGGTCTACGCTGTTGGCAAGAGACCCTGTAGACAGTTAAATGTAGAAATAAAAATAATTAGTGACAATAAAATCAACCAAAGATTTTGGTAACACATTAAATATCTTCTATTTGGTCTGTATTGCCATTTATAGCATCATTTTACAATAACGAAACTTTTACAAAATTATGTTGTTCTTGCACAACATCAAGGAAAGTAAAAATAAGAATTCTCTAAGATTTATCTGCTCTTAACTAAAACAACAAATCTATGATAAAGTATGAGCTTTACTAATACCAAGATCATGAGCTTCTAAGTTTCACTTGTTTAGAAAAGACTGGCAAGTAGCCAATTTACTTACATTTCAGTCCTACTTTTGGAATGGAAAACAGGAAGTTTCAAATACAACTATACATTATCACGAAAAACTGTGGTTTGGGGTTCAATAGAACTTTTTAATTTTAAATCTCCACTAATGCAAAGTTCCTAGCCTGTAAAAAAGCATATTTACACTACAACTGCAAGAAATCTCATTGTGCGTAAAAAACCTCAAAATTAGCATCAAATTTTTTTTAATTTGCAATTTTTTTGAAACAAACTAATAACAATGTCAAACATATATAATAACTGCTGGCCTCTTTTACATTTTTTACCAAACACTAGATTCTACCAGCCAAACTCACAGCAACTGTTAAAACTTCTAGCAATATCACATCTCCCTTTTTACAGAGCAAATCTTACAAATGAAGAGAGTTAGAGGTACTAAAAAAGATCGCTGATTTAATAATTTCATCTAATCATTCAACTCAGTATTTTTGTCTCAGAAATTTGTTTTTTGCTTTGAGCTGTGTTTTGCAGTGGTTTCCAAATTACCAGACAACTATGGCAGCCATTGTCCTTTTGGGACCTTCCACTGGTGGACTAGTGTTTAATCAAATAGAAGATGCTTATGCAAACCCTACAAATGTAAAAGCAGACCAAGTTACCACCTTGAATGTCACAGACTCAGACAGGTTAGTACACAATACATTAAGTTTATGAAATAGCAAAAAAGAAACATTTTGTTTAAAAAGTTTGCAAAAAATGATGGTGATTTTTGGAAAAATAAAAAATAAACAACAAATTTTTATTTCTTGTTTACAGCTTGTTTTGTATAGTAATATATTATATATATAGTAATGACACAAATTGACAAAAAAAGTTTTTGATGAAAACAATGTGACTGACTACAACATTTAAAAATTATTCTGTTTTGCTATTACAATATGTTTTAACTGTTCGATTACTTATTCAGCTTAAACTTGTTAGCAATCAATTGAAAATTTATTCGGTTGAACTTGCTAAATATATGAGATTAATTTCTTGTTAAAGTCAGAGTTTACATTTTTTGTTAGTGAATTTTGTTTTAAGTTTTTTTAACTTTGGCAGTCATAGATTGAGACTCTTATTTTGCAACCTACTTTCTAGCTGCTGCCTGTCATGAAAAGTTTTTTTTATATGCTGTTGCTAAAACAATACTGAACAGGAAACACCTGATAGTAGTGAAACACCTGTAGTCTGATTGACTGCAAACAACTAAAGGGGTCTGATTGACAGCAAACAACTAAAGTAGTCTGACTGACATTAAACAACTAAAGTATTCTGATTGACAGCAAGCAATTAAGTATTTTGATTGACAGCAAGCAATTAAGTATTTTGATTGACAGCAAACAACTAAAGTACTCTGATTGACAGCAAACTACTAAAGTAGTCTGAATGACAGCAAACAACTAAGGTAGTCTGATTGACAGTAAGCAGCTAAAGTAGTCTGACTGACAGCAAACAACTAAAGTAGTCTGAATGACAGCAGACAACTAAAGTTGTCTGATTGACAGCAAACAACTAAAGTAGTTTGATTGACAGCAAACAACTATAATAGTAGTCTGATTGACAGCAAACAACGAAAGTAGTCTAACTGACATCAAACTACTAAAGTACTATGATTGTCAGCAAACAACTAAAGGAGTCTGATTGACAGCTAACAACTAAAGTAGTCTGATTGACAGCAAACAACTAAAGTAGTCTGATTGACAGCAAACAATTAAAATAATTTGATTGACAGTATACAACTAAAGTAGTTTGATTGACATCAAACAGCTAAAGTCGTCTTATTGACAGCAAACAACTAAAGTTGTCTGATTGACAGCAAACAACTAACTAAAGTTGTCTGATTGTCAGCATACAACTAAAGTTGTCTGATTGTCAGCAAACAACTAAAGTTGTCTGATTGAGCATACAACTAAAGTTGTCTGATTGACAGCAAACAACTAACTAAAGTTGTCTGATTGTCAGCATACAACTAAAGTTGTCTGATTGACAGCAAACAACTAAAGTGGTCTGATTGACATCATACAACTAAAGTTGTCTGAATGACAGCATACAACAAAAGTAGTCTGATTGATATCAAACAACTAAAGTAGTCTGATTGATATCAAACAACTAAAGTAGTCTGATTGACAGCAAACAACTAAAGTTGTCTGATTGTCAGCAAACAACTAAAGTTGTCTGATTGACAGCATACAACAAAAGTAGTCTGACAGCAAACAACTAAAGTAGTCTGATTGATAGCAAACAACTAAAGTAGTCTGATTGATATCAAACAACTAAAGTAGTCTGATTGATATCAATTTGATATCAATCAGACTACTTTAGTTGTTTGATATCAATCAGACTACTTTAGTTGTTTGATATCAATCAGACTACTTTAGTTGTTTGATATTATCAAACAACTAAAGTAGTCTGATTGATATCAAACAACTAAAGTTGTCTGATTGACAGCAAACAACTAAAGTTGTCTGATTGACAGTAAATAACTGAAATAGTCTAATTGACAGCAAACAACTAAAGTAGTCTGATTGACAGCAAACAACTAAAGTTGTCTGATTGACAGCAAACAACTAAAGTAGTCTGATTGACAGTAAATAACTGAAATAGTCTAATTGACAGCAAACAACTAAAGTAGTCTGATTGACAGCAAACAACTAAAGTTGTCTGATTGACAGCAAACAACTAAAGTAGTCTGATTGACAGCAAACAGCTAAAGTAGTCTGATTGACAGCATACAACTAAAGTAGTCTGATTGACAGCAAACAACTAAATTTGTCTGATTGACAGCAAACAACTAAAGTTGTCTGAATGAAAGCAAACAACTAGTGTAATTGACAGCAAACAACTAATGTTGTCTAATTGGCAGGTACTTTGAAGATGAGAAGATTTTGGATAGGATTCCATCATTATTGATGGTCATAGCTGGTGTGAGTCTTGCTATGCAGATAATTGGAATTACATTTCTATTTCCTCCTCCGCAAAACGGAGAAGAAGAAAATCAAAATATAAAGGAGAATCATGAAAAAGAGAGCCTCCTTAGCTCGGAAAAAAAAAGGTACATACATGTATGTTGCTAGAATAGGGAGGTTTGTGATCTACTACTTACTGGTTTTGATACAAACAACTAACGTCATCTAACCTTCAGCGCTTTTTTTGGAAATCTAATGCTATTGTGACATTTTGTAATTAGTATAGTTTGTTGTAGCTAATTAGATTGTGCATGAAAGTAAGAAATTCACAAGAAAATTACTTAAAATAAAAATTCACAAGCAGATGAACTGAGATTTAATTGTATATATAATCTAGCAACTGCTAAATTATAACGCTGCTAACAATTCTAGGAATTATTTACAGTTTACATTTTTAACAATCCACCATCAGTCTCTAGGTAATAATTTTATGCACAACATAGCGTTTTGCCATTACAACTCATGGCTTTTCTTACATCTTTAGGCTGGTTATTTCTCAGCTAGTGTTTTGCAAAATATACGGAAAAAGGATTTGCATGTGCAATAGACAACACAAATTGTTTGGGCTATCAGTTTTTGATACCAAGCTGCCTTAATTCTAAAAGCTTTAACAAAAATGTTAGCTTTTTGGCTTTGTAAAAGTTTTAAGTGCCATCATCGATAGGCATATTTTATGTACATTAATATTGTTTGCAGCTTTTTATTCATAAATGTATTTGTCCAATAATAAGGTTCAATATTAAACCTTTTGAAATGTAAGCAATGTTAAGAAATTTTTCAAGCTAGTTTTTATGGCAGGCCAGGTTCATTGACTATTCCAGGTTTTTATAACTTCTATATTAGGAGTTGTTACTTTTTATAGAGTTGCTATGCCTTCATAGAAGCTTATTTTTTCATGAGTTTTTATTCTTGCATGGGGGTTGTTATTCCTTTATAGAAGTTGTTTTTTTTAGGAGCTGTTATTCCTTCCAAACTAAAAGTTGTCCTTTCTTGTTAGAGTTTTTATTCTTGTGTGGGAGTTTTTGATCCTTTTTAGGAGTTATTATTTCAGCGTAGAAGTTTGTATTCCTGCATAGGATTGTACAAAAGTGCTTTGTGCAGTCAAGGAAAGTTAGATGGAATTTTGGTCTTTTAGCTGATTTAAGATAAAAGCCTAAACAGCCAATTATAAAGTAATTTAGTTTTCACTTACTAAACGAACTATATCAAACTCACAAAAAATTACCAAATTTATAATCACTGAAAAATATTAGTGGTCTCTGGGATAGAAACTTTTTTATAGCTGAATAAAAACCAAAAGAATTGTCTAATCGAACCACATTTTTATATCTGTCTAAAAAAAAGGTTTCGTAAAGGCATATTCACTGACTACTACCATTTATTATGCAACTTAAACCACAAGATATTTTTGATGAACCATGCTCTTCAATCTGTTCTAATCTCCCGATTGGCTGTCAGGGTATCAAAAACATCACACTCCATATGTGAATATGTACTTGACCTAGCCTCAATTTTTTTCAATTTTTGATATTCTCGATGATTGCCTAGCACTACCATGAAAAAACCCAGCACCATCGACAAGTACTGACTAGCCCTAGTGATGCAATGACTTGAGTTACTTGAGACAATGGTGAATAAAAAGCAGAAACTGCAAATCTCAGCAGTGGTTGTAAATTCAATAGTCATTATCTCACTTATTTTCAATAAGCTTCCGGCTCTCAGGGCACAAAAGATTGTAGTACAGCTCAACAAGATAATCACTTTAAATATTTATTTGATTGTATGCGTGTGAGTGCTGGAATTTGAAAACTCTCTTGTCCATATTTTCGTGTCAAAATTTTGTCCTATGAACTTTGACAAACTAGTCCTAGCATTGTAATTAGATAAATGAACACCCCTTTTAACCACATGCTGATAGCTTTGACCTATTTATCTTCTTCCTTGCGTCATGCTAACTTGATAGCGTTCTATCTCTAGATTCGCATTCTATTCTTCTATCTACGGTTATTAAATGTAATGATACTGTCTATTGTTTTATGGTGCCTTTTGAAGTTTGACTTGCTTATGCAGATATTGTTAGTCTCAGGTCACCTGTTTCCACATTTCGACATTCTGAGCATGTTCCTTTTATTGAACGAAAAACAAGTGTTTCTGTGTGCCTGTAGGTACCCAGTCCTCATCCCGTCTTTTAAGCTTATTAGGATTAGTATATTTTAAACACTTTATTAGCTTGTCAAATCATCGTTACAGTATCGTTTTGATATTTCATAGCCCTATATTATAGTCAGATTTAACAAAGCTTTACCATAATACTGCTTGATAAGAAAGACAATATAAACTTAAATTTTATATTTTTAGTATAGAGAGCGATTCAAACGATGATGATGAGGAACCCAAAAAACATTTGTCAACAGCAAGACGTACAATTAACCAAGCCTTTGGACTTGAAAAGTCAACCAAAAAAGTTGTTAAAGAAATCGATACAGCTCCTATTCATCGTACAAAGTTTTGGGATTTGACGATACGGCAGTCCGTCGTGCAGAGACCTTTTATCATATTTTGGGTCCTGATGCTAATCAACTGCACGTCTCTGAACCTCATCACAGGCCTCTACAAAGGATATGGATTAAACAAAGTAGTGAATGATGACAGATTTCTCACTCTCGTAGGATCAACAGCCTTACTTTTCACCGCCCCTGCAAAAATCGCAATGGGACTTTTGTCAGACAAACTGTCCAATAGGGTGAGTGATAGCAATTGCAAAACCATGATATTACCATCTTTAACCTTTTTTGCTGCCAGAATTAGTGAGTGGGCCAATATTGTCATTGTTATCCGGACCTGTAGGTTAGCTTTTCAAAGAGAGGTAGTAGCTGCGTCGATTGCTTCTTATATACAACGAAATCTCTATTTGAGCGCCGCTATAGAAGAACAATAGTAAAATACAGCACCCCCTTTAATTGAATGCCGCTTGAAGGAAGGAATACGTGTGCACATACTTGTGCAGCACTTGCAAAAAAGCTATCGGTTAGTATTTTCGTACCAGCATCCTTATTAGCACGCTTATTAATACGCTTTATACTTTACGCTTACTAGCATAACGTATCGATTATAAGCATATTTAAATATAATATTATGCGCAAGCTGGCTTCAGACACGGTTCTTATTATAGTAAAGATTTAGGGTAGCTTAAGCTACTCAAATTCATAAGGTAAAGACACTTAGCCAATGGAAACTACATTACCCGTCATGGTTTATAAGCTGTGTTAAATCTTGAACAAATGTGCAGCATATACCCGTGCATTTAGCTAGTCGTAAGTAGAAAGTGATCAGTAGGAAATTGTCTACAGAATGGTACTGATAATGACTCGGTTACATTAATAACAATTAATTTTGTCATTGTTGCTGTGGTGGTTGCCATGGCTTTAGTGAGGGTGTGCCTGAGAAGATCGACTGTTACAATCATCACAACTAAACTCTAATTTGAAGTCACTAAGGTCTAAATCTGATGCATTGTTTTCAGATTTGTTCATAATGTAGTTTATACCTTGATCTGAAAACTTTAAGATGCTTGGAAGACTGATGAAAACACTCTTCAGAAACATGCATGATGTAATAGCAGTCCGTTTTTTACTCTGCAGGTTGATAGTTTGTTCCTTGAAACATTGAAAGTAACATCATATAAATGGTTAATAGCTTTGTCCGTCTAATGTGTTTTACTCGGAGCGTTTCTTTTTTTGACAAAATTCTATACTTCAACGCATACAGGAAACGGCCAAGCAAAAATGCCAAGGCTGACGGAATTAATGTCTTTCTGGGTACAGGACATAATGTAGGCAGCATTAGTTTCACTTCGCCAAATCAAATGATAGCCAGAGTGCTCAATATCATTTGAGTGAGGTGCTCCACGGTGATAATAGCCACAATTAGGACGAATGCTCAAGTACTAATGGTTTTTTCTATTTTCAGTTGGTCACGGGACTCTGTTTTGGGTTTCAAGCACTTCTTTACTTGACACTATTTCTTCCGCAAGCTTTTGCTAATGAAGCTGGAAGAGAGCTGCTGATGTTTTGGACATGCTTGTCCTTTATGGGTTCTGCTTCAGCTTTTCCACTAGTGTTGTCAGGAGTTGCAAAGGTTTTTGGCCTTGAAAACTCAACGACCCTTGTGGGAATTATGTTTTCTGCAGAGGTAAAGTAAAACGCATATGTACAATAATGAATGTTTTAGGAAACTTGTCAGCTCAGTTCTTTTGTAATTATTTATATGTGTAACTCCCCCAGCATCGAATGGCCGGAAAAAAGGATTTTTTAAATTTGTTTGCACAATTCCGTTGCTCAAATATGAAACTATAAAATGATCTACTTTTATAGGCTCACACTTTGTACAGTCTGTGCAAATAATAAACACTGAAAGCTTTCAGAGTGAAAATCTAAAAAAGAATTCAATTTATATAGACATATATACATGTGTCTGTGTTTGTTCAGCTATAACTATTAAAATCTTGGATTTTAAAATTCTGCATTATGGTGGGTCTGAACTCACGGCGACCACTAGATTTAAATTCACACGCTTTACCACTGAGCTATTCAAAGCGTATTGATCATATACTCTATCATATACCATATAGCGTATGCACGTGATAAATGATGTATTATTTGAAACTATGAATTCTATCAACTCTATGAAACACAATGCTTTTTGTGTTTTTTGAATTTCTGTTTTTGGTTTTTCATAAGGTTCAATTGCTATATCTGTGGTCAAGGCCAATTCTTGTTACGCGGACAATTGTATTATCTTTAAAGGAAGAGCCTTGGCATTCTCTCTCTCCGTTTGGTCAGACAAAGACTGTACGATATCTCATTTTTACATTTTCACCAGTATCATATATTTGTACCAGTATCGAGAGTTACCAGTATCATCGTATCCAAAGTTTTGATAGATAGCTTTTGGTAAAACAGTAACCTTTTTTATACACACACACTTCTATGCAAAAAATTTTATTATTACTTCAATACATTCAGGATTTCTATTTTGCTTTCTCAGTTTGTATTAATTGTATCATTGCCAAATCATCTTTCATTGTAATCGTAACAAAACAGACTTAATTTAGCTATTACTTGCTAATTATTTCACATTTACATTTAAACCCTTTTACAGTTGTTTTATTTTTTTTTAATTTATTTGACCTATACAAAACATTTTACTCGTGATATGAAGTTTAAAAGTTACAATTGTTTGTCAAAGTTACAAAACCTTTACAGTTGCTTTCATTTTTTCTCTTAATATATTTCAACCACACAAAACACTTTTCTCATGATATGTAGTTTGAAAGTTAGAATGGCAAATGCTGTTATATGTTTAATACAAATCAAAGACTTTAGTACAGCTAGTACAGGTAGCTGTACAGGTAGTACAGCTACCTGTACAGCTACCTGTAGGTGTACAGGTAGCTGTACAGGTAGTACAGCTACCTGTACAGCTACCTGTAGCTGTACTACCTGTAGCTGTACTACCTGTAGCTGTACAGGTAGTGTACAGCTAGTGTGTATATACTGTATATCTACGTGTATATATAAATCTCAATGTTTGTCCGTGCGTTCGTCCGTACTTCTGTCTGTCTAGCTATAGTGATAATAGTTGAAGAATGAGAAATGCGCTGCGAACTAGATTAGAACTCACGACCCTCAGTTTTGCAGGCATCTATTTCTCTAATACACCACACTGACCAACTTGCTGCACTATGAAATAGATTTGGCACATACTTGGAATACATACCAATCTTTCATGGCTTTACGTTAAACACTGCAGCTAGCGTTATGTGTAAAGGTATACCACAAGAAAAATCCGTGAAGCCGTACTAAAAGAAAAATTCATGCCCATAAGTTAAAAGATGCTTAAACTCATATAGCCAACAAAACTATTGCAATCAGTATGGATCTGTAGCAGGCACTGCAGCTGGTACAGTATGCATTATACAGAATTAAACACAGTAAACATAAATAGCAGAGTTCACAGAAAAAACAAACACCTTGGTTTAAAGGTTAGAATGGTGGATGTTGATGTTGAAAATGTTGATTAAAAGTAAGTTTTCTGTGCAAAAACTTTGTTTTATTACCCGTACAACGCCGGACATCCATCTAGTATATACATACACATATATACATGTATATATACATGTATATACAAATTAGTAGAAAATTAGATAGAATACATATTTTGGTTAGCTGCTGTCAGTTTTGTGCTTGTGCAGGTATTAGGCTGTAGATCTCCACTGAAACAAAATGGTTGTTTTTCAAACACATGTATATATCTCTGTCACGGGATGCCTCTTTAATTCCGTGATGCCTCTCTGATTACATGATCTATCACCAATCACGTGATCAGAGAAGGATTCCAGAATCCCAATCTGATATATCATATATATATATACATTGTATATATATGTATATATACATTGTATATATATATATATATATGTATATACATTGTATATATATGTATATATACATTGTATATATATATATATGCATATATATATGTATATACATTGTATATATATACATTGTATATATATACATTGTATATATATATGTATATACATTGTATATATATACATTGTATATATATATATATGTATATGTATGTACATGTATATGTATGTACATGTATATGTATGTACATGTATATGTATGTACATGTATATGTATGTACATGTACATGTATATGTATGTACATGTATATGTATGTACATGTATATGTATGTACTTGTACATGTATGTACTTGTACATGTATGTACTTGTACATGTATGTACTTGTACATGTATGTACTTGTACATGTATGTACTTGTACATGTATGTACATGTATATGTATGTACTTGTACATGTATATGTATGTACTTGTACATGTATGTACATGTATGATCAGAGAAGGATTCCATAATCCCAATCTGATATATCATATATATATATATATATATATATATATATATATATATATATAAAGTAAAGTGCTCAATAACGAGTCAATTAGAGCTGTGTATGACGTTTATTAAAAACTACAGGTTAAAATCATTACTACTATTAATTTCATGCAATCACGTTGCAATCACGTTGCAATCTTCAGGTAGAATGACTAAACTGTATAATGTACAAGCTGTAAAATTACTTTATAAAGCTGAGGGCTCAATAATATTGTATGATATATATATAGTATACATCTTTTACATCTCAAGGCCTGGATGTCCTGAGATCAAATCCAGTGCTATGTGGATTTTTCAATACCACGTTTTAATTGCTATAACTGGACATAAGATTTAACAAAAGACAAAAAAGATGAAAGGCAAAAAGACAAACACTAAGGTTTAAATATATATGGAAGTGCACATGTCTCAACCGCTTAAATTAATAAATATATCTCTATTTAAAAGACTTTGTGTAATGCAACAAGAGCGTTATTTGTAAGAAATTTGGATTCATCTGTGAAGATGTCAATTTCGTAAATTATAAACTTAATAAGTATAGTTTGTTGATTGACATGAACCGTCAGTAAAATATAAAAGATAGTTTATATTTTGTTGGCTCTGTGCTTTTTTAACTTTTATCTTTTGCAGACATTCGCCGGGCTGCCTTCTATACTGATATCAACTTTTCTTTTGCCGCGGATTGGCTATATTGGTGTATTTGTTCTTTGTGGCATATTTTCAGCAGCTGGTAAGTCATATATACTTTAAAAAGTGTAGACTGTAGATACATGTAGATCATATGTACTTTGTGAAGTGTAGATACCCTCATAGTTCACTTAATTTTCATTAACCTGTAAACAATCTGTAATGTAGTTAGTCTATGTTCACTCCTAAGAGATAAAGTACCACCATAGACTAGTGTGCAAAGATGAGGAAATATTTACATGGAATCAAAAATAGAATGTATCACCTTCCAATTGTAGCTCAACTTTGCAAAAATAATTTTTTCAACTTTTTTGATCTTATTATGACTGCTGAATATTCATGATAGACAATTGTTCTAATTCTGTTATAGGCTAATTATTATGATGCAATAATTAGCGTTGTTTGCTGCTGTTTTGACATGGAATGTTATCAAACAAGCTTTAGAGGAAAACAAATTACTAATTGCATTAACGTCTTAGAAAATGTTTATTTTTAGTACACAGTAAAAGTACGTACATATGTTGTAAATATATATTTGTAGCAGCTGCACTGACCTTGTTACTTGATGTGAAGACATCTGATGGGAAATATGTATGAGGATCAAGTTTCCTAGATTTACCAACTTTTTGACCTCTCGCTTGCTGATTGAAGAAATCTTACTGTCTTGTTTTTAGCAAACTTATTTTGCTCTGTAGAAAACTGCTACAAGTATTTTTAAATGCATGTAGGTACATAAATCTTTAAATTGTAGATAAGTATTGTTACTATTTTGCTTTTGCTCATGTGTAATAACAACTAGTTTATATTAGTAGATGTGTGATATATAGAAGTAGTGAGAGTTTTGCTATTAGCCAGTTTAATAATGTGAGCGAACAGCTTCTCGTGACGTTATGCTATGACCTAGCCTGTCTTGACAAGCTGTTGTTTTTGCGTAGTTGTCCCCCCCCCCCCGTCGAGCGGCGAGCAACAACAGCTTGTCACAAGACGTACTGTACCTGATGCATCAGCTGCACTTATAGGGAGTTGTTCTCTTCCGTCTACGCGGCTTGGCTGCGATGTTGTCAGTCGCTCCATTGGTAATCATAACGGATTTCACGCAAAATTTATGTAAAAACAAAACAAGATTACAACGTTTAACCAAAGACCAGTTTCTGTGATAAACTTTAGTAGAACTTAAGAATAAAATAAACTCAAAATAAAATCCAAAAGAACAAATAAAACTGACTGATACAAAAATAGAAATAAAACTGACTGAGCGCACAAATAACGACATGTTTAGTCGCTGTTGTTGCCTAAGTTCTCAAATTCTATTAAAGTTTACTGCAGAGAGGGGTCGCCAGTTAAACGTTCTTATCTTAATTTTTCTACATAAATTTTTGCGTGAAATCCAATGATGACTACGATTACCAATGGATCGACCGGAATAACATCGCAGCAGAGCCGCGTAGACGGAAGAGAACAACTCCTTATAAGTGCAGCTGATGCATCAGGTGCAGTACGTCTTGTGACAAGCTGTTGTTGCTCGCCGCTCAACGGGGGGACAACTACGCAAAAACAACAGCTTGTCAAGACAGGCTAGCTATGACCCGCCGTCATACGTAAAGCAGTTAGGTATTGCTCTGATGTAATGCCTTATATTGACACGCTAGCAATTTGACTTCTATAGTCCAGTGGACTAGGCATAAGACGTATGAGCAGCTGGTCCGGGCTCGAATCATCTTCGGTACGGAATATTTAATTCAAGGTCTGTAGCCGGATTTCCGACATACTTTAGGACTTACGGCGACATACTTTAAGAAATATATACAGTCATACATAGATAACTCGAACTTCACAGAACCGAGCAAAAGTGTTCAAAATATCAGAGCGTTCAAGTTATCAGAGCACTATCACAAGTCCATGTATTTACTTATTTATTAGTAGATACATGTACATATACAAACTATAATATAAATCAAAAGCACAAATGGCTTGTTTCAAATTAAATGCTTCTAATGTAAAGTTTAAAACGTTTTTATTAAAAAGTATAGAGATTTTTCTATCACTTGAGATTGGTTTGTTGTTTGAGGTGATGTTATTGCCAGGACGTTTTTTAGATTGAAATTGGCAAAACTTGATCGTTGTTGAAATGCTCAAAAGAAAAGACATCTTTTTCTTTTAAGCGTTTTACCCACGATCAATTTTGCCGATTTTTCTTGAAGTTTATGCAAAGATTACCTCACTTTACCTTGCTCCCGAAGGGCGGTCGCTAATATAATATTGCTAATATAAGCGGATGTTTGGTATAAATCAAATTTCACCAAACCTTTAGAAAAGTCGTTGACAAAAATATTTTGCAGATGGTGGTAATAACGACGCTTATGAATTACGAATAGTTGAGGTTTACCTCTATGGCTTGGAATAAAGTGATTTTCTAAAGCGATAACAACCGTTTCGGTAGCCGTTGGGCAAAAAACAGTTCGAGATAACAGTGTTGAGTTCGAGTTATCTATAGCAATTTATCATTACGTGGAAACGGACCAAAGAAACTGTTCGAGTTAACCATGTGTTCAAGCTATCCGTGGGCGAGTTATCCATGTTTGACTGTATATAGATGAACAAAACTTGCGGGAGTTGTATACCCAAAAATCTCACAACAACAAAAAGCAGATAATTACTAAATGGTCGGTTTGGTAGATATTTGTATGTTAGCTTTGAATAATATAACTCCACAGAGGCTAACT
The DNA here is from genome assembly GCF_963576615.1 of Watersipora subatra. Taxonomy (NCBI): domain Eukaryota; kingdom Metazoa; phylum Bryozoa; class Gymnolaemata; order Cheilostomatida; family Watersiporidae; genus Watersipora; species Watersipora subatra. Next base: position 40,239,454 of record NC_088717.1, read on the forward strand.
GCTTTATCAGCTGAGATACAGTTGCTCAAATAGCACAAATATACCACAAATAACAATATACCACAAATAACAATATACCACAAATAACAATATACCACAAATAACAATATGCCACAAATAACAATACACCATAAATAAAAATATACCATAAATAACAATATACCATAAATAACAATATACCATAAATAACAATATGCCATAAATAACAATAGATCAATAAATAACAATATATCACAAATAGCATTATACTATCAATAGCAATATATCACAAATAACAATAAATCATAAACGACAATATACCACAAATGAAAAAAATCTATCACTGAAGAACTATACAAATGAAGAGCTCAGCAAGGTAAACATTGAAGTTCATACCAGAATATTGATGTTCGCTTTTAGCAGGTGTTCTTCCTGTAAATTTTTTTATTCTAAACAGTAAAGGTGATTAGAAGACCAACAACTTCAGGTCATGGAGAAATAATCTTACTAACTCATTAATTGCTAGTTATGTCTTTTCTGTCTGACTAATCAGTGTAAATTAGGACTCCACCCACTGATCATTGTATAATTCGTGGTAAATGGACAAAGTAGAATTCAGAATTAATGTATGCATGTTTTGAGCATTTTATCCGCTTGCTCTTAAAAGTGCTTTTCCACCTACACTTGTTGACACATGTCATCACTTTTGGCACATGCTATTATTTTTTGGCATTTTTTGCACTCTACACTAGTCTTGTTGACACATGTTGCCATTCATTTACATGTGTAATTCTTACTTGTTGACATCTACATGTACTACTATCTACAGTCATGTTCATAAATATTAACACTCCTGTCATTTTAGAGTGTTTCTAACTTCAGACCAAAATTCTTGAGATTGTTGATGACCATATACAAACCTTATATCAAATTACAGCTTGAAGTCTCCTTCATCTGATAAACCCAAAATTAAATTTCCCAACATAGGTTGATCTTGATTTTTGAAGTTTAACGGCAGGAATGGCTAAAGTCATGATACTTTCAAGAATGAAAATACTGGATTCCACATTGGATTCCACAGCTCTGAAAAGTGAACAAACTCTTTGATATGAGTTAGAAATTAGAAATAATTGTCTCTGAAGTAATTTTTAATGGAATTGTGGGTAAAATATCAGAGCTAAAACATTATTGTTTATTGTTCAAAATTAACCCAGTCTTGAGAATGAGAGGAGTTCTTTCAATGTGTATGGATTTAGTCTCATTGGAAAGAATGGAGTTTCAGCTTCACTTTGATATATAAATTAGTGAATAAACCATAATTATAAGACTTACTCAGGCTTAATTATAATCCTCTCATCTAAAACTACTCAATTCCAAGGGTGTTAATATTTATGAACATTACTGTACACTTGTCATTTATAGATAGATGTTGTTATCTATGTATTTTAACAAATATTACCATTCAATAACACGGCGCTGCTAGTTCCACTTTTAGATGCATAATGCCAGTTTTTGATGCTTTTAGTAGTTTTGCCAGTTCAAAAGCCCAAAATAATTCTGAGTTCAAAAGAAATTAATGATAACAATCTTGGTGAGAAACAAAATGTCCAATTGTTTGCTATGGTTTCAACTGTAACCAAAAAGCTGAGAAAAAAACAAGGTTGTGGGAGAACAACAATGGTGGGAGATAATAGTCAAGGAGAGTTGAAAAAGTAGCGCTTTTTTTAATGCTAAAAATGTCAGATGATTTGAATTGATTGATTATTGCTTATAGTTCATTGATTAGAAGTCCCCATACCTATCTTCCATATCTTTTATTCCTATTCATACAGTTGCAAAGGTTGACTTACAGCGTCAAACTAGTACATCACTACGGAGTAACAAACTTCTCTTTTCCTGCCCTCACTCTATTACCATATATGGCAATATATACGTTCTCCACTAACTAAGGTAAAATAGACCCATAAAGACTTGCACTGTATATGTTGATTCGTAAAGGTTTACTGATTGTGACATATGCTCTTATAATATCACAGCAGGTGGCGAGGCAAAATAGAGGAAATCTCTTACCTGTTCTGATCTACATAGCTAGTTCATTTCAAACTTTGCATAGCAAACAACTGTTTTGTGTGAGAAGATCTTTCAGCTTTATTGGCTGTTTACCTGAGACTTCTGACAAATGAAGGTAGTAAGAACTAGATAGCTATCACAAGCAGAAAAAATTGAAGTATGAGGATGCAAATGCTAAAAAAGAGTGATTAATGTAATAAGAACCAACACAAGTAATTTCTGTTTACTATTTTTATTATCCGAGCTTCTATATTAGATGAAATAAATTTCTAGTAAGGTTTACCGCAGAGACTGGTCTCTTGTTAAACGTTTATATCTTGTTTTTTCAACATAAATTGTTGGGCTAAATCCATTATGATTACCAATGGAGCGACCGACATAACATCGCAGCAAACCCGCATAGACAGAAGAGAACAACTCCCTTTCAGTGCAGCTGATGCATCGGGTGCAGTGCGTATTGTGACAAGCTCTGGGAGACAACTCCACAATAACAACAGTTTGTCAAGACAACTAGGATATGATAAGCAAATGCTTGTTTAATAGCGAATCCAGCTAGAGTATGCCAAAAATCTTTTTTGTAAAAATTGTTTTCTGGTTATCGATAAAGTTAATACTGTGTCTGTCTGTTTGTCAAACTACACTAAAAACAGCATATGAAGGATAACTCCGAGGTTAGCGATGGGCATAAGAAAAAGCGAATCCTTTTTATGTACTCCATTCCAAAACAATTACTTTAAATTTTTTTACATATACTTTTTTAGGTTATGCATAAGTAATCAACAGCGTTCTTTCATAAACAACCAGCCAGTCTACAATCATTTTGGTAAGTAGAAGTGCAGCAGGTAAAATTGGACGCAAGGATTGTAAATTATCCTGTTCAACAGCCTAGGATTGATGCATTGGTCATAAAAATCATTTTTTCTCCTTATTTACAAATTTTACTATTAACTGAATACTGTATGGCGAAAAAAACGGTTTATTGTCCCACGACCAAACAAGAGCAAAGCGATTGTTTGGGAGATTTATGATAAATGCATATGGGCACACAACTCTCGAAAAATGATCCGTTAATGGCGTGACCAAACCCTTGTACCAAAATCTCTTCAACAAATTTAACCATTTTTGTGTAGAGTCGTTTAAGTATAATAATGATACAAAACACATATAAACCTATTTAAATATGTTACTAAGTCTTTGAAAGGTTACCGCAACATCTTAAAACTAACCCGTCTGATTAGATTATACATAAATAGACAGATTAATTCGGCCTTAAATCGAAATAAAAACTTTACAAGCCTAATTTAATCAAAATTAAGACCGGCATATGAAACACCGATAAAGCTGTGCGATAGAGTGTAGAAATAATAGGTTGCTAGCATTTCACGAGGAAAACGTGCACATTTCACCAGTTTATAGCATTGTTTAATTGCCAAAAGTTTCTATAATTAACGTAGACTGTTTGAGGCGTAGACCGATTTGCAGGTACAAAAATGTGATACACAGTTTATCAGCCTACGTTTTTTGTCCAATTACCGAAGTTTTTTTAAATTATCTAGAACATTAGCCAGATTTCTTTACATCTTATCTACAAGCTAGGGCCAAACTACAATGCCCCTTTGTGACAAGAATATTTCTTTAGTTTACTCCAGTTTGCAGAAAACTTCCAGACGCGTTAATGATAATGCTTGCTTTCTGTTACATATTGCTGTCAAAAACATTCTGCATTCAACACAACCAACTTTCAACTTTCCAACACAACTTTCAAACTGTGTATATTACACGGCAGCTTGCCATTTTACTTCTAATATTGCATTTCTCCTATTTCAGAGAGAGATATAAACATATCATCTTTTCCTTTCATTATTGCTGTTTGTTGTACATAATAACACACAGTACATTACAGCTACCATTGCAGCTACCATTGCAGTTCTCCTATTGCGCTGCACTGCCATTTGACTGCTAATATTGCATTTCCCAATCAGCAGTACCCTTTCTTTTTTCATTATCACTTAGGTCGTGGGCTGTATGACAGGGAAGTTTCTAGTTAAAGATGGAACGAGACAGGTTTTTTAAGTTCGAGACGAGACTCGAGACACTGTCTTGTAAAGATTCGAGACTCGAGACACGAGACAGTAAAGTAATGTGCATTTGGTGATGATTTCACTACACAAGGACTAGCGTACTTAATATATATAATTAATAAACCTCTTTTTAAATTGAATTTTTACCTGGTGTAAACGACTTAAATACAAGATTTTAATAGCAATATGCATGTATTTTTGTAAACAAAAGTGACACAAACAGCTCTAAAATAGTGAAGTTATATATTTCTAAGAATTTTGAGCTTGATTGGTACTAATTATTATAAACATATTGCTTTGTACATGTATATTTGTTTTAAGTTTTGTTTTTGTATTACCTGCAGTATGTGAATTATATTTCAATTGTACTAATGAAATTATATGAATTACTGTATATATTCTTATATTGAACTAACAATAATGTCATTGTTACCCCAACACGGACTATGGTCGACACAGCCTTTAGTTCGTTTCTCCGTGTCCGGGCAAGTTTTACCTGCAATTGGTAGTAGGCCTATATAGAAGAGGCCCGAATTTTATGAAGGGCACATGGTGTTTGGACACGATACGATAAAATACAGACATTTACTCGCAACAGTCTGATTTATTAAATCGGATTATCCAGAGGGTAATTGGATACGACCCGGTATCTATTTTAAGGACACAGAACCGGACTACAATATATTAACAGGGCCGTTGTACAGACTACATGATTAGACTCAGCGGCCAACTTAATCAATAACAACAGGTAGTAACGTACCGGACCGGGTATAAGTTTAAAGGCAGTTGCCCGCAATCCATTACAATATATGGAGTTGTTGAAGCGAGAAGCCATGTTTTAACAGCCATGCGCAGGCGCTTTAGTTCTATTTCCTGTCTCGAGTTTGGCAATAGTTAGGTCGAGACGAGACCGATACGAGATGAGACAGGTCGATACTCAAAATGTCTCGTGTCTCGTTCCATCTCTATTTTTAGTAAATAAAATGTTGCTATTTAAATAAAATATTATGTTATTTTAAATAAAATACATGTTATCTGTTGCTTTACTCAGCAACAAATAGCATGTATTTGTTATTTGTTGCTGAGGAGGATGAATATGCTTTGTTATGCTTGTGGGGAAAGAAGACAGGATCAGTCACTTAGTTTTAGTGGGCTCCTTTTAGTTGCGTCTGTCGTGCAAGTTGAAATTTTTTTAATTAGGAAGGCTAGTTGGGCGCATGCTTGCCATGGATAGCACGCCTGTCTGCATAACTGGACGTTGCGAGTTTAAATCTAAAGCAAAGTGAATTTCTCGCTCCTAAAACTATCGTTATAACTGAACACACGAACGACAGACCCACGAACACTGAGTTTTATATAAACAGATTGGCTAGTTTACTTTTTAGACAGGCTATGCAGATGGCAGGGTAAGCGCAATAACACAAAAATTTTACACAGATTTGACAAAAATTTTAAGGATCGTGTTAGTTTGCTTATCAATGCAAGAGTCAGCTTGGATAAAATAACATTATTGGAAAGACTGAATTGAATGCCTTAAAAGCTGTTGGTACTACGGCTTAAATTTCAACAAGTCCGGTCTGCATACATGTATGTTATTCTGGTGCAGAAATTTTATTACTCAAAATTATTTTATTCATAATTTGCGGGAAATGGTTAGTTAAGCAGTATATTTGCAGCTCTCAGGTAAACTGGCATCCCTTATGTGAAATCCAACATTGAGTAGAGCCAACAACACAAGCAGCCTTTGTGTGCCTTGCTGTCACTCATTGTAGAGTTTTTATGGAAACTCTTAATTTTATTTAACGCACAGAATCATTTGTGAGGTGACTTCACTGGTTAGTATGCAGGTTACAACCTTTATTGAGTACCATGAAACCTGGAATAACATGACATTTTTATACCAACTTGTTAAGCACGATAAATATGAATGCAATAAAACATGAAAAGTTACAGTATAATAGCAAGTAAAAGTACTAAACATCAACTGAAATGTGACAAGAAACAATATAACACGGTATAATAAAAGAACAGCATGTGCAACTAACCTGTAATCTCTAGTAAATAATCCCATGGCAATTGACATCTTAATAATTAAGAGTAATAATTCAAATCTGTCTGCCTTCTACAGAAGCTAGAGAAACGTCACGCTATGAGTTAAGCAAAACCTTAGCTTATGACTCAACGCCGGCAACTATCATTGGTCAGCACGGATTAGGCCAATTTGACTCAGCATGAACTCTAGAAATGCTAAACTAATAAACTTTTCCTAGACTCATGCCTACTCATGCCTCTAAAAAAAACAAAAAGGCTTATCTGCCACGTAACAGATGTAAAAGTTTGAGATCATGCGTCACACTTGTTTCCTTTTTTAGTTTCTTTGCTAATTTCTCGAGCGATCTTGCAGCTTTTCATATCTGATGGTATCTTTACTTCCTAAAAGTTATTTTTAAAAATGAAAGCTGAACAAAAAACATATTTCGAAACATAAAAACTATAAGAAATTGCTCAATAAAATGGCAATATTATTAAAATGATCTGAAAATAATGCATCACACATGCCAGATTTGAATGGCAGAAATTTATATTTTACCTAAACCAGTAATTATTTGGTAAGCGCATCATCAGTTATCAGTTGCAACAGTGGATAAGCGCTGATTGTCCAGTACGTTACAAAAAAAATAGCAAAATAGCTATTTTCGTGGTTAGTGAGGATATGTTTTGCATATTTGGTTTCCAATTCAAGAAACATAAAGATGCTCATGATCTTGAGATAAATGAGATCATTGCACACTTCAAATGATTGAGAAGAATTTCCTCAAACCAGCTTAATCTTCAACAAATAATTTTAAAAATAACTTCGTATGCCTGAGGATAACAATAATGGGAAATTCTGAAGCCCTTTAAATTTTGTCACAGTAAATTTTTATGGTTTTTGCCCTCTAAAATACCTTATATAAAAAATAAAATTTTATAAACAAGCCCAAATGTTCAACCAAGATAAGTGATGAGACTTACAGATCTTTACTATTCGGACTGTCTGATCAGTTTAGGTGTGATTGTGTGCTAGAATAAGTACCTCAAAGAACTTTTAGAACGGCTGATTTCAGATCTGTTTGTTGTTTTCTTGATTTTTGTATTAATAATGATGATATAAGAGGCTCAGGCATGCATAACAAAGTACTGACAATTTTTTTGATTTGTTCAAAATGTTACAAGATACAACATATATTAACATATAACAACAGTTACCATTCTAACTTTCAAGCTTCATACCATGAGGAAAATGTTTTGTGCAGGTCAAATAAATTAAGAAACAAAATGAAACAACTATGAAAGTGTTTAAATGTAAATGTAAAATAATTAGCAAGTAATAGATAAATTAAGTCTGTTTTGCTGCGATTACAATAAAAGATGATTCGGTAATGATACAATTAATACGAACTGAAAAAAATAAATAAATAAAAACTCTGAACAGGTTAAATTAATAGTAACAATTCATTGCATAGAAGTATGTGTGTATATAAAAAAGGAAACTGTTTCATCAGAAGATATCCATCAAAACTTTGAATACAACGATACTGGTACCTCTCGATACTGGTACCTCTCGATACTGGTACAAATGTAAAAATAGGATTCCGGACTGTCTTTGCCAGACCGAACGGAGAGAGAATGTAGAGGCTATTCCTACTCGAGATAATACAACTGTCCGCTTGAAAAGTATTGGCCTTTACCGATTGTTCAATTGAACCTTATGAAAAACCAGTCATAGCTGTTCACGAAAAGCGGAAAAAGCATCGTGTTTCATAGAGTTAATAGAGTTCATAGACATAGAGTTTAAATTAATAACTCTATGAAATTCTATCGGGCTCCATAGAGTTAAGTTTTGGTTACTACGTCGTTTAGCTTATAAAATTGGAAAAAGGGTATATAAAGTATATGGTAAAGCTTTGAATCGAAAGAGTTTCCGTGGTCTCGTGGATAGAGACCATGGAGTGATCTCTATCTCGTGGATAGAGATCACTCCGTGGTTATATTGGTGACCTGTGGTTGCAATCTTCATGAGTTTGAGTCCAGTAGAATGCGAAATCTTAATATCCAAGATTTTAATAACTAAAACCGGACAGGCAGACAGACATCCAAACAGATGACGACAAGCTTTGATATATAGATATGTAGTTTTGTATACTACATGTATACATATATAGAGTAATTGCATGTTACTATATTGTTTTCTAAAATATTCTCCATGTGATGTTGTACTGGATGAACTGATCTTTAAGCTGCCATATAAAACTACTTAGCTCGGTTGATGTTCGTTTTGATGGATTGTTGAAGCTGGTGCGATGGTTGTAGTATCTTATCTTGAATGGGCCCTCATCAGAAGATATCAATGTGGGCCCTCTGTCAGGACAACACAAGTTTTATTGTTGGCATCAGATTTATTAGTCATAACTGTAGCCTGATAGATGAAGAAACTGGACATGCATGCATTTGGCAACGGGCATGTATTCTTGTTTCGACAGTTGCTGTTGGCTTTTTGTTTGATAGTTGCGCTATGTTGTTATTAGCAATAGTTTGCCCAATATTCTTCATGCAGCTACTTATAGCTAAGTTTTACATTGTTTCTATTGAATATTGAATGAAGCTTGGCATCTTTAGAGAATTTTTCATTCAGGGCTCTGAAGAAGAGCTTTTTTAGATTGGTGGCAATATTTTTAGAGAAAATGAGGTTATACCAGAGTAGATTTTCCTGCATTTAGCCCAGGTGTTATGTAATGTTGCAATCTCATTGAATGTCAAGTTATGCTGGTAACCACTTTTATTAAGTGCTTCTTGGTGTTCTTTAGTATGTTGGCTGAATATATCTAGATTGAATGATATTGGGGAGAGGCACTGATTGACTGACACTGGAATATTCTTAATGATGGACGATGGGTGGTTAGACCTTGTTTGGATGTATCTAGAAGTATTATTGGGCTTGCTGAAAGGCTTATATAATTCATTCTGTAGATCTACAGATGTATCCAGAAGATTAATGGTGATTTTATTTGCATCTACAGTTATTTTCAGTCCATATCGACGGAATAATGTGCACAAATCTATATATAAATAAGATATTTACATATACTGAATATAGATTTATATGTATACGGATATACTAAATGAGTGATCAGCGCTGCCCGGTAATAAAGATTTTTGCACAGAAAACTTATTTTTATTTAACATATAACAGCAGTTACCATTCTAATTTTCCAACTTCATATCTTGAAGAAAAAATTTTATGCAAGTAAAATAAATTAAGAAACAAAATAAAACAACTATAAAAATGTTTTAATGTAAATGTGAAATAATTAGCAAGTAATAGCTAAATTAAGTCTGTTTTATTACAATAAAAGAAGAGTAGTAATTTTACAATTAATTTGAACTGAGAAAACAAAATAAAAATCCTGAATATGGTGAATAAATAATAACAGTTCGTGCATAGAAGTTTGTGTGTGGGTGTGCATGTGTACTTGTGGGCACGTATGTTCGTGTACGTGTGTGTGTTCGTGTGTGTGTTTTATATAAAAAAGGTTACTGTTCCAGCAGAAGCTATCCATCAAAACTTTGATTACGATGATACTGCTGCCTCTCGATACTGGAACAAATGTAAAAATGAGATATCGGACTGTCTTTCTTTGGCACTTTGTCTGATTGAACGGAGAGAGAATGTAGAGGATAATCCTACTCGAGATAATACAATTGTCTGTGTGAAATGTATTAGCCTTTACCGATTTAGCAATCAAGTCTTACGAAAAATTAGAAATAAAAGTGTAACGGCGCATTTGAAATTGAAACGGCACATTTAAAATTACAAATTAAAAAAATAGGTAATGGTAGCAAAAGCGGATAAAAATGCAAAAGGTGATATTTGTTAATAATTAAAAGTGCACATTTAACGTGTGCATATGGTATACGGTATATGATAAGAGTGATAGCATGCTAAGGACTGTATAGCTTAGTGGTTAAATGCGTGGTTAAATGCAGAGTTTGAAACTTGCGGTTTTAATCTCCATGAGTTCAAGTCCAACACGCGGTGAGCTTTTAATTCCAAAATTTTAATAGCTATGGTTGGACAAGCCAAAGTACACTAAGACACACAAACTTTGAGATTTATATATAACGATATATATATGTGCTCTAATATATAGCATCTAGACATACCCTCTAATTAAACGCCACCTTTATTTGAACGGTACCTTTATTTGTCCACCACAATAGGAGTAGGGTTGAAAAATGCAGCCCCACTCTTTAATTGAACACCACCTCCATTTGATCGCCACTTTGACATTTTTTATCTTTACGAACAAATAATAGCAAGTGATCAGTGGAAGTGTCTACAAAATCGTATTAATAATGACTCATTTACATCAAAAGCTGTTAATTCTATTGTTGTCCAACTTCTAACCCAAATATATCATTATTTTTAAAAATAGATAATTAAGGAAGTTCTACAAAAACGGATTTTTTGCGCTGGCTGCACAAGTCGGAAATGCTGCAATTGTAATTTATGTGCCGAAATGCAAAAAAATTGTAAAAATAGTAAAAATAGATAGAATTGCCAATGTCCTAATGCATGCTGTATATGATTAACTTGTCGGGCTTTTAGCTTTTAGAACTAAATTAGTCATTTCTTGCTCTAAGTTTCTTATGAGCTGTCAGTGATACTTACATTTCTATATCAGGTGTATGAGCTCTAGTATTACGTACAAGAACCATGTTGACGGTTTCAAATTTCATAATATTTAAAAATCAACTTATACATCATCAAATATGTTCTTATGTTAATGTGTAATGTTTTTTAAAAAAAGAATTTTATATTGTATCTGTGAATAGTAAAAAACTAAATAAAATGTTCTATAAGTTACTAATTTCACAGACATATTTAAAAAATGTTCCAAGAGTTAAAATTAGTTCTCAGATGAAGCTTAATTCAAGTCTCAGCAACTGCTATTGTAAAACTGTGCATCATTAAAAACTTGTTTAAATAGTTTTTTTAATATAGCTGTTGAAACTTTGACCTTGGCAAGGGCAATGACCTTGATAACAGCGATGTCGTCTTTAACAAAAAATATTAGTATATCTGTAATTGTTTCATAGCTGCCACGTGAACTATTTGAAATAAATGGGCATATCTGTTGTTTTTTTACCTGCAGGTAAACCATGAGGTATAGGCATAGGTACATGTGTAAGTACATGCTCGTGTTGTTTTTCAATGTTCCATAGATTTCCACATATACACGCGAGCTTACACATACACACTCATATACACCCATATATGCATATATACTGTACATACATACCTTTTCGTTATTTCAATACATGTATTCTCAATACAATTTCGTAAAGAAAACTCCTGGTTACTTTTACTCTCCACAAGACCGTCAAATAAACAGACCATGTGTTAACCACAAATGGTATATATTTTTAATAAATAAATATACATAGGCATATATGTATGACAGACAATAAACCACATTCAAACATGCAGAGAGTGTGTGTGTACAGGTCTGCTAAAACGATCGAATCTTGCTTCTTATAATTATATGCTTTCTGGTTTTTTTTAGGATTTGTCCACCTTTATCTTTATTTTACAGTCGGTCTTCTAATCGGTTTCCTCGGTCATCCAGACATTTTCACCAGTGACCAAGCCTTCTCATGCGACTGGAAGACTTGGCTCGGTGAAGATGGGGGTCAGAACAGAAGGTAAATCACTACTGCCCTGGTCACAGCGCTCGCCGTAACAGTATGTTGTTCTAATCTCTGCAGAAATGTTATTATTGATGAACATAAATTAGGTGGTTATACCTTTATTCTTTTGGGCTGGTTTCTTAGTTTTTGGAAATTTAGTTTTAATTTTATATATATATATGTATATATATACATATATATATATATACATATATATATATACATATATATATATATATATACATATATATATACATATAGATTTTTTATGGCACTATAATATATATAATATACAATATAATAGATAATATTACTTACTTTGTAGAGGCAACCAAAAGGAATATAAGAAACATTAGTTGATCTTTAGATGATTCGCTAAGAGCAAAGTTTATTACCAATAATCTATAATTTATTACCAATAATCTATACTTTATTACCTTTAATTAATAATTTATTACCAATAGTGGCTAAGAATTTTAGATGTGGTAACTGCTAAGACTAGCTGAAAACTTCATTTTATACAATTTTCTTCTGATAAGCTACTATTCTGGTAAAATAAGCTATTAGAATGTTTAAGGTATCATTTTCCTGCAGCATTGTTTTTGGAATCATTTACTAGTTAAATAGTTTACATAGTTAGTCCAACTCACCTTAATTTCAATGATTTTGTTATCTGAATAGTTTTAAAAAACTTAACAAACTGGCAATGATGTGAGCACCTGGTAAAATTAAATTTGTTAGACTAAAAACTAGTTTTGTTCGAAATATTGTGCTATAAGGTTTATTTATGGTATGACTCGTATTTTGTGGTGTGACTCGTTTTGTGCCCTACCACAAAACGAGTCACTGTAAGATTTGTACATTTCATTTTACAACTTTTTAGAATTCCTTTTCAGCAAAACACTAAAAACAAAAAGCCAAGACTATAAGAAAAAGAACAATGCCAGTAATCTTGCAACAAAAATTACAATTTTTTTGCAGTATAGAAATATTCAAGTCTGACATGTAAACTCATTTGCAAAAACAAGACTTATTGCTTCAACTTGGTCTCATGAATAACTTATTGCGGTTTTAAGGGATTGTTATCGAGTTCAATTCCTAAAGCTTGCACTTACTTCCCTATTGGCTATTTATAATGCAAGCATACATTTCTGACTTAGACAGACGGCATAGAGTGGATGAAGAGGCAGGTAATAAAATATCTCTTATCTGTTAGATACCTCGCAATCAAGTTGTCGTATTTTAGAAGGTGAGGTATGGTCACTCTCGTGTCGTTGTTGTCTAAGCTTATCGCAGTGCACAATTATGGCTAAAGGCTAAATTAAGATTAAAATTATAAATAACTTTTTCATATTCACTATCTATCTATTGAAAAAAAACACAGGGGTAGATCCGAATGATTGACAGTTATATCATTATTAAAGAAATAACAAAAATTATTGGATGAATTTAATTACTTTAGCCAATTATAGCTGACATTTTGTCTGCAGCATTAAATATGTTTTACTAAGTAACTCAGTTCTGGTAGGCCTGTTATGTAATGTATGTCAGCAACTTTCAGAATGGGGAGTTTTTGACAGCAAATGGCATTCTTGCTGTAGTGATTCAATTTTAGTGCAGTGATATTTAGTTTAAAAAGCGCATGTACATAGATACATGTATAAACATGTATCTATGTAAATTGTGTACACTTATACACATGTATATATGTACATGTGTTTATATGTATGCGCGTATTCATGTGTACACGCGTATACATACAAGGGCATGTAACATGTATGTCATGTAATATCAACCCAACCTCAAACAATATTATAGCTACAAGTACAGCTTTTTGTTACAAGCTTTAGAAAGCCTTTACATTATGTGTAGCATTATGCGTATGAATAATAAATCTTATTATATGTAGTTCAGCAACATCGGACCGAATAACTAGTGAAGTATCAAACCAATACGTTATAAACTATTTTATAAAATAAACTTTTAAACAGTATCGGATATAAATTCTAATATTAGACTGATAAGGAGAAGCCAAGTGTGCTCAAAGATTTGCTGATGTTTTGACGAGAGGAGACTACAGCCAAAATCTTTTACAATACAAATAAACCTGGATAAGCCAACTAAAGCACAGTAACTTGACTTATCAGCTATGATCAACATCTGAATGCCCTTACAGCTGATGAGCTTACTGTGTTATTAGATATTCGCTGTTAAAATAATCAGATTACATCTATCTTCCTGACCTTCCATTACTTTTCTACTTCTCCAGAAAAACCATGACATCTCATACCAGACACCAACGCCTTACCAATTCACATTATAGAACAGAGTTATGTAGAAAGAGCTTTCTCTTCCTTTACAAATAGCTTTACTTTGCTATTCTATATTATATTTTGTCCCATGGTCTAGCTTGCTCTGGGTAGCATTGATCTCTTATAATAAAATTCATATATACTGTATATCTATTCATATAGGTCTAGTCTCATAGCAATAAAATTTTACCTTCTGAGAAAATTCTGCTCATCTCATTTTCACTGCGCTAGCTGAACATAGATTTCTAGTGATGTTCAAGTGCCGTGTCACCATTTTTCTTTGTAGTTCTTCATATGCAGGGCAGCAGGATGAGGTTCTATATATCAGTGTTAGCCATCTTTTGCACATGTCATTTAAGTCAACCACTAGAAGTATTTCATATACCGATCACAACAGACTTAGGAAATGAGACTATAACATACGAGCGTGACCTCTATCGCTCAACATGTCAGTCGATCAGCTCGGAGCGCAGTGAGTCATGCAAGTTTTACGGAGAATGCTGCCACGATCCAGTTAGGGTGAGAGAGCAGCTCGCACCAGGAACTTATCAATGCATGAATGTTGGAACCAGACAAGGTAACATCCTGTTTTATTATTTCAACAACTTTATTAAACAAGCTATCTTTATTTATATATAATAATGTGGATAACAGTAGCTAATTAGTAAAACTACTAATGCGCAATGACAATAACAGACACTGAGTGGGAATAAACAAGTTCCTACGAACTAGTGTGTTTAATATTTTCTTATCTTGACAGTGTGTCGCTTAAGAACTTAAACATTAGCTGATATTTTTATGGAAAGTTCATTTCCTCACTGTTTTTAAGTTTGGCGTAGCTCGGACTGAAAAAAAAATTTATTTTTTGAGTTTTCACAAAGTTATCTTTGTACGAGTAGATAAAAAGTGTTTAATGAATAAGACTGAGCATTACATGAGTAAATAAAAAAAGTTTAGCAACAATAATATCAATTTATTAATTCAATACTTTATGCTAACCTTAATAACTCAGTACCATTTAAATATGTTATCATATGCATGAGGTTGTAATGTGTCCAAACGAAAAGTCAACAAATAGCAGTGTTTTGGAACAAAAACCATTAACTATACCAGACACTGCGGTGATTTCTAATGACTTGTTTATAAACATTACTACTATTTCATCCAGCAGGTTCGCTTACACTACTTACACTATAGTATTCACAATCTATCACAGAAATATTGCCAGGAGAAAATCATGTGATCTGCTCTCTGATCTCTTGCAATAATAATCCTTTCAAACTTTGTAAGATGACCAAATTATCTTTACCAAAGTTGTCAATGAATCTATTCAAAATAAGTGATTATTTATAATTATTGCTTAAAAAGTTTGTGAAAAGATTTGAAGAAGTTAGACGCTATCATTCATGTAAATGTTTGACTATGCACTCTAAAAGAACTACACAGTAAATTTTGTCAATGTTCCAAATTTAAATAGAAGTAGTTTTCCAGAATGTAATATAGGGCATGTCTTTGTGGTAAACAAACATTTTGCTATAAATAGAACTGATGTGAGAAAAAATGTGCATTATATAATCTGTACAAAAACTGATATCTCTTTTTTAGCATTTATATACATGTATATACCGGTATATAAGGTTTTTGTATTCAGATATTTACTTCATGTGCAAAATATATTATTAAGAGCTACTCAAGCAAAATCATTTGGCTTACAAGATTTTTTTCTTATTTTGCATTTAAAGCGAGTAAAATGATTAGTTGCTTGGAATAAAACTTTCCCTGTCTTATGTTGTTGGGAACAGTGCCAGGATTAAGAGACCTGTTACTCACAAGCACCCAAAATAAGCAGCTTTTGAAGTTAAGCTGTCACTGATTGCAGACATTTTAGCAAAAACTGTACTTTTTTATTGATTTTTTGATGACACCAGACTGGCATTTTTCTTACTTAGAAAATATTAAATATAATAAAAAATGACGTCATTTGTTTCACGATCCTGCGGATATAAGCGTGTGAGCTAAACTGAGTCACAGAAAGGAAACAGCAACAGTGACATACACAGGAAACAGTGACATACATTGTTGATACTGAGGCACTTTGTATAGGCAACAGTGACATACATTGCTGATACTGAGGCACTTTGTATAGGCTCTCCTTTGCAGCAATTTAATATCTGTCTGCAAGTAATATAAAAAATGCTATTACACCATTTCAATGATAATTGTTTGTGGTTTTTAAAAAAACTTTTTTGCTATAATATGACAGACAGGTTTATAAGCTGTACGGTGTTGTTGTATAACTGAGCTGTTGTTATCTTTGTACCCAGAGCCCAGCACCTTAAGCCCCTAATAGTTAAACCAGTTGTTATGGTTTGAGTTTAGATCTCGGTATAATGGTGGTAATACTGGCTTTGGTTGCGCATTGCATCTTGTCTTTAGCAAAAACGCTTAGTTTGTTGTGTTATGTAATAGAGAATATTAAATGTCTATCGTCTGAGCTTGGAATAGGAGAAATGTCCTATTCTGGAATAGAGTATGTTTTTATTTATGAAGAGACTTTGCTAAGAACATCGAGTTTCATAAATTTGCTGCAAGTCGCTTAGGTTTTTGTGTAACATAAAACTCTCTAGACTTCATTCTTTTGTAGAATTGACAGACACAAATAATGGATATGCTAGGTGCGGGAACAAAATAAACAATAACAATTTGGGAAATATAAACAGGTTGTAGCACTTCAGTGAAACTGATAACAAATGTTAAATCTTGTGACTTTTACAATTTTTTGATTGATTGCCAGAGAAATTGTGATAGGAAAATATGGTACTACATTTTAAATTTATCTGCTCGTCTACATGTTCATTAACATCATTTAGCATAGTTGAGTTCTAAACTTTTGCCTAGCAGTTTTTTTATACTTTATAGGATATGTAGTAAACAAGTGTCCAGAAGAAACAGATGAAAGTCTAAGGACTTTGTGTAGTGATGCAAGCAACGGAATCGTTTCAGGTAACATTGAAAGCTACACTAGGGCCTTCAAATATGCACAACTAGTGTCTGGCGCACTTAACTAGCTCGGTGTCAGGGGTGCTATTACTGTAGACTTCTGAAGCTCTTGTCCGCATTTATAATAATTAAGCGCTAATATATAATCACCTGCATCCTTCTCAACCGTGAGTTATCACCATAAAGTATTTGTAAACTCTCATTTCTCATCGCTCTTCAAACTGTTATATTATTCATTTCTTTTAGCATTTATCAGGTACCTTGAAATCAAATGCCTGTCAGTTTCTACAAATGGCTTGCAAAGCATGGTGTTCCTCGGTTTCGTTCACTTTTTAAGCTGAGATGAGTTCTATAAAAGTTAATTTGAATTATATAATTTAATGAATTTTTAACTCAAATTTTTTCAGTTTAGTGGAGTAAAATTTGAATTGTGAAGATAACCAAATTATATTCGAAGAATAGCAATGCTTAGTAGTTACAAATATCTGAAACTATTTGAACCATTTAGATCTTATTAGCTTTTCTACAAATTTATCAATAACAAATAATATTGATTAAGTTTAAAAGCTTCATTAGAGCTTCACCAGTCATTATTTTCAAAATTTTTCTTTAAATGTTATAAATATAAATATTTACCGAGCAACCAGCAACCACCTGTTGAGTTTACTTTTTTAGAACGCTTTTATGGATTGCTCTACTCATTCAGATAATGTCTCGTAATCTCGGTGCAAACATTTAGATAAAACATAACAAAAAATGTGAAACATAATACAAACATTAATGAATTAGTAACATCAGTTAACACAATACTTTCAACTAGAATTATGCATCTGTTGTAGAGCTAAGTATATCAAACTGGCCTGTGACAGCATATTACACCGGAGTTACTTACAGTAATATGTACTGCGCCTTGTGCAATGGGGCACTGAGCCCCGCAACAGACAATGATCTGTCGGATGTATTTGATAGCCGGAAAGCTCTGCAGTTCTGGACTAAAGACATCTACTGTAGAAATTCTACTATAGATCTTATAGCAAATGACGAGCAGTATTATATAACTCCACAGAAGCTTCAAGAGTTGGTTGAAGAAAGGTAAGACTCAATCAAAGATTAGGCATCAATAATAATAATAATAATAATAATAATAACAATAATAACTGTAATAATAGCAATATTAATAACTGTAATAGGAACAGCTCACATATTGAGGAAGGTCTTCTCTTAGCGAAATTTAGGAAGATGTTGGATCCTTTGATCTTTTGTTAAGGCCCGGATCCAACAAGGACTAAAACCAGTCACCTACCACCACACGACTGTGAAGAAAAACTTTTATAATAACAGTAACAATAAGAATAATAACAATAATAATAATAAATATAATAATAATTATAATAATAACTGTATTAATGATAAACTAAAGTAAAAAACAAAGTTTCAAGAAAGTAATTGTCAAAAATGTTATTTTGTTTCCGTTTACTAAAAGATAAATACGCTTGCACTAGCTTTAATTATGGTAAATTTACTGAAGTGATTGTTTCACCTAAAAATATGATTTACTTTAGTCAATAGAAAGCAGTATCTAGTTCACTAAGGCTATGTAAGATGAAGTCGCAAGCTACAAGCTATATAGTAGATACCGTAATGCGAGTCAATGCTTACACATTATCATTGTATAAGAACAGTGTAAAATATATTTTTGCACATTCGCAGAACTCAGGCAACTCACGCAGAACTCAGGCAACAAGGTTGTTAAGAGAATTTCCCAAGTTAATAGTGATAACCTTTATCTTAGTTTTATGTTTATTAACCTTCTGACTGAATGAGAATTCAGTTGTAACAATTCTGTAAGTTATAGCTTAACATTTAAATTAGATATGGCAGATATCAAAGCTGGAAGCTCAACAAACAGACATATCAATATTATGATGATATCTGAGTGCTAAGTAGTTACAGCTATTGTGTTTATATTTCAATGACTTTTACCTGAGTGGGAAAATATTGAGGTATTTAATACTAATACAAATGTACTCAACAGCAAGTTTTTAATTGTGCCAGACTGCATTACCATGTATATCCAAGGTAAAACAATATATTACAATATTAAATGTATATTAGAAAATTTTAAAATAGAAGTTTTATGTTATACATGTACATACATTTAGTAAGCATTCAAGTAAAACAAAATACAAATGCATAAATAGAGTCTGTTTTCCGCTGTAATAAATTGATTTGTTATTCTATTAGATGAAGAAAAAAATAATGTTAGAATATTGAGAAGTGAGTTGATGGGAATATAAAAGAGAAAAAATAACTTAAGCTGGAAATTATTGAGAAAAAATAATCGTAATTTTATGGCATCAAATGTTTTTTTTTCGCAAATGTTTGTGAATTTATTATTTCTGTTTTTTTGACTGTCATTAATTCTTCTATCTTTAAAGTATATCCCTTTCTTACCATACACATAAGCTACATGTAGGTGTAGCAGGTATTCTTATGAAATCAATCAGATGTTTTTGTCTTTGATTGATGGCAAGAAAGGCTTGAAGACAACTACGACAGGGAACAGTTTTTTCTCTACTTTTAAGGTGCAGAATTTGGAACTATTGACCTACTGCATGAGGGTTGAATGTTTAGCATAGTTTATTGCATGTTATGTTTGCATTGATCGAAAATCATGAGATATCTGTTATTTTTCTCTTCACGACACTTGTTATCAATTGCAGAAATTGCTGGGCTGATACCACACCAACACCAATTGGTATCCATCGAGACAACTGCGGACAATTAGTGAACCATTGTCCAGAACTTTACCCACATGCAGCACTCAGCAACCTGTGCAGATATGGACCTGTAAATGAAGTCTGCATCAACCAGACAGAAACGTATCCATGTGAGAGTGGATCTTACAGAAATATATTTTGCCAGAAATGCTGGGGAAACAAAGAGCCTATCCTGTTAAAGGAAACTGCGCTTCCAGCAAATGGTGGGTAACAAGAATGCACAAGAAGATTTTACATATTTCTATTTGCAGTATACAAAACACGTTAGGTTTTAAGAGGAGCTTGAGGGCATGGCTATTGGGATAATTTTTTTTAACTATAATGCTCAATATATTTTTGCTTGTAATCTGCCATCTAGGTCCGCACTAAATATTAGCTTTTGCTATCGCGCACATGACCTCATCATCACCTTCTCTAGATGCTCGTTGTCTAGTTTTCATTTCTTTTGTATATACTCATATATTATTGATGAAAAAAAGCAAACAAACAAACATGTGGAGGTAAAAAATAAGCGATTCCAGAATTAAATGAGTATAATCTAGTTTGTGAACAGCGAATTATTTTAGTCGCACAAAACATACTGACAGGATGTATTAACTGGTTCTGTTATAATTGAATAGTGTTGAAGTTCGGTGCTGTTTGTATTATTGTTATAAGAAGTCTGGCTTGCCAGACAAACACCAGCAGGTTGGCTAGTTCCGAGCCATAGCTAAAGACTGAAATCATTTGTTATTACTCTCTATATGTTAGCAGCGATTTTCACCAGTTAACATAAGTGTCTGCTAGAGGCAGATCATAATACTGAGATTTGATTCTCTTTTCATAAAACCTATTTTATTTTGTCATTGCATGTGTGCATGTGTGTGGATATGTGTGTGTGCGTGTGTGCATGCATGTGTGTGTGTGCGTGCGTGCGTGCGTGCGTGCGTGCGTGCGTGCGTGTGTGTGTGTGTGTGTGTGTCTGTCTGTTAGTCCACAAAAACACTGTGGGTTTCCACATTTTTTGCCCAATTTCATTCAAATTTCACCAGCATACGCTTTGTGCCATCTGTGAGGTCGCTAGAATATTTAGTTTCACATCGTCGCTTGATTTCTTTGAACCAGCCTCTTAAACCCCCACCTGAAGGCCATCTGATTGAAAGTGAGAGGAATCCTAGGCATTGCTGGGCTCACAGCTAGTATTCACTATTGGTTAGTTACGACTTTGACTAGCCAACAGAAATGTCTGTTAGAGACAGGTCCCAATACTGAGATTAGAATAGGCATTAATCTTAATTTTAATTAACATTCCATAGTTATGTGAACTCAATCCTACGTGTAGCTTAATTAAGGCAATTATTCATCTTGTCATCTTCCATTCAAGGTTCTATTGTATATCCAAGAATTTCTACATTCACTATGTTTCCATGGTGCGCAGTACTGCGAAGCAGCCCCCTCCGAAGTCGAGGGGATTGTACGTTTCCATACTGCGCAGTGGTTTTCAGCAAATACTGCAAATTAGCCAGAGAAGAGAACTTGTATAAATTGAATCGCCTGATGGAGAACTAGAATTGATCACGGATACCGAACGTCATAAACGGTCTTTTTATGATTCTGTCGTCATTATACTTTTATTTACAATACACATTCACAAGGTTTTACAAACCTTAACACACTTTTTACATAGTAATATATTTTTAATAAGTATTTTTAAGTAATATATTATTTAAACGTTAATTTAGGACTTGCCACCTATTTTTCGAAAAGTGTTGGCATCGATAACAAAGTCCAGGAAAGTAATCACCTCATCATCCTCGTGAATGCAGACCATAATTAAATTTAGGTGAAAGAAGATCGGAAGAATAGTAAAAAAACAAGATTAGCGGGATAACATTTGTACTAGTTTATGGCCCTCGAAGAATCCGGCTCCACGGCATGAGAGCTATGCGCAGCCACTGCGCAGTCGCTGTTTCCTTGCTGCGAATTTGCACTGGCTTCGCACTGATCAGTGCGCAGTGATTTCAGTGCGAAGACGCCGTTTCCATGATTCGGAGATAGCGCAACTCCGAAGCACTGCGCATCATGGAAACAGTGCTTCATAAGTTAGAAGTTCATTAGCCTCTAGTTTTTCTAACGCAATGCCCAGTTTGCTAATCTTTATCTATTATTATTATCTTTACTAGTATTATTGTTGTTATCATCTCTGTTATTACAAGTAATCATTATTCAGCGGTTACATTGCAGGTGTACTGCTCATGAGTGCTCAGCCTAAGATTCAGCAACATGGAAATGAAACAAGATTTAGTTCTGACAGCTACCAAGCGCCAGTTTCTTTCTCACAGGAAGTTTTAAGCGTAACCAATGACAACATGGTTGACTATCAAAGATTTTCACCAATCAGTGGTGAGGCATTGACTTAGACAAATGACCTCTTTTGAACAACCTACTTTATTTAACGTTTATTTTGTTTGCATTTCATGTCTACCTGTGCATCAGAAAAGTCATAATGAACTATGTTGTCAGAACCGCTGCTAGTCAGCAATTAAAATAGTAATTTTATCAACTCATCTGTGGAGTTTTGCATATTATGACAAATATGATTATATATTCTCACATATTATGACAAGTATTATGATATATTCTCACGTATTATGACAAATATTATAATATATTCTCACATATCATGACAAATACTATGATATATTCTCACATATTATGACAAATACTATTATATACTCTCACATATTATGACAGTTG
Organism: Watersipora subatra; assembly: GCF_963576615.1. NCBI lineage: Eukaryota > Metazoa > Bryozoa > Gymnolaemata > Cheilostomatida > Watersiporidae > Watersipora > Watersipora subatra. Next base: position 40,262,143 of record NC_088717.1, read on the forward strand.
ACGAAGAAGAATTCTGGGATTTAGGAAGTATTTTCTGCCGAAGTAACTACAGCAGAGTTTGTGGGGAGTTTATAGTATTTCCTAATGAAGGATGCTCAAGTCTAGGATGCGGTGATGGAAGAGTACAGGATCTGACAAACAGTTGCGCGGTCGCTGAGGCTTATGTGTATAACCAACAACTTAGGCTGTCAAGGTCATTTTATTGGGCTGATGCCTTACTAGCGGCAAGACATCGTTCCTGCCACAAGGATGAAAAGGATAGAACTTGCAGGTGAGATATGGAGTAAATTGAATAAATTAGAGTTCATTCAACTCTTACAATTCTAAACTATTTTAGACAAAGTTTCATTTAATGCCTTTAATTGGCTATATCGCATGGTAGCTCAATGTTGGTCTCAGAGCTTTTAGATGGCTATATCGCATGGTAGCTCAATGTTGGTCTCAGAGCTTTTAGATGGCTATATCGCATGGTAGCTCAATGTTGGTCTCTGAGCTTTTAGATGGCTATATCGCATGGTAGCTCAATGTTGGTCTCTGAGCTTTTAGATGGCTATATCGCATGGTAGCTCAATGTTGGTCTCTGAGCTTTTTGAGGGCTATATCGCATGTTAGCTCAATGTTGGTCTCTGAGCTTTTTGAGGGCTATATCGCATAGTAGCTCAATGTTGGTCTCTGAGCTTTTAGATGGCTATATCGCATGCTAGCTCAATTTTGGTCTCTGAGCTTCTAGACAAATATAAATATGATGCCATTTTTCAATTGTGTCAAGTGGCACTAGAGTAAAATAGAAATAACAACAGTTTCCATTTGTTAGTAAATCAATGAAATAATGCGCACGCACGCCATACAGTTGTACAGAAATAATTTGCATATGTATAAACTTTTATTTGGCAGTCTATAATCTTTGTATTATAAAAATTTATTTTACACACAGTGCCACGAAAATACATAAATAAATAAAATGGTATTGCCATGAGGTGCCATCAATGTGAAAACAAAACTGTTAACAAGTAAGACTTAAAACTACTAAGCTCGGGTCTATACCTTATCTCTTTTGACAAAAGACTGAAAGACTTACCAATACACTTTTTGAGTGCATATTTTGGTAAGTACGAAATATAATCATCAGGTCATTGATATCTGTTACTTAAGAATTCAATCATATCAGTGATATATGAAGGTGTTAAACTATTCAGTATTTTAAATCCAACAATGTTAGTAACATAAATTAGGATATATATGGCAGTGGGAGAGCATTGGTAATATTTTAATAGTGTTTATGAGTCAATAATTAATTACAAAGAATGTTTCATCTTGACTTGTTTAAAATGAAGCACACCAAATTATTTATCTTTAATCCTTCCATAAAAGAATCTATTTTTCTCTTTGTTGTGGTTATAATTATAAGTAAATGTACTTATGAATAACAGGCATATAAAAATACCGTTTCGGCCATGAACATATGTAGTGATAAGCTCGAAACCTTGAAAAACATATAACATTACAATACTAAGATCATACAAAACCTTTACGCAGTGACAAAAAAGCAAATTGTGCCATGTGATTTTAAAAATGGAAAGTTATTTTCTTCCTTTCAAATTTTACAAAAGAATTTACTAAAGATATATAGCTAATTGGTTACCAACTTTACTAGAAGGAAAACATTTGGTCTAAAACCATATTTGATGGTCATAAGTAGGGAGAGAAAAATAGTTCCTTAGTTCTCAGTAGCTTTATGTTGTTTCAGCTGTGACTCGAGATGTCATTACTTTGGAGATTGCTGTGCTGATGCAGCTTCTTTGTCTTCTGATCACCAACCAATCTCCCTGTTCAAGCAATCAAAGTGGACATGCTACAACTACAACCAGTCCAACAAATATGGTGCTGTGGTTATTGACTCGTGTCCAGATAACTCTCTGTGTGCAGCAGACAGTATTGAAGAAGGGCATCCTCTAAATTGGATCGTAACCGATAAAACTACTGGTCTAACGTAAGCACATCTCTCATAATAATAAAATGTTAAAATTTTGTTTTTATAAACAATACAATTTTCATTGTCATTGCTAAAATGTGAGTCAATGAAAATCTTTACTAGTAACAGTAATAAGAAGCAGTAACCCATAGCTAGAAACAGCAGTTGGTTACAGTAACTAATAACAGCAACTAATAGTGATAAACAGTATTTGTAACTATTAACAGTAACTATTCAAATAACTAATATTAACCAGTAACAGTAAGTAGTAACAGTAAGTAGCAACAGTAACCAGTAACAGTTACTAGTAACTGTTACTGGTTACTATTACTACTTACTGTTACTATTTACTGTTAATATTAGTTATTTGAATAGTTACTGTTACTAGTAACAGTAACTAGTTACAGTAAGTACTACATTATGAGACTACATTTGAACAGTAGCATGTATCAATAGTAACAGTAACTAGTTACAGTAAGTACTACATTATGAGACTACATTTGAACAGTAGCATGTATCAATAGTAACAGTAACTAGTTACAGTAAGTACTACATTATGAGACTACATTTGAACAGTAGCACGTATCAATAGTAACAGTAACTAGTTACAGTAAGTACTACATTATGAGACTACATTTGAACAGTAGCATGTATCAATAGTAACAGTAACTAGTTACAGTAAGTACTACATTATGAGACTACATTTGAACAGTAGCATGTATCAATAGTAACAGTAACTAGTTACAGTAAGTACTACATTATGAGACTACATTTGAACAGTAGCATGTATCAATAGTAACAGTAACTAGTTACAGTAAGTACTACATTATGAGACTACATTTGAACAGTAGCATGTATCAATAGTAACAGTAACTAGTTACAGTAAGTACTACATTATGAGACTACATTTGAACAGTAGCACGTATCAATAGTAACAGTAACTAGTTACAGTAAGTACTACATTATGAGACTACATTTGAACAGTAGCATGTATCAATAGTAACAGTAACTAGTTACAGTAAGTACTACATTATGAGACTACATTTGAACAGTAGCATGTATCAATTGTAACAGTAACTAGTTACAGTAAGTACTACATTATGAGACTACATTTGAACAGTAGCATGTATCAATAGTAACAGTAACTAGTTACAGTAAGTACTACATTATGAGACTACATTTGAACAGTAGCATGTATCAATTGTAACAGTAACTAGTTACAGTAAGTACTACATTATGAGACTACATTTGAACAGTAGCATGTATCAATAGTAACAGTAACTAGTTACAGTAAGTACTACATTATGAGACTACATTTGAACAGTAGCATGTATCAATAGTAACAGTAACTAGTTACAGTAAGTACTACATTATGAGACTACATTTGAACAGTAGCATGTATCAATAGTAACAGTAACTAGTTACAGTAAGTACTACATTATGAGACTACATTTGAACAGTAGCATGTATCAATAGTAACAGTAACTAGTTACAGTAAGTACTACATTATGAGACTACATTTGAACAGTAGCATGTATCAATAGTAACAGTAACTAGTTACAGTAAGTACTACATTATGAGACTACATTTGAACAGTAGCATGTATCAATAGTAACAGTAACTAGTTACAGTAAGTACTACATTATGAGACTACATTTGAACAGTAGCATGTATCAATAGTAACAGTAACTAGTTACAGTAACTACATTATGAGACTACATTTGAACAGTAGCATGTATCAATAGTAACAGTAACTAGTTACAGTAAGTACTACATTATGAGACTACATTTGAACAGTAGCATGTATCAATAGTAACAGTAACTAGTTACAGTAAGTACTACATTATGAGACTACATTTGAACAGTAGCATGTATCAATAGTAACAGTAACTAGTTACAGTAACTACATTATGAGACTACATTTGAACAGTAGCATGTATCAATAGTACAAATAGATCTGTAATTTAGCTTAATAAATTTAATCATTTAGATTTTATCAGTTTTTCCACAAACTCATCTTTAACAAACAATATTTATTAAATCTAAAAGCTTCATTAGAGCAATGATATAAACTACCCCTCTCTCCCCCCCCCCCAAGGATAGGGCGACGACTATCATATGGCCGGGGTTTAATGATTGCGCTCTGTTGGGATGAACTCAAACATAGCACCACAACAAAAAATATGCTGAATATTTGCAAATTTACAAATATTAAGAACAATGGTGGTTATTTTACTGATCTGTTGATTTCATTTTGCTGTCAAATAAATATATTGCCCAATAATGTCACCATTATGATCAGTCAGTTGCCATTCACAAGCATACGTGATATTAATAGTCGCCATTGTGAAATCGTCCAAATTAGGTTTTATATTTAGATTTTGAGTATGAAAACTACACTGCACAGCTTTGCCTGCTGACCCATCTTATTGGCCAGATCAAACAATGTGACAACAATGAAAGAATTTGTCATTTTATATCAGGGGTGGCAAAATATTAATCAAAATTTAGAGAAAAAACGACGTTGTTCGGGGGATTTCGGGTAAATTATATTTAACTTTAAGCATATATTACGACCCCTACCAACCTCAAAATTGGTAAAAATAGGTGATTTGAAATGTTTTATTTTTATATATCAATTTTTCTGGTTAGGTACTACCCCTACACTGTAGGAATTCAAGGTTTGCTATTGCGAATGGGGGGGGGGTGTTTACTGACTGAATGAGCTAATGACTTGATAACAACAAGTCGTGTTTTTCAAAACCTAACAAGGCAACACGACCGCCCCGCGAGAACTGTATTAGCTCCGAAACCCAGGCTAGCACAATCCCAACAGAGCTTGATATGATATCCCAACCTCGCCCATATGATAGCCGTCGCCTATTCTTGTGGGGGTGTTTATATCATTGATTGGAGTCCAGTCATTATTTTTAACTTTGCAATTACATTTACTTTCATTGTAGGTATAAAAATATTTACTGCGCAGCATGCAACCACGCATCAAGTTTAATATTTTGGGACGCTTTGATGGATTGCTCTACTGATTCAGGAAATGTCTCGTAAGTTTTAACCTCTATTATTATCCACATAATCTTTGTTACAGACAACAGCTCAGCATTATTTAGGTATCCTTTGCAAATAACTATATTTAAACCTTTTACCATAGATATATAAGGTTTATATATCTATGCCTTTTACTAATCATTGCTTTTGAATTGGCTAAAATTTTGCTAAATGTATTTTAAGGCATTTAAAGATGTAGAACAATTATAATTCTTTTTTCATTAAAATAATAGAATTTAATTGTTAGTTTATTCGTAAAAACACTGTTTTTTTCCTGCATAGATTTTCTCTTAATCTTAGGGTCTGCTTCAAGCTTGCTCGTATTTTGGAGAGGTAGGAGCAAATAATTACGAGGTTATTTCAGCTAGAAAATGCTTTCAATTAGCAAGTGACCTTGACACAACGAAAAATTTGGGTCTAAGTGACAGGTCAAGAAATTCAATAACTAAATTGTAAAGTTCCTTGCAACCTGTTTCCCATTTAGTCTTTGTCAGTGTGTTTTGCATTATATGTCTTCCTTGGTCATACAAAAATGTACTGTAAATTTAACCATTTCTTTTAGGGGGAGCTGTGAGTTTCTCACCTATGTCATACCTGCTGAATATAAGTCTTTTCTCTATCCATGCATCCCTCAGATTCGAGTTGTGTCCAGATGTCCAAAAGCATTCCGGGGATGGCAGATTTCTAACGATTGCAAAAATAAGCCAGTGTCATTTGTCTACTATGACAACTACGCCTATCGAAATTTCTATTGCGCGATTTGCAAACTCGGAGATGAGCTTTCATTTGCTGATCTACTACCTAGGAACCTTTTACTACAGTCAGCACCTTCTCACCTAAAGGTTGGACAGACAGTTACTGAGTCACACATAACCCAAGTATCATATGAATACGGGAGCTGCTGCGGAAAGTGCGAGACTGATATAGAGGAACAATGCACTGCCATTAGTAACATTACTGAACATAATTTTAGAAATGTATTCTACTCTTTTATTGAAGAATGTCTCAATCAACCGCCTCCAAATGGCTGTTCGAGACAGTATCAAGAAATTCGTAGAAGTGCGAGTTCGCTAAACTATGAGTATTTTTGCCCAGGAGTACTGTTCTCTTGTAGTCCTACAACTTCTAAACAAACAACAGAAAGTTCTAAAACACCAGAACTAAGTTATCCCATGCCATACTCTGAGAGAGGATATGTTACATCACCACATCATCCAATTGCTCAACTGTTTTCTCATGTTAGTGCCCCGAAGAATAAAGCTTTGAAGAAAGAAAAATGGACCGAAGCAGCGAATACAACTTATTCGTTTTGCTCTGACCCTGTTGCGGTCATTGACACAGATGGCTTTAGTTATGACAAAATATTGCTTTTGCCAGGGAAAATTCAGGTAATTAGCATAAAAAAGCATATGATTAAAGAAAATAATGCTCTATTTTACTCATTTTGGTTATTTTAACCCTAAACTATTTTCTGCATTAATGATTTACAAGTTTTTAATTATCAAGGTTGTAATGAACTAAAAGCTTTAGCAAAATTTTGGTTTAAAAAACAAAACTTTTTTTTGTTTTAGGTGAAGAAGCTAACACTTGAAAGTTCACAACAGTTCAGAGGTCGAAAGGTCAAAGGAGAATTTGCTGCATACGATTTCCTACTAATCGGTTTATCCTTGTTGTCAATAATTATATATTTGAGTTTTCTGCTGGTCAAGAAAAAAGGAACTCTCTCCATTGCTGATAGAATGATGGTTGTTCTTCTTTCATGCCTTTTCGCAGCCTTATCTTGTTTTGCATTTATCACCACTCCAGCTGGCAAAGACCTCATTGGTTGTCGGGTCTTAGCAGCTCTAACTCAGTTCTTTTTCCTCGCTTCATTGACTTGGAGTAACTCTATGGCCATAAGCCTTGTGAAAGCCACATACTCTATGTCACTTTACAAGATTTCTCAATCAGCTATTGTAATATACACGCTATATTCTTTTGGCATACCATTTCTTTGTACTTTAATCACATTTCTTCTTTCTGTCATTGATGTTAAAAGTTTTACTGAAGGTGTATATGAGACAAAATCGATTTGCTTTCTTCGAGAGGCTGTTGTTGTCTACTCATTGTTTTTAGTTCCAGCTTACATTATAATAGTTGCTAACATAATTGCTGCTTTGATAGTGATGACTAGAGTGCTACGGAGCAAGCAGGTCGGTTTCAGCAGAGACGTGAATCGCACAAAAAAACAACTTATTACTTGTTTTAAAATTTCAATTTTTTTGGGAGTAGGTTGGATTTTAATCTTTATCGCTACTTTTGTACATGAGCTTTGGCAAGCAATGCAAGTTTTTGTTGAGCTACAGGGTGTTTTTATTACCGCCTTCAACATTCTTGATTTAAAATGCATAAATTCTATAAAGAAAAGGACAATGGCTAGCATATTTCCCATGCTTAAAAAGCCTTCATTCCCGATGAGCTCCGGCGCGTCACAGGAAAACATTGCGATATCTGCTGACCAATCAAATCGTCGGGCAAGTACTGAAACTGTCTAGTGGAATTTGTCTCTGCCTGCTAGTGTTTATTACGTTCATCTTGTAATTATTTTTGCTGTTATTTTATTAGTTTGTGTTGACATTTTATTAGCTTTACTCAACTACTTGAGTTTTGCTATGTTTTTTCACAATTATAGGCAACTAATCTGTGATATCTTTTAACAAATATATTTAGAAACAAATGCCCCAATTTAACAGGTCTGCATGATTATTATAGTCGTTAACATGTATTGGCATAAAAACCATCTAAATACAACATAACACTTCACAGTTGTTTACCAACACAGAACAGTCTAAATGGCTGATGACACTTCCTTAACTTCCACTGCTGCCTCAATCACATTTGGTTCCGGCCAACACTGCCCTTGATAATTCATAACAACTTAACACTTTTAACAACGACAACTATATGCATATACTATGTGCATATACTAATTCAAACACTTCAACAGTTAATGATTTATACCTGGCAAAACACGTTAAGATAGTAACTGTAGCATGTTTATGTTTGCTAGAAAGCTCATAATCTAGGGTACATATCGATAGAAAGTAGAAAACAATCTTCCACATCTGTAACACCTTATGCTATTAAAAGTAGCAAATGAAACCCAATCAAACAAGAAAACCTAGTCAAACAGGAAACTGCACAATCCACTAATAACACGAATAGTCGGGTGTGGTTAAACCGTCTGTCAGGGCTACTGCAATACGTAGACTTATTAACGTGTAGTCAAAGTATCAGCCAGTGATATTGCTTACAAGTTTGATGAAGAGAGCTACTTAGCTAAAGTTAAAACAATAGCTGGTTTATAGCTGAGAAATACCTGCATCAGCTGATAATGTTTTGTTAGTTTATGTTAGTGGTCAAATTTTAAGTTTTAAAATATGTTAAGTGTTCCTTTTTAAAGAGCTCAGGCTATTTGGCAAGTCCTAATACGCGTGAAATTTTATATTATGAACTCTTTTAGAGGTTTGTGGACATTAGTCTTGAGTCAGCTGAAGAGATCTCTGTGTTTATAAGCTCGCTATACCGAGCAATGATTATCTAAATAATCTAATAGTAGTAATAAGCAGGCATCTAGTTACTTGCTAGATACTGAGAGAGTTAGTTTAAGAGCTCAGGCTTCCCTCAAGTACTGCTTAGGAGCAAGTATTGTACTAGAAGAAGCTCATGTACATAAAAGTGTCATTAGTGTTTGACATCTTGTTGCCATATCAATATTTTTCATGCAGTGATTCTTTAATATAATGTACTAGCTGTGCTTCCCGGCGTTGCCCGGGCATTAAAAATTAGCTTATAAACAATGAGAATTAATGAGAGTTGCCTGCTACTTGCTATTAGCCTGGCATATTGCCAATGGAAATTTTGAGTACACATACTAATGAGAGCTATTAGTCTACGTGGCATTACGCAATCACTCTGCGTATTACGCAAAGCCGTTGGGTATTTGCTCCCATATAGCGACATATATCGGCCAGTGAAGAAATCTATCTCTGTGGCTTAATTGGTATGGCTTTGGACTGACAAATGGGAGCGTCCGAGATCAAATCTTCGTCGGTATGGATTATTTATTTTATGATTTTGATAGCTATAGCCGGAATGCAGACAGACATACATTGTACATACTTTGAGAAATATATACAGTATATAGAATATAGATATATAGATATAGATTAAAAATTATTTATCATTAGTCTGCATCAACTGTCTGCCATAAATATGAAACATTGAAAAGTTTAAGTGAAAGCCAGAATAATTGCTGACCTTTGACCTGTTAGAGCCATAATAATTGCTTTCATGGCACACTAGATGGCCAGGGTACTAACAACCAATAACTTTGAAGTGAAAAAGTATTGCTAACAACTAATAATAACATATTGTTTGACCAACTGCAGTGTCAGCTGCAACTCGTTCACGTAACCCTTACTTATTCTAAAATCAAACCTACATGTTATTCACAAAATCACAACTTCACCACGGTTCTTTGAGCTACAGCACAGAATTCTATGGAGTTGTTCTTCTAATCCGCACAATTACTAAATGCGTACACAGAAAAATTTCTGTAAGTAAGCTTTTGTTTTTCACGCAACAAACTGAATATTCAGAAAGATTAAAACAATGGCTAGAATAGCTAATAGGAATAAGCTTTAGTATTTTGGTGCATATTGTGTAATCGAGAAATTAAAAACAGCAAAAATGCATCAAGTAATAGGCTAGACTTTAACAAATTAACAACTTTCGCCAAATGGCAAGTGTGAGCAAGTTCTTCTACGTAGCCATTGATCAAGCTAGTTAAATATAGATACCGGTACGTAGTCAATCATTAAATAAAAAAATAATGTAAGAATGCAACAAAAGTATCACAATAAATAAGTTTAATTCTGTCAGTATAACAAATTGAAATCACTCACAAATTAAGCACTTTTCTCACAAATATTTATATAGCGTATCTAATAACTATAAACTAATAACTATTTACTGTCTGTAGATCATAAGTAATGTTTACTAAGAGTTGCATAAGTAATACTATATAGCAGTTGTGTGATGTCACCTGCAGTACAAAACTTAACTTTTACTGAATTTGATGATATTCCAGCAGCCGCAGAAGCAGTGGCATGCAGATAAACACTATAGCTGCGTTGGACGTAAGTTTTTATTTCCTAAGTCATCTAAAAAAATTTGTTGTTGCCTTTCAACTTAAGTATATACAGTGTACCTACTTCTTAGGTTCTGTTTAGCTTTGTTTACTTTTCTGATCGCATGAAGCTTTGGGGTTGCAGTATCTGGGTTTTAATTCTCTGGAGCACAATCTAGTATGTGATTCTGTTTTTATGTCAGTTTTATTCGTTACTTCGCCTTGAATTATGTTTTTGGTAATGCACTTGTTGTATAATAGCCATTTGTCTTTCTGTCACATTTTCATATACAATGTATATATATATATACATATATATATATATATATATATATATATATATATATATATATATATATATATATACATTGTATATGAAAATGTGACAGAAAGACAAATGGCTATTATACAACAAGTGCATTACCAAAAACATAATTCAAGGCGAAGTAACGAATAAAACTGACATAAAAACAGAATCACATACTAGATTGTGCTCCAGAGAATTAAAACCCAGATACTGCAACCCCAAAGCTTCATGCGATCAGAAAAGTAAACAAAGCTAAACAGAACCTAAGAAGTAGGTACACTGTATATACTTAAGTTGAAAGGCAACAACAAATTTTTTTAGATGACTTAGGAAATTTTTATCTTTAAATTATTCTACATGTATATGCACTGCCTTTACGGCATTGAGCACTTTTTTAGTCAGAAGATTTCCACTAGATATTTTAGTATGTATATATACATATATATATATATATATATATATATATATATATATATATATATATATACATACTAAAATATCTAGTGGAAATCTTCTGACTAAAAAAGTGCTCAATGCCGTAAAGGCAGTGCATATACATGTAGAATAATTTAAAGATAAAAATTTTGACTATTGTATTAGCACTAGTAATAGTTTCGTGTTAAAAAACACTCATCAGGTGACATTCATCAGGCAGACAAAACTTCTAATTTTTATAGAATAAATACACAACAATACCAAACCCCACTCCAAAACACCATTACAAATGACTATGAAAAATCCAACAAAGAGACTGTAAACAACATCATCAAAAGCGAGAAGCACATTGCACAATCCCTCCAACTAGACGACAGAATAGACGTTATAGCCCAGAAGAACGCGTTTATAACATTGAAAGATCACAAACAAAACTATGAAAACAGACCTACTTGCCGCTTGATCAACCCAGCTAAGACTGAAACAGGAAGAATGAGTAAAACTATACTCGAGATCAACAATAAAATCGTCGCAACAACCAACATCAACCAGTGGGAAAACACCAGAGCAGTCATAGAATGGTTTAATGGTGTGACGAACAAGAATTCGCACCATTTTATCACTTTTGATGTGGTAAGTTTTTACCCATCAATAACCGAAGACCTGCTCAACAAAGCATTGGACTTTGCTGAAACGTACACCAACATAACTGAAGAACAACGCAGTATAATCATTAACACTAAAAAATCACTATTATTCCATAATCAACAACCCTGGAAGAACAAATCACATAACAACACCTTCGACGTGACAATGGGCTCTTACGATGGAACTGAAACTTGTGAACTAGTTGGCAGTTACTTACTAAACCTGCTGACTAACAAATATGGCAACAACATCAGCCTTTACAGAGACGGCGGCTTGGCAGTATTTAATGAAACAGGACGACAAATTGACAATACCAAGAAAGATATATGCCGTATATTTAAAGAGCATAAACTTAATGTGACCAATGAAGCCAATATGAAAGTAGTTAACTACTTGGACATAACACTAGACCTCAAGTACAGGAAAATACCACCCATATTCAAAACCCGGCAACATACCCGTATACATGCACCAACAATCTAACCACCCACCGTGCATCCTAAAAGCTATCTCTGAGAGCATAAACAATAGACTATCAGAACTGTCCGCTGATGAAGCTTCATTCAACAAGCACATCAAACCATACCAAGAAGCAATAAACAAAAGTGGATATAGCCACCAACTGATATATAGAAAGAATAACACCAATAAGCAAAAAACAAGAAAACGAAACATCACTTGGTATAACCCTCCGTTTAATAAAGAAGTCAGAACTGACATAGGGGGACGATTTCTCAAACTAATAGCAACATACTTTCCTCTAACGAGCAACTTACACAAGGTCTTTAACAAAAACACTGTGAAGATTAGTTAAAGTTGCATGAAAAGCGTTAAAGGTATTATTAACAACTATAATAGCAAGAAAATACCATCAACCAAGACCGGGAACAATATAAACCCATGCTGTAATTGCAGACAACCTACCAAGTGTCCATTAATGGTCAATGCCTTACTAAGCAAATTATATATCAAGCTAAAATAAGCGCAAATAATAATAAAGAGATTTACATCGGATTAACCGAAAATACGTTTAAGAAGAGGTACGCCAACCACAAGTGTTCCTTCACCAATACCAACAAAAGATCAGCAACCAGGTTAAGCGAACATGTATGGTCTCTCAAAGAGAAAACATCATGCATACCATCAAATGGAATATTATCCACAGATTAGCAGCTTACAATAATGCTGCCAAGAAGTGCGAACTGTGCCTGTGGGAAAAATTCTACATTATGTACAAGCCACATATGGCGACACTGAACAAGAAATCCGAAATGGTATCTGAGTGTAGACACTCAAGTAAACTTTTGCTAATAAACTGTTAATAGATTAGCTTTTCTCACCCCATTTTTATTGTTTAGAATTTTAGTACTTAGCCTTCGCACTTTTACTACTGCCATCAATTTGCGAATTTACAGTGCTTGCATGCCTCATTATAAGATCACTGCCTAGCTTGTATGTTCCTACGTGTATATAAGCTTCTGAGCATAAATGAATGTCACCTGATGAGTGTTTTTAACATGAAACTATTAGTAGTGTGAATATAATTGTCAAAACTCTTATCTTCTTTTAAATTATATATATATACATGTATATGTGCAACACACACGCATGCACGCACACGCGTGTGTAAATATATATATGCTTCATATAGATCAGTTTATAAACAGTGAGAGGGAATGTAGTGCCATTAGCCTGGCATATAGCTAATGGCTAGTTTGAGTAAGCTTAGCTTACTAATAAAAGCTGTGAGAGCAAGCATAACATTATTCCACGCCGTGACGAAGAGCGGTAGCATATTTTCACCTACATAGCAATATATATCGCCCAATGAATCCATCAATCTCGTGTAGCTTAATTGTGAAAGGATTTGCCTGGCGAACGGGAGGGTTCGAAATCAAATTTTCGGCGATATGGATTTTTCATTTCTAAATTTTAATAGCTTTGGTTGAAAAACCGAACTACCCACAGACCCGCATACAAACCTTGAAATGAATATATATATAGAATTTCGAAAGAAAAGCCATGTCAGATTCCAGCAAGCTAAGAAATGTCGACAACCATCGATGAAGCTGCAATAGTTTTAGATAGATTAATTTGAGAATTGCATTTACTCTGAGCAAAGGCTCAGAACTCACAGTGGAAGAGCTCCACCTCACCCAGACTAAAAAACTTGGATATTCATATCAGATATCAAGACTATGATTGCGACTTTCTTCAATTCTGAGGATCTAGTGCGCAAGCAATGGTTTCCTCAAGATCAGACTATTACCGAAGATGTGTTTTGAGAGCACTGCGCCGTTCGATAATGCTAAAGCAGCCAAAAAAATTGAGAAAAAAGTTCATTCTGCATAACAACAACACACCAGCACACACTGCCATCAAAGCTACTGAATTTCTGGCTCAAAACAGTATTCCTGTAGCTCTCCACCCTATTTGCCAGACATGGCACCAAATAACTTTTTTTTGTTCTCCTGACTCAAACACGTGTTGAAAGGAAAACGATTCGAGACACTAGAGACTGTGAAAAAGGCATGTTTGGCACGACTTGATGGCATACCAAAAAATGAGTTTCTCCGGAGTATGGAAGCCTGCAAATGTCATTTCCAGCAGTGTACCGCAAGCAAAAAATGAGTATTTTGAAGGATACTATCACTAAAATGTGGTGAGTCAAATATTTTTCAAAATATTGAACCTGTCTTAGAACTTTTGTATCATACCCTCATATACATTGAAAAATTTTACAAGAAATATTGTGATAGCATCAAATGCATGGGTGGGCGCCCAAGAATACATAGGCCAACTAGTAATTGTTCTCTCTCTTTAGTCTTCCAAGTTCACCATTTCTATTAGGAGGAGGTAACTCAGACTCACCAGCTCATGTTAGCAGCAAGTCAATAAGTAGTGCATTTCTTTGCTAATCACGACAAAAGCAGGTAACCCTTAAGAAAGCTTGGGAGATTATATGCTAGGAATTCTACATAAACTAGTGATGTCACAGAGTTTGCTAACATTACCTATACCTGTCTGCAAACCCTTGCTGTTGCCTATGATAAGATTACAGTCAATACTCTCTTTTAATTGTCTTATTTGCCGCTTCTCTGTGACTTTTGCATAACTTAACTGTAAGTATTGCCAAGTTACTCTTTTAAAGAAACTGATTGAAATGTCTCAGGTAACAAACTCCTAACTTTGTTAAAAATGACGCTGACAAAATAAACAACAAATAGGACTCGATTGGTTTTCTTTTTGGTATATATTTATATTATATACATGTACTAGCTGTGCCACTCGGCATTGCCCAGGTAATAGAAGAGTCTTTGGACAGAAAATTGATTTGTATTTAACATATAACAACATTTGCCATTCTAACTTTCAAACTACATATCATAAGAAAAGTGTTTTGTCTTATAAACAATGAGAAGTAGTGAGAGTTGCTCGCTATTAGCCAGTTTAATAACGTGAGCGAACAGCTTCCCGTGACGTTATGCTACATGTATGACCCGCATCATACGCAAAGCAGTTAGGTATTTGCACTCATATAATGACTTATATTGGCAAGCTAGCAAGTCGATTTCTGTAGTCTAGTGGGTAAGGCATCAGACTGGTGAATGGTAGGGTCCGAGGTCGAATCTTCTTTGGTATGGAATATCTATTTTAAGATCTATAGCCGGACAATCAATCCTACAAACGACAAACTCTGAGAAATATATGGAATAAGAATATGCAACTACATGTATGTTGTCTTCACATTGCAGAGCACAATGTCAATACTAACAAATAGCCCAACAAATTTGGAAGAAACTTTGGTGACACCAAACATTAGTGTTATTTACTTCACAAATGCTACTCGTAGCTTGTGATTAACTGAATTATATAATTTGTGCGCGACCGCTTATTAACAGTAATAAATCGAAACTTATACAATTTTGATAAAGAAAACCTCTTTTTATAGATAGAACTAGAATACTAACCTCGCTTCATACTGCTCCAGAAAACAAAAAGCTCTTAACTACTGAGCGGTACTGCTGATATTTATAAAGTTTTGGTCTTTTTGGTTTTGACTAACTTTATATATGATAGAATATTCTTCTAGTAGTGATCTCATAAGGTAAATAGATCAAGCTGATAAGCTTCCTTCTGGCGCAGTAATCTTAGTATGGTGGCTCGTTTTCTCTTTTCTTCAAAAATGAAATCTTAATAGCTAATTTATTTAATGTTTGATTCCCTTAATTTTAAAGCACTCCATTTTAATCTAAGACTTCTTTTTATAGCCCGCACTGTAATTTACCTGTTATCAAAATCTCCATCAATCTTGACACATAACTTTTATAGTTTTAATTCATGATTCACAGCAAAATAACTAATTACAAATAAATGCAAAACAGCAGAGATCTTCCACAATGTGTTGCACTACATATTAATCACTTGAAACCATGTACAGAGGAACCAATACACTACCATATTTTCTTGATAGATGACCTTGAAGAAATGACGCCGAGCACATCACAAATATCCCTAAGTTCTTCTCTATCCTCATCGCCAACTTTCTATTTATCATTTTCAAATCCACCACCCATGGCAGGGTTCAGTCCGCTAACAATATATCGTGAATATGCTAACGAAAACGGTTTCTGACCTTGCATCTTAACAAGATGGCACCAAATTCTGTTCACCAATTCTATTAAGCCTAGACATCAACGACTAGACTTGTGGAACAAAACTACACAAGCAAACTTTATTAGAATGACTGCTGACAAATACAATGCTGAATACGACTGACCATGAAACGATGGCTGACATAGAGACAATCGACCTCCCTACATTTAAAGACTGGGCGAGTGTCAAGAGTCATTCTAATACTAATGAAGTTCACCTGTGTTATTTCATTCCACAAATCCAGTCATCAAGGTCTAGTGTAAGTACAATTGTCAAGCAAAGTAGTTTGTCATCTTGGTGAGATGTAAGTTCAGAAACCTTCTTCGTGGGTAATCACGTTAGTCTGTCAGAAGACTGGGCCTTGCCAGTGGTGGTGGATTTGGCAATGAAGAAGATGCAATTGACATTGAAGAATTGGATTTGACAATGAACAAGTTAACGAAGAGGATGGAAAAAACTCCTGAAATGTTGGGAGCTACTAGGTCTCATCTCTTCAAGGTAACTCAAGAAGGAAATATGGTAGTGTTTTGGTGTTGGTATACAGTCAAACCTCGACATATGAGTGCCCCAACATATTAGAAAATCAAGGATCAAATAGAAGTTCGAGCAAGTTACTGCCTTGAGATACGAGAAACCTTTACAATACAAGCATTCGAGCCGGTTCTCAATGGCCAAGTATGCGAGAGGCCGCTTTTGAGAACAGCATCAATCGGTCTTTCTCGCCGCACCAGTTTGAAAACAGTTTCAATAAGGTCGGCTAAAAGTTATAGTGAAAGCAAGGGATAAAGCTTCAAGGCGGAAACAAATAATAAAAAATTAAGACAGAAAAAATTAAAGTTAGGTTTAGTAAAAGATTCGAAGTTACCTTTAAGTGTATTAAGTGAGCTAAATTTATTTAAATTAAATTTGAAGTTTATTTTATGTTACGACGCATCACAAACAGTCTAGTGTATTGAACCCATTGCTGTCAAGTCTCTCTCCCACCACCATTAACCACTATGTTTGTTTCAAAGGTAACAACTCCAGACTGTATATAGTAGTGTTACAATTTATTGCAGATCATAATCATTAAATAGGTAATTGTTTGGCGAATTTGTGAGTGCAGGTACTGAATTACAACAAATAAAAACCCATTTCACCATCGTAATATCCTGATTTTAGGTCTGTTTTTCATAGAAAGACAACAGACTAATATGCATTTGGTTACTTTGTATAGGAAATATTGCATTGACATATGAACAAATTGACATTCAAGCTCAATTCTAGAACAAATTAAGCTAAAGGTCAATTATGTCGAGGTATGACTGTAGTCCTACAGGGTTTCATAAAAATAATAATATTCAATGGAACGCATTATGGAAGCTCTTGACTGCTTTAAAATTAGTTGATTAGTTATTTTGCTGGAAATCATGAGCTAAAATTGGAAAAGCAGTGTGTCAAGATTGATGAAGATGTTGATAACAGGTAAACTGCAGGAGAGGCTACAAAAAGAAGTTCTAGTTTAAAACAAAGTACGTTAGAATTAAGTAATTAAAATGTTTAATTAATTGGCTATTAATATTTTATTTTTGAAGAAAAGACGGAACACCAAGTTCACTGAGTAAGAAGAAATGTTAGGATCCAGCATTATCAGACTCTGATCTAGCTACCTTTTAAGATCACTACTAGAACAATATTCTATCATATCCAAAGTTAGTCAAAGCTCAAAAACTTTACAAATGTCAGCAGTACCGCTTAGTATTTAACAGTTTTTTTTGTATTCTAATTTCAAATTTTCCAAGTGTTTATTTATTAATGTGAATAAGCTGCCAAGCACTAACTGTGTTTTTTGAGGTATTTCCACTTTCGCTAGTTATTTGACAAAATCCTTTTAAATTAACCGCCATTTTCGCTTTCCGATAAATAGATATGTGACGGCAAAAGACATCTTCAGTATCAGGTCTCTGTTTTATTGTGAAAATTTGTTGAGGTTTCTAAAGTTTGGTGTTTTTATAACTACCTACATATCCGTGGTTCGTGGTTATTATTGGTAATTACCAACTGATGTTGTAGTTTGTCAGCGTTCGCAAAGCCTAGTTATATGACTGACCAGCCCTAAACTTTCCATATACGGTGTACAAGAAAGTTTTTCCAGTTGTGTCTTCACGCGCCTTTTCTCGTCTGCTAGTTACTGCGCATGTGCTGATTGTGTGGGATTATTACTGCTGGCAATATTCGTTTTCTAACCTGTTGTTTATCAGAATGTATGTAATAAGTTTCTAGTAACCAATAATACAACAGCTACCACATCCTGTAATATCAATTTTAGTTACTACATTATCTATGTTGTTGATATCATCTTTTCATTTTGCCTACAAATAGAGAATTTCTTCTATTCTATATATTGAAATATAATCATGCGCGACTATGAAAATCATATTATTTCCATATACATTGATATATGTCACTGCATTTTGGAGTGGTATTCTCATATTATTTTGGTCACGTCTATTAATGTCAAAACTATGATAGCTGTACCTCTTTTTTTTCTTTTCTCTTAGCTAACTTCCTGTAAATAGAGGGCAGTGATATACGCGTTTTTTTCTTGCAAGATAATTAATAGTAAATAATACAGTTAGATTCAGCATAACTATCGAGTGGCACATTCCTTCATTAATTTATCTGCTACACATATACTTCTAATAGGATAATGTCCTCAATGGCAGGATTTTGAAACCTATATATAATTCATCATTATAATTATAGAAGTTTAATTTTTAGTTAGATAAACTTGTTAGTTTAACATTAATAGTTTATGGTGCAAAGAGCCATCATTCACGATTGGTCAACAGTGCGGCTCTAACTACAACTGATTAACAAGCATCCGGCCAATCTTCAACTACTGATTAGCATTGCAGCATATTCATCCCTCACTCCAAAAGACATGCGAGTTGAAACTTGACGACCTTTTGTTGCGATACTTGAAAGCAATGAAATCAATTATTCCGTTATTGAAAAGCTAAAGACTATATTTTCATCATTCATTAAAGCTTTTTAATACTTATGCTTTTTCAAGCTATAAAACAAACAAATTGCTATATAAATGGAATCACATTCTGTACTCATCAGTCTGATCTGAAGTTACGAATAAACTAATAATGTTATTCAAACACTGGAAGGACTCATTCTTTCAAACCTTTGAAATATCAACATTATAAACTTCAAGTTATTGAGAAACATAACATACATGTAGGTTTATTGGCGACAAGGACTAAAACCTGCAAATCAAGCAGGAGTACTTGCTTACACTATATCATCCGATAATGGCAGAAGCAATTGACAAACTGATTAAGCTGATCCAGTTGCAGCAAGAAGAAACTCAACAAGCTAGGCAAGTACAAGAGCAAGCTAGACAAGAACAAGAGCAAGCTAGACAAAAACAGCTGAACAAAAATAGAAAATTAATAGAACTAATTCTGAAAGATGCTAAGGGGAAGAAAACATCGACATCATCTGTACCAAAATTTCATGAATTTAATCCAACAACAGAGTTACGAACACACTACATAGACAGATTCAACACCTTCATTGAAGCTAATTCAATTTCACCTGAGAAGGCGGCAGGGTTATTATAACCAATCAACGCCCAGCACTATATAAACAACTAAGCAACATGGCAGCACAGCTAGGTACACCTAAAGCTATCAATGATTTAAACATGGATGAAATAATTAAGTTTTTAAAAGAAAAATTTGACCCAGCACGACTCATAGTAAGAAAACGCTACCGATATTGGAGTGATAGGCAGCACAAACCAGGAGAGACAGTTCCAGAACTTGCAGCAAGAATACGCCAAGATGCTACAACTTGTGCTTTCTCAGACATCATAGATCCATTAAATGAAGCGCTGAGAACAAGATGCACATGTTCTGTCAACAATGAGGCAGGACTAAAATCATTTTTTAAGTCCAAGATGGGAAACTAACTTTTAATAAAGCCATTCAAATAGCTCAGGAGACAAAAGAAGCAGCCCAAGTTGCCAAGGAAACTGTTTATCGAAAGCAGCCAAGACTGAACAAAGTTTTGACCCAGAAGAAGAGCTATGCACCATCAACACAACAGCACAACAGACAGGAAGAAACTAGATCATTACAAAAGAAGCCATGCTACAGATGTGATAAAGTTGGACACCTGCCAGGAAACTGCCGGTTCAAATCCGTAACTTGCAATTTTTGTTACAAAATTGGACATATTAAGCCAGCATGTATTAAAAAAAGACAACTTCATAACCAGTGAAAATAATTGAAACTCTACACATGACAAAGCCTTTCCCTAATTCAGTACCAAGATTACATGAGGAAATAAAACTACAAGGACAAACTTTCACCATGGAACTTGACACAGGAGCCTGTACCAACTTCGTAACTCAACAGATTTGCAGAACAGCTAAGAAAACCTGACCTTCAACCTACACAAGTGGACTACAAATCGGCTTCACTACACATGATAAAGACTACAGGACAATGTAACATTGGAACCAAACTACCTCTAAAGGAACAGAAAAGTCTACAGTTTGTAGTAAGCACTGTCTAAGACCTCAATCTACTAGGAAGAACAGTTATCAAGCAATTAGAAATCTCCATTGATGACAAAACAAGAGAGAACACAATTTCTACAATCACCACAGACAAGCCAGACACATCATTACAGAAAAATCGCAAACAACTATATGAAGAATTTTCTGACCTTTTCAAGAACAAACTTGAATGTCTCAAATACTGCCAACTGGAGATAAACTTCAAAGCTACAGCTACAACCAAAGTTTTGCAGAGCGCGACCAATACCATTTGTAATATTTGACTTAAATAGAGCTTATGATGCAGGAATAGCCAAAGGAATTTGGTAGCCAGCACAATTTAATGATTATGGCACACCGGTGGTACCAGTCAGAAATCAGAAGCTACCAAGACACAACTCCGCAGACATTAGAGTATGTGGAGACTACTCCAAGAAATTTAACTAACAATTGAAGATCCACAGATAACTCATTCCCCTCCCAGATAACATAATTCAAAGACTAGAAGAAGGATATGGCTACAGAAAAATAGACTTAGCAGATGCATATATCCAAATAACCTTAAAACCAGAGAGCCAAAAAAGCTAGCATTATCTACACATAAAGGAGTTCTGATACAAAAAAAAACCCTTTTTTGGCATTAGTTCAGCACCAGGTCATTTTCAAGAAATTATGGAACAACTCCCAAAAGATGTACCAAGAGTTGCAGTCTACCTGGATGACATTTTGGTCAGTGGATCTGATGCTAACAGCCATCTACAGAATCTAAGAAAACTACTACAGAAGCTATCTGACAATGGACTGAGGCGCAAGTTGGAGAAATGTTGTTTTGCACAACCTACAGTTGAATATCTGGGACACAAGCTCACTCCTAATGAAATAACTAAAGGAGGGAAAGCAGAAGCAGTCATGCAGATGCCACCACCTACTAATGAGCCAGAGCTATGATCTTTCATAGGATATACACAGTTCTACAGCAGATTTCTAACTAACTCATCAACAATAATAGAGGCACTACACAGATGGACTCGAAAAGATGAAAAATGGAGTTGGGGCCCACAGCAACAGACAAGTTTTAACAAGATTAAAGAGATGCTTTCAACAGACCAAGTGTTAACCCATTTTGATCTAGAATTAGAAATCGGAATCTCCTGTGATGCTTCAAAAACCGGAATAGGAGCTGCACTATTTCACCAGTATGCTGATGGTAAAGAGAGACCAATTTCCAACATCTCAAAGACCCTAAGCAACACGCAAAAGAAGTATGGACAAGTTCAAAAGAGGCACTATCATATTTGCTCTAAAGAGATTTCACCATTTTCTATATGGTAGACGATTTATTCTAGTCACAGATGATAAGCCTCTTCTAGCCTTTTATGGATCAACAAAGGGAGTTCCAGCACTAGCAGCCAATCGATTGTCTAGATGGGCATTACTACTCAACCAATACAACTATACCATAGAACATAGATATGGCAAACAGCAGCAAAACGCTAATGCACTCAGTAGATTACCAGTAGGACCAGATGAGGAATTTGACAAGATGAAAGATAAAGAAGATGCCGATATTGTATGCACCATTCACACCATCAGCCGTCAGCTCAATCCTACTAATATATAGAAATATAATAGTATAGGAATAGTATCTCCAGAGACTTTCAAAGACCCAGTTCTAGCAGCAGTGATGAATTACACTACAGAAGAATGGCCTTATAACAAGGAGACAATAAGAGCAGCATACAAGAAGATGGCAGACTCGCTGTCAGTAACATGCATATGCATATTATATGGAGTATGCATATTATATGGAGTCAAATTGATCATTCTTTGGAGCCTTCAAAAGCAAGTTCTCCAGATTCTGTATATTGGACACTGGAATGGAGAGAATGAAGAAACTGGCTCGTACAGCAGTCTACTAGCCAAGAATTGATTCTGACATAAAAAATACCTGCCGACAATGTACATCATGAGAAGAACATCAACGCCTACCACAAAAGTAGGCAATTCACCCATGGATGCTTCCTGAAAAGCTATGGAGCTGACTTCAATTGGATCATGCTGTAAATTTCATGGGGAGCAACTGGCTAGTAATGATCGGTGCATATTCCAAGTACCCATCTATTCGCAAGACCTCTTCAACGTCTACCAAAGCAACAACTGACATATTAGCAGAAGAATTTGCTCACGTTGGATACCCACACACAATAGTGACTGACGACGCTGCTAGCTTCACTTCAGAGGAATTCCAAACTTGGTGTAGGGAGCGAGGTATAGTTCACTTAACAGGAGCATCTTATCATCCAGCAACCAATGGAGCAGCAGAAAGACTAGTACAGACATTCAAGCAAGCATTAAAGAAATCTGAACATTCACCAAAAGCAGCTCTACAACAGTTCCTAATGCAATACAGGAGAACACTGCTACCAACTAGATTCTCACCAAGCCAACTACTAAATGGAAGACAGATCAGATGCAAGATTGACACCCCACGTCCATCTCCAGCTCACTTGGCACAACAAGACCAGTCAAGAGTGCCAAACTAGGCAAACCAATCTACAGATCAATCTCGCAAGATAGCAGCAAAAAGACACATATAGGCTTACTCAGTAGGATATGCTTGCTATGCACGCTATTATGGACCAAGACAAGTAGGACAGCCTAAATGGGTTCCGGCTATAGTTACCAAACTCTATGGAACTCGCAGTATGAATGTGAACGTTGTTCCAAGAGGGCCTACCTGGAGACGACATGTGGAGCAGTTACCAAGAAGATACTCTACCGATGAAGATGGTAACCCTGGTGAGAAACATAAAATGTCCAAGGAGCCTCAACCATCAGTACCTGTACCACATCCAGCTGTACCAGATCCAGTTGTACCACAACCTATACCCCCTACCCAAAGAAGTCAGAGACGCAATTACAGACTCCCAGACGGAGATGAATATGGAGCACACAACCCTCGCAGATCTACACGAAACAGACAGACCTAATACACGAGTTTAGCTTAGTCAGAAGGTGTTGAGCTACTTGAAAGCAAATAAATCAATATTCAATTGTTGAAAAGCTAAAGGATATATTTTATCATTCATATGATAAATATGATATATATGACATATAGCTTTTTGATACTTATGCTTTTTCTAGCTATAAAGCAAACAAATTGCTATATAAATGAAATCACATTCTGTACTCATCAGTCTGATCTCAAGTAACCAATAAACTACTACTGTTATTCAAACACTGGAAGGATTAAGTATTTCAAACCTTTGAAATAACCACATTACGAAGTTTATACTTGAAACTTCAAGTACTCGAGAAACGACACCTTTTTAAACCAATGACGCTGAAAAAGCGATTCAATGATTAACATTATTCACAAGACATCCTAATTGAAACTAGACGATTAATGCATGACTTTCCTCAAGCTATGTATTCATAAATGACCTTGAACCTTTAACGTAATAGCATGGAACTCATTCGCTGCGATTGTGTTACAAATGTTCTTGGCAAGCTTGCTTTGTGTGCGTGATGGTCTTTAGACAAGCATTGCTCTAGCGTCACCAGCTCATCGATGGAAAGTAAGTTATGAAGATAGGAGAAAAATGAAACATCGAACACTATAACTTAGTTTTAGATGATTTCTTTAATCACTTTATATTTAGTATACTTCACTTGCAAATTGTTATCCATGTTGGTTTCTATATATAATTTATACTGTATTTTTTCTATTAGGTTTACGTTTTGCTTATAGTCCCATTTGTCTGTAAGTCACACAATGCAATGGAATAGTAAGTAGGATCATCAATCTCCTATATAGTTTGGCACTGCTGGCTAGTAAAAACGTAGTAATTGAGACCTCATAAGTTATATAGCTTGAAGTTTCTCTTCGCTGTCACTACCAAGTCGCTTTAGGAATGGCAAATCTTAAACACTTGCAGCGTAATGCTTTTACCTTATGTGAAAGTACTTTTGACTGGCTGTTTTACTCAATAGATTTTTCCTCAAGTTTTCAAACATAGTGCAAGTGTTACACGTTATTCGCATACGTTATTCTTCGAAAACCAGAAAAATTAGCTTTTGAAAAGCTGTAGATTGCAGTTTACTCGACACAAATGTGTTAGATTAATTTTTAAGTTTGATTAAGCTTTTTAGGTTTATATTTAGTGTACTAAGTATAAAGGCTCTGGCAAAAATAAACAAATAGTAGCGAATATTAGTAAACATGCTTTATGGACACGACTTACAAGCTCGATCCGGGATTCTTTAGGATATTAATATTTTTTTATATTGTGTTATTTATTTTATCACTTTGACGAATCACTTGTTGAGTCTGTAACATTAATTAACTGATCATCTTCATGGTATAGTAGGATGGAGTAGTAAGATACTCTAGATTTTGTATTACTGCGCATGTTGTCAGTTGTTGAACATATTAATGCTTTGCTATTTTCTACCTCTATTTATCTCAACACTGTTTGCAGTACAAAACCTACATTTTAGCTAAATGCGAGCGTCATCAGCATTATTGTTAGTTTTATTATCGGCAGTTGCATCATTTTATTCAAGTCATAATCGCTCTAAAATGTATTGTTACTCATTAAAAATAGTCCATCAATCTGCTACTAAAACTTTCAGAATGACTGCAAGTGAAAGATCAGTTTCTTTGGTAAGTTTTTTGTTTGTAGGCATTTATTAAATTAAGGCACTTGTATCGCTCTAAGACATTGATTCAAATATCCAGATAAAAATAAAGTAGAAGTAATAAGTAATACATTCTAGTAAGTTCTGTTCTTAGAAATCTTAAAAGAAGTTTTGTTGTGGAGTATAGGCCTACATAGTATTATCCAAAACAGCAAGGCATTTGGCGAAAAGCCAACTGACACAACTAAATAGTTTAAAGCAACTATTTCAATTAGTAGTACAGCGGAACCTCAGTTCTTGAACATGATCCGTTCCAAAAGGTTGTTCAAAAACCAAGTTTTTCGAGATCCGAAACAATTATTCCCATTATAATTAATGTATGTAAATTTTAATCCATTCCAAGCCAAGAAAACAACTTCGGTAAAATATTTTTAAACATTGCGCCATAAACTATACTGTATACTACATACTATAAATAAAAGTGGGTAGATATAGATCGTGTTTATTTTTAATAAAAGATGTTCTATCGATGATGATGAAAACAGAAAACAAAAAGTAAACATTTCGTATGCTTTGCTCTTAAAACATCGAAAACATTCTAGGTTAAGATACAATACCAAAAATTGCAGAAATTCATAATGAAACAGCAAAGAATACAACAAATCATTTACATCAAAAATTGTGTGAAAAAGAAAATATAAACAGCAATAGCACGCTTACTTCACATATTTGAAGGATAATCTTCCTCCAAAACAATTTAGAGTAACTCGACTGGGGGAGTTGTCTCCCTAGCAAATATCTTTGATAGAGGGACGTCATCTCAGATGGTTCCTTCCTTTTTGTAAAGAATTTATGAAGTGTAACTTGCTTCTCTCTTTGTTAACAAATGTTTCCATGCTGTTTCCGGCGCTGTTCCAAACATTTAATTCTAATTCGCATGCTCCGGTTTGGTCGAGAACCGAATTTATGAGATCCGAAACGAACAAATCTCAATTTTTTTGGTCAACAACCGATTTAGTCGAAAACCGAAGCGTTCGAGAACCAATGTACTGTATACCGTTTACCAGTTTACACGAAGTTTGGTAAATAACATATTTACTGGTGATGGATTTTACTACATACCGACATGTTTATAATTTGTTTGAAAAATATATTGTAGCCAGTCAAGCTGATGTTATGTTGTTATTTTTAAACATTAGCAGAGCAAACCTCCAGTATCAACCGCAGTCATGCATCTATCACTATGTTTGAGATCATTTTAGTTACCGCGTGATGAGTGCTTCAATGGATATTCGCGTAATGCTGTTTAATGCAAGCTCTTTGTTAGAAAATAAGGATTTCTACATTAGAGGTCTAAGTGCCGAATTCAAAACTTCACAAATCGAAATAATTACGACTGAAGTGTGGAAATGTTTAGATTGAAATGGTTTGCGTGGCATGTTCTTACGCTTCATTCCCAAGAGCCATTTCCATCTGTTGCAAGCATGAAACGTGGTAAAAATTTGCCAGGAACAAAACTTGATTGAACCTAGGGATTTCTCTGTTTCAATCAAGCGGATAGCGCAAACTTTGGGATTAACCGCGTCATGACAACATAGTGATAAAGTCTGACTTGGTTTACAGCTTTTAAAATGCTATCATTATTTAGTCTTATTTTAAATGGCCCGGGAAAACGAAAAGTGCCTATCTATATATATATATTTCTCAATGTTGGTCGTCCGTCGTTGTATATGTCCATCTATTATCTAGCTATTAAAATCTTGAAATAAAGAATCCATATCGTAGAAGATTTGACCTCGGACTATCCGGTTTGCCAGTCCTATGCCTTACCAACTCAGTCACATGAGCTTGATGGATTCACTAGGTGATATATGTCGCTATATGGGAGCAAATATGCTACCACTTTCCATCACGGCGCAAAGTGATGGCGTAACTTCATGAGAAGCGGTAGCTTTTATTAGTGAGCTTACTCAAATTATTCATTGGCAATGTGCCAGGCTAATAAAAAATGGTAGGCAACTCTCATTACCTCTCATTGTTTATAAGCTGTTTTTATACCTTAGCAACACTGTGTAGCACAGCTAGTATGATCCTATTCAAGTATTTTAAGAACATCCCAGAGCAACTAATAACCTGTCAATTTATCAGTAAAGATACAATACAACATATACAATGTACATACGAAAAATCATTACCATAGGAGGGCTTATTTAAAATATTAGACTCAGTTGCCACACACCCACAATTATACTGGCAGTGGGAGTATTCATAGTATTCGTAGGGAGTATATAATTCATGACTAATATTAATTAGGCTTTCATAAATAAAGTTGTACAAAAGCCATAGATGACGAAAATGATGTGGTGATATTCCATTGCTCATAGCATGGAATTTGTTGGTTAGCCTGTTAGGTAGTTGACTAAATAGCTATCATGGTAAAACTTTACGTTTCTCATTGACCTATGCTTCAGCTTATGTGCCGACATGGCAAACGCTTATAAATGTTTCAAGAGGAAATTATTCCCGATTAAAATGAAGGTGTTGTCACCTGAGTCATTATTTATTAATAATGTAGACTACAGTTGTCACGCGTCCTCTAAGGTTACTCAACATCAAGTATAGCAAAGGCTTACTAAGTTAACTTTTATTCGTACAATCTGGGTTGCACCTAATCGACTTCAGATCTATCCTATACCGTTGCATCTCTCTTCAGCGTTCAGCTTACTGTGCATATGGTACTGTTTGTGGTGCACATGTTCTCTCTTTGTTTGCAAATAGTTTTGTGAATGAAAATGTCACGTTGAACCTAATTTTGTCCCTTCAGTCATAATGAACTCCTTTGATGGATGTTCTTATGTATCAGCTCAGATACTATAAGTCTCTGAAAAATGTGTTCTGCCATCAATAGTCATGAATAGCCATAGAACAGGCTGTTGCAGTTATACTAGAGCGGTAAAATATGCATTCAGTGTCGGTGTTTGCTTGTAAATCAGCTGTGATGTACAACTGATAAAGTCACATAGCACATTTTGTAATTTGGTTACGTCTTGTAATGTAGTTTTTTTATAGATATCAGCTTTCACATGCTTGAACCTCGATTAAACTAACCTTGTTAAAGCAAATGTTAGGATAGTTGATGTTGTACAGTTCTGCTAACATTTTAATAAAAAATAAATGAGCTGTCAGCTGCTCATCATATTTCATGTGTCAACGCTAGCTGGCTGTTTCCTACATTTTGCATACTGGTTCACAAAAGTGCTTAAATGCTGTTTTAATGGCTCCTATTATCTCTTTGGAAAGTATTCTCGAGCATCTCACATGGCTGCTATTGTAACTCTTACCATAGCCAATTCTTCAATCAGCTGCATTTTCATAGATAGCCTAAGGAACAAAAACACTGTTGGGGAGGGGGTTTTAGGCACAAGATGATAATTGGCATGCATTGAGTAAAAATTACGGTTTGGTAAGAGATAGCTATCAGCATTACACTTCCACTCATGGAACATATATTTATTACTGTTTTTATGCAGAGGTTAAGTGAAGGTCAGATATGAGCAATATTTTGCATCTCGTGGGTTTTTGATGCATTCACTATCATTGACACGCTCTTCACACTGTCTATTCCCATTTATTCCAATGTCACGTCATTTTAAATTGCATAACCTCGAGAATATTTGGAGTGGCAAATTTCCAGGAACTTTGTGTCATGTCACCTGTAATCAATTGTAAGCTAGATAGATGTAACTTTGCTGATGCAGGTGCAGAGGAACGGGCAATGCATGATACAGCCCCTAATTCTGATCAAGAGGATGGGGCCGAGTCTGAGGTAGAAGCTGACAGTGCCCCTATTGTGGTCAACGAGATGAAGATGTCTGAGCCTATGGATGAGGTCCCTGACCAGGTCAGTTTATAAATTTGCGTTACCTACATGATTCCACCTCTACTAAAAGGAATTATATATTCTCGTGGCATCAGATTGTTGCTGATCTATAAAACCATCGTAAACTGGGCCTCGCACTAACGAAGCTGTTTATTTTCAAGACTTCTCTGTTTACTATTTAGTGCATGTTCAAAACTTTTGATGTTTGATACTACAACCTTCATCAGAGGCGCGTCAGCTGTCAAGTCCAAGCATTTTTTACGGATATTAGCATATATCTAAGGTTGACATTGTTGTATGCTCAGGAGGAGCTAATAGGGAAAGGTTTTATCTGCGAACTAGTAAGTCATCGGAATCTGTTAACCTTCTAAGAGTAATTGTTAAGCTTTTGTAAATCTAATCATATCAGGAAGTATGAAAAATACAGCAACTTTCTGGGCACATAGTTGTGTAGGTGTACATAATATGAATTCTCAGATTTCAATTGTCGATAATCAAATGGTACTAGATACAATATGTTTGGTTTGTCCTTGAACATTTATTTTTCCTAATGTAAATGTCACATATAGTCAGTGAGAGGTTGCACTGGTTGAGTCGATAATATGAAAGCATCAACTAACAGATAAGTATAAAACCATTACTGCGGTTTCATTGTGGTCCGTGTGGATTTATTACTGCGTGATCTAGGCTAGAGAGATCACATAAATCTCTTATAATCCTCATGCAAGACTGATGGTTTATGATTTACTTGCTGTGACAATTCTGGTCTAACTACTAACCCTCTACAGTTAGTTGATGGTAAGTTAGCTTATCGGTAGGGTGTGATATATCTGCAGTTGAATTTAGTAGGACAGAAAATCACTTCGTGCAAACTGCTGTCTATTATTTTCCTTTTATACGTAGATATGTGTTGTTTTATTTCTATTCTTATCTCTAGTATTGATTGTCTCACGCTGTGTTCTCACCAAATTGCCATCAAAAACTGTAATTATCTTTCCTTGCTTTATTTATCACACTTAACTGATTCAAGGGCAAATAACTCTTCATTTTCACATTTTTCATTAGTTCTTTTATTAGAGCCAACTCGTTGTGTATGAGAAAAATGGCTCTTTATCAAGTACTCTGTCACAACACTTTGTTGTCTGTCACAGGCTAAGCACGAAGAATCGGATGATTCTCAGCCATTGACACTTGGTGATAAGATAACACAATGAATCTGAGTGATTCAATGTTCTTGTTTGGGTTAAGTCTGAACAGACATCGGGGAGAGGGCACGCCGCGGTACAAACTGATTGATAGCAGTCCTCAACGATCAGTCCATGTATCATGATTTTGTATTTAAATTCGGCCCCCATAGTCGCAAATTACGAGCGACGACTGACCAAACAGTTTTTAACAACATTTTGTACAAACAACGAGACAAGAATTTTGAGCAACTTTTGTATCCTCGCTAGGGATTTTAATTCAATACACTCTAAACTATTTCAGGCCCTGTTCTGATGCAGTTAAAATGCCATACAATTCCTTCCTTTCTATCATACAATTTCTTCGAGCATTCGTAAAACACTATAAACAATATCATGTTTTCACTGGCCATATTTCTTTTTCTAAGCTGCCGTATCTTAAGTAACTTAACAGAGTCGAATTACCTCAATTGTTTATATATATTATTTGTGGGGTGTGCCACTGAGCATGCAACTCCAACATAAAACAATGATCTAGTATAAATATCATTGGTATGCTGGCCAGTCTTTACCAGGTGAATTTGCCTTAGTAGTTAGTTGTGTTAGCAATTCAATACTCGTTTGATTGCTTTGTGGGTTTAATTCGTCTTTATATGGCTCCGGTTAGATACAAAATTCCATGTAGAAAAAAATCGTTCTCATGCGACACTAGGTTGGATTGTTGAGATGAAGTTGTTTGCATGCGGCTGTCAGAGATACCTGAGTGTATTAGCTGAGAGCTGAGTATCCTCATATCTGCTGTGATTGCTTCGTTATCTGACGGTAAGACAAGCTAATGAGGAGGTCTTTCGCTTACATAATATTGCTAATAGATTGTCAATGGCTCTAGTGTTATTGTATTTATTCTATGGGAGAGGTTGGGAAATTGGCTTTACCATCCAATCATCTTTGATGCTTAAAGAATAGACGCATTTAATTGGCTGGCTACTCGCCTCTCCAGCTAGTGATCACTATCTCATCAATTGCTGGTCCAAATGCAGGCTTTATTCAATTTATTGCTTTTCCTTGTTGCACTATGACTTTGGTACAGAAGCTCTCGCAAAGTCGACTTTCTAGTTCGGTTCTTTTGTGCTGCTTGCAGTGACTTCTAGGATAATTAAAGACTTCGAGGGTCGCTGCTGTAGGAGGTTTGTTTATATATTGAAACAATTATACTCGCTTTATATTTCCGACTTGGCTCTTAATTGTGTTATACCTTTGGTATAATACTGTTATTCAGCTCGACCAACTTAACTGAGCATTTTGGGTAGCCTATCTTTATCAATATTATTTGTCATCGGAGGTAAAAAAAGTAACAAAAAAATTGCCTACAGCAAGCCTTTTCCTGATTTATCTAGTTGAATATTAGGTTTGTGTCTCTCAGTGAATCTAAATTGTGTGCTGACTTAATTCATGACTCAATTTTGCCGTTTTTATTAACGAGTAGTATAGGTACCAAATAATACAACAGGGTGTTTTATTGAGCCACATCCTTGTTGTTAAGTGTCAAGTCTCCATTCTCGTGTCATAGTGAAAGTGAATATTGGCTCAACAAGCAAAATCGTTGTCAAAAAACATCGTCACTGGCGAGATTGGACACTGGGATAGTTGTAGTGCAAAGGAGGCTGGCTTTGCCATTTTGATGTGAGTTCCATCGCTGTCAGCGTTTAATTCATGTACCGAGATGAAAAATACAAACTTTATTCCCTTTATTTGTCAGCAAATGTATTTGTATAACAAATGTATAAAACAAACGATTGGAAGCATTCATTTTACCGGAGTTTCCTTAGACCTTGTCCACTTGTGAACATTTATAATATTCGGATATTTGAAGATATTTCTCTGCATAAAATTTATCGTTATAAAGCATTTGCTGTTCAGATATCGAGTATTTGGTGTATTTCATGAAATTATATTCAGTACAAGTACTAGAAGGTTGTCTCCATGATCATGTCTGGCTACTGAAACATTATACGAGAGCACGGATGAAATCAATATTAATAATATTACTAATAATCTGCTGCCGGCAGCTCTACGCTTTTGGTACCGCTAAGATAATTTAAAATTGTAATCATATCCTTGCCTAGAATGAGCGTTGAACTAACGACCATATGGTTTGTATATTAGACATTAATAGAGTGTCAACAATACTGAAATTAATGCCAAAATGGCGAGCCAGTCGCCGCTTTTCCCGGTCGTTTTAACCCTCGTTTTCAGAAGCACTGATGTTCATTTTGGACTGATGTTCTCAGCAAATGTTGGTCTAGTTTATAGTCATTTGAACTGATGTTTACATCAATTCACTTTTACCTATTCTCTTGTCAGACGCTGAGCTGACATTCGCTATGTTTCCATGTGCGCAGTACTGCGAAGCAGTCCCCTCCGAAGTCGAGGGGATTGTACGTTTCCATACTGCGCAGTGGTTTTCAGCAAATACTGCAAATTAGCCAGAGAAGAGAACTTGTATAAATCGAATCGCCTGATGGAGAAATAGAATCGATCACGGATACCGAACGTCATAAACGGTCTTTTTATGATTCTGTGGTCATTATACTTTTATTTACAATACACATTCACAAGGTTTTACAAACCTTAACACACTTTTTACATAGTAATATATTTTTAATAAGTATTTTTAAGTAATATATTATTTAAACGTTAATTTAGGACTTGCCACCTATTTTTCGAAAAGTGTTGGCATCGATAACAAAGTCCAGGAAAGTAATTACCTCATCATCCTAGTGAATGCAGACCATAATTAAATTTAGGTGAAAAAAGATCGGAAGAATAGTAAAAAAACAAGATTAGCAGGACAACCTTTGTACTAGTTTATGGCCCTCGAAGAATCCGGCTCCACGGCATGAGAGCTATGCGCAGCCACTGTGCAGTCGCTGTTTCCTTGCTGCGAATTTGCACTGGCTTCGCACTGATCAGTGCGCAGTGATTTCAGTGCGAAGACGCCGTTTCTATGATTCGGAGATAGCGCAACTCCGAAGCACTGCGCATCATGGAAACATAGTGCTTTACAAGCATTTATAAATAGCTCAACATTTGGTAATTACATCGGTGACTTCTGAGATGAAATGTCTGAAACGTATAATAATGGACTTTCACCAGGACTTGTCTCTGAACTTCTTATCAAAATGAGAAGTTGTTCAAAGTATCATAAATGTGTTTCTTGATGATTTAGTTGGTGTTTTGTTTACTTCACAAGAATCGACCAAGCAATGTGGACTATAAGTTAGTACTTTCACTTACTGACAAGAATCAGTTATTTAGAGAAAAAGAAGTTTCATGCTGAGCTCTAAATTGCTCATACTTAAAAACAAGACATGGCCGAGTTCGCTTGCTGTTCATTCTAATTTCCTTGAAGTGAGAAGATTTTATATGGTGTTTCTTTGCATCGCTGCATTACAACGTTGTTGTTCAAAGATATTGATAAAACATAACACTGAGTCCGTAAGATATCTTTTGTTTGTCTCTCTCTTGTCCCTTTGACCCAGTCCATTTCTCCATAGATACTTGCAGTCTGCGGTCGCTATAAGATTTTCTCTGACGATTGTAAGTTTTCGCAATCTCCTTTATCTTGCTTGCCATGACAACCACCTCAACATATCTCCCTGGGAATTGTCCCTTTGAAAGTACGGTCAGATTTTTTATGCATATTTTTACAGGGAGGACACATTTAAAAAATAATCTATTGTTGAATGGGATATGATAAGCAATTGTTTAAGCCTACTCGTATGCTTTAACTTGGAGTTATTCTCTACTCACCGCTTTTGATCATATGTTATCAACAAGGTACTCATTCTATTGATTAGAAAATGAATTGTCAGCAAATACAAGAAAATTTGTCCAAACTTATCAGTTGTATGAAAAACAGTCGGTTATTGTACCCCGCAAATAATTAATAATCTACAAAAAATTCTGGTACAGCTTTTAACCTGCATCAGGAGGCATAGCTTACCCACAGCCAACATGCCACACCTGATTAGGTTATCACATGCTCTACAACATACTCCATACACATTCCTCAAGGTTTAGCCAATCCTAAAGCACCTTACTGGCTGCTGTGAACTAGTTTAAAAAGGATAGAATGATTTGGAAGAAAATGCTTTATTGCCAGGAAGTATCCAGCATCTGCTGCCACTTTACTAGTTGAAATGCTCATTTGTGCAGACCTTTGTCCCATCATGAACGCACCGCCATGTATGTTTGCGCCAGGAAACAGCCTACTTCAAACTCTAATTGATTTTATCTGTTTATATAACATCGTTTCTTTGTTATGGACTTTCCCATTGAAGTGGCTGATCGAGTGTTGTATTATTGGGCTGCCAGGCAATGCTGACACGTTTGCTGCTGAAGCCATCTGTCTCGCTCATGGCGGGTATTTAGGCTAGCTCCTTGGTGTTTAATTAATCAAGTCATTGCTCGGTGTATCATCAAATAAGTATTAACGCTTTATGGGTCGTCTGCCCTCGTTATTATCCCTCTACTCCCTTGGCTAATGTCTACTATATTACACATCTGACTGCATGCATAATGAATTACTTTCTTACTTACAGTTGTATTCCGTTTGCCGTTTTTGTTGCGCCACTCTTCAAGGGTGCACCGCAAATGCTTGCAAGTAGCTATTGTTCTCAAGAGTTGATCTAAGGTGATAGTAACAGTAGAAGTAGTTTTAGCAACAAATGGCTATATGTTGCCTGTTACACATGCTAGAAAAGTAAACATTTCTTTATTTTAATGAAATATCTGTTTAAACACCAATCGGTTTTTGTTGTAAATTAGCACAATTAGATGAATTCTTATAGCAAAGTAAAAATATAAACTGCATGGCTGTAAGCTATTTATAAACTGCATGGCTGTAAGCTATTTATAAACTGCATGGCTGTAAGCTATTTATAAACTGCATGGCTGTAAGCTATTTATAAACTGCATGGCTGTAAGCTATTTACTGCCACCAACTTTCTATTTAACATTGTTTAAATTATTTCTCTACAAGCAAAGTCCAATTTAAGTCTACAAAATTACCAACGCTTGCATTTTTGGCCATGTTATCGATTTAATTGTTTTTCTGCCAGATAGTCAGTCTCACCTTTACCTACACTGCTGATGCCATAATTCAGTTCTTACGTCTTTACAATATTTCTCATTGTGCAATTGATTAACAAGAAAACTTCTGCTTCGAACTATTTGAAATTTATTTTGGATCATACTAAAATATATATTTTATAAAACTGGCTTTCTACCTCGGAAGCAAAATAGCACACTGAAGTGTATTGTACAATCACATACAATTTATAAAAAATTCTTCTACACAAAGTGTTCATCTTTAATAACCACCTAAAATACAATTTGAATGTGTTTTATGTAATTTATAAACAAGCTACATGAACACAATTGCGTTGGGATTACAGTCGTAATTTCAAAGATTTATTTTCAAAAAAAGCCTTAACAATGTTTAAATGGCTTTCGTTAAACGGTAACTTCTCTGGTCACATGACACGAATAGCTGATGGGTAGATGGGAGATTTATGTGATTACCTTCTCAGATATTAATTTTATACTAAGATTTAACATTCAAACTTGTTCCTAACTCTGTAAAAGTATTTTCAACAAAAAATTAATTATTAACATTCTGCTAAAAGTTTCATTTTTCCTAGTCATTACCAACTGGTTAAAAATTTTCCAACTCGAGAATTGTATTTTAAACAGAAGCATTTGTCTCAAACTTCATGAGACTATTGATGAGATTCTTGGCACGCTAGTTTCTTAGGTTTAGTGTCCACCACATATAGTAAAACTTAGACCAAATATTCTTAGAATGGCACTTTAATCTTGTGTTTGAGTTTTACTGTGAACATATATCGCAGGCGTGTACTGGTTTTCAAAGTGTAGTGATTAAAATGAGAAGTTGAAAAGTGAGTGCGACCTCTTTTTACATACTTTTACTGGATTGGTCCAATGGCAATATGATTTCTCCATTGTGAAGCACTAGCTGGCAATTCTGACAAGGAGTTACAAGTAGAGGTAACTCTATACGTGAAGGCAGGCCTCTCAAGCTACTCAATTACTCATGATGTAATGCATTTTCATAATCTAGGCCGCTCAATTATAGACTGTCCATAGTGCTGCTGTCACGGAAATTCATACCAGAACAATGCTTCTCAAATAGTGCTGCATACGGATCTGTCAATGGGTGTGTTTGATCTCGGCAATCATGCTTTTTATTTTGTTTTTCACTGTAGTAGAAATAGAATATGAAGGAATAGAATAGGATTTACATCTCTAAATTAAGGCGCTCTCATTGTCAGGTAAAGATGTTGTCTTTCTAGCGGCATGACCAAGAATACTTGAGAAGCACTGCACTAGAGCAACACGCTTTGTATGCATGAAACACCTCGTAAGAAGACAGTTTGAGTAGCCGGGTTAAGAGCGCCTTGAACCATGTAATATTCATCTAATTAGCTGTCCGTGTGGTCAGACATCTGTTGTCTAGCGTGCCTCTGTGTTTCTCTACAACTGTAATAGTCCTTCAAACAAGCATGATATCAGCATGCACTGGGTGTTGACAAATTGATTATAAATTCATTATAATTTCCTTCTAAATTGCAAAATTGTTGTTGGATTTGTTAGTTGCACTGATGGTCGGTTTAGCTTAGTGTCTACCTGCACTGATGGTCTGTTTGTCTCTTTAAATTTGTTGTCTCCAAAAAACCTTTTTATAAGCAAACAAACCAACTTAAAGGTTGACATGCAACAAAATTCACATTACAGTTATTTAGTATCAAACGATTCACCATGTCTTACTCTGTTGTGTTGTAGGTGCAAAATATGTGGGAATGTGATTACAAGCTCATAAAAGCTCAAAAATGAACAGTTAATCGCAGCCACAGCCACATGAGGCCGCGTAGTTTGGATTCTCTTTCCAACACGGCTCAAATGGGACGGCTCAAATGGGACGTAGTTGTTACAAGATGGTTTCTGTTTACACTTTCATGCAACCTCATTCGTCGAAATATTTTCACAAGTATACTTCACGTATTCAATAAAACCATGTCTATTGTTCTTATGCGTCTATTTTATCGTCATTGTAATGCTGCCACTCTTAGCACTGATATCTTATAACTTAACGTAAAAATTCGTTTAATTTTTTAACCTTAGCTCGAAGGAGTGCATATCATTGTCTGATAAACATGACGGGCCTGTTGGTCACCTGTGATCATCGAAAAGTGCTGCAAAAAGTATTTGCGAAGTATTGGGTCACATGATCAGATTTCGGCTTGACAATTGGATCAAGCCGAAACAAAACTGTAAAGTAGCGAGCATCTATATTTGACACGGTGTTTTCGGTAAAACCCGAAGTGTTTGTCATAGACTAGTGCTACGATAAGTTTTATGTTGAGCTTTTTATTGGCTTTTCAATTCACGTGAGAACTTCACGTGACAAGACAATAACCAAACTGTAGTGACTACGTCAGAGAAATAAACAGATTCCAATCTACGGCGGCTTTTCATTTTTGAGCTTTTAAGAGCTTTTAATCACATTTCCACATATTTGGCACTTACAACACAACAGAGTAAGACATGGTGAATCTTTTGATACCAAATAACTGTAATGTGAATTTTGTTGCAAGTCAACCTTTAACGCCACGGCTCAAGTTACAAGTGCTCTTTATTACCAGACCGTGGTATTTTATTGCACTGCTAAGTAATATCTTTTACTTATGTAGCTAAGGCAATATGGTGCAGGTCTGCAAAATTTGTTACAGTTCTATGTTATAATTAACATCTATTTGTAGATAACCTAGAAAGTAAAAACAACTGTTCATTGCATGTGCATATATTAACTGTGTGTCTAGTCAGCATCTCCTAAATGTCTCCTGAAGTGAATGTGTTAATGAGCAGTTGTCTGCTCAAGGAAGACAAATCCCAATGCAAGGTTATTTGTAGTTAAAAATTATGCTCATATGCCATTCTTTTTCCTGTAAGAATTATCTGTAAAGGATTGAGTTCAGTTACTGCTCGCCTTCATCTGTTGTAGGCGGTGCTATTTGGTATATTAGCAGACCCCAGCCATTTCTCAGAGAGTAACTAAGTCTGTCTCATATGAATTTTCATGTGAAATAAGAATCCTTCTTGTCTATGACAAATACATTTTTTAGATAGGTAGTGTCTGCCACAAGTTGTCTTATCAATATTACAATGTGGTTACACCAAGGCTTACGAAGGTTACCAGTGCTAAAAAGGATGCTGGAGATGATGTACTCTAGAGTATTTGCATTTCATTGGTTAACACCTTGGTGGCTAGCCAGACCCTTTTCTTTTGTCTTTGTCATATGGTAGCTCCTGGCAATTAGCAACTGACTTTACCGAGCATTTCCAAACCAACAACGTCATTTGTACAACCTGCCGGTCTGCAAGTGTTATCCTGGGTACTTTTACAGCATTGGTTTGTTTTATCATCTCACATCAACCCTCACATCAAATAATCCTGAGAGCATGGTCGCAAGTCCTAAAAGAACTTCCTAGCAGTTTCAAAAGCTACAAAAGACACGGTTGCATTAGATAATCATATGTTCCTATGCTCCTATATACGACATTTTCGCCTGACGATCCCAACATCAGAACGAGTTATTATCATATGGCGAGGGTCCGCTGTATTGACCTTTCGCTCAATCAAATTTTGTTTCACCGTGTCTCGGTTCCTCCATCTGTTGCACTAGTTTTTCAATGTAAACAAACTGATTTACTCCACCATCAAGGAGGGTGATAGAGGCTTCTATAAAAAGTTTATTATTCATCATATCCTGTTACATTTACAGCTACTCGTGTTGGCCGATGAACCCGCCATTGGCTATGTAACAGAAGAGTCAGTGCAAGCCTCTGCTGGAGCCATTTCTGTCTCTGAAGAAATGCTCTGCTGTGGGAATATACGTATCAGCTCACCTAATTTCCTTTCTTCCACTAAAAGAAGGTTTTCCGGCGCAAGCAAGCATTCTAGGTATGCTGTGTACTTACCGAGAGAAGAATCTCTTGTTCTCTCATTGTCTGCTGCTAGCAGGGCTCAGTGGTAATGCAGTTCTGTAAGCTAGCTGGGATAAACTTTCCAAAGGGCTGTACTATGGTCACTTCCCCACTTATATTAGTTTGGGAATCATGTATAGATCAGAGCGAATGGAAAATGAAGGCTTTCTGTTATCCATTGTCCTGCTCTAATTCTCTTGGATGCACATGCAAGTGGCTAGCCAGGGCCACTTGAGCGGCTCACCAAGCAATCACCAGTTCGCACTAGTCAAACATCAAGTTTTTTTAATTGGGATTTTATTCACCATGCATTGAAATTAGTGACAAACTTCTACTTTTTCAATAATAGTTAGTCAGATAAAAACAAAAAACAAGTATTTTTGAAGGTAAACAAGTATTTTTGAAGGTTAACTAAGCGCGATCGCCATTGAAATTAAGAGGCATCATTTTAGGACAGTCATAAAATCAAAATATAGTACATCGCCTAAAGTTAAATGTCTGTTTTCTTACAGTCGGCTTTGGTTGTTAATCTATATAATATTTTTATTATTTGTTTTAAAGTGGGAAACTAACCTTTGATTGCCATGTTGATCCTTGGGTTTCGGCTATAATTATTTTCGTAAAGGTCAGAAACAGATCAAATCTTATAATGCTACTAGTGGAATGCTCGGCGTTGCACAGGTAGTAAAATCAGCTTATAAACAGTGACGTATTTTATAAACAGTAATGTAGTTGCTTGCCATTAGCCTGGCACATTGTCAATGTCTAACTGATCAAGCTAGTAAACTTACTTAGAAGAGCTGTGAGAGCAAACATAAAATGACGTTATGCCATAACGGAGAGCAGTATTCACATTTTCACCCACATAGCGACATATATTTTGCAATGAATCCATCAATCTCGTTTAGCTCAATTGGTAAGATATTTGCTTAGCAACCAGTAGATTCTGAGATCAAGTCCTTTGCGATACGGATTCTTCATTCCAATATTGCAATAGCTATAACTGGACTAATCGAAGTACACACAAACTTTGTGAGATATATATACAGTGTATATATATCTCACAAAGTATATATATATACAGTGTATATATATAGGCTCTATCTCACAATATATCTCACGGGATTTGTTTCCCTTGCCTGAGCTCTGAGCTGCACTTATGAGGCTTCAATAGCCGAAACAGTATTGTCTGTAGCATGAGTATATATATAACATATAAAAAAACTGTTTCTTCACCCCGGATACCCCGTATGGGTGGTAAATTCTGCTCTAACTCGGGTCTCCTACCAGAGACCTGGGAGTTTGAACACTCGCCTCAAGATCTTAGCTGTTCCCAATAGCGCACTTTTCTGCAACTCACCTGAGTTGATTGTTGTTGGTATTTGGGCAAGCCACATTTTATGCGCTGGTGTTATTGCGTATATATATATATATATATATATATATATATATATATATATATATATATATATGTTTGAACAAGCGATATTGAACCTTGCAGACTTTCACACTATTGCAGAGATGCTGCACTATTGTTGGTATCGGAGCTGCTTGTAACACACAAACTAGTTGATGAGCTGATAGCTGATAGCTAGAGAGCTGCATTCATAGCTAGAGAGCTGTAATTACAACAGTTTGTATATCTCATTGGCCTGCGCTGCTGCTTATGCAAAAGTACGCAGAACAATTATGAATAGTTTTGCAAAGGAGTTATTTATTATTGAAGTGCATGTCTCTCCGCAGGGATCTTCACCAACTGCTGAAAGTTTTTTTTTTGTCAAACTTTTTATAATAGA
The DNA here is from genome assembly GCF_963576615.1 of Watersipora subatra. NCBI lineage: Eukaryota > Metazoa > Bryozoa > Gymnolaemata > Cheilostomatida > Watersiporidae > Watersipora > Watersipora subatra. The sequence continues at coordinate 40,303,519 of NC_088717.1, forward strand.
TGTTTTTTCATTGGATAACAAATGGTATTAGGGAGATAAGCGGCGGAGCTACATAATTCTTGTGCCATTTCAGTTCAAGTAGCCTATCGTCAGCTGGAACAAGTCTGTGCTCTCAAAGCGCTACTTCTAGCCCTCTAGTCTTATCGTCTGTTGGCTCATCAGGTCCTGCACTGGTCGTTAGTAGTCATACATCACCATCTCACAGAGTCACCGCTGGTCTTACCGTAGACACGTCATTAATATCTTCAGAGACATCTCAGCAATCGTGAGTATCCAAAGTTATACGGATCAAATTGTCTGTAAAACCGTTATAAGGTGATGTAACAAAATAGATTAAAAAATCTATCATAATCTTATCCAGAACGCTATCATCTTACACCGGTAAAAGAGGAAGTACACTTGAGAAATATTGAACAAACTTGCTGGCAGCTAATGCTAGCACGGAACACCAGCTAATTTGCGTATGTGTGTAAGTAGTGCTCAATAGTTTTTCTTGTCACTTTGCCATGATTTACTAGGTAATTGTCGTAAAGTTTTGTCTCAAATGAAACCCAGCACGTACCAAAAGAAAGTAGCTTGGCTTATAAAGAAAACTCGTTTGATCAAAGACGTATAACACTATTCTGAGTTGAACTTGTTTTCAGAAAAAATTATTAAAAATTCATACTAAAAACATAATTTATATTTAAAGCGTCGCAATAACAATTGCTTTCTGTAAATGTTTAGGACAAATGATTTGGATTGTGTCTGAGGTCTCGCAACGCATTCGTTACGAGGCTGAAGCTGGTACTAGGCTTCAGCAATCAACGCCTCTTCCGCCTCCAGTGTGCTTCAGCTTTACGACCTTCAAAGGTCTATTCTGATCACATGGCTTTGCTTTTCACCAACAATTGAACATTTAACCTGCAGCCACTTTGCCACGCTAAGGAATAATCTATGTATATAAATCTCAATGTTTGTTTGTCTGTCTGTTTGTCTGTTCAGCTATAGCAATAAAGTTTTAGTGACAAAAAAATCCGCTGAACAGAGGATTTAATCTCACAACCTCCACATCTGGAGGTATCGAGCTTATCCATTAGTCTACAGCATTTAAACCATAACTGCCACGTACAACTTTTATTGTATTTTCTAGGTAAATCAGACACGTTGATTCCGATTTTGTACTTAAAATAAAGATTGGTCCACTAACTTTCAAAGTCATGGAGGCTTTTTTAAAGCGTTTCAATATCTGTCTCGAAAACGACACAATCGGCATAACAAGCTCCACCCATAAATATGTGACGTAGCCTAGCTTTTTTGGGAACAGAAGTTAGGAATGTTTAGTCCGATTTAGAATGATAGAGATGGGTGTCTTAAAACCCATTATTATCTAAATTCAGTCTTCAAAATAATGTCAGTTTTTTTTAAAGGTAGATAAGCTATTTAACATTGCGTTTTTAAAAATGAGCTCAAAAAAGCGCGATAACAACGCTAGCTTGTTATAAAAACTTTTCTGAGCTCATTTTTTTCTGCATTCAGCCTAGTAAACATCCTTTAACAAGCTACTAGCAATTTTAAATAGTTTATCTACTTTTCATAAAAGACGGAGAAGATTTTGCAGGCTGAATTTAGAAAATAGTCGGTTTTAAGACACCCATCTCTATCATTCTAAATCGGACTAAACATCCCTAACTTCCGTTCCTAAAAAGCTAGGCTACGTCAAATATTTATGGGCGGAGCTTGTTGTGCTGATTGTGTTGCTTTCAAGACGGTTATTGAAACGGTGTAAAAAAGCTTTATTACTTTGAAAGTTAGTGGATCAATCTTTATTTAGAGTACAAAATCGGAATCAGTGTGTCTGATTTACCTAGAAAATACGATAAAATTTGTACGTGGCAGTTATGGTTTAACTAAGTACAGTGATCAATAACGGTGAAGATATTCATTACATGGGTAAAATACACATAAAGACGGTGTGTCACACATAACGATTAGCGGCTGGCCTCACTATGTGAATGCTTGGCGTTGCACAGTTAATAAAAACAGCTTATTAACAGTTGCAGGTAATATAGTGTAAAGGTAATGTGATAGGTAAGGTAATGTAATGTTTATAACCTGTTTTCATTACCCAGGCAATGCAGGGCATTGAACTAGTTGTGCATATAATCATTGCACATCATTATCATGTCACACTGGACTGCAAGCATGCTATTTGAACCAATTGCTATTAGCTGGACATCCGCATGCTATTAACTGGACATACAACTTTTATCGTCTGTGTGCTATTCGACTTTCATGACCTTCATTTGTATTTCTTATAAATATAATTTTACTAGCAGAATGCCCGGCGTTGCACAAGTATTAAAAAATGAGAAAATAATATGTTTATGTAATGAGGTAATGTAGTTGTCTGCCACTTGCTATCAGCCTGGCACATTGCCAATGGATAATTTGAGTAAGCTTACTAATAAGAGCTAACTACTTAACTAACAGCTCTCCATGATGCTGCGTCGTAACGGAGAGCGGTAGTGTATTTGCTCCCATATAGAGACATATATCACCTTATGAACTCACCAAGCTCGTGTGGCTGAATTGGTAAGGCACTGGACTGGTGAATGGGAGGGTCTGAGATCGAATATTCTGTGATACGAGTTCTTTATTCCAAGATTTTAATAGCTATAGCTGAACAAACACAAACAGACCAACTTTGAGAAATATATAATTTGATATGATTTATAAACTTGTATGTTCAAAAACTACAACATAAGTTTGAAACAGTAACTTATTTAATATTCAGTAAAACAAAACAGCTGTGATCCTGTGCGTGAGCGGAAATTTCCGCAAATAGTTTGCCATTAGAAAAGTTGTTTAATTTTTGTTACTGTTTTAAAAAAATTTTCTGTTTATAAAAGATTTTTCACTTGCTAGTTATTTTTAAATATGTATAGTATAGAGTATATAGTGCAATGTGTATAGTATAGAGTATATAGTGCGATGTGTATAGTATAGAGTATATAGTGCGATGTGTATAGTATAGAGTATATAGTGCGATGTGTATAGTATAGAGTATATAGTGCGATGTGTATAGAGTATATAGTGCGATGTGTATAGTATAGAGTATATAGTGCGGTGTGTATAGTATAGAGTATATAGTGTGGTGTGTATAGTATAGAGTATATAGTGCGATGTGTATAGTATAGAGTATATAGTGCGGTGTGTATAGTATAGAGTATATAGTGCGATGTGTATAGAGTATATAGTGCGATGTGTATAGTATAGAGTATATAGTGCGGTGTGTATAGTATAGAGTATATAGTGTGGTGTGTATAGTATAGAGTATATAGTGCGATGTGTATAGTATAGAGTATATAGTGCGATGTGTATAGTATAGAGTATATAGTGCGATGTGTATAGTATAGAGTATATAGTGCGGTGTGTATAGTATAGAGTATATAGTGCGATGTGTATAGTATAGAGTATATCGTGCGATGTGTATAGTATAGAGTATATAGTGCGATGTGTATAACCCTTATGCGATTTTCGCTGTGTATATAGGCCTATATTATAGACACATCGTCTAAACCAGAGCTTACAACTCTTATCAGTCTATATTAATGACAGTCGACTGTAGTTATGCGCTGTGTGTTTCCTGGTCAGACCTTCATAATCCACACAACAACTGATAAACAACTGATAATCAAATGATAATCAACTGATAATCACAGAAGTTTCTAACTGGCAGAGAATAGCTCTAAAACCTAAACGTACAGAGTAACAGTTTTGTTCATTGTGAATTTCGGCCTAGTCTTTAACATAGTACAAGATAGGATTAAAATATGGCAGGTAAGTATTATTATTATTATTTGACTAAGATTCGAGATTGAAAAATAATGATAAGCATAAAAATACTCGTTTAAACCAATCATTTTTTCAGATACGGACATGAGGCAGCTTTCTGATTCTAAAGGTTCAAGTAATATACTTTGGTTGTGAACGAGCAGTTATGCTGTTCCCTTTCAGGATTTAAAGTATGGTCATGCAGTCATGCTGCATTTCTTAGTTCTCTGCTGACTATATTTAGTACTTGATATTTCCTCTCAGTAGGGTGCAATATAGATGGTATACAACTTGTAGCTTTTACGTTTCATGTTACATATTTTACCAGGGTTAAATAAATAAAACCACAAGACTATGTCTGACCACCTACAGTTACAATTTAATCAGCAGACACAATGCGGGCTTTTGACTGCCAAAGTACGGTCATATAAGTTTTCATATTATAAATTGAATTGTAGAATTTTTATTCACCTTTTATGCCATTTCAAATCAAGAGGCCACAATGCTGAAGGAGATAGTTGAAGTACCATTCCAGCCCCAACATGGCTGTGAATAGATACACTTTTCAGATTCAAGGAAATGTCAAACAGACTTGGTTTATAAGAATCTGTCTGAGGCAAAGGCTTTTGCTTAGACTGCCTGCTATGAATAGCTCAGTGCAAAGAAAATTGGAAATAATTAATAACCTTGAATTACTGCCTGTTTTTAGTCGAGCTCGTACGTGTATACACTGTATAACGTTGATGAAGCTCTGTTTATTGCTTCCATAGACTACGAATAGAATTTGCTAACAAATTATATTCGTAGTCTATAAGAGTAGACGTTTTCAAAAAAATCAGTCACTCCAAGGGTTATTATTTATTGGAATAAAAGTCCGTTACAAGACCTAAAATTTAGTTTTTTGTTTTATAATAATAACAATGATTTTGATGATTCTCCTAAATCCCAATTCTATCTTAAGACTTATCAGACTATAGCGTCATATGTCGGTGTTATCCTATCGGCGATTGTTCGTCAACTATTTGCACTGTAAACCGATGACATCGTCGAGGCAAGGCAGGTATCTCGGGAAAGGTTGCAGCTGTCAAACTTTCCGATAGTTCGCCGAGCGTCAATAGCAGATTGTGCAATGTGGACACTTCATCGATGATGGTTTGCTGTCACAGATTGCTTGATATATATTTTTTGGCGTGACAGTTGCTGCGGGACTAGTATTTTATCGTTTTTGTGACCGCTGATGTGAATGCGCAAGGGTTTGTGATAGAGTGAACAATGTTATCACAGATGATCGCCCATGTACTGTGTGATTACCACCGACACACAGATATATAGGGAACCCACCTTTAGACAGACCTCATTGTTACCGTTAAAACCTGTGGTACAATGTGGTAAAATTATGTCTGCAAACATATTCTTGTATATTATATATTAAAAGAAGGCAGTTCAAATGCTAATAAATTTAGTTTTCAAAGTTGAAAATGAAGTGCTTGTTACAATTTGGTTGTGAGTTGGGTGTTTCACCAGAAGATCTCCTTTATCGTTGGCATGAGCAATGACCTACTAAAATGTTTCAAATTAGTATGTATAGTTGTTTGCTACATCAGGCTTGTTGCCAAGTCATAAGGCTGAATAGCCTTGTAAGGAGCAAGCAGTTCACTGTTCTTTCTCTCTATAAGGCTGCTGCAAGAGCATTCAGCTTTTCTGTATTATCAATTTCCAACGGTTATTGCCCTTATTGCAGACATCTCACATCTCGGGGCGACATCATTAGTGCCCGCTCCTCTGCATCCAGTATTAGTAGTTGCGAGGAGACAACTCCGCGTAAGCTTTCACTCAATTGTCTGAGCAGGCAGTTCCAGTCGCCATCTGATAATGACCTATCTGCATCTAGTGAGCACCTGGTGAGCTTTGCGTCTCTTCTAAATGCTCATTGTGACCTTGTTCATTAACACTGTGTGTCCATGCTTCGAATTGGTTCGGAGTTGCTTCCATTCCGAGTCATAGAAATGGTATAATCCAAATGCCTTTGACGCTTAAATTTTATTTCACTAAATTTTTGCGAAAGCATTCGCTGTGATCAAGTAAGTCTACTTTACCAAGTTTTGTTTTGAGGGATGCATCATGAATCTTGGAAAGATGTATATATATATATATATATATATATATAGCCTATGGTAACTCGGAATCGTTGAAATGATAGGGTGTGTATTCGTTTGCAATGAGCAACTAGGAACTAATTTGAAGCATGGGAACACAGTGTAAGTGTGTTTTTATACTATTCTTCAGTTTGTCTTTTATGTCAGTATTTCAGCACCATGAAAGGCTCTCATCCATCAGAACAGTACTCGCCCATCTCATTGCGTGTAGCTAATTAGGCAATAGGTTAATCATATGGTGCACTGTCAGCTATTCCGAGCACTGCCCTCCGCCTCGATTGCTTACATTTGCTCTTAACTTTTCTCCGAGTCACTGATCAGCCGCTGCCAGTCACTGATCAGCCGCTGCCAGTCACTGATCAGCCGCTGCCAGTCACTGATCAGCCGCTGCCAGTCACTGATCAGCCGCTGCCAGTCACTGATCAGCCGCTGCCAGTCACTGATCAGCCGCTGTCAGTCACTGATCAGCCGCTGCCAGTCACTGATCAGCCGCTGCCAGTCACTGATCAGCCGCTGCCAGTCACTGATCAGCCGCTGCCAGTCACTGATCAGCCGCTGCCAGTCACTCTGCAGTTAATGCTTACAGTGCTCTTGAAGATGAACTTGCACAAAATCTTGGTAGATTTTATTAAGAAGTAGCGATATTTTTGTAATTTTTGCGATTTTGTTTATTTTTGAATTAATCCGACTGCTTCGATGTTTTGAGATTAAAATCAACAAAACTTATTCGAGGCTAAAATGCTCAGATCAAGCGAAAGTGTGATTATTTTTATAGTTGTAAAGAAACTGACAGAATAGAGACACGGAATGCTGTAAATTGAACGTAATAGCCGATATCAACTTTTGCAACGATAACAACTTGTGACGCCATTTTGCACATATTTTTCTTCTGAGTATTTTAACTATGATAAAGTTTTGTCGACTTTAATCTTAAACCATCCCCGCAGTCAGATCACCTCAAACATCAAAAATAATCACAAATGGTAGAAAAATTTAGATACTTTTTAATAAAATTCACTTAAATTTGGTGCAAGTTCATCTTCATCTTTTTGCTAATCATTACAGTGTCACAAAAGGAAGTCAGACCTAGAAAGGGAGTTGTCATCACCTGGCAAGAGAGTTAGAGGAATGTCCGACTCTAATGCCAGCCTTTTATTGCATATGCAGTCATTCCAGAGTCCCACAAGTTACGGACACATCCCAGTTTCTCCACAAACTCCTTCTAAGTAAGCCATGTGTTAGGTTGCTATGTTTTCATCAACAAGGTAGCATGTAGGTGGCATTAAACTGAATGAGGTCTGAAAAGCCATACATTAGGCTGGTGTAGACGCTGGCTAGATAAACCTGTACTAGGTACATAGCTGTAAGTCTCATCCGTGTCAGCATTCAGCACGATGATGGAGGTTTGTGGGCAGCGAAGTTTGAAGTAAGAGTTGTTTTTCCTTGGATATTTGTTTGAAGAAGGCCATAACTGCTCATACTATTGTAACTTAGGCATATTTAGGCATATTTAATACTTTACAATTGTAGGTGACAATAAAATGGAGTTCAAAGATATGCTCCATTAATTACATGTAAAATGATCTAAAAAAACAAGTGTATGAAGTAGTTGAACGAACGCTATTGGTCTAGCCTGTCTTGACAAACTGTTGTTTTTGCGGAATTGTCACCCGTCGAGCGGGGCGAGCAAAACAACAGCTTGTCACGATAGGCACTGCACCTGATGCATCAGCTGCACTGAAAGGGAGTTGTTCTCTTCCGTCTATGCGACTTGGCTGCGATGTTATGTCGGTCGCTTCATTGGTAATCATAACGGATTTAGCGCAAAAATTTATGTAGAACAAAATAAAACAAAAAGTTTAACCAGAGACCCGTCTCTGCGGTAAACTTTAGTAGAGCTTCAGAACTTAGGCAACAACAGCGACTAAACATGGTGTTATTTGTGCGCTCAGTCAGTTTTATTTCTATTTTTGTATCAGTCAGTTTTATTTCTATTTTTGTATCAGTCAGTTTTATTTCTATTTTTGTATCAGTCAGTTTTATTTGTTCTTATTGATTTTATTTTTGATTTATTTTATTCTAAAGTTTTACTAAAGTTTACCACACAGACTGGTCTCTGGTTAACCGCTTTTATTTTATTTTTTCTACATAAATTTTTGCGCTAAATTCGTTATGATTACCAATGGAGCGACCGACATAACATCGCATAGACGGAAGAGAACAACTCCCTTTCAGTGCAGCTGATGCATCAGATGCAGTGTGTATTGTGACAAGCTGTTGTTTTGCTCGCTCCCGCCCGCTTTGCCACTCCCGCCCGCCGGGAGACAACTTTGCAAAATCAACAGTTTGTCAAGACAGGCTTACTATTGGTCATAAGGAAGATAAATGGTTGTGCAGTAATCCTTTGCTAATTCTCTCTCATATTTCACAGCTTCTGTACATCACAAATTTTTCAATAGTCGCAGCTTGATTGTACGAGACAAGGAGTGAGGTCATGAAATCAACATAAATTCAAGAATAGCTTGAACAAACGACAATATCAGCCATTAGCTTAAGAACTTGTTAACTTTACAATAAGATTCACGAAACAAACCTTTCTGGACTAGCTTGTCATTTTCTCATGCTTACATAAATGAAGGTTATGTATTAGCTTGTTTTAATTATTCGTAATTAGCTATGTATATATTCTAGTAGTGTAATGTATCCATAGAGGCAATTAGCTATGTATATATTCTAGTAATATAATGTACCCTAGGTCACTTATATTTCGCTAGTATTTAGTTTCGTGAGTAGCCCACAGAGTAAAATTTCGCTGCAACTTAATTTCGCAGCTCTGATGAGTGCGAAAATATAGTGATGTGAAAATAAATACAGTGGAACAAACAAATTAGATTCCTCAGGTCCGGTCCTCTAGTAAAAAAAGTTTTTATATTTGCGACTAGTTTGTATTTGTAACCCGCAGGTATAAATGTATGGCAGAAATCGATAATTCAACGTGATCGCTTGCTGCCATTTGTGTCTTGGACTATCAATGACGTCTCGGTCCTTTCCGTCCTGACCAATATGGTACCAATATTAGATCTCAAGTATTTATAGCAAGCGATGGCCATGGCACGTTTTGAGTTCACAATATTTCAAATTAAACAAAAATCAAATACAGTAAATGTCTCATAAAAAAGAAAATAGATAACAACCAACATCACAACCAGAATTGTATAACGTGGTTGGACCTGGTGAGGGTTGTTATCGTTTTTGGTTGGCAGTAAAATTCATCACTACAATAAGTATTATTTAATTGTATGACTTCACCTACCAGACTTTCATCTTCATCAGTTACCAATTCGGTGACTAAACTGATATCATCATCTTCTTCGTTTGCCTTGGCTTTTCCAAAAAAACTAGTTATCTTAATTTGCTTTGCCATGCTGCTCATTCGGTGTATTAACGAATTTACTAGAAATTTCCCAATGAGCTCAATCATACACAAAATTATCTGCATTTCTAATATCACGATTTTGTTGTGGATATCAATGAACTACAGGGCCGTATTCCCTTAGACAGCTGGCCGGCTAAGACGCCCCAACTTTTTAGGAATTTCATAGTCCAACGGCTATAGAAAGGTTTTTATCGCTGTAGAATATCACTTTATTCGAAGCCATAGATACAAACATCAACTTTTAGTAGTTCTTAGGCGTCATTATTATCTTCATCAGCGGCAAAATATTCTTGTTAACGACTTTTATAAAGGTTTGCAAAATATCAAGTTTTAGCAAACATCTGCTTGCCCATATCCTACTTAATGAACTTGAAATAAAATCGGCAAAAATGATATTTGTTAAAACGCTTAAAAGAAAAAGATGTCTTCTTTCTGAGCTTTTTAACTGCATACAAGTTTTGCCTGTTTTAATTTTAAAACGTTTTGTCAGTCACATCAGCTAAAACAAAGCAAATCTCAAAAAATAGAAAAATGTTGATACATGCCAATAAATTTTTTAAAACTTCACGTGAGAGGCCCGGCTGAGGCCCTACATAAGAGAAACCTGTTGGGAGCTTACAGCACCCCCCCTCCTCCTCCACACCCCAGATGTTCATAACTAGTCGTCTAACATTAGCCCCCCAACTTGCAACCAGTGAATACAGGCCTGTGTAGAACATAGCTATTTAATTTCGAATTTTCGCTAGTTCGTTATGATAGTTTAGTTTCGCGCATGAATTTTTCGCGTGATGATGACTCCGCGAAAACGCGAAAGTTAGATGCCGCGAATACTTAAGTGTCCTAGGGTACCCACAGAGGTAATTAGCTCTGTATACATTCTAATACTATAATGTATCCATAGAGGTAATTAGCTCTGTATATATTCTAGTAGTATAATGTATCCATTGAGGTAATTAGCTCTGTATATATTCTAATAGTATAATGTATCCATAGAGGTAATTAGCTCTGTATATATTCTAGTAGTATAATGTATTCATAGAGGTAATTAGCTCTGTATGTATTCTAGCAGTATAATGTATCCATAGAGGTAATTAGCTCTGTATATATTCTAGTAATATAACATATCCATAGAGGTAATTAGCCTTTTATGTAATCTAGTAATAAAATATATCCATAGAAGTAATTAGATCTGTATGTATTCTAGTAATATAATGTATCCATAGAGCTCTGTAATATGTCCTGTCTAACCATAGGATTAGTAAAGTTTTTATTTCCTGTCCATATGATGATGGCCTGGTTGCTCTATAAGTCCTCGGCTACATTCATTCATTAGCTAGTAAGTCATGAAAGCTACATTGGGTAAAAGCAGTAATTTAAAGTTGCCTGTTTAGGAGGAGGAGTTCTTGTAAGGGTAGAGTGCCTAAGAATCTTGAGATGTGGCTGCAGATGTTCATGTCTTGGGACGGAGCAGAGAAAACACAGGCTTTGAATCAGCTTATAGACTCTTGCGACGCGCCTCACGTGCGACACATTATGGCCATCATAGAGCCTCAGTTTCAGCGAGACTTCATCTCGTTGCTCCCCAAGGAGGTATATGTGTAGATTTTAGACTGTTTGGGCCCATTCGTAACACTGATGGATTTGTTGTACCATTCCTTGTATCCGTCGCACTCTCTCTGCTAGTTAACCATGCTTCTAGTAATACCGAAGGGTGATAGTGGTTCATGCATTAGTATTTTATAAAAGCAGCCTTTTTATTACTATCTCGTTAGTAAATTATATTCGTGTTTGGTAATGTCGGTGCTGATCATGTATTGAAAAGGACAAAATATATTTTACGTTGGGAATCCTGAGCTTGCTAGTAGTATGTCATACCGTGTTGTTCCCTGCAGTGAAACACTCGATGTGTGTGTGTTACAGTTAGCGCTGTACGTGCTCTCATTTCTCACGCCAAAGGATCTGTTGAGGGCAGGACAAACCTGCCAGTACTGGAGGATGCTGACGGAGGATACGTTACTTTGGAGAGCCAAGTGCAAGGAGAGTGGCGCTGACCTAGGTTAATATGTCATGTTATTCTAAGTCACTTCTAAACCGTTCGCTGTTCTTTTGTATAAAATAGTCAGGTTGCGCTAGTGTCTCCATGGCTAGCAAAGATATTTACCTCTTAGACTGTGTCTTGGACTTATCGATTGACGACCCAGTTAGAAAATTTTTTGTATATTATTCCTTTCAAAGTTTTAATAAGGAAGGGGGACATAACTTCAATGACGCCGTAATTTACACCTGACCTTGATGACGCAAAGTCAATACATGGCGTGAAAACATTTATTCGATCTACATCGGCATGTTAATCCAGCATCATAACAATTAGCATCGAGACGCTATCATATGCGAAATCTTCATGCAGGATTAGTTATTGAGGCAAAGCAGGGGTTTGTCACTCGGTTCCTCGCAGCTACTATCAGCGCTGACTGTAGAGGCATTGTGTTTATTTGCAGGACTGATGTACAAGACCTTACCTCTTCTCCAATCTTCTAGCTCAGCATCGTCCAACATGACCACGAATGATGCCGCACCTGTTATGTTCGATGATACAGAAACGGATGAGAACATAGACTGGAAGTCTATATACCTCCGAGCGCATACAATAGAGCACCACTGGAGGTGTGGGGAGGTAAAACCTCCAAAGGTGAGTTTCCCTGTTTGCCCTCTGGTTGTTTGAAATACACAACTGTTGTCTAAAAATCATAGTATTTCAGTCTATTAAAAAGGCTCTTTTTTCTCCTTGCTGTTTAATTAGAGCTTGACGATTTCAAAAAATGACAAGATGATTTGATATTGCAAGATCAAAGCGCGATATATCACGAATCGTTCATTTATAGAAGAATCGCGATATAATTATGTAATATGTTAATATTTGTTTGTAGATTTTAAAATTGAAAACTTTAAAAAATTAATTTCAAGAAGGCCTGTGTAAGTTGAAGGCCATGGAATAAGCTTATTATAAGACTAGAAGGCCTGTGTGTTTTAGTTCCAGTATCCCTCACTCTGAAAATTGTCAAGTGTGAGATAGATTGCTATTGCACGGTTATAGCTTTTACGGTTGGCCGAATCTCTTTAAATGTTGGCGATTTTCGAATTGTCTACCTTCAAAATCGCCAGCAAACAATCAAATCACCATATCACGAAGCGCTAGTATTAATGCAGTCATTGATTTGTTGGAGAAAAATGTTAAGCTGTTAGATGAGATCCACTCTAACAACTACTTCAAAGCTGCCATAAAATATCACGCAGTACTTCCTGCAGAGAGATAATTTTTTGGATTTGTCTTCTCTTCACCGATAATTTTGGTTCATTGCCATTGCACAGCCTACTTTGACTAAGTTTCATTGTTATAGATCCTGAGAGGACATGATGATCATGTGATAACCTGTTTAGAGTTTTCAGGCAACAGGATAGTCAGCGGATCAGATGACAACACTCTCAAGGTTTGGGACGTGGAGACCGCTCAGGTGAGTCCTTAGTTTTACCACTGATTACCATAGCAGTTAATAAACAATTCTGGTCAAGTGAAAAGGTTGTTTGATTGAAACCACCTTTCCACTTGACAAACTTATTAGCAAGGTGTTAGCTAGTAAGTTTAAGTTAGTCCATATCAGTTCCTAAGTTGAGTGTAACTTGTCTGGTTGCTGACTCTAGTTTTTATCACTCTACGCAATATATACATATGTATTACTTTATTGATATTACTTTATTGACAATAATTTCATTTCAAATAAGAAAAAATTTCAAGTCATGCCATACAACCATAATAAACCAAAATACAGTTAGCCACTAAAATCAAATAAACAGTTTGACAAAAAGTGTTTTAAATGCCATTCTCTGTTAAGAGAATGGGTATTAGGTGGAAGGTTGTTAAAGCAGCTAGTAATAATATTTTCAAAATAATTATTAGATATTGTATGCAGTTTGTTCATATCACATAAGTTGAAATTAGTTGACCTGTGAAAAAGAAGATTTCTAAAAATACTATATTTCATTCTGAAGGTTGTCGTTGGTAAGGAGCATGCATGATGTATAAACAGTAGCTATTACAAGCTGGTAGTTGTAGAGAGACATTCAGTGAATTGATTTCGTAGGAATATCAAGCAGTTATAGCATAGTTGATGTAGGGTTGGTAATAATACCGATGACAGGAGACAAGTAGTTGTCTTGCCTAGCAACAATAGAGGAGTTGTGTAACAGCAACAGCAGGTTAAAGGGATATCAACCTTGGGAGTTGTTTATCCATTCTCTGTTTCATTTTATTTTAACTGTTAAGCTTTAGATCAAATGTTTTATATCGGAGTAAAGATAAATTTGTTAAATTGAACACAAGATAAACTCGTTTAAATTAAAATATTTTGTTCTTTCGATTGGCAAGTCTACCAACATTGATGTTGAACCTTACAAGAGCTCATGCAATGACCTTATTTATTACTTCCTGCATCTCAATAAACTGTCAATGCTCGGCCACTGTCAGTCTAGTCATGATCAATACCACTGGCTATCTATTGGAGAGGGTCATAATATAGTGTGGGTCTGTTATCTATCATTTATTCCTGCAGTGCCTGCGCACTCTTGTTGGGCATACCGGGGGAGTCTGGTCATCACAGATGAGGGACAACATAGTAATAAGTGGTTCAACTGACAGAACGTTGCGTGTTTGGGACACAGAAACAGGTGAATGTATGCATACACTGCATGGCCACACGTCGACAGTCCGATGCATGCACCTCCATAAGAACATGTGAGCCTCTAATATCTTCCTCATCAGCTTCTCCCATGTGCACCTCAACTCTTATTAGTGCCCGGCTTTTGAAATGGAATGTTCTAGGAGTTTAGCTGCTGAACCAGTCAGACGCTACTATATCCTTGTTCATGTAGCATCTACTTATTGATAACAGCTTCATAATATTGTAGAGTGGTGTCCGGGTCTCGGGACGCTACATTACGTATGTGGGACATCAGCAATGGCGAGTGCGTACATGTGCTCATCGGGCACGTTGCGGCTGTACGCTGCGTGCAGTATGATGGAAAGAAGGTTGGTAGTCGCAGTGTTCTCTTTCTTGGATTATCAAATATCGGTGACCTTTACGGTTTTTCTGTATTTAATTGTTGTTTATGCTAAAATTCGCTGTCAATTTATGAATTGAATAAATTGTTGTACCTGTTTAGGATTATTTTAGTTGGTCCCGCAGTAGTCTTGAAAAGACTTGCTGGATGCTTGAAGAAGTCGAACCACTGCACCAAATTGATAACAGTATTTCTATTTTGTAACGTGTGTGACTTGTTTTATCTTCAGGTCTAACAAAGTGTTCTAGAAAGTTCCTCTTCAACTCATATATGAAGCTCTTGCTAGTTTATTATCTGGTCATAAAGTCTGAATTGTGGCTAGTATTTACTGATTAACCCGTCTGTTTACCATGTCGACTTTGTCTCTCAGTTTAATTGTGCTAGTAAATTGTTCAGGTTGTGAGTGGAGCCTATGACTATACAGTAAGAGTGTGGGATCCGATCACCCAAGCCTGCATTCATATATTGCAAGGTCATACAAATAGAGTCTACTCTCTCCAGGTTTGTACATTGTGTTCTCACTGACAATTACCAAAACTTGGCTAGCGAAAGGCGAAGAATGTTCCCTGCTGAAAAGCTGTAGTCTCACTGATTAAAAATTGATATAAAAATTCAATTCGGCACTTTTGCTAATTTTTAACATGTTATCCAGATACTCATTGCTCAAAAGGTATGACAACTACCGATCTTTTTTGTAACTGATTTTCTTTTGCTAAAGAACTTCAACCATTGAGAGCGGTCTCTTTTATCTCTTTCAGTTTGATGGCAAGCACATTGTCAGTGGGTCTCTAGACACATCCATCAGAGTATGGGATGTAGACAGCGGCACATGTCTTCACACCCTTACAGGTCATCAGAGTCTCACGAGCGGCATGGAGATACAAGATGGCCTTCTTGTGTCTGGCAATGCTGATTCCACTGTCAAAGTTTGGGATATAAACACAGGCACATGTCTTCAGACGCTAACAGGTAAAACTCTTAAATAATGCTTACTAGCGTCTGCATAGAGCTGTTCATTATGTTGCATAGTCTGTATAGAGCATATGAGTTACTGTTGGTCTGCTCTATTATTATTAGTTATTATTATTGGTGAACTGCAGGATGATTATCGTATTTTCCACCCATTAAGTTGCACCGAAGTAAAGGTCATGCCAGCCATGAAATGCATCGTAAAAATATATATACATTGCTCTAGAGTATACATCAACTTTTTTGGGGTAATTTATTTGATAAAATCCAACACCAAGAACAGACATGTTATTTAAAATTTAGACGATGGTCAGTTTAACATAGAATAAATTCCTGGTATGTTAACATAACATGTTAACATACCACAACTGTTAACATATTATGTTAACATAACATGTTAAGAGTTATTCTAATAACTATATCATAGATAACACACTAAAGAAGTTTATTAATTATTACTGGTACACCAGTAATAATACATTAATAACTTCTCACATAAGCAACTCCAGATTGTAAGGCACATCCTTGGCCAAACGATGAAAATAACTGTGACTTGTGGTCCGGAAGTACAGCAGATACACATGGCCAACAGAATTCATTCTACAATGTCTTTAATACTACTTTACGAGCTATTATGGCAAGAAGTTCTTGTAAATCTGTTTGATCACACTACAGCATCGCAGAGAACAACACATTTGGTATACGAGTTTGAGTAGACTGCACTACCAGAATTTTGAATGCTGTGATAGTGATGAACAATATTATAATTACAGTCGGGCACTCCCTACATATTTATTTATTCTGAGGCCCACTTGGTCACTTGGTATGTTAAAGTCTTCATATGTAGGTTCATATACACCTATGGGAATACATGTAATTTGTTTCAAACCTACAGTGAGCTTTTAACAATTTTTGCAGATACTTACACGTTGCTATAAATAGATGTATTGCAGCGAGTTGTTAAAAATAGATTATCAAACGAATAAAAGGAAAGGTAGGAATGAAAGTGCTAGAGACAGAATGCTGGAGACAGTGCAGGGTTGGGGAGATAATAAAAATATAATGTGTAACTTACTCTGGTTTATAGTAAAAGTTTCAACTATCATAGGTTCTTTTTTATTATTTTTTGCTGTTTTGTTTTCTCTTTGATTTTCCCCTTAATTGTCTTCATTTTACTTATGAAATTGAGATGTTTCAAAAAGCTTGTAACGTCGTTTGTTGAACATCATTTCTGATGTTGAGTCAAACGATAGCTTGAATTTCACATCATAATTTGGCAGTTCGTATTTTCATTATTGTATGTAGAAGCAAGACTGTATGTTGGTCATTGTAAATGTTATTTTGTGCAGCAAGATGCATAGGTTGATGGCTGGTTGCATCACTGATTGAGAAAAAGGTCTTATTAGTTATCACGCTTTATTTTAGGCACACACAAACACCAGGGGGCTGTCACTTGTTTGCAATTCACACGCAAGTTTGTGGTTACATCCTCCGATGATGGAACAGTAAAATTATGGTCCTTACAAACCGGGGAGTTCATACGAAATTTAGTTTCTCTGGAGAGCAGCGGCTCGGGGGGCGTCGTCTGGAGGGTCAAGGCTGACAACACTCTTCTCGTCTGCGCGTCAGGTAGCCGGAATGGAACCGAGGACACAAAATTAATAGTATTAGACTTTGGGCTAAAGGAAAGCCAACAGGAGTTGTTAGCGGATGGCCAACTCTCAGCCTCTCACTACAGACTTGACTTAGATTCACATTCCTGATAACAGCCTTTGACGTAGCACCAACATTTTGCATGACGGTTATAGCTCTATTTATTGAATATCCACTGAGCAGGAGTTTACCGACCTACAGAATTTTATAGCTTTAACAATTCTGTATAATAGCCTACCTAGGTTTTCGATACATTTAATGTTGAATATTCCTTCTTGAGTCTGTCTTATAAAACTGGTGCTAGCATTTGTATACGGATATGACAACTCCTATATGCATTCTTGCTGAATCCTCATCCTGCCTTGGAGAGCATAATATTCCCGTTTTTCATGAAAAATAGGTTAGTGACTTCTACACTTTAGGCTTATTCTTCATGAAACATTACGATATTTTATAAACATGCCAGTGTTGTGTTACAGAGCAAAATCACTCTTTGATTCTCCTTTAAGGCAGATGATCAGCCAGCTTCAATCTTTTATTCAAAATAGGTGACATGGAATGTTTTAGTTTTTTGTACAAAACCCATTTTACCATTCACTGTTGTTTAGTTTCAATAAACTGACCATTTGTATGTTTAGATCTGATAGCAATATGTGTAATAGCCAAGCCATGCTGCACTCGATATGGGTTATGTTATATCCTAAGGAGCCAGGCCTTGCTGCACTCGATATGGGTTATGTTATATCCTAAAGAGCTAGGCGATGCTGCTCTCGATATGGGTTATGTTATATCCTAAGGAGCCAGGCCATGCTGCACTCGATATGGCTTATGTTATATCCTAAGGAGCCAGGCCATGTTGCACTCGAAATGGGTTATGTTATATACTAAGGAGCCGGGCCATGCTGCACTCGAAATGGCTTATGTTATATCCTAAGGAGCCAGGCCATGCTGCACTCGATATGGGTTATGTTATATCCTAAGGAGCCGGGCCTTCTGCACTCGATATGGCTTATGTTATATCCTAAGGAGCCGGGCCTTCTGCACTCGATATGGCTTATGTTATATCCTAAGGAGCCGGGCCTTGCTGCACTCGATATGGCTTATGTTATATCCTAAGGAGCCAGGCCATGCTGCACTCGAAATGGCTTATGTTATATCCTAAGGAGCCGGGCCATGCTGCACTCGATATGGGTTATGTTATATCCTAAGGAGCAAGGCCATGCTGCACTCGATATGGGTTATGTTATATCCTAAGGAGCCAGGCCATGCTGCACTCGATATGGGTTATGTTATATCCTAAGGAGCCAGGCCATGCTGCACTCGATATGGGTTATGTTATATCCTAAGGAATGTCCAAACCAAAACGGCATAAGATTAAAAGCAAACATGTAGCAAACATTTTGAAGGGGTGACTAAATACTAATAGGCGATTGGTTGACCTCCATACATACTGTAGAGTTTACTAAATACAAATAGATTATAGTCGTCCTTGAGAAATTTAGGAGGGGTTGCGGAAGGCACATTTATGTGCGTCATGAACTTTCCACAAGGAATGGGATTAGAGATTATGCAACGCAAGTAGGTCATGAACTTCCCAAAGGAATGTGGTATGGGATTACAGAAGGCAAGCAGATCATAGACTTATCAAAGGAATATGGTACTGGGTTACAGAAGGCAAGCAGGTCATGAACTTTCCAAAGGAATGTGGTATGGGATTACAGAAGGCAAGCAGGTCATAGACTTATCAAAGGAATATGGTACAGGGTTACTGAAGGCAAGCAGGTCATGAACTTTCCAAAGGAATATGGTATGGGATTACAGAAGGCAAGCAGGTCATGAACTTTCCAAAGGAATATGGTATGGGATTACAGAAGGCAAGCAGGTCATGAATTTTCCAAAGGAATGTGGTATGGGATTACAGAAGGCAAGCATGTCATAGACTTATCAAAGGAATATGGTATTGGATTACAGAAGGCAAGCAGGTCATGAACTTTCCAAAGGAATGTGGTATGGGATTACAGAAGGCAAGCAGGTCATGAACTTTCCAAAGGAATATGGTATGGGATTACAGAAGGCAAGCAGGTCATGAACTTTTCAAAGGAATGTGGTATGGGATTACAGAAGGCAAGCATGTCATAGACTTATCAAAGGAATATGGTATTGGATTACAGAAGGCAAGCAGGTCATGAACTTTCCAAAGGAATATGGTATGGGATTACAGAAGGCAAGCAGGTCATGAACTTTTCAAAGGAATGTGGTATGGGATTACAGAAGGCAAGCATGTCATAGACTTATCAAAGGAATATGGTATTGGATTACAGAAGGCAAGCAGGTCATGAACTTTCCAAAGGAATATGGTATGGGATTACAGAAGGCAAGCAGGTCATGAACTTTCCAAAGGAATATGGTATTGGATTACAGAAGGCAAGCAGGTCATAGACTTATCAAAGGAATATGGTATGGGATTACAGAAGGCAAGCAGGTCATGAACTTTCCAAAGGAATATGGTATGGGATTACAGAACGCAAGCAGATCATAGACTTCCCAAAGGAATATGGTATGGGATTACAGAAGGCAAGCAGGTCATGAACGTTCCAAAGGAATATGGTACGGGATTACAGAAGGCAAGCAGATCATAGACTTCCCGAAGGAATATGGTATGGGATTACAGAAGGCAAGCAGGTCATGAACTTTCCAAAGGAATATGGTATTGGATTACAGAAGGCAAGCAGGTCATAGACTTATCAAAGGAATATGGTACGGGATTACAGAAGGCAAGCAGATCATAGACTTCCCAAAAGAATATGGTATGGGATTACAGAAGGCAAGCAGATCATAGACTTCCCAAAGGAATATGGTATGGGATTACAGAAGGCAAGCAGGTCATAGACTTTCCGAAGGATTATGGTATGGGATTACAGAAGGCAAGCAGATCATAGACTTATCAAATGAATATGGTACGGGATTACAGAAGGCAAGCAGGATATGAACTTCTCAAAGGAATATGGTATGGGATTACAGAAGGCAAGCAGATCATAGACTTATCAAATGAATATGGTACAGGATTACAGAAGGCAAGCAGGTCATGAACTTTCCAAAGGAATATGGTATGGAATTACAGAAGGCAAGCAGGTCATGAACTTTCCAAAGGATTATGGTATTGGATTACAGAAGGCAAGCAGGTCATAGACTTATCAAAGGAATATGGTATGGGATTACAGAAGGCAAGCAGGTCATGAACTTTCCAAAGGAATATGGTATGGGATTACAGAAGGCAAGCAGATCATAGACTTCCCAAAAGAATATGGTATGGGATTACAGAAGGCAAGCCAATCATAAACTTTCCAAAGGAATGTGGTACGGGATTACAGAAGGCAAGCAAGTCATGAACTTTCCAAATGAATATGGTATGGGATTACAGAAGGCAAGCAGGTCATAGACTTATCAAAGGAATATGGTACGGGATTACAGAAGGCAAGCAGGTCATGAACTTTCCAAAGGAATATGGTACGGGATTACAGAAGGCAAGCAAATCATAGACTTTCCAAAGAAATACGGTATAAGATTACAGAAGGCAAGTAGAGCATAGACTTATCAAAGGAATATGGTATGGGATTATGGAAGGCAAGCAGATCATAGACTTTCCCAAAGGAATATGGTATGGGATTACAGAAGGCAAGCAGGTCATAGACTTTCCACAGGAATATGGTATGGGATTACAGAAGGCAAGCAGGTCATGAACTTCCCAAAGGAATGTGGTATGGGATTACAGAAGGTAAGCAGGTCATGAAATTTCCAAAGGGATATGGTATTGGATTACAGAAGGCAAGCAGGTCATGAACTTCCCAAAGGAATGTGGTATGGGATTACAGAAGGTAAGCAGGTCATGAAATTTCCAAAGGGATATGGTATTGGATTACAGAAGGCAAGCAGGTCATGAACTTCCCAAAGGAATGTGGTATGGGATTACAGAAGGCAAGCAGGTCATGAACTTTCCAAAGGAATATGGTATGGGATTACAGAAGGCAAGCAGGTCATAGACTTATCAAAGGAATATGGTATGGGATCACAGAAGGCAAGTAAGTAATGAACTTCTCAAAGGAATGTGGTATGGGATTATGGAAGGCCTAGGTATAGGACTGTCCAAAGGAATTTGTAAGGTATGAAATAAAGAATGATTAATAAAAGTTTGAGCTACATAAACTGAACACACTCATAAGATCAATAATCAATACATAATAAAATATCCAAATATTTGTCGAGCATGTGCGGACAAGACGTTCCCATGATAAATAGTGGTAGATAAGCATTCTTTATTCACAGCTCAGAAAAGGATACATTGGCTGGTTTTTAAATGCCTATTACAACATGACTAAATTAAATAGTGTAATTTATGCATTCTCTTTCAGCATTCTCCAGCCTTTGTAACCGAGAGACGAGTTCCTCGGTTTCTTGCGAGGCAGGCATATATGTCATAAAAGCAGCTGTTACCTGTGAATACATCCAAAACAAGTCAGTGCATGTTGAACCTGCATACTGGATACTCAAGCTTATGCTTTCTGAGACAGCAAAATCATAGAGTTTTTGGTATTTGTATTGTACATGTAGATAGATTGGACAACTCTTAGTGTCAATGACCCACATACAGTATATAACTTGTTTACTGACCAGTTACTACTTATTGCAATGATATAAAGTGTACAGTATTATTATGATAAATAGTCAATCATGTGAACCATGTGTTCATTGTTAGTTCAAATTTTTTAGATTGTCTCACCATAGGTTTTACCATCTGATCCACACAGTGGACTATAATAATCTCGCTCACAATCTCTGATGCAGTTGTCTGTTATTGGTTTACATTCTATCGCAGAAAACAGCATGAGCACCGCAGCCAGGACTAAAAAAATCCATACAAATATCTTTTAAGTGCTACACGGTGTATCTGGTTTCACACAAAAACACCTATAAATGCTGTCAGTTGTTAAAAGCACAATAATCCAACAAAAGCACAATAATCCCTTTGTGTTAACTACTCACAAATATGTAAGAAATTGTATTTCGTGGTTCTTGTTCAATCTATTTATGAAGTTCACAAATGGACTAAAAAAACAATGCATTACCGTGGGTAATCTGTTATGAAAACTTTGTAACATCTCTCAAAAAGTTATTAGTCGTTATCCACTCTTGCGGTTGCTGGGTAGGAAGAGGCCTGTCATTTATCTATATCTTTCATATGAATGTTTGCGAGTGTGCTATGTTTTAGCTTTCACAGTAACTTTGAATTCTATTTTATTGCATTTGAAGCTTTTTAATGAAAGTTAATATAATACAAAGTATCGAAGTCGATCGCAATTCTATCAACTGACTAATGCTAAAGAATGGCTTTGAGACAGTTCAAGTCAGGATATTTTTTATTATTTATAATCAGTGCAAAAAGTGAGCGAATGAAATAAAAGAAATTAAATGGTTATGTGATGCGTTTACTTAGCAGCCCTCACCTCTCATTGGTCAGTTTAATGACTGCCAGCAATTAGGATTGAAAAGAAGAATCTCTCTAAAGAAAATAAGGTTTAAAGTTTAGATCATTTTTAAAGCATTAACCAAAATGCGTATTTGAAAATTAGTTTTCAAATTTTATCAAGAGCTTTAAAGTAGAAGTATGTTGAATTATCAAAAATAACAAATAACCCAACACTTACATGTTTGAATCAGTAAGTGGAGTTGTCTGACATTGTAAATGCACAAGCAAACTTTGATTCATAGATTATTTATTATCCATAAAATAGCTAAAGTTTACACAATGTAATGAGAGCAGACAACTCTATAATCGGACTACCGTCTTAGCTGAAATCGCTCGGCACCCACCACGAAGCCGAGTCATAAAAAGGGTGGGCCTATGCCGCCCTGAAAATACTAGTCAAGAAAAGGAGGCAAAACCCGTTTGCGCCCACTTGTGTTCACGTGTACCCATTTATAACAAGTGAAGCAAATATACTACTGATACTCAAACATATTGCGTTGTTTATTGTGCGGGCGTGGAGTTAGTAAAGGAGCCCAGCAGGCATCCTTTATAATAATAAAGTGGTACAAATTGAAAAATCTGCTGACAGACAGGCAGTGCCAGTAAAAGAGAGAGACATCTACACATAGGTTAGTCAAATTCACATGATTTCTATCCTTTACCTTACCTTTACTCTAATTGTTGGCCACGCTAAAACTTAATCAACTAAAGTAGACATTGTATTTTTCTATATGCACCTTTACTAGAGATAAAATTGTCAACACAAAATTTACAACTTATGAAGTACTAAAATCCTGCTGAACTTACATTTTAATCGCTAAAAGGTTGAAAAATTTAAATCTGTTCAGCATTTATTTGATGCTGTAATTTATCTGCTGACCCACATTGGCGCATATTAACATAAAAACCTCACGAGCCAAAAGTGTCAAAAGTCTTGATTTGTCTAATAACTTGCAGTACATACGTAGATAGAAAATTATTAATGATATCATTACGGTTTTTTATTTTCTTGCCGTATAACAACAAATCCCTTGTACTTACAATTTCTAACAATCAGAATCAGGTGAATACATTGCTCATTCTTTGTTAAACTGTTTGTTTCTTCATTAAGACATTGAGGGTATATAGTGCTTTTACTTCTCATGCAATAGTATAATAGCAGACTTACTTATGACAATCTTCATCACTGCATGTAAGAGTGATAGAGTTGAGACAAATGACAAGACACCTGCTATTCATGTGACTCAACATATGCTGTAGTTGGCAATTGATCAAGAGGCTCTTCTATTATCATTACTTTGCCAATATGCATTTAACAAAATGACACAAATAACTTCAGAAGAAAGAAATTATAGTTTTTGGTCTACACCACAGATATACATGTATGTAGGCCATCAACATCACACGGATTCAGTTCGCTCATAAGAAGTTCACTATTTGATGTTTAGTGTCAATAAAATGAAAACTGCACATTTAGTGAGCAAGTTTTGTGCACCTTAGACTACAAAAATAATTATTAATTTTATACTTGCTTACATCCACTTCAACACAAAGATAACTTCCCATAGCTGAAGCTTCTCTCAAATATGACAACAATTTACTACAGAAGTCAGCATAGGAGATCTAGTTGGAGTTACCTTCTCATACTAACGAAAACTCGTGTCACCATGTTCAGAATATTTCCAGACAACCGTAGTGGCCTTTGTTTGTGACTGAAAGAGCTGATTGGTGAGTTCTACTTGCTTATGAAGTGAGTGCGGAAGCATTGAACTTTAAAGGTGTAATAAGCTGCCATGATTTTATTACAGCAAACATTGTAACAAACAAAATAGACTATTTGATTTTTTGTCAGCATCTTCCTGATTTGGTGGCTGAAAGACGAACTCCTTTCGTGCGTGCCTGGCAGACACCGATGTCAAACATGCAGCTGTTTCCTAAAAATGTAGAAGTTGTGCTTAAGTTAGCTTGGTCTAAGCTAACATCTTAGCTTGGTATGTATATAAATTATTATGGTTGCTAGTACTAGTTTTATTATCTTTAGTATCGTTGTTATGTGTTCTGTAGCAGAACCAAGTGTCAATGTTAAGTGAGTTATTTATGAAAGCCAGATGGCTATCATTGTGCCCTTGTTAGTTATGTAGTCATACTAGCATATATTACATAGCGGTCATTAATAATGATCGCTATTAAGATCATTATTATGATAATTTTTATCATCATGTGGGAATCAAATATTTTCAGCAAAACTGCTTACTCCTTGAGTTCAAGGGAGTGTTTAATTTTACGACAAATACAATGTGTTGCTCCTTCGTCTTTTAGATTCAATACCTGAAGCTCTCTAACAAAGTTATGCTGCCTCAATTTATAAATAATTTTTCCCTACTGTATGAAAAGGCAACAATCTTTTTTTGATGATTCCAAATGTTTCATTAACAATTGAGACATCTGTTGTTCTCATATTCTATGTGTTTTTCAATTTTGTTGCAAGATAATAATACTATTGTTATTATTATTATTACAGTAAGCACTGCTGCCTATACAAAATCACTAGACTTAGACAGCGCCTTTGTTAGAATATTTACTAAACTCAATAGAGCCATTTGTTGCATGTTCATTTTGTTATTATCATTAACTTCATAATTATTGTTATTATTGACTGCATATAAAATTAGTGGCTAATTAAAACTTTATTTGTTTTTTTAAATAGCTTTCAATGTCTGTGAATGCTATGAATGTCTATGCCTTTGATGTCTATAGTCGGAATGAAAAATCTCAAGCTGTAGCAAAAGTAATCCGCAAAGGCTAGAGGCAGCTTACATGTGATAAACAGTTATTCTACAGCAATATTTCATTATCTCATGTGGGCGGCAAGCAGTTAGTAAAGTTGTATCAAGTAGGTCATACAGTCTCATTGTAATATATTGCTATTTGGTCAAAAAGTTATCATATTATGTGTTGTTCTTCCATTTATACCAATGATGAATTTGAGAAATCTTTTTGCGATGGTTCGCTGCAATACCAAAATACTCAAATAATACACATTGTACAAAAAGATTGAAAAACCATGTTTCGCTATACCATTTGGGATGACAAAGTTGCATTGCTGTATTTTATCTAATCACTTTAGAGGTCAAAGTTTGACCCCTTAAATTTGTACCAATAAAGAGGCTACTTTAAAAGTCATACAATATAAATGAGACAAATTATTATTTGTGTACTGCGGCCTTCTACAATATATCAACTATTGATAAGTGTGTCTGACACTTTCAATTTAAAAACTGTAACAATAAATATTACATCAGTTAAAAAATTACAAAATAATTCAGCAAATATTTCACTCAAGTGTGATGCAGGGGCATTTGCAGCTCGATGAGTGGCATAACGTGTACTCATTTCCTCAAAATAGTTCTGATATTGATCCATGGTTTCAACAAACATTTGCTTGTTGTGATAAAATATAATGGTACTTGGTCTGCCTTACCATAAGTCTTGTGATCCGAACCACAGATTGGGTTGTATATCTTAGAACAAGCTCGCATGCAAGGGTCAAACTCTGAAGCACATTCTGCTGTTGTAAACAGCATTACAGCCACCACCAAAACTGAAAAGGAAATCGATGTATATACTTGATAGCAAAACATCGAAAACCCCCAAAATACTGTAGTCTGCTTGACAAACAAAATATGACCAACAGTTTGCAAAAAAGGATGAAGTTTTCTTTAAAAAAAAACTGTGTTAGCATTTTGGTAAATTGCACAGAATTCAGAAATGAGCAGAAGGGTAATGTTTCTTATATAATATTCTATGATGATTGCAAATTAATTCTCGTGTAAATAATTTGCTTCTTGCAACAAGATTGTAGATTCACAGCATTAAACTGTTGATTTATACATACTTTATCTGACTCTCAGTCTTATTTCTACTACTACTAGTACTGATACTAATATTACTGTTACTACTACTACTGCTGCTGCTACTACTACTACCGCTGTTACTACTATTATTACTACTACTGCTAATACTACTACTATTACCACCACCACTACTACTACTACTTGTACAATAACTATTACTACTGATACTAATACTACTAGTACTATTACTACTGTTACAACTACTACTGATAATAATAATGCTATTATTATCACCACTACTACTACTTACTATTATAGCCAATACCTCAACTTGTACTATAACTATTGCTATTATTGATTTACTAAAATTACTGCTGCAACTAATGATGCTAATGCTACTACTACTGCTATGCTCTAACGACACTAACTATCACTAGCACTATTACTACTGTTAGTACTAACCCTACTACTATTAAAGCTGCTCCTGTCGCTGCTGCCACAGCTAATACTAAAGGTAATTATTAATATATTTGAGAACTAATTAGTTACAATACTTACAAAATTATATTCATGAAATGATCAATGATAAAACGCATATCAATACCGAGGATTAGAGGTCATATTCTAAAATTGACCTTACCAAGTATATTGCTAGGTAATGTATGTTAATTCATTGAATACTTATTATGTATGTTACCAGGCTTACCAATGTAAAGTTTCATGTCTGCTAATTGCTTGGACAGAGCTAAGGAAAATGGCCGCAGCATGCACTCTCCGCCGCATGTGAACTAGCATATGGTAAAACTAGCACGCACCATGACCATGTAGTGTAATCAATAAATTTCACCTGGAGAAATAAGGTCAAGAGCGCAAAAATCCTAAAATGAAATGGCCTCCCGTCCATGGCTGACATCCTGATGAAAAAGGCCTAATATGACCAGGACATGTGCGCAGGATGGGTCATTGGGTCATAGGTGATTACCAAGACAACTCTCATATTCACAGCTCTACAAAGGAAAGAAGAATCAGGGTAGGCTCAGACCATGATACAAAGATGTAGCAAAACGTAACATGAAGTTGAGAGAACTAGACACACATAGATGGCAAAAGAAGTTAAAAACCAAAGCTACACGGGAGTTAGTGACTAAGTCTAAACCATACAACAAAAAGAGGAGAGAGGAGAAAAGGGGGGAGAAAAAAAGGAGGGAGAAAAAAAGGAGGGGGAGGAGAATATAGGGGGGTATTAGTATATTATAACTCCTGCAATCGTTGAGAACTTTTCTTTTGCTTATATACAATGAATTTCTGTAGCTTTCCATAACATTATATTCAGAAAGCATGACACTGCACTGGCAACATAGTTCTATGTGTTTTTAGCTACAAAAATCTTTCATCTGGATGTGATGAGTCGGAAACCTTGTATAATCTTGAGAATGTGAGGTTTTGCTATAGCATGTCTGAAATCAATTAGGCATAAACTCCATATTGAACAGGACTTCCGATTCTATAATTTTTACACAGACTTGTTACAAAGCAATGATGACTGCTTCTCATTGTAGTAAATGCTTTAACCACAAACCTAGATGACAACCTTTTCAACTTGGGAGGCGCAAGACTTGCACCTGACATTTCTTTCACAGCAACACATGGTGTCAATGTAGAAAAAATGTGAGCACAATGTAGCCTATTGTATAGCCACCTGATATGTCGTGGCATCTCAACATAGACCATTTTACTAAAGACCATTTACAGCATAGACTGTGTACTACATACGCAATATCCTACATAAATCATATTTAGTATAGAGCATAATTATACCGTATAATCCATATGTAGCATTGTTCAAATATAATATAGATCATTTACTATATAGGTCAAACTCAACGTAGACTCTTTTTACTATCAATCATAACACATCACAGCTTATAAATAAACATACATGTAAATGTATATAGATATCTTCTTTCTTTGTCTTTCTTCTATATATATAAATTTGTTTGTTTGTCGTTCGTATGTCCAATTATAGCGATAAAGTTTTGGAATGAAAATGCCGATAGAATTGAACGTGAAAGCATCAGTTCTGCAAATAAGCATACGATCCGCTTGGCTACGCGGCCTCCTTGCCACACTATAGAATAACTATGCACATACTTATTATACCTGCCAGGCAGAAAAACAGAAAAAAGAAAGAAAGGCCTTGAAAGACAGACCCACGCTTCATGTTTCAGCTAGCAGACTTAAACTAATTTACTAGACAAAAATTTATTAGGAAAAAAATACATGACCAGAATTTCCCGAAATGTTATAAATGTACATATAGCATCAACTTAATTAAAGTTATAGTTCTAGTTTATTGACCCTGACCCACTGACTCAAGCATTAGTATGTTTAAAATGTCGTAACATGTTGCAACAAGTATGTTTATGATATGCCATAAATAAACCAATTATTAAATATATATTATATATACCTAAAATAAAAACTAAAACTCACATGTAAATATGTGAATTATAGATACTTACATTTATATACCATAAAAACTCTAATTAAACGCCATGGCGCTCTATCTTTCAACCCTTCTTCTCTAGTGACGGTCAATTAGAGGTGGCGTTCAAATCAAGGCTGGCATTGTATTTTTTAAATGGCTCGTTAGAATTTAGGGTAGTTTAGCCCTTTTATGGGCGAAGCGAATGTCACCTATATTTTGTCCTCTTTTTTCCAGGGAGCGATATTCAACCTTTTGGATGCAATAAATCTGCTAACTCATCTCCAACTTATCAAAGCTTTTTTAATAAATATCCATTGAGAAACCGAAAAATATCTTTACCATTTGATACCTATTGCTTGTAATTACTCTCCAATGATATTATAGCCTGCGTCCTGCGTTGCAGGTTGTTGGCATTTTCAGTTTTTTATTTCATTCTAAATTGGAAAACATTTTTACTTTATATTTACCAATGTTTTATTAAAGCTCATTGCACTCATTAATATGTTTACTACAGTATGCAGCCAAAACTAGCTTTTTATGTGCAATAGAAGAGGAGTTACGAGAATCGATCAATTGTAAGTTTAGATTACCGCAATGATGCTATCAAATAATATGCTATAAATCTGTAAATTTGTAAGTTGTATAATGATAATTGATCAAATGCTACAAATATATATTCATGAATCAGTGACATAAACAAACCGTACTTATATTACATGCAGAAATAAAAATTCACGTTTTAAAACAAAAATATTTGCATTGTTTGCTCAGATAGCTGCATTCTGATTGTTGCTTTCAATGGAACGAGCTTCTTCTGGTTGTCCAATACTTTCCACAATGTCTTCTGACATCAAATTTTTTTTGCACCGCTGAACTAGTCGATATTAGCGTCCGAACAATTTTTTGGCAGAGCAAAACGTTTACGCGTTGCATTTAGCACAAATGCAACGGGTAAAAGTTTTGCTTGTTAAACGTAATCTTTGGCCTAAAACTAGTTGTTCATGTACTATCATAAATGTAAACAGTTTTTTATATACATGTATTTCAAAGTATCAAGACGGCGTTAATTATGAAACTGCTATTAGCCTGAGACAGTTATTAATTATTTTTTGATGCTACTTTCAAAGTTTTAACGAAAAAAAACAAACAAAAAGCTTTGGAGTTGGACAACGAGAGAATTGATTGTTATTGATGTAAATGATTCATTATTAATACACTCTTCCGGACACTTCATTACTGATTACTTGGTATAATGGATTCGTAAAGATTAAAGATTGTCAAAGTGGTGTTCAAATAAAGGGGGTGTTCAATTAGAGGTTTTACAGTAAATGTAAGTACTGGTACAATAGACCAATTTAGGGCTTGTCCAACTACGTATAAAGAATTGGCTATAAAAAGCCGAAAGTTTGATGTTTGATTTCATCATGTCATCAATATTATCAATATATACATCATAATACATGTATATATCAATATATCAATATTCCTCAAAATATTACAACGTTTTTTTAGAAACTTGACCACATTTCAACCAATCTTCTAAGCCTCCTGTTATATCCCTTTTTTGTTAGGCATAGAACATTACTTGTGCAGTAAATTGTATTACTCTTATTGGATGTTATATTATTGTGACTATTGTGACTCAGTTGTGACTATTGTGGCTCAGTTGTGACTATTGTGACTCAGTTGTGACTATTGTGACTCAGTTGTGACTATTGTGGCTCAGTTGTGACTATTGTGACTCAGTTGTGACTATTGTGACTCAGTTGTGACTATTGTGACTCAGTTGTGACTATTGTGGCTCAGTTGTGACTATTGTGACTCAGTTGTGACTATTGTGACTCAGTTGTGACTATTGTGACTCAGTTGTGACTATTGTGACTCAGTTGTGACTATTGTGACTCAGTTGTGACTATTGTGACTCAGTTGTGACTATTGTGGCTCAGTTGTGACTATTGTGACTCAGTTGTGACTATTGTGACTCAGTTGTGACTATTGTGACTCAGTTGTGACTATTGTGACTCAGTTGTGACTATTGTGACTCAGTTGTGACTATTGTGACTCAGTTGTGATGCTCAGTTGTGATATCGGATGACATTAAAATTTGTTATTGTCCTCCAATATTATGAGCAGTAGGTCCAGCGATTAAAGCGATTCCTTTCAATTTTAATCAGATAGCCCATAGCTGGAGCTACTGAACTAGAGTTTTAAAACCAAATAATTTTGGCAAACTGGTAGAAGGCATGGGGCATATGCATGTCAAGTTTAAACAAAAGGTTTGGACACCGACATTCGCATGGACCAACACAAAACGTACACACACCACATCACAAAATGACAATGAGACTTATTAATAAAGATAACATATTATTATTGCCAATATCTAAAGCATAAGAATGAGTCTCATGTTCTAACTTTTCATGTAGGTATGGATTTATTTGTCATATAATCTAGCAAGTGAATACAGGTAATCGATCAGCGTATTAGCATCCTCCAACCTTTATTACTCTGAGAGAAATGCCATTCTTCTGCGCTTCACAGACAGCCTGGTCGAAGAGGCAAAGGTTTGCTGTAATTAAAGTTAGTAAAGGTAGGAAAGTTTCGCAAGCAGCAATTGAGAACAAGCTAGCCGATTGTACACTATAACAATCCTACTGATTAGACATGACAGGTAGGTTGATAGATTACATGTTCCATGTCATGATTACATCAGAATCTCTAGCCACCTTGAAAGGAGATTTAATAAGTTTCTGCAAAACCTCGCCGTGGTTTATCAGTAATTCTATTTAAATAGATTTTTTTTTAATTTTCAGTATGACGGTTACATACCTAAATTAAAATCACTGTTCATAAAATTCGTGTTTTATAATTTATAAATCCTTCAACTGCACAATAATGTGTGATTTTAGAATAACACTAACAATGAGAAACACGGATACCCTATTTTCATATTAACATAACTGTTGTTATTGTTATTTTCATTATTCAATTATTATTACTATCAATACTATTTCTTGTAAGGTATAAGTAAACATTCTTAAAGTTGAATAAGCATTTTATTTTTCATTGCTATTCTTATTAATATTTGAGCTTCTATAAATGTTGTTTGATAGTGTTTATAAGAAGATACCAATAAACCTATTATTATTATTGTGGTTATTATTTTAGTTATTACTATTTTATATATGTGCTTCAAAGTATTTTGTTATACATGTAGCTCAGATTTCTTCACTTGAAGGCATGGAGTTGTGGCACCTTGCAAAAGATCTGCTGTAACTATAACCTAGCTCCAAGTCCAGCCTTATTATTGGTACTACTGTTTTTTATGCGAAAGTATAGGAGAAAGTAGATCAGAGTATGACTAACCGTTATGCAGACACTTTAATTGCACTATTATTATTTCTATAATCATTTTTGTTTTTATAATTGAAATGGTTGGGATTATTATTTCTATTGTAAATATTGCTATTTCATGTGTTCTGTATATCATT
This sequence comes from Watersipora subatra, assembly GCF_963576615.1. Lineage (NCBI taxonomy): Eukaryota > Metazoa > Bryozoa > Gymnolaemata > Cheilostomatida > Watersiporidae > Watersipora > Watersipora subatra. Next base: position 40,336,021 of record NC_088717.1, read on the forward strand.
GCATTTGTTTTTATTTGTAACATTCTTATCGGTGTCATTAGTATTAATTCAAATGTTATAACTTTTACTCAACTTTTTATTGTTACTACCACTAATACTGTTACTACTACTACTGCTGCTACTACTACTTTTACTACTACTACTATTACTACTACTATTACTACTACTACTATTTCTACTACTACTACTATTACTACTACTATTACTACTACTATTACTACTACTACTGCTGCTACTGCTACTACTATTACTAATGCTATTACTACTACCATTATTGTTATTGTTTCTGCACATGCAAAGTTACTAGTTTGTCTGTGACTAATTAGTTTCCGCTAAACAAATAACTTGTTAACTAGCCATTCAGAATAATAAATGTTTCCTAACCCTCAACAGAGTTGAGTACTACCGGTATGTTGTTCAAGCTTGTGTGATGCTATTAGGATTCTGAGAGGTTGGTATTAACACTTTCAGATATCAAAAACTCTTACAGGCCTCTCAATGCTCATTAAACTGAGGCAGATGTTTGATCAGTGATCATTATATCTGTGCAAGGTACCACAAAACTAATTTCTGCTATGAATGTAACTGGCTCACTAGATAAAAGGTTTAAACTGACGTTATTTATTTTATTCAAAGATCAAATATTGACTCTAAAGATGTTAACTCATTTATTATCTGTCTGAGGTCTTATGAGAGCCTTACGAGAGCTTTATGAGAGCCTTATGAGAGCCTTACGAGAGCCTTACGAGAGCTTTACGAGAGCCTTACGAGAGCTTTACGAGAGCTTTACGAGATATAACATGAAATACACATGAGGCCAGAACAAGAACTTGGTGTATTTGATTATCATATCACAGTTTATCTGCTACTATGTAATCTCTTACTATCTACACTTTACATGTATGTACATTAATTAACATAAATTTTGTCTCTGTTTATGAACTACAAGAATTTTTAGCATTACCATAAAGTTTTTTATCCGTTCCACAAACAGGAAACACAGTATTCTCGCAGTTCCTCTCACAAGAGTCGGTTGTCGGTGCACTCTCTGTTAACACAGCAAACAGTAGCACGGCTGCAGCCAAAACTAGAAAGATCCAAAAATATTTGATAATAAAACAAATTTGCAGCAAAATCATCAGGTTCTGTTGCTTACCTTGAGAGGGAAGTAAAATAATTGTTGTTTGTGCTATATCGTTATGTCGCTGGTATTGAGCAAAACAGAGAAACAGATACTGTCATCAAGGTGCCAGTTTCTTCAAAATATATGAGCATAAACTTACCAGAAGCGCTTTAGTTAACAGGTAGTCAGCTTTTTCAGACTACAGGTAGTCAGCTTTCTCACACTACAGGTAGTCAGCTTTCTCAGACTACAGGTAGTCAGCTTTCTCAGACTACAGGTAGTCTGAGAAAGCTGACTACTTGTAGTCTGAGAAAGCAGTCTCAAGACTGCTTAAAAGCACATCTTTTAAGCAGTCTTGTCTGTTGCCAGCTTTCTACACCAGTTTAGACAGTTCTACTATTATTGACTGCCTTAGAGCTTACCTTCTTCAAGCGATAAAAGATTTCGTAGTCCAAGAAGATTGGCGTAATGAGCAGAAATATAATCAAGATATGGCTGGAACCATTTTTGGCTTTGAACTTCTATTGTATTGTACATTCAATTCTAATGAAAGGTTACATTTTATGTCTGTTGTTATTATTCTTTATAAATGACTCAAAATCTCTTACTCTTGCATGTCTTGAGTATTCTTAATGACTTGCTAGAACCTTAAACATTGGACTACTACGTATGTGATATTCTTGGCAACCTTTGACATAATGATAAGGTATATCAGCCCACCGGCAGGTGGGTGAGTCTGGCTACCACGACAAAACCATAGACACAACCAAAACTCTTCAACAGGAAGGAGCACATAGTACAGTATATAACAGAACAGCTGTCTCGAGAGCTGAGATCTAATATCAAAGTATATTTTGGTGTGTTATGACTGCAGCTGATCCTAAACTTTGCTATCAGTAACTGTATTTGGTCAATTTCGAGTTCTTTAGCAACATAAAGCTTTTATCCATGTAGTGTAACTGGTTAGAATACTTCAACAATGAAGTGCAATACTCACATATATGAATCTTCATGGCTTCTGGCTATGTCAGAAGAACTCAGCAAAATGGTTACATTAACCATTCATGGGAAGCAGCACATGGTAAAGTTAGTTAAGATAAGGGGTGAAATATATATAGACAAAACTTGTTTGTCTGTATCGAAGCTAAATGTATTGACCAAACATTGAATATAGATAGTCCAGCTATATAGCTTGGGTGCATGCTAAATGTACATAACCTGACCTGTTAGTTTTCAACTAGTCAGATGAGTAGACCAGAAGGAAATAGCTACATGGCTTACGTAAGCTAACTGAAAGACGGCGAGCAAATGTCTAGTTGGTAATGTAGCCATTCCACCTTTCCAATGACGTCTAGGTCAAGTGGTTTAATAGTGAACGACACTAGTGACAGGTGCTTGAAGCGCCTGTCAACAAATCTTCAATAATTCCCAAAAACTCCTTTTAGAAAAGATGTCTGTTGCAATCTTTTCTGGCCGCAACATCTGTGTCATCCCTTAGATCTTTCTTGGACATATTTATGGTAGAGTTTTGCCAAGCAAGCTAAGTATAGTAAATTGTACCCTGTGGTCCACGGTGTGATCTTTCATGAATAACATTTGTATTTTGTATTTTACTTACAAATGCCAGTCATAAGGCAGTCATGCTAGACGTTTTATACTACTAAATATATGTAAATAGTGTCAGAAAAGTTCAGTGTTTTTTGACCAAGATGTTTACAATAGCTGGGAAAAGTATCTTCACACTTTTTATTGATCCATAATAACCCACCACTATCAATCAGAGAATAGCACTCATTCGCAAGTTGTAAACATGTGAAAAAAAAACTATTGTATAAATACTGACACAACACAATGCATGGCAAAAACTGATTTAAATATGGATACAGTTAAAAAGAACATCAAACATTTATCTTCGTAATAAAGGATCTATCTAGCAGGCTGATATCTAATGAGAGGTGTAAACTTGAATGCCTTTTGTGTAATCTGCACCAGCAGAAGTAAAAGCATAGTCGACATATTGAAGCGTTCAGTCATGTGCAGAATACAAACGTCACTTCAAACTCCTAGCCTATGTCTGTAATTCACACACTGCACAAGGTATGATACGTCCTTCAAAGGGTCCATCAATTCGCTGAGAGGATCTGGTAGTGAACTGTTTGCTTTTTGCTGATAAAGGGGTGCACTTAAAATTTTCTTGCGATGCCGTCACGATTCCCTGATAGAGTCGAGTAGCAGCGTGTGAGCATACCTTCTCACCCCAGCGAACATAGGTGGTTCTGCCTGACAGCTCAGCCATGTCTACATTAAAAATTAAAGAAATTTTCAGAGCAGCAGACTGAGCGACGACAACAAGTTCTTCACACCTCCCTGCGGGTTATGTCAGTGTTTCTGACTGAGGAAAGGGTTTATGACAGAAGTACCTATCTTGATCGATTGCTCTTATACCCTAATACTAGCATGCGTATATCAAGGTACTAAAGTTGACGTACTAATCATTACTATAATAAGACCCGTGTCCGTCCAAATGTCTGAAGCTATGCTATAATGAATAGGAAAAAACTGATTGTACCGCACCAGAGTCACACCCAGATTTTTTGATTCAAAGCCAAGCACACTACCACTGCACCATTTGACCACCTTGCAGTATCACAGAATAATTAAAGTTATAGTTATTACACATGACAATCTCTCACGGCACTCGGGTCTGTCAGCGTACAAGTCTTTACTATAATAATAGTAAGAGCAGTGTTCGCTCATCTGTTCAAAGCTATACTAAGAGCATTAGGAAAAAAGATGGCTTCACACTGGGACCATTCTCAGATATTCTGTTTTGAAGCCGGGCAGACTATTAATTGCACCTCTCCACCATCTCGCTACATCTAGGAATAATTGTGCACATATTTATTACTCATGATGATCTCTCACCGCGCATGAGACTCCCAGCGTACTAGTATCATAACACTAGCCTTACATAGAGCTGACTGCAGTAAGGTTATAGCAACTACAATGTATATAAATGGAAGAGATGGTACCGGTGAGCTCGATATACAGTCCATGTTTACTTCAGTCAACTTTTTATGTTCTCAAGTTTAGTCCAAAAGATATTAGAAACTCTAAATCTCTATTTTCACGATGTATTAGAGAAACTAAATTTAATTACTGGCTGTGAGATAATATAGCTATCATTCAGCCTGCAATAAAAATATGTATTAGATGTTGGTCAATATAGGGCTGAAACCCGTGACATATACATGTAGTTTATTAGATTGATGCTCTACACAACTGAGCTAATCAGGCACCTTCCAAAGCCTACAAATAATTTCGTGTGCCAATCAGAAAAGAAAGATTGCTTTGTGATAGTAAAAGGAACAGACAGACAATGACCATTCTTTACTATAGTAACATCTATGACTATCCGTATGTCTGAAGCCAAGGTTGAAGGTTATGAGAAAAGATTACTTCATACAGGATTTGAACCCATAATAATAATTATAGTAACAAGGTGGAAGGTTATAAAGTGAACGGAATTTTTTCAACTAAAATTTATACATTTACCATACTATGCAGTATCTACCATTAGATTCAAGAGACTATGCAGTATCTACCATTAGATTCAAGAGACTATGCAGTATCTACCATTAGATTCAAGAGACTATGCAGTATCTACCATTAGATTCAAGAGTTGGTAGAGATTATTGGGTAGATCTCACCAACATACCTTCAACAGATTCATATTCAAATTCAGGTGGTCTACGCGTTTCCTCTCTCATACCCTGTAGCACAAGTTAAGAAGATAAGCAATGTGGTTAACAAATGGCATAGAGCTGCCCATACAATACCTCAGAAAACAGTGGTAAGCAATGGTATACTGAGTATCAGCCACAATCCTATAAGAAAGTTAGATAAGTGTATGTATTCTATAGGAACAGTAAATGTTTTCAAAAAAGATAAGTTACCTCTATTTGCATAAAATTAGCTTTGACTACAACACACTTTGAAAAACAGAGTTTATCCAGAAGAACGTTATTGAGCGAACATTGATAGTTTAATATAAAACAAAGATAGAACGATCTTTTGGTAAAATGGAAATGATTCTGTAAAAGTCGAATACCTCAGTTTTAAGAATACAGTAATTATAGTATATGTAGTTTACATAGTTGATATATTTTATATAGTTGATATATTTTATATAGTTGATATATTTTATATAGTTGATATATTTTATATAGTTGATATATTTTATATAGTTGATATATTTTATATAGTTGATATATTTTATATAGTTGATATATTTTATATAGTTGATATATTTTATATAGTTGATATATTTTATATAGTTGATATATTTTATATAGTTGATATATTTTATATAGTTGATATATTTTATATAGTTGATATATTTTATATAGTTGATATATTTTATATAGTTGATATATTTTATATAGTTGATATATTTTATATAGTTGATATATTTTATATAGTTGATATATTTTATATAGTTGATATATTTTATATAGTTGATATATTTTATATAGTTGATATATTTTATATAGTTGATATATTTTATATAGTTGATATATTTTATATTGTTGATATATTTTATATAGGTGATATATTTTATATAGTTGATTTATTTTATATAGTTGATATATTTTATATAGTTGATATATTTTATATAGTTGATATATTTTATATAGTTGATATATTTTATATAGTTGATATATTTTATATAGTTGATATATTTTATATAGTTGATATATTTTATACAGTTGATATATTTTATATAGATGATATATTTTATATAGTTGATATATTTATATAGTTGATATATTTTATATAGTTGATATATTTTATATAGTTGATATATTTTATATAGTTGATATATTTTATATAGTTGTTATGGTTCACATAATTATAGCAAACATATATCAAGGTTTCTATGTTGTTACTTGTTATCCAGTTTCTCAAAGTTGTTATACACGAAGGTAACAAATGAACATTACCGTGATAATATAGCTGCATGTATGTGACAGTGTAGCTGCATGTATGTGACAGTGTAGCTGCATGTATGTGACAGCATAACTGCACGTAAGTGACAGTATAGCTGCATGTATGTGACAGTATAGCTGCATGTATGTGACAGTAAAGCTGCAAGTATGTGACAGTATAGGTAGCAACAGCCAAATTAAACTGCACATGAAAATATGTTCATTGCTGATCAATTTAACATTTAACCAAGTTAACTGTGAGTAGGCCAAAAATAATGAAGTACAATTTATGAGAGATTAAACTTTGATACCGTACTCTAAATGTACTGTAAATGTAAAAGGTATTATTGGTGAACATGCATTACATAACAAAATAGCTCATATTGAAACACTTTGAAAATGTGTTTCATTGAGAAATTATATTTATGTAAAAGTTCATCATAACTTATTTAGTATTCAGTATTTTATTTACTGTAATAGTTTGTTTGGAAACTTGTAAAAAGTAACCTTAATACTTGTTTCAGTTCGCAAAACTTTCTTCATAACTTTGCTGATCTGATCACAATACTTGACAGCTACCAACATTCCAGTAAGTCTAATCTCAAAGTACCTCGAGTTTATATTTCAATGACAAATCACAATCGAAAAGTCAAAATCATGTTAAATGAAACTATGTAATACAGCGTGTATAATTGTCCTTAATAATACAATAAATGTTATGTTTATGTTACAACTAAGCAGAAAGTAAATACTCACATTTAATATTGGTGTATCTGCCTTTTCTGCAACAAGTTCAACTGGGTGATAGGCAAGAGGAAGCAAATCTCGTTTTATTCTTCTCGTTTTGTTTATCTGGCATATAGACATCACATTTTATGAAATTTCCTAACCAATGCAATGAAATACTTTGAAAATTGAATTAATGAAAACGACATAAGAACAATAAAACCATGTTAAATATTTTAAATAGGTTAAAATAAATAGCAGTAACAGCAGTCTCACCCACCCACCATTGTTGCCTTTAATTCCTCCAGTTCCGCTTGCAAAGTTTGTTGTGTGTTAGCCAAACTGTGTATATTAACGAGAGTGTAGTATCCTCCGTAACTTAGAACTCCAGTTAATATAATATTATATAATATCAGCACAGCCAATAAGGTTGATATTTTATTCAACCAGCTGCCCAGTTTTTCTACGTCTTTCATTTTAGGTGTTGGCAGACGGAGCTACAGGGTGCGACTGAGAGTGAAGCGCAGTGATTGATAAACAAGTCTAACTAAAGTAGGTAGATGATAAGAAGCTGATAAAAAACTAAGGAAATGCACCCTGATAGCCAGTTCCTTGAAACCATTGAGTATTCTGTGTTAATAACACTTATAACACATCTAATCGCTTTATAAATCAGATATAAAAACTTCTCCAAATCAAGTTTCAACTACTTTAAAAGTTTGAAAACAGTGCTCAACGTCGAGGTGTGTTACATGAGCCATAGCGGCTTCACTATGGTGTTCTTTATTGGTAAGGAAGGGCGAGTAATAAAATGGGTGGGTAAATATTAGGCGGTTGGGCTGGGGTTTGTTTAGAAAGAGGGTGGATAAGATATAGATTGTTGACACATGTTTCACTTATACTCGCTGAACTATGGAGCTAACTCAGAAAGAGTAGCATTCTAACAAGAGAGTTCTAATGAAAGTGGCTGTGACCTAATAGTCTGAAACCCCGCATCGCATACAACAGGTCCGGGTTTAATTCTTAAAGAAGGCTACTGATAGTGACAGGAATGACATCAACCTTAAATTGCTCTCTGCGAATAGCTAGGTCTCCTATCATAAAGGTCCCATTGCCACAGGTCTCAGACATGTTCCTAGATATCACAGAGACAATGTTTATATAACAATGCTGCAGTAAGCAAAGCAGATACCCTGCTCTGAGGTATGGCTCACACATTTGGTACTAACAAGAAGTAGCGCTAGAGATCACTGGGGAGGGAGTTGTCATACTATAAAATACCCTCTCAATACTCCACCAATTAACTACAGTAAGTAATATTTGCTTATAAGTGATTATTTGAGTTATATCAGTTATTGATAACCGATAATTATCAATAACACATATAAACTAACTGATATATTTACCAACGCAAGTATATTTTTAATTGATAAAAATATACAATAAGTTATTAATTGAAACTAAAGCACATGCGTTGCTATAATTGAAAAGACTAAAGCAGCAACATGATATTAACTCTCTACATTTCACATTCTACAGATGAAACAATGAATCCATTTCCTGGTGATCAGTGTGAAGGAGGTTTGCAGTTTCACCTATCAACCATGCTGCTCAGTGTATGAAAAAAAAGGTAAATTTTTACATTGAATGCTATCTTTATGTCGTAGTCATGATAATACTCGTAATGATAATGGTACTAAAACTAATGCATTAATAAAAACAATATAATACTGTAGTACAGCTCATTCATAAAAGAAATAAAAATAGTATTCCCAATTGTAATGCAATAAAGAAGTAATAATTGCAATAATGCTAAATGCAATGCATTAATAAGAAAGTAATTTAACAATACTACATTTAAGAAATCCTAATGGTTAAATTAAAAACTCTCAATACTGTTAATTCTAAACCGAAAGTGAAGCATTAGCATCTCCTAACTCAAAAGGTAATTTAGATGTTATTTGGTTCCCGAAGCCGATGGTGACAGTTGCTTTAACAAGTCTGCTAGTGTGACAGCATGCTCATTTCCTCACCGGTGCCCAGCTGCTGAACATTTTAACACTTCCAACAAGGTTCTCTCTATATGAACAAGGTGGCTAAACTAAAGCTGAGATGTGACACCTGGGCTAGTTGGTCTAATGTTGGTTTACATCTATGTAAGATGGTATGTTCTATATGAAACAACATGCTTTGACCTTCTGAAGATTCATTAATACTTTGATGCCTAATTTTGTACATGTATATTAATGTACAAGCTGGTTTATTTACCAGCTCATACATTAATAGACGTTTATAAAAAGATCTCACATTAGCATTTAATGTGAGATCTTAGACTGTGTTACAAACTGGATTCTGCCTTGACTTATTTACTTTTTCTCGATATATTTATAAAATTAATGTAATTGCCTGTATATCAAAACCTTGCAAAACAACTCTTGACACATCTTAAAAGCCATTTGACGGTATCATAACCTATTTAAGAGTGGCAAATCCAATATTTTATTTTCATTGGTATAGATAACAGAATAGTTGTTCGAAACCCACTGATTAGAATACGTTTGCAAAATAACACTGGCATGTCACTTAACCCGCTACATGAAATTGTAAAAATTGTGCATTCTGTGACTATCGATTGGCTGCCATTTTGTCTATCTGCAGGTCATTTGAACAACAGATAGACAGAATGTAGTTTCGCTTTGCCGTTTCTGCCTTTTAACAACACTCTCCCTTGTTAGCTTATGACATGGTTTTCAGCCGATTTTCGCTATATCCATTTGCTGTTTCTTCCTTCGTAACCTTGCTTGTCATCTTGCTCGTCGTAAGTTTGATCATCATCTTATAACATCACGCTTCACCATTTGCCAAACTACCTGATGATACTAGGATTTTCCATTACTCTTATGTATACCCAAATTCCACCACTCAATCAATTTTGCATATCATTTTATACATATTCCCATACAAATTGTGCTGTTTCGTTTACAAATTTTATATTTTAATAAATCCTAAATGCTTCTAGACTTTAAAGTTCACATATTAAACAGTTTTGAACATACATTTATAAGTAATGCAGGACCTCACAGGAGACAGCTGTGATGGAGATCTATAGCGACGTGAATGGTATTATACTTTCTCATGATAAACAAAACTGACAGTTTGAATTTTATCTTCTGAAGCTGTTCAGGTCATTGGAGCATTACCATTGACTAGGAAACTGTATTACTATCAACTTGACTGTTTTGGCTAAGTATTAGCAAATGGAAAAACAATGATTAGTGGCATCAAAACATACCGCTGAGCTGCCTTTGAAAAGCTAAATAACCACATTGTAATCGAAGTCAATTCACTGCCCATTATCTAGAATTAGTAAGAAGACATTAGTAATATGCCAGTAATCTTGAAGTGATAGGGTGATTGGCGAACAACCCAGGAGTGTTGCGCTCACACATTGATTTTGCAGCCATTTCTGAGTAGCTTGCACTCCTACTAGACTAAATCACTAGATAACATAACAAAAAGGTGACGCATTTCAAATGTATCATCAGCTTGCTTTGCTATCTCTTTCACACTAGCAAAAAGCATACGAAGTAGGAATCTTAACAAGACTCTCAGACATAATATACAACTAACTCTACGTCAACAGTCACAAGTCAAGATGGGCATATTACGAGCTCCAGTGAATTTTACACCGTTTTGTGCAGTTTTTCCGAGGAAAGAAACGCACCGACATAAGCAGTGTTAGTAACTGGCGGAACTGAGATGTAAAGGTTAACTTGAGTGTTGCAAATATTCCATACAAAACGGTTCATCACAACCTTGGAAGAAAAATATTCTATCTAATAATTCTAATATTATAATGTTTTATTATATTCTCATGACACCACCAACATATATTGTGTACAAACGAATAACTTATGAACAAAAAGTTATAGTAATACCGAAGACACAACTGAAGAACTATTACCATAACAACTCCTAGCAGCAAGATCATGTTAGCAATTGCAGCTATGTCGTGCGTAACCAACATGGGAATTAACGCGCATTCAAAGGGGAAACATGCAACGAAAGCAAGCGGCGAGAGTGAGTCTGCGACAGAGCAAATGGCAAATCGTCATATAGCAAAGGCAATTAAATGTACAGTTTAAATGTCGACGAGGACAATTCATATAAACTGTTTATTTCCAACAAATGTAGCAAGCATGTACAGCAACTAAATAAGATCAGCAACGTTCATCGGCATCTCACCGATGCTTGTATTGTAGAATTGCTCTATGTCTTGGAGTGCACGCTTATCCTCGCTAGTTACAAAGTTAATGGCTACTCCCTTACGTCCAAAACGGCCTGATCGTCCGATCCTGCAACGAATAGAAGACAATTCTTAACTATAACCACAAACCAAAGCGGAGTGTACTACTGAACTTAAAATAATTACATAAAGACGATATGCAAAAGTATCTACTTTCGATGTCAATTTTCCCACTAAAACATGCTACAAAAATCTTTCCTTACCTGTGAATGTAATTTTCTCGGTTGACAGGCAAGTCATAGTTGATGACCAGGGAAACCTGTTGCACATCAATACCTCTTGCCAACAAGTCGGTTGTGATGAGGACTCGTGATGAGCCGGTACGGAATTCCCTCATGATCACATCTCTTTCCTTCTGGTCCATATCACCATGCTGAAGATGAGGACATGTGTGAGACCAACTATCTGATTACAGTAACGCTATGCATCAGTCATGCCAGTATCGCAAGTATTGCCAATGTTCATGATTTTACGGTAAAGCATGCAGTCTGGAAATTTAAGAGCTAAAGAATCAGCTTTTGATTTGTAGGAGAAAAATCTAGATTGGCATAATTATTAGTTGCAGGAACCCAAGATGTTTGGGGTTAACCTAACTGGCCAGGACACAAGTGGCACTCTTTAATGAACATTGTATCATTGCAAGCCATAAAGTACTTGCGAGGGGATACCCTACACATGCGAAAATGTGACTAGTTACCATAGCTGATACTGTGAAATCTCGGCTTTGCATTTTTTCTGTAAGCCAATCTACTTTCCTCCTTGTGTTACAAAAGATTACAGCTTGTGTAATGGTTAGGGTCTCATACAAATCACATAGAGTGTCCAATTTCCAGTCCTCCTTCTCAATCATTATGTAAAACTGAGTGATACCTGCAATGAACCAGGAGTAATGTTCACAAAAGCAAAGTATACTAACTGGTAAAATGTTATACCGGGTGCTCTAAACTAGCCATAAATAGATCACGTATATTAATTTTAATAATTTTACTTTTTAGTACAATGCAAAAAAAATGTTCGTGGAAACAAAACAATGATATATTTATTAACTTTGGTAACAAACATTTTCAGAAGTTTCAAATTAAATGTTAATTTTATTGAAAGAATAGCTTGCATACTTCCAAGATAACAGCAATATATGCATGACAAAAATGATAAACCAAAAAATAAATGCAAGCTCCTACGAGAGAATCTTCAGATTGTGATTGTATTTACATCAATTTAGGAGTTGAGTTATTCGCACTTTATTTTCTGCTACATTAATTAAATATGAATACATGGTCCATGAAAAACCAATGAACTACATACTATTATTTTTTAGTATGTTACACACAAACATTAGCCCAATTTTTCACTTGTTTTTTTAACCAGGAACACTGGTGTTCGTTTGTTAGACACAGGGAATGAGATTTTCAGGGCTTTCATATGTAAATTGAATTAAATTACATCAGACTCAAGAGCTTTGTAAAATCTGAAGGCCTACAATTCATTCAACTTTGTAATACCCTCTTCAAATGCTCTATGTACATAATTAACCAATTCAGGGTTTAAAAAGGAGCCGCAGTAGACACTCCTATAACATAAACTTATAACTTATAATTTAAAACATCAAGTGGGAGGAGGTGTTCAAATTCGATTTGACTAGCAGCCTTGAAAATAGTTTGAATAGTCAACTTTGAAAATATAATTTTCCCTCTTGTCACACTTGGGAGAGAGAACGATGTACATGGGTATCTCTATAATGTATACTAGTACCGCCTAAATCTAGCGAGCCATGAAATACCGCCAGGTGCGCCAGATAAAACAAAGATAATAAGCAGGCGCACAATTATTCAGAAATACTTGAAGGCGGGTCGATTGGTGCAAGTGTTAAGGGTCAGTCTACCAATCGGAATGTAACAAATTGAAGTCTCGTTAAAATCTATTTTTTATCCTAGCCTCTAACCATGTTTTCGGAAAAACAGACACACCGATCTTCTGATAGTAAATATATATTTTGGTTTTATTTTAGACCTATACAATTTTACTTTCTTTGCATCAAAGAACCTTGTTCTCTAAAAGAAGTGAAAATCAGTTTGAATTGATATTGAAAGTGTCCCACTCCCCTTAATCAACATCAAATTACCATAATTGTGAGCAATAAACGAAGTAAAGGTGAGAAGAAAACAGAGTAAAGTTGTTGGTACAAACTACTAATACCACAGTTATTGTAACATTATTAAATTAAAAAGTAATGTGTAATCTTTTTCCCATTTGAAAGGCCAAAGGAATGAGTTTGGCATGATCTTTGAATGGATTGGCAATTTACATATATTTTACCGTTCGTATAATGTAAAATTCCTGTAAGTAAACTGTTTCAGAAGGGATTATTTACGATGTATAAGCATCTACTGTATTAGGCGATACTGACAAAAATTTCACAAGACATTTCACACAGAGAAATACTCACATCATGATGCTTGATAAAAAATGGACTGCTAAACCTCCACATTTGGAGTTCTTTGCAAGATCTGCTTTGTATGTTAAAACTGTCAAACATTTAAGCAAATATTGCTATAAAAATATGTAATTCAATCTACAATCCAAAATCTCATCACAAGTACTTAATCTATATACATAAATCTAAGAGTTGGTTTGTCTGTCATATGGGTCATGATCTCACAAACCATGGTTAAGTCAGGTGTGTGAGATTTGGAGTTATCTACACTGGCAGAAGGAGAAATTTCTCACAGCTACTTTGCAATATTTTTTTGATTCTAGCTCAATTACAGCCGATGTTATGGTCAATAAACTGAATGCATGTTCTACATTAGTTCGAAAACATAGTTGTGAGAAACCTGGCGTTAAAGTTGGAGAAGCGAAAACCAAGGCACAATTTTGTTTACATTTCAAAACGTCATAGCAACCAATATCAAGAAGTTATGATATTTATCTAGATTTCAGTATTTAAATACAAAAAATTGTGCCGAATTTAAAAATCTAAACAGATTTTAGCTGACTATTATAGAAATAGCTGTATATCTATCAAAAAATGTATTACTCATTCTTAATTTTGCAGATGTTAAAAACGGCTTGGCAGTATCGCGATTTTGGGCACAGCCGTAGTATCACCAATAAAACCTTTAAAAAATATATTAACCATAACATATTGCACACCATCGGACACTATATGCTCCGATCTTGTAAATTCGAATAGTTATTCTTTTTAATGAAATCTTATAATAATCATATAGAATCGAATAATTATTCTTATATTTAAATATTATAATAATCTTATAAGAATCGTTAGGAAAACATCATCGTAATTCCCTTTACTTTCATTGCTTTTGACATTAGTTGGAATACCAAAGTACTCATTAAAAGTGTCCAAAATGTCAGAGTTGTCTTTAAAACAGGCAAAAAAATAAATGATTACTTTATTCAGATGTCATTTTTCAGTACTTTCTGTTTCGCATAGCGACGGTTTTAAGGGGTTTTCCCCCGAGGATTGGAGACTTTTATTGGCTAAACTGACTTTAGTTTCAGAAAGAACGCTCTTTGATTGGTCAGGATGCACGTGTTGCAAAAAACATTACCAATATTATAAATTCAGCTAGTGCAGCTTCCAAGTCGGATAACTCAACCTCGTGATTTGCGACTTGACCATGGTTTCTGAGATCGCGACCCATATGTCCAGTTATAACGATTGATTAAAATAGGCACTCTTGCGAAAATACTATTCTTATTACTAGCACGTTTAAAGTACCATGCGCCTTGAAAGATCATGACGTGTAACAATTATATGCACAATTAATCCAAAATGTGACAAGGTTGCAGCGTTGTTTGGTGGTAGTGTGCTTAGCTTCACATCTGTGCATCTGATGAATGTATTAACGATAATATTTTATAACTTTTGTATATGATTTACTTCTAATTTTAAATCTAAATTTTTCTAATTTTTAATATATATATTAATATTTACCATTCTCAATATGGTCAACATACGCAACAATTGACTCCCAAATGTTGGTTTTCAACTGACTATCGTTGTAATTCTAGAATTGTGTCGTACAGGACTAGGTTTGGCCTTATTAAATCTATGAGCAATTCAGTGTTCATTTTTACTGTTTCAATCGTAATAGAAGAGCAAAACGTTGTTGCGGTATGTTGGTAACATTGACACGAAAATTTAGCAGCCAGAGCAATGCATTCTGGGACAAACAATCAATCTAAAATGCACCTTGTGCGATCAAGTTCTGATGAAGAAAATCTGGTGTCATCGCTCAGCATCAACTCGTTGGACGAGTTTCAGCTTGGACAATTGGTGCCATGATATCATGTTACATATCATATAGTTTGATCAAGCCTTACTGATGGCTTCAGACAGAAGGACACAGCTTTTATTATAGTAAAGATTTAGATTGGCTCAAGTTACTCAAGTTCATAGGGTAAAGAAACTTAGCCAATGGTAACTACGTTAGTCGCAAGCAACTACATTGCCTGCGACTGTTTATAAGCCATTTTAAACCTTCAATGAGTGTGTAGCATACGTGAGAAATATTTTACAACAATTTGTTTAAGCTACCCTTTGAGCTTTTAAATATTTGAATCATGCACTGGCCGGACACACAAAAATAAACAGACACCTTCAATTAAGTTAGAATGGTATATGTTGTATACATTAAATAAAGATATTTTTTGGGCAAAAAACTTTTTACTACCTATCCAACACCGGGCATTCCGCTAGTAAATTATGAAATTAGAATTGATCAATCTTAGTCTCGGCTGAATTTCAAGGCATTGCAATAGCGGTAAAATATTCCTTATTTGGATAGGCTTCAATTCTTCAGCAATGAGCATACATATAATTATTAAAAACTACGTTGCTATCTTAAGTAGTACATTTATAATTTGTTACAGCTGCGATCATAATTATGGGTCCGCCAGACAATTTTTTTAATTTCTTTGTAATTTATGGCATTAAATTATTTTTTGCATTACCGTACATTTTGGACTATAAACCGCACCCTTATATAAGCCGCATCTGCTTTATTTTCCAAAAACCGATAATAAAACAATACATAAGCCGCACCTTTGTATAGGCCGCAGAACTCAGGACGGTGCTTTTTAACACGGCAGCAACTTTCCTGTTTAAAACGGAACAGTGCCTAACGGCAGTTTTGTATTAATCGACACTTTTTAACCTGGTGACTAACGGAACAGTACCGTTAGGCATTGTTTCGTATTTTCTTTCACTGCTAGAGGCGCGCTAGCCGGAGATTCTAGTCAATGCGCCCTAGCGATGAAAGAAAAGGCCACAAAATAGCCGCACCCTTATATAAGCCGCATGGCTCAAATCATCAGAAAAAAGTAGCGGCCAATAGTCCGAAAGTACGGTATATTTGACCAGACATAGCATAGAAACAAGTTTTGTAGGTACTCTGTCTGCAACTATAAGTATTCTTAAGAAATAATGTATGTAATGAGCAATCATTTTTCGTATCTTGGGATTGACAATAACTTACCAACTAAATATTAAGACACTGCTAATACTCCGAAAGCTAATAACTTACCTTCATACAGCTAAATGAATTTATATGTTAAAGAACCATGTTAAATTGGGCTAACTTTGTAGACAAATATAAACTTTGTTTATTCAAATGTTTCGTCAAAACGTGCAAGTACGGCCGTTATACTAAAGCGTGTCTAAAAGGCAAATATCAATTCATCTTAAAAAATAGATCAAGTGTAGAACATTCTTAGCGTTCCTCTGGTGTACATGCTACATGGCATGTACATCAGAGGAAATTATGGCATGTACATGTCTTAATTGATCAATTAAATACTTGATTATGAATCAATCAATAGTGGTTTTATTTTCAGTGGTCCGACAACCCATGATCATCACTGCAATTTTACATACAAAACTGCCGTTTACAGAAATTTCAGACATCAAGTAATGGAAATTGCACGGGATGTGAAAAGTATATTTTTTTCTGATTATCCATATAATGGTGAACCTAAGTATGTATTTGATTGTAGTTTCTATTGAGTAAAATTATTTATATAAATATACATATATATAAATATGATGAGCAGTTTCAACACAGCTTTTCATTAATTTTGTAAACGCAAAAACTCGTATAGGGGGCATAATAAATCACTCTCATTTAGACAGCAAATTTTACCTTCAAGAGTGAGCTCTTCCTTCTTAACAAGTATTCTGATGGGATTCCTCATGAACTTTTTGGTAACTTCCAATACCTCTTCCGGCATGGTAGCAGATAGTAATATGACCTGAAAGTGTGACAATACAGACATGGCCTTCGACGGTCAATTTAGAACCATTTAAAAGCGATCTAACTACGAATAAATTAGAGAACGGCAAATATTCGCACCTGGGTATCGGATGGCATGAATTTGAAGACATTGTAGATTTGATCTTTGAATCCTCGAGACAACATTTCATCAGCTTCATCAAGAACAAACATCTTGATATGGTTGGGATTGAGGGCTTTGCGGCCTATCATATCGTGCACTCGGCCAGGAGTACCAACAACGGTATGCACACCGCTGTTCAACTTTGCCAAATCTTCTCTCACATTGGTTCCTCCAATACAGGCATGGCATTCCGCACTCATGTAATCCCCCAAAGCTATCACCACTTTTTGAATCTAAAATGTTTTGATCAACTATAATAGAACTGAAAAAGCATTAATGAAAAACATGCATGCACAATGAAATAAATCTAAGACAGCTTGATAATTCATTTTAACCTGAGTGGCGAGCTCACGGGTTGGAGCAAGAACTAATGCCTGGCACTCTCTCAGGTTTACATCAAGCTGTTGCAGGACAGATATAGAGAATGTAGCCGTTTTGCCGGTTCCAGATTGAGCCTGTGCAATTACATCTCTGCCAGTGCATGAAGGTACAATCGCTCGCGCTTGAATGGCCGATGGCTTTTCAAAACCGTAAGCATATATTCCTCTCAGCAAATCCTCTTTGAGACCCATGTCATCAAAACTGTTTGTGACCTCGTCAAGGTTCGTCTAAATGAACGGCATAAAATAGTTTGCAATTTATATATTTGACATGTATTGAAGGAAATACTAGACAGTTTACAGAAGCAATCAATAAGATATCTACAAGCAAACTATGAAAACACGATATCATAGGATATATACCTGCGCTCAGACCTGCCAACCTTGGAGTGGGGAAAGGAGCGAGAGTCTATTTTGGGGGGCAATAAAAACGGGAGGATTTGATAAGTGGGGTAAATTTTCATAGCATATAAAAACACCACAGCGAAAGATCATATAACTCCATATGGAAACCACATGTCGTGGAGGTTGTGGATAGATGAGAATGCCACAAATATGTTAATACATAGTTGTTTATTAGAAGTCAGTATATGATTACTACTTGAAAATTGGGGCAAAAAACAGGGTTGCTTGGGTAAAAGGGGCAATTGCGTGACACGGGCGTGAGATGCGTGAGGCATGGGGCAATTGCGTGAGTCTCACGCCCAATGCGTGAAAGTTGTCAGGTATGTCTGCGTTGTCAAACAAACGAAATTAGTAATGAATAACCAACCTCAATTTCATCGGCCATTGGGTCATGATGAGGCGGTCCAGACCTGTAACAACATATGTTATGTGATATTTGAGTTCATCTATAGTTATGACAAAATATAAACTACAAACTGATCAGAATAGTATAAAACAAAAATGTTGAGATGAGCCAAAGGCAGAATGAATGAGATGAAAAAATCGAACACGTCATGCAGTTGTGAAGCGTTAGATCACTTGTCTGTAAATATTTTACTTATTTCTGCGTTCAGTACACGAGAAACTCATAACAACAAACTTTCGATATAAACAAAAGACGTATTAAATGATTGGAACAAGACAATTTTACCTCGAATCGTCATTGGCGAAACCTTCTGACATTTTCCTACTCAATGCGGGAATAAAAGGATGGAATCACGGTATCCGGATGTAGAACAGTATCGTGCGCGAAGAGCTAAAAAAATTATGATTATTATAAAAGAGTGTGTGAATAAAATGAATTTTTTTGATAAAAAATATGTAAGTTGTTTTAAGTTTTATGCATTTAATAAACTACTTAAAACTAAAAAGAAAATATCTAAAAGCACGGTTTTGTTTATTTTTAATTTTGGTGCGGAGATACACAGCAGCTAAATGACTAATTATAGCGACCTTCGTGAAACTCAAACCAGCTGGGTGAATTAAAATTTCCACAAAGAGCGGTCAACTCCTTTCTTTATTCAAGGCTAGGCAACTCCAAGATGTGCTTAATGTGCAGTCAAGAGCATAATATGCTCTTGACTGCACTTGACTTGAATAAAATATTATTTTAAATACCAGGCCAGCAAAAGTATGCTATAGACTAGTCAGGTCTGCAATCAAAAATATTTACAGATTGTCTGTAGAGCCAGGTAGCATTGGAAGAGTGTTCAAATATCTTCCTCCAAGAACGTCTTTGAGCTCATCTTTCAAAAACTTTTGTGGTAAAATAATGTGATATATAAATTATACTATAATTTAAAATAATGTGTTAACTAAACAAATGCAAGCACCACTTTCTGCAGGATTATTTTAGTTAATTTGTTTACGTAACCACGTACAAATGTAACTATATGCTATAGAAATGAATTCCAAAATTTTACCTGTGAATAGATAAACAGCTGAGCTGATAACCACATAATAAACAAAATTCGATGAAGACAAACAAAAGATAAATTCTTGCATTTTCATACTAGCATACAAAAATGTTTTTGACTACTAATATAGCAACATGCTCCATTCTGACGGTTAACATGAATCTGCCCTTATCTTGAATAATTTATGTTGAGAAATTGATTAAATATATTTCTACAGGTTTGAAGTATATTAAAGTTTGAAGTTACTAGTATACTAACTTCTCAATTTTTGAACAGGGCATAGAATAGGGCATAAACTTTGTAACACTGGAAGTCAATTAGCCATTACAAACATTGAGTTGATTTCACATTTTAATGATATTTTAAAGCTGTAACAAACACATTTATGACGGCTCGAGCTATAGCTACAAAATCAAACACAAAATGTACATGATACGTTAGTCTATGGTTGCATGCTATGATTCTTTGATCTTATGCATTAAATGTTGGAAACATTCATATGCTTATCAACTACTTTATACTATAACATTCTAAAAACTTCAAGCATTCTAAACAGTTTAGTGGGACTCGGGCTATCACAGGACCTGTTGTGAAAGCCTTGAATACACACCAAACCAGCTAGTCTTTTACCGCTTTTCATCTTCCAAAATATTAACAAATTCTAAAAATAGCCTAACTTTTGAACCTATACAAATCTCTGTCAAAACTCACAAAAAACTAAATCCAATTTTTTTACCGCATTCGAAAATTTAAGCTTTAGACAACTTAATGAACATATTAATTACTTTACTTTTAATTTTACGTAAAATAACTAGTTATGGCATGTCTCAAAACTCCAGCACTACGTTGTTCCGGAAAGATCACATTTAAGTTTTAACCAGACAATGAGCACTAGCTTAAATTGGGTCGAATTTTGACCCAATTTAAATTTGTCGAACCACAGCAAACTAACCCTTTCAGCTACAGAACTTTACATATTTGGTGAGGCATGCCGCTAGCACCACTAGTGAGCTAAAATTATTTATTGTTCTTTGGAGGAAAAATTAAAAAGCAACAATTTAAATAAAGGAATATATACAAACAAACAGTCAAGGCTATTGCGTATAATACATAGGTCATATTTTAGAGGAAAAAACTGCTAGCGATTCCAACAATTAAAAACAT
The DNA here is from genome assembly GCF_963576615.1 of Watersipora subatra. Lineage (NCBI taxonomy): Eukaryota > Metazoa > Bryozoa > Gymnolaemata > Cheilostomatida > Watersiporidae > Watersipora > Watersipora subatra. The sequence goes on from NC_088717.1 coordinate 40,356,987, forward strand.
AAATTAATAGATACAGCTACAAATGACATAATACTAAACATAAAAGGCATCTTACGAATTTCATACGTATATAACTTTATGCAATGACAAAGCGGACGGCATAAATTTGGTCAAAATTAAAGGGATGCTTAATATAATATAAAACTTGATAGAGAATTGCAAAAGTATACGTAAGAAATCGCTATAATAAATAGACTGCATTAAATAAAAGAACTGTTTGAGAAGTGAAGATCAATGAAGATGAGATGTAGTAGTAGAGACAGTATCACAATTATTGCGGGACGGAGTGCATCGTATCCTACTATGCTCTGACAGTCTTGGGTAACAAAAGTGATGTCTATGAGATTCTTTCTAAAACTTCCTCTGGTACTTGTTGGCTTCTTTGTTGGGCAAAAGATGGTTAAAAGCTGCTGTTAGTCGACTACTTTGGAACGCCGGAATATAATACCCAGGATTCCGTGCGGGAACAGCTGATGCCATTTCCGCCTCCTTCATGGCAGGTGCGACGTAAGGTTTATTCTCATACTTGTGTCTGGCAATTTCACGCAGCAGAGCTGATTCCTGATTTCCACGCTAAAAATATTGGAATGAGTTTTCAACCGCAATGCCAGAGGTTAGAGGTTACCAACAGCTAGTAAACTTCCCTTTCTTTCATGTAAACAGCGTGACATCAGTGGTAAGGGATTAGCATTGATATCAGTAGTAAGGGATATATATATACGAGACACCGTAAAATAATCGTCTATCAGGGTAATCGTATTCTGAGGGTGCACCGATATATATATATATATATCTATATATATATCACCCAACGAGTCCATCGATCTCGCGTTCCTCAATGGTTTAGCATATTGTCTGGGGAAAGGGAGGTTCTGATATCAAATTTTCCGCGATTTGGGTTCTTCATTCCAAGATTTTAATAGCTATAACTGTACATACCGAAGGACAGGTACACAAACTCTAATTTATATATATCGTAAAACCTCTATTTGAATGCCATGGCGCTGTATTTTCCACGCTTTTCCTATAAACCTTCTCCTATAATAGCGACGTTTTATTAGAGGTGATGTTCAAACAGAGGGGGCGCTGTGTTTTCCGAAGCTAAAGCTAATGCCGAAGCGATGCTAGTCGCCTATAATTTGCACTCTCCTTCGGATGGAACAACATTAAAGCCAAAAGCCTCAGCATTTTTGCTAAAATGTTTTTTATTAAAAGTATCAGAGCGAATTAAACAAGGAACTACTATGAGTAAAACATATTAGCTAGATACAGTTATTAATTATTTAGATGGTGTCGGTTTCAATGTTTTAAAGAAAAAAATGTGAAGCTTTGGAGTTAAAAAACAGACTTTGATGTGCCATAACAATGGCTGCTATTACGTCATACTGTGTTCATGAAGAGTATTTTCATCATTCATCAGAACGCTTTAAAATCTTCAGGCAAGATTGTAAACTATACATTATAGATGAATATGAAGACAATTGATCAAATTTAAACCTTAGTGACTTCGATACGATTTAGGTCTTTGTGACTTCGAATCAAGGTGTAGTCCTGATGATTGTGACTGTTGACCTTTTCAGGTACATCATCAATAAAGCCCTGGCAACCACCACAGCAACAACGGAGGAAATAATTGTTATTAAGTGAACCGAGTCATTATCAGTACCATTCTATTGATCACTTTTCTACTGATCACTTTTTATTACGGGTTTGTAAAGATCAAAGAACGTTAAAGTGTCGGTCAAATAGAGGTGGTATTCAATTAAAGGGTGATGCTGCATTTTTCAACTCTTCTCCTATAGTGACGTTCTATTAGAGGTGGTGTTCAAATAAAGGTGCCGCTCAAATAGAGGTGTTATGCCATCCTGTTTAGCGAGATAGCCTTGAAGTAGCATTAAAAATGCACAGTAACAGCATAAAGCGAAGAATATGGAGGCAAGGCTACCTGCTTGACGAGGTTGTAAAATATTCCCTTTTCATTCTGTAGAAGGACATGGGGCGGGTCTAGCTCCTTGATCTTGCCATTGTCCATGACCATAATGCGATCAGCGTCTATAACTGTCTTAAGTCGTCGAGCTATCGTTATGACTGTGCAATGCTCAAAATTTCTCTTGACTATCTTCTGCAGGAGAGCCGCTGACCTGCGTGTATGATCATAGATTGAAGATTTAAACAACAATAATAATAACAACAATAATAGCAAGAATAAACTTTTCAGGATGATATGCTTATTTGAAGCAAACATAGAATGAAAATATAACAGTCATGAAAAAGATCTAGCCTCTAATGGATACTGTCAATCCCCAATGTGTCAAGTTAATCTGTCGCAATACCAGTCCTCTATTATCCAAGCCAAATTAAGAATAGCTCTATGTTGGCCTTTTGCAAAGGATTGCTGGGTTGCAGCAACTTAATCTCACGCAAGACTTTCCCCTAAAAGGAAACCTTGGAAAAGGGCCAGCATCTGATAACTCTTCAATGAACCAGAGCGGAGACACTTAAGAGAAGAGGATAGAGCAGATGGAGTTTAACTCAGTCCTGAACTGCTAATTGTTACTATAAATAAAGTAATTAGTTCAACTCATAGGCAAGTACAAGGAGCCAGTCCTTTATACACAAACCAAATCAAGAATGGCTCTCTGTAGGCCTTTTGTGAGGGATTGTAGGGTTGTAGCGACTCGAAGTTAAAGGATTGTCATATTCATTCTTACAAAAACATAAGACAAAATGCGCATTTCTTTCCTACAAAAACTAAGTTAGGTGCGACAAAAGAAATCCAGATAATTGCGCATTAAATATGGCTAATAATATTTTTTGAGCAAATACACAGCTCATCGTAAAGCTCTTCCTATTAGATATAACACAGCACAAGTGGCTGACATCGCATAGTGATTATTTTAGACACTCTCAGCATGCCTCTAATCATGTTAGCAAATAACTGCACTGGCCAAAGGAATCATTTATCAATGGCGAGTCATTACAGGGTCCAACAATTTGTTTACCCTGTAATGTAATTTACCCTGCATATATTTGTTTCATATGTCAAACCATCGTAAATGGGGTCGAACATTCTTATAAGGTTACATTGTATTATATTTGATTCATTCTTGAGCCCAAAAGCGATGATAAAAAATTTTCATTACGATTTTATTAATAAACAAGTCCATATAACATCATAACAAAAAGTCTATCTAAAACCATGTAAAAAGCTAAATATTAAAACCTAAATTATATTTACAAAATTAAATTAATAAAACAACAAAGGTTTTATTGATACTTCACCTGAGAGACATGTAATTGGAATGTGATACTTAAATTCTGTAGTAGAGTGAGTGATAGAACGACACAGCCTGACTTACTCTAACTTACACCACATATAAGTTGCATTTGTTTAATCTAAATATTATTTATTACATTTTATTTTCACCACCTTTTCACTTAGAAAATCATAATGATTCAAACAAATATTTTGACATTGTTAAGACAAACTTTGTATGTCAAGACAAACTTGGTATGTTGAGCCATATTGTTGGAAATTTTATAGCGATGTTGAAGAATTCCTTGATAGATGGTATTGTCAGTTGAGATGGTTGTATATATATATATATATATATATATATATATATATATATATATATATATATATATACGAGGGTCAGTCAATAAGTAGTGGGAATTTGGTCATAACTTTTGTTCTATTTTATTTAGCAATTTAATATTTTCTAGATTGTTATAAATGGGAGTTCTCATCACTTACCCAAAAATTCATCATTTTAGTGATTCAACTATTTAATATTATTTATATTCAAAATGGAAGCCAAGCTGAAAACATGTGCACTCATAGAGCAAAGAACTGTTATAAGATTTTTGAGAGCTGAAGGTGTAAAAACGAGAGGCATACACAAAAAAATGAAACAACAATATGGGGAAAGCTGTATGTCACAAACAAGCTGCTATTGGTGGGTTGATTCATTCAAGAATGGGCGAGAAGACAATCTCTCCGGTAAAGAAGGAGTTCAAATCTCAGAGAACGACACGGAAAGTAATGCTCACAGTATTCTGGGATAGAAAGGATCCTAAAACTTGGGATTTCAAGAGCCAAGGTAACACTGTTAACTCTAAAAACTACTGTGAGCTTTTGGCTGGGGTGAGGCAAGACATAAGGAGCAAGAGAAGAGGCCTCCAGAATAGAGATGTCGTGTTTCACCAGGACAATACCCACCCACATACTGCTGCCCATACAATGGCCAAAATTGAGGAACTGGGCTGGGAGGTGTTAGTACAACCTCCTTATAGTCCAGATCTAGCACCAAGCAATTTTCATCTTTTTGGACCATTAAAGAACCACATGAGAGGCAAGCACTTCACTACTGATGCAGCTCGTCATGGAAGCTGTGCGCGAATGGTTTAGAACCCAGCGGCCAGAATTTTATTCTACAGGAATTGAGAAACTTCCAGAAAGGTGGAACAAGTGCATAGAAAACGAAGAGGATTATGTTGAGAAGTGAACAAAAAATTGTAGCTATATCTTATTGTAATAAAATGTTATGACAAAATCCCCACTACTTATTGACTGACCCTCGTATATATATATATAAAACAGTTAGTCAGTTCCGTTCCAGTCTAAGTCTATATGTAAAGGTACACACCCTACCTCCTGCCGCTTATAATAATAGTAAAAACGTATTCTAAAGACCTTTGAATAATCTGGAGGCACGGAAGACAAGAGAACAAACAGGTAAACAGACAAACAAAGCTAACGGAGACTGTGACTATTGAGCTCTCAGCTGTATAATCAACTGTTAGAACGTTATGAATAACGCGTAAGGCATAGCCATGCTTGTCGTGCGGCATAAGGCGTATTTGGGACATTGTGCGTTAAGACAAACTTTGCATGTCAAGGCATACCTCGGATCAACATTGTCCATTGTCTCTTCAATTATTAAAATCTTAGGGTTTGGCTTGAGCAAGACCCGTGCGAGACAGAGCAACTGTTTCTGTCCTACACTGAGGTGTGGTTGTAGGTGAGACATGTCAGCATACAGCCTTCCTGGAAGGCTCTCTATCTTGTGCTTTAGGTTTACCTACCAACACAACAAGTTTACGTACTAACGTAACAGGTTTACCTACCAACACAGATCTATACTGGCCTGCAGCAACAATAAGAGCAACATAAAATATTTAGATCGTACAAGATAAGTAGGGAATGTGAGTTGTATCCTCATGATAAAAGACAGAAACCAATTGAGAAGAGAGCTGATGTGTTTAAACTTTGTGTTTAGAGATGAAGTAAGTTTTACTGTAGGCCTAACAACACTGGTTAAAATACATTTTTAGTATTTCCTATAAAGTACTATTGATAGCAAGTGTGCCAGACACAGGAATCCTAGACTGTTAACGGCAGAAAAATATCTTAAAGCTAGCAGACGGATTGACTCAGGTTTCTCACCTCTTCTAATATCCTCCAAAGGTCAGAATCTGATGCCTTTCCATTTATATCAAGATTTTGCCTCAGATTCCCGCTGAACAGAGGAGAGTCTTCAGGAACCACTGCTATTTTTTCCCTCAATTCCTGACACACAACAACACAGACGAATAAAGGCAGAACAAAGGGATATCCAGTTCTCTAAATGTTTCTTAGAAATTCACGTATACTAAAGAGTCTTGATGCAAACACGAAGACACAAAGATTTTACTCTACTAAAAATAGATTTATCGCAGACGGTAAGAATGGATTAATACTATAATTAATACTACATGGTATGTGATTATGACTAATAAACATCTTAACGATAATAATAATACCCAACTGAGGAATTTGATGCAAATTACGTAGTTACGGAGTCCGTCAGCTGACGGCACCTACCTTGAGACTAAGTGATCCAGTGTCAACTCCATCTATTCTTATGACTCCCTTAGATTCGTATAGTCTGAGTATTGCAGCGACCATCGAATGTTTACCTGCACCAGCCTTTCCAACAACACCAACCTTACAAAGAATAACGATCACGCTTCATCAGCAGAGATGCGGAGATACCAGCTGATTCAATGGTATTCCACACAGTTTTTAATTATATAAATATATACTTTATGTAAATATTAAATATCTCATAAAATATGGTTTTATTTATAAACACTAAAAAGAAAACTAAAAGTTTTACTCAATAAGACAGCCATGCCATCACTATCGTCATTCACACAAAATGTGATCAGTTCCATAGATAGATGCCTTGAATGAAGGCATATTTGGTGAGTAAGTTGGTGTTAATAATTATATATAAATTTAAACATGTCATTCTCCTAAAAGCGGTTACAGAACAAGTGAATAACTACACTTTACTTTCTAAAAAGCTTTAGACAATCAAAAACACATTGTGGTAATTTTAGGAATGTTTGCATTTAATATTATTTTGGCTTTCTGTGGCTCTGAGAACTTTTGGTTTGGATAAAATAAGAATTTTATTAGTTTGATTAATTCACAGATCATAGACATCAGCAATGCTGAGAGACTATTGAAGTATTAAGTACTACTACTGTAGGCTGTTAACATTGATTTAAACTTGAAGTCATGCGTTATTAAGGATCTCTAGTTCTATTGTCACAAAAAGTACGGTAGACTCCTACAAGGTGAATAATCCGTTTCAAAAATGTTTATGTTATAGGGATATTACGTTATATGTACAGTAAAATGCCTGTAAATAGCCTTATCTGTTTCAAGATAATCCCAAACTAACCCCTTTGGCATTTGAGATAGGAACAAATTAAAGCAACTTTTTAATTTAATTACTGTACAGTAACTGTAGTATTATTGGCTTGTATCGACAACTTTTCTCATTTTTATTATCACTTTCACCTGGTGTAGAGTTCAAGATTACAGTAATTTCACAACAAAATATGGGGAGTGCACACTTTCAAAGTCGATTTAAATATATTTTTCCACTTTTTCCTAGACAAAAGGTCTATGGTAGAATTAAAAAAATAAAAAGTATTATATAGGTCTTAAGTAAAGCAAAACAAAAGTATATTTACTATCGTATCGTGTCTGTTTATGCGCTTTTTCGATGTCAAGGTTAGAGGTCGGAGCTAGGTTAGGTTGGGGCTAAGGTATAAAAGATTGATTTCAATGAGACTTCAATTCACGGCATTCATATTAGTAGACCGACACTGTAACACCTGCACCAATGGACTGCCTTTAAGGATTTCTGAATAATTGTGCAGCTACATATTCTCTTTGCTTTATTGGCCCGCCTGATGATCTCTGACAGCACGATAAACTGGGAGGGTACTGGTATATACATCAGAGATACCCCTATACGTCATTTTACATAGTATCTCTCCACAGTGCGGCAAGTGAAAAGCTGATATTTTTAAGGCTAGCTATGGAACTCTCGTTATTAAACTTGCATTAATTTGACGCTTTACGTTATATGTAATTTCTTACACAATACCAAGCAAGAGCTTTACAAAAATTCTTTACATGAAATGGATATTATGTTGTAGGAGCATCTACTGTGCACACAAATTCAGTGAAAGGCTTGCAACTGTCAATCCCGAATGATGTCAAGGACATATGAAGGCATACCTTCTCATATGCCCTAAAGCAGCAATAAATATTCCTGAGTGCCCTGACTCCGGTGTCAGGGTAAGTAAGTGAAACACTCTCGAATGTTATGATGCCGTAGGTGGGCCAGGTACTAGGCATATCTACTGATGCTCCTGTCGTGCCTGGGTATGTCTCAGATTTTAGTTGACTATACTTTAGAACCTGAAACAAAAGCTCACATTGTCTGGGACTACAACTAGAATTTTAATGCGGTTTACATTAGATGTCAGAGACTTTAGACTAAGAACTTCAACATTGTCCAAGTATGTGGACTCAATAATATTATATACACATACCCGATCTACTGCTCCCATCTGGTGGTCTACTTCTATAGAGTTTCTGACGGTAGTTTGGAATGTCCAGACAAGGTTGACAATGTAAACAAGAGACAGGCATAAACACACGGTCTCAATTTCTCCTCTCACTGAATAACAGAAACAAAGATACACGTAAGTGAGCTACACGCATATTAAGATGTACAAAATATATATACAGCAGGATGTCTGCTTATGAAAGATCCTGGATGTAAAATTTCCAAGCTCTGAAACGTGTTTTAGTAGAAATAACGCTGCGACTTGCGAAAGATGTTTCGAGACACAAAAGGCTGACAGGCCTTTCATATTTTGGACCTTCTGTAATGTTTCGCTTGTTTCGTATTTTGGCCTGTTTGATTCCCGTGAGAACGTACAATGCATACAATGTGTAGAAATAACATGATATGACTTCAAAAAATATGAAGTATAAAAGTGCATCTATCTTTTTCAATCTCTTTCAGCAACTGACAGTTGCTAGTGAAAGTCAGTAAATGATAAGTGTCTATCTTCATTAAGGATTTAGTGTTTATTTCTAACTTTTTATAACTTTTATTCACCATATTCCCACTCCCAGTATATTCACCATATTCCCACTCCCAGTATATTCACCATATTCCCACTCCCAGTATATTCACCATATTCCCACTCCCAGTATATTCACCATATTCCCACTCCCAGTACATTCACCATATTCCCACTCCCAGTATATTCACCATATTCCCACTCCCAGTGTATTCACCATATTCCCACTCCCAGTATATTCACCATATTTCCACTCCCAGTATATTCACCATATTCCCACTCCCAGTATATTCACCATATTCCCACTCCCAGTATATTCACCATATTCCCACTCCCAGTATATTCACCATATTCCCACTCCCAGTATATTCACCATATTCCCACTCCCAGTATATTCACCATATTCCCACTCCCAGTATATTCACCGTATTCCCACTCCCAGTATATTCACCATATTCCCACTCCCAGTATATTCACCATATTCCCACTCCCAGTATATTCACCATATTCCCACTCCCAGTATATTCACCATATTCCCACTCCCAGTATATTCACCATATTCCCACTCCCAGTATATTCACCATATTCCCACTCCCAGTATATTCACCATATTCCCACTCCCAGTACATTCACCATATTCCCACTCCCAGTATATTCACCATATTCCCACTCCCAGTGTATTCACCATATTCCCACTCCCAGTATATTCACCATATTCCCACTCCCAGTATATTCACCATATTCCCACTCCCAGTATATTCACCATATTCCCACTCCCAGTATATTCACCATATTCCCACTCCCAGTATATTCACCATATTCCCACTCCCAGTATATTCACCATATTCCCACTCCCAGTATATTCACCATATTCCCACTCCCAGTATATTCACCATATTCCCACTCCCAGTATATTCACCATATTCCCACTCCCAGTATATTCACCATATTCCCACTCCCAGTATATTCACCATATTCCCACTCCCAGTATATTCACCATATTCCCACTCCCAGTATATTCACCATATTCCCACTCCCAGTATATTCACCATATTCCCACTCCCAGTATATTCACCATATTCCCACTCCCAGTATATTCACCATATTCCCACTCCCAGTATATTCACCATATTCCCACTCCCAGTACATTCACCATATTCCCACTCCCAGTATATTCACCATATTCCCACTCCCAGTGTATTCACCATATTCCCACTCCCAGTATATTCACCATATTCCCACTCCCAGTGTATTCACCATATTCCCACTCCCAGTATATTCACCATATTCCCACTCCCAGTATATTCACCATATTCCCACTCCCAGTATATTCACCATATTCCCACTCCCAGTATATTCACCATATTCCCACTCCCAGTATATTCACCATATTCCCACTCCCAGTATATTCACCATATTCCCACTCCCAGTATATTCACCATATTTCCACTCCCAGTGGTCTTTGATTACCTAGTCTAGATGGTCAATACCAAAAGTAAACAAACATACCGAGTGTAGATTTACTCATTATTTCTCTGTTCTTTCTTCTTTCCATGTATACTTTTTCTATATTTATTATGTAGTAATATAATTCTAATATGTATCTGTTACAGGTTTTAATCATTATTTATAATTTATATAAAAACGATGTCTAAGTTTGGTGGAGGTCTAGATCTGATTAGGACATTTATAAGGTAACATGCATTTCTACTAGAAAAATTTTCTACTTGCAAAACGCTTCCGAAACAAATTAATTTTGTAAGTAGAGTTTAAAATACAGATATTTCCTTTATGTATGCAATCGAATGACACAGTAGTAAACTGAATTTTTCACACCAAAATACTAAAAATGACCTAAGGGTACAAAAACAAAAAGAGCTTTGCTAAGCACGATGAAGAAAAGCTAAGGGAATTGGCCAGATAGACCTAATGAATGTGCAATATTAATAATATACAAGACTTATTGTGCTATGCTCATACTTTGATGTGTTGTACAGCTTTGCCTCAACCACATTGTACAATAAGAACTATAAATTCTTACTTGATAGACCGAATTTTATAAAATAATTTACTTCATTTAATATACCAAAACTTTACAGGGAGGATTTAGTGAAAAAAAAATTTTTTTCATATTTTAATTTGAAGCAAACCATACCAAAACCAAGTCAGTTTAAGTGCCTTCTGTTAGCGACCACATGAAACATGCTTCTGTTAGCGACTACATGAAACATGGACCTGCAATCACATCATTTATCGATGTAAAATTATATAGAACCATACTTTTGAATATTTTAACATTTTCCTTTTTGCAGTGAAAAGACCAGCTTGTCATCTTGCGGAGCGTACAACTCGACTAAAGGCAAATGAGCTAGTACGATTCATACTCAATGGTTGAGGGCATGCACTTCTCACATGGTTCATACTCAGAGAGCTAAAGGATAATAATTAACTCACTAGTGACTGGGTGCTGAGAGACGACAACGGAGATGAGAGCAAGGGAAGTAACGAAAACCATGCAGATAATATCGAGCACGATAGCGAACCAACGATTGGATGCGATGTATGTATAGCACGCAGCCGTATGTTTATCCTGCAGGATATCGAAGCAATGCAGGAATCTGTCCTCTGAGCCGAGAGCCCGAATTGTCCAGAGGCCTTCCAAAGTTGTGGATAGGTGGTTGAAAACCGGAAACCGGGCTGAAAAACAGCAATTTTAAGGAGTCATAGTGATCTAATAAGCAATAGATGTATTCATAGAGATATGTACAAGGCCAAAATAGAAAACTTACATTCATGCCAAAAGTTGTGTTATCTTCATATGATAGTTAATGCACTTGTCTTACTAGTTTAAACAAATCAATATTACATTATTACTATTATTATGCATATTACAGAATTGTCTCATTCAGAAGTAAACGAACAGTAGGCTAAGTGATCCCTTTTCAATAGGCTTACAAAGGTGTCACACAGACAAAACTATGTCAAATTGTTAAATAGTCAATGAAAGCTGTTGTATGCTGCCATTGGTCTTCATCAATTAACCTTAGGTGTCACAAGATGACACAAGGTTACACAAGACACAACTATTTAAAGTAATTCCAAAACAGAGACATGTAGTTGTCTGCCCTTTGTGTGCCCTAACAGTTAGAAATACTCACATCTACTCTCTATGAGCTTGATATCCCTGGCAGAGTGACAGTAGTAATATCTGATTAGAATAAAGAATGCGATTAAAGGTATGAGTAGGATGCCCATCCAGAAGTTGCCTGCACATGCGATAACCAGAGCTCCGACTATTGTACCAAAAGTCTGCAAACACATCAATGTACTTCAGAATTTTTATATAACTCCAAATACATTCAGCCAGCTCCAAATAACAACAGTGCTAAACTACCAAAAGCTGGTCCTAGCCAAGATTCACATAGATTTGTCTTGTCTTGAATTGATTTTTTTATCAAGCATTAGTAAGAGAAACCACAACTTTGAAAATCATGCAGGATCAACAAAAAGTCACTCTGGTTATACTATTGCGTTTGTTAGAATATAAATATTCTATTTTTTCAAATTTGCAATAAAGTGCAAAACCGATTTTATGTCTGACTAGTGCATTCACTGGTCTGAGATAAAATCAAACTTAAACAGAAATGATAAAACGTCAGCTGAAAGACAACCTGAGTTAATTTAGAACCTTGCTGACAGTACAAAGAGAAGCTAAATTTACTCAGAAAAACAACTCAATAGATTTGAATGCTTACAGAAATCTTTTAGGAGTGGCACCATTGAAGACTACATGATTTATCAGGTGAAACCCTACTAATGCCTTAAGTTGTAGTCATAATAATCCTATCGATTAGAAAGATAGAGGGGGTGAGATAGAGGGGAGAGGAAAAGGGGAGATTAAAAAGGGGAGAGAGGGGGAGAGAGAGTCATCAGCATGCCAGCACTAATACTTTATAAGTTAGAGCTTACCATGAGCATATCAAATGTGGTGGCTGGCAGGAGGTCATCAGATTGCACAACGTCCTGAGAGAAGCGTTTTAAAATCTCGCTAACAGGGTCCTTCTGAAGATCTGAGAGAGGAGCCCGGACTATAACCTGGTGTAATACAAAATATGGCTACAGTGTACTTTACAGCTCTACCTTGATTAGATGATGTGTGACTCAGCAACAATAAACCAGCAATGGTAAGATGGATGTACAATATGAAAAAAAGAGTAAGAGATATAACAAACCTTGAATAGGTCAGAGTGAAGGATTTTGCTGGCTGCTAGCATTGAGTGGAAGAACGTGATTCCCGTTAAAAGAGAGAATAAAATACAACAGAGACTGATGCCTATATAAAGGAAGTAATATGTGGTTGAGGAACTGGCTGCATCCACCCATAAATTGGACCTGCAAAAGTAATAAAGAATATCATAGTCAAAACAACAAAATAGGATGCTGAATATTTATAAGGACCATCCACATTGTGGTGCAGTGTATAATACCATGGTGTAATGCAGAGTGTCATGATGTAATGCATAGTGTTATGGTGTGATGTATAATACCATGGTGTAATGCATAGTGCCATGATATAATGCATAGTGTTATGGTATAATGTATAATACCATGGTGTAATGCATAGTGCCATGATGTAATGCATAGTGTTATGGTGTAATGCATAATACCATGGTGTAATGCATAGTGCCATGATGTAATGCATAGTGTTATGGTGTAATGCATAGTGTCGTGATGTAATGGATATTGTTATGGTATAATGTATAATGCCATGGTGTAATGCATAGTGTTATGGTATAAAGCATATTTTCATTGCATAATGCATAGTGCCATTGTGTAATGTATAGTGCCATTGTGTAATGCATAATACCATGGTATGGAGAGAAAGATTTACAGTGTTCCATTCATCAAAGCCAATACTCTAATCGTTTGCCCAAATCCAGCCAGCAAAACCCCAAGTACAACAATGTAAAAGCCCATACAACATTTTTCCTATGTGTGGATAGATGACAAAACACAATAGAACCATGACTGGTTGATTATACATACTATAAGTATGACTAATGTTGAAAAACTATGGTATATTATAGTGAGCAACTCTGTCAGAGAACTGAAATATGCTTGGTTATTTCATTAATCTACTATTCTCTTGCTGGAACTCTCCCCCCGTGTTAGCGTTAACACAAAGGCAGTGCCGATATATCTAAGAGAAATCAGTTATCAACTAAAGTGACGCTCGATGCTATAAGGTGGACAACTGTTAACTACTGAGCAAATCATCTTCCCTTCTATAAAAGCCAAGGGGAACCATCCACCCTTCGACTCCAGCATGGCGGTGGATACTAAGCCGGTATTAGTGAAATAACAATAACATAAACTTTAAGCCGATTTGTGACACTGTTCAAGGACTAGTTAATAATATGATCGATGAGAAACAACTAGTTCAGTGTCGTCGAGTGGACAAATACTAAAATCGATAAAAGCAAAAATGGAAGAGAGTTACTGTTTTAGGCTACAGTATAGCATAGAGGTCTAAGCACTCAATAAGCACTCGATAAGCTAAAAGATGCTAAGCTGGAGAGTGATGCGAGTGACAGCTGAATTAAGTGAAGCATATTTATTAAATGTTCTTAAATAGTCTCATTTGTTTGACTAACATTAGTTTATCACATTCACAGTAACTCTGAATTTGACATCTGTGTTTCAATTCAATCGAAATTACCTCACAGAGCGAATTCAAGACAAAATGCTTCCAAATATTTGGCTTTCAACGTGCTATGATGAACCCATTTGTCACGCAAAACTTCTGTCCCATAAAAACGCATGGCCTTCAATGCGTTCTGATAAATAAATTAAAACAGTCCATGGGAGCTCACCAGTAGATTATAAGCCAATCACTGAAGACATATGTGCCAAGAGTGATGAACCAGAGAATGACTATAGCGAATACCATTCCTCCTCCTCCAGCCATTGCTATGTAATCTCCATACACACTCCATGGTGTCCCTGGATTTGATTGCCTAGAGCCCGATTTGTCCGATATCAGCAAGCTGTGTAAGGACTTGGTCTACAAAAGTGCCATGAAATGGTCTTCCTAATGCTGTCAGCAGGTCAATAAACAGGATTAATCTGCTCTACCAATCTCATTAAGCAAGCATAAATATAAGTGGGAACAACTCCTTAGAATAGTGAAATATCTGCGCATCTTGTTTTTTGTCACGACCAATACAAAAGCAAAACAAATTTAATTCCTTGCCTCAGTGCCATCAAGGTTGATGCTGACAAGGCTGGCATTCAGACTTTCCATGGAAAGCTGCTGACTTCCACAGACTCTCCTTTTTGTTTTGCTGAGGCCAGCAGTGGAGGCGAGGCTAGCTTCTATAGTTGGAGCGCGCTCCACCTCATACTCGGCGAGCATCGCGGAGAAGTCCACTCCTGAGGCTATAAGCTCTTCATATGTTCCCTGAGAGCTAATGTTACCCTGCGAAAATAAGAAAAAAATTCTGCAGTTTTGGAAGTTGTCCACTCTCTAATGTTCAGCAGACTAAAACACGCTTCAAATAGGCCTCATAGATGAAAATGTATGATATATCTGATCTCTATCCTGTGGCAGTTCACCAAGGTCCAGGTCAATAAGAGAACAGCTATATAGTAGTTTGTTACAGATAATTTGATTTGAAGGAATAGAGACAATGAATAAAGATCTTCAAGGTTTGATCTTATAGAACAAAAGTAGATAAATTCTACAACCAAGAAATTCAATGAGCAATGATACAAAAATTTATGATCAGAAAGTAAAATATTTTAAGATGAAAAATATTGGTCATTGAGGAAAGAGCAAAGACATAAAAAAATGCTCGTGACTTGATATCAAATGCTATTAAGTGCTGGGGTTTTTGTGCTTTATAATATATTGTTACGCACTTTTAAAAATATATTTTGTTTTTGTGATGGGACACTGGTTTAGCCACTCCAGAGCTATTCATTGGCTGACTGTCCTATAAATTTAATGAACAAAAAATTGAATTCAGCACCTCATCACCCATCAGCCAGAAGTACTTCCTGTCAACATCAACTCTAAATGTCTGCTGGCACCTTACTACCACGAACAAATTACTATTATTTTATTAAGCTGTACCACTTACAGTTTCTTGCTATTTCAAAAAAAAGTTAGCATCAATCTAAAAATTTGTTTCAACGGTCACAAATCTTTAGATCGATTCAAATCAACATAACCTGGTCTACAAATCAACATTGCCTCTCTCTGCTACAAACTGAGGAGTTATGTCTCCGTGAACCAGGTACTATAACAATGCGTCATCTAGAGGCAATGGTAACGATGCTACAACAAGAAAAAACAATCAAGGTACTAAGTCATATATGATGATATCTTTGTTATATTTTTACGATCAATAGTAGCTTCTTACAACAAAACTGTTTAATAGCGTTTGCTTTAGCTTAAAACAAATCATAATATCAGAGTCAGGAAGGATTAGAGAGTTTATTTTTGAAGAAAGATGGCCTCTAACCTAAAATGATATATAAGTGATCATATTATGGAGTTAAAAGTGCCTGCACCTCTCATCTCAAACTGTCCTCAAATTCCACCTACCTCAAGCCCTTGGGTGAGATTCAAGTATGCGAACCAATTATATTGCACCTACCTCTTGCATGACAAGAACTTTGTCAGCAACCTTGACATATGGCAGCTGCTGGGTTACCAAGACGACCGTTGAATCTTTCAGCAGACCACACACACACTTGTTAAAGATCGTCCTACCCACGTAGGAATCCACACAGCCTGTAGGGTGCAGTCAACAAAAAGCACGATGAATATTGCTTCTCTGATTTTTATAAATAAATTTTTACAACATCAAAAAGAAAAAAAGTTATAGGAAAGAAGATTGAGATCTTTGAAAATAATGGCTGTGACTTTTTGTAAACGGATACTGGGTATTGAACGTGCTGACAGTCAGCCGTATACTTACTATGTACTTTTGATAGACTTACCAAAGGGATCATCAAGAAGATATACATCAGCGTGTCTATATATTGTTCTGGCCAGACTTATCTTCACTTTCTGCCCAAAGAAAAGCTCAAAGCCGTGTTCTCCAACAATAGTCATGTCACTTTGGGGCAATGATTCGATATCCTACAACATAAACCTAATAGAAAACGTGGTGACGCAACTGTCTTCATCAGTTAAACATTTGAGGCACGCGTTTAAACTCTGAGGTCTCTCCTAAAGAACGCGAGCTGAAGTTGGTTTACCATTCCACTGAAGATCACAGAAATGAGAAAATAGCGTAACATAATATATTTTAAATAAAGATTAAGTATCTAAGTCCATTTTCTTGGTCAATCTTCGTCAGCTACTGACAGTTTTATACATTTACATTCACACTTCAGTGTCCAACGGCAATGTGCCAGGCTAATGGCAAACAACTACATGACCTGTCACTGTATACAAGCTGATTTTTAATACCAGTGCAATGCCGGACATTCCGCTAGTACATATATATATATATATATATAAATAAATATATAGAATAATTTAAAATAATTTAAAAGAAGATAAAAATTTTGACTATTATATTTACACTACTAATAGTTTCGTGTTAAAAACACTCATCAGGTGACATTCATTTATGCGCAGAAGCTTATATATACGTAGGAACATACAAGCTAGGCAGTGATCTTATAATGAGGCATGCAAGCACTGTAAATTCCCAAATTGATGGCAGTAGTAAAAGTGCAAAGGCTAAGCAATAAAATTGTAAACAATAAATGGGATGAAAAAAGCTAATCTATTAACTGTTTATTAGCAAAAATTTACTTGAGTGTCTACACCCAGATACCATTTCAGATTTCTTATTCAGTGTCGCCATATGTGGCTTGTACATAATGTAGAATTTTTCCCACAGACATAGTTCGCACTTCTTGGCACGATTATTGTAAGCTGCTGATCTGTGGATAATATTCCATCGGACTAACTAGACCTACATCGGATTAACCGAAAATACGTTTAAGAAGAGGTACGCCAACCACAAGTCTTCCTTCATCAATACCAGCAAAAGATCAGCAACCAGGCTAAGCGAACATGTATGGTCCCTCAAAGAGAAAAACATCATGCATACCATCAAATGGAATATTATCCACAGATCAGCAGCTTACAATAATCGTGCCAAGAAGTGCGAACTATGTCTGTGGGAAAAATTCTACATTATGTACAAGCCACATATGGCGACACTGAATAAGAAATCTGAAATGGTATCTGGGTGTAGACACTCAAGTAAATTTTTGCT
This sequence comes from Watersipora subatra, assembly GCF_963576615.1. Taxonomy (NCBI): domain Eukaryota; kingdom Metazoa; phylum Bryozoa; class Gymnolaemata; order Cheilostomatida; family Watersiporidae; genus Watersipora; species Watersipora subatra. The sequence continues at coordinate 40,374,728 of NC_088717.1, forward strand.
AATAAACAGTTAATAGATTAGCTTTTTTCATCCCATTTATTGTTTACAATTTTATTGCTTAGCCTTTGCACTTTTACTACTGCCATCAATTTGGGAATTTACAGTGCTTGCATGCCTCATTATAAGATCACTGCCTAGCTTGTATGTTCCTACGTATATATAAGCTTCTGCGCATAAATGAATGTCACCTGATGAGTGTTTTTAACACGAAACTATTAGTAGTGTAAATATAATAGTCAAAATTTTTATCTTCTTTTAAATTATTTTAAATTATTCTATATGCACTGCCTTTATGGCATTGAGCACTTTTTAGTCAAAAGATTTCCACTAGATATATTAGTAAATAAATATATATATATTCTGTGAGCATCAGTACAAGTTCTCTATAAACACAGTTTAACAATAGCTATCTTAGCACACTAACTATTTAATGCATATTCTGGATGGCTCCATAGACTCCACACCTGGGTAACATCTATTTTATGCACTCAAGAAAAAAACTTGAAAAGAGATTAAAACTTCTATGCAATATTATTGGTAGATATTAATACTGCATCTCTGCATAAGTATTCCTACTGTAGGCCAAGAGTAAGACAAAAGCCAAAGAAACCAGTTTTTGATCCCTTAGACAGATGGATAGCTCAAACATAAAAAGCACAAAAAACCCTTCAAAATAGGACAACAGTGAAACTAACGAATCAGTAATGATGAGAAACTGTACACAAAATAAAAACTAAATAGTGACAGCATTATGACAATGATGAACTCATGGCTGGATTGGAGAAGGAGAGTGCTGACCAGACTACAAGACACAAGTGCTACAAGACACTGGGAAAGATAATAGCTATAGATCACCTTGTTGAGGTCACAGGCTTTGACCACCTTATTGTAACGTCCCCTATCATAGTCTTGACCAAAGAGAATATTGTCTCTAACACTGGCAGTGAATACCCAGGGAGCCTGTGAGGCGTAGCTCATCTTCCCTTGCAGCCTGAGGAAGCCTCGTAGCCTCGGTATCTCTCCTAGCATTGCCATCAACAGAGGAGTCTAAAAGAGATAACAATTTTAGGACTATGTGCAAGTATTTGAGGCTAAAACTCATGTTTATAAATCATAGGAGACATGCTGCCGACCTTGTATAACAACAGCATTCATACAATATATATAATTCCTATAATATAAAATCATATAATGTGCAGCCATATAATATATATATTATATATAATATATGTAATATGTATTCATATATTTTAATAATGTATATTAAATGAATATATATAATATATATTCATATAATATATATTATATGAATATATATACCATATATTTGTATAATATATATTATATGAATATATATAGTACATATTCATATAACATATATAATATATATATTCATATAATATATATTATATGAATATATATGATATATATTCGTATAATATATATTATATGAATATATATGATATATATTCGTATAATATATATTATATGAATATATATCATATATATTCGTATAATATATATTATATGAATATATATCATATATATTCATATAACATATATAATATATATTCATATAATATATATATTATATGAATATATATGATATATATTCGTATAATATATATTATATGAATATATATCATATATATTCATAAACATATATAATATATATTCATATAATATATATATTATATGAATATATATGATATATATTCATATAATATATATAATCATATAATATATATATTTATTCATATAATATATATTATATAAATATATATGAATAATATATATATTATTCATATATTATTCATATATATATGAATATATATATTATATGAATAATATATATATTATATGAATAAATATCATATATATTCACATAATGTATATATTATATGAATAGGGATATATATTATATTATTATATAATATATATATTATATGAATAAACATATATATTATAGGATTATATATTATATGAATATATATCATATATATTCATATAATATATATAATCATATAATATATGTATATATTCATTTATATAATATATTTATTCATATAATATATATAATATATATTTATACAATATATATTTATATAATATAGTATTCATATTAATTGCTTGACGGAAAATGAACACTGTGATGCCAACTGAAGTCTGGTTCACACTGTATCACGTTATGTCGGAGTTGTCCTCTACATTGTGATCTGTCGACTATGTACGCCGTAAACTGATGGCTTTGCCAAAGCATCAGCAATATGTCAGAAAACATCGCAGCTGTCAAGCTTTTGTGATAGTTGGCCGAACATTCATGACAGTATTTGCAATGGGCAGGCAGCCCATCGGCAATAGTGATTGACTGTCACGGATTTCTTGATTTATATTTCCTTTCATGATAGTTGTTACTAATAATTCATCGTTTCGGTGACTCTATTATATAATGAGTACGATATACCACGGACTATTCACTGATGTAAACGTGAAAGGGTTTGTGGCAGTGTGAACTATGTAATCACTGACGATCACCGACGTATCATAGAATTAACCCCACTGATCACCGATGTATTGTGGAATTAACCCCGGTGTACTGCTATATAGTGTGAACCAGCTGTAACAACCGAATGAAAACAAATGCGATTTATGTTAGTCAACATCATCTTGTTTTCTCTCTAAACAAACAGTGAGTAACATGAATAGTCATATCATATAGATTTTAGCCTGTCTTCTAGCTAATAATGGTCTAAGCAGAGCATTGGAAAACAAATAAACCTAATATAACTACCATATGCATCACAAACAGACCTTTGTTAAATCGCTTACAGAGAGTAACATAAAAACAGATAGCAACAATATAGGTGTCGCACTCGACATGACATGTTATATCCAATATTACGATATTACGATATTACGATGCACACCGGCACTAAGGAGGGTGTATTATCCATAAAACATTACCGAGCTGCTTCTTGTCTAAAATTATAGAGTAATGTTTAGGAAGGTGTGAAGCTAGCAATCACTCAATTGGCCAATCGTCTTTCCTATAACAAATGGGCATGACCAATTAGACGCCATTAGATATGCTGCAGTAAGTGGGAGCGACACCACATTGAGGTGAATCCCCATAGTCAAGTGGGCCAGAGTAAGTGCTGTAGCCGCTGCAGTTTGAGAGGCAAAATTTATGTACGATCAAACAGGGCGCAATTAGTCGAAATGCTAATTATTACACTGCTATTACAACACCTAGAAAGTCTGCAAAGTTCATTATTCATTGATTTTATGTTGTTTATATTAAACTTGCTATTGTTGTATCACAAAAAACTCCTCATGTAAAATCTCTCATTTTTAGCGGCAGCAAAAATATAAAAACAGCCAAAGTTTACACATGTGTGCAATATTTCATATATGCATAAACACATACGTATACTACATGTACATGCATAAACACATACATATACTACATGCATATGTATAAACACATACCTATACCACATGTATATGTTTATACATATACATACATGTGGTATATGTATGTGTTTATTCATATACATATACTACATATATATGCATAATCACATATATATATATATATAGAGAGAAAGAGAGAGAGAGAGAAAGAGAGAGGGAGAGGGAGAGAGAGAGAGAGCTGCACAACGATTATAAAAATTGATCGCGATTAATAACTTGTCTGAACCAGTTAATCTTCGATTAATCTTAGAATTAATCTAGCAAAAACCTGCATATTCAAAAACAAATAATACAACTACATATAGATTAATTATATTTTAAACAATTGTTAGCAGTAGTACATGTTATGTACAATGTACATAAGTTACAATGTAATTATTATTATGAGTATGAAAACGGTCAATGAAAGTCTATAATTAAGTCAGCCAAGAGTTGAGGCAGCACAGTTTATTCACATTATCTGAATAAAGAAATGCCCTCTTCCTACATACAACATTGCTAGCTTTAGAGAATAGCCGCTCACAGGTAGACCTGCCAACCCAAGAGTGGGGCAATGCGTGAGATTTGGTTTTGGGGCAACTGATGTAGCAATGATAGTATATATGAAATTGTGGAAATTGGGGCAAACATCTCACGCATTTTTATTTTTTCTTTGGGGTGATTGCGTGAGTCTCACGCCCAATGTGTGAGAGTTGGCAGGTATGCTCATAGGGGACAGTAGTGCCGGTTGTCACTAGTAGCCTATTAGTTATTGTCTGCGACAGCTGGTGATGATTTCTGCGCGGTAGGATGAGAATTAGTTAAAATATATCTTAATGATGATGTGCTGTGGTGGTAAACAAATTTTTTCTGGCCAGACCTGCCAACCCAAGAGTGGGGCAATGCGTGAGATTTGGTTTTGGGGCAATTGATGTATCAATGATAGTATATATAAAATTATGGAAATTGGGGCAAAAATCTCACGCATTTTTATTTTTTCTTTGGGGTGATTGCGTGAGTCTCACGCCTAATGCGTGAGAGTTGGCAGGTATGATTCTGGCATATACTGCACTTCGCTTTCTTGTTTACGCTTCCAACAACCTACAGAAATGCGCTACCTAGGTTGGAAGACATTTTTCTGCTTTCATGTTCCAATAAAGTGTCAATTTTATATTACTAATATTCTGAAGCTGAAATATGATGGTGGTTTTTTTGAAAAATGAAAATACATGTATAATTTACTTTAAAAAGCTTTTAAAAATAAACAAAAATAAACTGTAAGATATTAAATAATACTGAAATCACTTTTAATGCTATTACCTAGAAACATGTTCAAACAACTAACAACATGGCCGCTTACAGCTGGATCGGCACGGCGCTTGTGCATTGTGTTGTATAAACAAGTTTAATGTTAGAGACTCACTATGTTTTCATAGTTGAGTGCAAAATAATTGTGGTTTAATTTATTGGTAAAGAAAGTGTCTTGTCATCATATTTATTTGTTAGTAAATTAAATGGTAGTAACCTGCTACGTTAGAATACTAACGTATGGTACTAAACAGTACAAAGGAAAGGAACCACATCAAGATCACCACCTGCATTTTAATTGAAGATTAATTGGCCCAACTCAGTTAATCGTTTATTTGTATTAGTCGTGTTAATCGTTTAATTAACGCGATCATTGTGCAGCTCTAATATATATACATATATATATATATATATACTACATGTATATGGATAAACACATGCATATACTACATGTATATGTATAAACACATACATATACTACATGTACATGTATAAACACATGCATATACTACATGTATATGTATAAACACATACATATACTACATGTATATGCATAAACACATACATATACTACATGTATATGTATAAACACATACATATACTACATGTATATGCATAAAAACATACATATACTGCATGTATATGCATAAAAACATACATATACTACATGTGTATGCATAAACACATACATATACTACATGTATATGTATAAACACATACATATACTACATGTATATGCATAAAAACATACATATACTACATGTGTATGCATAAACACATACATATACTACATGTATATGTATATGAATTATTGTACAATCAACAAATTAAATATGTAATCATCAATATTTCAACAGCTCATTGCATCAAAGGCAGACTAATGGAGGTACATGTAAATCTATAACTGATTTTTATATACTAAGTTTCCATAGAGTGCTAGTGTAGTGACACCTGAGAGTTCCAGTTCCGAAGTGCTACACTGGGCTGACAAGCAGATCATGTTAGCATGGGGCGCTATGGTAGAGCGATGGGTGTGCGACACATTATGTCAAGGCTGTATCTAGCTATCTTATGTCAAGGTCGCAAGCAAGAGCTGTTTGTCGCTTTATGAGTGGGGTTCCTACCCTAAACTTAATTATACTTGCTGTTAGACTAACTAACCAGTAAAATTATACAACTTGCTTTCCAAATCAGGTAAATAATATTACTATCGTAGACGGAAAAGCACACCTTTCATGAAACAGTACAAGTAAAAAAAGTAGCAGAGTTTTGGCACATATGAGGTCCTTTTATGCAGCGAATGTGAGTCAACACACATTTGAACATATCAGCGACAATGATACAAGATAAAACAGTGGAAAGAAAAGACGAACGTCTGCCGGGTTTCGAAACAGCCAAACTAAAAGATCACAATACCTTTCCTGAGCCGGGAGGGCCGACAATGACAATCAGGTGTCCCCTGTGAATGCTGAAAGTGAGAGTCTGGAGTGAGGCAGCGTAGCTAATCTTGTCTCCCGTAGCAGGAGGAAACGCTGAAAAATTCTCAAATGACACAACGAGATCCTCAGGCAATTTTATCCCACAGGACGAGTAGACGTCATGTGACTTTTCTTCTAGGAGGAGAAAGTCCTGAAAATAATGATGGATGATCATGATTTTTCCTCCAGCGTCGGAACACATAGCCTTAGATCAATAGATTGTATCTCAACTACAGAGAACAAAATGTTTCGTATTAAAACTAAAACTCATCATACAAGAATGGTAAAAAAATTGAAATTACATCACGGAAAAAACTGGAATGTATGAACAGATAGTTTTCGATTTTACATCAATAACTGATAAAAAAAACAATTTAATTTGACGTTAATAACCCGAAATAGAACAAAACTATACATCTTCAAATACTATTGAATACAATAAAAAAATATGATGACTTGAGGGAACAAAGGTTGGCTATGCTTGTATAACCGATCATATCAAACTAAGAAAGATTAGGAGGATTAGGATTAGGAGGTAGCCTGTGTACTCTGTTTCACAAAATAAGCTAAAATAATGCTACTATGTATGCAGAGGGAAAAATGTGATAGACTCCCTAGCAGTTTGCAACTGAAAATATATTTAAATAATGACTCTGTTATCAGTTCCATCAGTAAACTGGACAAACCTGTTACCTGAATTTTCTTTATAGTGTTGAGGGCCTGAGATCCATAGAATATGCCAAGAGGTAGCATGAGGACTATGCTGATCTTGAGTATATCAAATAGAGCCAAAGCTATGCAAATCTGCAATAAATAAGTTTAATTTTACATTGCTATTCTTGGTAGTTGTGGCTGCATGCAAATATTCATTCATATGTGTAGAACAAACTATAACACTGTTCAGATATGAACATAATATAATATGTTACTTTATAAATAAACATTGGAATGTGTACCTAACATGTTATATCATCCTTGAGATATGTATCTAACATGTCATATAATCCTTGAGATATGTATCTAACATGTCATATAATCCTTGAGATATGTATCTAACATGTCATATAATCCTTCAGATGTGTATTTAACATGTCATATAATCCTTCAGATGTGTACCTAACATGTTATATAATCCTTTAGATATGTATCTAACTTGTTATATAATTCTTCAGATATGTATCCACTAGAAATTCCCGTCATACAGCCCACGACCAAAGTGATATTGGAAAGAAGAAAGGGTACTGATGGTTGAGAAACGCAATATTAGCAGTCAAATGTCACTGCAGTGCAATAGGATAACTGCAATGCTAGCTGTAATGTACTGGGTGTTATTATGTACAAAAAACAGCAATAATGAAAGGAAAAGATTATATGTTTATATCTCTCCCCCTGCAATAGGATAAATGCAATATTGGCCAATATTAAAAGTAAAATGCACTGATATTATTGGAATAACCAATATTATTAATATAGTAATACAGTAATAATAGAAAACCAATGCACAATTTTGTTTACAATTCAAAACTTCATAGCTAACAATATCAATAAGTTGTGATATTTATATAGATCTTTAGAAAATCTATTTAACAAAACTATTTAGAAAAAATAATAACAGTAACATATTGCCCAACATCAGTCACTATATACTTTGATCTTGTAAATTTGAATAATTATTCTTATAATTAAATCTTATAAAATCGAATAATTATTCTTATAATTAAATATTGTAATACTCTCATAAGAATCGTTAGAAAAAATATCATCGTTATTTCCTTTACTTTCACTGCTTTGGACATCAGTTGGAATACCAAAGTACTCACAAGTGTCCAAAATCTTAGTTACTTTGAAATCGGCAAAAAAGAAACGATTACTTTTCAGTACTTTTACGTTAATTACAGAAACCTTCGGCAATTGGACAACGCTATAGACTGGTGAAATCATGAAATGTGCACGTTTCTTTTTCATGAAATGCGCATGGCTTAATGGTTCTATTCTCTGTCGCTCGACATTTCGTTTGCCGGTCTTAATTTTGATAAAAATAAGGCTTGGCAAGTTTTAATAACGATTTTAGGCCGAATTAATCTGTCTATTTGTGTATAATCCGATCAGATGGAAAGGTTTAGGAAATTTTCTACAAATAATAAAGACTTGGTAACATATTTAAATAGGTTTATATGTGTTTTGTATCGTTATTATACTTAAACGACTCCATTGAAAAATGGTTAAATTTTTTGATGAGATTTCGGTACAAAGGTTTGCGACGGCCGTTGATGAATAATTTTCATGAGTTGTGTGCACATATGCATTTATCATAAATCTCCCAAACAATCGCTTCGCTTGTGTTTGGTCGTGAGAATGCTGACTCAGAGAAAGGGTTCAGTAAATCAAGAGTAGATGCTGAGAGCAGCAGACGTACCATCTTCATGTTGAGGTTAGAATTGGTGAGATAGAGTGCTGTAGCAAGAACCAACATAACGAGTTTATTGTAAGAGAAATAGTAGGCTAGCTGGAATGCCCTCCCAAATGCTAAAGAACGCAGCTTCTTTAGTTCGTGCCTAAAATAGAGTCAGGTTATAAACCAATGAAACTCAGATAATAGAAGGAAATACCCATTTCAGCCATTTGTCTAGAAAACAAGGCAATATATATTACATATTGCCATTCCAGACATACTAGAAATTATACTGCCAGTACATAACAAGCATGCAATATTTGTAAAATATCCCTATTTACAACAAGCTGACTGAGCCTCCGTTTTTGTCACGGCATGAACCTCACAGCAAATTGTAATCATATCAAAGTGAACAATAGACCTAGTGTGAATATTGAGGTCAGTTTTACTGATATAAGAGCGCATGTAGACAGTCTATTGCTGTCACTGTCAATGAAATTAGGTAAAGCCAATGATTAAATTGCTGACTGGATACCCATATAATAACCTATTTATGTTTATATAAAACGCGCAACTACACTGTCATAAATACCATATACTGTATCACGGGTCGGCAACCTTTCCCACTTAAAGAGCCATTTGGTCCCATTTTCCGCAGGCAAGAACGCAATGGTGCCACAAACCATCTTTGAAACTTTAAATTACAAAATAATAAACACTGCATGTAACGTTTCTGTTTAGCTTTCAATGCTTTTATACCATGTTTACACCATAAAACGAAAAGGTGTGGTATGTATAACAATTTAACTGCTGAGAAAACAAAATTACAGTTTTGCAAAGAACAATAAAATAATTTTGGTGGTTTTATTGGCCCATAAATTATTATAAGGTGTACTACCTGTATTAGGGTTGTTGTTTGTCAGCTGTGTTGTTGACGGTATTGCAGACCAAAGTGGCTGGTCAGCCTTACTAGATTACTAATTGTTTAACCCAGTTCATTGAAATAATATCAGAAGGTATCTTGTAGCGATCTGGTCCTCCACGCGATTCCAGTAGTACGTTTTTCTGTACTTTTATGTTAAAGTTAAAGCCACGTGACGATCATGTGATAAGGTACTAATAATAATATTACATAAATAATGACGCATAACAAGCGACAATGTTTTATCACCATAATTTCAATTTTTTAAATTATTTTACAAAATCTAGTGATAAAACTTCTATATTTTTATGAATTACTTGGCATATGGTAAAAAAGGAAAAACAATCCAAAGTCAAAGGGAGCCGCAGCGAGGGGACGAAAGAGCCGCATGCAACTCCGGAGCTGCGGGTTGCCGACCCCTGCACTACACTATACTATATACACTATGCACTACTTACACTATGCTATAGGTACTATGCACTACATACACTATGCTATAGGTACTATGCACTACTTACACTATGCTATAGACACTATGCACTACTTACACTATGCTATAGACAATATGCACTACTTACACTATGCTATAGGTACTATGCACTACTTACACTATGCTATAGACACTATGCACTACTTACACTATGCTATAGACACTATGCACTACTTACACTATGCTATAGACACTATGCACTACTTACACTATGCTATAGGTACTATGCACTACTTACACTATGCTATAGGTACTATGCACTACTTACACTATGCTATAGACAATATGCACTACTTACACTATGCTATAGGTACTATGCACTACTTACACTATGCTATAGGTATGATGCACTACATACACTATGCTATAGGTATGATGCACTACATACACTATGCTATACGTACTATGCACTACATACACTATGCTATAGACACTATGCACTACTAACATTATGCTATAAACACTATGCACTACTTACACTATGCTATAGGTACTATGCACTAATTAACTATGATATAGACACTATGCACTATTTACACTATGCTCTAGACACTAAGCACTACGTATACTACACCATGAACTTTTAATATTTTTATGCATTGAACTAAAAATAAGGAGATCTTACTAACAAACAGCATGACATAGCAACCAATGGAGTTGTCATTACCTTTTGGTTATGGCTGAGTACACAAGGGCAAAATAAAAACCAAAATGGAAATTACATATAATTACATTTGTGAAAAATGAAGAGAGTAAATGAAAATTACTTTGGCGGCACAAACACCTCAACTACTCATGGCAGTGACAATCTCACGAGAGAGGAACAAAGATGGCTGTCTCTTGAACACTCACATTCTCAAGCGCTGCACCTGCTTGCAGAAGGTACTCTCCCAGCAGTAGATCTTAACGCTTCTGACAGCTCGTAATATTTCATGGATGATCTTCACTCTTGTGTTCGTAGCGAGAGAAATCTTGAGCCTGCCGAGTTACAGAAGGGGTGGTCACGCACTTACAAAATAACTAACTATTATATGTCTAAAGATTGTAGCTCCTCCTAATGAAGGAAATTGCAGATTAACACCTAATTTAAATATTTCCTTGAAGTTGCTCAGGTGCTGACAACTCCAACAAACTTTCGCAAAATCCATATTACAACAGTAGCTACATAAGAAGAAATATATAGTTCCAAACATCACAATTGTTAAGTATTTTTTTGAATGTATATACTTAAAATTTTGCGTTCTTTTTGCATAATATCCTTTACTAAGATACCTGATTTTAATAAAAGCAGTTACAAGTTACGAGATCAAATGCACACATAAGCAGCCGTCTGGGCCGTCCAAACTTTATCTACTGAGCATGATCTAAGTTGAAAAAATTTTTTATTCTCTATACCTGAGCACTGAAAACAACTTCGTCATCCCCACTTGTACAGGCAGCACGAGAACAGCGATGACGAGAATGGCAGCGAGGAAAGTAACGCTGTTAAATGTGTAATAGAGGTAGACACAAACGGCGGCTAAGGATAATGGGCCGAGCCAGACATAGTGAATAGCAAAGAGGCTCTGATCCAGCTTCTGTGAGTCCTGGGCCATGAGTTTGATAATGTTCTCTGGAGAAGTGTTCTGCACTGAATGACTAGACAGATGCAATGCCTAAAAGAAAAGAAGACAACTCTCTAGTTACACGCAACTAAAGCAACAGAAAGACAGAAAAAGTGGGTTTTTAAGAGTAATTTCTGTGTTGGTTGTAAAGAAATAAACTAGATATTCCACTGTCATACAGCCCACGACCAAAGTGATATTGGGAAAAAAAAAGGGTACTGATGGTTGAGAAATGCAATATTAGCAGTCAAATGGCACTGCAGTGCAATAGGATATCTGCAATGGTAGCTGTAATGTACTGGGTGTGGGTGTTATTATATACAACAAACAGCAATAATGAAAGGAAAAGATTATATATTTATATTTCTCCCTTGCAATAGGAGAAATGCAATATTTGCCAATATTAGAAGTAAAATGCACTGATATTATTAGAATAACCTATATTATTAACATAGTAATAATATAAAACCAATGCACAATTTTGTTTACATTTCTAAACGTCATAGCTAACAATATCAAAAAGTTGTGATATTTATATAGATTTTTAGAAAATCTATTTAAAAAAGTGTTTGGTCATGACAAACAGCAATAATGAAATGAAAAGATTATATGTTTATATCTCTCCCCTGCAATAGGAGAAATGCAATAATAGAAGTAAAATGCACAGATATTATTAGAATAACCAATATTATTAATATAGTAATACAGCAATAATAGAAAACCAATGCACAATTTTGTTTACATTTCAAAACGTCATAGCTAACAATATCAAGAAGTATCAAGAAGAATATCCAAACTTAGTAATAGTAATACAGTAATAATAGAAAACCAATGCACAATTTCGTTTGCATTTCAAACGTCATAGCTAACAATATCAAGAAGTATCAACAAGAATATCCAAACTTATAATTAAATATTGTAATAATCTCATAAGAATCGTTAGAAAAAATATCATCGTCATTTCCTTTACTTTCACTGCTTTGGACATCAGTTAGAATGCGAAAGTAGTACTCAAAAGTTTTTAAAATGTCAGTTACTTTGAAATCGGCAAAAAAGAAACGATTTATGTACTTCTACGTTATTAACTTATTATAGAAACCGTCGCCAATTCGACAATGCTATAGACTGGTGAAATGTGCACGTTATTTTTTCGTGAAATGCGCACGACTTAATTGTTCTCTTTTCTGTCGCTCGGCATTTCGTTTGCCGGCCTTAATGTTGATAAAAGTAAGGCTTGGCCAGTTTTAATAACGATTTTCGGCCAAATTAATCTGTCTATTTGTGTATAATCTGATCAGATGGGTAAGGTTTAGGAATATGTCGACAATTTTCAAAGACTTAGTAACATATTCAAATAGACTTGTATGTATTTTGTATCGTTATTATACTTTAACGACTCTACACAAAAATGGTTAAATTTGTTGATGAGATTTCGATACAAGGGTTTGCGAGGGTTGATGAATAATTTTCGTAAGTTGTGTGCACATGCATTTATCATAAAAACTCTCAAACATTCGCTCCGCTCGTTTGTTCGTGGTAAAACAAGTTGAACAAGCATGGAGCAAATTCTAAATTCTCTTTTGATCACAAGAGAATGTAATAAAGAAGCTTTGTTCTCAGACTATTTAAAGTTTCCCAGAAATTAGCATATGCTCCTGACAAGACGACAACCAACCTTTAGTAGTGAGTGATTCTAGTTCATGCCGATGTTTATTCAGTTAAACTTCCCTGCTTGCTCAAGAATTATTCCATGTATAAACCTTAACTGATCATTGCCAAACAGAAACAAATCTATCAGAAAACAAGTTTCAAATAGGAAAAAATTTATAGATTGTCTTATTTTAAAAAAGTTTCGCTTAATTTATCAAAACTTATATTACTTAAATTAAGAAAGAACTCTGCCAACATGAAAACTTAGAGCTGAGCCCTTTTGTGTCACTTTATTATCAGCTTACTGCCTACAATATAGAAAACCACATTATTCTGGGTTTTTTTCTATCACAAAAACTTGCTATGGCCTGCATCCGTAAGCAGCAATATAGGAAATAAACATTTGCAATTTGACAAGAAACCATTTTTGGGCTAACAGAAGCAACGAGTGATTGAACAGAAACCATCTATGATCGACGCTATCAATAATACCAGTCCTTGGTGATGTACTCTAACAACTCCGATGTACTCTGACTCCACAAGTCATTAATAATCTATATTCTTGCAAAGATGCATCACTGCAAAAAGACCACAAACGTCAATGTGCCCGACTAGTAGCCTCCATTACTTAGGAGGTGAATGTGTGTTCTTCTGCTCACCTTTCGGTACATAAGGGAGGTGCAGGCCACCCGCATTTTCATGCCAAGTAAATAATTGGTGTGAAAGGTTGGGTGGGCGAGGACTGTGATAAGGATATAGGAAACACTAAGAGAGGCAGCATAAACATATGCTAGGGTCACATCTGTAGTGATCCCAGTGAAGAAAGACACAAGCTCTCCAATGAGATATACTTGGACTAGACGTAGACATTCCTGCAACAGACAGTTTCTACTTGGCCACAAGAAAAGAATAGCTCAAATACAGCATACTAAAGGTCGCTAAAGGTCGCTATGAGTATAATAACAACAATAATATATATATATATAAATCTCGGTGTTTGTTATTTGTGTGTTCAGTTATAGCGACAAAGTTTTAAGTACCAAAAATCCGCTTCGCAATAGATTTAAACTTAGAACTTCCAGGACTGCAGGCACACATTCTATCTGCTAATGCCTCACGGCCTACTCGCAATATAATGGAATAATTATGCACATAGTTATTACACCTGCCAATCTCAAATGGCAATGGGTCAAAATACTGACACTTCAACTAATTTACTAAAAAAATTTTACTAGAAGAAAAATACCTCGGATTTTCCCAAAATGCTATAAATATATGTATATATAGTACCAACTTTATAGCATAAACTAATTAAACTTATAGCAGACAAAAACTGTGCATTCATTTATATTATCTATTAGATCATAAAATCTATTATTATTATGAAAAATTGATGAAATACCAGAGATGATGTTAAAAGTATGAGGAACAGTTGCCCAAATAATGGTAGAAGTGATTGGACTAAAGTGACTAAAGCCTTTTCAAGACCCTGTGCACTTTGTTTTGAAAGACTTGAATGTGCTCAGCACACCAAAATAATCGGAGCCCGATACTGTGTCATATCATCCACATAGTGCTACAACTCTAAGTCCCCAAATACCAACAAATTCAGCCTTTAAGCTCTCTTGAGAAGCTAACATAATAATAATAAAAACAAAAAGAAGCTATGCAGGTACCTACATATTATTGCAAGAGAATTAAACTGTGTCAAGAGAATAATGGTTTCCCTATTAAACTGTAACAATAAATTCAATCTAGGCTAGAAATCATTTGGCCTGTGCTTCTGACTAACCAGCCATTAGAGAAATAAATAACTTGCACGCTTGCCAAATGGTTGTTTGGCTAGAAACTCAGACTAAACCATACATGAGATCACCATATACAGTTGAAATAAATCCCTGCGAAACCTAGTACTTTGAACTAATTAGACCCCAAAAATACAGAAGCGAGTAGTTGTCTGTTCATGCAGTTTCAAAGAGAACATCATGATTGCGTGTCAAACTTCATGAATGCGCCCACCCATACGCTGTTTCAGCAATGTTGCTCTCTTTAAATTCTACTGCAAATGACACACAGAATATGTAACATTTGCAGTAGAATGAAACAGATTGTCACATGACACACTTTGTCTATTGGGTTACAAAGCAAACTGTGCCATAGCGATGAGAAACATATTTGAGTTCTACAATAATAAGTTGTCTTTTTGGGGTCTCTTCTGCAATTAGCTATAAATCTACTTATTAATATAACATAATACTAATGACAATCACTAGCTTTGGAAACAACTCATCTATCAAATATTCATTTATCAGCCCATCAGCATGTATTAGTTCAGAGGCTCAGCTTACAGAACAGCAGTAAATGGCACCAACCTTTTTCACAAGCTTCTTAGGGTTGCTCAAATAAAAAGCGTGAGCACTCACCGCTTTAGGAAGAAGTAGTTATCAATGGCGAATGAAATTTGGCCTCATGCCTCAACCAGGCCCGTATTCCCTGGGGCGGCTGGCCGGCTGAGCCGCCCCAACTTTTTAGTCGGGGCGTGCCTCATGCCTCAACACTACTTAGTCATAATTTGATGCATATCTGTGATGTTTTCAAAAGCCCTGAAGCAGCATTTTACAGAGAGGATTACCTGTAAAAGAAGCAGCAGACCCATGGCAAGTATACTTGTTCCATGACAACGGAGTAATGCCATCCACAGTCTTGGGCGACCTCCTGTCCTCCATTTGTACAATTCCTTGTCCCACTCCCTATAAAAAGAACAGACGTCTCTAGGAGGCCAGAAACAAACCACCATAAAGTAGGAACTAGGAATTGTTGTGCTAATCCTATTCAACTAGCATTGATACATCTCCGTGAAGTAGTCAGACTGTTTTTGAAGAAAAGAGAAACATACAAAGTGACCTTGAGAACTTACTTTCCGAGCCTTGTCGACAGCATGATGGACGAGTCCTCTGGGAGAACATCGTAAATGTCCACCTCCTCCAGCCCCTTTCGATAGCCCTGCCGAAACAGACCTCCCACCCACCTGCAAAAACAATTACTCAACTAATAGCCGATGAGACCTACTTCCTTCAAAAACCTTCCATGCAGCTAAACACCCTCGGTAGAATTGACATTTCCAAGGTCGCCTCCCCGCATTAAGAAATATCAGCGACGTCACTATTTCTGTACATGAACTGCCTGGCTACAAACTTTTTTTCAGTTTGACTATGGCTCCCTAGTCAACAACTCTCTAGACCTAATCCCTGCCAATCGGCTGATGATTGTTATGAAACAACAAAAGCAACTAAAATATTACATAATATATTATTCATATTATGGGGGTAAAGTTCGGATTAACTACTGCTCCATCAGTGTGAGAGAACTAGAAGCAGCAAGAAACGACCAACCTCTTATAAAATAAGTAAAAAACCTCCACCGAATAAAATAGTCAAATAGTTAAGTTGTAAACAATTGTTTGCTACATAAGTATGACCTAACTAAGTCAACAAAAACTAGGTCACAACTGTCTATACAAACCACGTTACCAAATAAGGACAATTAAAAGTCATCATCCAGGGTGCTACCGAAAATCTCAATATTTAGGAGAATTACAGTAAGTTTTGGCCTTGATTAGGACATGTGAGGGTGCATGATAACCAAGTGGATATGTGCATGCGTGTAAATACATCATTAAAAGCCATAGCAACGAATCTTTACAGATATTTTAGTGTTTTAGGATACGATAACCGAACCCTTCATTATAACAAACAAACACATTTAGTATATGCGCTAAAATATTTTATGGAGTTAATTCGCAGGTGATTGATAGAGTAATTAGTATCTTGGTCGGCTACAGCTATAAGCAGCATAAAAAAGATAACTCCGAGTTTATTGATAGGACTAGATCAGCGGTACTTTGGTAGTATCGCTAGTACAGCGGTATATTGGTCGGTCGTGTTTATTCTATTACAATCTGCCTTCATGTGACCATTCTGTGTTACAACCGAGATGTGGCGACAACTTCAGCTGCACAAGGAATGCGTTGCAATAGATTCCTGGCAGATAATGGGCTTCACTTATCCGACGTCAGCTCGAAATGCTCTTTGTCAGCTACTAGTGTAATTCTCCTCCACATGGGAATGTGAACAAGGGTTCTTGGGTTGAATAGCCATTGTCTAACAGAGCCTAGACATGATCTCAAATGTGCTGTAAGGTTGTGCCTCGGATAGACCAGCTTGTGCAGGAGAAACAGTTGCATATATCGTATTAAATTATATTTGTTTACTTATCGGTGTTATGATATAATAAATACTAGTAGTTGAGCACTATAAGTTATTTTGGAGCCAGGTGGTAGGTGTTGCAAAAATGAAATGGGTAGTGTACAATAAAATAAGTTTGAGAAACACTGGACTAGACTAATGATTATCACATACCCCGTTCCATGAAAGTAAATTGTTCAATATTTTGTTAAATGTACCTTTTAGGGTACAGATAGGGAATCTAAAAGTACTTCTATTTCAGCCCACCCTCAGTTGATACCATTAACAAACCAGAGTCGCAGATCGTAGACTGAGTCAGCAATTCTGTTGCGAGTGATCATATATAACTAACAAGTAATGGCAATCGTGTAACATATAATTAAAGGCAAACAAATAGCTAAGTAAGGACCACAAATTTGAAAACGATGCCGAGAAACACCTGTTATCGAGCCATTACTGGCCTGCACATTTCATACATAGAGCAAACAAGCAGAAACAAACAGAACGGAGTAATCAATAGTTGGTCGTCTAGAGACAATAGATATAACTGAAAAGGGGCACACACCCGCCTCAGCTATGAATATATCAGCCAAGTGTTGTTTGGGTCATCTCATGCCGATAGACAAGGTCAATGTTATAGTTTGATGATATAGGCTAAGGTACAAACATGAGTCAAACTAAAAGTATGTACAGTAAATTGAACGGGAGCAGCCTGCCTATTGATTGCTTGAACCGAGTAATAGAAATGACTGTCGAATATCATCTTCTGTATATACGTACTTCCTGCTTTAGTCATAGACTGAAGGATGCAGCAAGTGCCTGAGAGCAGCGAGTAAAGTAAAAAGGAAAAGGATGCAGAGGTGATCAATGGTAAAGGATGGCAAATCAAAATACAGCAACGATGATGAACTGGCCAATAAAATGACAGCAGAGACGATGAACTAGCTAATAAAACGACAACAGAGATGATGAACTGGCCAATATAATGACAGCAGAGATGATGAACTGGCCAATTTAACGACAGCAGGGATCATGAACTGGCCAGTATAACGAAAGCAGAGATGATGAACTGGCCAATATAATGACAGCAGAGACGATGAACCGGCCAATATAATGACAGCAGAGACGATGAACTGCCCAATATAATGACAGCAGAGACAATGAACCGGCCAATATAACGACAGCAGAGATGATGAACTGACCAATATAACGACAGCAGAGACGATGAACTGGCCAATATAACGACAGCAGAGACGATGAACTGGCCAATATAATGACAGCAGAGACGATGAACTGACCAATATAATGACAGCAGAGACGATGAACTGGCCAATATAACGACAGCAGAGATGATGAACTGGCCAATATAACGACAGCAGAGACGATGAACTGGCAAACCATTGTGAAGCAAAACTAAAGAAAAACTGAGCTATAAAATGGCTGACAAAATAGAAGTTTAGATTTGTTACATTTCTAAAGATCCTAATTAATAGCAGAAACCTTCAGACGTCTACACAAGTGAATAACTACTAATTCTCATAAATAACATATTCATCAATATGATGTGTTCAAGAATGTTTAGCCCTAAAGCGGACTCGACATGATGACCATTACGTAAAAAAATTCCTGTAACCTATAGTCGCTGTTCACCTTAAACCAACTATGCAAAAGTAGCGTCTCCGGCGATATGACTTACCTCAAAAAACGGGAGTCACAAATCCCAGGCATCTCGCACTGGGTATCAATATGCTAGCATACTCTTCTGGCAGCGTCGAATGCAGCGGAATGAAAGCGCTAGTCAGTGATATCACCAAAGGAGCGTGGTAATCATATACTGCCCTATTCATCGAGTGTTTATGCCTTGTCTTTATAGTTTAGTTACAACTGTATTCAATAACACGTTTCATTCTAGCAACAAATCTAATTCAGCTCATTTGATTGAAATTGCTGCCCTATTACAATAGAATAGAGAGAAAACAATGACGTCTTGTTAGAGCCGAGGCCATACTGTATAATCCTCAAGGATTTAGGATGGATAAAGCGGAGTGGTGTCGAGACCAAGCTGCGAATACATAGAGAATGTTTAATAGAACAGCGAGTGAACATAAAATAGAGCTATGAAAGTCCAGTTAGAGGTTAAAACAAGCATTACTTCTGTAGTAACATTAGCTCTTCTTTAACAAATTTGTTGAAAAAATTCCAAAATAAGCGGATTATAAAAAAGTCTGATTTTTCTAACCTATCACACAGAGGATGTAGACAAAAAAACATACATGACTTGTAAAATACATGTAGGTGAAGACTCATTCACTCTGAGACATCACGCAGTAAGTTCAACTGACCCGAGTTTTTGTGGTAGCCAAGAGGGATAATGACTAACCTGTGGAGGCCAAAAGGGATAATGATTGACCTGTGGTGGCCAAGAGGGATAATGACTGACCTGTAGTGGCCAAGAGGGATAATGACTGACCTGTAGTGGCCAAGAGGGATAATGACTGATCTGTGGTGGCCAAGAGGGATAATGACTGACCTGTGGTGGCCAAGAAAGATAATGACTGACCTGTGGTGGCCAAGAGGGATAATGACTGACCTGTGATGGCCAAGAGAGATAATGACTGACCTGTGATGGCCAAGAGGGATAATGACAGATCTGTGGTGGCCAAGAGAAATAATGACTGACCTAAGGTGGCCAAGAGGGATAAAGACTGACCTGTGGTGGCCAAGAGAGATATTGACTAACCTGTAGTGGCCAAAAAGGATAATGACTGACCTTGGTGGCCAAGAAGGATAATGACTGACCACTCATCATTGAAAGCAATGCGTAAAGGACAACTACCAGTTTAAGAGTAACCAGAGGCCTTGTAAGGGATCATTGTGTGTAATTTACCTCACTTGCACCAGAGAAACTTCTGGAAAGAACGCACGAGTGCCTGAGGCGTCGCTGAGATCACCCAGTCTCTTCTGACTTACTCTGATTATCATGGTAAGGAGCAGTACACAAATAAAACAGGTTGATTTTTTTCCTTAGATAGAGATCTTAAGCCCACAATCCATGATAATGGTTTTGTAATAAGATGGCAGGATACCGACACAGTGTTGCAAGGATTTAGAATGACTAGACTTTACAGATTGTAAGAGCAAATATTCTAACCGCGTACCAACACGCATTACGAGTTTTCTAGAGAAATCTACCTACAAGTTGCAATTCCTTTAATACTCACTTGCCTTTGTTATTATCTTACTGCATGTTTCATGATTAATGCGATAATTTAAAAACTTCTATATGAAGCTTTATGTGAAGAAACTTCAAGACACCTTATTTTTACTGCACTATCAAACAAAGACTGATGAAATTTAGAAGGGGCGAGTTTAAAGTTTCGATTTCTTTCCGAATCATGGTATTAGATGCTTACAAGCTCTGAAAATATGAACAAGAACATTTTGCCATAGAAAATATATTAAACCAAAAGCATCTATAGATACACCTGCAATATATGTCTAACAAGACAGTAGATGACAGCTCTGTTGAGGTAGTAACCACCAGCGTCATAATGTAATTACCGGTATACAACATTTTTATAAAAACAACAAGCAGTTGCCTCCACCTACCAAGCTCATTTACTATAACGGATAGTTAATCTAATCCAGCTGTAAGCATACAATTGGTTTACCTACTTATCAAATAAAAAATAGTGCAAATGCTTACTGTATTTTAGCTGTAACAATTATTAATTTATTGCCTTAGAAAAACTAAACTGGGCAGTGCTTGGAGAGTTGTCTTACCATAAGAGAGTCTGAGTAATGCAGCTTCCAGTACCACTTGGATGGGGCCTCGAGGTGTATTTAATGTCCATCTGGTATGGGTTTTCTATCCAAACATTGTCAGCTCAACATTTCTAAAAAGTATTTTAATGATTACGGGAAATAAGATCTACATCCATATAACACAAGGAAAAGCTGAAAACCAAGTTAATATTATAATAAAACATCTTAAATAAAAATTCCAAAACACATTAATTTAATATTTTTTACTGTAATATGACGATTAAAAGATTAGAACATAAAAAACCAAAGTTTAAAAACAAATTATCAAGACTTTCCTCAGCAATGGTCACCTCTTGTGAATTCTCTTAAGTACAACAGTAACATGAACTATTGCATTTTATTGTTTAAACTACCCAAAGCAAGATTATACGAACTTAGAAAAATCTGTGATGTTCTATTTTTTACCAAAAGTCTTATATATATTATATACACATATACGGTATATATTATATATATTTATTTAAATATGTATATTTAAATAGCAATAAAACAATGAAGCGTATATATATACATTGTGTATATATATATATATATATCAGCAAACTGGATGTATTCATGCGAGAGATGAAGAGCACTTGTACTGAGCACATTAATATTTTACACTACACTCTTATTTGTAAATGTTTCCGTTCAGCGCACTTCCTTGTTGACATCAGCAATTACCAAATGTATAATGTTTAAATAATTATACCAAAAGCATTGTTCAAAAGTATATTAAATTGTAATAAACTTTTTCTTCAGGTCGTACCGTTATAGTTGTAATACAAATTTTATGATTGCTTATGGTTTTTTTGTGTATTTGTTGAAAAACATGTATTTTAACATACAGCAAAATAATATGGAATTTATAAAGCGTGCAAACATTATTGTTCTAATAAGCAAATCAGTAAATATTTTTTCAAGTTTATGAATACATTTCATTAAAGTAGCAAGTGGAATATTTACCAATCTCTTTAATGTTGAAAAGAGCTGAAATTAATTATTCAATTTTAACACAAATGCATAGATACTTAGTTGTACACTTGTTTAGTATATAGTAGACTACGTTTATATACCTACATATAAGCAACAAAAACTCGAGCCAGTTAGAGTGTATTCTCTTCAAGTTAGAAGTTACTGCATTAATTTCCAATATAATAAACATGGTAAAATACTTGTTCAAGTTAGTTATATCTTATAATATAAAATGTTACAAAATTATACAAAATATATCCATTCTATCTGTAAAACTATAACAACAGTTTATAAGCAAACACATCGACAGGTGAAAGATGTTAAATTGTATAATAATTTTATAATATTTATATTATATAAATTTAATATTTTATAACAACTTTAAATAGGCACCAGTGTTGCCCAGAAATATGTGCTTTAAACTTATTCTTCCCTGCATCTATTCGTGTCTATGCTATGCGTATAGCTATCAATCTATCTGATACATGCATTTGTCCACGTTTGTCTGAAAGTCTATTTGCTTGAGCGATGTCTATATATGCATATATATATGTGTGTACACACACACACCCCCACACACATATAAAAATATGTATATATATACATATGTATGCGCATCATATATAAATATGACGGGCACACACACACATGCACACACTTGCATGCACAAGCGCACACCGGCACACACTTGCAGCGCATGCACGCATATGCATGCACATACATGTGTGCACATACACACACTTGCAGCACATGTACACATATGCATTCACATGGACACACATGCATGCACATACACACATTTGTACACACCTGCATGTGCATGCACACATAAGCCTACACACACATGCACGCAAACGGATGCATGCTAATGGCAAAGTAAAACTTGATTAGAAACTGAATTCGCTTGAACTCCAAAGGCAAGTCAGTAGGACTGAACGGTATCTTGGAAACAAACACAGACTCCCCTTCAGAGTAAATCTTTAAAAGTTCAAAAGAATTCGAAATGAATTCAAAAGAATTTGCAAAAAACATTCAATAATAACGGCTCAAGAAAACTATATTGTCATTTGATTTTTAAAAGTTTGGAAGATTTAAAAAAATTCTAAAACCTTAGCTGGAAAGTCAGTCATTTACATAAAAATTTTCAAGTAGTCTTGTGGTAGTAGTAGTGGTTTGGCAGATTATACGATCAACAGATTCAGCTGACACATATATAGACAGAGTTACAGTTTTGAAATGAGTGGACAGTGTGCAACTCGTTTATTTGGCTCGTTTATTTTATTTTTTTAATACTTATTCAGATTATTATACAGAAATCATACTCTAACAATAAATAAACAAATGTTTTATTATCATTTCGGTTATATCCAGTACTAGTTTTGTTAAATACCCTCGTCAACCCTTTATTGATCAATTTAGAGCTTGTCAGAGTTTTCTAACCATTAGGCTAAACTTAACTACTAAACATGTAAACTACATGGCGACACACCTTGAAGTATATCAATAAAGCAAATATTTAAACTAATACAACAACTAGCATTTCTATCTATCTATCTATCTCGATAAAATATCTCTTGTGGCCCGATAAGCCTTTAGAGATAAGATGCGACTATAACGATAAAAGAGATCAGATATTCTTGTAAAATCGAGAGTTAAATAAAATCCGCTATTGAGCCTGTTCCATATATATATCAAAACTTCATGACTCGGTTAAAAAATGAGAACTTCATGGCATCTGTATTAATAGTGTGCCTAATATTAGACCCACGAGTAAAATACGCGGAGTTGCACAGTGTAAACTTTTTAAAATCGACCATAAGGTCTTGATTTAAAATTTTCAGTAAAGTGTTTTTATCCTTAGTGCATCTTCTCTCTTCAAGAGTGTGCCAAGACATGTTTTCCATTGAAGATGTAATACTGTCATACTTCCTAAAACCGTTTGCCCATCTGAACGCTCTTCTGTTTATGGCTTCCAAATCCCTAATGATGTACATAAAATGTGGATTCCACACCTCTGAAGCATACTCCAGTAAAGGACGACATACACTAAAATAAGCCGTTCTCTTAACAGCATGGGAAGTTCCTTTGAGAGTTCGCATAAGCATGTAAAGGGTGGCATTAGCCTTACGCATATTAAAATTTATATGATCACTAAAATTGAGCGATTTAGAAACCTGTATGCCCAGGTATACAAAGGAATGGGATGAAGTAAGCGGAGTGCCTCCATAACTGTATGTATGCAAAAATTTAACCGGCTCCATTGACGTGGATGTGCATTTAGCTACATTAAATTTTAGCTGCCAAGATCCGGCCCACGCAGCAACTCTGCTCAACTGGTCCTGCAATGCTTGGCTGTCGGACACGCAACTAACAGGCCTGTAAAGGATGGCATCATCGGC
The DNA here is from genome assembly GCF_963576615.1 of Watersipora subatra. NCBI lineage: Eukaryota > Metazoa > Bryozoa > Gymnolaemata > Cheilostomatida > Watersiporidae > Watersipora > Watersipora subatra. The sequence continues at coordinate 40,399,447 of NC_088717.1, forward strand.
AAATAAGCGTATAGATGTTGATGGACAGTTTAAAGCATCTGGCAGGTCATTGATGTAAATGAGAAAAAGTAGTGGTCCGAGCACTGAACCCTGAGGCACACCCATAATATGTACCAAAACTGGTAGCAATTTAAATGGTGATTCATTTATGGTTACTCAAATGTTTTGTAAATAAATATAAGTATTATATGGTCTCCAAGTTTACTTTAGTAGAAAAAATTAGATTAAACTTGAGAAGGATAATTCATACTAACAAAAAGGCTAAAAGAGTTAAAAAGCACATACCTACCGCAATAAAATGATAGATATTATAATTAAAACATTCATTTTGTAAAGAACAAACACAAACAACAAATCATACACGCTACATAAATACATTTAACCACATTTGTGAAATGACTAATGCACTCTGGTGTTCAGTTAATTGCACCTTTTCAATTATTTAAATAATTAAGATTGACATGTTTATTTTTAACATTTGTATTTTAGGTTACATCAGCCCTTGTTCAGAGGTATCAACTTACCATGATGATTGTCATACAACATTTTGTATTTTATTATTTTATTCTGCCTTTCCTTTTAGTATTATATTTTACTCCCCAATGACCTTTCTTTTCTAAGGTCTTAGGGTTCTCTCCAGACCTAGACGATGAGTAAGTCTACACTCAGCTATATGGCAGTCATGTTCCACAACCTCAAAGGACCTATCTAACACCATCACAACAATAGTATATAACATAGCTCGCTCACAATCATTTGAAAAAGGACTTGCATGTATTTGGCATACCAAATGCAGAATCTCAAGAGCTGCATGACTAAATTTTCGAGCTGTGAGGGCAGCAAAGCATCATAAGTGACAACTTTTGATACAAATAACTAATGCTGCGTTAAACATGTTTGAAATTTAACTCACAAAATAAATCAGTAAAAGAGACATTACAACCAATTACTTACTTCGCTTCAGAAATTCTTCATGAACCGCCATTTGTTTTCTAACGATACCGATAGATGTCGCCTCAATCGATTTTTGTGAGTTGGTTTGGAGTTATAATTAGGATTTGAGCGTCTTATAGAGTGAACAGATATTGGAAATTTCCCTAATCTATTGGCAAACCTAAATGTATCGAAAACTCTTCGTGACACTATTTCATCAATGTATTTCTATCGTAGAGTAATGCGTAAAGATTATTTTTCGTTACTTTTAGCGGTTAGCATTTAGCCTACAACGTAAATATTGGTAGAAATCCCATTATTACATTTTCTTACATTTATGTCGTAAACCGTTTCAACTGATATGTTGAATTATGGAACGATGTCATAGTTGTCGCTGTTATGACAACTATTATTAATCCGCGAAACAACTATTAAGCATTTATAAATTAAAAACAACATTATTTAATAATTTTTATAAAAATAAACAAATAAAATATATACTGTACACAATATTGTTAAAATACAAAATTGAGTTTGACATTATGTTTAACGGAATATTATATTTTAAAGCGGATTATATTTACTCGTTAGGCGCAAAGTGGTTTTACGAAATATCGAATAGAGACATTAGAATTTTTTACAGTATTTGTTCCAGCATTAGGTTTTAATAAAACCTGAAAAACTGTGAACATGTCTTTGGCAGAACAAAAATACAATCTTTTGCTAGTAAACACATTAAAAGACAAGGCTATTCAAGAGCAGCCATGGTAAGTTGTTAACGCACAAATAATAAGATTGATATAACTGAACTAGGGGATCTCGATTCATTGGTAAGAATTATGAGATCAGCTTCTTATTTTCTGAAAACTGCCAAATTCTAGCACAGTTACTGCAGTTAAAAACTTTGCTTTATATTGGTCAGTCTAGTCTCACAGTCAGCTCAGGTCTCCAACCTATAATACTAAAGATTATGATTAGCTGCGCTAAAAATATTTGCTAGTCACAAGTTTTGATGTATTTTATAACCCTTTCTTTTCTTTGCATTTTTTCCGTCTGCTATCCTTTTTATGTTACCTCCATGCTGTGTAAGAAGGTTTAGCATAATTATTAACAATTAATAATAGTTGTGGTTCACTGTGTAGCACAACATAGAGTGAATTTACACTAGTTCATCGTTTTTATGAGGCTGGACTACTAGCTAGTACATAGCTTTAAAAACTGAGGTTATATTTGAGTTTTTGAATATATATATGTAGAATGTTATCAAAAATTAGCGTTTCTAAAATTATTAAGCAGAACTTGTAGATCTAAAGCATATTAAGTATTAACAAGTTGTTATTCTGTTCATGTTATTTTAGAAAACTGATTGTAAAGCAGTAAACCATGTTGATTGTTTCAGCTGATGTTTTATTTGCGTTTTTATATAGGTACAAAGAACGAATTCGAACAAAGTTAATCAAATCGATGGATCCAAATAGTGTTTCTAAGTTTCTCAACACCAAAGATTGGACATTTGTAAAAGACGGTCTAGACGATTTTAGAGACGGTCTGCCTCCAGCAGCACCTGGAGGTGATATTATTCAGGTAGGTTAAGCACAGTTTTCTGTTAATACTTAAAACTCATTAATAATACTTGGTGCAAGACTTTGCTTGCTATAATGATCTGTTTTTATGTTATTAACATTAATTTTTGAATTTATCAAGTTTATTAAGTAATTAATATATTATTAATATTTACTAATAAGTTTATTAAAATTTTCAATTTTGATAAACAAACAATTCTATTTAAAGAAAATGGACATAATTTTAGAGACCAAGAGGCTTAGCTCCAAGTCTTACTGGAAAAGGTAGTGAAGAGAAGTTGACTCACATCAAGGATTCTGTCAACAAGCGCAGATTTACTAAAGAAGATATATGTTACTCGAGCTTGACACCTCTGCAAAAACAAAGAAGAGAACACATCGATGAGATGGAGTTTGGGCTAATCCAGCATCCTCTTGCCCTTTATCCTCATTTAGAAGAAGGCGTACCACCAGATGTAAGTCATGATGCTGTCACAAAGCAAGCTTTGAAAAACTAAGTTTTTATAATAAACTGTCTAATTTCTTACCAAAGTTATGCAAAAAACTAAATGTTTTCAGCTTGTTGATAAATACAAGAGTTATCTGCAAACATTTGTATTAAAAAAAATGGTGGACATGATGGCTTGATAATAAATGTTTCTTTTTATTCTGTTACAGCTCTGAGAATATAGTTAAAAAATTTTAAATATGAACATGCATAGACATTAAAATTTGTTCTTCAATAAAATTTTGGTCAAATGCTATATACGGTATATTAAAATATTTGTGTATTAACAATGTATCTACAAATAATTTTGTGCAATTTTATATTTATCATTTTATATGAATTTACTTGACATTTAAAAAATAATTCCCAGATGATTTTATTGGACAAAATTTAAACTAATCTACAGCATTAAATTATAAAGTCAATATTGAAATAGATTTTCTGCATGAATTGAGCATCAAGCAGAATTGTATTGCAGTTATCAATCATTTTGAATATTTGTTCTAATTGCGTTTCTTCTTATTTATTTTATTATGTTCTTATGCTGGTTTTTATTTGATTTATAATTTTATTTGGCTTAGTCACATGTTCCATTTCCTTTAGCTGTTTGAAGACATCGTTGACCTACTTGATCCAGAGATGAACATGGCATCAGACGATGAGGATGCAGGTGATGATGATTCTATAGCTGAAAACCTAGATTACCCTGCACAGCCTGAGGCCTCAGTAGACCCAGTCGTAGAAACTAAAGCCCCTGAGTGAGTATTGTGGACGACTCATTGATGCATGCCAACAAGTGGGAGCAGGTTTTGAAACTGTCAAATATGTTGCATTCAGTTTGTCCTTAAGCTTTCAAACATCGCAGTTGTGTCTTGAAAAGTATGCATCTCAACATGTTTTTACACACAAAAATTGAATGTTGCAAAGTGAATTTTTACTAAAAAAATTAACAGTGGTATGTAAAAAATGAATTTTTTGTACTGTTTTAAATATTTTGTTGCAGCTTGTGAGTTAATACAAATCAATTTTTCAATTACTGTTCATAGCATCTATTTTTAGGCCTCGCATGTTTTTTGTTTGTCTTTTGTAAACCCAAGGGTTTTGTAAACTTTAGGGTTTACATAAAATAAATATAGTGTGGAAAGGATTGGCTATCATAACAATGTAAGCACCATAAGAACTTTTGAAAGCGTTATAGATTACATTCATCATTTTTCAGAAGTCAAGACACCATAAGAAACCTATACAAATGGCTGCCTAAAAAAGATGAAACGGTGAAAAAAAATAAAAAGAAATCTCAAGAACAACGACCAGAATCACCGTCACAAGACAAACACATAAAGGTAACAAAATCTTTTTAATTCAACCTGAATTCATCTTAAATAAGACTTGAATTTCTACAACAGACTGAGAACTGAAAAGATCTTTTCATTAGCCTATCTTTTAACTTTCACTGCCGATATGACTGCTGTGTTTTACATCAGTTTCCCAGGAATTGCCCTCTGTGTTGAAATATTTGCTCACAGCTAAAACCAACTAAGCCACATTCTAATTTTTTTATATTATTGTAATTGAGCTTGACTAAACTTTATACTGTATCACATTACCGAGATATTAGTATACAGACACCGTCAATATTCTCATCAGGTAAGACAATTGCTAAGAAATACAACGTTAAAAATAATTGATGAGACTCCATATACACAATAGCTTGACTAATCGAAATGCAGAGTCTAGTTGGTGGTCAGTGAAAAGGGTGTGACTGAGATGGATGAAAAATCACCGTAATTTAAGGAATGTTGTTAGGCGATGGTGAATGTGTGGATCTCCTATTCTTACCATAATGGTCTGACAACTCTAAAAAACTTTTATTTATGACAAAGGTTACTACCAGCAAAGACATGTCAGAACTACTGATGAAAGGTTTCTTATTGTTAGAAAGTAAGAAGCATAGATATATCTTACACCCGAATACCAATTGTATCTTGCCTGTGAACATATAAAAGTTACTTCTATGTAGGATGTGACTCAAGACTTCTGTTCATGGGTTGCTGATCTTGGCGGAGAGTCTAACAATATAGAAGAGTCTACCATATACTCCCTTTTTGCTAGCGGGTAAGACAAGTGCTCAGTCTTTACGAGAGCTTTATCTGAAGAACTCTTCACATAGTGATTGATACCTAGGTACTTAGTTATAACGGTATATCATATCTATTCTTACATTTGGTTTGCATCTTATGCGCTGTGTCCACTACATGACACTCTCTACTTTCAGTGATTAGAAGCCATTTAATTTTTCCTTGTTATAATGCTGATGTAATATAAGCTGTTGCGTTATGATGACAGGTATGAGACAAAGCCAGCCCTATCAGTGCCCATACATGTAGTGGAACTTACTAACGTACCTCCAGAGCTGAGAATGTCAGCGGCAGCCTCAGAAGAAGAGGAGACTAAGAAAAGTCCTCCTAAAGCCAAAACAAAAAAGAAAGAATGGGTATGAGTCATACGAATGCTTCCGTTTTGATTATGAATACTTCCTATTTCTAGCTTTCTATAAGTGAAAAGTGCTAAATCAATTTTTGAACATAACCAAATGACATTGCATCATGCATATACATGTACCTGAGTAAGAAATCATAGACTGACAGCTGCAATTATGCACTTTCAAGTAAACATTTTTTTGTTAATATGTATCAGTCAAAAACAGCCTTAAGTAATAATGTCAAATGATTTCGTCAAAATACATTCTAAATTCTTGACACGATTTATGTTAGCTTCCCATTAAGCGAGTAAACATCTGTTGTGTTTTGACAGTTTTTTTCTATATGCTATTTAGCCATCTTAAATTTTTGATAACTCGTAGGCATGTTTTAATGGTGACACATTATGCTATGATTCATTTTCTATGACAGCGTATGTATAACTCATATCTTAGCTGCTGGCTCTGCAAACATGCTCAAACTACAGACCAGCTTGTTATGTGAAACCTGCTAGCACTCGCCATGCTTTATTGCACACGAAAGTATTGACAATCTGACGTTATCATCTAAGTTTCCAGAATGTTTATTTGCATAAAATGGTTCAGGAAATAAGTGTAATTATTTAGATATTGATAGTAGCCGATGAATAGAACTTAGTCGTTCTAATTAGATTCTCACTCTCTGTAGGCAGCCACATCAGAGAGGCCTGATCAGGTACCCAAACTTAGTAGCTAGACCAATGTTATATACGCTTATGCATATTAGTCTCTGTTTTATTTCTAAGTGTGCTCATATTTTATATACAATTGTAACGCCATTTATTTTAAGTTATTGCACTATGTTTTCTATCAAAGTATTAATTTTGATACGTATTTAAGTTCATACCAATAAGTTTCTAGAACAATATTTTTACATTTACACATTATTTGGTCATTTTAGTCATACACTTTTGGAAATTATGAGCCGAGTTGGGCTGGTTTCAATTATGGTGCCTGGTACCTGCCCGCAAAGACTTGGAAAAAGAGAGCTTTAGACGAGCCATTGGTGGACCCTAAGCAACTCAAGGTAAAGCACTGTTTGTTCACTATCAGCTGATTTTAAATTCATTGTATGCAAATATTTCAGACTTTATAACACATAATAAGTCAATTAGAAATGCATTGGATTTGTCTCCTCCTGAACAGATACTGTAACTCCAACACCTCTTGCTTAGAACTGCTGCATCATTGTACACTCTATTTCTTATGAATGATATTTGAATATATGCTTATACAGGTATTAAGGTAGTCAGATGCAGATATTGGGACAAAGTCTTTATTTCATAGGTGGCACGGTAATCACCGTGGAGAGAATAGAATCATTAGAAATTATCTTTTCTTGTGTTCACTCCGAAGAACTTAGACAAGCTGCATCCTGTAATATTGTAACTCATTGCGTGGATGCTTTTGAGTAAATTATAAGCTTCAAAGTGGTATAAACATTATGCGCAAAAATTTCTTTTGTATGTTTTTTTAAAAATCTGTATATCATGCACAACTTCAGCACATGTCAGGATGGCTACATTTTAATAAAAAACTTGGTTTATATTGGCATCTTATAACACTCTGCCAACTTCAACTTGACACTATCAAGTGCATTTTGTTCCTTAGGAATAATCAACAGTCTGATGTCGTTTGACATTGGTTGCGTTCACATATCTCAAGTCTCTGCATAAACAGTTGTATAATTATATAATTAAATCAATACTATTAGTATAATTAAATCAAAGCTGATTGGTATTGTCATGCGCTGTCATTTGCTTCTTAATTAATGTTATACTAGTTACCTAATCAATTATTTTTCATTCTTACATTATAGCTGACTCTAATTATGATGAAGTAAATTACTTAGAGTATCTTCTGACCTGAAGGAACTGAGGCTACTTGTGAGAATTAACAAATGCATGTTTTTTGGTGTAGAGGTAGTAGAGGATAGCAAGCAACTAACTTTGTTAAATAATACTGTTTCTTTATTACCTAAGGAGCAAGATCAGACGGAGATGAAGAAAAAAAGTGACTTGCTTGATGCAGAGCTAGCACCGATACACGGTTCGAGTGCATTTATGGAGTTTATCGACAAAAAGAATGGTAGGAGGCCAGAGGTAAGTTTGCCTAACCAGTCATTACAATTCTGCTTTTACTGTCCATCAATATCGAAATATTGTTGAAATCATGTTATTTCAAGTTTTTCATATACTTTACAATGATTTTGCCTTTTCAACCTTCCTACAAATATGTTTGATATTGTGACTCAACTTTAAATACGATCTGAAGTAGTGGCCATTGTTATCACTAACTTTGAATATTCCAGTGCTTGCGTCGAACTATCATCCTAAAACTGGTTCACACTATATCGCCATTAGTCAGTGTTTTCCTTTCGTCGTTCATCGTGAACCGATGGCATCGATGAAGCATCGCGTACAAGTCGGAAATGTTTTCAAACTTTACCGTTATTTCGCCGAACATCGACGACCGCCTTTCAAATGTGAACCATTTCGGCGAGGGTAATTCATGGATGGCGTGATTTATTCATATCCGTTTGTGGTAGTCGCTGCGGGACTAGTTTTTGATTTCAGCATGCGGAAACAAAAAGGTTTCTTCGCAAAAATTCAAAAAGAGAACACTACGTCACGGAGTAATTCCTGATGCAAACACGGATAGGTTTGTGACAGTGTGAACATCGTTATCATCAACCATTACTGAATTATTTTGGCATCAACGCCGATGTAGTGTAAACCAGCTTTTAGCCATCCAACCTGCAGTTTTGTTTTCTTTCTAGATCATACAATTCAGCCCATTTTTGCATTTAGTTTTTAGGAAGAGTTAGTGAAATTCAAGAAAAAAGCAAGCAAGAAGAAGAAAAGCTACGACTAGAACAGGAAGCTAAAGCAAGGTCAATGGCTCGACGGTTGGCCCAAAGTCAAACAGCATGAAAAAGAGCGTCTAGCGAACTTTTGTAATTAGTTTTCGTGCAACGAGACTGATAATCGCTTTGGGATGAGTGAGTCAGGAGTTGCCTATTGAGTCTATGACTGTGCAAAAAAGACTAAAGATATTTTGTTTAACAGTTGTCATTTTTGACGCACATAATTTAAGTCCGTATAATTTTGTTCTCCATGATAGATATCTCGCATTCTAAGAAGCGATATAAAAGTGCTACTATGCCAGTTTTACGTTAAAAGCTGTGCCATTTTATAAGAAACTCTAGCAGAGACATTACAATAATAATATATGTACTAGCAGAGACCGAGACCATGTAAATGCAACGTGTGCACTAAGAGAGACTATGTAAATACAATACATGCACTAAGAGAGACGATGTAAATGCAATATATGCACTAAGAGATACTACGTAGATGCAATACATGCACTAAGAGAGACTATGTAAATGCAATATATGCATTAAGAGAGACTATTTAAATGCAATATATGCACTAAGAGAGACCATTTAAATGCAATACATGCACTAAGAGAGACTACTTAAATGCAATATATGCACTAAGAGAGACCATGTAGATGCAATACATGCACTAAGAGAGACTACTTAAATGCAATATATGCACTAAGAGAGACCATGTAAATACAATGCATGCACTAAGAGAGACCATGTAAATACAATGCATGCACTAAGAGAGACCATGTAGATGCAATATATGCACTAAGAGAGACTATTTAAATACAATGCATGCACTAAGAGAGACCATGTAAATACAATATATGCACTAAGATAAACTATTTAAATACAATATATGCACTAAAAGAGATGATGTAAGTGCAATACATGCGCTCTCGGAGTTTTCTGCTAATTTTATAACTTCACAAATCTTTTTTGTCAAATGCATCAACGAAGACAAAGCCGCAATCACTGGTATATGGCTGACCAATTGCTCTATTCTCTTGTGATATACACATTTTACTACTTACATCCATTTTGGAGTCTGCAACGTAATTCATATCTTTTTTCATGACTTATATTTGAACTTTCTGTCTATGAGCTAACAATGCGAACTGAAGCAGCGTTGACCACTCACAGATGCTAAAACCATTTTCTACATAGGTTGGGTTTGCATAAAATGGTATGCAACTATAGAGTTAAGATTGCTTTGCAGCAAGCGGTTCATTGATCTCCACTGAATATGCGCTATTAATTCAGGCCTCGTAATTAGCCATTATAGCTGCCCTCTAACAACAAAGCACATCTAGTAATCTTTGGCCGAGCCACAATTTTTATTAGACTTATCCAATTGAGCAGTGAACTTAACAAAACCTAGTCTTACATGCTTTTATGTCTATTGAATGACCGTAGACAATCAATGAGAGACACACATAGTTGAACCTAACATTACCTATGCAATAAGCATCTTGTATGCTACAAGGGTCACGTCGAGTGCGGGGCCATACACCCGGCTGCCCACAGCATAAATGAAACCTTTACGGTGCAGAAAACAATGCACAAGAAATACCCACTGAGCAGCGATTTTAACAAACGAATCTAATATAAAATGCACATAAAAAAACGACATGACTACGGACGGACGGTGCCAGTTTTTTCGAGCGCACCTCTACAATGAAAAATAAATAGTCAATATTACACACCATTGTCCTCACAACCTTCCCTCAAAATAAATGAGTGTAAACGCTATGATAAATATAGAAGCTTTGGTATGCTGCCAAGTGTAAGCCGACTAAAAGTTCAGCCTAGCCGTATCCAACCATAATAGAATTGTATGTAGGTATCTTAGATTTGATGACTCCTGTAGCCTCCTTTCCTCCATTCGTCTCAATTGCCTGCAGTACTTTAATGATGTTATCCCTGAATTGAGTGTCTAGCAGGCGTTTAGAGAGAGGCACGAGGAACTGCTTGAGATGTTGATTAAGAGATTCTCTGACTGCTGCACTGAGAGCAGCCAGCGCATCCAGACCGGCCTCGAACACCTTCAATTGATAAATAAAAATACAACCAATTAGTAAGAAAATGTTTGATTAGACACGGGTAACAATATCTACCACATATATCGCAAAAAGTGACAAGTAAGCAATAAAAATATATACATGTATATAATTTATTTTGTAACCTAGTCAAAAAGCTTTCAACCATCTCATCAATGCGAACATGACAATTCTGACAAGCCTGAATCGCACGCATCTCATAAGTCACCGCGTAAGACTGAAATGACTGCATGTTGGGTTTGGCCTGGGCAATGCCAACATAAAATGTGGAACAAAACCCAAATGGAATTGCTTAAACATTGTAACTTATTCACTATGTTTCTGTAGTGGGATGATGCGCATTTGAAATTGTGTGCACATTGAGTTACCGTGCGATAAGTGTTTCAATGAACATTCGCATGTTGCGGATTAACACGGGCACTTTGTTAAAGGAATTTTATTCCAGAGGTCATAGCAGTGCACTCCTGCATCGTCAAATCAAAACAGGAATGGCTGAAGTGTAGAAAATGTTTGAAATAGAACAGCTTGCACTGCATTCTCTTTCGCATCAAGTGTCGGTTCCTTCATTCGCAAGTGCCGGTTCCTTCATTCGCAAGTGCCGGTTCCATCATTCGCAAGTGCCGGTTCCTTCATTCGGAAGTGCCCGTTCCATCATTCGCAAGTGCCGGTTCCATCATTAGCAAGTGCCGGTTCCATCATTCGCAAGTGCGGGTTCCATCATTCGCAAGTGCCGGTTCCATCATTCACAAGTGCCGGCTCCATCATTCGCAAGTGTAGAACGTTCGATAAGAATTTGCGACTAACAAAACTAGCTTGACTTGCGGATAACTTTGCAGATTAACCCCGTCATAGACATAGTGATTACCGACTATGTAATCACTATGTCTATGTAATCCCGACTTATGTGTTTGCACATAGAAAACGCTGCACACGCAAAACCGATGATGACTTTAAGGAAATATATAACCAGCCCTAAGGTATTAACAAATACACGAACAAAAATACCTTGCTATCCGCATTATTTAGTGCCGTACGAATGGGCCCTATAACCTTGGAGAGAACTGGCAAAGCCTTAGGCCCAGCATCGGGTATAGAAAGAAGCTCCACAAAACCTTGTCTAGCCACAAAAGAGTAGGGATGCATAGTCTCCTTAAGCCCCTCGGCTAAGGTCACCAAGAGCGGATCAAAAGGTGTCTGCTCAGGTGGAGAATTCCAGGCGAGCTTGTGCTTGACAGAGCCATGTATGAGCCTGTAAGAAAAATGGGCTACATGCTCTGTTACTCGGAGTTTATTTGAGTTTGCCGGCTAATCTAAAGGTAAAGGTTTGGTTCTTTCAAAACTACCAGATGTAAATCAAAGAACAGTTAAAGTTCACCCTGCTGATATTTATCACAAGAAAAATGTTATTCCGTATGTTCGATGATTAAGAGCCAAATAGACCGAGGTACTCCATAGAGCAATTATACATGAGCAGAAGTTGTTTGACAACGCTTATGGAGCCTATTTTGTAAAATGAAATACAAGCTGCTCAAGAGCAAAGTAAATTTTATAAGTTTACAAAGTCTTTCAGTGTATCGCCAAGTAAGCGAGGGAAGGACACAGACCAAGTGGGCGAATCTGATATTGTCAATGTAAACATACACAATATTAAACATTTGGCTTAAAGTCACACACTTTTTTATTTATACACATGCTACTGTGACAAGCCTTTACAACATGTAAGGACAATAAGTCCAACAGCGCAGTCTAGAGAAAGAAAACTTGCAATCAAAGCATTGATTATTAGCGTTATAGCTAGAATCAATAACTGGACAGCCGCAGCGATGTAATCACTAACGGTCCACTCGAGACCACTCGTGTTCTATGGACTAGGTTAATGTCACAATATATTAGCAATCCAAACACTTTCAATCTTAAAAACCAGAGAATCTGAAACAGATTGCTCTTGGGTGGCCAATTGATGCAAAAAATATACGTTATGACAAGTAAGATCAAGTGTAGAGTGTACCTGCAGGGTAAGCCTCCATTCGAGTATACTGATACAAATGCAGAAACATTCTTCTTGTCATTAAAAGGATCACATGTTTTTGGATTAAGTTTATCCGAAGGTCTGGATACTCGCCCAGAGTCTGAGTTTGCTGAAGAAGGCTTTGACTTCACACCTAAAATGACAAGTCATAATATCGTCTCGGTGATTGTGCTTCCTGGGGCCATAGCATTTGTTTCCTGAACAGTAGTGCAACAATTTGCATAAATGAGTAATACCAAAAATATTTATCAACACTGCACTCTACATACCAATTATAATAGCTATAAAAACACTGAATGACTGAATGCTGAGCTTCCGACATTTTATTGCCTTTTATTTGACTAAGGGCATAGAAAAGTATATGTATTATAGGCGTGTTATTAGTGACAAGATTTAGTGTGATGTAACGAAGAATAATCGCCACGTCATTCCTGATTGTAACCAAGGCCTAAAGAAACTGTGTAAAGCCTGTCAACAATCCTGTCCAATTTTAATAACAGCAGCATCATGAAACTAAACATATGTTTTTACGACACTTTGTAAAAAAGATTTCCTCAACATACCGCTGCTCTTCACATCGCTGCCAACAGAACAAGCAGAAGAAGGCTTTGATCGTGTTCCACCACTTCCCGCCCTAGAGGAGCCAGCACTCGATGACTTCTTCATAGACATAACATTCTCACTAATCAGCCATCTCAAGAATTTTTAGGCCTGCCAAATCAAGAAACAATGTATTAACTCATGACCAATGGTCTTTAAAAAGCTGTTAAGCAACTAGTTGCATGTTAGTGTACAAGCAATTGAAGAATTTGTGTCTCGTCTCATTTATTTAGTGCATGCCAGCCTTGTGTGTGATTGAAACCGATGCAATGGGCAAGGTCCTAGAGAACTAAGTTTTAGTAGCAGAAATATGTGTGGCATTATGCCTGTGCATGAGCTATAAGCTTGATTTGTAAATCACAAATAACAACCAGTATGTCTGCACATCATGACAAATATCTGAAAAAAAACTTTGTTCATGTAAAATGGGTTATATCTTTCAATTTATGTTAGAATCTTTCCTCTCAGCTGGCAACAGAATGTTAGCTAAAATTTGAATACTGAGAAAAACCGACTTCATACTGCCTACAAAAAGAAAGTAATTTATTGTAAACACTACTCGTATTGTAAGATACTATACTGCTTATTTAATCATTGGCTATGAAAGTAAGAAAAGCAAAACCATCTCCTCTCAAAACAACTAGCGTTTTGCTAGGCTACCATCCACAATGCTCAACAAAAGCAACCGAAAGTACATAAAAAGCTGATGCTCTACACAGGATGGCTATCTAGCATGAATCGACAAAGCAAATTACATAAGGAACATGACGAATTTAAACTATAATATCATTATCGGCACTTGAGGCACAATTCCTTGGATATTCTTGAAATGGCAAAACAACATTAATTGAATTAATCCTTGAATGATTGTGCTATATAAAGTTTGAAATAATATTTACATACGCTACACACATATAAACGTAGATTACAGAAAAAATACCGATTTACATTGTAAAAAATTGGTGAAACAGTCGCTGTCACCACCCTTATCAAACATGAGTAAACTTATTTAGATTTACATAGAGCTGTGTGAACCAACAAAAGCATAAAATATGTAACACGTGTTGTTTAAATTGCAAAACTCAAATTTTTCTAACCAACATAAATTAACATTAAAGAAACATTAAGATAGATACAAGCAGCCGTCGTGTAAGTAAATCCTAGACAGCCTCTACCGATGAAAAGCTCTTGTAAAATCGCTTTTTCAGAATTTAAACATGACAACTCGTCCCAATTAGTTCAACTCGCGCCATCGAACTAAATTGTACGTGAGTTTAGCATCCAAAAAATTTAATAATTATTCAAAGTAACTGTAGTAACTTAATATTGTATTATAAGCAAAAATAATAATTTTTTCAGTGTTTTCATGGCTACTTAATACGACTTTATATGTCACTATCTAAAACTACGACGAGTTTACAAAACGATAAAGCGGCACAGCTGCTTTTAAAACGGGTTATTCAGAACTATTTAAGACGGGACTTTGACGAATGATCTTGAATGATGAACGATCTTCAGAGTGCGTATATAAACTAATATCCAATGAAAATACGTTTAATGAACTTTGTTTATTCACGCACACTGATTGGTTAAAACACCGGAACGAGATTGACCTGCATAAAAATATCTCCATTTATTTTCACGTAACGCTACAGTTTAAGTAACATTGGATGATTACAAACTGATATAAGACGATGGCGGATTCGTCACAGGAAAGTGACAGAGAAGATGAACCACAAGCTGTTGTGGAATTATCCAAATTGAAGAAATATCTCAAAAGAATCACGGAACCCTTTTTTGATGACGACGAGTATGTGGCCGTCACACAGCCATTGGATTCAGCATTGGCTGAACCTGCTAACAACGAAACGATAAAACGATTTGTTAGTGACACTCAGGTTCGAGCACTAGTAATCCGAGGCATTGCTAATCGAGGTGCGTTAAGTGTACTTTTCATATACTCATCTATGTTTGGAATGCAAAGCCTGAATTTAATATACGACAGATGACAAAAATAGTAGCTTGTTTCTTTATTTAGATGACGATGCAGTTGATGAGGGAGAAAAGGCTGTTCTGACTTATGAAGTCAGCACTGATATCAATTATGCTGGCCCAAAAGCGACAGGGTAATCTTTTTGATTATTACGAAATGCATATATGTTATTTTAGGTTATAGCTTAGTTGTAGTGAAAGATTAGGTTGTTAGTGGTAGTGGAAAGTTATGTAGTTTTAGTTATAGTGGAAGTGGTTTGGCTGAAAACAGAAAATTTAATGTTAGCATTCAATTTAATTAGGTACTCACTGTTTTACAGAGTTGTGTTCTGTAAATTGGGAGCTGTGGTTGAAGCGGATAAATCGATCTCAAGTCAACTATCTGTACACTTGCTGAACCCTGGTTCTCCATACCAGTACTTCCATAGCTTTGTCAGTTCCACGATGTCTCCCTATTTCAAGTCTTTCATCAAAGGTGGAGGCAGGACAACCAGGTACATGATCATTCATACTTTTGCATAAACGAATTTCGAGATTTGAGATATGTGAAATAGTAAATAAAGTTATTTTTGTATTGATTGGCAGTGTGTTTACACTTATCAAAGGCATGATATATTGAAATTAATTTTCATGGTAGTTTGTCCTCTGCATAAGTTTAGCTTATTCTTGGTCCAGGCTTTGGGATTTTTCTTCTAACGATTTTTCTAATTTTTCTTGTTAGGCATTTTTTTGTAGCTAAGTTATTAATACCCTACAGGATGAAAATATTTGTTGGTTATAAAAATTCGCGATTTCGCGAGCAGTCAATTTCGCGAATTATTAAATTCCGTGGATAATTAGTTCTATTTTTAATCACAAGGGAGAATAATTACTGCATCAAATTAAAAACTAGCTGCTAGGCTAGTTTTTACTATAAATACTAAACGTAGTTGAGTTCCAAAACATTTTTAAAATCATTGCCTGGGCTTTGAGCTAACACCATTGCCAATGCATCACATTTCTTTACAAAATTATTCAAGGTTGTCACAAGATATGCAGAATGGCGTCATCGCAAAAATAGCCACTAGGCAGAAGTACTAAACGTAGCCGAGTTCCAAAACTTCTTTAAAATCATCGCCGGGCTTCGAGTTTTATTGCCATTGCATCAAACTTTATAAAATTATTCAAGGTTTTCACAAGTTATTCGCCATGGCTTCGTCATCGCAAAAAATCTCTCCTAGTCTTTTTACATTGAAATCAACCCCTTCAATCTCTAATACCGAAGTTGAGGATGATCATGATTCTGATCTGGACATTATGGTATGTATTTGATTTGCAGTTCAGATATGTTTTTCCATAATTAACTGCATTAGTTAATTCTTTTGTTTAAAAACTGATCGCTTTCATTAAATACTTCAGCTATTGTTTTTGTACTTCCTTAACACTTATTAGTATTTTTTTTTGTGTTTACTGCAGATTGAAAATGAAACATCCTACTCCGATTACGAAAACTAGAGACAAGTAGTAATATTCATCAAGGCAGGAATATTGGCAGAGAAGCAACCAGTCAACCTAGACCCCTTCATCGACAACAACTCCTTGATATCGTTGCAGCAAGCATGATTAAATTATGTATTTTATTTCATGTATAGATATATTAGAATTTATTGCAAACTTGAGTGTACAAATAAAATATTTCAAATACAAAATTTTACAAATGATGAATGGAGTAAATATAAACAGTTTAGTCTATATGGCGGTTGTCTAGAGCAATAAAATTAAACTGATACTCTTGATAAGTGAATACTAGCGTGTAAGGGTGCTCTCTGACTAGTTATTTTGGTAATAGCAGCTCTAAAGGCGATGTTAAAGGCGATTCTCTCTCTACCACATGGCTGGTAAGGAAGTTATCATCAGAACTCTCCTCGTGGCTTACTATTGCAAAGTTCCGCCGGTTGGCCAAAGTTTTGTGCTCGTAAAGGCGTTTTTGTTCCTTTTTTAAAACAGATACAGTCAAACATGGATAACTCGCCCGCGGATAGCTCGAATACATAGTTAACTCGAACAGTTTCTTTAGTCCGTTCCCACGTAATGATACATTGCTATAGATAACTCGACCTCAACTCTGTTAACTTTTGCCCAACGGCTACCGAGACGGTTGTTATCGCTTTAGAAAATAAATTTATTCCAAGTCATAGAGGGAAACCTCAACTTTTCGTAAATCATAGGCGTCGTTATTACCACCGTCGGCAAAATATTTTTGTCAATGACTTTTCTTAAGGTTTGGTGAATTTTGATTTTTACCAAACATCCGCTTAGCGATCGCCTTTCGGAAGCATGGAAAAGTGAGATGACCTTCGCATAAACTTCAAGAAAAATCGGCAAAATTGATCTCAGTTAAAACGTTCAAAAGAAAAAGATGTCTTTTCTTCTGACCATTTCAACAACGATCAAGTTTTGCCAATTTTAATCTAAAAATCGTCCTGGCAATAACATCACCTCAAACAACAAAACAATCTCAAGTGATAGAAAAATCTCCTATACCTTTTGATAAAAAAGTTTTAAACTTTACATTAGAAGCATTTAATTTGAAACAGGCCATTTATGCTTTTGATTTCTATTATAGCTTGTATATGTGCATGTATCTACTAATAAATAAATACATGGACTTGTGACAGTGCTCTGATAACTTGAACACTTTCGCTCGGTCCCGTGAAGTTCGAGTTATCCATGTTTGACTGTATATTCTCCTCGTAAGTAGCTGCGGTCACGTCTACCTCAATTTCCAGACTTCCCTGAATGATTCGTGATCTTCTAAGAATGACATACCACCCTTGCAGTATTGTGCTTGCGTGTATGATGAAAAATTTCTCTCACACTAAAACAAATAATTAAGCGGTAGGGATGGAAAAAATAAATATTGCGTTTTACCGAAGACCCAAAGTAAAATTCAACTAATTTAGTAAACGGTTTTGAAAAAACTCATTACTTACCACAAATTGTTGGTTCATCAAAGACCTTCAAATCTATGAATATTCGTAAAAACCTCTGAACGCAGCAAAAAATTTATAGCTTAGCTGTCCCGCCTTGGCACAATCCACCCATAGTTGTAAGCTAAATAGAAAACGAAACACGCAATGTGCGCATGCATAGGGTTAACTCTATTGGTAGACTTATCAGAGTTAACTCTTCATAGAGAGTAGCAGTTTTCAGCCGCGAATAAGTTAATCCGCGAATGTGCATGAAATGGCAATTTTCGCAAATATAACTCCGCGAATAAATTCATCCTGTAGGGTATGTACTTAAAGCTTGAACGCCTGATCAAAATATATTTGCCTGATTACTAATTCCAACGAGTTTCTCAGAGAGAATGAGCAGATGGTGTTACCAGTGGAGAAAAAGATGTCAGAATTGGAAATGGGCTTGCTTCATCTGCAACAGAACATAGGCATTCCTGAGATCAATCTCGTTATACACCCTACTGTCCTTCAGGTAACTTTTTCAGCGTTTGAGTTAAAGCTGTAGGGACCAGGATTTTAAAAGAATTGTCTTTGGACATCAAGTTATTCACAGCAGCATATTGCCCATAACTTAGAGTCTATATGTATATGGAGAGGGCTGAAAATGAGCTGTTTTTTGTTGTGATGTCACAAAGTATGCCTATTTTGTTACATCACAACTCTATTGTAATAGACAAAACATATGCATTAAGGCAAAGTAATAATAAAATATCTTTTTATTGATAATTTTTCTATTGATGTTTATTCATCTCTTTATATTATTCATGATGAATCGGTTTCATTTCTATGAGTAGTCATATGTAGTGTGTAAGGAGTTATTGTAGGGTTTTGGTTTGTGAAATGAATTAATTGGATTACAGTGTATTATTCTTATTGGAATAAGATGTAACAAAATAACTTCACTCGTATATAGAGATTTGACAACAGGTTAAATTTGTGATGAAGTCACTAATAGTTTTAAACCTTACCTTAATTTTGCATCGCATCTAGTTTAGGTGTTGAAGAATAACACAGCAGTTTTTATTAGTAGAAAAGTATAAAATTCCTTTTTGGTACCATGATCAACAGATTATTGTTCAAATCATTTAAAATTGCAAATGTAGCAGATTTATATATTCATGCTTATTCATGGATCATTAGATTTGGCTATTTATGCATTGCTGCAGATGAACTTATGGTTGACTGTTGCCCTTCAGTACTATATAATAAGGTTATTTCTGTTCATTCCAGTACATACGACAGGCTGCTGATGCAAATCGTAAAGCGAAAGTTGCAGATTTTGACAAGCTAGTCGAAGATCCACTCTTTCTCAATGCTCTCCAGTCAGGCGTGAACAAGTGGATTCGAGAGATACAGAAGGTTAGCTGAAGTAAAAGCTATTGCCAACATCTGACTTTTTGATGTATAATTGTTTGTAGAATGGTACACTCAGCAAAGCCGAACATGAAATTACCTGACAAAACGTCCAAAAAAAATTGGTCAATATTTATTTATAACGAGTTTCAAGTTACAAAATGTCATTCCTGAAGTTAATAAATGTGTATTTGAGCTTTGGCCAGTTTTCATCGTAATTATAACCGTAAGATTTAGTTAGTAGTAATAGCTCGCTCCTCATACATACTCTTCATGCAACAGCACAGATGTCTTCAAGTTCTTTTTTGTGCGATTTCTGATTAGTTTGTATCGTAAAATCTTCTAAAGCGAAGCATTAAAATTCGGCATCATTTTTCCTCAGTTTGTTTGCTGAATGCTCATGTTAATTTCGAAGGTGACCAAACTCGACAGAGACCCTGCATCTGGCACAGCGCTTCAGGAAATCAGCTTTTGGCTGAACCTTGAGCGAGCTCTCATGAGAATACAGGAGAAACGGGACAGTCTGGAGATAGCACTCACTCTTGACATTTTAAAGCACGGCAAGAGATTTCATGCTACACTCAGTTTTGACACGGACACAGGTAATTTTAGAAATGCTACAGCTGCTACATTTTTATGGTAATTCGCTGTTTAAAACCTCTCTTCGGCATTCATCTTTTATTCAGAAATCTGTAAAACCGTCAAGTTCGTCTTCTTTCAACATGACACACAGCATAAACTAAACAAACTAAATGCTGCAGATCACACTGCCTTGGTTATATCCCTCACTACTTGGTGCTTCCTCATCTTTTGTGTTTCCATTGCATCTTGAGCTTTTTAACAGCCACATTCTATCGCTTGTAAATTGGTGAAGTGATAAGTTGAGCATCAATTCAACAACAATTTGAAGCAAATAAGGGAAGCTTGCTCTATAAGCTTCTCAGAGTAAAGGTTAACTGACAGCGTTTTAAAATTACATCTATTTATATGACAATAATCATGATATTTCGTTTTTCAGCGACGCTTTTGGTGTTAGAACAAAATACCAGTTGTGGAGAAAAGAACACTCACGGTGTAAGCTCTAAGCTGTGACATAAGGAGATCATTTTTTCGACAAAACAGATTTGTAATCTATGTCAATGCCGATGATTAGCCAATGTGATAACACGAGACCTAGGACTTCTGTTGGCCGTCATTCCAAAACATTTTCTCCATATAGCTGGGATGTTAAATGTTTTGCAATGCCACAAGGTCGAGGCAGCTGCCACAAATACTAAAAAAGTATTTGTGCGTCCTACAGTCCGGTTTTTGAGTAGTTTTGAACTCAATTGGCACTCATTGGCTATCTTGTGTCTTGCGCTAGCAAGACACAAGATAGCAAGACATTCTTCCTTCCCTCGATTAGGAAATTAAAAAAATTGTCTGTACAAATTAGCTATTCTTGGAAGCCATCTGTTTAAAACCTATCAAAGTAGGCTCTGCTTTCTTAAGGCTTTCTAGCAGAAAATCTTTGGGTAACCTAGTTAAAAAAAACAGATGATCTAACTATTATAAGTAAATAACGTCGCAGTGGTTTTGGTTGTTATTTTACAAAGATCGTGAATCTTTACATCCATTTTCACGACTTGAAAGTGTTGAGAAAACATGGTCTGGTATTATTTGGGCACAATCGCTCATAAATACTACTGAAACCCCACTCTATAATTTTATCTGCTATTAATGCAGTATTTTGTGTTGTCAGTTAACCTTGGATAACTAGATTCAGTGAACAGGCATTGCCTGACTAGTTGATTTTCTCTGTCTACATATGCGTGAAGGCCATTCTCAAGAATTGTTTTAGCAGCAGTATCTTTGCACGGCCTATTCCTTACTGTCGACAAGATGAGTAAACAAACCAGTTTAGACTGTTGATTTTAGTTCAAGCAACTCTGGCTAGAATGCTTTATTCATAAGCTTTGTTTTTAACACCAATTAGCTCACAACTTCTAAGCTGATACACTATATGTAAAAACTTGAAGCTCGACTCTGCATGTATGAAGCTTTTCACCTTTTGTACAGTATGTGAATAGAAATAAGCACGTAAAAAGGTATGTGGTGTGATCATATCTGTACAGTTTGTTATCGTCAACCATTAACAGAATAAAATGGTCAGATATTAGCCTATACAATTACTCAAAACATAATGTTAAAGCCGTTTGGCTTGCATATTTGAAGTCAGGAAAAAATGAAGATTAATTTAATATATAATTTATAGCTATTGACTAAATTCACAATGAGTAGTAATGTTGTAAATGAGAATTTTAGTTTTAGACTTTTAGAGAATTCTATCCAACAAACAGGTCCAGTTTATATCTCACATCACTGTATACTCATCGGGATTACCTTATATGTTATACATCTAACTCGCTTCTCTAGGTCTAAAACAGGCTCTGGAGAAAGTCAATGAATACAATCCTCTCATGAAAGACTTTCCCTTGCATGACCTGCTCGCTGCCTCTGAGCTCGACAGGATCAATGTAGCTCTTCAAGCCATATTTAATCACCTGAAGAAGATTAGGAACACACGCTATCCTGTGGTGAGTCGCGTTTAACTCTACGGGCTCTGTACGGATGATAGTCTTTTGTTTTAATAGTGATGTGCTTTATTATTGGGTATAGAAGTCTGAGAAGGTGAAGTATCATTACAGTTTTGGCCATTGCACTAGAGGATTGTTCATACCCGTATTTATAGGAACAAAAGTTCATAAATAATAACCAGAAAACCAAAATTAGCAGCGAGTGCTGACACTGAACTGTACTAGCTCATGTGCTGACTACCTGTAGATGCGAGCTTTGAGGCTTGTGGAGGCCATATCTACAGACCTCATGAACCAGATGATGAAAGTCTTGGCCAGCCCCAAACTTACTCTGGTTTCCTTTGAGGACTTTGAGAAAATCATCGTGCAGTGTTTTGTCATATTTACCACTTGGGAAGAAGACTACGACAAGGTCAACAGTAAGTTCGGTTCTTGTCGGTTATCTCTGCGCCGCTGTATCGCTGATGCCATGTTTACAGATATACCGAGAATTGCTTTAGGAGTCATACCAATAGATTGACTTTTAATCATACCAAGCACTTGTAAAGTCAGTGGCGCTCACAGTTATCATGGCCATTAGTGAGACTTATTACTAGGAGGTTGACTTTGTAAAGTCAGTGTCGCTCACAGCTATCATGGTCATTAGTGAGACTTATTACTAGGAGGTTGACTTGTAGTTATACTGAGAGACATAATGAAGAAGAAGAGAGATGAGTCGATGCGTATGGTCTGGAAATTGAACCCGGTGCACAAGAAGCTGCAGAGCAGACTGGAACAGATGAGGAAGTTCAGGCGTCAGCATGACCAGCTCATCCAAGTCATCGCTAAGGTTCTCAAGCCCGCTTCAACAGCTAAAGCGATTGAGGGAGCCCCCGTTGACTCTCAAACTACTTCTGCAGAACAGGTGCTCGTTTTGTTTCTTTCTGTTCTAGATAACTAGCATTAAGGTGGTTTACATTAGATTGTCTTAAACCCCTCTGATCAAGGTCACAGACCTACAGGTCTCTTCGCTGTCTGCTAGTATTTGTTTAACAGAAATACATGTTTTTGACTACCGTACTTTTCGGACTATTAGTCGCTACATTTTTCTGACGATTTCAGCCATGCGGCTTATATAAAGGTGTGGCTATTCTGTGGTTTTTTCTTTCACCGCTAGGGTGCATTCTCCGGTTAGTGCGCCTCTAGCGATGAAAGAAAATACGAAACAATGCCTAACGGTACTGTCCCGTTAGGCACTAGGTTAAAAAGCGTCGATTAATACGAAACAGTGCCGTTGGGCACTGTTCCGTTTTAAACAGGAAAGTTGCTGCCGCTTTAAAAAGCACCGTCCTGAGTTCTCCGGCCTATACAAAGGTGCGGCCTATGTATTGTTTTATTATCGGTTTTTGGAAAATAAAGCAGATGCGGCTTATGTAGGGGTGCGGTTTATAGTCCGAAAAGTACGGTATTTGCATTTCTGCATGATTAATTTGTTAACTGTTTTACTTATCGCTGTTCTGATTAGTCGATTATTGCTTGTTAAAATAAGAATTGATGTTTACTTTGACGATAATCTCTTCATGGTTCATTGTAGGCTCCTCTTGATTCCACTGAAGCTCAGGCTATAGAAGAAGTGAACTTAGCCTATGAGAATGTAAAGGAAGTAGACTGTCTGGATGTGAGCAAGGACGGCGGCGAGGCTTGGGAGGCAGCGATGAAACGGTGAGTAGAATGTCTGCTTGTATATGATTGCACAGCAGCGTGGAAACTGTCTACTAAATATGCATTACATTTTTAGTTGAAGATCGCAGCAGTTTCAAATCATCTAGAATTGTTGAGCATTAAAATTTAGCTTCAGAACTTAGGCTCACGAATGATGGTTAGCCTGAGCGGTGTGAATAAAAACTTATCTTCGCTCTTGTACAAGCTGCCGTATTCTCACCTGCCATTGTAGATATGATGAAAGAATTGACAGAGTCGAAACGAGAATCACAGCTCGGCTCCGAGATCAACTCGGGCTCGCGAAGAATGCGAATGAGATGTTTAGGATATTCTCTCGGTTCAATGCACTATTCGTGAGGCCCCACATCAGAGGAGCCATCAGGGAGTATCAGACACAGCTGATGCAGAGAGTTAAAGATGACATAGAGGTGCTGCATGACAAGTTCACGGTAGGTGTTTCTATATGCTTCCTCTCACTTCACACCGACTAGTCTCTTGATTTTGTATTATGTGCAATCAGATTGATCATTGAACGTAGAGTTGAACCTACACTATATGTGTCATGAAATAGTTTTACTGTCACTATCACATGCTTAAATATCGACTAGATTTTCACTCTCATATGGTTATATGCAGAACAGATTTTCGTTATCATATGGTTATACGTAGAATAGGTTCTCACTCTCACATGGTTATAATTTGTATAAATAGATTTTTATTATTATTTGCTTTTAAGCAAAGTACAGGTTTTTGTTGTCATAAAATTTTATATGTATAAGAGAGTGAAGGCTGCGGGATTTATTGAAATGCGGGCCTCTTCTCTGGTTTAGTTTGATTGACATCTTTGTTCCATCGGTTTTAATGAGAGATTATTTCACATTCTTGTTATAAGTTGTCTCTCAGCTGTTTTGTTGGTAGTTTGGCTTTTAACACATTTAAATCTTTATTATTATTATTAATAATACATTCTTATATAGTTCTATAATGCTGCTTTTGTAAAATATTCACTCGTTATCCTTGTTCTTGAGTTTTTTATTATTATGGTCACTATTTTAGATTCAGTATAACAACAGCATGTCCTCACTCATGTCAGGTGGCCGAGATGTCCCACCCGTTTCAGGACAGATCATCTGGCTAAGACAGATTGAGGGCGAGCTAGAGGTCAGTTATCTATTCTTAATAAATATTTCAATTCATTGATTAGTCAGGGGATCTCGTTTTGCATATTCCTAGTTGTTCTGAGATCAGAAACCTATTCATGCAAAACTTTTTCTACATTGTTGAAGTTTGGCAGTATTTCTGGAAACTAGATATAATGAGCTCTGTTATTTCTGTTTTCCTGTCAGTAATGTATGTTCACTTTTTAAACTTAAAATGCACATCAATTTATTGATAGGCACTGATGTCTCGAGTGGAAGCAGTACTCGGCAAGGACTGGGCCCAGCATGTCGATGGACAGAAGCTGAAACAGGATGGAGACAGCTTCAAAGTGAAGTTGAATACCAATGACCTGTTTGATGACTGGTGCAGAAAGGTATACTCTAAAGTTCCATTAACTAGTAGACTACTGTGTCACCCTCACTTCTACCACCTTACACAAATACTGACACAAGATAGGTATATTGTGTCAGTATTTGTTTCTTCTCTTCCATCAGGTCTTCTCTGTAATGAAGAAAATGACTTAATTCCTAACAAGGAAATAGTGCATCCATTCTGAAGGACACGCTTCCTTCAATTTTGCTCTGTAATTTTTGTTTATTATTGTTGAATTTTTTAACCCAACCTGTCATAGATGTCACAGATGCAGTCAACAGCCTTTGAGTCATTTATTACCTTTATTGACAGGTGGGCCAGCGGCAGCTTAGCATCAATGGTAACATATTTGTCATTGAGTCAGTGAGGTCACGCGCTGCCGGGATTCCTAACCAACTGAAACTAAGAGTCAACTTTCACCCAGAGATCATCACCCTCAGCAAAGAGGTTAGCAGAAGCTTCTAATTGTATTAATTGCTTTGACTTCTCTAGTGTTCGGCTGCTTACAAGGATTTGTCTCCTCTCGGTTTTATTCATTTGAGAACGACTTTCTCATCTGTTCCAAGCTCGGTATCCCTAAATTAGAACTGTCCATTATACAGTAGGTATGGCTGTGGTTAGCTATCAAATTTAAAAAAAGTAATAAAAATCTGCATGTTGTCTCATCACTTAATTCCCTTTCAGCAATGACAGGTGCACTCTTCTATATTGTCTATGAGCGCTCTATTGATCTTATCAAAGGTGTGTTACATGAGTAATAACTATGGTCAGTAATGAGACCTTTAAATATCATTTGACATCTTGGTGCTTGATTCAGGAGTTTCAGTTTTCATAAATTGCAGTTTGTTACAAGCTCTGCAAAAACTCACTTTCATAGTTATTTTAAGTATGTTTTTAGTTTCATATGTCGGGGGTTGTCACACCCTTTAAAAAGTCTGTGAAGTTGTATCAAACCTTTCTTTCCAGTACATTTGGGTGTGTTCCGCTGTTCACCATGGTACGTCATCTCAGCCACTTGCCAACCTATGTCATGTTTAACTACAGGTGAGGAACCTAAAAGGCCTTGGATTTCGCCTGCCTTTGAATATAGTGAACAAAGCACACCAGGCTAACCAGCTTTACCCCAATGCCATCTCTATGATAGACAGCATGCGCATGTATGAACAAACATGCAAGAAGGTGGATGAGCGTGAGAGGGTAGGCAAATCCTAAAATTCTAGAATTACAATAAAAGTTAGTCGACACGATTTTAATTAGCTACGCTTAAAAGTTTATCCATCCAAAGCATTCCGTCTTAATGTTACTTATGTATGTTGAATAGGAGCAGATGCTTAAAAACCTCACTGTACCCTGAGTTGCATTTCACTTGAAAGATTGCATAGCTTCGTTTTTGTACTTTTAGTTTTATTTTTCCTGATTTTTCAATATTTGGCGTCTATTCTTAATGTCTATATGGTCGAGACATTATCTTCCTCTCATGAAAGCGCTTGTACCATTTAGGGCATTTACAACCTTACAATGGCAAACTTATTGATGGCATGTCTAGAATGATCATAACGTCACACTTATCCCAATGCGCATGCAACCCATCTCTTGCTAACAACTTGAAAAATGCAAGTGAAATTTTATAGGTGGTACAAACTTGTTGTAATATATTGCGTGGACAACTTGCAATTTTATGACATTTTCTGTTTTGACCTTCACCTCTACACTCCTGTCCACTCGGCCTTCATTGATCTTTTTTCTTCAAACCATCAATAATATACAATCAGTCTGTTATGTTGCCATGTTGCATTCCAATAGGTGGCTCTGTTGGTTGCTGGGCTGAGGCGTGACTGTCAGGATGTGATAATGGAAGGCTGCTCAGGGGTTGTCTGGGAGTCATACAAGGTTGACCCATTTGTCAAGAAGATGGCTGAGCAGTTCTACGCCTTTCAGGACAAGGTTGAGGAGCTTCTTCAAATTGATGAAGCGGTGAGTGTTTTAAATCATTACAGCTAAACTAACCATTTGGCCTACTTATTTTGTATCGTGGAATGACTAACTTAAAGTCTTAGGGATTATCTTACCACTGAAGAGCTCCGCGAATGTGCGTAAAGCTAAAATGGATGTTAGGAATAATCTCAGCTCTACGCATTATGTGCTACACATGAGACTCCTGAGAGACTTAAGTCTACTAATGTAAATCTGCTAATTGTTCTATTTGTATTTTTGCAATACATATTATTTCTTTTTAATTTTTGTTATCACAGTAAATCTTGTGTGAAGGTGGTTTAGTATTTTTGTGTAGAACTTGTTATCCAGCACATTCATCATTATCAAACATATACCGCAAAGAACTAAATACCCTAGGACACTTATATTTCGCTAGTATTTAGTTTCGTGAGTAGCATACAGAGTAAAATTTTGCTGCAACTTAATTTCGCAGCTCTGATGAGTGCGAAATATAGTGATGTGAAAATAAATGCAGTGGAACAAACATAATTAAATTCCTCAGGTCCAGTTCACTGGTAAGAAATTTTTTTTCATTTTGGGATCAGTTTGTATTTGTGAACCGCAGGTAAAAATGTGTGGGCGAGATGAATAATGCAATTTGATCGCTTGCTGCCATTTGTTTCTTGGACTATCAATGACGTCAAGGTCCCTGCCGCCGTGACTGATGTGGTACTGATATTAGATCTCAAGTATTTATAGCACGCGGTGGCCATGGCTTCGGGTTGTTATTGTTTTTGGTTGGTAATAACATTCATCACTACAATAATTATTATTCAATTTTATGACTTTCCCTACCAGACTTTCATTCTCATCAGTTACAAATTCAGTGACTAGACTAATATCATCATCTTCCTCATTTGTCTTGGCTTTTCCAAAAAAACTTGTTATCTTAATTTGCTTTGCCATGCTGCTCAGTCGGCATATTAGCTATAATGAGTTTAGCAGAAATTGCCCAATGAGCTAACCACACGAAAATTGCCTGCATTTCTAATATGACGATTTTATTGTGAATATCAATGAACAAAGCTATTTAATTTCGCGTTTTCGCTCATTCGTTATGATAGTTTAGTTTCACTCATGAAATTTTCACGAGAGGATGACTCCGCGAAAACGCGAAAGTTAGATGACGCGAATAAATAAGTGTCCTAGGGTACAAAAGAAATTAAACTCAAAACTTAGCACAAATTAGATTTGTCTCCTTTGCAATATTGGAGAATCGGAACACAACTCCAAATCTAATAATGCTTATTTTGATATTCTTTTAATTTCAAGTTTTTAAATAAAAGATTCCAAGATGTAGAGTTTGACTAAATCACAATTTTTTCAATAGTTGCACTTTTTCAATTTTTGTAAATCGAATCATTTGACAATGTGTTTTACAGTGAGCAATTGGATCTATTCGATGTAAAGTAAAACCTTGACATGCAGAGTTCATTTGTTCAAATATCTTCTTCATATGTTAGGATCATCGTATTTTGAAGCAAATTTTTTTATAAGAGTTCTCATATTTGATGTGTTTTTAATTTTTTTGTCGTAGTTCGCTTATCCATTTTAATGTATTCTTCTGCTTTTTGGACATCACTTTCTTCCTTGTATTACATACTAGATGATTTTAGAGTTTGTTTTAAAGAGTTGATTGGAAAGTTTGCTGTCTTTATATTGTTTGTTGTTTCAATTGTAAGAAAAGCATTGCCATTTTTTAACAATTCCTACCACTTGCGCTAGTCTGCTTGGGCTGCATGATTCTAAAACTCTAAGGACAATGATGCGTATATAAAGCACTGTTTATTGTTAGTTGTGTAATGTAAAAAATCATTTACATTGAGATGGCTGTAAGTCGAGGTTTCAACTGTAATGGTTATTCTCATGGTAATTCTTCTACAACATGTTACTGACCATGGGCATCAGGTCTTTACTCATTATCGCTTCTGACAAATTCTTTGTTGAATATTGCCATGCCAGCTTACGGTAACTGCTCACTCACTTGTGTAGATTACAGTAGAGGTGAGGGCTCTTGAGACTTGTGCTTTCTCAGCACACACTTTCAAAGACACTATTGAGAAGATTCAGAAGGCTGTTGACAGTCTCAGTTTGAAGCAGTACTCCAACCTCGGCAAGTGGGTCGAGAGGTATGTTCAGCACTCCTGCGCTCTTGTTTATCTGAGAGAGTCGGATTGCTCTGTAAAACTCCTGCAAGTCGCACATGATTATTCTTACTGCTGCTGATTGTTGTGTTGAGCGTCACTACAAAAATCATGATGGCCATTTGCAATATTAATTTATTGGTGGTAATATCTACTCTTATACAATGTATATACATTTGTCTTTTTAAAATTACTTTGAATTTTGGCTCATAAACAAGATCTAGTAAATAAAATTTATTTTTCACCATAAATGTTTTGCATCGAGTTCTCTTCTCATAGGTTGGACAGTGACATAGAAGCGAAACTTGTTGTGCGGCTTGAGGCAGCCATCAAGGCATGGACAAGCGCTCTACTTGGATTGGATGCTGAACAGGAAGTCACAATGGATACAGAGGACAAACAGTCTGCCCATCACAAGCTCGGAGGGGATCCAAAGATTATGAGAACGGTTCACGAGCTCCGAATGCAGGTTTGCTTCATTGTGTTAACCCTTTCGCGGGCAGTGCGACGTTTTTGTCGCTTTGCGATACGGCTGCTAATGGGCAGTGCGACGTTTTTGTCGTTTCGGTAACGTATTTTATTATTGCCGTTTCTGGTTAGCTAAATGCCGTTTTTTGTTTACTTTTTTTACCAATAGCAAGCTACGATATAGTAGTTTAGGTTAGCCTCAAAATTTGACTTCAAGGTTGAAAAAAAACGATCGTTTTTAGCAGTGATGAATAAATAAACCTTCGAAAAAAATTAGAAAATTGTTCTAAATAATTTATCCACTTTTATTTTTCTTGCTTCGGTTTTAGCTTTTATTTACCGAATTTTTTGAGAGTTTGACTTTAGTTTACCGTCATGGCGACTTTTAAAAGAACCTCCCGAGATTATTGTAATAAAGCAAGTACTATTACCGAAATTACTAAGAGATTCAGAGCTGACAGTGACTTTTTAGATTTAGTAGCAAGAGATGACAGTGAATCAGGTTTGAATTGTGATTGTAATGACTTTAAATCTGGAAGTGACAGTGATAAAAAGGCTGGTAGCAGTAATGATGAGGATGTGAGTAGGAGTGATGCCAGTGCCTGGCAGAATATAACCAACATAAACAGAGATAAATCTCCTACAATTCAGCAGTTTATAGCAGTGATAGGCCCAGTATTTACTCTAGTAGATGCTCAAACAGTAGAGTATTTTGAAAGGTTTTTTGAGCCTGTCAATCCAGGAAGTACATTTTTGTGGGAGCTCTTTGTTACACAAACAAGTACATGGTGCAAAGACTGTGATGTGGGCCTTTGTAAAGGAGAATGCTTTTGAAAATATCATTCGTAAATAGACAATTATTGTGAAAAGCATATAT
Source organism: Watersipora subatra (assembly GCF_963576615.1). NCBI lineage: Eukaryota > Metazoa > Bryozoa > Gymnolaemata > Cheilostomatida > Watersiporidae > Watersipora > Watersipora subatra. The sequence continues at coordinate 40,430,185 of NC_088717.1, forward strand.
TTTATGTTATACATTTTTATTTGTTTATAATATATATATGCCTATGGACATATACATGTATACATATGCACCTTTAAACATAGATGTATGCACATAATAGCACACAGAAAAGTGTATGAACCTTTTAAAAAAATAGATTTTTTGGAAAATTAATTCGCCCCTGGGAGTCTGATTTAGTTTTGAAAATTCGCCCGCGAAAGGGTTAAATAGTACCTGTAGATGGGCACTTTGCAACTTAATTATGTAGGAAGTTCCCATAATGTGATATACGCAAGTGCTTGTGTTACTTAGAAACAAAGGGTAAGTAATATATATATATATATATATATATATATATATATATATATATATGTGTGTGTGTGCCACCCACATGCTGTCTTCAAATAAAATAATAATAAATTAATATTCAAAAATATTTCTCATGTTAGTTAGTTTTATCACTGTGAACATCTGTTGGAGAATAGCTGTGATTCATTGAGTTATCAGTATTTGGGGTGCCAATGCAAGGTAGCCTCAGCATTGGCTTCTATAGCATTGGTAGCTCCAACATTGGGTGATTTGAACCATATGTGCTAATAGGGTCAACTTCAAGCAGAACATATTGAGGTTGGCTGGCCAGAGATGTTTAGTTAGGTTTTACTAGTATGAAGTTAATGATGTCCTGACACAAATAAACATGCTAAAAACCCAAAACGTAAAGGAAACAGCTTTTATAATTTTCACTTAGTGTTCAAATTGAGTTTAGTTTCTAAAATGTTTCAATATCATGTCTACCTCATCTCTGTTTAGAATAATGAAATAGTTCTTGTCTCTTTAGAATGGTGAGATTGTACTGCACCCTGCAGTAGAAGAAGCTAGAGAGAAGATGCTGAAGGAGTTGTTCTCTTGGGAGGCAATAATACTCAACTTACCCCGCATCAGCCATAAGAGATACCAGGTAACACTAGATTGACCACTAGGCTAGTAGCGGGAGTTATCTTATCTTGGAATTCCTTTAGGTTATTTATAGTACTGAGACATTGTAGTTAGTTATGCCATAGTTGAGCTCATTAAATGTTGATGAGGTGTAGTCTGTAACTCGCTGGTGTCCATTACCATTGACTCCTGATATCAATTAGCAAGGTCCTAGGCTTAGTGGGAATGTGTAACATTTAAAGCACATAAATTACTTAATTTTTTTATTATATATTAGACTACATCAGAGTCTTGGCTTTCGAATGAGCCTATATTCAATACACAAAGAATAATAGAACTATGAAAAACGGTGTGTCAAAAGTACGTCCTGCAGAAAAAAAACACTTGGTTCAGGTACTCAAAATGTGACGTCATAATTCTCATTTAGCCTTAGGTCGTCGATCCCTTTCGCTGCCATTGAGGCTGCGTTTTTCTGTGACATTCGGTGCTGTTAAACCCGGAGAGCGCTAATAATAAACTAAGATTCTAGATAATCAACAATGCCCGCGATCGTGCTAACGCCCGACCAATACAAACACATGTTCTGGGTTAATTAATTATGCTTCAATAAATGTACTGTCGTTGATAAAGGTAATGAAATCACATCGATTAAATATGACCTGCGGTTGCGTGGCCCTAGGACTAAACGTCAATCGCACTTTCGCGAGATCACGCAATGCTTGAAATTAATTAGTCTCAGTCGTCACCCTCAACATCACATTAAAAATAAAGAGCTAGTGCATAATATAATCGGGAAAATATAGCATGGTTCTTGGAGTCTGAGGTACTTATCATAGAAATAATACGTACATGGAGAACTAATGACACTGATTCCTTTGTCATCTTCATTCGTTCTCTGGAGTTGTCCTACCTTCGCCCGCCACTATCGTCATTATCGTGGTTGATAAATAAGCGGTAAGAGCACACAACAATGAATATGAGAATTGTGACGTCACAATTTTCGAGACTATGCCAGTAAACTATTTCGCGGTAAAGCTCTGGGGAAATCCTATAAACACCAACCAATGTCTGTCTCACCATGGCAAACAATAGCTCATTCGAAAGCCAAGACTCTGATGTATTGAAATATACATTAAAACATTATGTAATTTATGTGCTTTAAATGTAAGTCTCAGGACTTCATTTATGAATACCTCTCGTGTGTCTTCTAAATAGCATACATGCCGTAGAGACAGACTGCAGTATCTATCCATGTGAATTGTTCTAGCATGTTTCATGGTAAGCTGACTCAGATGTGCAGCTATGTCACTGTCAATCACTATTTTTGATACGCTTTGCCCAAACTTGAGTACCAACTATTGCTAGGTTGGCCTGCTTAATGAGGATGGACCGAGCAATGACACATATCGCTCGTTGCTGGCTAAGCTGCCTGGTGGACAGATCGTGCTGGAGGAGAGCTATGCCGCCATGGATAAGATCATGAAGGAGGTCATTGCCTATACAGATGTGAGTTGTAGTTGTACGATATTGGTGTCTTTGAATTCAACAGTTCGCTAAAAATTGTTAATATGTATTTATTCGGGTATAATAATATACTATAATGCACACCTTTAATTATTGAATGAAAATTGGTATAAAATATGTTTTTTACTTAACATTTAGTCTTGTCTATATTTGGACTGTATACCATCAGAGTGAGAGACTGTATTCCGGTTAAAATATCTATAACAAATATTTAACTTACTGACGGACAGTTGCGCACCTCTCTATATTCTCATGAATGTCGCGACAATAAAACAATTTTGAATGAAAAATAATTTCTTGAATGTAATGATCCGCGATTTTTTTACCTATCAACAAGGCGTTTACAATTTTATATGCCTGTAACTCCTAGCCTTCAGGGAACATTTTGACGGCTACAGTGTCATCAGAAAAGTTTTAATGTTTTGCGCCTAGCTGACAAAGTTTCAAAAAACAGTCATTTTCCTCGCTTTACAACTTGTAAAATGTCGCTATTGATGCATCTGTTCTGTCACACCAACTTCGACAAGTTGTTAAACAATCCGTGCAAAAATCATCAGATAATGCCTAGGAGAGCCATTCTTAGTAAATTTGACATATTGGACCCGCTAGGCAGCTACCTGTGTTTACTTATGAGTAACACATACTCTTATACTCGGATAAATGCGGTAGTTGTATATGCTCTGTCATGTTTTGCACAAAAAACTTACTTTTGCTATCCTTCATGCTGTAAATGTGATTTCACATACCTTTTAGCACACAAATGCTGGTTTATTCTGTTTATTCTTTTTTGGTAGTCGCTAGCAACCCTATGCTACCAATTTCCTCATCTGTAAAAGTGCATTCTTTAGAATGCCAACAGGTGCCCTGTTACGTGAAGCTCTAGATCAGGTGCCAGGCTGTCTGAGTGAAACAGTGAAACAGTGTATATGTGTACTGTTATGAGAATGTATAGTAACATTATATCACTCTGTTTGACAGACGTGGAAGAGATACAAGTCTCTCTGGAGTGCTAGTATTGACCAACTGTATGGCAAGCTCAGCACTCGCCTCAAGAAGTGGATGACAACCCTACAGGGCATTCGGTGAGCTATAACTTTCCTTCTCCATTAAATTTGGCTGTATTTTCAGGAATATCTATTTCTCATTGATAGCATTTTTCTGTGATTATTAGTGATGGTGGCTGTGAACTTCTGACATCTGTAAATATCTCTTCGGCTTTAGTAACATCTCTTTATAAGTATATAAGTCTAATAATATATATCTCTTTTATAAGTATAAGAAATGATGATTGCCAATTTAGATATCTGAAACTGGTACTCATACAGCTTTGATCCTTTGATCTCAAAGGTAGAAGCAGATCGTTCAACTCTTGAGATTAAAGTTTGATATTCTGTAAAGAATATTCACTAATTCCTATGGTCATAACAAACCTGTGAACTGACATCATAGTTGGTTTACTCTCATCAAAGAAACGTTTTGCATCTTAATTAATTGATTGCTATTTTTCATTTTGCCAGCGATTCCCGTAAGATGCTTGACTCTTCGGATGTACGGAGGTGCTTTGGGCCTGTCGTTATTGAGTTTGGTAAGGTACAGAGCAAGGTGATGCTCAAGTTTGATAACTGGCACAAAGAGGTGCTGAACAACTTTGGAAAACTTCTCAACGAGCAGATGATTGGTTTCCACAGAGAGATAGCCAAGGTTTGCAGTTCTATCTTTCTCCATATTTCTCTGCTGGTCAAGTTTGAAACAATTGACTTGTGACTTATTGATTTGCGTTGAGATGTTCCTCGAATGCCGATACCTCCCTGACACAATTCTGACAAGCTTAAACGGAAAACTTAACCAAAGTATTTCGTCATTTGTGTATTTTGCTGTGTTTGGTTGCCGCTGGATGAATGATACATATCTACTTTTTTACTGCTAAGACCGCAGTTTTATATTACTCTGCTGGTTTTTGAGGAATAATTCATATTTATAGTCGAGGACTGACTTGGAGTCGCAAACATTGGAGACATCAAACACTTCTGATGCAGTTCATCTCATCACATTCGTACAGAATCTCAAGAGGAAGCACACTGTCTGGGATCAGCTTGTCTCGGTTAGTAGTTTCTTTATTCGATGTTGGCTTGGATAACAGTTTACCAATATATATACTTTATTATCTCAGCTCATCCAGGTATTTTCCCTTTTCTTTTCAAAACATAAGAAACATGCTGAAACATTGTTTTTACAAACCACTTCTAATCTCTAAATAAATTCTGTTATTCTATTGTCTGTTTCATTAGCAGTCGTAATATTTCAAATATATCTCATCTCTCTAGTAGATGGGTATCTGTTATTGTCATCGAGCATCGGGTTTTCCGTTCCAGGTTTATGGCAATGGGCAACAGGTGCTTGAGCGACACCGGTATGCCTTTCCTTCTGAGTGGCTCTACGCTGAGAATGTAGCCGGAGAGTGGGGTGCTTTCTCCGACATAATGAAGAGAAAGGAGGCCAATATTCAGGTTAGCTCTCAATTCTTGAGGTATTTTTCTTGAAAATGGTAGGATATTCCACATAGTTTTAGCAAATAATAGTGTAAGGCGAACAGTGCTAATGGTCTAACTTATCTTATATTTAATATAGTAGCCCTGTGACGAGTTTGAATGGTTTAGATTCCGTGTGGTTCTCAGTGTGTTTGTCCACGGACATAAAGTTACCATTCAAAGAAATCGGAGCTATGGCAAATGTGCGCAAAGAAACGTGTGTCTGCAGTTCCGGCATGACATGAAGATTTATTATTAGGTAGTCACTTTGAATATAGCTAGTGCTATATAATGTCATACAACATATTACGACTGACAAGCAGTTAGAGCTTTTCCTGTGAATGTGTGCTGATAGCATTACATCTATAGCTCTAAGTGCTGATAGCATTACATCTATAGCTCTAAGTGCTGATAGCATTACATCTATAGCTCTAATGTTGTATCCAGACTTTTGGGCAGTCAAAAAAATGTGCAGTTTTGGGTTTGCTCGCTGACTGGATACTTGCCTAACATGTAGTGGTATGTAGAAATGCAACTGCACCTCAAGGCGAGTTCCATTATATTAATCAATTTGCACCAGAGGTTTCTTATCATGTACAGTTACTTGTCTTATTAACATTAAAAATGACTGCTTTCCTTACTGTAGAGCAGAGCAAGCAAAACAGTTATGTTCATGTTTGCTATAAGGATATACAGTCAAACATGGATAACTCGTCCACGGATAGCTCGAACACATGGTTAATTCAAACATTTCCTTTGGTCCGTTCCCACGTAATGATAAATTGCTATAGATAACTCGAACTCAACACTGTTAATTCGAACTGTTTTTTTGCCCAACGGCTACCGAAACGGTTGTTATCGCTTTAGAAAATCACTTTATTCAAAGCCATAGAGGTAAACTTCATCTTTTCGTAATTCATAAGCGTCGTTATTACCACCATTGGCAAAATATTTTTGTCAACGACTTTTCTAAAAGTTTGGTGAAATTTGATTTATACTGCGATACGATGAATAGCACGGGTTAGCCGGGTCACGCGCCCAAGGATTTTCGCCACGCACATACAAAACAAAAATCGCATGTTGTTTTGTATGTGCGTGGCGAAAATCCTTGAGTGCGTGACCCGGCTAGCCCGTGATGAATAGTTTTCCGATGTTGATTCCGTGTTGAATCAACGTCGGAATGTTGAATGTTTAAAACGTCTTAAAAAATGTTGTAATTAAACGTATACGTTGTCTGAGCTACAAAAAACTATTCATCGTTTGACCTAAACACAGAATACGTGTGTACATTCAATAAGTATCTATTAAAAAAGCGTGAGTGATATAGAATGTACCGTAAAACCTCGTAAAACTTCTAATTGAACTGCCTCGGAGTGTTGCTCTTAACGAATCCCAGGTAAAGTAAGGTAATCTGCATAAACTTCAAGAAAAAACGGCAAAATTGATCGTGGGTAAAACCCCAAAAGAAAAAAATGTCTTTTCTTTTGAGCATTTCAACAACGATCAAGTTTTGCCAATGTCAATCTGAAAAACGTCCTGGCAATAACATCACCTCAAACAACAAACCAATCTCAAGTGATAGAAAAATCTCTATACTTTTTCATGAAAACGTTTTAAACTTTACATTAGAAGCATTTAATTTGAAACAAGCCATTTGTGCTTTTGATTTATATTATAGTTTGTATATGTACATGTATCTACTAATAAATAAGCAAATATATGGACTTGTGACAGTGCTCTGATAACTTGAACGCTCTGATAATTCGAACACTTTTGCTCGGTCCCTTGAAGTTCGAGTTATCCATGTTTGACTGTATATATATACGCAATGTATATACACGCAATATATATAATAAATAATAATCAGGCAATATTTTTGCGATGTATCAATGATTTTCAAGATTGAAGGTTAAAAATAAGTCCTAATTCACACCTTAATATAACGTAAAACCTCTATTTCAACACCATAGTGCTTCATTTTACAACCTTTTCTTGACAGTGAGGTTTTATTAGAGGTGACGTTTAAATAGAGGATGGCACTGTATTTTTTGACTAGCTTGTCAGATTTTTGAAAAGGTAAATTTAACATTTTTACATGTGAAGCGACCCTAATTTCACCTACATGTACATTTTGCACCCTTCTTTCGGGCGCATCAGAATCAGCTGACCCTGACGGCCTCAGCATTTGATGCTGCCTCCCTCAGCATCTTTTTCATATATGTCGAAGTATCAGGCCCAGTTAAACAATGAACTACTTTGATTATAAATTGTAGCAGGATATATCGTTATTAATTATTTTGATGGTGTCACTTTTAAAGTTTTAAAGAAAAGCCATCAAGCTTTGGAGTTAGAAAACGGACAAAATGTTTTTAAGTTTTAAAATCATTTTCAATATTTAAAGCTAAAATACATCAAAACAATTGTTGCTATTATGTTGTACGGTGTTCCTGGAGAGTATTCTCATCGTTCATCGAAACGCTTTAGTAGAGGTAAGATTGTAAACCACATTAGGCATGAATCTGAAAACAATGAATATGATTTAGGCCTTAACGATTTTGAATCGGAGTGGAGTTCTGATGACTGTGGCCATAGTTTTTCTCAGGTATGCCGTCACTAAAATCATGGCACCCAAAACAACAACAATGAAATGATTAAATGTTATTGATGTAACCAAGTCATTATTAGTACCTTTTTGTGGGCACTTTGCTACAGATAGTTTTCTGTTATGGGTACGTAAAGATCAAAGAATGTCAAAGATGCAGACAAATAGAAGTGGCGTTCAAATAAAGGTTTTACAGTATGCCCTAAAGCTGGTGCTTGCTGTTTCTGCACATGTTTTGTTCAACGCACTCAATCAACACCAATAGGTTGAGGTTTGACACCGGAGTATCTGCTCTTGTAGACACAAATCGCTGCACTTCAAAGTAAAATTATCGCTGAAGACAAGGTGGTGGAGGAGAAGACTGCTAGCTTATTGTCTGAGTGGGACGTACAGCGGCCGGTACAGGTAAGTTACCTTTGTCTATCTTTGTTTTGGAGTCTACTTTTCTCTTGCAATAAGTTAGCGATTTATGCTCATCGTAGACTGAGATGTTTCTCATGCTTTTCATTTTATGTTAGACACTTGCCTACGCTTTTAAGCACACTATTACCTATAATAACATGGTCGGTTGTTGTTATATGTATCACTAGTGTTTACATTGCTGTGATACCTTTTGACTATAAGGCACCGCCTTTGTTTCATAATATGTTGTGATACATATAAACTTTGTTGAATAACATAGATTGTTTTATGTAATACCATATAATATATGCTCCAAGGTTTCATTTGAAGCATACTGCCATCTTCATTAGTGCAAACAGAACGGGAATGAATCGTAAAAAAATTATTATAATGTATCATATATTATCATATAATGATCATAGTAAAATATGTGATATGTAATATGCAGTAATATGTACAAGGATGAGTGGTTTACGACACATGTATTTGGACCTTTTATGGATTTTTAAAAGCTTCGTATTGTGTAGCCACAAATGAGATAGACATAAACCAGCGGGTGATTGATAGGCTAGTTTGATGAGGCAGTGTCAAAATATGGATATCACTCTTGCAGTCAGTGTGGAGACGAGATAAGAGTGTAAGATAGTTGAGGCTTAAACCAGCTCAGTTAGACAAGAAAGGGGGAGATGAGAGATCACTCCTGCCAGTCAAGCTTTTGGTTTAGCGTCTAAGCTTGCTCATCATGCTGTGTACAGAATAGAAGTTTATGACCGAATCGCTGATAGTTTTATTGGTGGATTTTGAGATAGTCGCGTCTTTAAAATACAATAACTGGGATATATGGCACCCCCATAGACTGTCTTCTATTCTGTACCACTATATTGTTTACCGCCAATGATTTACTGCCATCTGACTAACGCTAGCTAGTCTCAGTTTTTTGCTTTTCTCCAGGCTATCTGCGACTCTTACTAAAGTGTAACTAGCATTTATAAACTGTTCTTCCTCTGAGCCTCGATAACTTACCATAGCTTCTGTGGTTGTCAAGGGTAACCTGAAGCCTGATGAAGCGTCGAAAGTTCTGGCGGTATTCGAGGGCCGCATGGGCCGTCTCAAAGAGGAGAGGGAAAACTTGAGGAAAGCGAAAGAGGCTTTAGAATTGTCTCAACCTGACCAGTTTTCTAGCAGTGATGAGAGAATGCAAGTTGGCCTTGAGGAGCTGCATGATCTGAAGGTCTGTTATTTTGATTATTACCCTTTACCAAGATATGATACTGAGGCTATGTTATAGGAACTGTGATAGACAGGCCATTATGCTGGTTATATAATTACATGTATTACTACTGGCGGTAGAAATTTTATGTCAGATCGCTGACATCTTAAACTCAGTTGCAGCGGTTTTCATCTTGATCCTTTTGTTAAATTCAAACTAAAAAATAAAGTTTTGTTGTGTAGTTTCATTAAACTTTTAATGCTTTTAAATTTGCAAATCCTGTCTTATTGGTTAGTTTCTACTTGACTGCTATATTTGAGACACGCCTCGAAAGCCTCCTATTCTCAGTTTCAGCCAAATATGATTTTCAGGGAGTTTGGTCGGAGCTATCAAAGGTCTGGGACCAGATAGATGAAATGAAGGAGAAGACTTGGCTTTCTGTAGCCCCGAGAAAGCTTCGCACTCAACTTGATGCACTTCTTAGTCAGTTGAGAGACATGCCTGCCCGACTTCGGCACTATCCTTCGTACGAGTTCGTTAAGAAGGTCCTCCAAAGCTATGCCAAGGTTAAGTATTGTGCTTTCATCTAGTGCTTGTCTACAATGTTTTGTAATTTCCACGGTGGCGTGACACCTTCATGTTCTTAGCCTATATCAGGACTAGAGTAACCAGTCTTTCTTGTCGCTACAATAATCCTTCACTTTGTGCGTTAATTAGGACTGACAACTCCTCGCGATAAGTTAGAATCTGTGAATAGAAACTGACAAACTCCTGTCTAATGAAGTCGCTGTTTTATTAATCGTAAGCATCTTCTTTTTCTTAAGTTCATTAGATAATTTTAAGTCGTGAGCGGTTAAGAAGCATGTTGAAGGTCGTCAGAAGCACATGGCACTTTTACACTTCACAAAATGTAACATAGAAATAGTGAACTTTGACGGCTGCTATTACAACGATACTTGCGGAGGGATCTAACTAGGTCAGAGTATGTGAGTCATTCATGTATTTTATTTTTCACCATTTTCGTTAATTTTTCATGAATGTTTTTCACCTCGTGAAGTACTGAAGCCTTAAAAGGTAAGACCCAAAGTAGCGAGGGGGTTATTGTGCAATAATTCTGATCATTAATAAAACTGCTCTAATTTCTGCCCATGAATTGCTGTTTACAAAAGTTCCGTTTATTCTGCCATGGTGACCAACATGGATGTTTTTATACAGGTAAACTCTATCATAACGGAGCTGAAGTCAGATGCTGTCAAGGATCGGCACTGGAAGTCCCTCATGAAACAATTGAGGGTGAGATGGACACTCTCAGAGCTGACCCTCGGTCACGTCTGGGATGTAGATGTTGAGAGGAATGAGAAGATAATCAGAGATGTGCTCCTTGTTGCTCAGGGAGAGAGAGCTCTCGAGGAGTTTCTTAGACAGGTCGGACATTTCAACTCATTTTATCTCGATTTTATATTTTTATTTTATATATTTTTAGTATGGCATTTCATTAACCAAATAATACTCGCCTTTCAAAGATGTACTTTTCGTTTAATCTACATGTTTGTTGTGCGATGACAGATGTATCCTCAACCTACCTTTAATTTTAATCAAATGGTAGGTGAGTGAGTGCTGGCGGACATACAACCTGGACCTTATCAACTACCAGAACAAATGCAAACTCATCAAGGGATGGGATGAGCTGTTCGAGAAGGTCAAAGAGCATATCAACTCAGTCACAGCGATGAAACTCTCTCCTTACTATAAGGTGCTGTTTATTTTATTCTAACATTCTCTGCAGGTCGTATACGTGTAGAGTTGATCATTCTCTGCAAGTCGTATACGTGTAGAGTTGATCATTCTCTGCAGGTCGTATATGTGTAGAGTTGATCATTCTCTGCAGGTCGTATATGTGTAGAGTTGATCATTCTCTGCAGGTCATATGCGTGTAGAGTTGATCATTCTCTGCAGGTCATATATGTGTAGAGTTGATCATTCTCTGCATGTCGTATATGTGTAGGGTTGATCATTCTCTGCAGGTCATATGCGTGTAGAGTTGATTGTGTGGTGCAAGATTTGTTTTTGTTTTACCTCTAGAAGTCGTAACTGTCTCAGATAGTTAGATTAATTCCTTCTCTAATTATTTAGACGGAGATTATTTAAAATAAGTTTATTTTTACTTTTAGGAGTTTGAGGAGGAGGCGGTTAGCTGGTCTGACAAGCTCAATCGTATCCATGATTGCTTTGATATCTGGATAGATGTTCAGCGTCGCTGGGTATATCTTGAGGGTATTTTCAGCGGCAGTGCTGACATTAAAAACCTTCTTCCTGTCGAGACTTCCCGCTTCCAAGTGTAAGTGGATTAACCTAAACCGCTAGAGTTTAAAACATTACAAATAGCAAGAATAAAAAAAGTAAAGAGTTACAGCTATTTTGACTGTATTCACATCTTCAGGTGCATGTCTATTTCAATCATTCACTGAGTTTTAGGTGTAAACCACCCTGGGATGGCTGTATCATCTCATGCTGTTATAAAGGAGTATTTGACAACAACTGCGTGGTGCTTGCAGGTATTGCACATCAGTAGACCATTTAGTTAATTAACTATACATGTTGGACCCAGTCTTACATTGTCTGCTTTTACCGTTTATCTGTCAGTGTTTCTGATTATGTAAATCCGCTATAGAGTTGGCACGGAGTTTCTTGGGCTCATGAAGAAAGTGGCGAAGAACTCGGCTGTGCTAGAGGTTGTAAACATACCAAATGTGCAGAAGCAGCTTGACAGACTCTCCGAGCTTCTCAATAAGATACAAAAAGCCCTTGGAGAATATCTTGAGAGGGAGAGAGCTTCCTTTCCAAGGTCAGCGGTTATCTCCCCTTCCTGCATAACATTCCATCTGCTCCCCTTAGTACAGCTCTGCGCTCTAATTTGTTGGAAATTTTATCACTCAAATATGCACCTGGTTCTCTGATCGAAAGGGTGTTTTGGTTGGAGATTACTAATGCAGGTACCATCAGTGCATGACCCCGGCGTAACTTCTCATTATTGTGTTCAGCAGTTTTACAACTACAAACAAGAGAAGATAACTAGCGTGGTGCACTTCTTTCTGGTATGTTGATAAATGTGCACGAGATAAATCAAATTAGTTCTAAAAATACACTAACAATATGCCTAGTGTCATCAAAGAAGTAAAATATGTTTTCATATAAAGAATGCTTCACTATTATTGTAATTTTATTACTGTGTTTGGAACTTTAGTGTATTTTAAGTGAATCATTGGAGACAAGTTGGATCTTTAGTTCTCTCTGTAAAATGTTACAGGTTCTACTTTGTTGGTGATGAGGATCTTCTGGAGATCATTGGTAATAGCAAAAATATCCCTCGTCTTCAGAAGCACTTTAAGAAGATGTTTGCTGGTGTGGCAATGATTCTACTCAATGACGACAACACGGTTGTGACAGGGATTGCTAGCAAGGAGGGAGAAGAGGTAAGTGACAGTTGGATTGTCTGATAACGCTATATACATATGTCATTGCTCGGAACTGGCGGTAGATTCGGTTACCTCTAGTTCAACCAATGCTAAGGGATCTCTAGCGTGTTTACCGCAAGGATGTCTACAAGACCTGCGCATTAATCTGTCTCATCGATTGCCATGATTTGCTTCTGTGCATCGCTGATATATGTAACAGGTTGATTTTCCTCTAAATAAATCGACACATATTCTATCAACAACATAAACGTTGGCGCTACTATCATTGAGTGGAACGAATTTTATTTATAGTTTTAGTACTGCAAATTATTTCCCAGACCCTTGAAAACTGTGAGCTACTGAAATTTGACAGCTAGTTGTTTGGCTATCACTGAGCTTAGAGGAAGCGTCACATGTTAGTTCAATGGACAGTTATCAGGCATTGTTGGTGACTAAAAAATTGGTGTACTAAGTCTGAAATTATAGACAATTAGAAAGTGAGGTTTTAGAAATGAGTGTATTCATTCCTCCCTGTATCACTAGTAACAATATATACTCCTCGTCAGTTTGTATTCATTCCTCCCTGTATCACTAGTAACAATATATACTCCTCGTCAGTTTGTATTTATTCCTCCCTGTATCACTAGTAACAATATATACTCCTCGTCAGTTTGTATTCATTCCTCCCTGTATTACTAGTAACAATATATACTCCTCGTCAGTTTGTATTCATTCCTCCCTGTATCACTAGTAACAAAATATACTTTTCGTCAGTTTGTATTCATTCCTCCCTGTATCACTAGTAACAATATATACTCCTCGTCAGTTTGTATTCATTCCTCCCTGTATCACTAGTAACAATACATACTCCTCGTCAGTTTGTATTCATTCCTCCCTGTATCACTAGTAACAATATATACTCCTCGTCAGTTTGTATTCATTCCTCCCTGTATCACTAGTAACAATATATACTCCTCGTCAGTTTGTATTCATTCCTCCCTGTATTACTAGTAACAATATATACTCCTCGTCAGTTTGTATTCATTCCTCCCTGTATCACTAGTAACAATATATACTCCTCGCCAGTTTGTATTCATTCCTCCCTGTATCACTAGTAACAATATATACTCGTCAGTTTGTATTCATTCCTCCCTGTATCACTAGTAACAATATATACTCCTCGCCAGTTTGTATTCATTCCTCCCTGTATCACTAGTAACAATATATACTCCTCGTCAGTTTGTACAAGAACAGAAGATGAGAATACAGCCAAACTTAGCCATTTGTGTTTTTGTTTTTACTTACTGTAGACACAGAATTTTTGTGAAAATAATTTTGTAAACAATCAATATGAAATCCTCTAAAACATCTTTTTGATGCTAAGTTTCCTGTGAACCAAAATCTAATTTGCTCAATCCACTTGATTACCTTATCTTTTTGGAATGAGTGATTAGCAAACTCCTCATCTACACAAATCAAATTAAAAATCATCAAAAGTTATTTTCAGAACCAGTGAATACATGCTCCACTTCCATACATAATCATTTCGAATTGACAGTTTTTAGATATTCTCACTCAAAAACTTTCTGATTTTGGTATGATTTTATAGTGTCACAGCTGTTTCTGATTGATACACTGAAAATGTTTCAGTTCTTCTGTCCATTATTATGACTTGGTAATATTGCTAAACCAAAATTTGGTTGAAATTACAAAATCTGTTATCTGTCATTATTAGCCATTTAATTTTTGTGGTTTCGCTTAGCCTTCAACTGTGGGATAGAGCTTTCTAAACCACACAAAATGCTTTTCTGATTAGTTGAGGATGGTTTTGATGGTTAACTTTGGATGGAGTAGTATTCCATATTAATTAACCATACTTTGCAGAGTTCTTTTCGTGATTCGCGACCGAGCGCTGCTGTTTCTCATACCATGAAATTATTTGCAATCTACCCATAAGATGTTTTGATACACTGTTTAGGATGACTTGTAGATGTTGTTAAGATGTTAGATCAATGTAATATAAGTTTAATCAGCGATATAGAGAATCATCCACTTGACATCCACAAGTTTTACATGGAGAAAACTTGGACAATGAACCTTCGTCATACGGTTATAATTCGTTCCAGTGTTGGCATCGTAAGGCGAAAATTTTGTATAGAGGGTTATAGAAACCCATAGTAATTATCTAATGCAAACACCTTCTGCTAAAACATCAAAATTTTATAAACGTATTGTTTATATTAAAAATTAGTAACAAAATAATATGCTAATCTTAGTAACCATAGTTAACTACAGTAACTTGAGTGTATTTAGTGGATATAATATGCAATAAATGTAACATTACAATGTCCTATGTGCAGTACATACCGTAGGGAGCTCTTACCTTCAAGGCAGAATTATAACAGAACATTGAATTTAACTTTAATGAATTCAGAATATAAATGAATGAATAAACGCATACTTAAAGCTAAATTTTAGTATGTATTTTTAACTATTTTACTGAACTTCAACTTTTTCATCAGCTAAAATGTTATCATCTATCTGTTTCCGGTTTCGTTTTCACTATAAATTATAACAAATAATACTGAACTGAGAGAGAGCTGACATCGTATCTCTTTGAAGCGTAGTGAAAGGGATTTTGGCGAATTGCAATTTGGCATTTTCGTTATTCCGGCATATTTACTGTTAGTTACTGCTACATAGTTACTGCCAAGTTTCACTTTCGAGAGAAATTTCTGTTGATATCGTATGGGGGGGGGCGAAAAAACATTGTGTTCCACGTCGTAAGGTGAAAACCATATAACGTGTGATCGTAACTCTGGGTGCACTGTATTTTAAAAGGCGGCAATGTTAACAGTTTTTATGCCAAGCTACCATTTATTTAATTTTGCCCATTGGGGCTTTCAACCATTCAGTTGATGAGAAACAGGTACTGTATCTTGTTAGATGATGAAGTCAGCATTCAATAAGACATAAAGTCATCAGGAATTCTATTTGGATTGTGAAAATGTGCCCATCATTTATTAGTTCACATATTGATCAGCAGTTTCATTTGGCCAAATACATCTAATGAATGGTTTTGGCCGACTCACGATATTTTTTTCTTATCTGGTGTCTTTAAACAGATAATTTTTTGAAATGTTGAATTTGTAGTTTTAAGCAGTAGTTCATATATCCATCCCACACAGTGTGTCTTTTCCTCCACTCATTTCATCCTTCATTTTGTACACAAAGCTCCCTCTTTCAGCAGAGCACTTTGTAACATATGCATGATAAGTGGCTATTTTACAAGAGCCTCTCCCATCACTGGAAAATGCTTCATATAGGATAAAATCAATTGTTTGTCCTACTCTGGAAGGCATGTTATCATCACTCCAATAGGTGCCTGATGATCCACAGCTGTCCCAATTAGGGCATGTGTTTCTCAATTGATTTCCAGCTTGATCTACAAATCGAAACCAGGTTTGCCCTTTTCCCACAATGTCAATGTCTTTATGTTTTAAAGGTGGTCCTTTGTAGTTGTTTCTCCAGTGCTCTGTGAGGTTTAATGTCAATGGTGAGGTACATTGCGGTGGAAGATACACATGCTCCTTTGAACTTGTTACCTCATGTGACTGTAAAGTGACTGCTGAAGCTTTAGTTGTGATTATAGTTGAAGTTGTCAACCCTCCCAAATTATCCAGAGAGTCCAAAGCAGTTGTTTTGAGCGAAGTACTCTGGGAAGGCAAGGAAACTTTCATAGAGCTTGTATAAGTCATTGGCTTAGTTGTGTCTTGTGTAGAAGGGGAGGAAATGGCTCTGGATGCGGTAGATGTGGTCAGCTCGGTTTTCGCACTTGCAGAAGCTGCTAAAGTATCTTTTGTTTGTGGTGTTGATGAAGTAATTGGTATGCTTGTTGTCTGAGATGTTGAAACAATGGAAGCTGTTGGTTCAGCTCTTGAAGTTGAATACCTGTTAGATACCTGAGGATTGAAACCTGGAGTGATGGCGGAAGAATAAGTTACAGAAACGGTATTTAATATATTCCTTGTGGAGATAGGAGACACCGACGATGTAGCCAGGGGAGTCTTTGTATCTGTAGAAGCTCCAGGGACTGTCGGCTTGCTTAGTGTGGCAGTGAAACTTGAGGCTTGTCTTTCACATTCTTCATAGAGTTTCAACAGTTGATTGTAGAGCTCGACTTCAACACGAATTTTTACTCCAATAAGTAATTGTTCAACATCTGTTGCCCTTTTTACTTGCCACGAATTCGCAGCAAGCATGTTTGGGCATTTTTTTACTAGTTTTTCTCTCAGTCGCTCAACTCTTTGTTCAATTAAGAGAAGATTAGATGAATCATTGCTATCAGAGACTGCATCCGCCTGCACGCTAACTATCGACGATAAAAAGACAGTTATTAGCAGCAGACCGGTCATGGTGTATGTGATGATGTAAAAGATTCTGATCTAAATTATCTGCCAGCTGCTTGTGCAGATGTTATTTCACACAATCAAGAGGACCTAACTCCGGATATGTTTGGAGCTATCGCTTGCAATTACAATCAGACCATATGGCTATATTAGTAGCGCTTACCTACTTTTTGAAATGACTAAATCTTTGTAAGCATACCCTTAAATGCATACATGTACCAGCATTTAACTTTGTAATATACATGTATGTATTTATAAGTCAGTGTTGAAAGGTAAAAACTATTACTAAAACAAATCTCATTGAAAAATTACTATTTTTCGGTTGTGAGGGTTTTTTTATCATGTGGGTTTCATATCAAGTAATTTACAGACCGGTCTTGCCAGGTGTGCAGCAAACGAAAGTTTGTCAAGTTTAAAATAAGCCTGAACAAATTAAATATATTACTATTTTACTGCCAGAGCATAAAAAGCTATACTGTTTGTTGTTACCACATATATTAATGCTGCTAATAGCCTAAAATCCGTGTGTTAGCTTCTTGACATATTTATACATATCAACATCATTATACAAGCACCTCATGAAGATTAAGTGCTGTAATCGTTATATGAGTGGAAAAGATATTAGCTATTTAAAAAAAACTATTCTGAAATGGTTACAGCTCTAAATTTGTAGGTGTAATAATGACTAGAAATTCCCCTGTCATACAGCCCATGGCCAAGTGATTTTGGAAAAAAAGAAAGGGTCCTTACTGATGGTTGAGAAATTCAATATTAGCAGTCAAATGGCACTGCAGTGCAATAGGATAACTGCAATGGTAGCTGTAATGTACTGGGTGTGGGTGTTATTATATACAACAACCAGCAATAATGAAAGGAAAAGATTATATGTTTATATCTCTCCCCCTGCAATAGTAAAAATGCAATATCGGCCAATATTAGAAGTAAAATGCACTGATATTATTAAAATAACCAACATTAATAATATAGTAATAATAGAAAACCAATGCACAATTTTGTTTACATTTCAAAACGTCATAGCTAACAATATCAAGAAGTTGTGATATTTATATAGATTTTTAGAAAATCTATTTAACAAAACTATTTAGAAAAAATAATAACAGTAAAATATTGCCCATCATCGATGTTGTTAGTGTGACTATAACACTTCAATAGTCATCCAAACTTATAATTAAATATTGTAATAATCTCATAAAAATCGTAATCGTAAAAATCGAAAAACATATCATCGTCATTTCCTTTACTTTTACTGCTTTGGACATCAGTTAGAAAACCAAAGTACTCAAAAGTTTCCAAAATGTCAGTTACTTTGAAATCGGCAAAAAAGAAACGATTTCAGTACTTCTACGTTAATTACAGAAACCTTCGGCAATTCGCCAATGCTATAGACTGGTGAAATGTGCACGTTATTCTTTCGTGAAATGCGCACGACTTAATGGTTCTATTCTCTGTCGCTCGGCGGTTCGTTTGCCGGTCTTAATTTTGATAAAAGCAAGGCTTGGCAAGTTTTAATAACGATATGCGGCCAAATTAATCTGTCTATTTGTGTATAATCCGATCAGATGGGTAAGGTTTAGGAATATGTCGACAATTTTCAAAGACTTGGTAACATATTTAAATATGTTTTTATGTGTTTTGTATCGTTATTATACTTAAACGACTCTACACAAAAATGGTTAAATTTATTGATGAGATTTCAGTACAAGGGTTTGCGACGTTTTTGATGAATAATTTTCGTGAGTTGTGTGCACATGCATTTATCATAAAACTCTTAAACATTCGCTCCGCTCGTTTGGTCGTGGGATAATAACACTCCAGACACATTTATACATATATATATTCTGAACCTTCAGATATATAAACTAGCTAGGCTGTAGAAATATTGAATTGCCTAATGGTTCGCTGTTCTCCATTAAGTTACTGCTATAATTCTGCAAGTATCTTTACACTGGTCTAACTTCAAACTCAGGCTAAAGATAGATCATTGGCCATTCTTGAAAATATGAAAAAAAAGGTTTTGTTTGCTTTCATAAATGTGAAAACGGTTTAAATATTGTTTTTTCATGTAGAGAACCTCAACAATTTTTATTGAGCCTGTTTAATAGCATCCTCAGCAACTATAAAGGATTAGTTAGCAGTGCGCATTCGATTTGTAGCTTTCAAATTGATTAGTGTATGTCAAATTTTATTTTTGTGTTCACCCTGACATTGTGGCTCCAATATCAAGTAGTGTTTAGTAGGTTGTTCTGTTGGTCAGTTAGGAGCTCTCTATGATTAAGTACTAGACTGCTTATCACCAATATACATCCTAATTAAATAGAGCTTGCATATGTGCCTTTTTCCTGCTTTCATTTGCCATCACAAAGGGACATCTTATTAGGGTTGTTTGGGTTTTCACTATTTTATTTAGTGAACATTGAATACATTGCTAATTTAATTATCAGGAGCTTGGTGAAAATAATCTCATAAACATGTACACTCCTAAGTGCTTTTGAATCTGCTGGTTGTAGCATCCAGATCTGAGTCTAATCATTAAACTGCCTGAGCAACTTTTTGCGGCATAAGCAAATAGTTTGCTCTACTTGTCTATGAGCTCAATGCGATCATCTTTTCACATTAACAATCTTCATTTCACATATATGATCATCATTTCATATTTATGATCCTTTCATATTTATGATCCTTTCATATTTATGATCCTTTCATATTTATGGTCATTTCACATTTATGGTCATTTCACATTTACGATCATTTCACATTTACGATCATTTCACATTCACAATGATCATTTAAAATTTCACATTTACGTCGCAATGCACGCTTATGAATAGTTCTTTGATGACAAAATCTTTACTTCCTAATGGTTAGACCTCAAGAAAGATGGACAGTTTATTGAAATTTTTTATTTTGAGATTATGACAATGAGTTGGTATTGGAGAAGTCTACATCCCACACACAGTATCATTGGCACCGCTCATGTAATCACTCATTCGATAAACAAAGCCACCAGGAATGTCTGAGCATTTTGTAGCAAATGCATTATAGCTAGCCATCTTGCATGAACTTCCTCTATCACTCGTAGTGCTCTCATACATTGTTATGCTGACCGTCTGGCCTAGCTTAGACGGCATCACGCTGTCACTCCAGTAAGCACCAGAGGATCCACAGCGGTACCATGTTGGACATGTGTTTCTTAACTGTTTACCAGCCTTTCCTACAAAGCGAAACCATACTTGACCTTTTCCCAAAATGTTGATATCACTGTTTCTTAAATCAGACCTAAAGTAGTTGTTTCGCCAGTATTCTGTGAGGTTCAACGTCATAGGAGATGTACATTCTGGTGGGAGAGCGTTGTTCATCACGGTAGTTACTTTCGGTAAATCGGTTGTTATTGGTTGCGACATATGACAAGTAATGTATAACCGTAAAAGCCGGTTGTAGAGTTCTTTTTCAACATCGTTACTCACTTTATGTGGAAGAAGATCCGATTCCGTGTCTCTTTTTGTCTGCCACGGGTCGGTTACAAGCATGTGTGCGCATGTCTTCTCCAACATCGTCCGCAAGATCTCTACTCGCTGTTTAGATAGAAAAAAATCTGATTTGACTCGTTGATCATCAGTGATATCAGTGGCGACATGAGTTTGCAAAGTTAGGAAGAGCAGTAGAAGGTGTAGCCGAGTCATGGCGAATTCTCTGTGATAACTGGGGCCAGCTCAGGGCTTGTCTTTTTCTGCAGCTGCTTTTTCCCAGGTTACATAACTCTACTTCTAACCACTGCTCATAGTTGGCAGTTCCTGTGGTCATGATAGTAAAGCTTCAATTGGTAGTTGTCCTTTCTTCTCCCCATTTTCATTGTTATAACAGTTCCAGGTATGGTAACAGTTAATGGTAATTGAAAGCTATCAGCCCAGAATAGAAATCCTGGCAAATATTGCATTTATAAGGTATTCTACTAGTAGTGTACCTATTTACTTTTATTATTTATAATATTTTATAGTATTTATTTGCAAGATCCAAATGTGTTCATTGTTATTATTCGTATTGTTAATTACTCCTATGATGCCACATGTCACTATTAAAAAGGTCTACTGCCTTCAGTGATATTGCTGGGATACTAGGCTGGAAGGGCTATTAAATGCCCAAACATGCCCAAATTGTAATATCTAATCTTGTAGTCAGAGTTGAAAACTTCTGAGTTCTTTGATCTTTTTTATTTAAAATGTGAATTCTGTAGGCTACTGATCACTATGACTGTATTCTGTTAGATACCATTCTTTATTATCTAAATCGTTGCGTTGTTGAAGTCTTCCATAATTTTGAGATCAAAAAATGATCAGGCTAACAATTACAATTAGCCTAAACAATCAGATCATACATTGAATCTACAGAGAACGTGTATTTCACTCGCACTCTTTTATTTAATCTAGTGTGCAGAATTGATAGATCATACGGTTAGCATCATCATCTAGATAAGATCCTATTTATTATTACAGTCCTTTCGCTGGTATGACAGAGATACTCCTCGTGTTTCGTGAATATTCAAGGTGGCACAAAGTGAACACTGATGAGCTGTTAACAAATCGTTATTACTTTTCAAAAATCAAATAATTTTGGTGCAAATTAGACACATGAATTATTCCTGTCAACCCTTGTCTTGTTAGAATCATAAAATTATATCAATGAGCCTGTATTATATGGTAAGCCTGGTTACCAGTAAGTATTTCTAGCTGTTCTGATAGACAAAGTGCACATGTAGGTTAGTCAAGTGGAATTTATATAATATCAAAGGTGCTGGACATCTATTTTAGAAATTCTATCTTGGCTGCAAATTTGTGCTGCATCCTTGTTGGTATTTGCTGTTAAAATCACTGAATTCTTGAAAAGTTAGCATTTGCAGGTTATTTAATCGTAATATATTATCTTTAATTTTACTCTAAATGACTGAATGATTACTTTTTCTACTGTATTTCAGCAGACTACAGAATTGTTATCTCATGCATTTATGGGCTTTTATTTGTTTTAATCTTGTTCTTGCTGCCGTCGTATATTTCTCATGATAGAATCCGCAAAGGTAGATTACTAATCAAGTGAGTGATTGTGTGTAAGCCTTATTTGTTAATAAGTGAATCTTAAGTGAATCTACCTCTGTTTGTCATCTAATGCGGATCAAAACTCTGTACTATATACCTCTTAATATGCATACATTTTCGCTCTTAAACGCCAGTAATACACAGCCCCCAAATGAACTTTTGATTCAACCATAACTTCTAGTCAGACATGTATACAGAAGAAATCAAATCACAAAATTTCTTTTTATGATTTAGTTTGAGTAGACACATTTATTTTATGCCATTCCACATACTGTGTCTAACCCTCCACTCATTCTCTCATCTAGTCTGTAAACAAAGTCACCATCTTGTGAACATCTGGTTACTGTGGCACGAAACTGCCGTGCTTTGCAACTACTTGTCTTGACGGTTTTCGCCCAACTTTCGTACATTGTAAAACTGATGGTCTCACCCGCACTAACCGGCATCTTCTCGTCACTCCAGTAGGCGCCTGTTGATCCACAACTGAACTGGGTTGGACATGTGTCCTTTAATCGCCTTCCCGCTTCTCCAGCAAATCTGAACCAGATCTTTCCATTATCTAACAGTCCGTGGTCGCTGTGTATGCCAGTTTTAGCGGGATATGAGTTTCTCCAACCTTCTGTCAGGTTCTTGGTTTTCTCTGATGTACATTGTTTAGGAAGGGTTTTATTGCTTGAAGTCGTCCCAACTAACTGTTCACATCTGTCATAGAGGCGTTTTAGTAGATCGTACAATTGTCTTTCGGTGTCGATTTGAATGGTTTCTAGCACAGACTTCTCATCTAGCTCCCTTGTTACAAACAGTGCTGTTTCCGTGATCAGCTGAGGACATTTTTCTGTGATCTGTAATCGGAGAGATGTTACTAGCTTGTGTATTGAGTAAAGTTTGGAATGTTGGTCACCAAATGATACTAGGGGTGTACCAAAAGTGATCGCTACTAGTAACAGCATTTGTATGAACAATCTTGCCATTCTTGTTGATATGGGTCGTTAGCTCCTCACCCGTGTTGGATTTGAAATTTTGTTAAAGATAAGCGTCCCACATCTGTTTGTTCCCATGTGTGTCCATCCGTGATCAGGTTGCTAGTAGTCAGTGCTCCTTCCCAAATACCTCCTGGTCTGTCGCATTGTGCAGCTAACTAATGACCTAGTAAACGTACTTGAAAAATCCACTGAAATCTTCTTTTTGCCCAGTTGAGTTTTTAGATTTGGGTTGCCCTTTGAGTCGTAATTATATGCTGCCATAAAATTTAATATACCTAGCATATTTTGGTTTTAACTAGTTTTGAAACCAGCTAAAACAACGTCTTTTCAATACATTAAATTTTTATGGCTGTATAGTGTATACAATGTGAAGCTAACAAGCCTACTAAAACAATGGTTAATGATCGTTAACAAGAGCGTTGATCATTGTTAGATTCTTTAGCAATGATCGTCGCTTTTTCAACAATTTCCATTGAGGTTTGATCCATGTGTGTACATAGGAAGTAAAGTGTCCTGGTGTTAATGAAAAGTCTTGTCTAAAATTGTCTAAGATTTTGACATGATTACGCTCATGCAATTTGTTGAAATTGTCTTCCTCGGTCAGCTAGTTGTGATTAGCTGTGCCATAAAGTTGCTGTTACGCTACAAATTTTGATATTTAATAGCTGCTTCATCTGGTATTTTAATACTCATCTCACCTCTCAAGCATACCTTTTAATCATCTTTGCAAAAAATTAATTTTTTTGACACAGTATGACACAAATCTGTCATACTGGGCTCAAAAATTGGAATAAAGTTATTTTGTCTACATGAAATGTATAATTACGAATGTAACAGAACATAACAGACTCTTTCTATACAATTTAGTATGCTTCAATCTATATTTTTCAGATAAACACACATTTTCATTAATTGATTGTGAAATATGTTTCATATTTTGAAACCATCTTATGTTGGAGCAAGTTTCCTTTTAGTAAAAGAAGGTATATATAATTTATTTTTACCATATCTTAGAGGCTCTTAAACTTGAGTTTAGGTTTGGAAATGCATAGCTTTGAAGATAGAGGCATTAGTAGAGATACATAACCTAACTTACTCTAACTTAGACTAGGTGAAGTAAAAACTAAATTAGCCTATATAGTTTTTTTAGTTGTATAGATTTAGCAATCTCATAATTTTCCCACGACCAAACAAGAGTGAAACGATTGATTGGGAGAATTATGATAAATGCACATGTGCACACAACTCCTGAAAAATTATCCGTTAACGGCCATCACCAAACCCTTGCAACGAAATCCTATCAACAAATTTAACTATTTTTCAGTAAAGTCGTTTAAGTATAATAATGATACAAAACGCGTTTAAACCTATTTAAATATGTTACCAAGCCTTTGAAAGGTTACCACAAATTCCTAAAACTAACCCATCTGATCGGATTATACATAAATAGACAGATTTATTAGGACGAAAATTGTCACAAAACGCTTGAAAAGCTTCGTTTAATAAAAGTTAAGACCGGAATTTGAAACGCCGAGCGACAGAGAATAGAACGATAAAGTCTTGCCACAAATCGCCACAAAACGCTTGAACAGCTTGGTTTATTAATAGTTTCGACCGACCTGTGAAACGCCAATAAAGCCGTGCGACAGATAGTAGAACTGTTTACTGTGTACTGTTTGAGGCGTAGACCGATATACAGGTACGAAAATGTGGTACACAGTTTATCAGCCTACGTTTTTGTCCAATTACCCAAGGTTTTTCAAATTATCTATAACATCAGCCAGATTTCTTTACGTCTTATCTACAAGGTAGGGCGTTACTACAACGCCCTTTTATGACAAGAATATTTCTTTATTTCACTCCAGTTTGCATAAAACTTCCAGACGCGTAAATGCCAATGCTTGCTATCTGTTACATATCGCTGTCAAAACCATTCTACATTCATCACAACACAACCAACTTTCAAACTGTATATTACACATCAGTTTGCCGTTTAACTTTTAATATTGCATTTCAGAGATATAATAAACATATTTCTTTATTGTTGGCATTGTTGTTGTTAGTTAAATTACGTACAGTAGGTTAGGTCTACAGCTTGAATTAATATTTATTTTATTATTGTAAAACATAAGTTTGAGATAGTTAAATATTTATTTTATTAATATTTATTTCTGTTACATATCGTTGTCAAAACTGTTCTGCATTCAACACAACCAACTTTCAAACTGTATATTACAATATATTTTACTTGTAATATTGCATTTCAGAGCTATAATAAACATATTTCATTATTGCTGTAGTTAGTTAAATTACGTACAGTAGTTTAGGTCTACAGCTTGAATTAATATTTATTTTAACCAACAACCAACTTTCGAATTGTGTATTACACGGCAGCTTGCCATTTTACTTTTAATATTGCATTTCAATATAATAAGAGATATAATAAACATATTTCATTATTACTGTTGTTATTTAAATTACGTACAGTAGTTTAGGTCTACAGCTTGAATTAACATTTATTTTATTATTGTAAAACATAAGTTTGAGATAGTTAATTATTTATTTTATTAATATTTATTTCTGTTACATTTCTGTTGCGCCTTTTTAGAGTCGTGCTCCCTCAAATTTATTTTATGTCATCTCAAACAAGTCTCATTTACATTATACTCTGTCAATTCCTGCTGAGAACTACTTTTTCAACAACCAACAGTACCCTTTCTTTTTTCCATTATTACTTTGGTCGTGGGCTGTATGACAGTGGAATTTCTAGTTAATTAAAATCTTTGATAAACTTTGAATGTTGGAAACCACTTTGAGTATAGAATCTAATATGCACTGGAGTTTTACTCTTATTTTAGAACATTTTTATGTATAAAAGTTATAAGTAGAGGCTGGACCATATTTTAAAGAAGTTTGACAGTATCTTCATTTGAACCTACATTTGATCTTCATGTTATGCTTATTCTCCATCTATTTCATTCTTGTTAGTTTCATATTCCTACCTTAATATCTCTCGATCTCTTGTCAATTTGGTGACTGTGACCCATCCCTGAAAGCTAAAAGTGTGCTCTACTAGCCTCCCTGATAACCAGTGATAAAAAAGGCCAATTTCTAGATGAGCCAAATCAAAGTATTTATGAGTTAACAATATTTTTAGTTGTACAGTAATACTAGCAAGAATAATTGAGCTGTTTGTCCCTCTACTACAAGAACAATAGATAAAAAGAAAGGTCTAGCTCATTCCACATACAGTATCAGCTCCTCCACTCAGAGATGTTGTCAATTTATAGATTAAATCGCCATGTTTATTTGAGCACCTTTTTGCAACAGCGCTGAAAGTTCTGTTTTCAATCTTGCAGCCTGCTGAATGTCCATTCTTGGACCAGCTCTCATATAGCTGAAATTCCTGCATCTCCCCAACTTTCTCTGGCATCTTAGCATCGCTCCAATAACCAGCAGATGATCCGCATGTGTACCATAAGGGACATGTGTTTTTGATGAGATTTCCTGCAGCTCCAGTAATTCGGAACCAAACATTTTTGTTAAGAAGCTTAGTATCATCATGTCTCGCATCTTTTGATAGTACAGTTTTTAGATTATTTCTCCAGCTGTCAGTCAGGTTCAGGGTTGTAGGTGAGAAGCATTGGTACAGTCTGGTAGCCAATGTCACGTCAGTTGGAGGTTTTGTCGGTTTTATACCTTGACTTGTCCATTTAGTAGTTAGTTTTATTGGAAAAGGAGTTTTCGCTTGCTTCTTTGTGGTCCATGGCACTGTTGTTGTCTTACCGATGGCCTTTGTTGTCTTTACAACATTAGCAAGTGAAAGCCGACACTTCGCTAGCAACTGTAGCATGTGGTTGTAAGTCTCCTTTTCTACCTCGAGGCTGGTGGTAAGAAGAAAAGAGTCTTCCAGTTCTCTTTTGGTTGACAGTTTTGCTGATGCTGATGCATATTCTGGACAGCTTCTCTCTAAGGCGATGCGTAAAAACTCGACTCGTCTACGAAAGACATAAAGCTTTGATTTCGTAGAGCTAAGCGAATCAACATCTGCCTGAACAGTTGCGATGACGGTTAAAGCTAGGACTAACACCAGCATCTTAGAATTATATGTTGTTTATGACTTTGTGGTAGTAGCCCTGCTAGTTAATAATTCCTTTCACTTTTGTTTGCTCCCTCATCTGCTCTTTCCCATGCCTTATCTTCTAGCATCAACTTTACACCATCAGTAATATAAATTAAACGTTGTTCATGTGTACACATCCTTACACTTAAGTACTGGTTTTCCTGCTTGTTTTATTAACTGGTTTTGATATAGATAGCTTTTAAATACTGGTTTGGTTTCATGCCAGTGCATCATTTGCATAGTATCCCAGATTTGGTTGCGATGGAAGATTTTTGATAAACTTCAATCAACTGTTGACCAAAATAGTTTTTTGTAGACCAAATAAAATATTTAGTGGATTTGAAACCCCTTTCACTAGTAGTCTGAGTTCTGTAACGAATATCTTTCTTAACCAGCTTGTAGCAACTCAGTATAAGCCTTTTTTATATGTCTGTGGCATGTAATGAAACTGTTTTAACACATGCCTAGGTCATATGTTGAAGGTTCTTTTGCATAACCTCGTGCTAGCTCGACACTTTACGTCGTAAAGGAACTTTTTTCTAATGTAATTGTTATTGTTCTTGTAATGTAACTTGTAAAGATTAATGAGCCATTTATAAATGTGTGTGCTATTATAAAGCTTGGCTGTTTTGGACCTGTAAGTTTGCTGCAATTGACAAAACATTGTTTTAAGCTGGCCGATTTTAATGTAGGTACTCTTTCACAAGCCTGTGTCCATCACAGAAAACCCTAAGATCAACGAATGGCTGACTCTGGTGGAGAAAGAAATGAGAAACTCTCTAGCAAGGTACCTCGCACAGTCTGTTCAGGACTGTGCTACCTTCCTGCAAGAGAAGATAGACACGAATGTTTTTAACAAATGGCTCGATGCATATCAGGTACAAACCTTTTGGTGATTGTCTTCTCTCACTCTTATGCGGTTCTTATTTCAGATTTACAATGGCTCACAAAGGTAATTCTGTTTTATGTAGTTAATACCTTCAAAACAGCAAACTTTAGCTTCCTTTATTCTTTTAAGGATAAAATGCTCATTTTTAGGTGATTTTCGTAGAAATATGACGGACATAATGGCATAGATGATTTTGCGTTGTGAGTATTAAGGCAAGAAGGTGTGATAGATTGTTTCCGCACTCCCGCTATCATGATAGGTTAATTTCATCTTTCCACAACTTCCATGTGTTTGTAGTCTCAACTGATCGTACTCAGTCTTCAAATACTTTGGAGTGAGAAATGTGATGGCGCTTTGGCTAAAGTCGCTGCTTCTCCTGGCTCCAGTGATTTTTCTCCCCTTGAAAGTGTTCTTGACTCTGTGCAGAGCATGCTCAATGTCCTTGCTGACTCTGTGCTTCACGAGCAGCCCCCTGTAAGAAGAAGAAAGCTAGAGCACCTGGTAAGACATGTTAGCTGCTGACAGCTATCTGCCTCGTGTTGACATGTTAGTTATCCGCTCTTCAATTGTCTCTTCAAGCTATAGTGTATGTTCACCGATCTTTGCGAATTTTGGGGTTTGTTTTGAGTCGCTTCAGTTTGTGTCATTAGCAATGCACCTTTTTGTGTATGAAATATATAAAAAGATATATGAAATGTGAAATCTGAAGTATAAAATGAAATGTGAAATAATAAACAACCTTAATGCAATGATAATAAAGAAAAGCAATGTATTCACTTCTACTCAGAATGTGCACTGATTAGCTGTCTTGAGCGGTCATTGTTCGTCAACTGGTCTGTACTTTACTTTCGTCTTTTCTTAGTGATGTCTATAGTTTTTATTATTTTAAAACTTTAGTCAGTCTTTTCCACTTGTTTAAAAGGTAACCTCTGCCAAAAACTTTTAAAAATGTTGTAGTGTAAACTTGACCCTTGACCCTGGATCAACTGGAAGAGTTGCTAACAAAATGTTGCGGTTGAGCTTTGGTTCTTGTTTATTTTCAATATTGTAGGTTATTTGTTGTGTAGGAGGGCTTATTTAACACTATTGTAGGTTATTTGTTGTGTAGGAGGGCTTATTTAACATTATTGTAGATTATTTGTTGTGTAGGAGGGCTTATTTAACATTATTGTAGGTTATTTGTTGTGTAGGAGGGCTTATTTAACATTATTGTAGGTTATTTGTTGTGTAGGAGGGCTTATTTAACATTATCGTAGGTTATTTGTTGTGTAGGAGGGCTTATTTAACATTATTGTAGGTTATTTGTTGTGTAGGAGGGCTTATTTAACATTATTGTAGGTTATTTTTTGTGTAGGAGGGCTTATTTAACATTATTGTAGATTATTTGTTGTGTAGGAGGGCTTATTTAACATTATTGTAGGTTATTTGTTGTGTAGGAGGGCTTATTTAACAATATTTTTCATGCATATGTTTGTTAAATGACACTCTGAACTGGCATCTAAATGACTAAACCATTTAGTTTGCTAGAATTGTAGCATCAACATTTGTAGATTAGAATTTGTAGCCTGTCCACAGTTATCTCCTAATAGAACTAGCTCCCTCATGCGTGTAGCCTGAGGCACTCGCAGGACCTATATTTTTCTGTTGTTTATAGATTTCAGCAGTTGTTTATGGCATTGTGGTAATTACTTGCTAATCATAGGACTCTGATTTTCACTACAGATAATCGAGTCTGTGCACCATCGGGATGTGACAAGAACTCTCATTAAAAACAAGGTCAATTCAAACAAGTCTTTCGAGTGGCTTGCCCAAATGCGATTCTACTTTGACCCAAAAAACCCCGATGTGCTTGAGCAGCTGAGCATACAGATGGCGAATGCTAAATTCAATTATGGATTTGAATACCTCGGTGTTCAGGAGAAGCTTGTGCAGACGCCCCTTACTGACAGGTTTGTTTGGTCTGATGACACTCAGGCTACCTACCAATTGTTTTTTGCTACTTTGTTTTGGTAATCTTGTGCTGTCACCTTGTAGACAGCTAGTTAATAATTCTTTAACGCTGCCGAGTTTTTATT
Source organism: Watersipora subatra (assembly GCF_963576615.1). Classification (NCBI taxonomy): domain Eukaryota; kingdom Metazoa; phylum Bryozoa; class Gymnolaemata; order Cheilostomatida; family Watersiporidae; genus Watersipora; species Watersipora subatra. Next base: position 40,460,408 of record NC_088717.1, read on the forward strand.
GCTCTTTTAATTTTTTGTTCAAGCTTTACACATGACATCCTGACATATCAAGCCTTGCGCAATGCATGTTTCTTGTTTGCAATCAGCATTCAAAGATGGTTTCAGAAAAGTTGACACACATTTGTATTTGTGGTGGTTCATTGGGACTTTTCCTCAATGCCCGAGTTCAATCCACTCAGTAAGTTTGTTCTTCCTTGAAGGTGTTATCTGACGATGACCCAGGCTTTGCATGCCAGACTCGGTGGTTCTCCCTTTGGACCCGCTGGCACAGGAAAGACCGAGTCTGTTAAAGCTCTCGGCAACAACCTTGGTCGATTCGTTCTTGTTTTTAACTGTGATGAGACGTTTGACTTTCAAGCGATGGGACGAATCTTTGTTGGACTCTGTCAGGTACCACCATCTCTCCTGGTTTTTCGATAAGATGGTGTGGCTGTTTTATATTTGAGAAATTCGGTTTTAGTTATTTTTTAGTGCCTTTGATTCTTGTCTATCTACCAAATGTCATATTACACCCTATATGCTGCGCAGGTTGGAGCTTGGGGATGCTTCGATGAGTTTAATAGGTTGGAAGAAAGGATGCTGTCTGCCTGCAGTCAGCAGATTCAGACTATCCAAGAAGCTCTCACTACTCAGGCCGCTTCTAACCTCATCCCTAAGAGCAAGGGTAAGCATTGCCACATGGCTCCTATCGGCATGCATTGCCTTTCTCTGATAATAGACGGTGTCTTCTGGTATTATCGGTAATAGATTGTATATCTATGTAAATTTGGGCTCCACAAATACAAACATGAGTTTTATGTCTCATGAGTTACCTGAGATTTACCTACTCGAGTTTCACTCAGCTACTAATTTTTCTAAAAACCACGACGAGTTAGATATTTTGTTGGAATCACTAAACCTTCATCAAATGTTTGTTGGAATTTTAATTGTTTTGTTTATTTAGTAATTTCACGATTAAGTCTTGCTCGTGACTTACTAGTGTCACTTACTAGTGTTCAACTGTACATTGGTTTGCTGGCATGAAGCATGTTGATTTATCTTCATACTCGGTATGCTTGTCACCCTGTAGAAAATGGAGAGAACTCTGCTAGTAAGTATTTCTTGTAGTTTGAGAGTTGCTTCCATTTTGTTTCACGCTTCATAGTACTTTAGAATTGTAATGTGGAAGGTTGGAGAGGAAGGAAGTTAATGATACAATGGTTGGTGATACAAGTCACCCTACCGCTATTAGTGTACATGCGAGATAATTTAGAGGGTGAGTTCCATAGAGGTGTGTTGAGTTCCGTAGTAGGGGTGTTGAGTTCCGTAGAGGTGTGTTGAGTTCCATAGAGGCGTGTTGAGTTCCGTGGAGGTGTGTTGAGTTCCGTAGAGGCGTGTTGAGTTCCGTAGAAGCGTGTTGAGTTCAAATGAGGTGTGTTGAGTTCCATAGAGGTGTGTTGAGTTCCATAGAAGTGTGTTGAGTTCTATAGAGGTGTGTTGAGTTCCGTAGAGGCGTGTTGAGTTCCGTGGAGGCGTGTTGAGTTCCGTAGAGGCGTGTTGAGTTCCGTAGAGGTGTGTTGAGTTCCGTAGAGGTGTGTAGTTGAAGCAAGGCTTATTAACATAGACGGCTAGTTATCCCTTAAGACTAGTAGTTTACAACATGCTTATCAAGAAAACGGCTAGTAGAGGGCTAGCATCCATGAGGACCTGTAAAAACTATTGTTCATATTCTCATCGTCTGTACTGTGTGTGTGCAGGAATTCGTGTTCGGTAAAAGAAGATACTTTCCGAGCTTGCTGTGTGGTTTACCCATGTTCACCCGAGTGCCACCTGTTGACATTAGTTTGCAGATGTGACTTTATGTTGTGTTGCTTTTTCCATAGAGGCTACGCTCTGTCGTTGACTCCTACTAGAATTTGTACGAATTTTTTGTTTAATCATCTGATCCTTTACAATCAACTCTGATGGTAAATAATGAAGACGTAATTTGTATTTTAAACCAGGTTTGCATTGGACCGTTTTTAGCCTGTGTCCCCAGTCTTTCGCCTTTTCCGTTGAACTGGGGCTGTGTTAACAGAATGTCAAACATAGCTGACGTATGAAATGAAACTGTTGTTAGTTTCACGCTAAATGCTCGGCGTGGGTCATATGTTTGTAACTGCTACATTATGAGCTTTTCTGAAAGCACTCGAGGATTGTAGGACAGTGTAAGTCAATTCAAGAGGTGCTGAATAATCAGAAGTAGATTGGTGTAAAAAGTGTATTTTGAGGCGGTTTACGTTGGAGGTTGAAGGGATGCAGGCTGGAGACATATTGGTGCAAATCCATTTAGTCCTAAACCTTTTACTCTACATACGTGTATCTTTGAATATTTTATCCCCGCAAAATTTTGTAACCTAGGTTCTCAGATAGTGATTGAGCTGGTAGGGAAGCAGGTGAAAGTCAATCCTGACATGGCCATCTTCATTACCATGAACCCTGGCTACATCGGTCGGTCAAACCTACCAGACAATCTGAAAAAGCTCTTCCGAAGTCTTGCGATGACACAACCTGACAGGCAGCTCATCGCTCAGGTCATGCTCTACTCTCAGGGCTTTAAGACTGCTGAGAGGCTCGCTAGCAAGATTGTTCCCTTCTTCAAGTGAGTCTCATTCCTCTTCATTCATGCCTCTACAAGTCATGCCTGCAGCTGTGGTTAGCTGGGCGCTTATTATTTTTACAAGTCATGCTTGCACCGGAATCCTATAAATTCCTACCACTGAAATTGACTTCTCTTAACAATTTGTACCTGCAGCGGTTTGTTGTCCTGCATCATTTGAAAATGCTTCAGTGTGAGAACTTCTGTGGTTCTGCCATGATTATGTGTTTTACATTAAAACACTTAGTTCGTCATGGTCAATTAATAGTCCAGTACATAGTGTCCACATCTCACTATTTTATATCATTTTAGTAGTTGTATTTTACAGTTCTGATGGCAGTAGTTTAGCTTTTTGACTTCTTAATTAAATCTATTAAAAGAATGGTTCCAATGAATCTGATAAATTTAACTATACTTTAAGTAGCGAAGCATAGTTTATGGATTATACGCGTGCATACAGTATACAACAATACATGTTTATGGCCACACAGATAAGTCTTTATAAAAAGATCATGTCAACATTGATAGATGTCTGTTTAACACGCGCTTCAGTGTATCCCACTCACCGCAATCTTTATTGTGTATTGAAAACGCACATTATAGCGCTTTACATTTCTTATAATAAGCAGACAATGAGTTGTGTTGCTTGTCTTGTAATCTCCTGTGTGGAATGAGATGCAATATAAGATTTTGTAAAACAATACAGGCTGTGCCTGGAACAGCTTAGCTCTCAGTCGCACTATGACTTTGGCTTGCGAGCTCTCAAGTCTGTCCTCATCTCTGCCGGCAATGTGAAGAGAGAACGAATTCAAACTATCAAGGAGCAGGCCTCTATCAGAGGCGAGACCATCAATGAGCAGGACATTGGTAGGTCGTCTCCTCATTTCCTATCAATACGTCATGCTGAGTTGCCATAAACTTTAGTTTTACTAAAGGAGACCGCTGTAGCTCAATGTCACAGGTTTATTGGTAGTACTCGGTCTACTATCCGATTGTCTAATGGCACGACTCTATTGCTTTCTGTGTGATTACTTTTATTTACACAACTCTATTGTATCGGCAACTGATTACAGCTGAGCGACTGCCTGAGCAGGAAATACTTATACAGTCTGTAATGGAAACGGTGGTGCCTAAGCTCGTAGCAGACGATATCCCTCTCTTGCACAGCCTCCTTACCGATGTCTTCCCCGGAATCCAATACGCTCCAGCAGCTATGCAGGCCTTAAGAGCAGAGATCGCTAAAGTCTGCGCTGAAGAGCATCTGGTCAGTGTGTATTGAGATGACGAGGTCACATTTGGAAGATGTCATTATAAACATATGTTATCATCGTATTGAGGCACTAGTTACATGCTGATAGCATTGGCTAGAAGTAGCCCTAGCCAACCATTATTTTAGATAGCTGAAACCTACGCTCCTGTGGTGGAACCAAGGAGTTGGAGGGTTTTTATTAAAGCTAAGTAGCAAAGCGTTGTAGCATTAAAATGAAATTTACTCCCTTGAGCATATCTTTGGCTGATGAAATTAACCTCGTGTGTATAATTTGATACTGTCTGCTAGGAGAACATGTAATTTATCTTATGTGCGTACTATGTTGCACAACATATAATTATTTCATGCGCTTACCGCGTTGCACAACATAATTATTTCATGTGTACCGTATTGCAGGTCTGTGGTGAATCAGGCCAGCAGTGGATGGAGAAGGTACTGCAACTCTTCCAAATAACTCAACTCCACCATGGTCTTATGATGGTCGGACCAAGTGGCTCCGGCAAGTCAAGCGCCTGGAGAGTTCTTCTTAAGGCTCTGCAAAGACTAGAGGGGGTCGAGGGTGTTTCTCATGTGATTGGTTAGTTCTTCATTCCTTGCTGTATGTGTTTGGTTATTTCACATTCCTCCTTTGGAGTTGTCTAATCCTTGCTTACTTGAAGGTTGTGAGATGGCTCAAACCCTTTTAATGATTTATATAGCTAGTTTTGCTTCTCCACTGTCTCTCAGCGTATCTTGTGCGTTTCAGCATCATTACTGTTGTTGTACTCTGTTTAGACCCTAAATCGATCAGCAAAGATCACCTGTATGGTAGCATGGATCCCAACACTAGGGAGTGGACAGACGGTCTCTTCACTCACATTCTCAGACGTATCATAGACAATGTGAGAGGAGAGATCAACAAGAGACAGGTGAGCCATATATATCATATGGGTGTGCTGATAAATATAGTGATGTCCAATGATCAGGCTGTCATGGAAATTACTGGTAGATACATGAAATTGGGAAGTTTCAGGATTCTCGCGAAAGCTTCATCTATTTTTTTTGAATGATTATAATATATATTATTTCGTTCATTTACAGTGGATAATATTTGATGGTGATGTGGACCCCGAATGGGTGGAGAACCTCAACTCAGTTCTGGATGACAACAAGCTGCTGACACTGCCGAATGGAGAAAGACTGGCAATTCCACCCAATGTGCGTATTTTTGTGCATTATGTGTGGTTGTATCATCAGCTGGTTTCCACTGTCAGGGCGACATTTGTTAGATCTACGCCAGTTTATTCTTCTCTGCTGCGACAGCACATTGAGCAAGTGCTTCTCTTTCACATAGTTGGCTGATAGGTGTATAGTTATTTATGATTCCAAATAAGCAAGTTTGTCTTGCAATATGGTATGACGTTGCCATGGAAAGATGAATCATTTCAGCTCGTTGTGACAATAGTAAACACACGCGCGCGCACATTTGCTCTTAAATGAACTCCCACCTCTCTCACTTTATCCAAACATGTTTCTGTAAGCTTGTGAGGTAGTGCTATTTGAAAGCATGAAAACTGAATGTTAAATGCTTTGTTGATAGCTCTCGCATGTTATTCTTTAGGTGAGAATAATGTTTGAAGTACAAGACCTGCGCTATGCAACCCTTGCCACTGTTTCTCGTTGCGGTATGGTATGGTTCTCCGAGGAGGTCCTCTCCAACCAGATGATATTTGATAACTTCCTACTGAAGCTGCGCAACAGTCCCATGGAAGAGACTGAAGAGGATGTAAGGAGCAAGTCTCACCAGTCGGAAAAGGGTGACGAGCAGGTCTCTCCTACCCTCTCAGTGAGTTCACGTTTAAATTGCTAATATGAGGCTATGAATTGACATTTCATTGTCTGCTTTCAGTGATAACACGAGCTCTTCAGCATTGACCGTTGTGAAATAGCAAATATTGTGTATTATCAAGTGGTGCCCAGTTGGTAGTCGCACCGAAGTGTGAATACCTCTACTGAAACTACATAAGAAAAATATTTCCTATTTTTGCATCCTAAATTACAATTGAATAAGCCGTATGTGAAGAAATAATGTGAATATTTGATTTGCTAATGCTAAGCTGTCCAATCAAATGCAAGCCTTGGTTCCATTTGACCAAATTGCATGATCAAAGCTTGTTGGTTGCAAGCTTTTTGGGCTTATGTTAGTTTGGATGTACGTCCACGTAGTACTTCCATCGTATGGATTTCTGGTTCAGTAACCATTGGGCTAATCTGTCACTATTGTTACATGCGGTCTAGTGTGTTATTTTTATTCACATCAATTTTAACTTGACCTCAATTCTTAACTATCTCATATGCAGCTTATAATTCTCACCCTTTTCTTCTACATCAACTTTCTAGTAATTCTCTAGTTGTTCTGGTAACATATTACTAAAACAAGGTACTTTTGTGGGTTCACAGCTCTTCTCTGGTTATCGCACTCTTTATGGCAAAAGGTTTTACTATACATGAATTTTTAAGTCAGTGGAGACTTGAGAAGATACATTGAACTGCGCCTGTGCTCGAACATGTTGATGGTTACACATATCACCACATGTCTTTCTGTTTTCCTTTTCACAGACTCAACGAGATGCAGCTACCGTGTTGGAGCCTTTTCTACAGCCTGATTGTCTCGTGGACCGCTGCCTTTCTTTCGCTGCCAACCTGGAGCATATTATGGACTTCACCAGGCTGAGAGCTCTCACTTCTTTGTTCTCTATGGTCAATGATGGGGTGCGGAGTATTCTTAACTATAACTCGACCCACAGTGACTTTCCTATGAGCCAGGTAAGTAACTCAAACCTATGGGTTGTCTGCCTCTGTTTTTATTACCCACATGCTGACTTTCTGAATAAATTGTACTGTTGTCAAAAAATCTTCTCTCCCTCTGACACTATTCTTGAGGCTCATCTAGGTGTGCCCTACTGTAAGGAGTTATCGTTACCCTTAATCTCTAGCTAGAGTGGCAAGCTGGTCAAATTGGATTTCAATATTCTGTGCTGTTTGGTTAGCCTTGCGCCGACAGTATTTAGTAATTTAGCCAGCTAGTTGTCATCTTTCATGCCTATAAGTTGTACTAGTAATAGACTAAACCAGCTGCACATATGTGAGCTTAGATATTTATTAGAGCATCGATCTATGTATGATTAAATGGAGTAATTCACTTGTCTATGGCTGTAGGATGTGCTTGAACAATACATGAGCAAGTGGCTCGTCTTCTCCCTGATTTGGTCCTTTACCGGTGATGGCAAGTTCAAAGTGCGAAATGAACTCAGTGACTTCATTAGGAGTTCAACGACTATAGCCTTGCCTCCAGCCAACACAGACATCATAGACTATGAGGTGGGTGCAGATGCTAAGACTAATTCAAAGGTTTGTTATGTGGCTGCATAGATATAATAAACCCATAGATATAATAATAGATATAATAAAGGGTTTATTATATCTATGTGTGGCTCATAGGACAGAAAGTGGCGTTGTAATAAATGTTCATTTAGGCCTGATAGCATGAGGTGCGTTATATTCCTGTTTTGTGATCACAAGGCATCAACGCGATTTGCTCACCTTGCTGCCAGTGAGGTGAGCAAATCGCTTCGATACCTTGTCATGAGGTGGGTGCAGGCGCTAAGGCTCTCTCTCACTCATAATTGTATACATGCGTCCAAAAATATGTAAACCTCGTCTGCTTACTCGCCATTTGGTGACTTTGTAAGCACATTGTTTTCTATTTTCTCATATCCCACCAAAAATATCATTTTCAATGTTAAATGACTTGTGACTGACAGGTGACGCTTGAGGGCAAGTGGATGGCATGGTCATCACGCGTGCCTCAGATTGAAATAGAAACACACAGAGTGGCTGCAACTGACCTTGTCGTGCCTACGGTAGACACAGTGAGACACGAGCACCTCCTTTACAGCTGGCTCGCCGAGCATAAGCCTATAGTTCTTTGTGGTCCTCCTGGATCTGGCAAGACAATGACACTCTTCTCTGCTCTTAGGAGCCTGCCTGACATGGAGGTTGGTCAGACATTCTATGTATCCACTCTAGCTTTATCTAGTCGAAATTGTCTGCTTATTCGGTTGGTAGTCAGCCAAGCACAGCCATTTTTTCAACATTACCAATCAGAATGATTTTGAAATATAGTTGCAAATATACACTATGTTTGCTTTGCTATAAGTATTTTACTCAGAGCGCTTGCTGCTCACATTGTTTGTCGGTTACACTGTAAACATTATTAACATTGCGGTATTTTTCCTGCAAAAAGCTACAAAATGTGACACTGTATGGTTTCACAGGGTTTTATGTTCCCTAGAGCTTGTAATCTTGTAAACCATTTAGGTTTTGTGAGGCTAAAATTATGATCATAGGAAAAGTCCAATTCACTCCAAAGGCTTCACATGTTGTTTTGTTTGAATTAGAAAAATATTTTTAGTCTAAAAAAGTTGTTGGAACAAGACTAATTCCTCAGTTTTCTATTGTATTGACTGACCTCTGGGCAGACCTCTGGGCAGACCTCTGGGCAGGCTCGAAATAACCTTATTATTCTTGTTGACAGGTTGTGGGCCTCAATTTCTCTAGTGCAACGACTCCAGAACTGATGCTCAAAACTTTTGATCACTACTGCGAGTATAGGAGAACTCCTAATGGAGTTGTGCTCTCTCCGGTACAGCTGAACAAGTGGCTCATAGTATTCTGTGATGAAATCAACTTGCCATCTCTTGACAAGGTACTCATTTTTCATTCTTCAACTGCATCTCAACTCGCATGCCTAATAATAATGCTTAATATTATATAGTTGATAATGCTAGTTATGAGTCATTTGGTGAGTGAATTATGCAGTTGAAGTCGGTCATCACAAGGAAGCTGGGGTAGTTACTAGTATCGGGAACCAAATGATCTATTTTCTGGTTGCTTCCGGCATTGTGTAGGGAAAGTTGTGAACTTGTAGGATTGCCTATGTACGGAGTTCAGCTAATCATAATGACCTTCACCCGAATTTCCGACACTTTGGTTAGAGCGGCTATTGATCAGCCTTGTTATATGATTTGTGTACACATTATATAAGACCATGACTCTTGTTGTTATTGTTATTATTACTATTATCATTATGGATCATGTATTAGTAGTTGAGTCTGATATGTAGTCACTAAATTACTGCTAGTCAAAGTACTGGGAATGTGTGTTAAAATGGAGGCCAATCACTGCTTAGATATTAAACTGTTTTCTACAATATACACAGATTGATTTCAATGACTGCTTTGGTTGTAGCTACAAGTAAATTTGACTTCATGTGTAAAAGCGTTTCTTTAGGTTGTATGCTGTTTGCATTGAACAGCTTTACATAAAAATAACATTGTTTTTCCTGACTGCTCATTAGTCAACTATGCATACATCCATTGGTTTTATCTCTGCCTTACAAATGTTATTTTTTACATTTCACATCTGGATTTACTTGTTAGTATACCGGCTAAAATTGAAAATTTGTGGTATGATATGAAAACTATTACAACATCATAAACTGAATAATTATTTTGGCATGACCTTATTTTAAAACACATTTCTCATCTCGGCAATTTACCGGTAATTGTTGTTAGGGCAATAACCAGCTATTTTTAGATAAATTGTTTGACATCCGCACTCACCTCCTTATTAATCCTCTTGTAGTATGGCACTCAGAGGGTCATCAGTTTTCTCCGCCAAATGTTGGAGTACGGTGGATTCTACAGAACCTCTGACCAGACATTTGTCAAGCTGGAGAGAATTCAGTTCGTGGGTGCCTGCAATCCTCCAACAGACCCTGGTCGAGTGCCAATGACCCACAGGTAAGCGGGGTAACATATAGTTCACAGTAGTTAAGTGTTTAGATTGTATATTAAAAACCTGCTTAGTCCGTCATAAATGTGTCATGATGCATTTCAGCTACGTATCAACCGTCCGCATGCCTGTTTTTTTAATGTTGTGTCTAAGGTGGTCGAATGTAATCAGTGGGCTTCAGCGAAATTCTGTTTACTATTACTGTGCTTCCAGCATTTCAGTGCATTGTTGGATGTACATGTATGTGATATTTAGATTCCCATTGTGTACCCTTCAGAATTACAGCAGTTCAATTAATAATTAATATTATACACTTGTACTTGAGACTCTAGTCAGTTTGTGGATTCAAATATTGCTATGAATATGGGCCTCTGCGGCACTTCACCTTAAAATCACCACCTGATATCTCTGTCAATATTAATACTTGTAGGCTGTGATATAACAGCCATGCTCGGTTGAATCTAAAATGTTGTTGGGTTGGTCTGTGACTCAACTTCTAGTTAATATCGCGCTTAGTGTTAAAATTTGGGTATTGATGGACCTTTAATAGTTCATAGCATGCGATTGGCAGGTTTTTGCCCTACAGCAGGTTTTTTCGCTACTGCAGGTTTCTGCACTATTACAGGTTTCAGCATTGCAGGTTTCTGCTTTATTGACCATTTTTAGTAGCTGCAGAAGCCATGCTATATCTAGATAAGTGTCAGTTTCAGCCCAGCTATATGTTCCATCTATGGGATGCAGAATTTTACAGCTTCTTAATCTATTAGTGTGAATAACTTGCGACCCATTAGGTGACATGTCTTGGCAAGTCTCAGTTGGTACTGGTATGTGATAGGTTTCTACGACACGTGCCCGTCATTTATGTTGACTACCCTGGAGCCCCATCGCTGAAGCAGATCTATGGCACATTCAACCGAGCCATGATGAGACTCATACCAGAGCTGAGGGCCTATGCAGACCCCCTGACTAATGCTATGGTCGACTTCTACATGATGTCTCAGGTTGGCTCTCACTTTTCGCAAGCTATCCTTGCACCTCATACTTCAATTATTCTTGCATCTCAGCTGAAACACTGAGATGGTAGTTTTCACCACTGCAAAATATGCTAGCATCTTTATTTATCATCACATGTTTTGGTTCTCTGCTGTCTAGGAGAACTTCACCCAGGATATGCAGCCTCATTACATCTACTCGCCTCGTGAGATGACACGCTGGGTTAGGGGCATCCATGAGGCCCTCAAACCAATGGAGAGTCTCTCCGTCGAGGGTTTGGTGAGAATCTGGGCACACGAAGGTCTCAGACTCTTCCAAGACAGGTTTGTACATCAAGACTTTAAGCGTTTTGCTGTTTTTGTTTACCAGAAAGTAGGGAATGTAATAACTCATCGTTGCTTTATAAGAATAGAACGAAAATGTTGATATAACATCGAAGTTGTAACTAAGGTCTATGGTTGGATGTGCAGACGGGAAATCAGGAACCCTATAGTACAGTGCGCCCTCGGGTTATGATGTCCCTGCTATACAAGTTTATTGCCTTACAACGTGAAACACAATTTCTCGTACTTGCCATTTGAATCCTATTTCGCCATTCGAATTCAACCAAAGATTTCGCTTGAAATCCCAATTCGGCAGTTGGTGTTCTTATTACGTGGAAATGACAAATATGCCGATATGCTGTTCGTCGAAAACTTTCTCACAACACCAGAAAGAGATGCGATGACCGATCTCTCAGCTCCGCATTTTCTGTGTGAACAGCGGTAATAATTTAATGGCGAGGGCGTACTGTAGTATAGTTGTTTATAGGTGTTCCTGACTTGGGAGTGATTAGTTTGCTGGCGCCAGTAGTTACCAAGCTCCTTATATGAAGCCAAATGCATGGTACTTAGTTGAGTTGTATCAGAGGCTCTGAGACCATTGTTGTGTGCCTTGCTACAGGCTGGTGACAGATGATGAGAGGAGATGGACTGATGCTAACATTGATAAGGTGGGCATGAAGCACTTCCCTAACATAGCCTTTGAGAAGGCTCTCTCTCGGCCTATCCTCTACTCTAACTGGCTGAGTAAGGACTATGTACCAGTTGACAGGGAGGAGCTGAGAGACTATGTCAAGGCCAGATTGAAGGTAATAACATTTTTGCAAGGGAATCAATTGTGAAAACAATAAAAATTTATCTTGATTTGCCTTTAAAATTGAACAGTCTCCATTAATCAGCCTTGATGTTTGCTTTCAAAGGTGTTTTACGAGGAAGAACTGGATGTTCCACTTGTGCTGTTCAATGAGGTGCTGGATCATGTGCTCAGGATTGACCGGATATTCAGGCAGCCTCAGGGACACTTGCTGTTGATTGGTGTCAGGTGAGATTATGGACAGATGCTTGCTTAGTGTTGGCAGTCAGTATTGCTACTTCCTATTGGGACTTATGTTCTTAGCTAACACTAGTAGCTGTCAGTGTGAGCTCATGTAAGTCTTGTCACTAACCTTTTTACATGTCATTCCTGCTGTCAGCTTGTAGCTATATTCATAAATCTCTGCATGTATTTTTTATGATGGTGGTTACTGTGACTCCTGCAAAATAGACACGGATGTGGGTTATATTTAATTTAACATTACTGTAATCATTAACCCTAAACCAAGGGAAAGCGATAAAAAAGAGAACAGTTGTTGATACAAACCATTAATACTGCAGCTACTATACAGTCATTAAATTAAAAAGTTATGTCTAATTCTTTTCCTATTTGAAAGGCCAAGGGGGTGAGATTGGGAAGATCTTGGAACAGATAAGGCAATTCACATGTATTTTACAGTTCGTATAATGTAAAATCTCTATAACATACACGTTCGTGGAACGGATTGTTTACATTGTAGGAGGATATACTGTATGCATATATTGTATTGTAGTGGAGCCGGAAAGACAACTCTCTCACGCTTTGTAGCCTGGATGAATGGGTTAAGTGTCTTCCAGATAAAGATGCACAACAAATACACTGGTGCTGATTTCGATGATGACTTGAGGGCTGTGCTGCGCCGGTCTGGCTGTCGGGTCAGTCCTCTTTTTCACCTTTCTCTCGCTCGTAACTCGTATGCTTCTCATAAAGGTCCATGAACGTGTAGCTGATTCCTACGCGTGTAAACAATTGGTAAGTATATCTATATGCTGTTCTGGTAGGGTGAGAAGATAGCCTTCATCATGGATGAGTCGAACATCAAGGATGCGGGATTTTTGGAGCGCATGAACACACTTTTGGCCAATGGTGAGGTGCCTGGACTGTTTGAGGGAGATGAGTATACGACTCTTATGACACAATGTAAGGAGGGAGCGCAAAGGAGTGGCCTGATGCTGGATAGCTCGGAAGAGCTTTACAAATGGTTCACCAGTCAAGTAAGAGCTTTCAGGTCATTCTGCAGTTTCTTCATAGCGACTACCTAAACCTAATACTTGTCTGTTGCTCATTCGTTCTTCTTTATCTAGGTCATATCTAATCTTCATGTGGTCTTCACGATGAACCCTTCTACAGAGGGTCTCAAGGACAGGGCATCTACCTCACCGGCACTCTTCAACAGGTGTGTGCTCAACTGGTTTGGAGACTGGAGCACTGGGGCCTTCTATCAAGTGGCGCGCGAGTTCACCAACAGAATTGACCTCGAAAACAGTAATGTACGTTGTTATGTATTATTACATAGCTAAAAGTACATGTATATTGTACATAAGTTTGTGGGAAATGGTAAATATTTGTAATTGTCTCCCTTGTTAATGCAAATTGATGTTTAATCTTAAATAATGCTTGCAAAAATCTTAGTTCTGTGTTATTTTTATTTTCAATTAAATTTTGTTGTTGTCTGGTAGAAGGCACCCTAGCCTGCATTGAATCATATTTCCATCAACCTTATTAAAATGATTTGGCACTGCACTTGGCATACATGTCACTACTATGAATGCGCAGTCTAGTTCCAAATACTATGCCAGCTCAGAAACAGTTTATGATCTCAGGAGGGTTATGGATTGTGTATTGCTTGGCAGAATGTATCACTGACCTTACTGTGCAGTATGGCATGCTTGCCATCACTGCTCCGGGGTCAGTGGACATTTGTGCAGATAAAGGTAATCAATAGTAACACTCAATACAGTCAACCAATCATATTGTTAGATTGTATTGACGATACAATAGATATGGGTCATGATCACAGGAGCCATGGTTAAGTCGGGTGTGTGCGATTTGGAGTTATCTACACTAGCAGAAGGAGAAAACTCTCACAGTTAATGTACAAAAATTTTTTGATTCTAGCTTAATTACAGCAGATTTTATGATCGATAAACTGAATGCATATTTACCATCATTGCGAAAACATAGTTCTGAGAAAACTGGTGTTAAAGTTTGAGAAACGAAAACCAATGCACAATTTTGTTTACATTTCAAAACGTCATAGCAACCAATATCAAGAAGTTGTGATATTTATCTAGATTTATGTATTTATATCCAAAAATTATGCTGAATTTAAAAATCTAAACAAATTTAGCTGGTTGTCAAAGAAATAGCTGTATATCTATATAATAAAAAGTATTACTTAATTTTGCAGATATTAAAAACAGCTTGGCAGTACCGCGATATTGGGCACAGTTGTAGTATCATCAACAAAATCTTTAGAAAAATAATAACAGTAACATATTGTACACCATCGGTCACTATATACTTCGATCTTGTAAATTTGAATAATTATTCTTATAATAAAATCTTATAATAATCTTATAAAATCGAATAATTATCCTTGTAATTAAATATTGTAATAATCTTATAAGAATCGTTAAAAAATATCATCGCCATTCTCTTTACTTTTACTGCTTTTGACATCAGTTAGAATACCAAATTACTCATTATAAGTGTCCAAATTGTAAGAGTTATCTTTAAAATCAGCAAAAAAGAAACGATTACTTTTATCGGACGCTATTTTTCAGTACTTCCTGTTTAGCATAGCAACGGCTTTAAGGGGGTTTTTCCGATGATTAAAGACTTCAGATTCAGAAAGATCACTTTTTGATTAGTCCAGTTGCACGTGTTACAAAAATCGTTACCAATATTATAAATTCAGTTAGTGCAGCTTCAAAGTCGGATAACTCAACTTCGTGATTTGCGACATAACCATGGTTTCTGTGATCGCGACATAACCATGGTTTCTGTGATCGCGACCCATATTGTTGTTATCATACTGATAGTCAAAGACGATTTACTGTCTAGCTCTAAACCGATAAAATTGGTGTGCATCATTTTAGTATGTCGCTCCTGATGACTTTCCAACTGCTTATGAGGAGCTGCCAGCTAATCCCACACACCGTCATGCTATCATCAATGCTATGGTCTATGTCCACCAGACTCTGTTTGCAGCCAATGAGAGGATTGTTAAAAAGGGAGGTCGGACAACTGCCATTACCCCGCGACACTACCTTGATTTCATCAACCAATATGTATGTAAATAAGTCTGGAGGTTTTTATATACAATCATTCTGAACATACCCGGTTTATCTTCACTGTTAAATCATTGTTGTGACCGTTGAACACGCGAATTGTTACATCTTGTTAAAGACGCATGTCAAAGCCTTCAATGGAGAGACATATTTTTGTTCGCGATATTGAAGAGCTTACTTGTTGCTCTGTTGTACAGTTGATTCGGATACGTTAATAGACATGCTAATTCCTGTTTGTCTGTCTTGTGCAGGTGAAGCTCTACAACGAGAAGAGGTCAGAACTGGAAGAGCAGCAGCTGCATTTGAATGTTGGCCTCGCAAAAATTCGTGACACATTCAGTCAAGTGGAGGAGTTGCAAAAATCTCTGAGTGTGAAGAGAGGACAGTTGAAGGAGAAGGATGAACTTGGTTAGTAAAACTTTGTTGTCTTCATAAAATGAGCTCTTCTCGCGCAGTCCAGTGTTGATACTGGTTGCTGCACAATTATTCTTCATCTTCAACACGCTGAATGCTAATTCCTTCCTTGCTTCAGGCTTTTAGTATACAAATCACAAACTTTAATGAGTTTGAAGAACATCAGCTTGTCGAAAGAAAACAATATAAAGAATTGCTAAGATCTTGTATAAATATGCTGGACATCTAACATACATGCATTAACAACCAATAGCCACACTTGTTTCATGTTTTTCTAGCCAATCAAAAGTTGAGGCAGATGGTGGCCGATCAGCAAGAGGCAGAAAAGAGAAAGGTGACATCTCAAGAGTTGCATCGAGATCTTCAGGAACAACAACGAAAGATCGCTCAGAAACAAACAGAAGTTATGCAGGACCTCGCCAAAGTCGAACCCGCTGTACAAGAAGCTCAACAAGGTAAGTATTGTGTTTATTTTTCTGGGCAGTGTCTATATCAATTTTGTGTCATTTTCAGAATCCCACAAACAAATAATGTTTGTTTTTGGAGACATACTTTAGTGTAGAATGCTTGTCTAAGACCGTCACAGCAATCTGCTTCTGATACATCATTCTACATGTATATTCTTTAGCTGTGAAATCTATAAAGAAGCAGCAACTAACAGAGGTGCGTACATTGCCCAATCCACCTCCTGTAATCAAGTTGGCAGTCGAGGCCATTGCAGTGATGCTTGGTGAGACTGATCTTGGCTGGAAGGCCCTTCGACAGCTCATGATGAGGGAGACGTTCATCTCCACTATAGTCAACTTTGACACTGAGCAAATGAGGTGGGCTGACGTAGTCACTGCCTTTATCTAGGCATATACAAACTACTTGATGTTGATATTCGTTTATTCGCCGCCACATATCTTTTAGTAACAGTATACAGGGTGATAACAGAACCCTTGAGCTTTGCTTCAATAATATGATGACAAACTCTGTTAGTTCCAGCTTTTCACAACCTTATGTTATTATCTGACTTTTATGTGACTCGTGTTTTTAGCCAGTACTGGTTGACACGTACTTCAGCCAGTTGTTTCTTGTGCTCATTTTCCGTATGTACTTGTTGTGTTTGTAGCGATGAGGTGGCAGCAAAGATGAGGAATCAGTATCTGACAAACCCAGACTTTACATACGAGAAGGTGAACAGGGCTAGTCTAGCCTGTGGTCCTATGGTCAAGTGGGCTATCGCTCAGCTCGGCTACGCTGACATGATCAGAAGAGTTGAGCCCCTCCGCTTGGAGATGAGGTCATTAGAAAAATCTGAAAAAATAGCCAAGCTCAAGAGTCAGGAAGTTGACAAGGTATGGGACATACTCATGAGCAGAGACTGGACTGAATACAGGCTTCTATAGTAATAACATTGCTTTATGATCATTTGTCACTAGAAGTAAAGAGCTTTAACTCATTTATTGCAAAGGATTTCATGCCAACCAGGAAAACATCTTTTTACTTTTTTAAAGCCGGTAGTATTCAAATACTAATGTTTGCTTACTATTAAATTGTTTCGATGCGTATTTTTTCTCATATACTCGGCTATTTCACCAAAAACCTTACTTATTGTGTTTGATATCTCGCTGTTACATACATCTCCGGAGCAACAGGTTGTGCAGATGTGATCTGTTATTGCAGGTTATCTCTGAGCTAGAGACAGGTTGTGCAGATGTGATCTGTTATTGCAGGTTATCTCTGAGCTAGAGACAGGTTGTGCAGATGTGATCTGTTATTGCAGGTTATCTCTGAGCTAGAGACAGGTTGTGCAGATGTGATCTGTTATTGCAGGTTATCTCTGAGCTAGAGACAGGTTGTGCAGATGTGATCTGTTATTGCAGGTTATCTCTGAGCTAGAGACAGGTTGTGCAGATGTGATCTGTTATTGCAGGTTATCTCTGAGCTGGAGAGAAGCATAGCCAGGTATAAAGAAGAGTATGCTATACTCATTGCAGATGTACAAGCCATCAAGTCTGACCTAGCCTCTGTTGAAAAGAAGGTAAAATCGTGGCTCTCTTAACAGAGCCTTCCACTTTGTGCTTGTGCAGAATTTGTTTAGCAATGGTATCGGTCAATCGCCTTGCGGAAGCCTTTGCTTAATTTAGCACAGTTAGAAATTCAACTTTTCAGAAGGTTTCTCACTGGGTTATCTTACCTTATGATATGCAATGCGTATATACATGTACATATCCGCAACAGGTGATGCGGTCTGTGGCTCTCCTCGATTCGCTGAGTCAGGAGAAGGAGCGTTGGGATGAAGGTAGCGAGGGGTTCAAGCAACAAATGTCCACAATCCTATCTGACTGTCTAATATCAGCAGCATTCCTCGCCTATGCAGGCTATTACGACCAGCATATGAGGGACAGTCTTTTCACCTCCTGGCTCAACCACCTCCACCTTGCTCGGCTCAAGTATAGAGATGACATTGCTAGAATCGAGGTGTGCCTCACATCAGTGTTAGCTCTAGTATTAGCTTTAGTGTGAGATTTAGTGTTAGCTCTAGTGTTAGCTCTAGTGTTAGCTTTAGTGTTAGCTCTAGTGTTAGCTTTAGTGTTAGCTCTAGTGTTAGCTCTAGTATTAGCTCAGGCGTTTGAGAATTAACTTAGCTTGGATCATTTACAAGTGATAGTTGTGAAACACAAAATTAGGCTCTATAGCTACTTTTGTATTGAAATAACTTTTGCCAAAAAATTATGTATTGGTGTCAGTCCAATATAATAGTTTTCATTAAATTTTAGAGCTAAATTAAATCAAAATACAATGAATGCATTGCAATGAAAAGCCTCCATGAATACATAATATTACATAATATTTTTTCATTAATTTTGAGTGTCTGATCAGCTTAAATATGCTCAATCATATTGCAAGGGTTTATAGTTGTCAAATCAATTGTTTTTAAAAAATCTATCAGACAAAAAGTGTAATTATGTTTCTATATTTGCATTATTACTGTTCTTGTGGTAGTTTCAGCTAGCCTAAACTTATTCTCCTAAGGTTGTGTTGTCATTCAAATAGCGCCCGTTGCCTGCATTGCTGTTTGTCTCCTGTATATTCTCTCCTGTGCCAATTTTCAGGCTTTTCTGGTGTTTATGCCTCAGCTTTCTAGTTCTATTGTGTCACTTTAAGGGCACTTTCAAATTCTTTATGCATACCATAGAGTGGTACACATGACAATATGTTGAAAAAATATCTAGGGGCTATGCGTAAAGCATTTGTTTAGTCACAAGCGTATCCATAAACTTATTTATAAAGATCTCAGGCTATGACTTTTTCTAAGTCATCTCTAAGTATGTGCTTATCTAATTTCAATGTAAATTTTTTGACTTCATAATCAAGCCAAAAGCTACCATATTTTTCTCTACCGTTGTAAGGGGTATGGGATCAAAATATGAATGCCTCACGTGTACACATTTGTCTATCCTTTATCCGTGGGGAATTCGAACTTGAACATCCTCTGTTAACCCACATTCCTCGACATGAAAGTGTTCACCTGTATTCTAGTATAGCTGAGGCCTTTGTCCTACAGTGAAACACTGACATAGTCTGCTTAAACCATATAGACGACATAGACAGCGCTACTCGATAATGAAAAACACATCGTCATCTCAAGGACTCCGCTAGTCTCATTTGGGTTTATGTGTGGCAGCCATACATGGTGTACTCATCTCTCTTGTAGTACCTGTGTAATCCTGACGAGAGGCTTCGGTGGACAGCCAATGCCCTGCCTACTGATGACCTCTGTGTCGAGAATGCTATCATGCTGAAGAGGTTCAACAGGTTCCCTCTCATCATTGACCCCTCAGGTCAGGCAACAACATTTATCGAAAATGAATTCCGAGAGAGGAAGATCACAAAGACCAGGTGAGTCATCTGAGTTGTGAGAAAAAGCCCTATAAAAATGATAAGGCGCAACATATTTCTGGTGGAAGATATTTTACTTATTGCCTTTTTAAGATATATCTGACTATGCTTTTAATTTGATTGATCCTATTTATTGCTAATAGAATTGACAGCGTTTTAGTAGGTTAATAAAATAGCCTCAGAGCAATGGTATTATATTGTTCTGAAATATACAAGTCGGTTCCTTAGCAATGTCATCAGTTTATCAGATAGTTCATATTGCATGATAAACTGCTTGTAGGACGCAAATAGTATATTTTCTTGTTTCTTCCAGTTTCTTGGATGACTCGTTCCGTAAGAATCTCGAGTCAGCGCTAAGATTTGGCAACCCACTGCTCGTACAGGATGTAGAGAATTATGACCCCATCCTTAACCCAGTTCTGAACCATGAGCTGCGTAGAACTGGTGGGAGAGTGCTGATAACTCTCGGTGACCAAGATATTGACTTTAGTCCCACGTTTACCATCTTCCTTACCACAAGAGACCCCACGGTGTGTACCTCCCTTACAGCTCTCATGATGATTGGTTGAGCCAATTTATACACTTGATAACGATTGGTTGAGCACTATTACATTTAGCTATGACATGTAATTATCAGTGAAACTACTTTTTGCTTTTCAGTCATAATCTAGCTGAAGTTTTTAAGTAAAATCAACCTCAGGTCTTTCTTTGCATCATAATGCAAGCATCCAAGTTGCTATTGTCAACAGGCTGAGGGTTTAGTGATGATCATGCTCTGCTTCTGCTTACTTCAGGTTGAGTTTCCACCAGATATCGCCTCGAGAGTCTGCTTTGTTAACTTTACGGTGACGAGAGCTAGTCTGCAGTCACAGTGTCTAAACAAGGTGCTCAAGTCTGAGAGACCAGATGTTGACCAGAAGAAGGCCGACCTCCTCAAACTCCAGGTAATCTAAGTGTAATACCAGCTTTCCATCACAGCTCATCGTAGGTAGCATTTCTGCAGTTATCTTCTCTGGGCATGTTAACCAAGAGCACTAGCTAACCTCACTGATAGTTGGCATTAATTGTTATGCTATTAATATAGACTCGAGTAAACCTAGTAGCTTCATATGTATAAAGTACGACTGGCTAATCATTAGCACATTTCATCTCGAAGCAGTTTAATCTATTAAAATGAATGGTAAGACACGGTAAATAGTCTCCTCATGTTCAAATCTAAGCAGTTAAACTGAAGACATACTTAACTCCTTAGCTATTATGCTGTCTGTTTTGCACCAGCTTTCTTAAACTTATTAATATAATTTTATTTTAATATGTATTATTAATGCATATCATTAGTATGTCATTTTAAGTTTTTTTTATAAAAATTTAAATATATGAAAACGCTACTTTAACTGCATGAACTTTATTTCTCAGATAACGCAGCTCGAAATGTGGTCTTTCTTTGAGTTGCACATTGATAATCACTCTCGATTTTTCTTACTGTTTTCCTTTCTTTAGACCTGTTGGCTGTTAGCTAGCCAATAATATACAGTTTGGTGAGTTCAGAATTGGTATCAGTTGTTGTTCAGCTATGTAAACATAACTGACTCACTCTTATCCATCCTGCAGGGAGAGTTCCAGCTGAGACTTAGACAGCTTGAGAAGTCACTCTTGCAAGCTCTCAATGATGTCAAAGGTAGAATTCTGGATGATGACAGCATCATAACCCATCTGGAGACCCTGAAGACAGAGGCACGAGAGGTGAGTGTGGATATCTGATATCTCACTTTGCACCAGGATTTACTGTCAAAAGCGAAAAGTAGTTCGAAATATAAATTTTGTTCCTAGACCTTGACTGTCGCTAGCCTAATCGTTTGTTTTTGCACTTCTGAATAAACTGTATAACAATTTAAAACTTATCATTTTCAGTTGTATGCTAAAACGGTTAAGTATGAACAATCGTCTTGTCTTTACAGGTAGCAACTAAAGTAGAAGAGACAGACACTGTTATGGCAGAAGTAGAGTCTGTTTCACAGCAGTACATACCTCTGGCTAACAGTTGCAGCAGTATCTACTTTACACTCGAGTCTCTCAACCAGGTAATTTGTGCTGGCAGTGTCTGGTTCCAAACTTGTAAGACTAGATGAAGTCTGTTGATTAGCCCCCTAGCGTTTTAAAGAGGCATTTATCCTTTGGCAAAGCGGCTTCAAAGGGATTTTTTTGTAATCTTGAAAATGTAGCTTATGACTCAAGTTGAAATTTTATACAATTGCAGGTCAGCCTGCATTCCATTGCGTATCTGACTCTGCATTACGTTGTTTGTCTGAGTTAACTGAGTGTATTTTTACGTCTTTGTCTGTTCCAGGTTCACTTCCTATACCAGTACTCTCTGCAATTCTTCCTCGATATATTCGACTCCTCTCTCACCAGTGACCAGCTTATTGGTATCAAGGGGCACCAGGAGCGGTTGAGGGTAAAGAATAATTTCCATTACTGTTGCTAAAGATGGGCCTATTAACTCTTTGATATATAATCCAACTAAATGTGTTACTAGCAGAGTTGAAGATATGATTGTTAGCACTTTAGACACCATCGGCTAATAAATACGCTGTTCAGGATTTCCCAGTGTTATCGGCAGCATATATAGAACTTCTCTATGGTATCGGCAGCATATAGGATTTCCCTATGGTATCGGCAGCATGTGTAGAATTTCCCTATGGTATCGGCAGCATATATAGGATTTCCCTATGGTATCGGCAGCATATATAGGATTGCTCTATGGTATCGGCAGCATATATAGGATTTCATTTCCCTATGGTAGCAGCAGCATGTATGCATTCCCCTACTTTTCAAAAAATTCAAATGAATAATGCCTACGGTCTATCTCTTACACTTTTGTGTCAAGTTACCAAACGTTTTTCTTTTAGAGAAGTGATCAATGATGTTTTTTCCACATTTTGTCGCTGCTAGTAGTTTGCAGCTAAATATGGCTATTAAACCTTTAAGCAAATTTTCATATTTTTTGCCAAGTTTGACAGAAAAATACTTTTAGAAAATTGTTAAGCATTCTGGACAGAGAATCTTGACTTTACTACTAGATGAGCAAGTGTCTGGTGTGTTCTTTCATTTTTAAGCATTATATCGATAAAAGTTGAAAGCCTCTTTCATATCAATCCTGATAAGATGGTACTAATCTTGTAGGTGATCAGCAACACACTCTTCCAGGCAGCATTTAATCGGGTGGCTCGTGGCATGCTGCACAATGACCAGATAGGGCTCGCTGTTCACTTTAGCAGAATAGAACTCAAGCAGAATGCTCCCTCAGCTGGGCAGCTGTACGAGAATGAGTTTCAACATTTCCTCAGGGCTCAGGTAACTAAGGCTACGTCTTAAGTTGTGTTTTGGCGCCATGATCGCAGCCCTTGTTGTAGCCCGAGTGCTAGTCGAGGTGGTATGTTAGAGTATGTGAGCTTCTATCATAGAAGAAATAACTACATTGTAGTTGCATTTCTCAACTTGTCAATCAATAACCTCTGTTTACTGCTCTATCAAGTTAGTCAATGTATCTACAGTCAAACCTTGAGGTACGAGATTGAAATAGAGTTCGTGTATCAACCCATTCATGCGTCAGTCAACTAAATAATTTAATTATAGTGTCAAGTAACAACAATGGAATAAATGCATTTCAAACCTATAAAGTATGTTGTTATCACTGTAAATTATTAAAACAAAATAAGTATATTTTTGATAATACAAGTTATAATAAAATTATAAATACTTGTGTATGCTTTACTGATGCAGAATAAAAGCGAATAAAAATTTAAATAAAAGAAACATTTCATTTAATTTTTGTTACCCTGGTGACTGATGAATGTGACCCAATGTTACTCTGATGAATGTGACCCATTGTTACCCTGGTGACTGATGAATGTGACCCAGTGTTACTCTGATGACTGATGAATGTGACCCATTGTTACCCTGGTGACTGATGAATGTGGCCCAGTGTTACTCTGATGACTGATGAATGTTACCCAGTGTTACTCTGATGACTGATGAATGTGACCCAGTGTTACTCTGGTGACTGATGAGTGTGGCCCAGTGTTATTCTGATGACTGATGAATGTGACCCAGTGTACTCTGGTGACTGTTGAATGTGACCCAGTGTTACTCTAGTGACTGATGAATGTGGCCTAGTGGTATCAGCATGGCTGAGAAAGAACATTTTCGTAACAATAAATATCAAGGCCAGTTTTTTAGATGTCTAAAACCATGATGATAGCAATGAATTTTTCATTGCATGAATGAACAAAAGCTTCTACATATACGTATTTGCAGAAGAAAAAAAACATGGTTTTGCTAACACTAAATTAATATTTTTTATTTGATCATCATCAAGTACAAATTATAGAAGTACTTCAGTTGGACTGGCTCACAAGCTTCATATATACGAGTCAGTTATGCGTATATAACTGACTCATATATATATAACTGACTCATATACCATGGCCAGGTTTTGGTTATTTCTATACCATTTTAATTGATACTATTTGATGCGTCACCGCTGTTCTTCACAACCGCTGTTCTTCACAACCGCTGTTCTTCACACCACTGCGTTTTCTGGACCTATCATTTCACCCTATCGTGTCACCCTATCGTGTCACCCTATCGTGTCATCCTACCGTGTCACCCTATCGTGTCACCCTATCGTGGCATCCTATCCTGTCACCTTATCGTGTCACAAAAAGGACACTTAATTACATTATTGAAGTAGACAAAATAGCAGAGTATTCGATGCAGAATAAAAATGTGACGTACTCCAGGTCTTGTTCATCGTGCGTGCCATATACTTTGTGGCAACTTCTCTGAAACAGGTCATGTCTCAAATTTTGGCTCGTATAAAAAATTAGCATGAGCCGAGCTAATGCATCAACAACACTCGTACATCAGGCTGCTCGTAAGTCAAGGTTTGACTGTAGACCTGTGCTAAAGTATGAAGCCACCTCATAGCTGTTGTTGAATGCATGAACTTTGATACTAGTGATACCTAATAAGATTGACTGAAACACAACAATATATCATATTATTAATATTATAAGTTCTTGTCGTGATGTCATTGTTTTGGTGAGTTGTAATATTACTTTTTCCAATTCTACAATACTTTTAAGGTCCATTCAGTGTTATAGCAGCATAAGTATAATTGCTTTAATTGGAATTCATTTTTGCCTTCAGGATGTCATATTAAGATTTCTTTTAGTTTTCTCAACTGTTTGAAGTTTCTGTTTCTCACCATTATTTCAAGAATACTATGCGTTTTAAGCAATCGTAAATGCTAGTTGCATTTAGTAAAAATATTGATACTAGACACCGCTTATTGATATACTCGCCAGAATATCACTCCAGGGCTAGTGGATATAACATAATGATAGAGAACATCCTGGACTTTTCACAATGATACCACATTTGTTTTTATATTTCTGTTTTTCAAAACAATTTAAAATTGGGTTATTTTTAAAATATTATATCACTCAAAGTGGCTTCACACTTGCATATGGCGGTAGTTTATATTAACCAGTAGCTTCTTGAGTTTAATTTAGAGTTTACTTTCATTTAATTTAGAGTTTTTGTTGACAACGTCTTTCTCTTAACTAATGTTTCATGTTGACATGTTTCTTTTAACTGGTGTTTCATGTTAGTCACTAGTTTAACCAATGCAAGTAGTTAATGATTACTAACTCTCTATCTTTTCTCTTTAGGTTTCCTCGGTAAGTGTATCTTTGCCGGATATTTAATTGATTTCTGTAATACAATGCATGTATCTGGTTATAATTATAAGCGCTCCGGTGATTTACAAATTACTGTTTGTCCGTGCAGCTAGGGTTGGTGGTAAATGATTAGCCACCGGTGCAGTTCTGAGTGGTGATGGTTGGATAATCCTTACCCATCCATCCACTCACCAGCAATGTCTAACTGTTTCTAATTTAAACCTTTTATAACCCTTTGCAATTTGTACATGTACGCGTCAGTGGTAGTCTGTGGTGGTCTGGTCTGATCTAACCATCTGGAATTATCGCAATGCTGGCCTCAATTGATTTGAAGAAAAAAAAACATTTTGCTGGAGACTGGTGGCGTAAATCCTAAAACTTTAGCATTTCAATAATTGTTGTTGACAGAGTGCAATGGTAGACAGCAGTCAGAAACCTCCAGCAGGTCTCACAACCACCCAGTTCAAGGGAGTGACCCAGCTCGCTAGCTTGCCTGTCTTCAAGGGTATTATACAGAGGTTGTCCTCTCCTGACGCGCAAGCTTGGCTCCAGACTGATGCTCCAGAAATTAATGTGCCTGCTCTTTGGGATGTGGCCACGACTCTTACCTCTGTCGGCGAGTCTATTCATAGACTTCTTATCATACAAGTGAGTCTCTATTGTGGTTTACATCTATTGCTCTGCAATAGAGGTTTTATAACTTTTATAATGGTTTAGTAACGTTAGTAGGTTTTATGCTTGTAAAGCTGTTTACTTGGAGATGGCAGTGCAAAGGCATTTTTATTGTATTTTATTTAATGATTCGATGTTAACTTCATTTTGGTGTCAAGCCCTTTAAAAATTTATTTTGGTGCACCAATAGCATCCCTATCCAGAGATAGAAATGCTAGTGGTGCAGTGGCTGCTTTAAAGGTGATGGAATACGGATGAAGTCGTCTCATGTAATAGCGAAAAACATTTTGTCATGTGATAGTGATAAACTTTTGTCATTTGATAGCGATAAACTGTTGTCATGTGATAGTCATAAACTTCTGTCATGTAATAGCGATAAACTTTTGTCATGTGATAGCGATAAACTTTTGTCATTTGATAGCGATAAACTGTTGTCATGTGATAGTCATAAACTTCTGTCATGTAATAGCGATAAACTTTTGTCATGTGATAGCGATAAACCTTTGTCATGTGATAGCGATAAACTTTTGTCATGTGATAACGATAAACTTTTGTCATGTGATAGCGATAAACTTTTGTCATGTGATAGTCATAAACTTCTGTCATGTGATAGCGATAAACTTTTGTCATATGGTGCTAATCAAAACAGAAATCACTCAAAGTTCATCCTTAAAACTGAAGTAAGGCTTGGTACTTGTCAAGGATGGCAGCATCTTGCTGTTCCACGCAATGCTTACGGTTTCATTGCGTCCATTTCACACGCAACTTTCATCTGTGTGGCCGAGCTTGCAACTGCGCTGTGACTGCTCTGTAAACCAGTAACTCATAGCATGCTGAGTTGATGTTAGACAGTGTTCGTGTGTTTGTTATGAAATTTTCATTTTCTTTTCAGTCAATTTGCCTGCCATTCTCTGTGCCTTTTTACTGTTCTCATTGTATGTGGCGTGTTATTCTTGCAGGCTCTCCGACCAGATAGGCTGGTGAGCATGTGTCACTCGTATGTCTCCACCTCCCTTGGTCCACAATTCCTTCATGACATAGAGCGAGAGCTAAACCTCGCAGATATCGTTGAGAATGAGATAAAGTGTGGAACCCCCATCCTTATGTGCTCAGTGCCTGGCTATGATGCCTCTGGCCGTGTCATGGACTTGGCAGCGGAGTTAGGAAGGCAACTAACAGATATCGCTATAGGTATATGCCTTACAGTTTACATGCCTTGTTTTACAGGTCATCAACAACTGTAATGTGATATTTATAGGTATCAATAACGGGCTATTGTTGGGAGAGAGCATCAGCATTGCCAAGGCCCTTGTGTTCTTTCTCGACATGGCTGATGCTCTTCTTTTAGTTGCCCAGATTATCCTCGGAGCTCTCTTCTGTTTACTGTTATTTACTGGATTATCAGCAAACATCATTTCAGCTGATCATTATCTTAACATTGTCAGCAAATCTATTGGATTTTATCTGTTGTTTATTGGATCATAACTGATAATCAATTAAAAACAGTTTCACAACTTATTAGATTATCATGAACTGTCCTGTTCTCTTATTGGCTGTCAATGTACTGGAAGTTCTCCCATTGTATAGCAGAATCTGTACTGTCCTGTTCTCTTATTGGCTGTCAATGTACTGGAAGTTCTCCCATTGTATAGCAGAATCTGTACTGATTATTTTTAGGTTTTCATCTTTTGCGTTACGTATTCAGTAATGTTCGCTCAGATTCTGTGCCCGCCTACTCTGATGTTTTATTGTATTCCGTTCACAGGCTCAGCAGAAGGTTTCAGTCAAGCGGACAAGGCCATTAACTCTGCCATAAAGACTGGCCGCTGGGTCATGTTGAAAAATGTGCATCTCGCACCTTCTTGGCTCGTTCAGTTAGAGAAAAAGCTTCATAGGTTTGTTGTTTATTGGGTTCATTACCACGATATGTCTTCCTTTGCTGAATCTTTTTTTACTTTTCGTGATAAGTATCTGATAAGTTTCATGATAACTTCTCCTTATCATGTCCTGTATTTTAAAAAATACAAGTGCAGTAAGTTGTGTACGGACTTGAAATGTATATTTGGTGAACAGATGTTGAGTCAGGTTTTTCAAGTGTTCTGTGGTGTCAGGCCTGTTTTGTCTTAAGTTCATACAACTTGCCTAAACACTATGTTCACTGTTAACTAACAGGGCATTTTCTCAAGGACGAAGGTAGGTCATAGGATGACTTTTCATACACATCAACAATGTTGGCTTTGTGGAATAATTATTGTTTGTCAGCTTATTTGAAAATAATTTTGAGTGTTTCATTGGCTTATTTTCTATATAATGGCTTTTTATTGGCTCTTAATCTCATTAATTCTGAAAATTACCTTAATGCAACAAATTGCTGACAGCTTAAACCCGCAGTTGTGTTCGCATCTATAATAGGCAGGAGAGACATGGTGTTGCTTGGTCCAAATTTGATTAACTTGTGGTTTAGCAGTGCTCTGGCAGTCTTTCGTATAGCCATTTTTAGATTTCGGTCTGTCAGAAGCTCATTCTTGCTTATAATGAAACCAGTAAATGTATAGCCAATGGTCTAGTTTCGTGAAACATCATCTTAAACACAATTTATAAATATTTTCTCTCTTGTTCATTCAATAATTTCCTACTGATTTCAGTCTGCAACCCTCTCCAGCATTCAGGCTCTTCCTTACCATGGAGATCAATCCTAAACTACCAACCAACTTGCTCAGAGCCGGGAGGGTGTTTGTCTTTGAACCACCACCCGGTGTTCGCGCCAATCTTCTGCGAACCTTCAGCCAAGTACCTGCTCAAAGAATGGCCAGGGTAGGATTTGAATTACAGTAAATCTGATTGGATCAGTTGCACATCTGTCACAGACTCAAATTATGTTACTATATTAACTAAACGAAATATTTAAAGCAAAAACCCAAGCTGTTTGCCATAACTGAAGAATCAGTCCTTGTAGAAGGTGTGGGGCATGAGAATTTTACAAACTGAATACAATAATAACTGTTTCCTATGTTGATACATACATGTATGTGTCAACATATGATGCATGTATATATCATATGTATCATCAACACATGATGTATATATCAGTCAGATGTGTTTTACTTTATCTGCCCTTTTGAGCAATGGTGCATTCATATGTTACTATGTTTTTCCTTTGCTGCCTGCACACTGCTTCATATAGCAAACCAGTAAAGAATTAGTCATACGGAATACTAATGAACATTTTACATTAACTATTCTTATAGTACTTGAACAGGTTTGATACAAGCAAAACTAGAAGTGAAGTAGTAACAAATTGCTGGCTTTTGAAGTAATGCAGTAATGATAAAATACTGATTGTAATAATGAGGCAGTGGCACATGGTATTGGTAACTTTAGCTTCCTTGACAGTATGTGAAGGCAAACCTTGGCTTTTAATCACCTTGAGATTCATACTAATCTCCAACATATGATAATTTAATTTTTTTAAATGATGCATGTTGGTTAGTAAAAGTAACAACGTTAGTACAATTTAAAATTTATAAATGCTATGCAAATTAAAGTAATTTAGGCTATATTTATCGAGTTACCCCGTTTATTTTTGTCACTCTCTACCATCAAACATCTCAGCATTGTTGAGTCTGCGCTTCTGTCAACATGTCATTAGGTTACATTGATAATAAAACCTTTTTCCTGATTGTTACGATGTTAATTTAGAAACACTTATATAAGAATTGGACTTATAAATGTTTATTTGTATTTACCTGTATAATAAAAACACACTACGCATATACAATATCTTAAATAAAAGTGTATCAATGATTTTTTTTTAAATCAATTTCGTGAAAAATTAAACTGCCTAGGGGTCCAAAATTTTCCAAAACAACTTGCCTGCGAAAGGGTTAAGGCTCAAACACATTAGGTGATATGCAGTCCGATATCGCATGGAGCCAATCTGCGCTTGGACCCACCTAGTGAGTCGATGCTGAGCGATAACGCTAGACTTGCTCTATCAGGACTTCATGGTTCACAAGGTGAATTTTGATTGGTCATTTTTCTCCCGAATGCAATGCTCTAGCTGCTAATTTGTTTGTTTCAAGGTTTACCAACGTACAGCAACAAGATATTGCTATTTTGTTACTATTGAAACATCATTAAAATGAACACTGAATTGTTCATAGATTTAATAATAGCAAACCTAGTTCTGTGCGGCACAGCACACAAGAATTACAAATATCCCCAGTTAAAAACCAACATTTGGGAGTCGACAGTTGCGCGGATTGACCATCTTAAGAATGGTAAATATTTATTATATTAAAAATTCCAAACTACTATAAAGTAAATTATATATAAAAATCATTAAATATTATCGTAAAAAATATAAGAATCGTTTTTTCTTATGTTTTCTTGTAGTGTGCAATTCGTGAAAGGGAGATAGGCCTAACAAAAGCAGAAGTTGTTTATGTCATTGTCTAGAACGCGCCATATTTTTTAATTTTATTAACAACTCCAAATAAACTGCTGATACAGAATTTTATTGGTTGCTTGCGGGCGTGCCCCGTTATCGCTCGTGGTGAATCGACCAAATGTCCAGCATCCTCACGCCAGCGATATCCCCGCACTCATGATGCAGGCAATAAAATCGCCTAATGTGTTTGCGCCTTCAGTGATAAGATTTTCTTTCATTGCGATTATTAGTTAATCTTGAACATAGATTAACTAAAGCATGGAATAAAATAAAATGATTGAGCAATAATGCATTCCCATGCGTCTTTTAGTTAGTCAAATGGATAATCTGCTACATAGCCATAACAACTATAGTTCATGTTTGTTATTAATCTGCGCTTCTGTTTGTTTACAAGTATTTTTTGTACTAATTGCATAGCTGTACCACTTCAGGCACCTAATGAGAGAGCCCGGCTCTACTTCCTCTTAGCCTGGTTCCATGCCATAGTACAGGAACGTCTGACATACACTCCGCTTGGTTGGAGTAAGAAGTACGAGTTTAATGAATCTGACTTGAAATGCGCCTGCGACACCCTGGACACATGGATAGATGATACAGCTAAGGTACCTGCTGTGGTTGTCACTGAGGTGTTAGTAAATGAAGGCTGTCATTATTGTAGGTTAAGTTTATCTTAGCACTCTCTTACATGTTACTGTTATGCTATAGATGAGATGTTGCTATAGCGGTTGATGCTATATGAAGAACGTACTATTGTGGAGCACAAAATGTTTATTGTATGTTGTTGGAGATGCTATCTATAGATTTAGTGTTCACAGTTCTGATCTCATAAACTGTTGAGGTACTTGTACTCACTGTGGTTGTTCAGTAATTAATGAAATGGCTGGAAATGCGCTATCATTTGCTAGTTGTTAATTTTATTACCATTACTTGTTGGTTAATTTTATCCCCTTTGTGATTTATTACCATTACTTATTGGTTAATTGTATTCTCTTCACAATTCAGGGACGCAGCAACCTGCCTCCAGAGAAAGTGCCATGGGATGCGCTTAGATCTCTGCTAGGGATGTCCATCTATGGAGGTAGAATTGACAACGAATTCGACCAGAGACTGCTTGACTCCTTCATCGACAAGGTTTTCACAGCAGAGACGTACAGCTCAGATTTCACCCTTGTTCCTCAAGGCAATGGAGTTACTAAGGGTATCGCTATTCCAGATGCCATCAGGTGCCTTTAATACCTTCACTCCTGTTTCTTGTAACAACGTGGGACTAGCTCTGTACAAGGGCTCACTCTGGTTACAGCTTGGGTGAATCCTGGAAACATTAAAGATAATTTATGAGAGATTTTTGTTAATAGTATGACCGGCACCATAATGTTGATGTACAACCATCACAAGCTTCACAACTAGTTTCATCTTCCAATTTGCTTACAAACTTTCAACTATGACACCA
Source organism: Watersipora subatra (assembly GCF_963576615.1). Classification (NCBI taxonomy): domain Eukaryota; kingdom Metazoa; phylum Bryozoa; class Gymnolaemata; order Cheilostomatida; family Watersiporidae; genus Watersipora; species Watersipora subatra. Next base: position 40,492,207 of record NC_088717.1, read on the forward strand.
ACATACTACACCCACCATCGTATGTTTCAGTTTTTAAACTTTCTGTTACTACAAGCTTCAATCCACTATCCCGACTCCTCCGCTTTACTATTAGATTACTAACTTTTAAAGTACTAAATTATTCAACTCACTCATTAATTCCTGATTTTGTTTTTATGTTTCTGTTTTGTCATGTAAGGAAAAATGTCATTTTGTTGATGATTGCTAGTAAAATATCCAGAATTTTAAACATACCAAATGTGATGCTACACTCAGTGGCATCACATTTGGTATGTTACACTCAGTAGCATCACATTTGGTATGCTACACTCAGTGGCATCACATTTGGTATGCTACACTCAGTGGCATCACATTTGGTATGCTACACTCACTGGCATCACATTTGGTATGCTACACTCAGTGGTATCACATTTGGTACGCTACACTTGGTAGCATCACATTTGGTACGCTACACTCAGTGGCATCACATTTGGTATGCTACACTCAGTGGCATCACATTTGGTATGCTACACTCAGTAGCATCACATTTGGTATGCTACACTCAGTGGCATCACATTTGGTATGCTACACTCAGTGGCATCACATTTGGTATGCTACACTCCGTGGCATCACATTTGGTATGCTACACTCAGTAGCATCACATATGGTATGCTACACTCAGTAGCATCACATTTGGTATGCTACACTCAAAAGCATCACATATGGTATGCTACACTCAGTAGCATCACATTTGGTATGCTACACTCAAAAGCATCACATTTGGTATGCTACACTCAGTAGCATCATATTTGGTATGCTACACTCAGTAGCATCACATTTGATATGCTACACTCAGGGCACTACACTCAGGTTGTAAATATAAAATAGCTATGATCTGTTAGTCTTGCCGATAAAAGGCAATAAGCAATTAAGCGGTTTCCAATATTGGCTCATTGTAGCGCACGTCATAATCTACTGCGCTTGCAGTAACTCTTGGCAATAAGTTGCCTCCCTTTGTTTACAGGAGGGAACAATTTGTACAATGGGCTGACAACCTGACAGATACCCAGACTCCAGCCTGGCTTGGACTCCCGAACAATGCTGAGAAGCTGTTGCTCACCAATCAGGGCGCTTATCTTGTTAGGTAGGTGGAAGGCGTGGCTCGTCTACCCTCAATATTGCCTTTTAGGGACTCGGAACTCCGCTAAGATTATATTACTGGTGTGTATGTTGGAGTGTGGTTGCAACAGCCAAATCTACAGCCTCCAGCTTTAATGCACACACCAATGTGCATTCAAAAAATCTTGTGAGAGCATTTTGATTAGTTCAACAGTTTTCAAGACGCTTCGGATGATCTATATTTGCTTGGAACTGCTAGATGTAGTTGGCTGCTTGGGAGTAGGTTTTAAAAATTGTTTTTAATTTTCTGACAACTTTTCACATCATACAGTCACGGTCTATTGTTTTCAGCTGATTGGTCACTATCCTGTATATTCAATATTGATTGGTCCCTATCCTTTAGATTCAGTATTGATTGGTCACTATCCTGTGTACTCAGTATTGATTGGTCAGTATCTTGTATATTCAGTATTGATTGGTCGCTATCATGTATATTCAGTATTGATTGGTCGGTATCTTGTATATTCAGTATTGATTGGTCGCTATCATGTATATTCAGTATTGATTGGTCACTATCCTGTGTACTCAGTGTTGGTTGGTCACTATCTTTTGTAGTCAGCTTTTGAAGATGCAACTATTGGAAGATGAGGAGGAGTTGGCCTACCAAAGCAAGAAGGAGAAGATGGCACACAGACAGGTTTCTATACCAGATGCACGGCCTGCATGGATGAGACAACTTCTTAGGAGTGTGTCTGACTGGCTGAAGATGGTTCCTCAGGTAGACTTCATTGTTTGTTGTAACAAGTCTGCTCTTTGCAACAGCCAAAGTTACAAGAGGTCTTTTGTTTGGCTAGACCACATTCCTTGCAAGTTTTTGCTTTAGGTTTGTTTTCATTAATTTTTATGTTTCTTTTCATTCTGATATTTCAGAGTCTGACCTTACTTAGGCGTACAGCAGAAAACATTAAAGACCCCTTATTCCGGTTTTTTGAACGGGAAGTGTACAGTGGAGCAAAGTTGCTCGCTGATGTGCGTAGGGATATGCAGGACGTGATTCTTGTTTGTCAAGGCGAGAAGAAAGCCACCAATTATCTTCGGCAGATGAACTCGGATCTTACCAAAGGTTTCTATGAGCTGCATTACTTGTAGTTGTCATACGCTTTTCTTTAAGTTTTAATCTCACCTTTGGGAGGTTCAACACCGTGGCTCATCAGCCCTGTGTTCAAGCTTACAGTGAAAGTGTTTGTAATATGCTGTCATTTCTAAAGCACGAATCATATCAATGGCACAATGTAGCATTATTTGTGTTTCTGTAGGGCTCTTGACTGTCTGTCACCCTGAGCATACATGTACAGCATCAATAGTAGGGTATTGGGAGGGTATTTGATGTCTCATGAGGTTAAATGTCAACTATGTTTGTTGCTATCCTGTTTGGGTTCATTATACTCACACAGGAATATTCTCTGAAAGCATTATGTTCCAGAGAAGTGAAGTACTTCTCTGGAACATAATGCTGTCGCTAAATTCAGCACTACTCGCAGCTAATTCTATCCGCTATATACTTAATACACATGTCAGTTGAGTCAGCTTGTTGGAATCAGTCTGTCTGATGCAGGTATCATACCTTCGTCGTGGAAGCGCTACACCATACCGGCTGACATCACTGTCATTCAATGGATCACTGACTTTACTGAAAGGATTAAACAGTTCCAAGGTCTGAGCAAAGCCTCACAGACTGGAGGTCCTCTCGCACTCAAGGTATATCTTCTGCTCTGTACACTTCTCTTGCAAATTATCTCTATCAACCCCTTCATTTTCTCTCTATTTATCATTCAATGTTATTTTTATCGTCAAGGTGTTACTTGTCTATTTTTTTATATTGTCCCAGTTTCGTCGTGATATGATTTCCATTCAATCATTTGGTTTTGTTTAAAACTTGCTTTTACTTTTCACGCATTTTGTTATTCTGGTTATTCATTTAATTTATCTTAATGTTTATCTACATGGCAGATGGTACCGTCTGTGTTTGTCTCCATCCAACTACATGGTAGATAGTATCGTCTGCGTTTGTCTCCATCCAACTACATGGTAGATGGTACCGTCTGCGTTTGTCTCTATCCAACTACATGGTAGATAGTATCGTCTGCGTTTGTCTCTATCCAACTACATGGTAGATAGTATCGTCTGCGTTTGTCTCTATCCAACTACATGGTAGATGGTATCGTCTGCGTTTGTCTCTATCCAACTACATGGTAGATGGTACCGTCTGTGTTTGTCTCCATCCAACTACATGGTAGATGGTACCGTCTGCGTTTGTCTCTATCCAACTACATGGTAGATGGTATCGTCTGCGTTTGTCTCTATCCAACTACAGGGTAGATGGTACCGTCTGCGTTTGTCTCTATCCAACTACATGGTAGATGGTATCGTCTGCGTTTGTCTCTATCCAACTACATGGTAGATAGTATCGTCTGCGTTTGTCTCTATCCAACTACATGGTAGATGGTATCGTCTGCGTTTGTCTCTATCCAACTACATGGTAGATGGTATTCTCTGCGTTTGTCTCTATCCAACTACATGGTAGATGGTATTGTCTGCGTTTGTCTCTATCCAACTACATGGTAGATGGTATCGTCTGCGTTTGTCTTTATCCAACTACATGGTAGATGGTATTCTCTGCGTTTGTCTCTATCCAACTACATGGTAGATAGTATCGTCTGCGTTTGTCTCTATCCAACTACATGGTAGATGGTATCGTCTGCGTTTGTCTCTATCCAACTACAGGGTAGATGGTACCGTCTGCGTTTGTCTCTATCCAACTACATGGTAGATGGTATCGTCTGCGTTTGTCTCTATCCAACTACATGGTAGATAGTATCGTCTGCGTTTGTCTCTATCCAACTACATGGTAGATGGTATCGTCTGCGTTTGTCTCTATCCAACTACATGGTAGATGGTATTGTCTGCGTTTGTCTCTATCCAACTACATGGTAGATGGTATCGTCTGCGTTTGTCTCTATCCAACTACAGGGTAGATGGTACCGTCTGCGTTTGTCTCTATCCAACTACATGGTAGATGGTATCGTCTGCGTTTGTCTCTATCCAACTACATGGTAGATAGTATCGTCTGCGTTTGTCTCTATCCAACTACATGGTAGATGGTATCGTCTGCGTTTGTCTCTATCCAACTACATGGTAGATGGTATCGTCTGCGTTTGTCTCTATCCAACTACATGGTAGATGGTATTGTCTGCGTTTGTCTCTATCCAACTACATGGTAGATGGTATCGTCTGCGTTTGTCTCTATCCAACTACAGGGTAGATGGTACCGTCTGCGTTTGTCTCTATCCAACTACATGGTAGATGGTATCGTCTGCGTTTGTCTCTATCCAACTACATGGTAGATAGTATCGTCTGCGTTTGTCTCTATCCAACTACATGGTAGATGGTATCGTCTGCGTTTGTCTCTATCCAACTACATGGTAGATGGTATTGTCTGCGTTTGTCTCTATCCAACTACATGGTAGATGGTATTCTCTGCGTTTGTCTCTATCCAACTACATGGTAGATAGTATCGTCTGCGTTTGTCTCTATCCAACTACAGGGTAGATGGTATCGTCTGCGTTTGTCTCTATCCAACTACAGGGTAGATGGTATCGTCTGCGTTTGTCTCTATCCAACTACATGGTAGATAGTATCGTCTGCGTTTGTCTCTATCCAACTACATGGTAGATGGTATCGTCTGCGTTTGTTTCTATCCATTATTTAGTATTGCCGCTACTTACAATTCGCTATTACTCCCCCATTAGGGTTGCTCGATAGTCGACTGTGATAGTTGGTAGTTGTCTTCTCGACAGGAATATGTTGACTATTTTTAGCCTATCAAAACATCCGAAACTTATATATCGTTATCGAGTAACAAAAAAGAATATAACCCGATAGTTTTGCAGATAGTTGTTGTTTTTTTCTGCAGATTTTTTTTGCAGCTTTTCCTTTTTCCATCGCTTCCCACAATCCTTGATCTTTTCAGGCACATGTGGTCATCTGGCTAGTGAAGTTATCTTCTCGATAATACCATAATAGGATAGTTTTACCAGCTGCCAAATCACGCGATGGCCTAACTATCTGTGAACTCTGTCTGCTCATTGATAATTCTCTATCGCTATTGTCCCGCCGATAGCTATCGCTATTGGCGGGACAACTCCAACGATAGTCGATCACACCTTTCCAAACTACAAATGCCATCCCTACTCCCCATTTGACACTTGCTATAACTTGTTTGAATTTATGCCTCGCTGTTAGCCCTCACCTAACCCCTGAGAATGTCTTACGTCAACCTTTTTAATTCTCCTTACCATTTATGATGCTCAAGGTAGCGGGTGTCTTTCTACACCAGCCAGCTTTTGTATTGGACCACCCTTTGATTTTCTTATTAGTGGTTGTTATCCTTACTGTAAGTGGTCTGCAAGGTATGTGGATGTTTCATAATTACGTTTATCCAACTCTGTGTTTCAATTTACAGAACTTGAATGTTTGGTTGGGAGGCCTGTTTATACCCGAGGCCTACATCACTGCTACAAGACAGTATGTGGCTCAGGCTAACAATTGGTCTCTTGAAGAGTTGTCTCTTCAGGTGACTGTCACAGAGCCAAGCCAACAGAAGGTTACGCTGGACGATAGGAGCTTTGGAGTGACTGGTATGTGCAACTTACTCCATTGCCTATATGTTTACAGCAACATGATCTTTTGTTTGTTTTAGCTCCGTGTCATTAAGTGTCTGTGCGGTATATACATGAGATACTTGGTTCACTGGTCGAGTCGGTCCCTTTCATTTCTACAGGCAGTCATTTGAGAAGCTGTCATTGTTACCTACGTAATTCATTTCATGTTGTTTACTTGTTCCGGTCATTCGATGCTTGTTGGGTATGTCGATATGTAGGATGTCTACGGATGCCTCCTTCATCACTGCACTGCTTCATCATATTTCCTTGCCTCTAGCTATTTACATGTATGTGTTTGTAGGCCTTTCATTGCACGGAGCTACATGTGATAAGAACGTGCTCTCTGTGTCAAGCACCATCCAATCGGAACTGCCACTCGCCCTACTCAGCTGGGTCAGGTAAGGCCTCCTTTTATATTCACCAACTTTATAGCCTTTTGAAATTGTCTCCCTCTTACCATGTACATTACATGTATTGTATTTCACACAAAATATATTTGTTAAGATTTTTGAATTTTTATTCTCTCATTTTAGTAAGGCCTAGTGATTTCATTTTTTGGGATTTACTACCTGCTCAGTAGAATGCCACATGTTGGTTGGTATAGCTACTTAGCCGCATATAGTTTCAAAGGAAGCATTTAGGGTGTGAACAGACCTTCTAGGTCCGCCAACTGTTCTGAATTCATTAGAAGTAACTATTTGAATACTTGATTGGATAACTGAATAAGAGTGCGTACTTTATTGAATAACTGAATAAGAGTGCGTACTTGATTGGATAACTGAATAAGAGTGCATACTTGATTGGATAACTGAATAGGAGTTGTTGGATCAGCCAGATCTATTAATCTGCTATAGTACAACAAACACTCCAAGGAGCAAATGCAAAAGCTGTTATTTCATATGGCTATGCAATCATAATAGGCTTGATGTGTGATGCCTCACTCTATGGAAGATAACTTGGACAAATGTTTGCCATCTTATAGATTTGGCTAGTTGTTCGTTTTTTTTTTGCATTTTTTAGCTTTTGTCTTGTTGTCTGCAAAGGTTACTTGCTGTTTGTGTTAGCTTATAATCTGACTAGTGGTATGTATCATTTCATGTATGTGATTCAGGCTACAAGGTGAGGAAACTGCTGGTGAAAAGGTTACCTTACCTGTCTACCTAAACCCAAGTAGAGCTCAGCTGCTCTTTACCCTCAAATTCAGTGTGGATGTGCCTGTCAAGGGACACAACTTCTATGAGAGGGGAGTCGCTCTCACCTGTTCTAAACTTGGATAAAACCATTTCAATGGATTATCTGCCGGCTGGTGGATACTTGAAGACACATAGTATTGCAGTATAAGCATTAACTTTATTTCCCAGTAGAGTGTGTAGTGAGTGATATTTGTGTTGTTCTATGTTGCCAGCTGAAATTGTGAGTGACACAAAAGTGTTAATTTCGTAGGCTGCAGCCAAGTGTTCCTTTTGATTTATGTGCTTGCATTTTTCCCTGCAAACAGAAACATTCAAGGACACACGCTCCTAGCTTTTGATTTATTAAGCTTTCCGCAGGTGCGACCCTTTCGATGGCAGGTTATAAGAATGGTTTTGTGGTAGCATATATGGTTCTATTTGTCATATTAAATGCCTACTCGGGGTCTGTGTGTCTCAACTTTCAGGATTTTAGTTTGATTTGTATGTTGTCTGGTAGTTAATTGTTCCACTGGTTGTCTTTGATAATAATCAATAAAATAGCTCTAATTTCGCTGTAACTTGCAGGATTATATATTGACTTCTGTATTGACAGCATGAATATTTAGATACGCGTCTCTGAGACAAATAGTCAGTAAAGTTGTCAAAACCTCGGACTAACACATTTAAAATCAGCAGTTGTACGCCCTTTGTTGGTCAACTCATGACTGATAATTCTCTTGGTATGCAAAATAACATTTATTAACCCATGTGTATGTGGAACATCCCATTGATGAAAATGTATTGAAAGATTAGCCAACCTTGACATTGCACACAGAGCAGTTGATGCTACTTTATACTGTGATGGTCTGTGGCCTCTACAAACAGTTATGGGCACATAGATACCATCGCCTTGCAGGCTCTTTTTAATTACCAACAAGAATACACAGGAAGTAACTGAGTTTTCTCCAGTAACCAACAGTTAGGCAAAGACTTGACATGTGCAACAGGCATCCCCTCCTGCCTATACTAAGCCATTAATCATGACTTGCTTGAGTACATGTCCGCCTTGATGCTACTATCATAAAATATTGTTCACCTGACTCAGATGGGCAACAGCTGCCTTTTCCCCAATGCAGCAAATCCTGTATGTTTTGTATTTGCCTACAGCGTGTTTCATGGCAAAATCTGTTTCCAGTATCTACGAAATCGCTATACCTCAGTAGATTATTTATAGATATTCCCTGACAGATGTGAGGTCAAATGGAATATACTAACACAAGTGAAAAGTTGCGCATGACTGTTAGTGAGTTCAGTTGGCACGTTTAGCTAAGTGTTTTATATTAGTTTCGTAATCATTATAACTGCAGTTATGTCTTTTGTTCCAGAGAGTATCCGCTTACATCTTTCATGGTATTATATCAGTACTTTTTTTAAACATCAACACCCCAACTTACCAAAGCTGATCACTATTGCCACCAACATCTGGCTCAGTACACCCACACTATCTCTGCATTACTTAAAACTAATTAGACACGACATAAAACTCATTCCAATGAGCAGTCAATTTAACGAATAAACATATAAACATTCTTTTATAAGCTGTAACATAGTCATGAAACTAAGTGGTATTTGAGACCGTGAGCTGAATGAATGGCCACTGTAGGTGGCATGGCTGTCTCTTACATGCATGAATTGACTTACTCTGAATATAGTGCCTACGGGCTACTGTGAGGCAAATTTGTTTTGTTGTCAAAGTAAATACAAGCAGGTGGGTGATATTTAGTGGACAAAGAGAATTCAATGTGAGTACACAGCTCTAAACTGGATTAAACTTTGAGAAACATCTTATTTAATTACATCACAGTTCAGCGTAAACATAATAATAACATAAAATAAAATAAAGAGCCTCAATGTGTGTTCAATTTGACAAATAAGTCCATATCAAGGATTAGAATTTAGTGGGACAAATAAGTCCGTATCAAGGATTAGAATTTAGTGGGACAAATAAATCCATATCAAGGATTAGAATTTAGTGGGACAAATAAGTCCGTATCAAGGATTAGAGTTTAGTGTGACAAATAAATCCATATCAAGGATTAGAATTTAGTGTGACAAATAAATCCGTATCAAGGATTAGAATTTAGTGGGACAAATAAGTCTCTATCAAGGACTAGAATTTAGTGTGACAAATAAGTCTATATCAAGGATTAGAATTTAGAGGGACAAATAAGTCCATATCAAGGACTAGAATTTTGTGGGACAAGTAAGTCCGTATCAAGGATTAGAATTTAGTGTGACAAATAAATCCATATCAAGGATTAGAATTTAGTGGGACAAATAAGTCTATATCAAGGACTAGAATTTAGTGTGACAAATAAGTCTATATCAAGGACTAGAATTTAGTGGGACAAATAAGTCCATGTCAAGGACTAGAATTTAGTGTGACAAATAAATCCATATCAAGGATGAGTATTTAGTGTGGCAAATAGGTCCATATCAAGGATTAGAATTTAGTGTGACAAATAAATCCATATCAAGGACTAGAATTTAGTGTGACAAATAAATCCATATCAAGGACTAGAATTTAGTGGGACAAATAAGTCCGTATCAAGGATTAGAATTTAGTGTGACAAATAAATCCATATCAAGGACTAGAATTTAGTGGGACAAATAAGTCTATATCAAGGACTAGAATTTAGTGTGAACACATTACTTGAAGCATGAGTATAGAAACTTGGACACAAACAAGGTAGCGTAGGTTTGATTATTGACCATAACTACAGATTTTTTGCTGGTATTTCGTTAATAATATAATTTCAAACCCTGAATTCCCTTGCTGGCTGCTACAGTGAATTGAGATATGCTGGGCTGCTGGCAGCTTCATTGACTTTTCCTCTAATGGACACCTGCTGAATAGACTGAATGAGGCCCTTTGTTTATTACAATTGTAGCAGTATTTGATATAATCCAACACTGCAAGCTAACGTATTATAGAATGAACATAAATATTTGTTTTGCGGTGGCCAGAATGAGTTGTCATTGTTGTATATGGCTACAGGCTATAGCTATTAATTCTACTTATCGCTAACAAGTTATATTTATGACTCTATAGTTGTTAGATTGAGTCGACAGTTGACCGTGAGTGACAGTCTGTTCACTACACACTTAAAGGTCACATCGCCTCGAAGGATTTCCTGCCCGCTTCCTCTTTGCGCTAGACACGGAGTTATTGCATAAGGATTATTGAAGCCTCCTTCACTCACAGAATTGATCGGAACGACTTGTGTTTGAAAATTTATATTTGATGCACTACATTTGAAGCTGACTAAACAGGAACTACAACACTTCACTGTGAGTATAGACGTAGTTCCATACTGTAAGTAAGGGTGGTATCATTTCAACTCACATCTTTAATAGCTGGTTTAGAATCTCACTAGCAACCTTCCAACAGCTTACTTAGAGTTTTCTGACAGTTACAGGAGTGTTGATGAGGCGTAAAGCTATAAATGGCATTTTGTCTGATGTTAATTTTTCACCATAAATAATGTATGTTATTTAAACTAGCGAACATAATTTTTAAAAACAGCTACATAAATTTTAGATGTAAACTGTCTTCATCAGTTTTTCCATGTTAAAGATAGAGATAATGTTCCATTTAATCATAAAAAATGGAGCTTTGAGCGATATCTTTATAGTTTTTGAGACTATCTGATATATGCGTCTAGTTGAGTTAATACCATGCAAGATTATAGGCAAAAACTCAAATAACTCCAGCTAAAGAGTGTCCAACTGTGCCCAAGCTGCCTAAAAAAGCCTAACTGTACCCAAGCTGCCTAAAAAGTCTAATTGAGAAGCTGTACATAAACTGTTAAAAAGTGTGCATCTGTATAAAAGTTGCTTAAAAGGGTTTAACTGTACCAGGCTATTTAAAAGGGTTTAACTGTACAGAAGCTGTTAAAAAGTGTCTAATTGTATAAGAGCTGCTTGCGAGGATCTAACCGCACAAGAGCTACTTAAAAATGTTTAACTGTATAATAGGAGTTGCTTAAAAGAGCCTTGCTGTATAAAATCTGCTTAAAAGAGTTTAATTGCGTAAGATCTGTGATAAGTTGTAAGCACTCACACTGTTTCGTCTTCCACAAAATATTGTAGTTTTCAGCTTCTACCACTTGTAACGAATTTTAAAATAAAACTGTTCCAGAAGTAAATTTTTTGATTTTGTTTTCCAACTGCTAAAGCTTGTTGCTAGGAATATTTGTGTTTCTACGTAAGTGCGTCGTTTACCTTTTGGTTAGCATTACATGTCTTGCTAATTGCTTGAATACTATTGGTTAATGAGTTGTTACTGTTTGTTATCCGCATGTTTACTGGTGATACCTTTGTGTCTGCGGTAATGTTAGGATTTACCCTAGGACACTTATATTTCGCTAGTATTTAGTTTCGTGAGTAGCACACAGAGTAAAATTTCGCTGCAACTTATTTTCGCAGCTCTGAAGAGTGCGAAAATATAGTGATGTGAAAATAAATACAGTGGAACAAACAAATTAGATTCCTCAGGTCCGGTCCTCTAGTAAAAAAAGTTTTTATATTTGCGACTAGTTTGTATTTGTAACCCGCAGGTATAAATGTATGGCAGAAATCGATAATTCAACGTGATCGCTTGCTGCCATTTGTTTCTTGGACTATCAATGACGTCTCGGTCCTTTCCGTCGTGACCGATATAGTACCAATATTAGATCTCAAGTATTTATAGCAAGCGATGGCCATGGCACGTTTTGAGTTCACAATATTTCAAATTTAAAAAAAATCAAATACAGTACATGTCTCATAAAAAAGAAAATAGATAACAACCAACATCACAACCAGAACTGTATAACATGGTTGGACCTGGTGAGGGTTGTTATAGGTTTTGGTTGGCAGTAAAATTCATCACTACAATAAGTATTATTTAATTGTATGACTTCACCTACCAAACTTTCATCCTCATCAGTTACAAATTCGGTGACTAAACTGATATCATCATCTTCTTCGTTTGTCTTGGCTTTTCCAAAAAAAATTGTTATCTTAATTTGCTTTGCCATGCTGCTCATTCGGTGTATTAACGAATTTACTAGAAATTTCCCAATGAGCTCAATCACACACAAAATTATCTGCATTTCTAATATCACGATTTTGTTGTGGATATCAATGAACTACAGGGCCGTATTCCCTTGGACAGCTGGCCGGCTAAGACGCCCCAACTTTTTAGGAATTTCATAGTCCAACGGCTATAGAAAGGTTTTTATCGCTGTAGAATATCACTTTATTCGAAGCCATAGATACAAACATCAACTTTTAGTAGTTCTTAGGCGTCATTATTATCTTCATCAGCGGCAAAATATTCTTGTTAACGACTTTTATAAAGGTTTGCAAAATATCAAGTTTTAGCAAACATCTGCTTGCCCATATCCTACTTAATGAACTTGAAATAAAATCGGCAAAAATGATCTTTGTTAAAACGCTTAAAAAAAAAGATGTCTTCTTTCTGAGCTTTTTAACTGCATACAAGTTTTGCCTGTTTTAATTTTAAAACGTTTTGTCAGTCACATCAGCTAAAACAAAGCAAATCTCAAAAAATAGAAAAATGTTGATACTTGCCAATAAAATTTTTTAAAACTTCACGTGAGAGGCCCGGCTGAGGCCTTACATAAGAGAAACCTGTTGGGAGCTTACAGCACCCCCCCTCCTTCTCCACACCCCAGATGTTCATAACTAGTCGTCTAACATTAGCCCCCGACTTGCAACCAGTGAATACAGGCCTGTGTAGAACATAGCTATTTAATTTCGAATTTTCGCTAGTTCGTTATGATAGTTTAGTTTCGCGCATGAATTTTTCGCGTGATGATGACTCCGCGAAAACGCGAAAGTTAGATGCCGCGAATACTTAAGTGTCCTAGGGTATCAGGGCGATATGAAGCGTTGAGTGACAGACTGGCATTCATAGAGTTCAATAAGAGATTACAGCCCCTAATATTGCAGTGCAACCTGTAATCAGTAGGACTTCAACAACCATTTTGAAAAAGATTTACTCCTCGTACATCTAGCACCAGATATAAAAACCAGAATCTGCATAATTTTGTTGTGTAACTAGGTGTTTCATATTTGTGATTCTTGGTTGAAAATGTAATAGTTAATGCGTTCACTGTAAGGGTTAGTAATTGTTTTTATAATCGCTACACTTTACATAGCTGTTGTCGCTGTTGTGGGCAAGCAATAAATACACATATTCTTGGTCTGTAGATCAGTAGTGCTGATCATATTCAAAGGCCATTTTTACCGGAAAGTTTGAATGAGGACACTAAAGCGGGACTAAAGCCTGGTTCCCAAATACGTCGAAAAGCACCGGCGACAACACTGGAGGCTATTAGCTGTGAAATGAGAACCTACGCATTCCACCAAGGATACCGAAAGTTGTCGGTGACAACGCAAGAGTTTAGCGCTGTTCAAATTTTGCGAAGAGCCGCAGGCAAAACCTTCCCGAAATGCACTGTACAGGTGAAGGTCAGCATTATAGAAACGCCATGGTGAGCAAAAATTTTTATGCCGTTATTAGCAGCGATGCAGCATTATGTGAACATTAGCCGCCGAGCCTAGCGTCGCAAGCGTCTTGCTGCGCAATATCACCAGCGGAGTCTCGCAATCTATATGGGAACCAGGCTTTAGCAATGCTGCCGTTATGTTCATCGCTGCCACCATGTTCATTGCTGCCACTACATTGATTGCTGCCATTATGTTCAATGTTACCGTTATGTTCAACCCTGCCGCTACATTCAATGCTGCCGCTACGTTCATCGCTGCTGCTACGTTCATCGCTGCCACTACGTTCATCGCTGCCGCTATGTTCATCGTTGCCGCTACGTTCATCGCTGCCGCTACGTTTATCGTTGCCGCTAAGTTCATCGCTGCCGCTACGTTCATCGCTGCCAATACGTTCATTGCTGCCGCTATGTTCATTGCTGCCACTATGTTCAGTGCTACCGCTATGTTCAGTGCTGCCGCTACGTTCATCGCCGCCGCTACATTCGTCGCCGCTGCTACGTTCGTCGCCGCCGCTACGTTTGTCGCCGTCGCTACGTTCATTGCTGCCGCTATACTCTCTTACATCAGCTCATTTTTATTTTAGTGTACATGTATGTTCCATTGTTAATCTTCCTGCTTCGTTTACATCTTCTCTTCATTGTTGCTCTATTTGCATACTCTCTGACAGCTCTACTGCTGCTACTCCCTGATCATTCTTGTAATAACTAAAGATTGTTTTTCGCTCCTCAATATTGTGCTGTCACACCTACAACGTTTCTTAGTATTGTGATTTTCTTAGCAAGCATGAAATATCTCTCAAATTGCAGGAATTGTTATCTATCTCTTTTGCTCTTACAGTATATGACACATTGCTTCCTTATTCTTCGAATAGCTTATGGTTTTATGCAAAACATTACAAAACCTTAGTTGGCGGTTGTCCAACCTGCCACACGGTAGTAAAAATTGCTGCAATTTGATAAGCCTGTCACAGATTTCTGATTACAATGATATGGAAAGAGTAACATAAAATGTTGCAATATTATAAATGTTGCACCTAGAAGTAGACTAATTCTGTTCAATGATCTACATCTACTCTCAACTACATTATCTCCAAATCAAAAATTCCAAAGTCAGTTGTGATGATTTGGGTTCTTTGACGATTAGAAAACTGTTAAAGAAGTTATTACTTCAGCAGTGGGTCTATTACAGGTATTTGAAAAATTTGGTTTGAGGTACGGAAAGCTCACTTAGCATATTCCCTATGACCTTGTGAATTATCTAACCCTTCATATAGTCTCAAAAACTCTATCCACACATATGACTAGCAATAAGCAAGTAAAAATATATGTGGTGTGATCATATCTTTATAGATTATTTTCAACCATTAAACACATGGAATCTTCAGAATTTACACTACATAATTATTCAAAAGCATAATCTTACAGATGTTTGGTTTACATATTTTAAATCAGGACAAAATGGGAATTAATTTAATATATAATTTATGACTATTGATTAAGTTCACAATGAGTAGCAACCTTGTAAATTAGAATTCTAGTTTTCCAACAAAGGGGTTCAGTTTATTTCACTCATGACTGTAGTATTAAATACTACAGTAGTAAAATTACTACAAATAGTAACATATTTGCTATTGAAAGACAAGGTCATTAGGTGTATACCATCAATAAGGTCAGATTCGATCAAAAACTATATTTCTAACTGTAAAAGCTTTTACAATTGGTCATACCTGTAAAGCGACTGATTTAGCATTCATAAGCTCTGATACAAGCCTAGACAATGCGTCGACATTTTCTCATGCTTTTCTTGATAGATGACTAGCTAGATAGGTCTAAATGACTAGCTAGTTGCTAGCAATGAGCAAAGTTTATCACTTAAAGCTTTCTGAACTTACCAACTTTAGTGAGTAACATATTTTTTATCAGCCAACATTGCGGCAGACACGACCTGGATTAAAAGCAGATTATCCTAAACAGATTGTCAACTCTTGGAAGGAGTAACGGGAAACTTGAATATAATGTAGTAGCTCATATAGGGTGAGATTCTAGTCAACAGATACAATACATCATATCACTTATTGTTTCATATTTTCATTTCCTTTCTTTTTAGAACAAGATAATACAATTTTCAGACACTCTCAGTTATGAGTTGCTTAAAAATTAATTCTTAATAAATATCCTTGGCGACACAACACCATGAGTTGCTGGTCATATTTAAAGTGGGGCACCATAGCGATGAACTTAGGTCTAGATCAGTGGTTCTCAACCTTGTTAGACATATTGAATCACACCGGTTTCATATGCACTTTTACCAAACCATTCTTTATTAATAAAATAAATATGTCTTTCTTCACATTCAATACATATGTATGTTTTATTGATGCACACGATGAACTGTGTATCAATATCACTGTATTCAATAGGCAAAACTAATATAATGCATGAATTCACAACAAAATACATATTTTTTCATAAAGACACGACCTTGCAAGTCAGTGCGACTTCTGCGGTTGCCGTTAATAGACCTCCACCTTTCTTAGACAGACACACCAACTCCACAGGGTTTGATTGGGTTATGAACGAAGTCTATGAACCACTGGCCTAGATGGATGAGTATACTAAAGTTTCCATTTATTCCTTGGTTCTAGATTTGTAAAAGTATGAGTATTGCGGTTCGGTTAAGAAATGATCTAACATTCATGTAAAACTACACTATTGATCTTTGAGCAAACGCAGCGAAGTGTCTGGTACTAAAAATAGTATGTCACGAACCTTTTACACAGCTTCATTTGTAAACAAGTATATATCTCTGCCTTAGTATACTGAACAGCATCTAGTTCAGTAAGATGTGCAACATCCTACACAGTTCTAAATGGTGTACTCTACCTACACAGCAATTGACACAATATGATATATGGCTCCAAAGTCCAAATGATACGCTAAACAACTATTATACAGTATATGTTATAGCCATTAGTACAGTACACATACAGTTATTCTCATAAGAAATCATAGTTTTTTGTATATGCACTAGACAATTCTGCATACACTACATGGTACACTTCTTCATACACTACATGGTACACTTTTTCATACACTACATGGTACACTTCTTCATACACTACATGGTACACTTCTTCATACACTACATGGTACACTTCTTCATACACTACATAGAACACTTCTTCATACACTACATGGTACACTTCTTCATACACTACATGGTACACTTCTTCATACACTACATGGTACACTTCTTCATACACTACATGGTACACTTCTTCATACACTACATAGAACACTTCTTCATACACTACATGGTACACTTCTTCATACACTACATGGTACACTTCTTCATACACTACATAGAACACTTCTTCATACACTACATGGTACACTTCTTCATACACTACATAGAACACTTCTTCATACACTACATAGTACACTTCTGCATACACTACATGGTACACTTCTTCATACACTACATGGTACACTTCTTCATACACTACATAGAACACTTCTTCATACACTACATGGTACACTTCTTCAT
Organism: Watersipora subatra; assembly: GCF_963576615.1. Classification (NCBI taxonomy): domain Eukaryota; kingdom Metazoa; phylum Bryozoa; class Gymnolaemata; order Cheilostomatida; family Watersiporidae; genus Watersipora; species Watersipora subatra. The sequence continues at coordinate 40,509,323 of NC_088717.1, forward strand.
ACACTACATGGTACACTTCTTCATACACTACATGGTACACTTCTTCATACACTACATAGAACACTTCTTCATACACTACATGGTACACTTCTTCATACACTACATGGTACACTTCTTCATACACTACATAGAACACTTCTTCATACACTACATGGTACACTTCTTCATACACTACATGGTACACTTCTTCATACACTACATAGTACACTTCTTCATACACTACATAGTACACTTCTTCATACACTACATAGAACACTTCTTCATACACTACATGGTACACTTCTTCATACACTACATAGTACACTTCTTCATACACTACATGGTACACTTCTTCATACACTACATGGTACACTTCTTCATACACTACATAGAACACTTCTTCATACACTACATAGTACACTTCTTCATACACTACATGTTAGATTTGCTCATGCATTATGCTAAACCGCTCTCGATCTCATATATTCATGCATAGAATGTGCAGTGGAATTTTTTTGTATTCCTCGTGCTGTAGCTGAGCAGAGACTGGACTTATTTGCTCATTAATTATATATCTTTGTTAAATTTATTAATGGTTTGCGTGACGTGATAGAACGCTTTTTAATAATATCATTGGCTGATTATTTATCTCTCTAAGGTTTCCCTTCACCACCTGCACTCATTGGGCAACCTTAGTAAGAGCCAGCCAGGGGTAGGCCGAGGGTGCTGGGCATTGCAACACCATTTAAGGTTTTTTTTGCACAGGGTTAAGTTGCAATTTAATTATTAAAAATTGAGTTCATAATTGAGTCCATATAAATGGTAGTTTAGTATGATTTTAACCTAGATGAAATCTCAACAGGGTGTCCTTGGTGTGAGTCAAGCTTATAGCCCGCTACATGAACTTCATCACGTTTGACAGCTGATGAGTCAGACATGATGTTTATACTCTAACTTTGATTACTGTGTACAACAGTCTTGTTATCTGTCCAGAGATTAGTCTACTTGCACTCCGTTTAAATTTCCACGGAAATGTAATATCTACAACAATAGCTATAATGTTTTTTGTTGTCGTACACAGAAGTGACGATAAAAGAAGCCTAAACAAACAGCTGATTCAAACCACATCGTCAAACAAGCAAACGAAAATCCATTTAACTGTCGTCACTTTATCAGCAAGCAATTCCGCGGTGACATACTTCCGAATAGTGTAGGTATTTTAGTCACCTGCCCTCCCATGCCAGGGATGACACTGACATCCATGTTACTCCAACTGATAAGATAGCCTCTTCGTGACACTTCACAGAGTCTTGCGGAATCCTACCCAGTTTCTATTTATAAGGGGCGTGCTACATATCTCTATCTAAATCTCAACAATTTTGCTTTGGTCTCATTTATTTTATCTTTCGATGGGGCAACATATTGTCGTCACTTCTTTTCTCATACACAATCATAATTGAAGCGTCAATTGGCAGAGAGAAATATATTGGTAGGGGGTTGCTATGGTGATACAACATATCTGATTAAACCACTACTTCCAGAAGCGGCATATCTTGAGAGACGTTAAGAGAGCATCGTGGCAAAGGAGATTGTTGATCTTCAAGTTCTGTTATAGGGGCCTCCAAGTAAGTTACTGCTCTTTGGCTTAAATGTAGTGTTTTATGTTGTTAACAATTTTCCCAAGGTGTTGGATCAGCTGCTAGTCACAGATTGGTCATATAAATAATTTTGTCAATTAAACAAGCTGAATGAAAGTTAGTTTCAAATTAGTAACATCACCCCATTACAGTCTGATATATAAGAAAACACTTTTTCTGGTTTTTTAGTTACTACATCGGCGGCACAAATGTGCAAATTTTGTCTAAGTGATAGTAATAATAATACACGTAGTTTCAGTAGTAAATAGCTGCTTTCATTTTTAGCTAAAATCTGATCAATTCAATTCACTAATACTAGCATTGTGATTAAAACTTTCTTGCTACAATGACAATAACAATGATAATAGTAATATGAACAACATTAACCCGACACGGCTAAACAACATCTAGCCAACTATCGTAACTGAATTGACAAACTCAATAAAAAAGAGCTGCCGTTCTAAATCCAAGGATAGCAGAATAATTATTAACACAAGCTGGGAAACTTCCACGGTAAAAACAGTAATAATAGCATTAATAATATTGATAATACTATTATTATATAACTATGATGAACGCAATAACAACCTTCTGTCTCTTAACAAAGACCTAATACCAGCGCCTGGTTGTTATAGCTAACTGATAATAGTAACTAGTTGTAGTAATTGGTTATAGTAACTATTATTAGTAGTATTTACTATTAGGCCTTACCAGTTACTACTGCTCGTAATAGTAATAGTAACTGGTAATAGTAACTAGTAGTAGTAACTGGTTATAGTAACTATTATTAATAGTACTATCACCTGTTACTACTGCTAGTATTAGTAACTGGTAATAGTAACTAGTAGTAGTAACTGGTTATAGTAACTATTATTAATAGTACTATCACCTGTTACTACTGCTAGTATTAGTAACTGGTAATAGTAACTAGTAGTAGTAACAGTAACTAAATATATATAGTTAAAATTATATAATTTTAGTAGCAATTCAAACTTGAACTGGTTGATACGGCAATGATCTGAATTTGGGCTACTTGGGCGATCGATTTGATTCAAAGTTTGAAGACATGAACATAATCTAACCAGCGGATTTCTTCTTACTCCTGACGAATGGGCTAGTAATAGCCACGAGAGGAGTTAAGCATATTGCACTGACCTGGTCTGTCTGGCTTACTCAGGTTCAGCAAGTTATTCACACGGATTTGGGTTTAGCCGAGCCAATGATCTCGAGTGTGTTGTCATGTAGGTAGTCAACCTGGTAGCCAGGGCATTGATGAGTATTCTGTGGGCGGTACACAGAGCGTTCCTTTCACTATGTTATGCAGACTCTAGACAACACGACTACCCCAATTGTAATAAATGTAAAGGTAAGTATGGCCAGGGTGAAAAGTTAAACTATGATGATGTGAGTTGAGTGAGAGGCAGATCTCCATGAAGATTAAACCAGGGTTGACACGTTGCAAAAAATATGCAACCAGGTTGAGTGGTTTAACCCTAGGGAATGAGGGTTAGACTACCCAGATGAGCGTTTTCAAAATGAGGCGTGCTTCGGTGCATCATGCATTTGAAAGAAGGTTTATCTAAACAAACATAACGGGTAAGAAATTGTCTTATATACCATGTCAGCAGATATTCCATGGCTGAGCAGCTGCCTGATAACAAATATAGTGTTTTGGTTATTGGGGCCAATTTTAGCTGCCAAGGACTTGCTTGGTCTAAAAAGCCAGAACAAATTTTTTGAGGAGTCTAAAGCGAGAGTCATGTGGAAAGTAGCGTAATTCTTGTGAGAAGAGATGTTTTAAAGCATTCTCTCACAATGATAACTTATAGAGGGTGTCTGAAAGCATCATCTCACAAAGGTAACTTATGGAGGTCTGTCTAAAAGCATCCTCTCACAATGGTAGCATATGGAGGGTGCCCGAAAGCATTCTCTCACAATGGTAAATTATGAAGTTTCTGAAAGCATTATAATACAATGGTAGATTATGGAGGGTGTTTGAAAGCATTATATCACAATGGTAGATTATGGAGGGTGTTTGAAAGCGTTATATCACAATGGTAGATTATGGAGGGTGTCTGAAAGCATTCTGTCACAATGGTAAATTATAGAAAGGTATACTTTTCAATAGAAGTACTAGGAAAGAGTGGTACTAATGGTGATAGAAAGGCATCTGTATGAATACGGACAGATTGTCACTCCACTATACGCAATCGCCTGACTCATTATACAGATCAGCCCTTCATACAACCGTACACAGTCAAACCATAACTGATAAGAAGCTTGAAATTTCTGATTGATAGATGAATAAATTATAGCATACCCCCAGAGTGTGTTGATGCGCATCACCAGCGTTGTCAGTTTGGTTGCATTTGCGCATAGATTAATTTAAAAATACAAACGCTGTGTTTTTTACTCGCTGTGTTAGTAGCGGCGATATCGTTTTTAGTAGGTTTTAACTTTAGAATTATTTGTTGACTCACTGGTTCACATTTTAGGTTTACATATAGTGAGGTGATGTTATACTGACTGGTTTACATATAGAAAGGTGATGTTATACCGACTGGTTTACATATAGAGAGGTGATGTTATACTGACTGGTTTACATATAGAAAGGTGATGTTATACTGACTGGTTTACATATAAAAAGGTGATGTTATACCGACTGGTTTACATATAGAAAGATGATGTTATACCGACTGGTTTACATATAGAAAGGTGATGTTATACTGACTGGTTTACATATAGAAATGTGATGTTATACTGACTGGTTTACATATAGAAAGGTGATGTTATACTGACTGGTTTACATATAGAAAGGTGATGTTATACTGACTGGTTTACATATAGAGAGGTGATGTTATACTGACTGGTTTACATATAGAGAGGTGATGTTATACTGACTGGTTTACATATAGAGAGGTGATGTTATACTGACTGGTTTACATATAGAAAGGTGATGTTATACTGACTGACAAATGTGCATAAAAATATCAATAAAAATTACAACGAAATGGTGGTGGTTGAACTTTTGACCATATGCAGTAGCCACAAAAAAAGCTGTACTCAGATAAAAAGCACTATTTTACTAGCGCATGACAAAAACGGGCAAGTATTTAGATGACCCTTACAATATTTTTATATTTGGAAAGACCCTAAAAGGTTAAGGATAGTGCGTTTTATAATCGGACAACAAAATGGTTGATTGTTAACCGAATGTTGTTAAAATGTGTTGGTTTGTAGCTAACATTTTTGTGTAATATAAAAAAACCGTTTGGTAGTTCTAGTCTAGTTTCAGTCCATATTTGTCTCATTGTTGTTCCTCTCTTGACTAGTCACACATATTTTTGGTTAACTGATTATTCTTTAAACTGTCAGAAAAAGGCTATATTTTTACTAGACTGTAAATCACAAAAACTGCATATATAAATTATAAAGTGTTTTTCTCTGGTTTTGCTTGAGTGAGCTATTTCGTGAAAAATTTATTAACGCAACGCAACGCAACAAATTTAGTAGGTAGCTTTATAGGGGTCACAGAGGTCACATAGATATCTGAAGTCTAACAATAACTGTTTCGAAAAGTTCATAACCACCGCCAAGAGGATGTTGGAGTAAAACTAATGTTATATTAACAGCCAAACATTAATCGTCTTGTTGCTACTGTTAAATTTTCACAGCAAATCTCTCGCAGCAAATCTTTCTCCCATCTGTACGGTTGGTTTTTTAAAGAATTCAGCCATACAGGTGTGAAAGATTTGCTAAAAGTTGGCTAAAACTCGGCTAAAAGTCAACTAAAATTCGACTAAAACTGCCAACTGAAGTAAAATTCAATTACAATTTGTCTAGTCTAATTAAAAGCTTAGGCTAGAGTAGCTACATTGTAATGACAAGTTTGGACAAATGGACGCACTTCAACTGTCAAAGCAAGTTTTTGTCCTATTTTCAGTAAGTTGTCAAGGAGTTTAATCATAATTCGGCTCATCATACATTCATAACTCTATAGGTATGCTGGCTTGTGGTTGTTTATAGTTATGATTATAGCAATCTGTTTACGTACCAGCATGTATGTCGGCCCTTACATCAGGGCATGTTTCTTAACTTCAGCAAAGCTTGATAAATGCAGTCAACGCTATCGGGCAGTAATTATCCTGCCGCGTTGTAAACAAAGCCATGCAATCATGTAACTACACAACAATGCTGGGTGATTGCTGAGCATTTGCTCTCTGGCACTCTGACTTAACTTGCACTATCAGGACATTTCTCAGTATCTCAGGTAATGCAGCTAATCGTTTTGGTACACGAACAATGTCGTGCAACTAGTAGTAGCAAATAGTGAAGCTATTGTTTTAACATGCAAAATAGAATCCATCATAATAATACATATAAAATATATAAAACACTAAGGCTTTACTAATAATATGAATAAGTGAATTTAAAGTTAAAAATGATAATAAAAGTAGGCGCTATACAGCCAATGGGGCACTTTAAGCTGGTTGAGAAGACAGCTATGCTTATCCTTTATGTATATATTTATGTTAGAGCAGCCTAACAACAGTTTTAAAAGTCTCAGACCTGAACAAATCTGAGATTAAACTAAACCTTTAAACTTGTATACCTTCGAGGTGAGGGAAGGAAACGAGAAGAAGCAGTTCAGTTACCAACCGTCTTTCCTTTTTCTCATTCTCTTTCTGTTTGTCTTTCTCTTCTTGTATTTCTCTCTTTCTCCCTTATTTTCTCTCTTTCTCCCTTATTTTCTCTCTTTTTCCCTTATTCTCTATCTTTCTCCCTTACTTTCGCTTTTGCTATCTTCGATATTCAGCCATTGTGTGCAGATGTGTTCGGTGTCATTCATGAAATACTGTATTTTGTATTTGGTGTTTTGTGTAGTGAGTTAGTGTTTTATTTCATTTTATCTTTTACCAAAGTAAAAAGCGCAAGTCATTTCGAAACACGAACAAGAGAGGAAGGCTAGAGATGAGTTGCTGCAGATACAGTAGTAGGCTACATTCTCAAGCTATTAATAGAGCATATATGAGAAATTCAGCGTATGTTATATATTACATTCATTTTAAGTATACAGTTTACAGGACAAAATAATGTAAAAACACTTCAAAGTGTTGCTTTTTAGTGTTGTAAGGAATGTAAACTTTTTGCATTATTTGAAATAGAAAAAATTGTTTTGGAATTCCAACTACTCACATTTTGGCCAGTCTTTTTGGATGGATTGCATACGGAAACTGTGGTCGGACTATATATATACAAAATTTTATTTCGCGATATATCTATCTATGTGACCCTCGTCACTACCAAGTAACTGCTGGTGAGTGCTAGTTAATACCAAGTAGCTGCTACGCTAAGTGCTAGTCAATTCCAAGTAACTGCTAGTCCGAGTGCTAGTTAAAACCAAGTAACTTTTAGGCTAAGTGCTAGTCAAAACCAAGTACCTGCTACGCTAAGTGCTAGTCAATACCAAGTAACTGCTAAACTAAGTGCTAGTTAATACCAAGTAACTGTTAGGCTAAGTGCTAGTCAAAACCAAGTACCTGCTACGCTAAGTGCTAGTCAATTCCAAGTAACTGCTAGTCCGAGTGCTAGTTAAAACCAAGTAACTTTTAGGCTAAGTGCTAGTCAAAACCAAGTACCCGCTACGCTAAGTGCTAGTCAATACCAAGTAACTGCTAAACTAAGTGCTAGTTAATACCAAGTAACTGTTAGGCTAAGTGCTAGTCAAAACCAAGTACCTGCTACGCTAAGTGCTAGTCAATACCAAGTAACTGCTAGGCTAAGTGCTAGTTAATACCAAGTAACTGTTAGGCTAAGTGCTAGTCAAAACCAAGTAGCTGCTAGGCTAAGTGCTAGTCAATACCATGTAACTACTAGTCCGAGTGCTAGTTAAAACCAAGTAACTGTTAGGCTAAGTGCTAGTCAAAACCAAGTAGCTGCTAGGCTAAGTGCTAGTCAATACCAAGTAACTGCTAGTCCGAGTGCTAGTTAAAACCAAGTAACTGTTAGGCTAAGTGCTAGTCAAAACCAAGTAGCTGCTACGCTAAGTGCTAGTCAATACCAAGTAACTGCTAGGCTAAGTGCTAGTTAATACCAAGTAACTGCGAGGCTTAGTGCTAGTTAATACCAAGTAAGTGTTAGGCTAAATGCTACTTAAAACCAACTGCTAGGCTAAATGGGAGTCAGAACCAAGCTACAATGCCACTAGCCCAACTTTAATACTAAGGAAACTTCTAACACACCACCGTGAGCTGACTTCCCGTCTCTATATTTTACCCTCAAGTTGATCCATGGGAAATGATATAAATAGCACCTGCAAGACATGTCATTACTCACAGTATTTATGGCTGTGCAGGTGATGTATTTATGGCCTTGGAAAGGCAAATACCTATAAGATAGCCTCATTCAATTAATAGCAAGAAGTCTATCTGATTTTAACCAAGGTAGTGGCTTACATTAAATCATTACATCATTAGTTGAGTTGCCCTGATCGTTCTTTGTGGTGGACAACTTTTATACTGCCATTCAGTTCGGTCTAAATACCGTTATGCGTGCTGGACTCTTACTTACTTAGGCAATAATATTCACCAATGGCTTGAATGATCTTCAGAAAAATTTACACAAAATTTTAGATTTTATCAAAAAATATCAGTATTTTTCTATCATTTGCATTTTTTTTGGTGTTTGAGGTGATCTGGCTGCCAGGATGTTTCAAGATTAAAATCGTCAAAACTTGGTTATGATTGAAATGCTCACAACAAACAAAAGTGTGATTACGACGTCTATAGTTGCAAAGAGACTGACAGAACAGAAACACATACCGTAACGCTGCAACTTAAACGCAATAGCCGATATCAACTATAGCAACGATAACAACTAGTCACATCATTTTGCACATATTTTTCTTCTGATCGTTTTAACCATAATAAAGTTTTGTCAATGTTAATCTTGAAACATCCTGGCAGTCAGATCACCTCAAACATCAACAACAATTTCAAATGTTAGAAAAATGCTGATACTTTCTAATATCAACGTACAGAAATTTTGCGTAAGTTTATCTTTAAATAAACATGTTAAAAGGGAGAACCGGTTGTTTTGTTGTTAGGTGCACATTGTGAAAGAAGTAGCGGTAAGAAGCTCGCAAGATCACGATGAAGGTAATTAATTTACAAAGTAATGTCTGACAGAATATGGTTCCACGGACTAGCTTACTGTGTTTTTACAACGCTCGCCTTGGCTAGCTTACTCTTTGAAGTACCTACCGTAGATACAAGTAATTAACTTCTTTTTTTGTATTATTTCTGTAAGCTTATTATGGTTTTGTATTATTTCTGTGAGCTTATTGTGGTTTTGTATTATTTCTGTAAGCTTATTATGGTTTTGTATTATTTTGTACGCTTATTATGGTTTTGCTGCGAACTGTATAATTAGCTAAAATTGTTTTTGATTTTAGAAAGATTTTGCGAAAAAGTTAGAAAGTTGGAACAAGAAAAACAAGGCTAGGAAGGAAGCTAAGGTAGGGGGTTATAAATAGATGTTAAATACATGTATCGTGCGAGTTGCCCTATTAATAACCCCTAGAGCGACTGTCAATATTTCTTGTCAATTCCTATCTGCCTGTCATAAATATGTCCTAGAGATAAGTTGTCTGGCACTCAACCTTATGATTGCAGGTAGAGAAGGAAGCCAGTGCCAAATCAGATTGTGATGTACCCAAATCCAAGGTAAGCTTTCAAGGGCATACTGAGCAGTCTGAAGGCATTGTTAAGATAACAATAACCCTAGTGCTAATAATACTAAAAGTGGCTTATTGAAAAGGTCGCGCACTGATTATTCTAAACTTTAAAAATGTCATAAGTCACAAACAGCATATTCCTGTTCAAACTATAAAAATGCAAGATTGTGTGTAAGTTCACCTTTTAGATGAGTTGAGAATAGACACTGGCGAACTGCTGTATAAAACTAGAGAAGTAACTTTTGATCAATTACAGAGCCCTTGCTCATGGTTATGATGTGCATTTAATGTACTTTCACATCGCTGATTGAAGTTCAACACAACTGCTGATAATACATGAATTTAATATTGAAGTGTTTCTTTAAAGATGGACTTAAACAAAGTTTTTGTAGATTTTATGTCAAATTATCGACATTTTTCTACCATTTACCTGTTTTTTTATGTTTCAAGTGATCTGACTGTCAGGATGTTTAAAGATTAATACCGACAAAACTTGATCGCGGTTAGAACGCTCAGAAGAAAAATACGTGCAAAATGACATCACTAGTTGTTATTATTGCCATAGTTGGTATCAGCTATTGCGTTCAAGTTGATGCTTTACAAATCTCTATTCTGTCGGTCTCTTGGCAACTTAAAACTAGTGACGTCAAAATCGCACTTTCGCTTGACTTGAGCATTTTAACCAATTTTGTCGATTTTAATCTTAAACAATCCTGGCAGTAAGACTAACTCAAACATCAAAAACAATTGCAAATGATAAAAAAACACCAATACTTTCTGATTAAACCCACTAAAATTTTGTATGAGTTCATCTTTAAATCTTATTCCATAGGTGAGAATTGTCTTCCCTTGTCCAAGTGTGTTGCTGGCTTGCGATAATCGCTGACATTTTGCAAATGGCCGGCTCAAGGATTAGTTTTTGTACTTCCTCTGTACCAGCCAGCCTCCACTACGGCTCCCATTATCTCAGTATGGCCTTCACCACTGGGATGGAGCGATATTTGCAAATATCGAAAAATCAACATTGAGTAAACATGCAAATGCCAACGTTTCAATAGCAGGATGTTCGATAGCTTAATTATTCCGAAACATACAGGTTGGTCTTACAAATAGCCAACTTGCCTTTGATATGTGAATTGATTCCAATTGGCAAAAATCATAACATTTGCATATCGGAATTAGCTTTCCACAGGAAAGGTTATCTCCAAAAAAAGGTTGTCTGCAACAGGTGTGAGCCGACACTGCTTATGTGAATAAGTCAACTGAGCCGACAAGCAGATCATGTTGTACGATGCCAAGGTTGTATTTTTAAGAGGTGAAGGACAAAACAAGCCATGAACGTTGAAAAGAAAAAGCTACTACTACTTAAGGTGTTATGCCCTTGACACTAGTTAATCAAGCGCTTGTGTTGCTACTGCATCAAGTGTGGCGCCGTTGGTTGCCAAGGCTGTTCCCATGGCACAAAGATGGCGCATAGCACAGAAGTTTCGCTTCTAAACAGCAACACTGAAACATCGCACTGTTTTGCTTCTAGCGCTGGAACAGTGCTCTGTTCCAAAACGACATGTCATTTTCACCACGCAATGAGAATGACATGGCTGTTTTATGATGGCATTGTAGCCCCATTTAAGGGTGTGTCACTACGCCTCTTCACTGTATGAAAACTTAGTAAAAATCTTGTAGAATTATGTAATTTATGAACTGCCCGAACTAAGCCATTTTATGTACACTAGGAACATAGTCTAATGAGAAGTATGCAATAATATTAAGAACGGAATACCAACCTCGAACATTTCATACAGCAACTTTGAGTTACCTTGCAAGTCCATAAAAGTGATTTGGGTTTCAACTTGAGTGGCTAATACTGTAGCTTATGATTCAGAGTTAGTCATATTTATAGCTATTGAAATGTTAACTGTTCAAAGTTTCATACTGTATGTGGTTCATATCTCAAACTTCAACTATGGCCACTTTACAGAAATCCTTCTCTAAACAAGTTTATGAATGGAACCAGCACTACAGGAAGGGAAAGAAACTGCCAGAGGAAGAAGAGGAAGAGCAACAAAATGTAATTATACCTTTAATTTCTACCACTTTTAGCTCAATAGGCTATTAACCCAAGTCTATGATACATTTCTATGTCTATGATACATTTCTATGATATACCGAAGACAAAAGGAACATGACTGTCGTTACACTTTTGTTCTGAAGGCTTTAAATTGAGGCGCTTAATGGATACCTCATATATGTTGTACCTTTATCGGCTTGCAGCTGCTTATATTCAAGCATATTTGTGTGCGGAGCTTTAGAATACTGCGTTTTAATTTATCTATTTTACATTGATTTGTCCTTTTTGGATTCTTGACTGTTACCAAGCCTCAAGACCCTACCAAATGATCATAGTGCCTCATCATTGTTGTAGGCTGAATCCGCAGAAGCGAATAGATTACAACACGAATCCGCCCAGGTTAGTTAGAAATGATGCAATAAAGAATATTTATTTTGACAGGCTATCCTTTGATATCGTCACTAAACATTTTTTGCCTCGATTGCTCTGGCAGAACATGTGAGAGATGGGTTGAATTATGCATTGCATCAGCATGTGCTGAGTCACAGTACCAGCTGCTCAAGCCATTGAGCCAGTTGCAGAGGGTTGTGTCTTCACTCATGGCCCTGTTGAGTGTTGCCACCTTCAGATGCGATAGTACTGCTAATGTATTTTAAACTCGAAGTACCACATTAATACTACCACTACAGCTAGTACTGCTAAAGTACCCTAAACTCACAGTACCACACTGATACTACCACTACAGCTAGTACTGCTAAAGTACTCTAAACTCGCAGTACCACACTGATACTACCACTACAGCTAGTACTGCTAAAGTACTTTAAACTTGCAGTACCACACTGATACTACCACACAGCTAGTACTGCTAAAGTATTCTAAACTTGCAGTACCACACTGATACTACCACTACAGCTAGTACTGCTAAAGTACTCTAAACTCGCAGTACACTGATACTACTGCTACAGCTAGTACTGCAAAAGTACTTTAAACTTGAAGTACCACACTGATACTACCACACAGCTAGTACTGCTAAAGTACTCTAAACTCACAGTACCACACTAATACTACCACTACAGCTAGTAATGTCAACAAAAGTATTATGCGGAAACGTTAAAGGACCCAGTTCATCTGTTTTGTGGTGATAGTTATTTCTCACCATTCTAATTTTTTACTATTTCATGGATGGCAGCTGATCACAGCTGATTGCCGTTGGCCGTTTTTAATTTTGGTTCTATAAATTGCAATATGGGATCAATCACGAATGGTACCAATCAATCAATATACCATCAATAGTATATTCCTTTATCATGATGAACCTTAATAAATCAGCAAATCACTGTTTTTTTCCTTATACACATTACTCAAGAGCCTTCACATTTTTTTTCCTTTAGACTACAATAATTTATTATTCATGTGAGCCATACCCTGCCCACTGCCTGCTCACTGCCTGCTCACTGCCTGCCCACTGCTTGCTAACTGGGCTTTGTACTTTGATTAACAGAGCTATTGTGCATATAGAGAGCATTCATCAATTATTTTTATGATGTATTTTTAGCGATTGTCATATTTGATGAGAAAAAAAAAATTGATTAAAAGAACTTCTGTTTCAAAATGAATGGTCACTTGTCTGTAGATGTCACTTGTCACTTGTCTGTAGATGTCACTTGTCACTTGTCTGTAGATGAGGTACTTCTCCAAAGCATTCATGTAGCTGTAACTGCGCAGATGTGGCGTCGAGGAATTGAGCTTAACAAATCCAATCTCTACTATCTCTCTATATTTCTAAATGTCTTTCAACGTCGACCTCAATCTGACTTTACAGTTGTTACTTTGCCCTCGGCAACTCTGAATGTATGATTAGGAATTGAAATGAAGGACATAAAGAAATGGCTCGCAAATAAATAACCTTTTCTATTTGAAAGTGTGTTGACTACTCCATGACTTCAATTTATACACCATTGTACATTGTACATTGTACATTGTACATTGTACATTGTACATTTAAATTAGCAATGACTTGTTAATGTTGCAATTGTTGTTATTTTCAGATAGATATCAATCAAAAAGTTATGGAATGGAATCAACACTATAAATCTAGTGGTCACTGCTTGGCCAATCAGAGTTCAGGAGAGAAAAGAGTAACAGATCTTAAAACGGTAAATGTATTTCCCACTCTAAGAACTAGAATACAATCACGCTAATGATTTGTTCAGCCATTAAGGATTACGTACGCAGAGTGTTTTGGAAATTTATTGCCATATGAGTTTAGGTAGATGAATAACTAATTATTTCAATAGACATAACATTCTGCAGATTGATGAAAACTCCATAGATTTGACGGAGAAAGTTAACAAGTGGGAGTTGTTCTACCATCCTTCGAAAAGAGAGCATCGAGAAAGGCCACAGGTACATTTCATCATAATTATAATTATGTTAAGATATCTGCCCTAAAATCTTTGACATTTTTTAAAGGAATACGATGAGGCACTTGACAAATTTTAACAAAGCTTGATTTTTGATCATGACTTGAAGATGACTTGAAGATGACTTGAAGATGACTTGAAGATGAATTTACACAAAATCTTTGTAAATTTTATCAGAAAGTATAAATATTTTTTCACATTTGAGATTGTTTTCGTTGTTTGAGGTGATCTGACTGGCAAAATGTTTTGAGATTAAAATTGCCAAAACTTGATTGTAGTTGGAACATTAAGGTCAAGGTCACACTCAGGTCAAGCAAAAGTGTGATTATGTTGCCTATAGTTTTTGAAAGTCAAACAGAATAGAGACGCATAACATAAACTGTTAATACCTGATAAAATCTACGGCAATTCTTTGTTGTGTAAGTTAATTTTTAATTTAAAAATCGTACTTCCACTTTGTTTGACCTTCTTAGGCCTTGCTGGTACATTAAGTAATGACAACAATCTGCTCTGATTGTGCCCTTCGCAATACTCTGTTATCTGATGGTACGAAAACCTTCAAAAATTCAATTGCTTTAGTGTATTATAGATAAGCTCTTGCAAATGTCGCAATGGAGACATAGTATGTTTTGCAATGATACAAAAACATTCAGCTTAAATAATTTGGCAATATACTCACACTGGTAACACTTTAGTAACATTCTAACTAGTACATACTTGAAACTTGTTTAGCATCTACAAAGAAAGCTTTATAAAGAATTGAGCAGAAAACTGTGCTGAGCTCCGAGCAGGATTACTAATTACAAGTCCATCAACTTGCATGTCGCTACAAATTAAACCAAATTTTTCAATTAAAGAAATAAATATAAACATCCTATAAATGTTTGCAAATGTGTAGTTTGTCTCTTTCCCACGTTTAAAAAAATATATGCACATTAGCACTTCATGCTGTTGGCTCGGTTCAAGGATTACATACACCAATGAGAGTTGTTCAGCTGTTCTGTATGACCTATTTGGGAGCTGACATTTTATCTAACTTCCTTATCAATATGTCATTTTATAGCGTCATAGATAAGCCTTTATGATATTTTATCAGTACTCAATTCATTTGTCTGACAGACGAGCTTATGTCCTCGATCAAGTGCTGCTGGAGATGAGCGAATGACTGAGTTGGTACACAAATGGAACCGCCACTATTCTATGCCGCGACGAAGGATTACATCCGAAGAAACCAACTCTCATTACGGAAAAGTAAAAACGCTATGCTACAGGAATATCTATACAAAACTGTAACACTAACAATGAAAGTATTATAAAGGAAACAATTATAAAGGAAATATTTATCTTTTTATATGAAAATTCTACTCAAAGTAGGAAGTTAAGTAACACAAAGTTTTCAGGTAAATCATGGATTTTACTGATCACTGCTACAAGGGTTGTAAAGACTGGAGTTACTTTAGCCTAGTCATTGTTATTTAGAGTTATCTTCCCTATGAAACTAGAGAGTGACTATCATAATCTTTTTACACTGAAAGATTAAGTTTACACTAGCTGAAATGAATTGAGATTTACATTACATATATGTTGCAGCGGTCTAGCCTCAACAGAGTGACATCTCTGCTTGTAAAGCACTGGGATGATCATTACGTCGCTGCTACCAAAGATCCTCATTCCACACCCATCAGCCGCCGAGCTTCGCTTGAACCTCATTCAGATATGAGTACTTCTGATGAAACCAGCCAGCCAGTAGTTATGAGAAGAAGTCTCACACGAGTAAGTTTAAAGTATAATTGAAAATATAACAGTGATTATAAAATTGAGATATGATATAATAATGCACAACTACTCAGTTTTGTTATGAACTGATAGTTTCTTGCATTCCAGACAGCGGCGGTGCGGACACCATCTATAGTAAAGACTCGAATAGAAGAGTTTGCTACACAGTCAAATGCAGCTGTACAAAGAAGGCAGCAGAGGCCAAAGTCTTACCAACCGGTATGTAGAGTAGTTGTAAACATTCTAAACCAGCTAGTGGTTGGCCCTAGACATTGATCACTCCCCATCACAATGTAGAATAATTAGCTAGTCAAAATCCACATATAAAAGAAAATAAATAACATTTCATGTTAGTTTATATGCGGTGGTGTGAGCTTCATTGCTGTGACATACAGTAATTATAATTCTAATAGAGCTATACAAATACTTTCAATAATTTTATATATGTCAAGGTGCATCGTAAACACCAGAGGATAGCTGTAAGTTGTTGAAGTGCTACTAGTGTATTGTTACAGTGTTGTTAGAGTGTTGTTAGAATGTTGTTAGAGTGTTGTTAGAATGTTGTTAGAGTGTTGTTAGAGTGTTGTTAGAGTGTTGTTAGAGTGTTGTTAGTGTTTTAGAGTGTTGTTAGAATGTTGTTAGAGTGTTGTTAGAGTGTTGTTAGAGTGTTGTTAGAGCATTTTAGAGTGTTTTTTGAGTGTTTTAAAGTGTTGCAAGAGTGTTGATTAAATGTTGTTTGTATATTGTTGGTTTGTGTGCTATCCCTGAGTTAGTGTGTTGTTATTGTGTATATATACTTATTTTCATTACAAATAGAATGTAAGTTAGTTGCATCGAGATCAACAAATGAAGAGCCACACCAGCTATCAGAACCACAAAAACCAAACATAATTATTACCTTAAAAAATCCAGCAAATAATAGTTTAGTTGTGAAAGATTTACTACGAATAAACAAGTTATACTATTAATATTGCATTTCATGGTTTTGGTGTCACTTTTTGAGGTTTTGGTTGTAAATCCCAGAACTATTAATGATTGAATATAGGCCGTCTTCTGCGGATACTGTCAGTTGCCTAGTGTAAGTAGTTGATGGCATGACACAACTTTTGGTAGCTTTTACACAAGCTCTACAAACCATCTATAGAAACACTATTTAAGTGGCTTAAGCAGAAATATTTACGGAAAACGTATTATATAAAAACAGCTTCTCAGAGACAGCTTGCTCTCATAACTTCTGTGACTCCAACAAAACAAAATAGTAGACCAACCATTTCGAGTTGTTAGAATTCTTGTTTGTTCAGCTAAGTAACTTGGTTAAAATGCTGAAAGAAGATTTGCCAAAATTTGGCTCAAATAAATAGTTTTGCTCGCAATTAGTAAAATTTTTGAAAGACATACCCAAAATAAGATTGAGTTGTTTGCTAAATAAAAGTACAAATCTGAATCACAATTATTTTCACCCTATTATACGAGCTTGTGGGATACTAAAGGGTGGGATTACTATTGTAAGAGTCCAAACTGCTGATAGGATAATTCCATATCTGCTCTGAGTCTCCCAGCAATCTGCACTATGACTCACAGGTCTCCTAGTTGTCACTAAATAATATCAAACGGCTGAAATTAGCCTTTGATAGAAACTAGTAACTGGATGATAACTTTATCAGAAAGCATAAAGTAATTTATCATTATTTTCCATCCCTCTAAATTTTTCAATTATTATTCATATATAAAACTATAAGCTGTAGTTATTGTAAGACTTAATTGCAAATGGTTATTATTAGTGTTATTATTATTATTGTCATCATTATAATAGTATTATTATTGATATTATTATTGTTATTATTAGTATTATTGAAAGGCAGATATTAATTAAAGTACCATATCAAAAACAAAATTGTTGTAAACAAATGCTTAACATTTTGACGAAGTTTAGCGTTTGCAAAATGTTCATTATCAAATTGCCTTTCTTGCCTGGTTTTTCTTGCAGTTTTCTTCTGACAGCCTTGGATTTTGTAGTACTCTTAACTAGGTTGTTTTTGTGACAGGAAATGGGACTAAACAGCAGCCTCTGTAGGACTAGAAGCAACATTGCTGAGTTGAAGTCAAAGTTCACTCCAGCGCGTTATGACCCAAAGTCAGCCCAGCGCATCTGCAGCTGATCATCTAGTACATTTACTAGTCTCCTCAAAGCATGTGATTATAACCCAGATACTTTTTACTTATGAAAATTTTGGCAGATGCATTTTTGTTATATTATAACTGGTTGATACTATAGGAAGGATGTCCAGAATAAAGGCTGCTGCATGATGCCTTGAGGAGGAAATTCTTAGCTGATCGCTGACTTCTCTATTAACTTAAATATAGACTTAGGGTTCGATGTATTGCATTGAATATGTGCAATAACAGATATCTAGGCAACAGTTTATTATATTTCACGCAATTGATTTGATGGTTAAACCATTATTTTATACGTTTACGAAAATCTTCAAATTACATAGTTTCTAAAAACGCATTCACAAAACCTCAGTATCCTTCTTGTACACTCTTGTTTACTCTTATTCTGCCTGGCCATGATTCATATGTATTTAGTTTCCATTCGACTTTTTCTAAACCACAGAGTTATTAATATTAGCCTCAGTCATGCCACAAGACTATTATTACATGTATAAGGCAACCCAGAAGTAAGTGGTTCTGATGTTGTACAGCTCAATATATATTGCCATCTTTTATATTTTGTTAAAATGTTACACAGTTGTTTTCTGTTCTTCCATTATTATATTTTGAATCGAATATTTGAATTTGAAAACAACCGTTTTTTCAGATCAATATTTTAGTTATTGCATATATCAGAAATAAAACATGTACACGGGTAGCAATGGGTTATTTATTAACCAAATGATTGCTATAATTGGCTATATTCAATTACACTCTGTCCTGAATCACAGTTTAAAATGCAGCACAAAAATAATGCATTTGTTTTGTTGTTTTTGGTCTTTGCCGTTATTTTTGTTTGCTTTTCTATGGCTGCGCTATCTTTTACCAACTCCAATTACGAATTGGTAGCACATAGCGCCTAGTAAGTTTTATCTAGCTGTCTACCTACATAAGTGGGTAAAACACATCATAATTATGTTTGTTTGTCACATAATTTTGAGCCACAGTATGTCAATCAATATGGCCGAATTATTAACAGGTGTGTTAAGGTGAATATTCCCTCATGGCTGTGAAAGACGTTTACATTTTTCTCTCCTATTTTAGCCTTGTTTCTGTTCTCGTTAGCTTATTTATGCTTGTTCTAGATTGTTGGCTTTAGAAATGAATCGTATGCTTGCCTCAGATTTAACTTATACCAGAGCTTTATTGATTAGTAGTTTCGTTCGAACCATATAAATAGTCTGACACACACGCATACGCATCCGTACGCACACTCTATGGTTGGATCCTCTATTATCAGCCTTGAGCATTAGATTGAGGGTGCAATATAATGCTAAAGCATATCCAAGCTTTTCAAAAAGGCATCAATGGTCAGCGGTTTACCGAAACAAATAAATAAATAAAGTGTAACTCTAAAGCCATTGAAACTTATTTCTACTTTTTGTCAACAAAAATATAATTTCAGATTTTTCAAAAGAAATGAAAGCCATTTAAAACAAATTATGTAATACTCATGGGTGTGGTAGTGTGTGAACTCTCCACTGTTGGAAAAATGGGATCGTTAATGTAAAAAACTTAGGGTGAACCTGTTTAAATGTAATTTACATGCATGTAATTTGTAAACTTTTAACTTGTATACACTATGAAATTATTGAGATTATTTGATGAAGCAAGCAATTCAACATATAATTTAAGAGTACTGAAGTGGAGACTTGTACGCATGCTAAAACAAGCAGCTTCAAAAAAGTGTATACTCGAGGGAACTGTATGTATATACTAATCAGAATTAACTGTATATTTAAGCAAGACAAATATGTTGGGCCCTTGTGACTTATTACTGGCTGCTGCATGCTTGTTTTTCTGAACATCTTTTTGGCAATATTTTATTGATGCTACAAAATATGTATTTTGGTTACAAAAATAAAAAAGGGACCATCACAACCACCTCATTGTTAGCAAACGAGGTGGTTGTGATTTTATTGACGTTTAAATGAAGGATAAAAGTTTATAAAAGTATAAAAGACTGGAAAAGTTACACCAGACTCAACAATACTGTTCCTTGCTTGAGTAGGCTTCTGACCCAGCAGTAGGCTTCTTAGATCAGCAGTTTACCGAAACAAATAAATAAATAAAATGTCACTGAAGCCATTGAAACTATTTTCTATTTTTGTCAACAAAAATATGATTTCAGATTTTTTTAAAGAAATGAAAGCCATTTAAAAAACAATATGGGATACTCATGGGTGTGGTAGTGTGTGAACTCTCCACTGTTGGAAAAATGGTATCGTTAATGTAAATAACCTTTGGATGAACCCATTTAAATGTAATTTACATGCACATAGTTTCTATACTTTTAACTTGTATACACTATGAAATTATTGTGATTATTAGATGAAGCAAACAATTCAACATATAATTTAAGACTGCTGAAGTGGAGACATGTATGCATGCCAAAACAAGCTGCTTCAAAAAAGAGTATACTCCTATATATATAGATATAGAGCTGTATGTATATACTAATCAGAATTAACTGTATATTTAAGCAAGACAAATATGTTGGTCTCTTGTGACTTATTACTGGCTGCATGCTTGTTTTTCTGAACATATTTTGGCAATATTTAATTGACGCTCTAAAATATGTATTTTTTTTATAAAAAAACAACATTGTTAGCGAACGAGGTGGTTGTGATTTTATTGACGTTTAAATGAAGGATAAAAGTTTGTAAAAGTATAAAAGACTGGAAAAGTTACACCAGACTCAACAATACTGTTCCTTGCTTGAGTAGGCTTCTGACCTTCAAACAGTATTCTTTACTCCGTCATATTTTGTGATATTATAAATGTTGGTTAAGAATCCTACAACAAATAAACTACTATATTCTCATAAGAGAGATGAAGTAGAGGCAAACATTCCAAGCTGAGGAGCAGTAAGTCTATATTTATTGTATGTTTACTATATAAAACTCAGATCAATATTCTTTAGTATTTTTACCAAATTGAGCTTATTTTATACCTTACATTTTTTGATCTTGCTAATAATTATTTGTACAGAAACCAAAAAAATTAGTTTTTTTGATAGGCTTGTCCTAATCTATTAGGTTTTTGAAAGAGATGAAGAATTTTCTTAAAACATCTTCAGATGGTTTTCACAACTAGACCAAACTTTAAATGATTTACGTAAGGGTGTTGAGACAGATGATAATGAAACCAATCAAGCAATGTAATATAAACCTTGTTTGTGCTAAATAATTTTTTTATAAAAGATTAGTTTACGCAATCCGTATGATATAGCAGCTAATGGTATTATCAGTTTTATTTTAAAGTAATTTATAAAACTTTTAAAATTTTAAAACTTTTTAAAATAATTTATTAAACTTTGTTTTAGGTCAATAGCAGACTAGCTGTTCATAAGAATGTAAAAAATACTTGTTTTAAATTTTTTAATAACTTTTGTAAAGCACTCCTTTTCACCAACTACATTGCAATAGATACTATTGTTTGTCATGGGCTTCTCAAAGATATTCTTTTTTAATAGTTTTTAGCCAATATTATAGAACCCGCTTAAAAAAAAATTACGCACAGTATGAATAAGATTTATAGTATGTAAAAACCATTATACATTTGTATTTTTTTACCTCACTTAGATCTCCCTTTTTTATTTTAGTTGATGCTATTGCTATCCAAATCTTCTCAACTAAAGACTACCAGGAAGGTTTATATATGGCTGATTGAGCACTCTATTGGTTGGAGTGCCATAAGGATGAATGTATAACTTGGTAACTCTACCTGAAACTTGTTAAGAAACAGGCATTTTCTGAAGAGTAAAGAAGTATATAGGCCCTAATATTATGCAAGGACATACCTGCAAATCTCTTCATTATTAGCTTTCTATATTGTAACGAGTGTAAGTAGACATCATGTTAATAACTTGCACTGTTATATGAAAAGAGAGGAACCACTTGATCTTAGTCTTGCCAATCCAGCCAATGCATTAGAAATGGTCTTCAAAGATTTTAAAATGTCCTCAACAGTAGGTAAGTTTAATCTACATTTACAAAATAAAACTGCGGATAGAACTGTTAAACATAGAAAAAAATTGAATATTGAAAAAGTGTATAACATTGTAGAAGGACATGCATGTAGCTCTCTACACAAACTTTCTATATTGTCGCAAGTATAAATAGATATCCTGATACTTACATGTACTTGAACTGTTTGTATTTTAAGAAAGAAACCTCTTGACCTCAGCCTTGCAAACCCAGAGAATGCGTTGGAGATGATACTTAAGGACTTTGAGCTTGCATCAGCAGTCAGTAAGTTTAACCTCCATTTATAAAGTCAAAGTGTAGTTGGAGCTGTTTAACTTGTATATAACTTTTAATATTGTAAAACGTATAAGTAGATATTGAGTTACTTACATGAACTTTTGATTACTACTTATATTACTTTCGATTAAGCTCAGGCATGATAGGCGAATTATAGAACTACTTTCCAAAAAGAAACTGTTTGTACTAAGCCAACAAAGGTCACTCCACTTCTGCAGCTTTTTGTTTTGGTAGGTACATACAACCGTGTTGTATAGGGTCAGCTTGTGGGCGAGATAGGCTCATATGTGAGGATATATGATAGGTGAAATCTGTTAAAAGACTTGGTATGAGCAGAGCTCATATAATATGCTCAGGGATTATCATCTAATCTGAAAATAAAAGAAAAATATGCTAATGAGACTAAAAAGACAAACCATTTATTAGAAAGAATTGTGATATTAAAATACAAATAATAAAAAACAATAACATTAATAATAACAATAATAATGCAGTCGATAGACATAATTAATAATACGGTAACACTGATAACAGTAATAACAGAATAATCATACAATTGAGTACTTCCAACTTGCTATAGTTCACGACCACCCTTTCTACAGTTCCAATACTTATGGATTCACCTGATGTTTCTCTGAAGTACTTGAGCTAGTAGTAAAGCATCAATATATTCTTGATAAAATAGAACTAATGTGACCTTCCATGGTTGCAGGTAGGTAATATTAACTCTATTACAGTATTTATATTTCTACCTGC
The DNA here is from genome assembly GCF_963576615.1 of Watersipora subatra. Lineage (NCBI taxonomy): Eukaryota > Metazoa > Bryozoa > Gymnolaemata > Cheilostomatida > Watersiporidae > Watersipora > Watersipora subatra. Next base: position 40,532,176 of record NC_088717.1, read on the forward strand.
ATAAACTGATGCCAAGACACACTGATGTCATATGGTACTGAGTTTTGGTAAATGGCGGTTTTTGACATCAGTGATTTTCAAATGAGGTGCTGGCTGTATACTGCCCAATGATATTTTACTCATATAGTCAGTAGAACTACTGCGATGCTGTTTTATCATTTCTAGTCACATTCTGAAAAACAAAAAATATGCCCTTCGCTAACAAACTTACCAATGAAATACGTTGGAAGGAGAGGCTACTAAAAAGCGATTGACAGACTGGACCTAGCACTGATGCTACGAGGTTGTGTCTAAGTTGGTGATGTGACACGTCAACCAATCTGTATAACCTTTGGTGTGTCTGTTTTAGCATATCTTTAGGGTTATGTAGCATATGAATAATTTTGCAGTTGTCTTCTCCATGCCTATTTCAATGCCTTGTGTGCATGCAAATTAATTGATTAGAAGATAACCTGCTAACAGATCCAATAACAACATTTTGAGCATTTGCCAAAAACATTCGTCAATTGGCAAAGGTTGATCACTGTAGCCTACAAACATAATTATGTGCCAAATGTTTGGACAAAAGCATGTACTAATGCATTGAAGCTGCCCAATTGCCCAAAGGGCTCTCCATATCAGTGAAGGTTTACCACCAGGTACTCCTTTCATTTCAAAAAGTGGCATAAAATTCTTCTTTCTATTTTATTTAAAGTATCTGAAAAACACTTTGGCACACCTCTGACACTATATGTATATTTTCGCATTGTGAGCAAGCTTTGACAGGGGAACAAAAGGCTTACTTTTTTTCAAAAGTTCTAGAACAATCCGTGAAGCGCTGCACTCACAGATTAACAATGAAAGTGATTTGACAGTTTTCTAGTCTACACAAAGCAATATTTGGTTTACTTAGCAACTGTTTAAATAGAAACTCTATTAATATTAAACAAATTATTGATTCAAATAATGAACAGTTGCCTCTAGTCATCTGGGTATAACATACCCTATGCATGGACAGACAACTTGTAAATATTTTATGGTTTGTGACAGTTGCACCGTGTCACCATTTGACGTTCATGGACAAGCTTGGGTGTGTGTAATTGATCATTTTACGTGCAGCCATGGAAGGGGTGAAAGCTCTAACCTTCTTGTTGTACACTCTTGCTTTGAACTCAAAAAACTCTGAAGGTATCTACTAAAGAATCTTTATCAATATTTAGTAAAAACACTGCTATAGAGCAATGTCTTTCTTGAGTATTATTAGAGTTGGCCAATTACAACTTGCTTCTTTTTGACTTTAACTTTCTCTTACTTTCTTTTGCTTTTTTATGAATAACTTGCTGTATGAAGGGTGAACTTGCAGAACATACTTGATGGAATTCCATTTTTTTGTAGCAGAAAGAGTCATTTGCGACCAACAAGTTTCATCTGGAACCTGTAAGTTTTTTCGTCGTTATTGTTTTGAACACCAAATCATTTCATATCTTAGCATCACCTAGGTCATCTCAGCAGCAGAAATGATTATTTATGTAACAATAGCTAATGATTATTGATTGCAATGATTATTGTACAACAGCTAGGAGTTGTCCGCTCAATATTTGTGAGTGCCCATTTACAGTGACTTGGTCTTGTTTTTCATATTCTACATAGCTTTGCTTTATACACTGCTTAATCGCTTTGGAAAATACATAAAACATCAAATGACTATGTTGTGGCTGCATTGAGAGAGCTGTCTTATACATTGTCAACTAGTTGTAAAGACAGAATTTTTGAGAAATATTGTATTTTTATTTTGACGGTACAAGTTTATACATCTCATAAAAAATTCCTTATATCGCGAATACTTGGACATTACCTATGTAAGCTGTGTGGGGCAAATAAACACATAATATTGATACATTGTGAACAGTTGTGGTGGCTCATCCAGCAAGTTGCTCATGCCTTTCCACGTGTGCACCACTTACAAGCCTAGCTACCCCAGAGCCATATAGCTTCACAGCTGTAAAACCATATGGCTCTGAGGTACCCCAGAGCCATAGAGCTTTACAGAATGCCGCGACCAATGGAAGCGTATATGGGATCTCGCTCATTTTCAAACAAACAAGCCACGCCTACTATTTTTATATAAGTTATAACGGTGAGGCCGCAACATTAATCAACAAAAATTACTCCCATTGGCAGTCGCTTTAAAATTGATTGTTGTATCAGACACCATTTGAAAGAGAACACAATTTCCTACAAAACACTACTAATAACATTTTTGTAAAAACGTAAATTAAGTGCAAAAAAAGGAGGTATTGAGATTGAGGTATGAATATTCCATTAGAGATCAGTATGTCGATCGGTTTTTTTTGTTTGGAAACAGGAGTTTTTGTTTCTGGTTTTTATCTTGATGCTTTGTAGAGCAATACGACTCTGACGGTAGAGCTGTATAGTTTCCTAGTCTCGTGACTAACGGAAGCGTATATAAGAGCTCGCTCGGTTCCAAACAAATTGGCCACGCCCACTATTTGTTTATGTACCCAAGTTATAATGAAGAGGCCGCAACATTAACCAACAAAAACCACTTCTATTGGCAGGCACTTTGAAACTGATTTTTGTATTATAAATCATTTGAATGAAAACAAAATTTCCTACAGCAAACTACCAATATATTTTGTAAGAATGTAAAGTAAATGCAAAAAAGGGAGATATTGATAGCGAGGTAAGAATATTCCATTAGAGATAAGTAAATGTGTGTCGATCGGGTTTGTTTGGAAACAAACGTTTTTGTTTCCGGTTTTGGTCGCGGGACTTTGTTAAGCTATATACGGCTCAGCGCTACCCTAAGGTATGTAGTGACGCACTCCACAAAATCTATGCTACGTTTTTGCCCCTCAAATTGCTGGTATACCGTTCCCTGGCAAGCTTCCAGCTGGCGAGTTGCCAATAAAGCAGACGACTTCGGCGCCATTTTGAATTAAAACTACAGCGTGATATGATGTAGTTCATATTTGCAGATGGTATGATAAGCCTTGACTGTTCCTATGAAGACTCTAGTATATTGTCTACTAGAATGAAATATTCAAGGGCTTGCAGTCAGACGTTATACATACGATCTAAACATTCTGGTAGCCTATCTCTGTCAACTGCTGAAATCAACATAGGAGGTCCAAACATTTTGGTTACATGTGACTGCTTCAACGCCTCGGACTGCGGTAAGTTACGCGCACTCTTACACTGATACACGTAGATGCGTTGTTAGGTTAAATTATGTTATGTTTCAGGTAAGCAAAAATTTTATTCGCACTCAAATGTATTTTACCTATTCTCCTTTGCCGATTGTTATAGCATAGCGTTTATTAGCCCTTTACCTGCGTCCCTACAGCAAAAGCGGTGATGTGGGAAACATTGCCATTTGTCTGGCAAGTCTATTTTTAAAGTTTGCCCCTCCTGCGAGTAAAAAACTTCAAACAATTAGTCGTTATTTTTGCCATCACTTCTTCGGTTTTAATTCAAAAGCCGTTTGTTTCATCTGCATTTGCTAAAACAGAATTAGCTGTTTTAGCAAATACTCCTGCCTGTTAGCAAGAAATCATTTTAGTTTTGATGAAAAAGTTGGTTGCGTTTCAACAATGATATACAGCCCAAAAGGATAGCCGACTGCTATCATATGGGCGGGGTTTAATGATGGCGCTCTATTAGGATTGTGCTAGCCTGGGTTTCAAAGCAAACACAACTCTCGCGGGGCGGTCGCGTTGCCTTGTTAGGTTTTAGAAAACACGAATCGCTGTTATCGTTTCATTAGCTTATTCAGCCAGTAGACCCCGCGGGTCACAATAGCAAACATTGAATTTCTGCAATGTAGGGGTAATATCTAACCAAAATAATGTATCTATTCAAAATAAAACATTTCAAATTACCTACTTTTAGTAATTTTAAAATTAGTAAAGGTTGTAGTATATGCCTAAAGTTGAATATAATTACCCGAACAACGGCATTTTTTTTCTAGTTTTTGATTAATATTTTGCCACCCCTAATATAAAATGACAAAGTCTTTCATCGGTTTCACATTGTTTTACCTTGCCAATAAGATGGGACAGCAGGCAAAGCTGTGCAGTGTAGTTTTCATACTCAAAATCTAAATGCAAAACCGAATTTGAGCTATTTTACGATTGTGACTATTAATATCACGAATGCTTGTGAATGGCAACTGACTGATCATAACGGTGACAATATTGGGATACTATATTTATTTGACAACAAAATGAATTCAACAGATAAGTAAAATAACCACATAATATTCATAAATTTACAAGGTGCTTTATTCAGCATATTTGTTTGTTCGGGTGCCGTGTTCGGGTTAATCCCAACAGAGCTTCATCATTAAACCCCGCCCATATGAGCGCCGTCGGCTATCCTTTGGGCTGTATATCATTGGTATCAAGCGAATAATTTGTTGAATTTTTTGTAGAAACTGTTTTGTAGAAATTGTATTTTAACGAACTAACAAACTGTTGGTTTGTTGCAAAGCAAACAAAGCTCTGGTGTTTTCACAGCAAAGCATTGGTGTTTTTAACATACAGCCAAACATCGACTTCATTTAGTTATCCGTTGAACTTTTTTCGACACATTACACACAATTTGACTACATTCATGCCTAAACTTACAACTGTACTTTTTAAAACATTAAAGTATGGCTGGATATAATAATAAAACAAAAATAATGAAAATATATATAGGCCGACTGAGGCAATTCCAGATATAGCTAGAGTATATCTGCGTTAGAGTCAGTTTGGACAGTTTGGACAGTTTGGACAAATTAAACAAATACTGTAAATAACTCTGCCCGGCCCTTGACTTTTTACAAGATCGATGAGCAATAAACACACCGAGTATTTCTATAGCTAATGTATAATATCAACAATAAATGATATATAATGCCGCTAAATATAATAAACACACTGAGTGTGTTTATTATATTTTAGCGGCACACTAAGTGCACCACTAAAATATATATTTGTACAAAATATATAAATATACATGAATGTCAATGCCATATACATATACAACAAATGAACATGGAGAGGGCGTGTGCGCAGTACGACTCTGCTTTAACAATCGAGATGGTCACATTATATACTGTATCTTCATAGTAGGCCTTGCCTCTTTCTTCTTTGTTTTGTCTCGGGTCACCTGAGCCAGCTTGCCGGCGACCGAGTCTCCTATAATAAGAATGCTTGGCCCTGCTATGCCGGTGACCCTGGAATCAGTCTCGTTAGCTCTAGTCACACCGCTTTGTCATAACAACACATTGTATTCCTATATGAATATGTTTTCTATCGCATGATAGTTTTATAAAGCAAAATATCCTAACTTCATTTGTTGTTGCACAAGTAGGCCTATGAGTTATTTATAAAGATCACACGCATTACCGCTTCCAAGGTGTATATTTACTTACCTATCACCATAAAGCAATGGATGGTTGTTGGATTAGCAAAGCACCATAAAGCAATGGATGTTAATGGATTAATAATTGCGTGTTATTGTGTACCAAAATCATCGCGAAAACTACAGTAATTTATGGCTGATTAGAGCGCCCCTAGTTTGCAACCAGGGTTGATAAACCGAGTTATATTTACAAACTCAATTTTTTAAAAGTATGGTGTAATATAATACTGGTATTACGGTAGCATAACCATAGAACTGGTTATATTAACAATGGCACACCGACAAACACTCATTAGCTAATATAAATTAAACTATGTGTGTATGTACTGTAAAACTAGAACTTATTGCCTTTGCCAGGAACTCGAGTTTACAACGCACCGCACCGCACCGGTTATACACCAATTTGACTGCAAACTGGGGAAAATCTTTTTCCCTGGGTTGTAAATATTAGGTGCAATATACTGGTATTACGGTAGCATAAGTGTAGATCTGGTTATATTACCGATGGTACACTGACAGGCACCCGATGGTACACTGACAGGCACCCGTTAGCTAGTAGAAGTTAAACTATGTATGTATGTACTGTAAAACTTCAATAGGTTCAACAACTCGGGTTGAGATCATGGAACACGGGCACTATAAGGCTTCATAGTAATTCTTATACAATTATGAAAGTTAAGCAATTGTAATTCAAACGTATTAAGCATATTTTTAAAAACTCCCTAGATACGCTTCTGATTACAAATTGCTCTCTAACCTTTGACAAACGATGTTGATCCATTGCTGTATTTGCTTTGTATGTTGAAATTGCCAGATGCTAGAGCAAACAATCTTCTAAGAATACGTTTCATTTTAGTTAATTCATTCCAGAGATTAACAAACAACAATTAATATTCTACATAATTACAAAAAGCATAAAAACGAATTCATTATATGAAATGATATTAAAACTTATTTAGAAACCTAAAACTGAAGTAATGAAGTATTTCTCCGTTAAACAAGATTTTTGTGTCTTTACTCTAGAGACAGTCAAATAAACCTGTTGACTCAGCAATGCGTACCTGGTAGTTGAATCAGTAATAAAAATGCGCAGTAAAAATTTTGTAAAAAGATTTATGAAGATGTAATTGTAAAGCAAGACTTGACAGTATTAAAATGCAGTTTACAATTGCTGATAAAAAATTATATTCATAATTACTAGAGTATTTGTTTGATGACATACATAGATCAGCTTGCATTGAGTTGCGTGGGATATCGCTTGGCTACACACTAGCCGATTTTGACTACAGTGGAACCTCGGTTTTCGAACGACTCGCAGTTCGAACAAATCAGGAGTCCGAACAAAAAATTTGAGAAATTCTTGCTTCGTAGTTCGAACAAAAATCAGAGTTCGAACGCCGGTACGACGCGTGAGTGCGTATGTAGGGTGGGATGCTGAGCGGCGTACGGGTGTAGATCGCTCTCTCCGTGACCAACTGTTGTCGCATTGTCCGAGATTAAACAAATGTGCAGAGTTACAGAATTTCGTCGAACTCCACCACCCCGATAAAGCTGCAGCCACCAGAGTCATCAATGACTTTAACGACACTATCATGAACCACTTCCGAAAAGTGCTAAAAAGAAGGCAGAAGCAAGTGTCATTGGATAGATATTTTAAAAGAAAAGAACATCCTGTAGCCGAGTAAAAAATCCTATTCATAATTCTTTTCTTTATCCTTTTTTTTAATTTTTACACGTTCATGTTAGCGTAATCTTTTGTTTGGAAGATTACGACAACGCGAACGTACGATTAGCCTGGGTTACATTTATGTGATTTGTGTCTTTGCCATTTTGCTTAACATTTTTTGAGATATACATTGCTTTTTATGTGTTGGTCAGCATTTTAATGTGCAATTTCATGCATAAAATAATGTATAAAATACTAAAAAGGTAAACATTCCGGGTGTTGGAACGGATTAAAACTTATGTATATTAATTCTAATGGGAAAACCTGTTTCGGATCTCAAACAACTCGTTTTCGACCAACCTTCTGGAACGGATTGTGTTCGAGAACCGAGGTTCCACTGTACTCTAATTGGGTTTGTATCAGATATGATTGCTCTGTTGGCAGCTGAATTCTTTTCAATTGATAATTTCCAGTATATGCCATTTCCTTTTTGCGGTAGCCACCTAGACGCCTATTTACAAAGTGAATAGATAGCTAGCATAATGTAGATAATACACTTTTCTATGTCTAGAATATCGGATCATTCGCTTCATAATTTTGGACTCATCAGTTTAGCTCATTCGCAACCGACTAACTTTCATGCGATCTACCTCAAATACCAGTCATTTCTCAGAGAAATGCTATAATTTAACTTACTACTACAAGAAACTGAATTGAAATAAGTTACCCATTCTATTTTCAAAATAACCATCCAAGCCTCCTTTTTTAAATGGTATAAGATTTAGATAGAGAATCTATATTACTTACCTGTAGACATGTGTCTCAAAGAAGGTAGTCTTTGAACATATCAGATTTTCAAAAACCTTTACTTGCTGAAACAAAGTGGGAATTTTACAAAAAGGATTTTCAAAAATAACATTAGTTCAGCTAAAATTATTGTTTGGCTACATACAATACACAGTTATAAATAATTCTTTTATAAATAACAGTTAGTCATGAATGTAGAAATTATGAAACTCTAAATTAAAACTTTTCCTCACGAGTATCATCCTTCAAACCAAAACATAGCAAATTTACATGCCAATATAACTAAACTTTCATAAATATGTTTCAAATAATCTAAGTATGTTCAATCATTCTGTTTTTGACGTTTCGGACTTCATAGAAAGTTTTAAAAATTGATATGATCCTATCAAAAGTGAATGATAACTTTAGTCTGATTACGGCTGACTGCCTAAAATGTGCATTTTTATTCGATCATAACGATTCTATTTGGCAAAATTAAAAGTTATTAAAAGCTTTAAAACAGTAAAAATAATGTTTTAATTGGATTTGCGCAGTCTTTCACTGTCTTACCACTTCTGAATCCGCATATTTACTTCTAGAGTTGGTAAAGATTTATCAGAATTGTGATAAAATTTTAAGTCACCATGATGATTCCCGGTTTATGTAGACGTTGATATTGGTCTAGAATTTTGGTTATAACTTTTGCCAGAGATATTATTGAGGAATATTTGTGAATATTTTTGACTGCCAGAAATTTTTCTTAACTAATCAAAAATTTTCTTTTATAACTTAGAAATAACTGTACATAGAATGGGTAAATTTCCAAGGCGAGGTAACTCGCTTTGGTAGCCTAGCTATGATATAAATTCGCGAGTTAACTCGCGATGGTTGGGAATGAGTTAATTGTTTACTTGCATGAATTAAATTTATGCATTTTACTTTCAGATCAAGCTAGATTTAGAAATACTTCCTTTGTTAATTCAATAGTCACATTCTTTAGAGCATTGTGCTTCTCGATTTGTAGCAAAACAAAAAGGGGAAGATGTAAATATGAAAAGATTTTGATTGTAACCCATCCTCAATATGCATCTTTTTCCGCTAACTTTAGAATTATGTTTGTTTTAGTTATGGTCTGCTTTCCTTATTTTTAGATGAAAGAAGACCTTGCAACCTCTGGTCTTTGGCTGGTGAACCTGGAGTTGACACAATAACTATAACAGATGGAGCTTTTTTGCCAATTGAGAATGTTTATCTATTTCAGCTGGAAGGGAATTTAGAAGATGTAAAGGTAGATCTAAGCCTGATAACGTGTAAAGCTGGAGGTGAGCTATTACTTCGTTCAAAAATAATAATATTTGTGATGTTTCGTACCTAGTTTGTCTGGGAACATTATATGGAATATTACCTGCGTATTATTACAAAGATATATTTGACGATGTATTTATATGTTTTTTGATACTAAATATTTTTGTTACTGTTAAATACACTTTTAATTTAATTTTGGATGTCTAAGGTCGGAAATTACTAAATATTTAAAGGCAAGTATGCGCTACAAAATTATGTTGTATTTAAAAAATGTTTACCGGAGTTGATCATAAATTATAGTTTAACTGTAACTAGAATTGTAAGACAGTTGTTAAGGCCTGCTCACCTCTACACACAGTAATAATGACTATACTAAACTTTTTAGATTCTATACTGGAGAAGTATTTGGGATGCTTTGAAGAAGTTCAGTCGTCTAATGGATCATACAGAGGAATCTTGACTCCAGATGAGTGCATTTCGGAGTGTTCAGGTAGTAATAATATAAAATGATTCAAGTATGTAGGACATTTTTACAGATTGACAGCATGTGGCAATAATTAGTTGCCCAAAATACAATATCAGCGACTAAGGTGACTTTCAGATTCCATATACATACCCCAGGTCTTGCCATCGAAGGAAATGCGCTGACCCACCTATTCCTGGCATCATGTTTATCTTGCGTAGGTAATCTGAGTACTCATCATGTAGACATTATTTTAGAGCTATTGCATTATTCAAGCATTGCCATGATTACGATATTAGTGATTAAATGCAGACATATTTGATAATTAGAAGTTGCTGATTATCTAAGTCTATCTTGCAATTATTTCACCACATGAAAAATCTAATATCTTAAAAAAATTGTTCATGGTAGTAATAAAATATGTGGCTGCGCTGATGAATATTTGCAGGCAAGCTGACACTCCATACAGTGAAATTGACAATGTAAACAAATATCTGGTACAAGAAAGAATAAATCTGATTGCATTTATATTTTCTAGCAGCGGAGAAGCTGAAATGCTTTTAGTTAGAGAAGTAGCAATAAATTTGTGGTGCTCTGTCGATTTCCTGTCAGCTGGTAATATTCAAGCTACGACCCACCCCAACAGTGCTCGCATATCTTTTCTAAGACTATTACAATACTTGTGATTGAATAATTAATTTATTTGTGTATGTCAACGTCGCAGTATTCAAATGGTGTCATTGACAATTTACTTTAGATTATTATGGAATATATGAGATACGTAGCTAGTGTTGTACTTGTGATCTGTTTGATTCTGTACAAATTCCTGAGGCCACGCGTTGTTTTAATAATTATGTGATTCCATCTTTGACAATTTGCAGGTAGGTTAACAGATTTATGGCATACAAAAGGTTTAATATTGCTCCACCAAAAAATTGAACAAAATATAGGCGACATTTGCTTCGCCCATAAAAGGGCTACATTTGTCTTCCCGAAAGGCAGATGAAAAATACTACGCCAGTCTCTATTTGATTGGCACCTCCAATTGACCGCTATTATAGAAGAAAGGTTAAAAAATATAGCGCCTTGGCTCTCAATTAGAGGTTTTACGGTATGTAAACTCTCTTTTCTTTGCGGACCTTTTTGTGTGGAAACAAGTGAAAAAATTGATTCAAAGTGACATTGAAGGTGTATGATCCCTTTAGCATAAAGGTTGCCTTGCAACAAAATTCACATTACAGTTATTTGGTATGAAAAGATTCACCATGTCTTACACTGTTGTGTAGTAGGTGCAAAATATGTGGAAATGTGATTACAAGTTCTTAAAAGCTTAAAAAACAAACAGTTAATCGCAGCCATTATGAAAACGCTGCAGGCTGAAATCCTTTTATTTCAATGACATACTCAACCATTGTGGCTATTATTTTGACACGTGATGTTATCACATGAATTGAAAGGCCAATAAAAGACACAATATAGAATGACTCGTAGCACTAGTTTATGACAAACACTTCGAGTTCTACCGAAGATCCCGTATCAAATATAGATGCTCGCTAGTTTACAGTTTCGTTTCAGCTTGGTCTACTCACCTACTCGTAATTTGATCATGTGACCCATACCTCCTGCCAAATGGTGCGGAAAGATTTTACAGTTTTTTTCGACCATAACAGATGACAACAGGCTCCTCATGTTTATCAGAGGATGATATGCACTCGTCTGAGCTACGGTTAAGAAATTAAACGAATTTTTATGGTAAGTTTAAAAAAATCAATGATCAAAGTGACAGCATTACAATGATGATGAAACAGACGCGCAAGGACTATAGACATGGTTTTATTGAATGCGTGAAATATATTTGAGAAAATATTTCGACGATAAAGGTTGCATGACAATGTAAAAAGAAGCCATTGTGTTCAACTACATTCCATTTGAGCTGTTTTGGAAAGGGATTACAATCTACGGCGTTTTTGTGAGAGCTGCGATTAACTGTTCGTTTTTACGCTTTTAAGAGTTTCTGATCACATTTCTACCTATTTTGCACCTACAACACAGCAGAGTAAGACATGTTGAACTTTTTGATACCAAATAACTATAATGTGAATTTTGTTGCAAGTCAACCTTTAACATAAAGTTGCCGTAATCATTAATTCTAAATCAGTGAAATTAATAAGATAAAAGAGAAAAGTTGTCAGTACAAATCAGTAGTACCGCAGTTACTGTACAGTCATTAAATTAAAAAAGATACGTAAAATTTTTTTCTCTATTTTAAAAATCAAAGGAGTGAGTTTGGGTAGATTTTAGAATGGATTAGGCAATTTACATGTATTTTATTGATTGTATAACGTAGAATCCTTATTACGTAAATGTTTTTGGAACAAATTAGTTGCGTTGTAGGAGCATGCATAGTATGTTGTATATTTTGCTGCTGTAGTAATTTTGCATTTACAAACAGATGTTATTGACTATAATAGTATGAGGATGAGTCCTTCTAATAACTCTTTACAGGCTAATGATGATAATCCTTTTAATGAGGAGCAATCACTGATGCATATAGCCACACCCCAGACAGCTCAGACGTTGTTGTGGTGTACTGCCTTTTTGTGGCAGCTCTCTGGCCTGCATTCCCTGGTTGCAAGTTGGGGCTGCAAATGTTAGGCGGCTAGTTATGAACACCTGAAGGTTTAGGTAGGGTCGGCGAAGGCCCCCCAACGGGGTTCGGGGCAGCGTCCCGAAGCTCTGGAACTTTAAGCATCAACAACCCTCAAAGTATGCACAAATGCAATCAACTGAAAGTGTCAAAATTTACATAAATATATTGCTTTTGGTTCATGGTAGGCAAAACTTTGTCTTTATTCAATGAACAATACAAAATTCATGACACTACAGATTTCTGCAAGAAACATTGACAGAACAAAAGCCCCTACTTCTTTATTGCAATAGCTTTTGTTCTGTCAATGTGTTCATGGCAGAAATCTTTCACAACTGATTCTGTATCTATTTCAAAATCTTTATATATGTGTAATATTAGAAGACTATTTTGGCGAGCCTGCCCCATAGTGCTCCTCATCGATGTTTTGATTTGCTTCAATGCAAAAAAAGTTAAAAAGATCTCTCACTCATTGCATTAGTGGCAGGTAAAACCGATACTAGATTAGTGAGCCTCTCCATTTCATTGCTAGCTGCGCAACTAGCGCTACGGCGCCAATAATTAGTAGTTGGAAGTTCTAAGTGAATGAGCTAAGGCTGCAATTCTTAGTACTCAGCTGCCGAATATTAATAAAAAGTTGGTACGACTCAGCCGCCTAGCCGCCCCAGAGAATACAGGCCTGGCAGCTTTAACCTAAATGCTATTTCTTTACCTATAGGGAACTGGCGCTTTGCAGTAATCCATCTTGGTGGTATGTGTAATTGCTCTGATGGCTTTGACGGACATTTAAGACAGACCGATGAAACCAATTGTGATGTCAGCTGCGACAGCAAGAATCTTCTTTTCTGTGGTGGCGTTGAGAACTCTACAGCATCTATTTATCATGTTCAGGATGATATTGGTAGGGAGCTTGTGTCTTTACAAATTTAAAGCTATTCCTGCATCTTAAAGCCTATACCATTATGCTGTATTTTGCATAGCTCGTCTTCACTCTGCCATTTTGTACATTCACAATTACTTAAAATGGTCTTTATTGAGTCTCAGGTTTTTAGGTTGAATTAATTTCACTCTACAGGTAGTAGCCTACCTCATGGTTTTTTTTAGTTCAAACAACTACTTTACACCCAAAAACCTTTATATAAACTTATGTAAATCTTTGTCAACACAACCTAACTTTGTGTTGACAAAGTTAGGTTTTTTAAGAGAAATAGTTGATAGCATCTACGTGTCCAATAGCTTAATAATAGTTTGCAAGCTATTTTTCCACCACCAGAAAGAAGAGAAAGGATGACAATAGGGACTAGGTACCTAGTAGTTGACACTTGGCTTTTTGCCATATAATAACAACCATGCGCAGTAAAATGCAAATTTATGCCGTTGGTAAAACTATGCACTTTGAGAGTTTTTGATTTATATTATGCAGACTTCAGCAGAACTGAAACAATGCATTGCTTATTTGCCAATAATAACCTGTGTTGACAGGTTCCTGTGCAGGACGATGTGGTTCTGATGATTCTCACCTTTGCAAATGTACAAGACCTTGCTATTCCAGCTGCTGCCCAGATATGGTTTCTCAGTGCGAGCTATCAAATGGTTAGCTTTTATACAAGTTTTTTATACAGTTTTGCAAATTCACTACAGCCAGGAATTTATCACAATGAGGGCATTCAAGCAAAACTATTAAAAGTATAGAAAATTTGTTGTCGATGAAATCACAGGAATCTTAAAAGATGATTTTGAGATCCAAAATCATATTATAACAGTGACCTACAGCTGAAGAAAGGCCTTTTTCAAGCTTCTTCCTTTACTTCATACTGAAATATAAACTTATACCTTGAAATACCAGTGTTCCGACATACACTAAATTTGAGAATAGAGAAAAGTTCTGAGCAGTTTTGCTATGAGATACGAGACAAGTTTGAGATAAAAGCTTAGGAGGAAGCTCCCGATGCTGCCGCAAGGTGTTCTAGTATGCGAGAAGCTGGTTATGAAAACAGCCAATGTAATTAAATCATGAGCATTCTTTAAAGTTTAGCAAATATCTAGCATAAAATAACCATTACTATTCACATTTCTATAATGTATACATCCTATAAAGTAAACTCCATATAATGTGAAGAATTTATGTAAAGAATATATGTAAAGTTTTGACTTTGTACTATGTAAAAAATTTCATATAATGTAAAGTTTGAAGTAGGCGCAAGATCTCAAATTCGATTTGCATAACGGGCATATCGTTGTCGGCCTTTAAAGTATCTCCTCCCTTGCTGCACTTGAGCGAAGAAACAACAAATAGGAATATCTCTATTATCTATTATGTTATTACCTTATTATCTCTATTAGTTCGCTGTGAGAAATTGTCAGGCCTGTCGACAAAACTAGGAAATAAGTAGCTATGCAATTGGTTGGTCTAGGTGTAGCGATCTGAATGTCAAGAGTTGGATTATCGTCAACAGCTATTTTAACATAAAATTGAACCTCTTTGACGGATAGACAGATGAACAGATAGACACCGCTCTTATTATAGTATAGTTATGTTTTTGTTTTACATTATTTTAGACTTAGTACACATTGTTATTGTTTTAATTTTGCAAAATAGGCGTTGCTGTCTAGGATAAAATAAAAACTTATGAAAGTAAAGAAAGTAAGAAAGTAAACTGACATTGAAAGTCTTTGTTTTTCATAACACATTGCACAATTATTGTAATCATGAACCACAAATCGAGTATAGAAGTGATAAGCAAAAGGAGAAAAGTTGTTGATACAAACAATAATTTTACAGCTAGGGTACAATCATTATGTTAAAAAGCTAAATCGACACTATTTCCTTTTTTGAAGGACGAAAAAGGTAAGTTTGGGAAAATCTTGGAACTGATTAGGCAATTCACATGTATTTTACTGTTCATATAACGTAAAATCTCTATAACATAAACGTTCCTGGAACGGATTGTTCACATTGTAGGAGCGCCTACAGTACTATCAAAGTTTTTACAGGCAGATCTCTCTCTGGTGGAGATGTTGTACAGATGCCTCTGAAGTCTCTTTATTGTACTTTACACTATAATACAAATGTTTAAAATAAAATGATTTTAAAATGGTCTATCTATTCCTGAACCTTTTTAGTATTCGTCTTGACTGTATGAATGAACTATCAATTTTGGCGGTATCCATTGTGAAAGGGTTAAAAATGTTAGTGTTGTGTGCTGCTATTTTGATTAGCTTAGAACAAAAGATGGAATATGTGATATGTTTTCATCTTAAAAAACTTTACAATAAATTGCCATGCATGCAACGTAGAAATTATGCTGTTGTGCAACATTAGTAAACCAGTTTTATTAATTGCAGCCTCAAGAACACGACCAGTTTGCGATTCTAATTCAACAGACAGTTCAGGAATGCTGTTGCATCATCACCCTCACTTATGGTGCGAACTTCATATTCAAATTTCTAAGGTGAGAATTCACTTAGCTATTGAATTCATCAAACTTAACTCCCATAATGCATCATTAGTGATAGAAACATTTATTGTACATTTTTACTGCTGTATGGGCATAAATACGTGTAATAGACATAGACAGCCTCACAGCATTACAAATGATTATAAAAGGTAACATATTGTTGAATGTGTAGGCCTTTGTCTATGGATCAGAGTTTTCATGATTATGTGCAAGGATGGAAAAATTTCACAAGCATCATCATATCAGAACTGCCGTGATTTGTGCACCTAAATTTATTTGTTTCCGTTTTGGAAAAACTAACAAGTGCACGTCTGCTTTGCTTGGTGTGAGAATCTGATGTTGAAGGTCTAGAGATTTTATTTCCGTATCTTGTGAGTGCATGTGCGAATTGCTTTCTAAGCAACTTAAAATTTGTTTATTCATGTTGTATCATGTTTTAGCGAATAATTCTCCATTCTACAGAAGCGTTTAACCATAATGGCAGCTTTTTACGAGAGGGTTCTGGTAAGTAAACAGCATATTTGTGTAAATTTTTGAATTAACACCAAGAGTGCTATCGATGAAGTCACTGCATTTATGAAAATAAATAATCTATTGAAACGTGCAGCTAACATTAAATGAAGGTGCCATTTCTTTCTATATATAACCTCATGATATAAGCCTCGGGTACAGAGACTGATGTTTGGGGGTGCTGCATAGGTATTGGGGTGTTTCCTACAGTCAGATGGCATTTTAACATCATTTCAATATCTTTTACTGATTATGTTACTGTTAGTTGCCTTTTTTGGACAGTGATGTTACTTCAATTAATAAGTTTGTCTGTAGAATAATTTTTTCTGTGGTTATAACTAGGAATGAATTACTGCAAAAATTTTTTTCAATCCATAACTACAGCGGATAATATATTGGCTATTATTAACAATGGTGACTGCCTCAAGAAAAAGCCATACAGACTGTCATAAAGAAGTTGGTGCCATGCATTTATGACCTATGTTTGACCTATGTTTGACCTATGTTTGACCTATGTTTGACCTATGTTTGACCTATGTAAATGCTTAACCTTCTTGCTATGGTCTAATTGATGAACATTAATTGAACTGATTGATTGGAATCACCTTGCATTTCAAATTTACTTATTAAGAGAGTAATTAACTTCACACTCGAAATCATTCCCAACCAGTGCACGCTTCTCATGTTTCTAGAAGCATTGTAATTTTATGATAATTAAAATTCTAAAACTGAAAATGGAAAAAATAACAAATGTAAACCATGAAAATGACTTAATAAGATAATTAGGTTGGATGCCATAAGCTTCAATTTGTTACCTAAAGATTTTAAAGAGCGCCTTCATTTTTTAGCTAAAATATTTTCAAATTGAGGGATAGTTTTGATTGGATTTTAGATTACTTCTTTATTAATGAAGTTCTCTTCACCTCTTGTATAATGCATTTGTTTTATTTCTGCGTATATTTTGATTGAAAAGCTCCAAAGGTAGGTTTTGGAACTGCACAAAGAATCCAGCAAATTATTGTGTATTCTTAAGAGATAATCTGATCCAACATGAAATGGTCTTAAAAATTTGAAGCAAGTCCAAGAATCAATTAAATTCATTTGCATAAATTTCACTGTGTATTTAATTTGAGGTTTTTAATCTGTTATTGCAATCATACATGTAATTAGATGATTACATTTATTAAAACAGCTTAAATTCAATTGCTTTATTACCAATAAAATTCAAAATTTAATTCATCATATATACTAAAAACAGTTTACACATGACTGCATCTTAATTGCATTTATTATGACCAGGGTTGATGCCCAGAAACAACCTGTAACTACCGCAAAACCTCCATTTAAACTCCATTTTTATTTGACCACCCCCCTAATAGAACCCCACTATGAAAGAGCTAAAAAATAGAGTAGATTTTTGCAGTGATATATGTTTTTAGTTTGCAAAACTACATCTTTACTTGAATTTGTCAGTTTTCCTTTTGTGAAAGTACATTCAAATGCTGCCAACTAGGCTTTGTATTTTCACTGGTTGAGTTTGGTTGATTTCTCAGATGACTTCAAGAGAACCATGGGCTTCTTGAATTTTATAACTGCTGTGCTCAGTTAACTGTAGAGTAAGTTTGGAAAAATCCAAGAGTTTTTGCTCTAAGTTCAGTTGTTTTCTCAGATGGTCTCAGGAGAAATATAGGCTTATTGAATTTAATAACTGCTGTGCTCAGTTTGCAGATAACCTTGTTATTTGTAGAGTAGTGAAGTAAGTTTGGAAATATACAAGAGTTTTTGCTCTAAGATACAGCAAACACCCTTAATTAAAAAATCAAGGTGCAATTAATATGACTTTCTGGAAAACCTCTAATTGAACGACACCTTCTTTTGACACCACCTCCACAAACTATTACATTATTTGGTCTTTTCGAGCCTGTAATATCAGTTGATCAGTAGAAAAGTGGCCACAAAATGGTATGAATAATTAATTGTTTATATCAATATCCATTAATTCTCTTGTCAAATTCTAGAGCTTTTTGTTTTTCCGATAAAACTTTGAAAGCAATAATCAATAACGGTCTCAGGCTAGTAGTAGCTCTCTGTTTAATGCGGTCTTTCTACTTCAAAGTAACCTACAACTATATAAAAAACGACATGCACTTATGATGGTAGATGAAATTTCAAAGCAATGCTATAGAAATAATTACTGACTCAGGCTAATAGTGGTTCCTTGTTTAACGCGGTCCTAATACTTCAAAGTACATGTACATATATAAAAATCGTTTAAACTTACGATAATAGATAGAATTTTATAAGCAACGCTATAGAAATACCTATTAACTGTCTCAGGCTAATAGTAGTTATTTGTTTAACGCAGTCCTATTAGTTTGAAGGACATGCATATAAAAACCAGCTCGCCGGTCTTAGACCAAAGGTTACGCAATCAAACTTTCAGCAAACTTTCAACAAACGAACTTTTACGCGTTGCATTAGTGCCTGAAAGTTCAGCGCCTGAAAGTTTTGCTTAGGCCAAAAAAATTGTTTGGACAATAACATCGACTAGCTCAACAGTGCAGAAGAAGATTTGAGGCCAGAAGGTATTGAGCGACTAGGAGATGTTCATTACATCAAAAGGAACTATCCGAAAGCAGTTAACCAAGCAAAGGGTGAAAATATTTTTGTTTTAAAAATAAAAATGTTTGTTTCTGCATGTATTATAAGTATGGTACGTTTATGTCACTTGCTCATGAGAATATATTTGTAGCATTTAATAGATTATCATTATATAACTTATAAACATAGATTTATAGCATGTTATTTCATAATATCCTCGTGGCTATCTTAACACAACTTAGAGTGGATCGATGCTCATAACTCCACTTCTATTGCACATAAAAAGCTAGTTATGGCTGCAAACTGTAGCAAACATATCAGTGAATGCATTGTGACTTTTTTACCATTGTTAAATAAAATTATAAAATAAAAATATGTCTTCAAACTTAGAATGAAAAATTAGAAAAATAGAAAAATTGAAAGCTTGACCAAATGGCAAAGCAGGAAACAGGCTATAACACCATCATAGGTTAATTGCAAGCAATAGATTTCAACTGGTAGAGATATTTTTTGGTTACACAATGCGTATTTATTATGAGATATTTGGCAAGTTGGAGGTAAGTTAATTAGAAGTTTATGGAATGTGTTTTTGTCAAACTTGTCTCAAACAACATGAAATTTTTTCATACTCTTGTTCATTATTTCATAAATTGCCCAGGCTCCAGAATAAAAATCATGATATTGTTTCGTAACTCCTATTTGTTGTTCATTGTTGATTAATTGAAGTACGCGTACTTGAAAATATTCATATCAAAAATTACTTGTCAATATCCATGCATTTATCCTACTTGAACTGATTATTAAATTTAGTGTTGAAACTGGCAACACCTGTGCCAATTACTTGACACACTTGAACACTATCTTAGTTTAAACATCTGCCTCAAATAGGCTGTTATAGGTGTCTGCCATGATTGCTCCTGTACCCCAGTCACTAAATTCCTTCATCGCTCAATAACTCACTAGCCCATTCGATAGTTGACCAAGTCAGGGAATTGCAAGCCGCGTCTGGTGGCTATGTCAAAAGATTGCAGTTGCCAACAATCCATTTGTCATGCGCGTAATTGGAAGTACATGTATAAGTTCATGATTTTGGATTTTTTTGTATCTAACAGGTTCTTGGCTATTCCTTTTAGATTCATTTTACTTCAACAAGGCCTTCCCTGCTTTTCCAGTATACGTATCTTCTGGTCATGAAGTATATATCAGTTTAATGACTAACTCTATAAACTGGGGACTGCTTTCAGGTAGGAACATTTTTATATTATCTTGAGCATTTAAAGAAAAGCTTGTTACTACATTAAACTAAAGCACCGATGTTACCTCTTGACTTGAAACAGCTTTTTGAAAGAAAACTCTATTTAATAAATTTCTGAAGATTTACTGTTTGTAAGCAAAAATTTATATTTGGTTGAGTTGGAATTTTATATTGTCATGCAAGACTCGTTTTTCACTGGTAACCAAAATAGTATTTTCATCAAAACAGTGGTGGAAAATGTGAATAGTTTCGTAATGGTTATTTTATGCTAGATATTTGCTCAACTTTAAAAATGCTCATGATGTAATTACATTGGGTTCTTGAAAACTGTTACCGTGCTTAATTTTTTTATTAGCTGTTTGAGTCGCATTTGGTATAAAAACTAGCCGCTTCCTTCAGTAAAGCTAGTTTCAACATTTCCAGTTCTCTATTACTTAAGGGTGGTTGAAACAGCCACCCTTGTTGTATGCCAAACATTGTTGTATGACTTCTAATTGCGTTAATTTTAGAAGAACCATCAGGTTGTGGAGGCCAAGCTTTGCTAGG
Source organism: Watersipora subatra (assembly GCF_963576615.1). NCBI lineage: Eukaryota > Metazoa > Bryozoa > Gymnolaemata > Cheilostomatida > Watersiporidae > Watersipora > Watersipora subatra. Next base: position 40,552,822 of record NC_088717.1, read on the forward strand.
TGGTTACGAAGGTACCTTTGGAACACACAATATTTCTGATGTTACCTACCCACTTACATGCATTTGGGTGATTGACGCTGTACCTGGCGAGGTTTGGATTAATGCTTTACAAATATTTTGTGGTATGCTGATCTAGCATACCGGAATTCCTGAGCAAGTTGGTTTAATTTTCATTTAGTGTTGAAGTTTTGATAGCTTGATTGTTGGCTATTAGCTATTCTGTTCACTACATACCATTCACATTAAAAGATTATATTTCGTTGTGAAATGTGATTAATTGGCGAACTAAAATTATGAATGCAGGAATATCCACTGTTTTGTTTATTATGTGTTGAATTGCTATTTCTATTATACTACTGTTACTGTAAACTAGTTTGGTTGAGCGGGGATAAAAAATGAAAGCTCCATATCATATCTCTCTTTTTAAGGATCGTTTTTGATGAGGATTCTGCCACAATTTTAAATGTGTGTGCAAATAAAAAACTAAATAATACCTATGAGAACTGATCCTAGTGAGCCGTACTGAAGTTGAAAGAAAAATTTCGGGAATAGTTGGTATTTCATCAATTGCCAATAGCATGTCTAAAATATAATCAAACGGCAATATTGGCTGGAATAACAGAATCCCACCATATCAACACCTTGTCATAATTTCTGTTCAACTGCGTTGAGTCTGACCCAAATTAATTACGTTCTACTTTAACGTAACTTTGTTCAAAATCATTAAAAACTGATTAAACCGGACTTTGAAAAGAGTGTACAAGTGTCAACAACCTAATTTGGTTTTGTTCTTTTTAATGGAACTACTTAATAAATTTAATTGATGACGGCTGGTTTTAATTCTGTGTCAAATATGTCTTTGTTCATTAATAAACATGTTCAATATAAAATGATGTAACTTTCTGTATTATTATACCTACCATTTTCTGGCATTAGTTAACTTGGTGCCATATAATTTTGCTCATGACGGTATCATCCATTGTTTGAATAAAAAAGTTTTGTTCTCCAGCTTTTTTCTGCAATATAGACAGCACCGAGCTTTGAAAGTTTTAAAATATGGACTGGGAAATGGGATATCACTGTTGCTAAAAAATAAATTTTTATGAAATTGTTGAAGTCAGCAAACATTGTAAAATGCGCTACACTATTGCATAATAAGTTTTGAAAATTCTATTTTTTAAAATATCTGTAATGATGTTTCGCTAAAAAAATGTCTGCAGTTTTCATTAGAAAGTTGTATTATCCTCTGCATGTTAGTAAATCTAAATTTTGGAAGCAGCATAAACAATACATGCATGTTTTTTGAAATTATGACACTTATGCTAACTGTCCTCCTTTAATCGTTTTAGTTTATAAAACTGATTTAACAATGAGCGTTGATACCTCTAAAACTCTTGCAGAGAATTAAGCTACATATCATTGACTATAATCGATGGCAGGAAGGCTCAAATTGTCAAGACAGGTGGCTTACAGCTTATCATGGTACAAGCAGTCAAGCAGACCCTGGTAAGTGTATGTTCCTATTTTACTAGTTCGACATCTGTATGTTATGTGATCCAAAGTGCTTTCGGATTCTGTACAGACACGTCACTCACAGATGTAAGCGATATGCATTCGACTAATCCTATACTTTTATATATCCCTGGAGCAGACTTCTATAAGCCTTTTTCAGTGAAATGCCACTCATGCAGCCTACATATGAATCAAAACAGGCGTTTTATCGTACACTGAGTTTGTTATAAGACTAGCATTCAGCTATTGTAGCTTACAAAAGACCATTTATCAAGGTCTCGAACCGAACACGAACACTCATACTTATTATACACCATGAATAGCCAATACACAATTTAGTTATGTATACCTCACTGCCTACTTTTGTGTCCCCAATTACGGCACCAAATCACTGAAACCCTGAATCAAGTGAAATTGATGAGAAAAAAGGAAAAAGTTGTCAACACTAACCAATAATACCATAGTTACTGTGCAGTTTTTAAATCAAAAGATAGGTTTAGTTTTTTTCTTATTTGCAGCCAAAGGGGTAAATTTGATATGATCTTGGAATGAATTGGATAATTTACTGTCCGTATAACGTAAACTCCCTATAATGTAATTGTTCTTAGGAAGGATTATTTTATTGTAGGAGCGCCTGCTGCATTATCTTTTATTGTTGGAATGTATAAAAGATCCAAGCAGATAAATATTTACTGAATCCCTTTTCTTTTAAAAGTTTGACAAGCATGCCAATGATTTGAATATTTATTTTTATCGGTCAGGTTTGGCAACCAAAAATATTGATATTGTCCAACTAAACTTGTACAGTAAATTATGACTGAAACTTTCAAAAAAATCTCTACTAAAATCTTAAAACTTTTTTTCATTTCAAAGAATTCTACAGTCATGTATTAAAAGTAGTTCACCATATGCGTTCTATAGATTCAAATCTACAACTCATTAAAAAAAGTCTTAGCAAATTATAAAGGTTTTGCTTTTTTATAAAAAGTCATCATTTAGTTTTCAAGAAACCATTCTTCAGTCTTTGAAACAATATACCTCAAAGCCTGTATTTGAATGCCACCATTATTTGATCACTACAATTGGAGAAGGGTTGAAGAATAGAGCAGCACCCTTTAATTGAACGCCACTTCTATTTGATCGCCACAATTTGACACTCTTGATCTTTATGAAGCCATAATAACAAGTGATCAGTAGACAAGTGTCCACACCGACGTACTAATAATGACTCGATCTTACCAATAACAATAATTTGCTCATTGTTTCTGTTCGTACCAAAGTATGGAAGTATGGAAGTAGCACTAACTATTGGCTAGCTCAGCTGGGGCAAAGAGGATTTGAGATCAGAAGACACTGTGGAAGGTATTAAACACCCAGAAGCATATAAAATGGTTCCAAAGGAAAACAACAATCAGAACGCAATCGGTCGAGCAAACGATGCTAACCTTTTCGTTTGAAAAATGTTAATTTTTGCTTCTGAACATATTATAAATATAGCTTGTTTATGTCACTTAATCTTCAATATATATTTGTAGCATTTGATAAATTATTATTTAACTCGTAAATTTTCAGATTTATAGCATATTATTTGATAGAATCAATGCAGTAACCTGAACTCTGCTTACAATGAATCGACACTCAAAACTCCTGTTCTATTGCACATAGAAAGCCTGTTTTGGCTGCAAACTGTAGCAAATATATCAATGGGTGACATGAGCTTTTAAACAGTGGCAGGCAATGCAGTCACCATTGGCCAAGATGACTGATTAACGAATATGAAAATTAGCAAACTGGCTAATTTGAGTAACTTCACCTAGTAACTTAGGTTTGGTTATACTACTTAACCTACTATAATGAAAGCTGTGAAGCCATCTAGCTCGGTGACGTTATGCGTCACGCAACGCCGTTATGCATATTTTAACCAATGTAACAACTATGTGCACAATTATTCAACTGCAGCGAAAATAGTCGGTGTGGCTTAGTAGGTTAGCTTGCCTGCCTGCAGAACTGGATGTGCTGAGTTTAAATCTAGTGCGAAGAAGATTTGTCATTCCTAAAACTATTGCTATAACTGGACATTATGAATGACAGACCAACAGACAAAAATTGAGATGTAGGCCTATATATGCTAAAATGATCTAATCTGCCTTTATAGCATCTAAAATAGTTTGAAAGTATGTTTGTGGAGAATGTTATAATTAAAGAACCCTTTTTTACACCTGTTCAGGTATTTTTTGCAATTGTCAAAAACATTTTTATTTTTTCCAAATTTAAATTTGATTGACATGCTGTACAGAATTGTTTTAAATTGTTCCTATATGCCACTTATGTTTTATATCCTTGAAATACCGGTTTTATATTATTTACTAAAAGTTTTGGCTATGTTGAGAAATTTTAGTACAATGAGCTGAATGTTGAAGTGATGAGTGACAAAGCCTTGTATACTATTTGATTACAATTGACTATTTTAGTTTTGGGATTGCAAATGGTTAGTTCCTAATGTTTGGTCAATCGTGAAAGAAGACTAGAATTGACAAATAGGCTCAGCAACTCAAGATCTGTTAAGAAATGAGAGAATCAATGCATGGTTTTTATAGTGTTTCTAGTCTTTTTCTTTTTATGTGTTTCCAGTGAACTTTTGTGATGCAAATTCTCCAAGAACCATCATTTCTACTGGAAGTTCGCTGACTATCGTCTACTATGCCAGAGATGCTCAAGTGGCTTCTGACTATCCATTAGAGGCTTATTGGTCTACTGTCCTCCAACGTAAGTTACCAAGTCAATACATCCAACAAAATTGATGCATGCTTGTCACTCTACACAGAGGTGGCAGTGTGTCACAGCTGCTAAACATCAGATGAGTTGTTGGAGAACCTGTTAGTCTTAAACATTTGTTGTCTATCATAGCTTCCCAAAAATAATGTTTTACCTTACTTTATTTGGCACCCGTTAAAATTATTTTAACTGATGAGCTGAAATTTTTCTATCGCTACAAAAAGACCCAACTATGTAAAACTGCATGTAGCTGCTATGTCTATTTCACGTCTGCTATGTATCTGCTATGTCACACCTACTATGTCTATTCATTCATTTTCACTTCAATCTAAGTGATGTGTTGCATCTCAAAATTTAATTAGTACTTATCAGAGCATTGTCAAACAACCCGCTTTATGCCATTTTTTGTTTAATTTGCCCTTCTTGGCACAATGATTTAGATTAGAGACCCTGACTGTTACCTGTTCTATATAGTTACATGGATTTTTGCATGCCCCTCTTTTTGTATGAAAAATGTAGATGCAGGTATTTTTAGAACATCGTGATATAGAGTTTTTTAATGATAGCGATGAATAGGTTATATATTGCAAAAGAGGCAGCCCTAAATTATTTGTTACTATGGTAAAAGGTATGCAGCTATAAAACAGAACAACATTTTAAAGCTATACTCAAGTTAAAATTAGTTTAAGAGAAATTTCAATGCAAGTATAAGTTTTTCCTAATTTCTCGACAATATTTTAAAGTTTGAAACCTCCGGATTTCAGAAATAGAATTTTGATTGTATGAGAAGTTATAATTTTGATCTACTTTCATTACTTGAGACTTTCGTTGGGAAATTAACAGAAACGTCGTTTATCGGCTCTGTGGAAACCACATAAGTATCGTTTTTGGTAGAAGTTTATAAAGCCATCGCCTAGTAACAATAAAAAAGCATATGAATGTGGTTAAGTTTGAAATATTGTCTTTACGATATTTATCTATAAATTACGATATGAAACAATTATCTGGAAGGCATTTCTTTTTGCTACAAATCGAAAAAATATAAAGTTGCGATTCCATCGCAAAGGTGTAAAATGGAATGCCAGTCAGCAAGCGATTAGGATTTTGAAACAAAAGAATAAAAATTTATTTGATCCTGTGTTGGTCAGTGATCGTTTGACTGATCAATACAATAATATTTCACATGAAAATAGTGGTGTCAACTCATAAACAGTTGAAATATATAGAGAAAGGTCATAGTAATGGTAGCTTGGACCATGATAATGCTATATCCACTTGTGTTGTTGTGAATACTAGAAAAGTGCCTCATAATAGCAACTCCAATACAAGCAACTCCAATACAAGCAACACCTCTGCTACTAGCTCTAATACAACGTTTACTACTACTGAAGAATCAGAAGATGAAGCATATATAATCACACAGGCTTTTAATGTTTAGAAAAATGTTACTGGCTAAAGTGGTGACAAGCCTTCATCGCTCTACAAAATTTTCTCTCACTCAGGATCCAACGTCACACCACTTGCTGTGACTCCACTGTTAAAATAATTTGATTATTTCTTCCTTCCTACTGAGCGAGGTGGAAGTAATGTGTAGAAGCTTATAGTAACAGAATCCAATAAGTATTACAAGTATGCCCATGCAAAGATTGGAGTTATGCAGCCACAGTTCAAACTGCATTTATGGGAAAGTGCTACAATATAGCGATGAAGAGAAGTTATAGGTCTGTTTCTGAACAAGGGTTTAAAAAAAGCTTCAAACAAAGTAACTCACTTTAATAGAAAGCAGCACATCCAAAACCATTCAGTAAATATCAGCTCAAGCCATGTATGCTCATAGAATACCGGCTTTATTGAACTGTCAACAAAAATTGCATTTTCGAACGTTTTTAGAGGACTTTTATTCAGCGAAAGAGTTAATAAAACACTAGCATTAAAATCATAAATTAAACTATATCATGAAATAAATTTAGCTCATGAACTCGGCACCAAAAATAGCTGAATATCTATTCTGTTTAAGAGCTTAATATGGGCAGCTTTTAGATTGGACAGTAACTACAGCAAGGCTATTTATGCTTCTTTTTTATAAAAAAAATATTTGGTGCTTTAACAACTTTTGTATGCAAAGGTCCTTGGTGATTGTGTGGCATGACTTGTTTGATTTCATGTCTAATTTATAGCAAACCAGATAAGGTTTTGAATGGCAAAAGCATGGTGGAACTAGGAGCTGATGATGCTTTCATCAAGTTTAGTGGCAGTTATGCTGATCTAGCTTCTGTTTCTAACTTTTTGGTATACCTTTAGACAAGTTGTTAAAAAGGTTTCACACAAACAAGAAGTTGGAAATGTAGAATATTTAAAAATTGAGCTGCTTTGCCGCAGCAGGTAATAGCAATTAATAGAAATTAATAGCAATAGCAATTATCCCCTTCACCGTATACCGGTATTTCGTTCTTATAAATAATCTGAAATAGTCATGTCACGCACATCTCCCAAAAATATTGAATGTGTGTGTATTAATTTGTCTTAATTAAACGTCATCTGGCTTTTTTACTTGATGCTGGATTACCCAATACACAGTCAATACATTTTATGTAGTAAAATGTTATATATTTCATGAATTTTCACTCATCTACTAAGTGTGTTGTTTGTAATATAAAATTAACAAAACGATCAGAATGTTTATAAAAAGTTGTCTACAAACAAAATTTATACTGGGATCATTGTTGTTTTTTTCTATGATTTCCCACAATACCAATTGCAGACCAATAATTTGGAAGCCATATATAAACAGACTCCAAGTAACTAAATTTGGCATCTATGCTTTTATCAATTTATATATATGTCTCAAAATTGTGAATGTGATTTGATGTAAATATATTTCTAACAATGGTTTTTGCATGGTTATCTAATTCATTGGTGCTAAATAGCAGCTTGTTAGGCTACCGTTTTGTCTGTAGATACAACTTGATAAACCTAACCTAATTTCAGTGCTTGCGGATTGCAGACAAAATCAACCTAAATTAATATTTGAGCTAATTCATTGCACGTAGTTAGTGCATCAAAGAGCAAAATTTTCAACAGCTCTCAAAAACTTAACCATTTTAGTTAGCTACTACAAGAAAAAATAACTTTGTTTGGTCTTTGCCAGTGGCTTTAAACCTTTTGGTGCCATTTTCGCACGTCTGTACAAGCGCTTACTGTGACCCAAGTGCCATTTTTGAATTTCTGTGAATCTGCAGTGGCTAAAAATCGATGAAATTTTATGACTGGTGAACGACTAGATGTTCAATAAATATAGACAATCCTAATATATTCACAGTAGAATTAAATTTAAATTTCCTATGAAGTAGTTTTAAACAGTTATGACGAGTATTTAATTGATAGTAGTAAAAGAAATGAATAACAACAAAATATCACTTATTTTATTATGATGCTGCAAATGCTTTTGAAATATTTATCAAGACTCTCAAAACTTCATGACATCTCCCTTAACCCTAGTTCCATCACACTATAAACATCTATACATCTATAAAATATTAAAAAAAAGGCTATATTTGTTGGTAATTGCTTAATTAGACAATAGAAAAAATGATGTTTTGCAAAAGTCAATGATTCAAACCCTTTCACTGCTATAACCAAGACTTACGTTTTTGTATGGTATTTTTTGTCTAATGTTGTTACAATGTCTTTTAGTTTAAACTCGAAACCTTTTTAGAAGGACTCATTGGCGTTTATTTTAGGTGGGGGGAGTTCTGCTATCAATAATTAAATTTTGTTTCAACAACTTTTTGTTTGTAACAACTTCATTTGTTAGTCAAGCTTATATTTTTCAGAGCACCATTTCCGAGCTGCATGGTGGTTTCAACTAAAATCATTTCGATTTGATTTCTACATCAAGTATGTGATCTTCAATTCAACTCTCGATTTTATTACAAAGGAATAAATATTTAATCAAATGTACAAACCACCAGTAATAGTAGTTTGACTGGCAGCATAGTCCATATCTGGCTCTAAAAGAAGGACATACTAAAAGTAGGGTGGTATAAAACTGACTACAAACTCGTTACTGCACAAAAACCGCTAGGCTGACCAAAATTAATTCAAAATTCAAATTTTTTGAAGTTTTATATACCGCTAGTATTTATGCAATATCTTGAGAATAAATGCAGATATTGTTACAATCAATGCAGATACTGCAAATTGCTTCTTAATCAGAACAAAATTTACACGAAGTGACTACAAATCTTTAGTGAATCCCACTCTCGCATCATTTCTGACGCTTCCTCTGCATTGAACGAACGCGGTGAATTTCTTATTGCCATGACGATAGAAATCTGGTTTTCCCATTTTAAAAATTAAGTAGAAATGAAATTGCTCAGCAACAGGATTTTTGATGAGTTGCACGTGCTTGGCAACAAGATCGTTTTGTTGGAGACTCACTTGGTGAGCAATGAGTAATGGGGCAGTCAAAGGGTCAAGCACAAGTAGAGTGACTTTTTGCCTAGTGCTTTTACCCAATGCTCATGATGCATAGTAATTACAGAGGCTAACTCACCTTGCTCTGAGGCTGAGGTCCTTATCCAAGGATCCCTGAAATCTGAGTGTTTGGAAGCTTCATCTACTCCTATGTCATGGAGAAAAGCAAGCCTTGCATGCGAGAATAAAGGAATGGTCATGTATACATGGATATCAGATTCTGTTTTCCCATTTGTTAATGCGGATGTCTGGTCTGGTGGCCTGCTATATCAAAGTGGTAAGTCATGCTGAGCCTTTTAACAAGCCATTACTAACATCATTTCTTTATACACTTTGTAAAAGTCTGAAAATGCCTCTTATTGAATATCACTGGATCTGATCTCAGAACCTCCTGTTTGCCAAGCAAATGCCTTACCAATTTGGCTACACGAGATTGATGGATTCAATGAGTGATATATGTCGCTATGTGGGTGCAAATACTCTACTGCTCTCCATTACGATGCAACGTCATTCTTTGTAATAGTAAGAGCTTACTTAAATTAGCCATTGGCAATGTGTCAGGCTAATGGCAAGTGACATTGTTTATAAGCTGAGTTTATAAGTGTGGCATTGCATCACTCTTTATAAGCTGATTATTAATACCTGTGGAACGCCGGGCATTCCGCTAGTATATGAATATATATGGTATATGTATGCGGTACCAGCAAAACGCCCAGTGTTGCGCGACCTAATAAAAGCTGTGAGAGCAAGCATAAATCATGTTACATCATGCAGAGCGGTATGCTTACTTTCCCCCACATAGCGATTTCTATTGCTCAATGAATCCATCAATCTCGGTAAGATTAGCTAATTGGTAAGATATTTGCTTTGTGAATAGGAGGTTCTGAGATCAAATCCAATAGGATGTCAGCTTTTCATTCTAAGATTTTAATAGCTATGGCTGGACAAACCAAGGTACACACATACACACAAACTTGGAGATTTATATATACAGTCAAAAATGGATAACTCGAACTTCACGGGATCGAGCGAATGTGTTCGAATTATCAGAGCGTTCAAGTTATCAGAGCACTGTCACAAGTCCATGTATTTACTTATTTATTAGTAGATACATGTACATATACAAACTATAATAGAAATCAAAAGCACAAATGGCTTGTTTCAAATTGAATGCTTCTAATGTAAAGTTTAAAACGTTTTTTATCAAAAAGTATAGTGATTTTTCTATCACTTGAGATTAGTTTGTTGTTTGAGGTGATGTTATGCCAGGAGGTTTTTTAGATTGACATTGGCAAAACTTGATCTTTGTTGAAATGCTCAAAAGAAAAGACATCTTTTTCTTTTGAGCATTTTACCCACGATCAATTTTGCCGATTTTTCTTGAAGTTTATGCAAAGATTACCTCACTTTTAACTATGAGGTCAACAGAACACTATTTTCTCATGAAAACCTCAATAAAAAATATTCACAAACAAACAAACTTTACCTTGCTTCCGAAGGGCGATCGCTAAGCGGATGTTTGGTATAAATCAAATTTCACCAAACCTTTAGAAAAGTCGTTGACAAAAATATTTTGCCGATGGTGGTAATAACGACGCTTATGAATTACGAAAAGTTGAGGTTCACCTCTATGGCTTGGAATAAAGTGATTTTCTAAAGCGATAACAACCGTTTCGGTAGCCGTTGGGGCAAAAAACAGTTCGAGTTAACAGTGTTGAGTTCGAGTTAACAGTGTTGAGTTCGAGTTATCTATAGCAATTTATCATTAAGTGGGAACGGACCAAAGAAACCGTTTAAATTAACCATGTGTTCGAGCTATCCGTGAGCGAGTTATCCATGTTTGACTGTATATAGATATGTACGGTATGTATATGGTTTTTATAAATACAGTTTTTTACATTATATATATGTAAATATACACCATATATATATCGTATATATACGGTATATCTATATATACTATATATATACTATGTATACATATAGTATATATACCGCATATATATATATACATATATATATATATATATATACATACAGTATATATACCGTATATATATATATTTATATATACAGTGAAACTTGGATAACTCAAACTTCAAGGGACCGAGCAAAAGTGTTCGAGTTATTAGAGCGTTCAAGTTATCAGGACAGTCATAAGTGCACGTATTTATCAGTAGATTCATCTATATATACAAACTATATATCAATCAAAAGCATAGATTACTTGTTGCAAGTTAAAGGATCTCTCGTGTGAAGTTTTAAATATTTTTAATCAGAAAGTATAGATATTTTTCTATCACTTGAGATTTGTTTGTTGTTTTAAGTGATGTGACTGCTAGGACGTTCTCAGATTAAAATTAGCAAAACTTGATCGCGGTTAAAACGCTCAGAAAAAATACATACGTATTTTTCTACCGAGCGTTTTAACCAAGATCAATTTTGCCCATTTTTCTTGAAGTTTATGCGAAGGTTACCTCACTTTTCCTTGCTTCCGAAGGGCCATCGCTAAGCGGATGTTTGGTAAAATTCAAATTTCACCAAACCTTTAGAAAAGTCGTTGACAAAAATATTTTGCCGATGGAGGTAATAACGAAGCCTATGAACTACGAAAAGTTGAGGTTCACCTCTATGGCTAGGAATAAAGTGATTTTCTAAAGCGATAAAAACTGTTTTGGTTGCCGCTGGGCAAAAACCTGTTCGAGTTAACAGTGTTGAGGTCGAGTTATCTATAGCAATTTATCATTACGTGGGAGCAGACCAAAAAACTGTTCGAGTTAACCATGTGTTCGAGCTATCCGAGGGCGAGCTATCCATGTTTGACTGTATATACGTATACATATATACTATATATACGGTATATATATACTGTATATATGGTATATACACTGTATGTATATACAGTGTATATATACATACAGTAGCAGAGCAAACCTTTTAGAACATACAGTGTTCTAAAAAGTTGGTGATTTCATTTATATATATAGATATATATATATATATATACATATTTATAAATGAAATCACCTACTTTTTAGAATCATCTATCGAACCTTAACTGTGTCACTGTTCTGTTTATTACTTGATGCACAGGTATTGGGTGTCTTTCGCAAAGTTGTAATTCATGCGAACAGTGGAACTCCATCTCTCAATCATCGATTGCAGTATCGTGTAATGAAACGGCCAACTACTATTGTCAAAAGGTTGACAATTTCGTCAATTCGGGTACAGTATCGCTTTATCTCTAGATTCCTTCCAACTAAGGCATTGCACGTTCACTGTGACACCAAATCCTAAGGTTTTGCTAGAGAAGATACATGAAAATAATAAGAATAGGTTGTTTCTATGGGTTACCATGGTAGGTAGCTAGGCAAACAAAATCAAATTCTATGTTGTTGGCATTGCATGAAAAAACAGTAACTTAGCAGTGACATCTAAGGACCATTGCTTTTCACATTAGCAAAGTCTGCTATCATATCTTTGTTATAGTAAAACCTTGATATACAAAGTTAGTTCATTCAAAGGTTTTCCTTTCACGTCGCAGCCATTGTATGTTTGAGCACCTAATTTGCTATAAGAATACACTGCATTTTGTTCAATTTGTTCAACAGTTATCTACACTCTCTACTCTTTCTATTCAGGCTTTGTTTTCTTAGCATCACTTTCCCTTTGAACATTGTATGTTGGAAATGACTTGAGATGCTGGCTCAATATTTAATTAAGGTTCATGCCATTTGCCAAAAAAGTCTAAGTGTTGAGATGATCATACGTTCAGCCTTGACGTGATTATGATTATAAATTTCACTCAATGTTTTATAAATAATTTTAAATTCAATAGATGTAACCATAGACAGCAGCTATATTTTAGTCACTCTAATTTATACATTGCCTTAGGTTAAAGCTGATATATTTCACTATGCTGTTAAATGATTGCTCATCATCAAAAATGCTATTTCTCATTTAGGTTCCCTAGTATATGGACTTCCTATTCACTGGTTTTATGAGGAACCTCCATTCAGTGTCAACTCTTCTTCCCCAAATATAACTCTGGTACCAGTTAACCAACATACTGAGATGTCAGCGGGTTTCTACCATTATGGTAAAATATTTAATTTCCAAAGAAATACTTTAAACTATTTACATTCAAGTTGTTTCATTAAAACTAAATTGTTAATAATTTTGTTAGTATACTACTCGTAAGTTTCAGGGCAAGTTATCCTTCTCAAACTTCTTACCAGTTTATTGCATTGTTATAAGTTCTAGATTAGAAATGATTAGTTTTATATCCATAAAAGAATTTTCAATCAGTCTTGAATGTTTTCTGCTGTTAGTTTGTTATAACAAGTTTATTGTATGGTGAAGTTTATTGTAGGTTAAGTTTGTTGTTTGCTTTGACAATTGGTGTTACTTGCAAAACACTTTGTTAGTATTTAAACATAGTTTGCTTCTAGTGAACTTGCAACATATTTAGTAGTGTATGGGTTGAACTACACAAAACCTTTTATTGTTATACAACAACCTGTTCTCTATTTCAGGCTGGGAGATATTATCCGATGCAAACTCTGACAGCTGGCTGCATATCTATGGTTTGGAGGGTTTACAAATCACTGCCCTGGCCATCAAAGTATGAAACATTTATATTTTATGTCAACCATAGATGTAAATACAATTTTTGCCATTTATTGCCTCCAAATGAGGAGACAGAAAATGATGCTACCAATTTGATTTAATACCAGATTTTTGGAAGTCTGCTTAAAAATTTATTCTTTACTGATTAATGTTTATTCTAACACTTCTATACAATTGCATAAGTCTGTTTAATGTATATATGTTAGTTGTTTCTTTTGTTAGCTTTCTACTACAATGTGATTCTGTTAAATTTGATGCCTTCTATGTGCAGCGTGTTAAATTTTATTTGACAAAGTAAGTCCTGTTCTACTGTTTTGGTAGTTGCTACAAAGCATATCATCTAAGTGAGGCAGTGATTAATAACTATAATGAGTGGCTGACTAATTAGAGAGGCAGCCATCTACATCATTCAATATCTTTTTACTAATCATTATATTTGGACTCCGTGCATTTGCTATTATTGTGCTGCACGACAGGCGCTAATTTTTTATGTTTACTCTCTCAAGCCGATGTTTAATAGTGATTAGATTTTTAATAATGCATACATGCTTTTTCTTACATAATGTAGCCATAAATATAAAACATACAAGAATAGCTTAAAATTGAGTTCATTAGTCTATTTAGTTACACACATACTCAAATAGCAGCTAAATTAAACTATTTGCTATGTTTATATTGCAATTTTAGCTCACAAAACTGAACCGAAAGCCATGTTCAATTTTTATGGTATGTACAAAAGGAAGACACAGAAATTGTCGATGGCTTTATTTACATGAAGCTTTTCAAAGGCCAAATTTCTTATGCGCTGTAGGTGCATCATTTTTCACACACGCTTGAGTTGCTGTTGATGCAGATTTCATACGCTGTACTACTAGGTTAAAAGAAAATCTTTTGCTCAAAGCTACTAGTCAACCATCCAGATAGGTGTATAACTTTTAGACTTTTTTAATCTGGTACTGTCGCCACATTAGAGGTTTTGTGACAACCCGAGAACAATTGGAACTTTTTTGATGTAGACAATCAGTTTCTTGCATAAAGTTACCCTTTCAACTGATTTTCTGAATAAAATATATTATTTTGTAAGTTTTTCTTAATTTCCGATTATATTTACAAATTTTCTGCAACATGAAGTAAAAACAACTGATGTTGTTTTTAAGTTTCTTTCCTAAAAGCTACGACTCTAAATTAACATTTGAATCTATTGGCACTTTTCATGCCTCTTTGGCACCCAGGATCACAATAAGTACATAAATTTGTTTCTTACATATACCTTGTGGCCTCAGCTAATTAAATATGATAAATTTTATGGCTTTTTCTAAATATTCACCAATGCTGACTTTGGCATCTAGTATCACCCTTTAAGAGGTCTACAACATACCTTTTGATGCAATTTTTTGTTATCACTACTTATTTTACACTTTATACTAGTGTAATTCAAGATAAGAACTATGTCTGTTTTAAGTTTGCAAAGATTTTTCATTTGTTCAGTTATAAATAAAAACAATCTCATGAATTGTAAATTATTTAAATTATCTTATAGCATCAGCTTTAACAGACTTTGGGAAAACCATTTATACACGATTTATCTTTCAATTTCAGCAAACAGAAAACTCTTCCATTGACGCTTTCCAGTTGACTATGTACAAAAATAATGAGCCTACTTGCTCCACATGCGATGGTAACAATGATATGGTAAGTAAAATATATATTAGTTACTAATATCGGTTTGATAATATTCAGTATGTTTTCTGGGCCATACTCACGCTCATGAAATCATGCTTCATAGAAACTAGTTCTTCTTAGATATTTTTGGTGACCAATCGTATTCCACGTATTTGATGAATAGTATTCTATACGCAGTATGCAATCTCACAATCATTTCATATCAATGCTTCAAAGATATTATTCATATCAGCTAATATTATATAAAAAATCTAGGCAAGTTATCATACCACCAGAAAAGATCTTAGATAGCGTAGTTGCGCAAATTTTAGTGGATTACTGTACCGGTACTAAAATAGTTTTGCAAACTAATAACCTGGCCAGTGATTGCACATATCGTAAAACTTATGTTTGCATGCCACCTTTATTGGAGCGCCACCTCTAGATGAATATCGCTGTGGGAGAATGGTTAAAATATAGAGTGCCACCGGTTAATTGAATGCCACTTTGATTTGACCTTTGACACTATTTGACATTCTTGACCTTTAAAAACCAATTATAGCAAGAGATCATTAAAAAAGTGTCCACAAAACTGTACTAATAATGACTTGATTACATCCAGTTTGCATCATTTTTTCGGTTGTAAATAAGCGATCCTTTGAATAGTAAATTATTTAATTTATCTAAAAGCATCAGCTTTAATAGGCCTTGGTAAAACCGTTAAGATACGCTTTATCTTTCATTTTCAGCAAACAGGAGCATCTTCCTCTATCATCTCTAGCATCTCCTCATCTATCCCTGTCCGTCGGTCGGCTGTCTCCATCAATGATGAGCCTACTTGCTACTCATACGATAGTATCCATTGTGTGGTAAGTAAAGTACTTACATTTATAAATTGTTTGTTGTTTCTGCCAATATTGAAGTCCATATTCCGACTTGAAAGCTTTACGAGGGCGAGGGCGCACCACTGTATATAAAAAAGTTTTTAGCATTTACAAAGGAATCTACTACTACTACTACATATTTTAGGGCTAAAAATTTGAGGCTATTTGGATTACACACGGTTTCTTTTTATTTGTGCAAGAAGTGTTTATTCTAAATGGCCTCGCGTAAAAGTTTTGCTTTGCAAGAAAATTGTTTGGATGGTAATACCGACTAGCTCAGCTGTGCAGAGGAAGATTATAACCTGCAAGACATTGTTGAAGGTATTGAACAGCCAGAAGAATGTGAAATGGTTCCAAATGAAAGCAACAATCAGAATACAACAGGCTGAGCAAACGATGCTAATATCTTTGTTTCAAAAATTTGATTTTTTCTGAATGTTTCATTTGGTTTGTTTATGCTACTTGTATAAGAATATATATTTGTAGCACTAGACAAATTATTATTATATAACTTATAAATATGCATATTTATAGTACGCTATTTGATAGCACCATTGCGGTAATCTGAACTTGCTTACAATGAATCGATGCTTGTTACTCTTCTTCTACTGCACATAAAAAGCCAGTTTTGAGTGCAAACTTTAGCAAACATCAACGAGTGCAATGATTTTTTATGCAATATTTTTAAATATAGTTAGTTACAGAATGAAGATGTGTTCAAGTTTAGAACAGAATAAAAAAAACTTGAAAGCCCCAACGAATTGAAACACAGCCTATAATATATTTGTATGTTGAATGCAAGTAATATATATATATCAACTGGTATAAACGTGTATCAGCTTCCCCGAGTGTATACATTTACAGATCTATGACAAGTTGGAATTAAGTTGGCAAATTTCTTGCATCTAAAAGGGTTAGTGTAGCTCCGTCTAGAGAAGAGCACAAAATACAGTCGACATAGATTTGCTCGTGAAAGGAGTAAGTTTATCTTATCAAAATTCTGACAAGGTGTTTGAAAAATACAATGCCACCCAATATTTAAACGTCACCTCTAATCAAGTGCCACTACAGGGGAAGGGTTGAAAAATGAAGCGCCATGGCAACCAATTACATGTTTCACGGTAGTCGTTAATGGTTTCCAGTTGTTTATTGCTTTGTTCTATTGTAATAATTTCAGTTTTATCGGAATTTTTTAGGTCTTTTCATTTTTTAAATAAAAAGTAATAACTATTTTTAAAGATCTATATTTTTACTTAATTACCACTAGCCATAATTTAAATTATCACATTGGTTTTAACCATGTTTGCTTTATATCTTCAACAGATATTCTTTCTGAATGGAGAGACGCAACCGATTTATGAAGTGTTCCAAGAGTCATCAAACTCAACGAGTTCAATTCGCATTCAAATTAACTCTTGGACTACTAATGTTTCACGATCAGTGCTTCAGGTTACTATATTCATCAGACCACCAGGTGCGTACTTCTTCTCATCGGTAGTTTAAAAATTCACAAAACTTAAAAATATGCTGCCCAATATGCTCATCACTAACAGTACTGCAGCGCAATAACATCTAAAGGCTAGTTGATCATTAAAGGTTTACTGACAGCATTTTAAAATTATATTTATTCACACCAACGTATATAATAAAGAGATTTCGTTTTACCAGTGATTTTGATGTTAGAAAAACGATGAACCAGTTTTGGTGACAAAAAGACTCCTGATGCAAGCTGCATAAAGTAAATATACCATATGCCGAAACGATGTAAATGCCAGCAATCAGCCAATGCCTGAACATGAGACAAGAGCACTTTTTGGCTGCCATCGTGAAAAAAATTTCCCATTTAGTCGCCACGTTTCGAGATTATAGCAAACAAACATGGCAAATAATAACTACAAGGGCGAAGCAGATTTATACGTCCTGCATTCATTTTCTAATTGTGGATATAGAAATACACAATCGGCTTGTTCATACATCATTTGGAGTGCGCCAGCAAAAAATACTTCTTTCACACAAATAGTAAATTTGAAAATTTGTCTGTAAAATTTAGCTACATGTATTATCAAAATCTACAGCTATGTCTGTTTAAAACCTAACAACGCGTGTTCTGCTTTCATGAATAAGGATTTTGAACAGACAATTTTTATATTATCTAGTTAAAAAATGAGCAGTTTCTCAGTGTAATTATATAATATGCAGCTGTTTTCGGTCGTTATTTTGCAAAATTCGTGAATCGTTCAGTCCATTTTTATATCTCAAAAAAGTTAATAAAACTTGGCATTTGATCCAAATTAGACCAAAAATGGTGAAACCTCAATTTGTAATGTTAAGTATCTTCTGCTACTAACTCCATACACATTTGTGCTAACTTTTAACAGGCCATGCAGCCTGGTGGTCTAGACCGCCTGACTTGCACACAACAGGTTGGAGTTCCAACAAAAATGGCATACAACCTTAAATTGCTTTATGTAACTTAGCGTGTTTCCAGTCATCAAGGTTTCCTTGCCAATGTCTCAAGTCCAGCTAAGATCACAGAACCATTGTTTGTATAAAAACATTCTTTAAAAAACCCAATCAGCTTCTGCTTGCAGTAAACTGAACAGACATCATATTTAATCTCCGAGGAATGCTCACACATACAAAAGGCAGTGCCCACTCTCAGCATATGCTTGTATAGCATTCTACTAGTTGAATACGTGACTGGTTACATCGGTAATAAAACAGTGTTTGCACAGAACATTCCTTTTTATTTAACACAACATTTACCATTCAAACTTTTAAATGAATGTGTTTCTTCAGGTATCTATTTGATTAATTTTATATTATGCCGGTGTGTTTGGGCTGAATGACACAAACTTTTGTCATTTCCACACCACCAAGATGTAAACAAATGGTGCATAACCCATTTCTAGAGAGGAGGGTTTTCCCATTCGGCATTTCAACCACCAAAATTTCATATGAAATTGAATAAAGATGTAATTTTGTAATTGAATTTGTAATTTTTTATCTACTTAGCAATAGCAAGAGATTGAAAGTCAACCAAGCGTAATGACAGTGATTGGAAAGTTAGGAGCGTTTAAACTTGAAAAACTGTATTCACATGTTTAAAAAAACCTATTTCTGATATAATAATAACATTATTGGTCTATATGTACGTAGTGATTCTTTAACAATTATAAAATAGTAAAGAATAACTCATAATTATACCATACGCAGTAGCTATGTTTGTTTTAAAATATGGTTGATTAAATCCTGAATTACGAATTTGTGGAAATCAACGAAAAAAATGTGTGAGCTAGTACACAAAGCAAATACTATAATAAACTTTCATGCTGAAAATGCTTAATAAAATCATATTGGTCTGTTGAAGAAAGGAAATGGCACACGTTAATGTACTATATTCGTATTAAACTAAAAATAGACAATATTCTTGCAAACGACAATCTCTGAAATAAAATTAATTAAAGCTAGTTAAGTATAAATAAAATTATTTTCAACTAAAATAAATAAAGAAATAACGCTAAAATTGTAAATGAAGAAAAGAGGCAAAATTTTATTTGTATTTAATGACTGACATGCAAGCCAAGTGCCTGCCGCGAGCGTTAAGATTGAATCGCACAAGAATTGAAACCGTAAAGCCGAGATGTGAAGCCAAGCTCACTAACCACTAAAGGTTGACTTGCAACAAAATTCACATTACAGTTATTTGATATCAAAAGATTCACCATGGATTACTCTGTTGTGTTGTAGGTGCCAAATATGTGGGAATGTGATTACAAGCTTTTAAAAGCTCCAAAAGGAACAGTTAATCGCAGCCACACAGGACCGCTGTAGTTTGGATTTTCTTTTCAAAACGGCTCAAATGTGACGTAGATGTGGTAGATGGTTTCTGTTTACACTTTCATGCAACCTTATTCGTCAAAATATTTTTACAAATATACTTCACGCATTCAATAAAACTATGTCTATTGTTTTACGCGTCTGTTTTATCGTCATTGCAATTCTGTCACTTTTAGCAGTGATATCTTATAACTTACCGTAAAAATTCATCTTTCAACCTTACCTTGAAGGAGTACATATCATTGTCTGATAATAGTGACAAGCCTGTTGGTCACCTGTGATAATCGAAAAGTGCTGCAAATATTATTGGCGAAGTATTAGGTCACATGATCAGATTACGACTTGACGATTATATCAAGCCGAAACAAAACTGTAAAATAGTGAGCATCTATATTTGATACGGGTTCTTCGGTAAAACCCGAAGTGTTTATCATGAACTAGTGCTACGATGAGTTTATATTGAGCTTTTTATTGGCCTTTCAATTTTCGTTAGAACATCACGTGACAAGACAATAACCAAACTATCATGACTACATCAGAGAAATAAAGAGATTCCAATCTACGGCGGCTTTTCGTTTTCGAGTTTTTAAGAGCTTGTAATCACATTTCCACATATTTGGCATCTACAACACAACAGAGTAAGACATGGTGAATCTTTTGACATCAAATAACTGTAATGCGAATTTTGTTGCAAGTCAACCTTTAAGCTACACAGCCACAAAAGGATTTTGGAATAATTTTGGTTATTAGTCGTTACGTTTCATGATCTCAAGCAATCATGATCTCTCATGCAATCATGATATTCAAGCGTACTTGTAGTAACCATTAGTATTTTGGCAAGCGCTTTAATACTTTGAACTGTAACGGCCGTTATTTCGGCATTGCGTAAGGTGTGTCAGAAACCCTAGCAGCCGGAAAACCAGTATTCACATGGTTTTGTTAACAAAAACTGTTTTTAAGCAACAGCATAAACTAATCACATTTATTCTTGCACAGGATGTTAGAGCACAAATTTCACTTCCATTTGTAACAGTTTTCAAATATTTTTATCTACTTCTTCTGTAGGTAAGTTATGGATGGTTGCGATGCAAATGAAGAATTTTATGATACTAACTATAATTTTTCAGTTTATTTTGAGTCATGAAATCATGATGATGAGCGTGTGCTCGATAGATATGATATTACTGTAAATATTTTTACGAGTTTTTAAATTCGTAAGATTTTTTGTAGTTTTAACCCTAATAATGGTGAAGCACTGTTTTTTGTTTGTTGACATTTGACATGGGTTACCTGACTTTTTTTACTAGTGTTTTACCAAATATCATTGTATTATGAGCACATTTACATGTAGATATATTTAATAAGTTTAAAAACTTTGAATCATTGAACAAATTTCTCAGGGTTACCGTCACACATTAACAAGAATGACCAGGATTTAATGGGTTAAGTTTACGTATTTTAACCGATGCAATAAGTATGAGAACATATTTTCCATTGGGTTGCAAATAAGCCGTGTAGTGGATATACACACCTGTCTGCAGAACTAGGTTCTGAGTTTAATTTTAGTACAAAGTGTTTTTTCATTGTTACAACTTTATCGCTATAACTGGACACAGGAATGGCAGATGACAGACGACAGACAAACAAACACATATTTATAAATGCCACTCCTGTAGATTGAAAATTCTAGCAAGAAAGACACTTTTTGGCTACTGCAGGAGATAACGAAACAAGATCGAGTCGTTGGCCTCAACTTTAGCTTTGGTTGTGGCTTTAGATTTGACCTTGGCCGGGCCTTAGTCATTATAGTCTAGAATTCTAGATGTTTATATTTGTAGTCAGTAAATTAAAGTTTTACATGTATTTCTTGAACCCATTTTATTTGATGATTTTATTTCTGTTTTGTGATCATTGAGTTAACATTTTACAAGGTTTGCTATGGGCTGTGCCAACTAGCTAGCAAATGCTTAGCTGAGTCACTAATAATTTTTATTCCAGTATGCCATTTTTAGCTATTTTTAGCCCATGGCACTATCCCGATTGTAATTCTTAGACAGTAAAGGTTGATATATGTTAGCTTGTTTTCAAATGGTAAAAATGTAGTGCAAATTTGTATGTTCTTCCTTTCAGTTTTTCGGTTGTGATTATCAATGACAATGGCATGTGGTCGTCAACAATACTGTTTAAAGGTTGACTCGCAACAAAATTCGCATTACAGTTATTTGGTATCGAAAGATTCACCATGTGTAACTCTACTGTGTTGCAGGTGTGAAATATGTAGAAAAGTGATTACAGGTTTTTGAAAGCTCATAAACGAACAGTTAATCACACCCATCACAAAAACGCCATAGGTTGGAATCCCTTTCTAAAATGGCTCAAATGGGGAAGTAGTTGAACACGATGGCTTTTGATTACACTTTCATGCAACCTCATTCGTCGAAATATTTCATTAATATACTTCATGCATTCAATAAAACCATGTTTATTGTCCTTACGCGTCTATTTCATCAACATTGTAATGCTGTCACTTTGAGCACTGATATCTCAAAGCCAGCAAAATCTCAAAGTGCGGGATAATTTACGACAACTTGTGATAGGGGCGGTTTAACCTAACTTAGTTTAAAGCGTCTGCATTTTTGCTTTTCTTTATCTATTCAATTTTCCCTAGCACTTTTAAAAGTTGGATGTTTCAAAAACACCGACCATTGTTCATATCTTGGAAATTGCTTCAAGTGTAGAATCCAATATTTGATAGAAGTTCACCAACATTCTGAAAAATGTGGATGTCTTGGCAATAATAAATATGAGTTTGACAATCATTTGATAGGTAATTGTAACCAACTCACTTTTTGAAGCCTCTAAATGTTGCAGGTCCTGTGCTAAGGTACCCAAGGCCTCGAGCTCTGCTAGCTGCTATTGTGAACTCGACTGGCGAAACTGAAGCAAAAAGATTTGGTTTAAATCTCTTCCAACCTGCTTTGGAGTGTGAACTTATAATTAGTGATGGTCAAATAAGAATGTCAAGAGATATTTGTATTCCAAGGCTTTACTGTAAGTAATCATGCATTTCTCATTTTGTAGAAAAGTACAGTAGATGCTCTTACAACATAAATAATCTGTCCGAGCACAGTTATGTTCTAGGGATTTTACGTCATAGGAACAGTAAAATACATGTAATTTGCCTATTCCATTGCGTAGTGGTCTAGAACTCACCCTTTTGTCCCTTCAAATAGAAAAAAACTCATTTTAATGTTTTAACTTAATAACTGCGCAGTAACTGTCATGTTATTGGTTTGTATCAACAACTTTCATCTTTATTTAGATCACTTACACTTGGCTCATGTTCCATGATTACAGTAATTTTACGTCAAGTCAGGGTAGCGCACATCTTTAATGCCAGTTTAAATTGATGTTTTACACTTTTGGCTAAACAGTGACGTCTCTAGTAGAAAAAAGATAAAATTGTGTAATATTGTGTTTTGTCTAAAATAAAGTTAAAAAAATGTATGTTTACTATCGTAAGAGCCGTACCTGCCTGTGTGTCAGGTTTAGTGAAGCCAGGATTAAAGGTTAAGATGAAAGAATAATTTCAATGAGACTCCAATTTGTGACATTCAGATTGGTAGTCAGACACATTGACACCTGCGCAAATTTGCCACGTTTAAGTATTTCTGAATAATTGTGCAGCTACTTATTACCTTTGCTTTATTGGCATATCTGATGATCTCTCATGGCACACGAGACTATATTGCAAAGTCAGTTAGACAGATTGGTCAAACTTTAAACACTAAAATAGAATGCTTGGTTTCTCCTTATAGAGTAGCCAATATAGATAATCATTTTAGAACCTACATGTATAAAAAAGTTCTCCGTTTTGATTATTCGTAAACTGTGTGTACAACACTCGCTAATCTGCTGTTAAAGATTTTGGCCAAAAACATTTTATAAATTAAAAGGTCAGTTTGGTTGATAATACAGACACTGTTCTTTAAACTCATAATTTTTCTTGATTTTAATATGTAATAGGAGCATGTTCAGAGCATTAATTTTATTCAATTTGAGGTCAAAGATGTGCAGCTTTTTAAAATTTTGTCTAGTGACAGTTGATTTCAACAGAGGCCAGCATGATTTTTATAATGATGAGTGCTGCTATGTAATTGTCAACCTTTAAGCTCTTGAAGGTATGCTCAAATATCTAAAGTTAGCCAAGTATAGGCTATTTATAGATATTTAAAGTTTCAAATACTATAGCTGTCTGTAAAATTTTAAAAATACTGCAATACAATTTAATTTTTAATGTAGTTATGTTTATTTGCATAGTGTTTTTTTAACTCATAGATATACAGTAAAACCTCTAATTGAAAACCACCTCTATTTTACTGCCACCTCCAATTGACTGCCACCCTGAGAGAAGGGTTTAAAAATAGAGCGCCATGGTGTTCAATTGGAGGTTTTGCATTATTTTTAGAATTTGATTGATTATTATTATATAACTTATAAATTTGCAGATTTATAGTGTATCATTTAATAGCAGCCTTGCAGTTATCTTAAAAGGGCTTACAATGAATCGGCGCTTATAACTCCCCTTCCATCGCACATAAAACGCTAGTTTTTGCTGCAAATTGTAGCAAACATATCAATGATGGCAATTAACTTCTATTCAACTTGGTTAAATATAGATGCAAAATAAAAATGTGCCTACAAATTTAAAATGAAATAAAAAATGGAAAGCTTTAACAAATGGTAAAGCAATTTGGCACAGGCTATAATATCGTTGCATGTTAATTGCAAGCAATAGATAACAACTAGTAGAGATATCTCTCAGCTTCTCAATGCAAATTTTATTTAGAGATAATTGACAAGTTAAAAGTAAGTTCGCAGATTTATTGCATCCAAAAGGTTTAATGTCGCTCCACCGGAAAAAGTAGGCAAATTATAGGCGACATTCGCTTCGCCCAATAAAGGGTTAAATTTGTCTTCTCAAAACTCTGACGAGCCATTTGAGAAATACAACGCCACCCTCTATACGAGTTCCATCTCCAATTTATCGTCACTATAATAGAAGGATTGAAAATAGAGCGCCGTGGTGCTCAATTAGAGGTTTTACGGTTTATGTAATAAAAACTCGATAAAGAACAATCATTACTTATACTTACTTTGCCAAGCTAACCTGTCGACTACAGAGTTTAACCGATTTCATGTAGTGATAATTTAGTTCATGTAACTTTTGCCTCTATAATAATTTTTGTATTTTCGATTATATGCAACTGAATGGTTTGCAGTGTTTTAAAAAATCGAGATGGCTAGTTTGTCCTATGTAAAAGTGCAAATATAGTGAGCTTTTTATAATATCTCAGTGATGAAAAAGGACTATAGATAAACTTGTTTTCAAATTCAACTGATCGTTGTTAAATGGAACTGCTCAATGGGCTTTGGAGTTTTTTCTAATTGATTGTAATGACAAAATTATCTAAATATTTAGTATGTATAATATATAGAGACCAAATTTGGAGTGATTATTTGACATGTATCTCGTATGCCGACAATAAAATAATTACTCTGAATGAATAGCTGATTTAGTTTTTAGTGAAAACTGCTCAAATAGAGATTAGTGCGCATGCAGCTCACAATATCAATATTGAAATAGCAATTGATCTCAAAATTGTTTAATAGATTTTGGTTTTTATTGGAAAATCAATTATTTTTGCAGTTGGTCTTGGCTACATGCATGAGCTGTTACAACATCTTCATTTGCATTCCATTCTGTCAGTCACCCAATGAAGCATTTGTTTCATTTTAAAAGAAGCCTTTTGAGCATGATACAAAATTTTGAAAAATTGTAGTTTGGTAAAAAATAAAACCTGCAATTAAAATCTTTTGCGAAATTGTTAGTTTCTAAAATTGGTTTTCCATAAACTTCTTCAAAACCCTTACTCATCATGGAAGTCACAGAATAGCTCTTTGTGCGTTTGTGACATTAGCATTCAAAATTGATTGCTTCATTGGTCGTTAATTTGATTCTGTTTAATTGATTGTTTGAATGATTGGTACCCTGTCCATCATTACCACATTAACCGTTGTTGGAGAACGATGCGATCTAGGAAGTTTGTGTGATATGATATAAACAGCTGCAAGTTTACTTTTGCCTATAAACTCACTAGCTGTGTCATCTGTATTCATAGATCCGAGGCAAGTGAACGCAAAAGGCTCAATATATATCATTGCCAAGTTTATCAAAGCTGTGAATATTGAAGAGCTTCTGTGTCTGAATGCCAAGCTCTGCATTCAAACTAATAAGGTATTTATATATGACAGGAATATGTGATATTTTATATAAATGTCAAAGTGACTATATTGTCAGCTTCACTTGTGTGCAGATATGAGTGTAGTTGGGGATAGAATAGATTTGTGTAATTACCATGACAACCAAGAAGATTTGAAAAAGGCTGATAGTATTTTTAATTTTTATACGCTGAAGTATTCCCACGACCAAACGAGAGCGAAGCGATTGATTGGGAGATTTATGATAAATGCACATGTGCACACAACTCCCGAAAAATTATCCGTTAACGGCCGTCACCCAACCCTTGTTACAAAATCCTATCATCAAATTTAACTATTTTTCAGCAAAGTTGTTTAAGTATAATAATAATACAAAAAGCATATAAATCTATTTAAATATGTTACCAAGCCTTTGAAAGGTTACCGCAAATTTCTAAAACTAACCCATCTGATCGGATTATGCATAAATAGACAGATTAATTCTGCCAAAAATCGCCACAAAATGCTTGAACAGCTTGGTTTATTAATAGTTTCGACCGACCTACGAAACGCCAATAAAGCAGTGCGACAGATAGTCGAACTATTTAGCAGTGTGCAATTCCGCACGAGAAAAACGTGCTCATTTCACCAGTCTATGGCATTGTTTAATTGCCAAGAAGGTTTGTGTACTGTTTGAGGTGTAGACCGATTTACAGGTACGAAAATGTGGTACACAGTTTATCAGCCTACGTTTTTGTCCAATTACCGAAGGTTTTTCAAATTATCTAGAACATCAGCCAGATTTCTTTACATCTTATCTACAAGGTAGGGCGTTACTACAACGCCTTTTTATGACAAGAATATTTCTTTATTTCACTCCAGTTTGCATAAAACTTCCAGACGCATACATGCCAACGCTTGCTTTCTGTTACATATCGCTGTCAAAACCATTCTACATTTACAACACAACCAACTTTCAAACTGTATATTACACACCAGCTTGCCGTTTAACTTTTAATATTGTATTTCAGAGATATAATAAACATATTTCTTTATTGTTGGCAATGTTGTTGTTAGTTAATTTACGTACAGTAGGTTAGGTCTACACCTTGAATTAATATTTATTTTATTATTGTAATACATAAGTTTGAGATAGTTAAATATTTATTTTATTAATACTTATTTCTGTTACATATCGCTGTCAAAACCGTTCTACATTCAACACAACCAACTTTCAAACTGTATATTACAATATATTTTACTTTTAATATTGCATTTCAGAGATATAGTAAACATATTCCATTATTGCTGTTGTTATTTAAATTACGTACAGTAGTTTAGGTCTACAGCTTTACAGTCTACAGGTCTAAACCTCATTTACATTATACTCTGTCAATTCCTGCTGAGAACTACTTTTTCAACAACCAACAGTACCATTTATTTTTTCCATTATTACTTTGGTCGTGGGCTGTATGACAGTGGAATTTCTAGTTTAATAATATCTGTTCCCATTAACAATTACTTATAGAAATGGGATTAACGAAATGAGGTGTTAGTGCTACCCATTCGTCTTACCAAATACTTCCGGCTCATTTGAGATTCATGGACATGAATATCATATTGCATTGTTATACAGGACAGCGAGTTTAAGATAACACAGCTAATCAACAACAATTGGACAATAATTGACTCAGGACTGCTGGACTGGAGAGTTGACTGGCTGTCACCTGACTGGTTTCTATTAGGTGTAACATTTGACTATGCACAACACATATTGCAAGTGCTTACAAAAGGAGGGAAGGTGAGATATTTTTGATCGGCAAACATTTATATAGATAGATATAGATATAAAAAAAATTGTTTCCTCACCCCGGTTAACCCATATGGGTAGTAACTTCTGCTCTAACTCAGGTCTCCTACCAGAGACCTGGGAGTTTGAGCCCTCACCTCAAGATCTTAGCTGTTCCCAATAGCGCACTTTTCTGCAACTCACCTGAGTTGATTGCTGTCGGTATCTGGGCAAGCCACATCTTATTCGCCGGTGTTATTGCGCCCAGTGCCCCAATGACTACTGGAATTACAGCTGTTCTTAAATCCCAGCATTTTTCAATCTCTTCTCCAAGAGTGAGATATTTCTCTACCTTTTCTTTTTCTTTACGGGCTATATTGTAGTCATTGGGTACTGCTATATCTATTATATAGTAGCCCTCTTGTTCTCTTTGTCGACCACCACCATATCTTGTTGGTTTGCTAGAACATGCTTGTCAGTCTGGATGTAGAAGTCCCAGAGGATCTTAGCGCGGCCATTTTCATTGACCTTACCAGGAGCTTCCCACCAGTGTTGTGGTTTATTAAGGCCATACTCATCACTATATATATATACATTGTATATATACTAAAATTAGGTTCCAAGTAGTTGCATTACAAGAGTGCACCAATATACACACACACACACACACACACACACACATATATATATATATATATATATATATATATATATATATATATATATACATATATATATATATATATATATATATATATATATATATATATATATATATTTATTTATATATATATACACATATATACATATACATGTATAATCAATAAAACAGACTATAATTTAAGATAAAACACTTTATTACTATTAGTTTCATGCTTGGTAAGAGCAATCTTCAGATAAAACCGAGCGTGTAACACTACTTGGTATAACCCCCCATTCAGCAAACAATTCGCAACCAACATTGGCAGTCAATTCTTACGAATCGTCAGAAAAGAATTTCCTGAGAACCACCCACTGCACATCATATTCAACAAGAACACTCTAAAAATCAGCTACAGTAAAAACGTAAAAATCTTCATCGACTCGCACAACCTAAAACTCTTGAAGAGCAAAGAATCTACCAGGAAAAAGTCACTAGCAAATGCTGGCAACTGTCGTGTAAAAGCCAACTTCCCACTTTAGGGGAAATGTTTGCAGTCTGCTATAATTTACCAAGCCAATGTTACCTCCCGCGATGGTGAATCTAACTACATTGGCTTAACATAAACTTCATTTAAAACACGCTATAACAATCACAAAGCATCATTTACACAACGAAATAAAATAACTGCCACTGAACTCAGCAAGCGCATATGGCAGTTGAAGGATTCAAACACTAACTATTTCATCAATTGGAGAATATAGGAGCAGTCCATACCGCTGGCCAATGCCTCTAAAAACTGTACCTTGTGTCTACAAGAAAAATTTTATATTCTATACAGGCCACACCTTGGTTCATTGAACAAACGCACTGAACTCGTCAGCGCATGCAGACATGCTAGCAAGTTTCTACTGTCCAATTTTGAAACCTAATGCTTTTATTAGTCGATAATCTTCCAGCTATGAAGCTTTAGCAATTTTAATAGTTTTAGCTGTATATAAGTAACAAAAACTGGTGCTAACATTACATTTGAAGATGGCTCTTACCAAGAATGAAACTAATAGTAATAAAGTGTTTTATCTACAGTTATAGTCTGTTTTATTGATTTTAACTTGCTCTGATTTTATCATTGAGCACTCTGCTCAGATCTTAGTCTTTTACTTATATGTATATGTATGTATATATATATATATATATGTCTGTATACTGTAAAACCTCTAATTGAATGCCACCTCTATTTGCACGCCACCTCTATTTGACTGCCACTCTTTGCGACGGTTGACAAATAGAACGTTACTCTCTAGTTGAACGTCACCTACATTGGACCGCCATTAATTGATCTTTGCTAGCCCATACTATCAATTGATCAGTAGAAAAGTTTCAACAAAATCATATTAATAATGAATCGTTTACATCAATAACAATTATGTCTCTCATTGTCCTATTCCCAACTTTTCATTTTTTTCGTTAAAACTTTGAAAGTACTGCTACAGAAATAATTAATAATTGCCTTAGGCTGATAGGAGTTCCTGGTTTAATGCGGTCTTGATACCTCCAAGTAAATGTATAGACATATGGTTTACATTTACGATGGTAGATGAGCGACTATTTTAGGGTTAAGGCTGCGTTTAGCGAGCAAAACCTTCACACATTGCATTTGTACTAAATACCTTTGCATTTGTACTAAATACCTTTGCATTTGTACTAAATGCCTTTGCATTTGTACTAAATGCCTTTGCATTTGTACTAAATGCCTTTGCATTTGTACTAAATGCCTTTGCATTTGTACTAAATACCTTTGCATTTGTACTAAATGCCTTTGCATTTGTACTAAATACCTTTGCATTTGTACTAAATACCTTTGCATTTGTACTAAATACCTTTGCATTTGTACTAAATGCCTTTGCATTTGTACTAAATACCTTTGCATTTGTACTTAATGCCTTTGCATTTGTACTAAATGCCTTTGCGTTTGTACTAAATACCTTTGCATTTGTACTAAATGCCTTTGCATTTGTACTAAATGCCTTTGCATTTGTACTAAATACCTTTGAATTTGTACTAAATACCTTTGCATTTGTACTAAATACCTTTGCATTTGTACTAAATACCTTTGCATTTGTACTAAATACCTTTGCATTTGTACTAAATACCTTTGCATTTGTACTAAATGCCTTTGCATTTGTACTAAATACCTTTGCATTTGTACTAAATACCTTTGCATTTGTACTAAATACCTTTGCATTTGTACTAAATGCTACACGGAAAAGCATCGCTTTGCCAAAAAAATTGTTTGATTGCTAATATCGATTAGTTTGACATTACCAAAAAAGAGTTGAGGTCAAAAGACATTATGGAAAGTATTGAACAACCAGAAAAAGCTGGTCCCATCAAAAGCAACAATAAGAACATAGCTATCCAAGCAAATGATGCAAATATTTTCCTTTAAAATTGTTAAATTTGGCTTCTGCATGTAATATAAGTATAGTTTGTTTATTTCACGTGTTCATGTGTAGATATATTTGTAGCATTTGATCGATTATCATCACTTAACATGTAAGTTTGCAGATTTATAGCATATGATTTGATAGCATCCTTGCGGTTATCTTATCGCGGTTTACAATCGATTGATGCTTGAGACTCCTCTTCTACTGCACATAAAAATCCAGTTTTGGCTGCAAAACTGTAGCAAAAATATCAATGATTGCAATGAGCATTTGTGAAACACAGTTAAATTTTAGTTATAAAATAAAGTTATGCCTTCGAATTAAAAAAAATTGAGAACTCTAACAAATATCAACGCAAGGCACAGGCTATAATATCATTGCAGATTATTTGCAAACAATAGATAACCAATGGTATTTCTCAGCTTCCCAATGCCAATTCTATTTAGAGATCTTTGACAAGTTAGCAATAAATATGCACAATGTATAATGATATAGTTACTAATTTTCCATGAGGGTTCAGAGTTTCTTCCACTTCAAGTCATAGAAACGGTAAAATACAAACAAATTTGATGCCATTTCGCTTCACAGATTTTGTGCAAACGCATTTGCAGCTATACATTTGACGTCGCAGAAACGCTCAATGTAGATCAATCGAACCGATAACACCAAGTTAAGCTTTCTCCAGCGGAGGTAAAAAATTCAGCGCCTTTCATCACACTACCACTCGGGTATATTATAACTGCCATTGCTAACAATAGGTTGCTGATTCAACAATAATGAAATAATTACCTTTTTATTCTATTACCTTATTCATTATATAACTGAACCTATTGATTGTAAAGATTCCCACTGCACTGATGCCAACCTCTTTCTCGGCTTAACTCTTCCAACATAGACAAAGTATTTTTTACTGAAAGTGTTGGTAGTTCTTGTGCCCTTTGAAGTAACAACTGTATAACAAGTAGTAAATTCTGTTGCTGTTCTGTAATATAGAAGGTTATTAATATTGTTAATAAAAAAGAAATTTCTCATCAGGTATTTAGGCTGAGTTATTGCAAAAAATGCACTAAGCTTGAATTGCAAAATTACCGAGACCGGAAAACGAGTCTACTTTAACAAGTTCTGTTCTGAGGAGTATGCCACTAGTTATGTAAAATCGATAAAGAGCAGTTTTGAATCCTTAAAACGTTAGGATGTGAATTGATCAGCATGGGCCAACTCCGAATCCTTATGAAGCTTGAAAACCCAGTGAATGAGATACGGATTAATAATTTAGGTGTTTGAAAGTTATTTTGTTTTAAAATTGCTCAAAAAGGAAATTTGCTAGCCTGACTACCATCTATTAACTATACTTATTACCTGTTAGTATAGTTATTAGGTCTATGGTGTCTAAATGTTAAACTAAACCTATTACCTGTTAGTATAAGTATTAGGTCTATGGTGTCTAAATATTAAACTATATATATTACCTGTTAGTATAGTTATTAGGTCTATGGTGTCTAAATGTTAAAACAAATGTACACCTTTTGTTTAAAGGAGCCGTGTTACATTTAGGTTTGCGTAATACATTGTATCCAGCAGCAGTGTTGAACGGTTCAGCAATATTGTCAGTATTCATTACTTTTGATTAGGCCTCTGGGGTCGTAACATCAAAGCAAGTCAAACAAGTGGCGGGCAAATAGAAGACATTCAATCAAAGGACAGCATTGTATTTTCTAACTCATCTTCTATTAGAGGTGGCGTACAAATAAAGGGGGTGTTTAGATAAAATAGAATTAGTACATTAGTTGATCTCAGGTGAGATATGTAGTTTTCATAGCCTAATGATTAAAGTTTGTCACATTTTGTTTTTATGCTTGCAAATGAAATTTATCCAGAGCAGTTATGTAAATAGTTTTGCCAATAGTTTATAAAATGTAAATAACTATGCTGGAGTTTCCAAATCACTTTAAGCTGATTTATTAGATGAAAATATAGCTGTTGTTGACTGTTATTAGCATGTTTTCAAATTGGATCTCACTATAGAATTGATGGTGGCTGGGGTGTTCTATCTTACTACAGCAATGAAAGTTCTTTCAACAATCTTTTGAAAGCACCGGTTAAACTTTCAGTTTTCAAGCGCATAGAAGCCTGTTTAAGTATTTCAAATAGTCAATTAAGTTTTTGCTATGTATCACATTGAGAGTATTTGCTGCTGTGTTCTTTAGATATCAACCAAATTGAATCAACTGGAGATGAATGAATCAAATTATGTGACATTTGGTACGTCTCTTGCGTTCCAATGCGTGCAGTACTTTGAAGAAGCTTATGATGAAGCGGAAGACATTAACGTGATATTCAGTCACTGTAGAGGTAAGTTTCGCTAATTCAAGTGTAAAATGCTATGTATTGTGTAGAATCTATTATGTTAATTCTTGCATGGTAAGCTTCAAAAGTGCATGCTATTGCTACTCTGAGTTTTATTTATGAGATGTTGACCAATTTAAAAACCTAAAGATTTTGTTTTAGCTCAGAGTGAGTGCTACAAAAACTACTCTTATGAAGAAGCTCCAGTCGGTGCAGAAGTGGTTACAGAAACGCGCTATTCAAATCTTCTTATCCATAGCTATCATTGCCTAAGAAATTCTTCCCTGGTTTCAGGTGATTTCAATAGATCCTGTGTAAATGGCGTGTGGCTTGGAAAACATCCGGTATGCTCGGAATACTGTGACATTTCTTTTCTTCATACAGAAGGGTTTCATATATACTCTGCAGATGACCAAGATTTAAATGTTAGGCTGACGGCCGGTGCGATACATGACAGCAACTTAATTTCCGTAGTATGCGGTGATGGCAGAAAACCTTCTCGCATAAGCTCAACACTGTCTAATGTTTTTGGTTGTAACAACATCAGCACTCTGAGGGAAAACATTACTTGCGACCATAATGACATTCCATATCCTAGAGTGCTGCTCTCAGCTGGAGTGAATGTAGGCAGATATGCAAAAACGATATTTCACAATAACATTACCATAGCACACACCGCACCGCACACCCATATGACATTTAAAGTTAATGAAAACTATATTTCTGTTTTACCGTATGGGTATTTCTCTGTTGGAAACACATTCACGATAAGCGTATTTATTACAACTCATTCTCCCTTGTCCTCAGCAACCAGACTCCCCATCATCAAATGGATAGCATCTGATAATTCTAACAGGTAAGCAAAAATATAAAGAACCATAATCCTTAAAGCACATCAATTACATAAGTACTTTAATCATATATTTCAGTACATCAGAGTCTTGGTTTTATATATATAAAGCAAAAATATAAAGAACCTTAATCCTTAAATGAGTAAAAGTAGGACCTTATGTAGTAAAAATAAAAGTTCCTAAATAGCGAAAGCATTTTAAATTATAACATAAGTACTGCATATCTATGTGACACAACTTGACTCATTGCTTTTTTTTTTAAAATAATAACATTTTTAATGGTATTAAATGCAATTATAAAAGAAAGCTTTTTCATAGAATAAACCACAATCATTGTTACGTGTACATTGCTTCCAACTAGGACACCGATGAAACTTGCTACATGAATATACCGCAGTAGCAAATTTCAAAGGATAGCATCTTTATTGAGCTTTACTTCAAGTAAATAACTTGAACTTGATTTTTTGTGATTATTTCTGCTAAAATGTCTTACACCTAATTTATTGCAGACCATTCTTAACCCTTTGCTGGGGAAACAACAAAAATGTCGTTTATCAGTCGCGTGGGGAATGACTTTTATGTCGCTTTTGGTAGACGTTTATAAAGCTGTTGCCTAGTAACATTAAACAAAGGATACAAACGCTAGTAAAATTTAAATATCATCAACAAGATATTAGTCGATAAATTACAACATGAAACGATTATCTGAGAAGCATTGCCTTGTGCTAAAAGCTAAAGAAATCGCGCCTCCTTGGAAAAAAAATGGAAGTTGGAAAAACTAGTCAACATCGGCTTGACGTTCAAAACAGTAAAATATAAATTTATTTGATTCTGCGATTGCTAGTGATTTTTTGTCTGATCAGTTTAAAAAATTATTCAGATGATAGAAGTGATGTAAACTTTTAGGACTTTTGAATATACAGGGAAAAGTGATGATTATGGTAGCTTGAACGGCTACGATGTAGCGTTGGACTCTACCGAAAGGAATGCTTTCAAGCATTTCATAAAGGCACAACTGTACATAATTGTAGCTTTTTTTGTAGTAGTACATATGTAAATGAATGTTCATGTACAAAAAATTTTTTAATAAAAATAAAATTTAGTTTTCGCTATGCATGTTCATAAAATACCGATTTTATTGAGTTTTAAAAAATACATTACACGACTTTTGGGTATTTTTATGGAGCTTTAACCCAGCCAAAAGGTTAAAGAACCTCCATATAGCAACAAAACTATTAATTCAACTTAGTTTCACAAGTATGGTGGGTTAGTACAGTCAAACCGTAACTTTGGTCACAATCTTTTTAATATTTAACAAAGTTTTGTCCAATATTTGCATGAGAATATGAAGCAGTTTTGAAATTTCTTGAAACCTTGCTGTTTTGTAACTCGATAAATCAATGCAGACTATTTTACCTAGTTATGTTCTACATTTTTTAAGCAGCGTTAAGCAGAACTCCCTACTTTCTTATTTAATTTTAAAATCATTGTGCGCATGATAGCAATGATAGAAAAAGGAGGAGGCAACCCTTTTCTTAGCATTGCACAACAAATGTTAAAAAGGAACTTCAGCAAACACCTTTGTATAAATTCTTTGAAAGTTCTTTAAAAACGATTTCTAGTAGGTATTATGAAAAAATAACGCAAAATAGAAAACCTAAAATGGGTGACAATAAGAAGAGTGACTGGTATAATAATAGAATTTTACAAACATTAAATAAAACATCAACAACATCAAAATTAGTTACAGTAATTTAAAATTCACTTATTTTAAGCTTGCTGAACACTATAACTATTCCGACCTCTACTTACACCATCATGTCTCCTTTATGGCCAAGCCTACAACTTATTTTGTCTATTTTTATGTAATTACAATGTGGCAATATGAACCACTTTCCAACAGTCTCTAACTTTTGTTTAGGTTATTACATGATAATAAGTTTTTGTGTATGATTTTTACATATATTTGTGTAACATTATTTTGCTTTTTTTCTACATGTTTTTGTTTAAAATATCATCAATTATTTAAGTTCCACGTTTGATTAATTATGAAAATGTATTTTATTAAGAAAAATTGTTCCAAAATATGATGATGTTGACATACAGAGCAAATATTAGCACAGATTACCTTTGTATTTTAAGTTTTAACTGCATTCTGATGTGATTATACTGCGTGACCAGTTTCTTGAATTTCTGAACAGAAACAATATTGATTTTGATATTGTGTTAGTATAACAATCTAAAAGCTCAAAGTCAGCCATCTTCATATGTTATTCTCTCTATTTTAGGCAACCATTTAGTATTGCCCTGGTTGGAGCTGGTGACAATTTGGCTCGTGTGCACATATACATGGGAGAATACTTAATGTCTCGTTGGTTCAAATTGGCTGTTGGTGATTGGACAATGATAAGTGTCTTGCTAGATAGCGGAGAGTTGGAAGT
Source organism: Watersipora subatra (assembly GCF_963576615.1). NCBI lineage: Eukaryota > Metazoa > Bryozoa > Gymnolaemata > Cheilostomatida > Watersiporidae > Watersipora > Watersipora subatra. The sequence continues at coordinate 40,589,375 of NC_088717.1, forward strand.
TTATAGTAGCAACCATGGCTTGTTGTATGGAAGTGGAAGGTATATCTATATATATATATATATGTATATATAAATATGTGTGTATATATATATATGTATATATAAATATGTGTGTATATATATATATATATATATATATATATATATATATATATATATATATATATATATATATATATATATACTAGCTGTGCTTCCTGGCGTTGCTGGGTTTTAAAAGGTAGCTTATAAACAATGAGAAGTAATGAGTGTTGCCTGCCACACGCTATTAGCCTGGCACAATGCCAATGAAAAATTTGAGTAAGCTTACTAATGAGAGATAAAATTAAACTATTTTTGACTAAAATTTTCTTGCATCAGTTACAAAGTTGTTTTGCGTTTGGCAATTGACAGCCTGACAAGCGCTAAGCGCAAAACCACATTGTAGCTGCAGCGAATTTTTAATCAAAAGTCGTCCAATTTTAATATACTCATCTCACTGAGCTTAGAATTTGTCTTTTTAGCTCAATTTCTTTGAAATGGCATATATATCTATATAATATATATGTAACATATATATATATCTATATTGCGTGTATAGATCTATATTGTATATACATGTGTGAGCTGCATCTGTTCGTTAGTTTTTGTCCGTCCAAAATATTCAGGTTTCATGCAAGCTGCAGCATTGTTATCTAAAAAAAGTTTTATAGTTTGTGTTTTTGAAATTTTACAATGACTCTGTTACACTTTTTATAGTGCCAGATTAGAAAATGTCTGGGACTCAAAAGGACAAATTAAGCTTGGGTGGCAACACATCGACAAGTCAAATGGTCTCAGTTTTGGGCTACACTGCTTTAAGCTGTTTGATGTTGCTTTATCATTTGAAGAGCTCATGCTAAGTGCTGCCACTGATTGCTTTACCGGACCTGAAGGTACGTAGTTTGTGTTCCATCTTTATGTACTAAAATTACATATAAATATCAATAGCTTTAAAAAATTCTGCTAGCTATACAGTCTCTTGGAAAAAAACATGACTTGCAAATGTATATTTTAGAGACTGGTACATCTCAATTCGTTAAACCATAACATTCAGCGATGAATTATTACGTAAAATGAGATTCCTGCATTGGCTTTATCTTTATAAATACAGAAAATGTTATCGATTCCCATTCATTAGTTTACACAAATTTAAATGGCATGCCTCCTTTTTTACCTTTGAAATTGTAGCAATCAAATATACCAACCACACTTTATTTTTTATCAACATGTCGAGTTGAGGTTTTTGTTAGCAACTTTAGGCTAATTATTTAAACACAGTCAATTTTTGATGTACCTAATATATACTTTCAATATGCGCTTCTTACGTTGAAACTACTGCACGATGAATCAAATATATTTTATAAAAGTTGTATTTAATTAATTAATTCGATTGCTCAAAAAACTTATTGGTGAATCCTTCAGGTAATCACTTACATCATTTAAATAAAGGCATTATATAGAACTATGTAACAACCTAAATGTGAAAAAACAAAGTTAGATGTACAAAATTTTATATGACTCATTTGTTTTATGTGATAGATGATAGCGATGCACATGAAAAATTGTGTGATACTAAAAATAATTTTTTTGATGACTGAATCAGAAAACAATCATTGACTTGTGCTCGATGGATAATTATGATACTGCAAACACTTTCAGAATTTGTTAAAATTGTATAGATTTTAATGGTTTCAGCCAAAAAATGTCAAAATATTTTTTTGATTTTGTGACATTTGCAGTGTGTTGCTGGACTTGTTTTCTAGTGCTTCACAAAATACCATTCGATTATAGGTAAGATTTTTAGTGTGCCAATCACCAGATTTTGGAACCTTATTCACAATTGACATAAAACTACTTTAACATGTAAGTTTACAGAAAAATGCTTTATTTTCGTAATCTCAACATTTTATTCTATAATACATTGTATAATATAATAAACATTAACGTAAAAATAAAATTTATATAAATGTTTTATTGGTCGTTGAGGTGGTGATGGCAATGCATCCAGAGGTATCATCAACTGTTACCATTGTTGTACTTTGTATGAAAATAAAATATAAATTCAAAAATTTTTCAAACACTTGATTTGGATAATTCGCATGAAATCAGAGTTGATCTTTGATGACAAACTAGTACCCTACCGTTTCAACGATTCAGAGTTGTACTTTTTTAATTTTTCCAAAACTAGCGATGTATTCCTCAAAACATTTGGTTAAAGTAGACTTGTTTTCGGGTCACAGTTACTTCTCAATTTCGCTTTGTGTACTTGTTGCACTAACTCAGCCTGGTTACCTCATCAGAAATTTGTTTATTATTGATAATATATTAATATCCCTCTATATTACAAAACAGCAACATAATTTCCTACATTGCTATACAATTACAGCTTCAAAGATTGCAGAAGTGACAATTTCTTTTAGTAAAAAGCTTTTTCTATGCTAGAAAAGTTAAGCCTAAGAAAAGGTCGGCACCAGTGCAATGAGAATCTACAATTAATGGGTTAGGATATTTAATAAATAAGGTAATGAAATAAATAAAAAGGTAATTATATTACCATTGTTACATGATCAGCCTATCGTTGGCAATAGTGGTTATAATACGCCTGCGTGGTAGTGTGATAAAATGCACTGAATTTGTTTACCTCTTTTGTGGAGAACTTGACTGGGTATTATCGATTCAAGTCCATCCAAAAGTGAGAATTTGTGTGATTTTCAATAGTACTCTCAATGCAAATGCTTCTGCCTAAATGGTGTTAATTAAATCCGTTCGGATTTTACAATTTCTATAATTCTATAGAAATTCTATAGTAGAAGAAACTTTGAATACATTCGATGCATAAAAACACAGTGAATGTAAAGTGTTACAACCTTTATTAAAGTTTAAATATAATTCACAAGCGTTTTAATCTCCAAGCACTAATTTTTTACAGTTATTAATACCTGCAATACACCTTCTTGCTTGCCATTGAAAATCTCCACGATAGTAATAGGTTCGTTTGTAAAATTATTATAATTAGTATGCTTGGCAGTTTTGTGCACTGTGAGAGATCGTAATGAGTAATCACTATATATACATAATTGATTTGTTTGGTGGCAAGGCAACTGAGTGGTGTAGGAATTACTTTGACAGACTGTAAATAGGAATACTCGAGTTCAATTCCTGTTCGAGCCAATTTTTTTCTTATTTGGTTTTTGGACCGGCCAACAAACAGACAAAACTGTTTTTATTATAATGAAGACTAGGCGAATGCCAAATGTTGCACAGGTAATATCAAAGTTGAGCATAAAGGATTTATTTTTGATTGGCTGAATATTTTTACCTAAGGAATTCGAGTAACTTGGAGTAACATTGAGTAACGTAAGCTCGTCTGCATCTTTAGTATAATAAGAGCCATGTCTATCCCTTTGTTAGGAAAAAAATTGCGTCATGTTCTCTCATGCTACCATGATCTTCAAGCATTTTAGCAGAAGTGTGAAACTTTTTATTTTAACTATTCGGCGTTAAATATTGGCAGGTGTAATAAGTATGACCAGAATTTTTCAACTGAATAGCAAGGCAGCTGCTCAGGGCAGTATCCACCTGTTTGAAAATGGTACTGCAGGGAGAGTCCAAGAGAAGCGCCCTTTCGGTGGGGGGGACGGGAGGGGGGTTCAGGGGTTCTCCCCTGGAAAATTTTTTAGTATAACTAGTCAAAATGGTGCAAATCTAGCACAATTGGCTCCTGATGGGGCACATGTTCTAACAGCAAATTTGACATTATAATCCAGTTTTCTAAATATAAAACTGTTTATTGAGATTGTCTTTAACAACGCTTATTAAAAATATAATGTGAATGAGAACTGCTAAAGGGGTTGGCCACAGCTAGCATGAGGTAGAATTATCACTGGGTACAATGCTGAATGGTGTAGGAGAGGAGTAGTCTCCTATGAAATAATTCAATTAAATAATATTGTAGAGTTAAAAAGTAAAATTGATAGAGCACCATGTTAAAAATAATGCCCTTATACTGTAGTCTATAATACTGAGCAAGTAGTAGTAGATTTAAGTTTTAGCTATGCATGTTACATGCACAGCTCAAAATTAAATTTATTTTTATGAACAAAATCTTTTAATAATTTAATTTGATAAATTTACATATCTTCTACTACAAAAAATACAACCATGTACAATTGTCTCTGTATGAAATGCTTGGAAGCATTCCTTTTGGTAGAGTCCGACGCTATAATATTGCCGTGTGAGCTACCATAACGATCGTTTTTCTCTGTATATTCCAAGTATAATAAAAGTCTAAAAAGTTTACATCACGTCTATCATCTGAATTATTGTTATTCTAATCACACCAAAAATCACTTACGGTCGGAGGTTCAAATAATATTTTATTTTACCGTTTTGAAAGTCGAGCCGATGTTGACTGGTATTTCCAGCTTTTATTTTTTTCCAAGAATGCGCGATTTCTTTAACAAGAAGGAAAGCCTTTCGGATAATCGTTTCATATTTGAATTTATCAGCTAATATCTTGTTGATGATATTTAAAACTTACTAGCATTCATATCCTTTGTTTAACGTTACGAGATGGCAGCTTTATAAACATCTACCGAAAGCGACATAAGTGCCGCTTCCCCACGCAACCAGTAAACAACATTTTGGTCATTTCCCCAGCCAAAGTGTTAAAATCAAGCACAAATGACGTGAATTCCGGGATTTTGAGCCTCAAAAAATGGTACTGCCATGGCAGTAGCTGCAGTATAGGAGGATACGGCCCTGCAGCCGCTTAGCTTAGTGGATAGCACACCTGTTTGCAGAAAGGTAGAAGGACTGAGTTAAATTTTAGTGTAAATCAAATTTTATTTCAAAGTAAATTTTATTTTTCAAAACTTTATTGTTATAAATGAACGCAAAAATGACAGACAAACACTGACACTTTAATACATAAATTACCTCACTATTCCATCCAAACAAACTTTCAGCAAAATAGGAAATTCACACTTCTAACAATTTTTGATAAATAATACATCGAGTCGAAACACCATCAGTGCAACAACTTTACATCGTGAACATGAAATTCTTGTTCAACTATGGTTATCAAGTCAGCAGCGCTAATTTAAAATGTTCAAGGTCTCCAACTTCAACAATGAAAAAAGTGTTATATGTTTCATTATAAAAATAGACTGAAGAGTCATACCTCAACATACAAGCTTAATGTGTTTTGGGACTGAGCTCACATGTCAATGTTTTGATATCTCAATGCAAAATTTCCTATATAAAATAACTAAAAACATTATACTAAATACGTTAATCTGTTCTCCTACTGTGAAAAAACTACCTAAAACAGAATATAATGATAGAGAAATGTGCTTTTGATTGTTCTAATTTACCACCTATGCTTGCAAAGTGACAAATAACTATCTAGCAAGTATGATCTGCAATAAAATGCACTGTAACATTACTTTGTGCAGTACCGTCTAGAGTTTTTACCGTCAATACTGGCGTATTTGCTAACAGCAGTGTGAGAGACTTGACAGCAATGTGTTCAGTATACTAGACTTTTGTGGCACTATGTAATATAACTTAAACTTTGAATTTAACTATAAATGAATTAAGCCTACTGAAGACAATCTTGACCCACTGTACCACATGTGGCATACATGTAAAACAGTTTTGTAGAGTTGTCCTACCATTAACATACATTTAGTTGGAAAACTTTCACTTATTTCAGAAACATTAACCTTTTACCTACAAAATGATACTGAAATTAGTGGGTTTACAACAAGTCATATGCATAGGGGCACTTTTTATTGAGTCGCTCCAAACTGTAAGTAACATGTTAAAAACACCAGAACTATCTAGCTTGAGACATCATTCATTAGATGTTAATATATAACACATGATAAAAAGCTGTCTTAGTAATAATATAGAACCACAACTTTAATTTTTAAAATATAAAATGTAAGTATAGATAGATGTATATAGCAGTGAAAGATTAAGTATCTTAATTAATCTTTAGTTTGGGATGGTGGGGTTAAAGCTGAGTTTTAATATTCCACTAAAGCTTATTTGGATTTTGTCTTCATATTAATTTTTTATTATCTGTTTTTTGCTTGGTGTATTTTGCCTCGCTCTTGCCATAATTTTTAACTAACCTTTATAATAAGTTTTTCAAGTTAATTTTACAACAAAGACCAAGCGATGTTTTTCACAAAGACGGTCTCATGCATTGCCATTTGAGTACCAGCTCATATACTTGTATCTCAAAGGTTGACTGTATCTTGAAGAAACTTCCTTGAAGTTTTGGCTCTTATCTCGATTATTTTGTATGTTGGGCACTTGTATATCGAGGTACAGAAAATTGCCGAAAAGATTGTGAATTGCCCTCTCTTGGTTTAAATGACACAGACTCGATGAACCCGTTTTTTATTATATAAAACTAATATGCCTGCCAGTCCTGTGCACTGTGAGACATCGTCATGAGTGGTCAATATGTGGAAAACTATATCTTTTTGTGTAGTGTGCACAAATGGTGAAGTGGTAATGTGCCTGATTGGTGTAGTGGTAGTGTACCTGAATGGTGTAGTGGTAATGTACCTGAGTAGTGCAGTGGTAGTATACCTGAGTGGTGTAGTGGTAATGATCCTGAGTGGTGCAGTGGTATAGTGGTACTTGAGTGGTATAGTGGTAGTGTACCTGAGTGGTGTAGCGGTTGTGTACCTGAGTGGTGTAATGGTAGTGTACCTGAGTGGTACAGTGGTAGTGTGCCTGGGTGGTATAGTGGTAGTGTACCTGAATGGTGTGGTGGTAATGTACCTGAGTAGTGCAGTGGTAGTATACCTGAGTGGTGTAGTGATTGTGTACCTGAGTGGTGTGGTGGTAGTGTACTTGAGGGGTATAGTGGTAGTGTAACTGAGTGGTGTAGCGGTTGTGTAACTGAGGGGTATAGTGGTAGTGTACCTGATTGGTATAGTGGTAGTGTGCCTGATTGGTGTAGTGGTAGTGTAACTGAGTTGTGTAGTGGTAGTGTTCCTGAGTGGTGTAGTGGTAGTGTACCAGAGTGGTGTGGTGGTAGTGTACCTGAGTGGTGTAGTGGTAGTGTACCTGAGTGGTATAGTGGTAGTGTGTCTGAGTGGTGTAGTGGTAGTGTAACTGAGTGGTGTAGTGGTAATGTACCTGAGTAGAATAGTGGTAGTGTACCAGAGTGGTGTGGTGGTAGTGTACCTGAGTGGTGTAGTGGTAGTGTACTTGAGTGGTATAGTGGTAGTGTGTCTGAGTTGTGTAGTGGTAGTGTTCCTGAGTGGTATAGTGGTAGTGTACCTGAAGGGTATAGTGGTAGTGTACCTGAGTGGTATAGTGGTAGTGTACCTGAGTGGTATAGTGGTAGTGTGTCTGAGTGGTGTAGTGGTAGTGTAACCGAGTGGTGTAGTGGTAATGTACCTGAGTAGAATAGTGGTAGTGTACCAGAGTGGTGTGGTGGTAGTGTACCTGAGTGGTGTAGTGGTAGTGTACTTGAGTGGTATAGTGGTAGTGTGTCTGAGTTGTGTAGTGGTAGTGTTCCTGAGTGGTATAGTGGTAGTGTACCTGAAGGGTATAGTGGTAGTGTACCTGAGTGGTATAGTGGTAGTGTACCTGAGTGGTATAGTGGTAGTGTGTCTGAGTGGTGTAGTGGTAGTCTAACTGAGTGGTGTAGTGGTAGTGTGCCTGAGTGAAGTAGCGGTAGTGTGCCTGAGTGGTATAGTGGTAGTGTAATTGAGTGGTGTAGTGGTAATGTACCTGAGAGGTATAGTGGTAGTGGTCCTGAGTGGTGTAGTGGTAGTGTTCCTGAGTAGTGTAGTGGTAGTGTGCCTGAGTGGTGTAGTGGTAGCGGTCCTGAGTGGTGTAGTGGTAGTGTGCCTGAGTGGTGTAGTGGTTGTGTGCCTGAGTGGTGTAGTGGTAGTGTTCCTGAGTGGTGTAGTGGTAGTGTGCCTGAGTGGTGTAGTGGTAGTGTGCCTGAGTGGTGTAGTGGTTGCGTGCCTGAATGGTATAGTGGTAGTGTGCCTTAGTAGAATAGTGGTACACTGCCTGAGTGGTTAGCCTGTCTTGACAAACTGTTGTTTTTGCAGAGTTGTCCCTTTGTAGAGCGGGCGAGCAAAACAGCAGCTTGTCGCAAGACTCACTGCACTTTATGCATCAGCTGCTATATAAGGGAGTTGTTCTCTTCCGTCTATGCGATTAAAGCATCAGACTTGTAAAGCCGGCGGCACAATTTCGGCACATTGGCATGACTTGACCTCTTAACATCTCATATAGTTAGCGATGGTATTTGTACGGAAGAGATATTGTAAGCCTGTATATATATATATATATATATATATATATATATATATTTATATAGCAAAGTGAGAGTTGACTAAACAAGCTTCATTACTATTCGTTTCATATACATAGTTAAATGTACAGTCCTCAAATAAAACTCATTTACTAGTGACAAGCAGTTAAGATGTACCTTGAACAACCCCACTATAGAATTAAAACATAATTACCATAAACATATTAATATTTTTTTAACAAAAATAGTCTGCATATTTCTGAGGTGTTTTCATATGCTTTTGCTTGCTTTACTGCATTCTAAATGGAATGCACCCTCGATTGAGAATTGCAATTCGAACTGAGAAAACAACATATAACTCCTGAATAAAACTTTGTGCATAGAAGTGTGTGTATAAAAATGGTTATCACCCCAGCAAAGGTTTGAGCAACAGCACAACTTTGAATACAGCTATACTGAAACCTCCTTATACTTGTACAAAAGCAATAATGACATACCGGACTGTCTTTATTTGGTACTTTGCCTGACCAAACAGAGAGAGAGAATGTCCAGGCTATTCCTCCTTCAGATAATACAATTGCCTGCGTCAAAATTATTAGCCTTTACTGAGTTAGCAATTGAACCTTGTGAAAAACAGGAAATAGACGTGTAAAGGCACATTTCGAATTTAAACGGCACATTTAAAAACTACAAACTAAAACAATAGGTAATGGTAGCAAAAAATTAGCTTTTAAACAATTTCAAAAAATAAAAAATGCAAAAGGTTTTATTAGTTAATAATCAGAAGTGCACATTTAGCGTGGGAATACGGTATACAGTATGTGATAAGAACAATTAAATGCTAAGGATTGTATTAGTTCAGTGGTTAAACGTGTTGTTTGAAACTTGCTGTTGCAATCTCTATGAGTTCAAATTTAGCACACAACAAGTTTTTCATTCCAAGATTTTAATACCTATAACTAGATAGACAGACATCTGAACTAACAATGACAACATTGACAAACTTTTAGATTTATATATATAGATTATGCATTAACAATGGCAATCACCACAGTCACCATTATTTAATGTACAACTATATTTCCTTGAATGATTTGCAATGTGATCGGATACCTAGACTGGTTATACATTTTCATTTAAAATAAAGGTTTTCTATAATATACTGTTTACAAGATTCTTGTCTTACACTAATAAGTAAGTTCATGTGCTGTTGAGATATTTGTGTGACTTGTTACTTTCTTGGTAAATAATGATATAGCAAAGCAAACATTAAAACATATTATTATATTTATGCATTCTGCTTTTGAAAACTGAAAAAAATGATAAAGATTTTTGGTTTGAATACTGCCATATTTAGTAGTTTGACATTGTGTTTATACAGTAAGTAGCAAGGTGGTCATGTTCATGATGAATTTGAAGCTGAGATCAAAAGCTATTGAATGGTAGCCTTTATAAACTCTGGTAGTAGTTCAACAACTTAGAATTGTATTTTGTAATAGAAAATTACTAATTAGTGATCAGATTACAAAATTCTGACCAGTTGATAACTCATTTATATAGGTATTAATCAATATAATAATATTACATAATTCAATATATGGATTATATAATGGATTGTAATTGCATATTAGACAGATACCATTGTTGAGACGCTTTTCGCCTTGAAGCCGTTGTATGAATTTCAAGTTAGATACATTTAGCTATTTGAACATTGGTGTGTTATTTGACTTCAGTTATAACAACTTAGCATTTCATGGCATTTATAATTATGTTAGGTAACTGAAACATGAAATTTAAGTTGCCTAAAGGAGCAATTTGCTTGCTGTTCAATAAAACAAGCTCATGATCTTTAAAGTAGGATGAGCTAAATTGTTGGCGGTGGTGTAGGAAAAGATGTGGCCAACCGTTGGAGAGCAAAAGTGTTAAAGACTAGCAAATGGTTATTAAAAATGATTACTGCATCACTTTAGTTTAACATAAAATGTTGTTTGAAACTATTTTGTTGATATATATTTCTCTTGGATGATCTAATGTTTACATAAGAGTTGTGTTCTGCTCCGAAATATTGGTTCAATGCTATTGATCTATTGGATGGTTTCAAAAGCTGTTGATGGTACGAAAGAAAACCTATGCTTGTTGCTGCTTATGCTACTTATGACTGTCGTGAATACCTTTTATTTGTCAAAAGACCAAACCATAAGCTGCTGAGATATGGTGAAACAACTACTATATATTTGAGCATATCAGTCTCTCTTGCATATAAACTGACTAGAAAAGCAGGCCTGAAACTTATATAATATTGATATATCTATTGAAATATAAGTGCCCCAACATACGAAAAAATCAAAATACGAGCAGCATTTTGAGAAAGTTTCTTTTTGAGATACAAGTAGTATTTAAAATAATAGCATACGGGCAAGTTCTCGATGGCCACCATATGGCCAAGTACGCAAGAGACCGCTTTTGAGAGCAACATCACTCGGTCATTCTCCTCGAATCAGTTTGTAAAAAAGTGTTTAAAAGTTTGGGTAAAATTTATAGTGAACGCGAGGCAAAAGGTGCCAAACCTGAAACAGATAATAAAAAATTAAGATGACAAAATTAAAGTAGGTTTAGTAAAAGATTAAAACTCTAAGTGTGAATAATCTGAGCTAAATTTATTTAAATTAAATTTAAAGTTTCTGTTACGCAGAGTCGAAAAAGTTTAGTTTACCGAGCTCGTTGCTGTCAAGTCTCTCAGATTGCCGTTAACCACTACTTTTGTCTCGAAGGTAAAAACTTATATTAGTGTTCATAGTCATCTTACATTTTACTGCATATTTTTAATAACTAAAAAGCTAACTTTTTTATAGCGCATGTGCTAAGTTACAACAGTTTCCATCATAATATCCTGTTCTATGTTTTCTTTCATTGTATGATTAATTTGTATTTAGTTATTTTATAACAGATATAAAGCCATGAGACACGAGTAAATTGACAAACAAGCTTACTCCCAGAAAGCATTAAGCTTGTATGGCGAGCAATGACTGTATTTGAACTCGCATATAAGTCAACCTTGTAAATCATAACACACCGTACATACCAGTCAAAGCAAAAGGTTGCAGCCATAGAGCAGCTTTTGTGGGCTTAATACAAGACGTTTGTACTTGGCGAGTAGTTGTATAATTAGTCCATTATAGCATCTCTGCTCAATCAAAAAGAAACAATTGTCTGTTCATGTTGAGCCAATGGAAAACATTTTTGCATCTCACGCTGTCTTTATGTTTGCTTTGTAAAGGCGCAATTTTATGGCTATTTTTCTTCCCAATGGTCAGATGCATTGTAGCTATGTAGGTTTCACAAGTAGTAGATTAATAAACCTTTGATGGTTATCTATTGAACAATAGTAGTAGGTGAGTGAGTATTTATTTTTAACAGTAACCATAACGCCAAAGTATTAGTAATTGTGGTAACTGGTCTGATTCGAAACACGCTCAAGTGTCTAAAAATGTTTAAACGTCTAAACTAATTCTGCAACAATTGTATTGCCTTTTTATGGCACCTGATGATGTGAAATTTTATGCTAATTGATTTGGTCAAATGTTATGACAACTTATATGCACCAATGTCAAATATTCGGTTTTATAGAATATTTAATTGTTTTCATAAAACAAGTAAATTGGTAGCAAAAGAGTTAATGGTAGTAGTAACCATTATTGTCATGTTGTACTTTTAATAATAAAAATAAGTTAATAAAGGTTTGAGTTGTAGTTGTTATAATTAAGTTAGCATGAAGTGATTTCATTTGCTTTCAATCAGAGTTACGGGTATATAGGCCGGACCCCTTTGTTTAGCAAAATTTTTTTGTTTTAGAATTGGCTTAAATGCGGAGATATGATTCATATTACCTTTATGTCTTTTAATTATTGTTATATACTTTATCATAATTTTTATGCGGTTGTCAAATTCCTCTTATCCCATCCATTGCAGCAACAGCCACACCAGAGTCTAGCCGGTTTTTCACTGGTGATCTCTCATTACTAGTTGATAAAGACCCAGCTACATTCTCAGATGAATCCATTGAAATATCTAACGAGCCAGCATGGATAAGGTTTAATCTCATTGAGCAGATGACTATAACTGGTGTCATCCTTTGGAGGCCTCAAAGCTGTTGTTGTAAGTATATTAAATGTCTTTCTTTGTTACCCATGGCTACAATTTTTAGCCACCGAAGAGAGGGCAAAATACACAATCTTAATTCGCGCACCAGAGAAATGTGTCAAGTGTATATATTGTTCTACATTGGGAAAAAGAAACGTAAGTTTGTGATACTCTAAAATTTGATTAATAATTAACAAAATCTTTACTGGCACTTTATAAAGCACAGGCTACCACAAATTGTACTCATACTACTCAAAAAGTAACCCAGTCAACTAAAAGTGGGAACATCTGACTGACGAGGGCTGAAATCTAAAAGCAGTGGTAACACCAAGGGACATTAAATTGCAGAAGATATGAGGAGCTACAGCATAAACATGCTTAGCTTGCAAAAGACTCATATTGGAGATGAACCTCCAAAAGAAAAATCGATATTGACAGTGGAGAGATATAGTCTACCATTCAACCAATAATACGAAAGATTCGAGAACTCGAGCAGAAACAATAATCATTGTGGGAAAAGGTACCGGCATGACATTCAAGCCAATTTTTAATCAAATCTAAATAAAGATCAAACTAAGCAATAACTACGAAATCACGGTCATCGATGCCCATGTTCTTACATTACCAGTAAGACAAGAAAACCTGAAGTAAAGAAGATTTTTATAAGAAACTGGAAGGACTGATCAGAAGTGTAAGCAACAGAGATCGCTTATAATTCTAGGTGATTTCATCTCCAAAACAGGTGAAGCGTAGAAAGATTATTAAGAGCATGAGAAAATATGAAAAAGTAAAGCTAAACAGCAACGAGAGGAAACTACCACAGTTCTGGAATATGCACAGTCTGATTGATACTCACAAACACACTGTTTAGACCAAAATGGCTCACTAAAAAACTTGAGATTAACCCAATTATCAGCACTGATGACTGTAGAAACCCCTATAAAAACCAGTTAGACCACATCATCACTAGAAAGAGCAAACGACCTACCATTATAGACTTCCAATCTCACTATGGCTTGATGAATTTCACAGATCATCGCCTTGTGAAAGCCAAGATCTAAATGAGGAGACTGCATTGAAAGAAGCAGGATAAAAAGAACTATTACTATCAAACAATTGCAAAACCAAGAAATTGATATAAAATTTGCTGTAGTTGTGGAAATGGAGATCATAGCTTCAGAAGACAATTGTGAGAAAAAACAAGCAGCAAATGTGCAGGAAGTGTGGGACATGATTGTTCAAGCTAATCATCAGGCAGCAGAAGAAAATCTGAAAATAAAATCAAAAGAAGAGATTGCAGTGATACTATTCAGGTACTATCTTATCAGCAGAAACAGCTACATAATCGGATAAACACAACATGAGACAGGGAAGAGCAAACTAAACCAAACAAGGAGAAAAATCTGTTGATAAATACTATACACAAAGAAATATAAATATCGGAAAAGATAAGATACAAAATAAAATATAGGCGATTGATGCAAGAAATAATAACTCCAACAAGATGTTTACAGCTAAAAGAAATCCAAAATGAATGAAAAAAAGCCCTCTTCGACTCTCAGAAACAAACATAAATAGAGACAGCTTTCTTCAAGAAGATGTTCACAGATAGAAACACCAAAGAGATCAAAAATATTTTACTTAAGAAGATGACGGAGGTCTTCCACATATTTTGCACCTACAACACAGCAGAGTTAGGCATGGTGAATCTTTTGATACCAAATAACTGTAATGTGAATTTTGTTGCAAGTAAACCTTTAAGAAAATGACAGAGGTCTTCACACAAGAAGTGGGAAAAGCAATAAAGAATTTGAAAAACATCAGAAGGCCTGGGCTTGATAAAATATGAGCCAAAACCTGAAAAATGGACCAGCAATGGTGTATTTGGAAATTGCTGAATCCATTCTCTACAAGCTAAGTTTAATTGAGATTTGCTTTCAAACAAGGCTGCTGAGCTTCATTCAAGTCAAGATATTTTTGTGGCCACCCACACACACCACTAATGATCCGTCGCGCTGATAAATATGAGAATTGGTCTCAGCCATCTGAAGGCTGAGACCAATTCTCATATTGAATTTTAAAGACCAACTGAATTTTCAATAACAGTTGTTTAACCATTATCAGCAAACTTATTTATCTGATATGAACACTCAATGGTTTATGTTTGCAATAAAATTTGTGCAGTTATTTCCTATGCAATATGTTTCCTCGAGCAAACTAAATTACACGTAGCTAATGAGAACAACCTAGTAGAAAAATACTTTGGGTTCATGACACTAATTGAACTACAAAATACAAGTTGGTTTTAACAGATGTGATGATCAAAAGAAAGTCTTCATTAACATTTTCAGTTGCCATATGTATGACAAGTGAACACGATTCTTAAAATAGAAAACCAGGATGATCCGAAAAGGAGTAAAATGATATCGAGATTATGATAAGTTAATTGTAACAAAATACTTCATTATCAGCCAATCACATATGCATCAGTTTCATTATCAGCCAATCACATATGCATCAGTTTCATTATCAGCCAATCACATATGCATCAGTTTTATTTTTACTGTTGTAAAAAGCAAATGAGATCTACTAAATTAGTTAATGTATTTTTTATTCAACAATTTAAGTCACTCTACATATATTTACAGTTAGCCTGGATTTCTAGTATTTATGAACTTGTTAGTTGGCTCTATTGTTTAGATGGGGAGGTTGTGCAACTTCAAGTGAATGTTGCGTTAGAGATTGGTCACCTAGAGGATGCAAGCACCCTTTGTGCAAACTATCTTAACGGAAGAGATTCTGTTCAACGAGTGGAATGTAGTCTACCTGTGGTTGGCCGACACATCCAGGTATCGCAGCTTGAAGCCGGTTACAACTATTTAGCTGATGTGGAGATTATCCGATACAGGGGTATGTTTTAATGCTTTTCAAATCGTGTAATACTGCTTTATCATTGCATTTGTATTGTTCAATTTAAATAGAGTACTGTAGAAATACTGTCAGTGTGATTGAAGTAGGAAAACATTTGGCATACTGCCAATGACATTTTATCAAAAGTTGATGCTAGTTTCACCACTTGTGTTGCATCGTTATCATGTTTTTGCATCTTTCTGAGTATTAATCTTTTAATAGTTGTGAAGAAAGCAGCTTTCACCGCTGCAATAATAGTTTGAAAGGTTCTTTGATCTAAATTTATTCTGCAATGATAATTGTTATTAGCCTCAACACGGAGATAATTAAGAAACTTCATTAGATTTTGGTTACAAATGAGCAATGATGTTGATTTGTTTTTGCAGGTTTTATTGAAAGCTAATGTAAATATTCAAAATTGACTATTAAATATTGATTAGGCTCTTCACTGAATAGAACATATCAAAAATGTTTCCAGTTTCTAGCTATTTCATTCTATGCAAGACAGAGAGAGCGTGTCTTGCATCCAGCCATTTTACTAAAATATCTGAGTGCATCATTTAGTTTGCAGTTTGCACGGCTGGTTTCATTCCACTTTTGATTTTTGACTCCACAGTTCTTTTCAGCAAACTTAAATGCTGTGTCAGTTGTAATTTTACCCTATCGACTATCAATTGTAGCTTTCAATAATTTTACTGAAAGCATTGTTTTTGCGTATTCGCATCCAATTTCCTTAACTTCTCATGTCATACTCAACTAAATTAAGTTCATTTGTTCAAAACAAACCACTTAGCAAGCTTAGATAGGTCTCGTGATCATGCAACAGTTTATATTGTAAGTATTCGATATTTCCTGTTGTAGACACATTCTGTCCAATGAACAGCAGTCAACCTTACGCTGTCGCAGCTCACATCACCAGCACTGCAGACAAAAATGGAGGTTTTATTTTTGCCAACGATTTAGTGTCTGTCTCGTGCAATTCAAGTCAGAGTAACTCTTTTGTCGGCAGCGGAAGCGAGAATTTAATGCACTGTAGTAATGGTAGCTTAACATTCCAATGCGAAGACGAAGAAGTTTTCCAATGTCACAGTAAGGCTTCGCTAATTCTTAAACTTCAGGTATTATGTTATTATAGACAAAGAAGCTGTACGGTGTAATAAGGGTGTTGTAGAGGTTCATGCTCAACTCTCCATCTCAAGCTATTAAATATAGCCTTTCACAGCTGCCGAAGTAGATATGTGGTATTGGACTGTAATTAGCTGATGTGTGTGATAGGCTTCTCATTACATTAAATGCCCAGAAAAATTCTTAAATTCTGAAACTTCTTTGTGTTTCTTGCGAATGCTTAAACACCATCTCAATACAAATATTTCCATTATCTCTACTTTTGTATTCTAACAATCAGTACCGATATCCAATATTGTTATCTGACAATATCCAGTACACAATATCCAATATTTTATCTGACAATGTCCAGTACAAATATATGATATTCTGTCTGACAGGATTCAATACTTTATGTGAGAGTATCTAATACTCAATGCCGATATCCAATACTCCACATGAAAACACTCAATATCAATCTACAATCCTTTATTATTTGACAATGTCCAATACTATGATCAGCGATATTTCGCTATCAATATTCAATAATATTGCTGGACCTACTCATGCGTTATCACTAACCATATAGTGATACTGAATGTTACCTTGAAGCAACCTTTAAAGTATGTGCATGATGCAAACCTCTATATTCAATCAGCCATTGTAATTTCACAGTAAAAGACCATGCTGGGGTAAAAATAAAAGAGGGTGAATTATAACGTTGATGAAGTAATTCCAACCAGCATTCTTTGCATACTTCTAAAAATATATTGAGTATAAATAATAGTCTTTACCATGTACAACATGTGCATACGAGGGTGATTCAATAAGTAAAGACACTTTTTAATCTATAAGTTTTTACTTGAAAATATCGCATTGTACAGTACCTCATTTTTCTACATAGGCACCCTACATCTTAATACACTTGTTCTAACATTTTACTAGCTTTCTGAATAGAATAGAAGTTTCAAATTTCAAGTTTAAATGAACAGATTTTTGAGTAATGCGCGGCTAGTTTTACACGCGCTCTTCCGTTTCTTCTATAATTGACAAGTGATGTCTATGCAGAGCATCCTTCCTGTGACCAAACAGTTGATGGTCATCGGGGACTACATGTAAATCCGGCTTGTAAAGTGGATGTCCGCGAGTCTCATAGTTAAAACTTGTGATCTTTTCTTTAGTGGTTTTGGCTGTGTGGTGTGGCATTTTCATGCTGGAGAATGACGCTTTTTGTAAGCATTCCTCAACTGTTGAAGCTCTCTGCATGACACTTACTGAGCAAGAAATCCTCTTTCAGAATTTCATGCGCAGTGCCAATGGTAATGCCTAAAGGTTTACTTGCAACAAAATTCACATTACAGTTATTTGGTATCAATACATTCACCATGTCTTACTGTGCTGTGTTGTAGGTGCAAAATATGTGGAAATGTGATTACAAGCTCTTGAAAGCTCAAAAACGAATAGCTAATCGCAGCCATCACGAAACCGCCGTAGATTAGAATCTCTTTTCAAAATGGCTCAAATGGGACCTAATTGAACAAGATGGCTTCCGTTTACACTTACATGCAACCTCCTTCGTGAAAATATTTTTACAAATATACTTCACGCATTCAATAAAACAATGTCTATTGTCCATATGCGTCTATTTCACCATCATTGTGATGCTGTCACTTTCAGCACTGATATCTTATAACCTATCGTGAAAATTCGTTTAATTTAACCTTAGCTCGAAGGACTACGAATCCTTGTCTGATAAACATGGCGAGCCTGTAGGTCACCTGTGATAATCGAAAAAGGCTGCAGAAATTAATCGCGCTGTTTGGCAGGAAGTATGGGTTCCATAATCAGATTACGACTAGACGATTAGACCAATCCGAAACCAAACTTTAAAGTAGCGAGCATCTACATTTGATACAGGCATCTCCGTAAAACCTGAAGTGTTTGTCATAAACTAGTGCTACGATAAGTTTTATACTGAGCCTTTTATTAGCGTCTCAATTTACGTGAGAACATGACGTGTAAAAGCAATAACCACATTGATTAACTACGTCAGATAAAGAAACTAATTCCAACCCATGGCAGTTTTGTGATGGCGGCGATTAGCTGTTCGCTTTTGAGCTTTTAAGAGCTTGTAATCACATTTCCATGTATTTTGAACTTAAAAGACAGCAGAGTAAGACAAGGTGAATCTTTTGGTACCAAATAACTGTAATGTGAATATAGTTGCAAGTCAACCTGTAAGCAGTTACTCGTTTGGATATAATACTTGATTGATTATATTTCTTAGTTATTAGTTGAAGAACAGCAGGCAGAAAATGTAATTTGACAAATAAATACCACTGGAACATAACTTGAAATGAGCTTTGTAAAAATTTGATAAATTTTCTTGAACTATATAATACTCTGAAAACTGGTTTGTCATTACACAATCTTTCCTAGCCATAGCAATATTGTACAGTATTCAGACGAGTAATTCTGAAGATGCTGATTTTATATATGACTTCAAACTTCCCATTAAAAGATGGTAAAGAAGTGTTTCCTTAGTGTTTTGAAATAACCAAATCAAAACATCTAAACAAACATATATTCGAACATGTCTTAAGTACACCCTTGGTTTTGAATTATGACAATATGCTATATTAAGATAAGTGAAATTACCTTTACTATAGCTGGTTTACAAGTTTGTAAGCGTGATGTCAGTAATCTCCTTAGAATCACAATACTATATTGGACTGTAATTCTTTTCGGGGAGTGCTCATACTATAAAGAAATGGTTAGAGCATAGACTTCAAAGTACATGTATATATCAAAAGAATTAAATCTCTTCTCTACTTTTTTGTAATGACCATTACTCATTTCTTCATTTCAAACTGGTTGAAAGATTATAAATATCCTAAAGCGTCTATTTGAACACCACCTTTATTTCAACTGCCGCCTCTAATAGATCGCCACTATAGGAGAAATGCTGAAAAAACAGCAACACCTTGTAATTGAATGCCGCCTTTATTTGGCCGCCATTTTGACATTCTTAGATCTTTCCGAACCCGTTACAGGAAGTGATCGGTAGAAAGGTGTCTGAAAATTGTACTAATTATGGCTCGGTTACATCAATAGCAATTAATCTGTTCGTTTGTGCTAAAGTGGTTGCTATGGTTTTAGTGATGGTTCACCTAAGCAGATCGGTCGTCACACTCATCGATTGTCGCAGCTAGACTCCGATTGAAAGTCAGTAAAGTTTAAATTCGATCCATCATCAGATTCATTCATAATGTGGGTTACAAACTGACCTTATGACCTTAGAGCATCTTGATAAACAATGAGATTACTCTTTAGGAACACTGTATGATGCAATAGCAGCCATTGTTATGGCACATCGAAGTTCATTTTCTAACTCCTAAGCTGTACTACAACCTTTTCTTTAAAGCTTTGAAAGCGAGACTGTCGAAATAATTAATAATTGTATCCGGTAAAATGCTTTACTCACAGTAGTTCCATGTTTAAGTCGGTCTGATACTTTGACATATATGAAGACTAGTTAAACAAAATTGTTGAGGCTGCCGGCCTTAATGTTGCTTCTCCCGAAAAAAAGAGTGAAAAATATAGGCAACATTAGCTTTCCTTCACCCGTATAAAGGTTAAATATGTTTTCTCAAAATTTTGACGAGCTGAAAACGCTACTAAAGGGGAAGGGTTGACAAATACTGTTCCATGGTGTTTAAATAGAGGCTTTACTGTATGTAACCTTAATTTTGAATTTAGATAATGGTAGTGGTAAAAATTGCTTCTATTGTAAATGATTTTATTTGTGGATCTTGAAACAGATTGGGAATTTCACATGAGTTTTACTGTTTTGATTACTTAAAATCCTAAAAACGTAAACTTTCCTAGAACAAATCATTTATGTTGTGGGAGGGCCTACTGTATTTGAATTTTTGATATTACAATATCCAACATCAATACAGGCACCTTAAAGCTCGAATATAATTTCCAATATTTAATGGTATTGTATCCAGTATTGGAAGTCCAAGAATAATCGACAATAGTGTTGGCTTCAAGTCTGGAATGCATGCTTTTTGTAAGGCGCAGTAATGTATTATTGGGCATTCATTATTTTTTGCACAGATATTTGCTTCAATAAATGGTTGATGCTCTAGCTACTACTAGCTGTGCTACCCGACATTGCCCGGGTAATAAAAAAGTCAATGGACAGAAAATTGATTCGCATTTAACATATATAACAAAATTTGCCATTTTAACTTTCAAATAACATAACATGAGAGAAGTGTTTTGTGTAGTCTAAATGAATTAATAGATTAATTAATTTCAAACTTTGTCAAACAATTGTAACTTTCAAACTCTATATCATGAGGAAATGATTTTGTGCAAAACAGGTTCTTTATTTGGATGCATCAGACAATTTGTAACTTCTGAGAATACATATGTTTAAAAGATTAATAAAAATATGACAAAATATAGTAGTATTTTGTAGTTAAAATTTTATTAGAACAACGTCGGCCAAAAATGGTTGAATAAAAAATTAATATTAATAATAAAGATTGGAAACTATGCAATAGGATAGGAAAACAGTGATAGGAAAATGAATAATGTTTAAACTTCAAACACGACATTATACTCCAACTATGTTTAAAAAATGCAAGTTGAAATAAAAAAGATATTGCAACAAACTTTGAAGCCTTATAATATAAACTTCAGAAGTTACACAGTTTATAAATGTAGTAAGATATATTAAATCGATCTATCTATATATACACTCCTCAAAGTATGTAAATTTGTGTGAATATAAGAGAGTGAGGAATAACTGATGCTTGTAATCTTACACGATAAGTTTTACAATAAATCTCGCGGATAATCTAGCAGGTAATCTTGCAAATGATTGTTGTAAAATGTGAAAGCTATTACCAATTACTAATTGGTAAAGTTTAAAATGAAGGATGTAAAAGCTAATACACGAAGCGAGCGTTGATAGGAACATACAAACAGATATGTTTTAATTTGAACTAAAAGAATTAACGTAAAAAGAATGTTTACACGAACAAAATATTTATTCCTATTTATGCTTGTGGAGCGTAAGGTACCAAATCAGGATCCAAAAGACATACTGTAGCTGGAAATAAATATTCTAAGCAGCTGGAATAAATAAGTAGAGAACTAAATGAAGATGTGAAATAAATAGCAAGTTTGTAAACTACGAAACATATTATTTGGTAATGATACAATTAATACAAAGTTCAAAAACAAAAATCGTTATGACCAAATGAAAAGCACTACAACAGTCGCCAAATATTTATTTCGAGAGAGAAATGTTTGTTGATACAGTCTGGCAAAAAGCATCGTGTTTTATGGGAACACAATGACCTGTGAGGGCATTGTTTCAATAAATACGTGATTTAGCTGAAATGTTATCATTAAATGATTTTATGTTTTCGAAAGTGTTTTACCGTAATGAATAACCCTGAACTCGCCATTGCGAAAAACTGAACTTCTTAATAATGTATATAATCAGTTCGCAATTCGCCAAATTTTAAGTTTGTAGATAAATTATTGTCAATATCGTAGGGCTGAACAAATTAGCCTTAACAAAATAAAGACGAAGAAGCATCAGGCTGCATATACATAAGTCCCAAAATATTTCTTCTTCGCAGCTTCGTAATGTGAGGTCGCTTTGCTAAAATGATCAGCGTGTGGTTATGATATATCAAATATGATAACGCCATAGAGGGAAATTTTCTAATCAGGTGTTGGTAACGGTGGGCGCAATTCTAAAATAATTACTATAGCCGGACAATCAAACCTATGAATACACATATGACGACAAAGTTTGGGAAATGTATATATATATATATATATATAAATATATATATATATATATAGATTGGTAGTAGTGTTCCAACCATTATTCAATTATTTATGTCATACATGTTTGTCAATGAAAAGTTTGCTTGAGGTAGGTAAAGATAATCTTAGCCTATATTTCTATTTCTATATATATTTATCAGAGCATGTCGTATGTCTGTCGTCTGTCTGCATTCTAGCTATAACTATTAAAATCTTGATATTAAAATTCTGTACTTTGATTAATTAGATCTCATGAAGAATGCAATGACAAGCTTCTTATCCAGACGCAAAACCACTGAGCTAGAACGGCATATTGGTCAGGGGTGTTAAAATTATGAAATTTTAAACTTACAGTTGTTTGAAAACCTTTACTGTTCTTTTATTTTTTTTAATTTAGTTGTCCTGCACAAAAACCTTTTCTTCATGGTATGAAGTTTGAAAGTTACAGTTGTTTGACAAAAATTGAAAACCTTTACAGGGGTTTTCATTTTGTCTTTTAATTTATTTCAACTACACAAAACATTTCTCTCATGATATGTAGTTTGAAAGTTAGAATGGCAAAGTTTGTTATATGTTAAATACAAATCAATTTTCTGGCCAAAGACTTTTTTATTACCCGGGCAACGCCGGGTACCACAGCTAGTTATTACATATTATTGATTACCTGTATATGCCAATAGCAATATTAAATGTGTCCTTCATTTTATTAGATGGAAAGTGTGTCGATGAATACAGCACTTATCTTCAACTGTACCAAAATGAAGGAGAAGATGGGTTTGTCCTTTTTGGGACTTTAGCTCAATATAATTGCGTACACCCACTTTCAGGAATCTATAATGTGACCTGCCTTAGTAATGGTGAGTGGAGC
The DNA here is from genome assembly GCF_963576615.1 of Watersipora subatra. NCBI lineage: Eukaryota > Metazoa > Bryozoa > Gymnolaemata > Cheilostomatida > Watersiporidae > Watersipora > Watersipora subatra. The sequence continues at coordinate 40,612,570 of NC_088717.1, forward strand.
GAACCAGAGACCCCGTGCCGAGGTGAGTATTTATACATAGTCATGCTCAGTATTATATCCTACACAGATCTGCTGTTTAAGATGAACTCATTTGTAAGGGTTAATATGATTCAACCGCTGTCATATTAACAACTGTATGTCATCTAAATGTGTAAACAGTCATATGCAATGCACCCCCGGGTGACGGCGTCCCCGTTTTATGGTTTTTCACCTCACAATGTGAAGCCTGATGTTTTTCCATTCCCTCCATACAGAATTTAGTTTGTCATACAACATCAACAAAAAATCTTTTGATATTCAAGTTTGGCAGTCTGTGGGCTGAGTATATTGGAATAACATAGATGCCGATATGCTATGTACCTAAATCTCTTACAGCGCCTGAAACGGATACGATGCTCGCTTTCTCTCTCAGTTCAGCATTATTCGTTATAAGTTATAACAAAAACAAAACCGAAAACAGGTAATAAAGATGAATATGTACAGTATTTATATAAACTTTTGATGACTTAACAGGTGGAGTTTGTATTTTATATTTATTATGTGTTTCTATACTCCTCTATATGACCTTTTCGCCTTTCGATACCAACACTGAAGCAAATTAACGTCGTATGGCGGGGTCCACTGTACTGCTCAGGTCTGCCAAAAAGACCATGTTTTCAGATATGTATAGAAATTTAGGCAGAAATGTTTTCAGTATACATTTTTTCATCGCAATGGCGTCAGACTAATGCAGAAAAATTTATCAGATAGCTGTCTTTGCTGTAATTTTTAAAAGAGTGTTTGGTTTAACTTTCTGGCTGGGTTAAAGTCTTGCAAAAACACCCGAAAGTCGTGTATTTATTTTTTAAAATTCAATAAAATTGGTATTTTATGAACACGCATAGCTCAAACTTAAAGTTATTTCTATTAAAAATTTTGTTGTACATAAACATTCATTTACATATGTACAACTACAAAAAAAACTACAACTATGTACAGTTGTCTCTGTATGAAATGTTTGAAAGCATTCCTTTCGGTAGAGTCTAACGCTACAGCTTAGCCGTGCGAGCAACCATAACGATCACTTTTCTCTGTATATTCAAAAGTCTTAAAAGTTTAATTCACTTCTATCATCTGAATTATTTTTATACTGATCAGAAAAAAAATCACTAACGATCACAAGATCAAATGAATTTTTATTGTACCGTTTTGAACGTCGAGACGATGTTGACTAGTTTTTCCAACTGCAAAAAATAGGCTTGTTAATAAGCATTGCCAATGACCAATACGGGGGCCAGACAGTATTCAATATCAATAATCAATACATGGCCAAACATTAGCAGTGTTATTCCAAGAATGTTTGACAATCTAGGTGGATAAATAACCGCAACTTTGATTTTGTTTAAAGTTTGGGCCATTTTTCTCACTGCCTGATAAACCTACTTTCACATAGCAGTCTTTTGTATGATGTCTCTCTTTTTAGTGCCAGAATGCAAGGACCTAGAACCGGGCATTGACGTTGTAATTAGTCCAAAACAGACAGTGTATAACATGGATGATGTAATTACCTACAGCTGTGCTAAAGGTTACAGCATAATTGCTGGAAGCAGAAATAGAACGTGTCTCGCGAACTCAAGCTGGACAGGGAAACCAGCCGTTTGCTTACCGTTGAGTGAGTCCTGCCTACCTTAATATACATGATGTACTAGTATACTAAGTTGGTAAGTTTCTATCTTGTGCAGTCAATATAATTACTGTTCTGTATTGAATGTTCTTGTAAGACTATGACGCTAGTTTATTATTAGATGTTGGACTTAGCAAAATAAAACTTGTTAGCGAATCAGTTTTTTATTTGGTCTGATAAGAGTTGATACCCGAACATGTAGCATATGCCAAATAACGTGTTAGAAGCGCTAGACTTGGCACTCTTGCAAGTGACGGGGCCCCAACCACTGCTTAGTCATGGTATTTGCTTCTTTGACCGCCAGAATTTTCCATTCTTTTGACAGAGTAGATAACCGGCTAGCTGCATTGAAAAGCTGCAAATGAAAGCTGATCTTGCTCTGTTGCGTAAAATAGCTTTGGTTGAATATGCTGTTGTTGGTAACGGAAAATGCGCAATAAATTGCCACACACGCCTATTTTCATAAATTCAATAACTGTCAAGTTGTTAATAAACCTGACTTGCTGTTGAAAAGCATGTTCAGCAAGTAACACGCTTAAATAATGGACCAGACCGCTCTGCCGGCGCCTCTGCCAGCTAAGGTTGCAGATAGCTGCACACCAAAACACGTGGCTAGTTATAAAAATACATGCAACCCTAGCTCAACATTAACAAGAGACCTTTTTGGTTTGCCCAAAAGCTCCTAACTACCTATCTGGTCAGGTGAGCATTTAGGGGGAGTTTTAAAAGCCAAGGCGCGTGTTCACATGTATCTATTACAATGATAATAAACAAAAGACAGCTTAGCTTTGGAGTATCACAGTGGTGGCAGTATTGAGTGTCTACAGTGTTCCGTAATAATTGTTATAGAACTGTGCTACAAGTAAGTTCTTACTCAGCAGCATCCATCAATATCTCATGACATTGCACAATGGTTGATAGTTTTTCTACAGGCACAGAAAACTGTCATATGGGGTCTGAGCGCTTCTACACAGGCAATATGAGCATGAGCCATGATGAATCCTGTCTTCCCTGGTCTCAAGGCTATGATGTACAGCTCAATGCTTCTCATTCCTTTTCTTTTATTTCTCAAGGTGGGTAATCTTGTAACTTTCTTCACCTTATACACAGTTTTGAGAGCGGGTAACTACATATCTAATCACAGTTCAACACACTCAGAATTTTTGACAGCTTAGAACCATAAAGCATTTAGACACTCTAAGTATTAGTAATAAGTCAGTTGTTGGTGGCCACTGCGCAAGACTGTCTAGCCAAGATAAAACAGTTTGCAATTAACCGCCCAAAGACCTTGTTCTTACCTTCACTAAAAATGTTTTATTCCCAACTTTGAAGGATCCACAATTGTTCAGTACTATACAGCCAAAGTCTGTATGGGTAACTAAAATATAGCGATCTAAAAAATGGCCCCATAAGTCACTCTCTTACGATGAAGATCATGCAGATAATTGAAAATAATTATCAACAGATTCAAGTACTCCTTGGCTTGACACCACACCTTCCAAGCTCTGCAGGATAATATTTTATTGTGAAATGAGTTTAAAAACACAAAGGCTTTGGCCTGCATCGGACACCTTTTCGCTTTTCACTAGACCTTGTAAAATACTGTAAAACGCTAAGATTCATTAGTGAAACCTGACTTATGAATCTTATTAGCATTTGTAATCTCACCTATTCTGTCATGTTTTTATGTAGTTATCTAAATATGCGTGTGCTACGATTGCATTGATAAGCAGGAGTATTGCTTAAACTCGCTGATGAAGCAAGTGTTAGGCATAATAAAGTTTAGCTACAAAATTTCAATTCAAAAACCAGTTTTTTGCAAAAAGTGTGATAAGAATATTTTAGGCTGCATTACTTTGCAGTTGTATTTTAATGAGTATCTGAAGTAAGTAGTTTGGCACCAAGTAGGTTAGAGCATAAGATGAATAATTTTAACACCTTTGTATTGCTTCAAGACTAAAATAAGGAGGTGATCTTTCTCATGAGCTGCCTTTGCATTAGTGAGCTGTTTATGGTTGTACATGTGTATATACTTTTTAGGCTCACCAAAATTAAACAGACAGTGCTATGAAAATGATAATCTTGGAGTAAAGTATATTGGCAATGCAAATGCTAGCGTATCCAACAATGAGTGTCTGAACTGGCTCACGGATCCCGACTTAGACGATATCATTAACAGGCGAGTTACTTTCTATAATTTAATACCTAACTCGTTTTAACTACTGCTGCTACTGTTAACCCTTTTGTTGGCAGCTTTTACTCTCTCTGTGAATGAATACATTTAAAACAATCATCAATATATTTAACATTCACTATTTTGGTCATAATTTAAAAAACAGTTCATTTGATATTTATGAACCCTGGATAAAAATTGATCAGCTGAAAATTCTCTACAGAAAGCTTCTAATAACGACTAGATTACATAAACCTATATAAACATTTCTTTGTTGTTATCAGAGACGAGTGAAAATATTGGTCATCAAAATCATCAGAGCTACACTCTCATTTGAAAACACTAAGGTCTGCATGTGACTTAAGGTAATCAGATCCATTCATAAAGGGGTTTGCAGCCAAATCTGTAGACTTCAAAGTGTTTAGATGGACAACTAAATTAGAATGCTCTTCAGGAGCAGCGCATGATGTACTAACGTCTAGAGACAATATTGTTATGGCATGTCGTCTTCAAACTCCAAAGTAATTCAATTTTTTTCTTACAACTCTCAAAGTACCAGGATTTACATAAGTAATAATTCTATCAGTATGATGTTTAAATTGAAGTAGTCCTTTGTTTGACTCACTCTGATACCTTGAACTATATAAAACAAACTTTAAAAACAAGTAATGCTGACGCTGATGACATTAATGTCGCTCTGCCATTGGAAGAGTTTTAAATATAAGCAACATAATGGACAAAGCTGCTCAAAGTGTTAAGTCAACTGTGGCAATATTTTTGTGCTGACCAAATTTGTGAATTCTCTGTTGTGCAATGCAAATCATGTTGGCTTGTCTTTCAACAAATAGCACATGAATTTTAGGCAAGTTGAAGAAGACAACAATTACTGTAGAAACTACGAGAACTCCAGTTTCACAGAGCCCTGGTGCTATGTGTGGGATAAAGATGTGTCGGATACAATTGGCCCATATATAACAAAAAGTTGCTGTGGTGTACCAATCTGCAAGGAAATCCTTCAAGATTCTCCTCCTGAACCTGATAACCGTATGTAGTATCAATGTTTACTCACACGTTTTTTTGTATGTACTTTTCTCTCGGTAATATTGTACTACTGAAATTCTGTTAAGAATTCATATTTGTAAATAGCAAACTCCAAACTTCAGTCCGCCTGGAATTGACTCCATTTTGACCGTTTATCAAATAAATGACTGGCTCGGTATTTTTTGTCTCGTGGCTTCCCTGGTGTTGTAGCACGTGATCTCATTATACCTGTTGTAATGCACCTGGGCAGACAAAAATTACAAAATGCTTCATCACATCATGCCTAGAACACAGGTTGATGGTGGTAAACCAGCAAATGCCGTACTGATCCTTGCGACCTTTTAGTGAAGCCGCTATGCCATCATTTGTCGTGGTCACACAATTTTCAAATGGTATGCACAAACCTCTTCGGCTGGCTCTTGTTAGTCAGTAGAGTGAGGAGCCGGGGCAACTCCAACTTCATCGCCTTGGCCAGGAGTGCCTGGACAGCAAAGGAGGCTCTGGCTGCTTGGAAAAAGTAAACCCTGAACTATAAATGCATGAATGTTAAAGTGAAGTTTTCTCATATCATGCTCCTGTACCTTTTCTGATATACGATGCAGAGATAAGAAACATCAAGTTACTTTTTCCTTTTGATTAATGTATTTTCTACAGGCTGACCATAGAATAAAACCGTAATCTTTTGTAAATGACCTAAAAAGTGTTATTAGTAATTACGAAATGCTTTACCTATGCGAACCAATCCATAAGCAACTCGCATGAAACTCTGAAGAGATAATCACATTCATGCAAGGAATCATAAAAGCAGAAACCCAACATTAATTTTTGTATGTCTGTTTGCAGTTGGGTGTAGCTTACTTAATTCATTATAGTTATTGTGTAAGAAGATTATACATAACCAGTGGTACAACAATTGCCGAGAATTGATAACTCACCACATGTAACCAACCATGACCTTGTTACTGCATGAATAAATGCATTATAAAGGAAACAAATCGAACCCATTTACAATAACAGTGCTTTATCCCACCTCAACTTATTGCTAACATCACTGACCGTATTATGCATCATAAACTCTGTGATACTTCATTCCTCTTAAATCAGCATCACATGTTTCCCAAAATGCTAGTAACAAGAGATCAAATTTAGCCTCAGTAATGGCTTTCATTCCACCTCTTTACATTTGATCGGTTTTACAGGGTCAATTCCAGCGTTATGTCAGTTTCAAAAACGAAGAGTAAAACAGCAATATTCCTGCTAAATGCAGGCCATAGAATCGATTTTTAAATATCTTCATAGTTTGCAGTTTTATGCGTAAAATAATTAGCTGTTCTGCCCATGTTTCATATAACACCTTTATAAAAATGTTGATTTAGTTATAAAATATTATGTATGCCTTTTTTGTTTAGTTTCAAAATGTCATATGTCAAGGTTGTAGCACACATGAAAATTGCAGATTTTGATGACTTCAAGCTCATTAAAATTATTCTGTTGCTGTAAAGGCAACTAGAAATATGTAATAACCATGTTCAAATTTGTGAGACCAACTCTGATGGGGCTAAATATTAAATATTATTCTTTATAAAGCTTTTTAATAACTAAAGTACATGTATGTTATTTTAAATTTAATCGCAATGGATATACCATAAAACCTCTAATCGAACACCATCTTTGTTTGAACGCCACCTTCAATTGACCGCCACACGGAGAGAAGGGTTGAAAAATACACCACTACTTTCCAATTGAACACCACCTCCGATTGATGACCACTTTGACATTATTTGATCTTTACGTGCCCATAACATGAACAGATCAGGAGAAAAGTGTCCACAAAATCATATTAATAATGAATAACGTTTATATCAATAACAATTAATTCTCTTGTTGTCCAATTCCAAAACTTTCCGATTTTTTCATTAAAGCTTCGAAAGCAACACCATAGCAAAAATGAATAACCATGTCAGGCTAGTAGTAATGCTCTGTTTGATGCGGTCTATCTGCTTCTAAGTAACCCACATATATAAAAAATGACCTAATTTTACGATGGTAGATGAACTTCCAGAGAAACGCTTTAGAAATGATAACTGTCTCAGGCTAATGGTGATTCCTTGTTTAACACGGTCTTTCTGCTTCGAAGTACATGTGCTTATCTAAAAACCAGTTTAAATTTACGATGGTAGATAGAACTATGAAAGCAAGGCCATAGAAATAACTACTAGCTGTCTCAGGCTAATAGTAGTTCCTTGTTTAACACGGTCCTAATAATTCAAAGGACGGGCAAATAAAAACCGGTTTACAAGTTTTGGACCAAAGGCTACGTTTACTGAGCACACTTTTTTGCGTTGCATTAATGCATTATGCCGAGAAAGTTTGGCTCTACCAAAAAGTTGTTTAGACGCTATTATCAACTAGTTCAGCAGTACAGAAGAATAGTTGAGACCAGAAGATATTGCGGAAAGTATTGGACAACTAGAAGATGTTCATTCCATGGAAAGCAGCAGTCAGAACGCAGCTATCCAAACAAACAATAGAAATATTTTTGTTTTAACAACGTAAATTTTTGTTTCTGCTTGTAATATGATCTCTTCATGTCACTTGTTCATGAATATATATTTGTATCATTTGATAGATTATTATTATATACCTTATGACTATGCAGATTTATAGCATGTTATTTAATAGCATCCTTGCAGCTATCTTAACAAGGCTTACAATGGATCAATGCTCATAACTCCACTTCAATTGCACATAAAAAGCTAGTTTTGACTGCAAACTGTAGGAAACATACATATCAGTGAGTGCAATGAGCTTTTTATTCAACAATGTTAAATTTACATATTAAATAAAAATATGTCTTCAAACTTAGAATAAAATAAAAATTTAAAATGCCAACAAATAGCAAAGAATGACACAGGCTATAATATCATCGCAGGTCAATTGCAAGCAATAGATATCAACTGGTAGAGATATTTCTTGATGCACATTTATTCAGAGGTCTTTGAAAAGTTGGAGGTAAGTTAGCAGATTTATTTTATCCAAAATGCTCAAAATCACTCCGCTGAAAAAAGAGAGCAAAATATAGGCGACATTCACTTTGCCAGTAATAAGGCTAAATTCTTCTTCCAAAAATCTGACGAGCCATTTGAAAAACAGACCACCAGCTTCTATTTGAACGCCGCCTCCAATTGACCGCCGCTATAGGGAAAGGTTGCAAAATAGAGCACAACAGCATTCAATTAGAGGTTTTACGGTATATCGCGTTAGACACCTGTGGCCTAGCTTTTGAGCTTCAAATACAAACATATTTTATGTTCTCTTCTGATGACAAATAGCCAGGTGTGTACTATTCAGTAGGTATAGGCTCTGATCAACTCATATGGTTTGCTTGCTTACAGATAATGCCTGTCGTAACATCAAAGAATGGGACAGCCATGAAGATCCGATGTGTCTAACTAATAATACTGTTGGCAATCTGAATGAAATATCACTAAGTAAATGCGACATACCTCGTTGTGAGGAAACACATTTTTCAAGTGAGTTTCATTTCTTAACCAATAGATAATGAGGATGCGAGCCTTATCTAGTAGCCTGTCGGAAAAAAGTTTCATGCCTAACGCTATTGTATGTATGACCTTGTTTTACTAACTTATTCTAGAAGCACTATAATATATTTTCTGAACGAAATGATACATTAATATGCGCTCTGCAACGTTGTTTACACTTTATTGATTTTAAACAAAATTCAAAATGATGTTTTAACAAGAGTTCATGTCATCAATCAGTTTTAAAGCTGAATTGTGTCTAGTAGAGGTTGCTATAATGCTTTAGCTGCGAGCTTTTGATACTAGATTTAACTATTATTATGGCACCGAATATTTCAAAAATCTAACGTCCCACAACTTGTCAATGCTATTAAAAACATAATATGTGCTGGCATTGCAAAAATATTGTTTTATTTTGCTAAAAAGATTGTTAATTTTCAATGCATAGCTCTAGGCTACTTAGGACAACAGAAATTTAAAATGATAGCTTTTTCAAGTATTAGCCAAAACAAATATTATCTGAATTAAATTTATAATAGTTGTTGAAAGTTTCATAATTTCCTGTTGCCAGATTGTGCTTCTTCAGAATTTGACATTCGCATCATCAGAAGTTCTAAATCGGTCTTATAAAATTGTTCACAGAAAATGAACTTTTATACATCTAAATGTACACTACGTGCAGTTAAAGTTTTTGTGGATATTTGTTAAAACTTGAATAACTCATAGAGATCCTAGTGCCATTATGTCTTGTGCTATGCTTATGTTTTGTGTGTTATAGCGTACATAATTAGTCTCGTCAGCATTTCCCACATTTATAATTTTAGGAGGACTGCATATAAATCGGAGCTTGTTTAATGGGTGAAATTAAGCAAGCAACCCTTATGGAGGCTCATAAAAATGAGCATCGCTTGTGATAGTAATATGATGTCAACATTTTTTTTGTTAAACTGCTAAAGCTTTTCTCTTTCAGCAGTTACACAAATTTACAAGCATCATAGTTCGTTTGCAAAAACCTAGGGCAAAGCTGATAATTTCTATTTTATTTCAAGAATGCGTATAATTAGACAAACTGCTAGTTTCTTGGGCAACTAGACAATTAAATGTGCGATAGCCTACTGTTGGTTGACATTGGCGACGCAATATGAAAATGAATTTGGCACAAAAATCTTTAAAAAAAAGCATAAAAATTATAATGCATTGCTGGCGTGTTAAATTTAAGCTATAACAACAATGAAATGCAAAGCCATCCTGAGACAATAATCTTTGATTGGTGGCTAAACCAAATACTCATGGTAGATCTGTTTCACCTTTTCAATGCTAGATTTCTCTGAAGCGATCTATGACTCTTTTGCAGCTTCATTCACTTGTAAGTACGATGAGCATGGCTATACTTACAAAGGAGAAGGCGAACCAGAGTTTTGTCAAGGTATGAGACAATTCATTCATTTATTCAAAGTATTTTTCCATGTCTGTTTGTCGATTTTTTGTTCTTTACATTGTAGTGCTTTTTGTTTAAATTTAATATTTATTTTGTGTATTTAAACCAATTTTTAACTTAGAGCAGTTCCAAGCTGTTGACGAGCTCGGGTAATAGAGTAGAGTTAGTTTTCAGGATCATTAAAGTTGGTTCTTAGTCTGTTTTGCAATGTAAAAGCATGGATTGCTAAATCGAAAGATAACTGCTAATTCTATTTCAAATACATTTCCAATCGCTGTGTTTTCATGACTCGAAGATTGGTTTTTACTAAGATTCAATGCTTAATGCATATGACAGTCTACAGATTTAAACCGCAATGAGTGGTATTTGGTTTGTCATACTAACTGTCGTGTTGTAATCTTTATGGTAGCGATTCATTTCAGTTTTCCACTGAAAATATTTACAATTAATTGGTTTTAACAGAAGCACATCGCTACCAAATCTTTAAGTATTAATAATTTTACACAAGCTGATGTAATATTTTATTGAACATTTGGAATAGGTTAAAAACTCAAATTGAGCTCGCTGGATTATTGATTAGGGTAACAAATTGGGCTTCAGCATGGCAGTCAATTATAGTTTATAATGTTGGTCTACCCAATATTTTCTCTTCCTACATGTATGAGGAATTCATCAGCATTATCGCTTTGAAGGAATGATTCCTGCTAAGGATATGTTTTAAGCATGGAAACGTTGTGAATTCTTTGTGTGATTCTCATTTATCTCCTATCTGTGGACTAAGATTTATGTATTGTTTCTAAGCAACCAGAGCAAAGTTTGGGCATTCATTCAGAGCAATTAAAGTAAGCTGGGTTCCTAGCTACAAGAGTGCTCCCAATTTTTATTGGCTGTAAGAAATTAAGATCAATCAATCAATAGAATTGTTACTTGTGTTTGAAGCTGTGCCAAAAAATGTGCACAAATGTAAAAATAAATATGGCATTCACTTTAAATAACGATGTGTGGTTCTCCATTAAAGTAATTTCATTGAGAATTAAAATTGAAAATTGGTTTAGAATCTTTCACCATTCAGGCACAGTCTGATAAAATTTATCTTTAGACCAAATAGGTCTAGGGTTGGTTTGGCCACATCATACCACATCTAGGCCACATCATCCAGACAATCTAAATGAAATTGGCTAGTATGAATTCAGCTTTATCTATTATACACACCATTACCTTGGCAGTCTAGTGTGTCATGAGAGACTGTCATGATAAAGGTCAGAGATTAAGCAGTTGCTCAATTAATAAGAAATATCAAAAAGCAGTCGATTTGTGCACGTGTTAGATGTCTGTCTACCAAGGAGAATTTCATGAGTTGGAGTTTTGTTGAAAGCAATCTTTTAATCTTAACTTTTTACCCTCGCTTTGGACAGACGGACAAGCTGAGTTTAATCTTTTTCTTTTTGAAGGGCCAAAGGGGTGAGCTAGAAAAGATCTTGGATTGGATTAGGTTATTTACATATATTCGAGTCTTTTATGATGTATATATAAAATCCATGTAACGTAAACGTTCTTGGAATATAATATTTTTGTTTTAAAGGCGTTTATTGTAATGGCGCATGAATTTGTATACTTCATTTTCTAAAAACTAATTCTTCCCAAATCTACCAACTAAATACCCCTAAATACCCCAGCCCTCAAAAGTTAGCGGTACTATACATGCATGTCCCTTTTTGTCTCACATCCTAACATTGCATAATATCTAGGTATAAAAAAAGTTCATAATTTTCAACAAATCAAAATTGTTAGGCTTGTTAAAAATTCTTTTCCGAACTTCATATTCTGAAATTAGCCACAAATTTTGTTTGGTTTTCTCAAGGCAAAACATTGGCATATCAATACTTGTTCATAGCCTTCTTGTGTCACTTAATTCGTTAGTGATGAAACTACCAGAACTGGCAAGTCTGTCATGGTGATAATTTTTTGTGACCAATGAAACAAGCAAGGATTTATAAAAATGACCTTGAACTCAAAACTTTTTTGCAACATTTCAGCGTGGGCATTATTGAAAGTAGTAAGCTTGCAAAAAAACATTGCAAGGAAAGCCTCAGCGTGCATGGTTGGCATGTGTAGCCACTAAAGCATTGCCACTATGTCCTTACCAAACACTTCTTGTCGCAATGCCCCTCAGCAAACAACATCCTTATCGCAGCATATTGCAGATGAATGTTAGAATACGTGTTGAGCCATCCAACTCGGAGGTGTTTAAACAGCTTGCCATTCTCCCCTTAGTATGACTTAAAAGTCATAAACTAGCTTATTTCGGACCTGAGTAGTCCCAAATATTGATGTTAAAAAAGTGTCTGTTCTTGTAATTCAATTTGCACTCATTACATTTACAGCCTCATACTGTGCCACTGACATCATGTCCAATAACAATCTCACGGTAAACTATTCCTCTTTTTGGCCTCAAGAAGGATTTGAGAACTTGCTCATCATAGGAAGTCTAGCGTCATACCGCTGTCCATATCATTTATATGTAGCAAACTCAGCGATCAGAGAGTGCGAAGGACCATCTGGAGTTTGGAGTCAATTGCCAGCTGTTGAGCCTCACTGTTTGAGTATGTATCAATGAGTCTTAAAATGTTCAGCAGCTATCAATTAAAACAGGATTGTCAAGTATATCAAGAAAGTAAAATAGTGCTCAATTATTAATGGGTAAGAAAATTTTTTTACAGATGGCTACTGCAATGATGAAGTTCCCACAGTTGCTAATAGCAACTATACAGTGAATGTTACAAATGCCTTATTCAAAAAACATCATGAAGGGAGATTTTCTTTGGACACAGCGGTCTATTATAATTGTCATCCATTCTATTATCCAAACCAAACAGATAACAGCTTAAGTGTGTCATGCGTCGAGGAGGTAGATGAAAGTGGAAGGGTTACACAACTTGTTTGGGAACTGCCACAGTTTCAGTGTGTTGGTAAGTTACAATTTTTTAATGATAATTATCAAACTTCTCTTGCACATATTTTATTCCTGCTTCTGATAAGCCTAAGAAATTTGGAAAACTCTTGAATATCGTTTTCGGCCTATCGACAGTTTTTACTGTTAATTACCATGAACTACTTTGAGGCTCTATGCTAACGACTGATTACCATTAAATGTCATTAGCAAATGGAAGCTTTATTATAACTTTAAAATATATATAAACCTTTGCTCAGAGTTCTGAAATGATTTACTTTGAGCATATAACTACTTGTAGTTTTAGACATATCCATTAGTCTTTACAAATTCAAATTCTGCTAACGGAAGCAAGATGTGAAGCGGTTCTTGTTGTTTTAGCACCGCATAATACTTTCAACAATTTCCTGCCAGTGGGCTACATCAACTTTCTAGTACATCTTCTCTAATTAGCAAAACATGATGGCCAAAGTGGTTTGTTCAATTGAATAGTGAAGATGGATATGTTTAAAAACTGATCTGCCTAATGAAAATTTGTTTCAGTCAGCCTACTTTCACTTGCAAGCTTTCTTGAAGTTTAACAAATTTGTTAGCGTAGTCAAATGCCTAATCAATCAAACTTAAACCTGGTCTTTTGATTTATTGTTATATAGATGTCCATGTTTCATAATTCTCAAAAGCTGAGGTGATGAGAGATTTCGCTTTTGAAATACTGAAAAACTTTGCATCACTCCTTTTAAAAAGAGTCGCCATATCAGTTACTTTGTATATAAGTTAATCTGCCTCCCAACAACCAGCATTTTGTAGACAGATTTTCCAAAGTATAATATGGTGCAAACAAGTAAGTTAGGATCTCTTTAGAACTGGCACTGATGTGAAATTTTTCACGGCGTCTTACAAGAAAGACTGTAATTTTTTAGCTTTGAGTGATTTTCATTTTTGATCATGCTGACAGTGTTTCATTCCCATTTCCATCTTCTATACTTTGAGGAAGTTTCCTAGACAAAAAGGTACTCCCAAAAACTTCGACATAGAAAATTATAATCTTTTTTGCCAGAGCAATTCTGTGATCAGCCAATCCAAAATGGAAGCAACCTGAATGTCACTGTCCATAGAGAAGTTAACGGTCTCATCTTAGCCAACCAATCATATGTTGAGTACAGATGTAAAGAAGGCTACCATAACAATGGAACTGTGATCTCAAACTGCGCTTGTCGACAGGATGATGATAATGATGATGGTTACTGTCTTAGTCAACCAATGTTGACTGATGATGACGGCCGTCCCTACTGCATAGGTATTTATTGCAACTACAAATGGTAAAGTCGAATACCCGCATGTGGGCAACATAGCCGATATATTTTACATCTGATTTTGGATACTGTATAGAATCTTCAGTTGAAAAATGAACCTTTCTTCTCTTTGCCAGAGCAATTCTGCGATCAGCCAATACAGAATGGAAGCAACCTGAATGTTACTGTCCATAGAGAAGTTAACGGTCTCATCTTAGCCAACCAATCATATGTTGAGTACAGATGTAAAGAAGGCTACCATAACAATGGAACTGTGATCTCAAACTGCGCTTGTCGACAGGATGATGATAATGATGATGGTTACTGTCTTAGTCAGCCAGTGTTGACTGATGATGACGGCCTTCCCTACTGCATAGGTATTTATTGTACCTGCAAATAGTATGGTTGAGTATCCGTATGTAGGCAACATAGCCAGTATATTTTACATCGGATTTTGGATACTGTATAGAATCTTCAGTTGAAAAATGAACCTTTCTTCTCTTTGCCAGAGCAATTCTGCGATCAGCCAATACAGAATGGAAGCAACCTGAATGTTACTGTCCACAGAGAAGTTAACGGTCTCATCTTAGCCAACCAATCATATGTTGAGTACAGATGTAAAGAAGGTTACCATAACAATGGAACTGTGATCTCAAACTGCTCTTGTGAACAGGATGATGATGGTTACTGTCTTAGTCAGCCAGTGTTGACTGATGATGACGGCCTTCCCTACTGCATAGGTATTTATTGTACCTGCAAATAGTATGGTTGAGTATCCGCATGTAGGCAACATAACCGGTATATTTTACATCTGATTTTGGATACTGTATAGAAACTTCAGTTGAAAAATGAACCTTTCTTCTCTTTGCCAGAGCAATTCTGTGATCAGCCAATACAAAATGGAAGCAACCCGAATGTCACTGTCCATAGAGAAGTTAACGGTCTCATCTTAGCCAACCAATCATATGTTGAGTACAGATGTAAAGAAGGCTACTATAACAATGGAACTGTGATCTCAAACTGCTCTTGTGAACAGGATGACGATGGTTACTGTCTTAGTCAGCCAGTGTTGACTAATGATGACGGCCTTCCCTACTGCATAGGTATTTATTGTACCTGCAAATAGTATGGTTGAGTATCCGCATGTAGGCAACATAACCGGTATATTTTACATCTGATTTTGGATACTGTATAGAATCTTCAGTTGAAAAATGAACCTTTCTTCTCTTTGCCAGAGCAATTCTGTGATCAGCCAATACAAAATGGAAGCAACCCGAATGTCACTGTCCATAGAGAAGTTAATGGTCTCATCTTAGCCAACCAATCATACGTTGAGTACAGATGTAAAGAAGGCTACCATAACAATGGAACTGTGATCTCAAACTGCTCTTGTGAACAGGATGACGATGGTTACTGTCTTAGTCAGCCAGTGTTGACTAATGATGACGGCCTTCCCTACTGCATAGGTATTTACTGTAACTACAAATAATAAGGTTGAGTATTCGCATGTAGGCAACATAACCGGTATATTTTACATCTGATTTTGGATACTGTATAGAAACTTCAGTTGAAATGTAAACCTTCTTTCACTTTGCCAGAGCAATTCTGCGATCAGCCAATCCAAAATGGAAGCAACCTGATTGTCACTGTCCATAGAGAAGTTAATGATCTTATCTTAGCCAACCAATCATACGTTGAGTACAGATGTAAAGAAGGCTACTATAGCAATAGGACTGTGATTTCGAACTGCTCTTGTGAACAGGATGATGATGGTTACTGTCGCAGTCAGCCAATGTTGACTATTGATGACGGCCTTCCCTACTGCATAGGTATTTATTGCAACTACAAATGGTAAAGTTGAATACCCGCATGTAGGCAACATAGCCGGTATATTTTACATCTGATTTTGGATACTATATAGAAACTTCAGTTGAAAAATGAACCTTCCTTCTCTTTGCCAGAGCAATTCTGCGATCAGCCAATCCAAAATGGAAGCAACCTGATTGTCACTGTCCATAGAGAAGTTAACGATCTTATCTTAGCCAACCAATCATATGTTGAGTACAGATGTAAAGAAGGCTACTATAACAATGGAACTGTGATCTCAAACTGCTCTTGTGAACAGGATGATGATAGTTACTGTCTTAGTCAGCCAGTGTTGACTATTGATGACGGCTTTCCCTACTGCATACGTAGGTATTCATTGCAACTACAAATAGTAAAGTTGAATATCCGCATGTGGGCAAAATAGCCGATACATTTTACATCTGATTTTGGATATTGTATAGAATCTTCAGTTGAAAGAAAAGTGAACTTCATTTCTTTTTGCCAGAGCAATTCTGTGATAAGCCACTACAAAATGGAAGCAACCTGATTGTTACTATCCATAGAGAAATTAATGGCCTTATATTAGCCAACCAATCATACATATATATATATATATATATATATATATATAGATATATACAGTCAAACATGGATAACTCGAACTTCAAGGGACCGAGCAAAAGTGTTCGAATTATCAGAGCGTTCAAGTTATCAGAGCACTGTCACAAGTCCATATATTTACTTATTTATTAGTAGATACGTGTACATATACAAACTATAATATAAATCAAAAGCACAAATGGCTTGTTTCAAATTAAATGCTTCTAATGTAAAGTTTAAAACGTTTTCATGAAAAAGTATAGAGATTTTTCTATCACTTGAGATTGGTTTGTTGTTTGAGGTGATGTTATTGCCAGGACGTTTTTCAGATTGACATTGGCAAAACTTGATCGTTGTTGAAATGCTCAAAAGAAAAGACATTTTTTTCTTTTGGGGTTTTACCCACGATCAATTTTGCCGTTTTTTCTTGAAGTTTATGCAGATTACTTTACTTTACCTGGGATTCGTTAAGAGCAACACTCCGAGGCAGTTCAATTAGAAGTTTTACGAGGTTTTACGGTACATTCTATATCACTCACGCTTTTTTAATAGATACTTATTGAATGTACACACGTATTCTGTGTTTAGGTCAAACGATGAATAGTTTTTTGTAGCTCAGACAACGTATACGTTTAATTACAACATTTTTTAAGACGTTTTAAACATTCAACATTCCGACGTTGATTCAACAGGGAATCAACGTCGGAAAACTATTCATCACGGGCTAGCCGAGTCACGCACTCAAGGATTTTCGCCATGCACATACAAAACAACATGCGATTTTTGTTTTGTATGTGCGTGGCGAAAATTCTTGCGCGCGTGATCCGGCTAGCCCGTGCTATTCATCGTATTGCAGTATAAATCAAATTTCACCAAACTTTTAGAAAAGTCGTTGACAAAAATATTTTGCCGATGGTGGTAATAACGACGCTTATGAAGTACGAAAAGATGAAGTTTACCTCTATGGCTTTGAATAAAGTGATTTTCTAAAGCGAAAACAACCGTTTCGGTAGCTGTTGGGATAAAAAAACAGTTCGAATTAACAGTGTTGAATTCGAGTTATCTATAGCAATTTATCATTACGTGGGAACGGACCAAAGGAAATGTTCGAATTAACCATTTTTTCTAGCTATCCGTGGACGAGTTATCCATGTTTGACTGTATTTCTCAAAGTATGTTTGTTTGTCCCTCTACATATAGCTATTATTACAATTGCTGTAGCTGGACAAAAGTGATGCAACGTCTTGGCATACCGTCATCAGAAGCCTAGCATTTATTAACTAGCTTACTAGAATTTTTCATTGGCAATGTGCCAGGCTAATAGCAAGTAGTAGACATCTCTCATCAATTCTCATTGTTTATAAGCTGATTTTTAATACCCAAGCGATGCCGGGATGCACAGCTAGTATCATATATATTAGCTGCACAACCCAGCATTTCTCGGGTGATTAAAAGGTCTTCGCACTGAAAATTTGTTTGTATTTAACGTATATAATAGCATTTGCCGTTCTAACTTTCAAACTAAATATCATAACAAAAGTGTTTTGTGTAATTGAAATAAATTAAGAGAGAAAGTAAAAAAAAACAACTGTAAAGGTTTTCAAACTTTGTCAAACAACTTTGAAACTTTATATCATGTCGAAAATGTTTCATGCCGGTCAAATAAATTAAAAAGATTAAATTGTCGGAATGACACGCATATTCACACCCATATTTTGAGAAATATATATATAGATACTGCCTGTGCTTCCCGGCTATGCCCGAGTATTAAAAATCAGCTCATAAACAATAAGAAGTAGTGAGAGTTGCCTGCCACTTGCTATCAGCCTGAAACAGCGTCAATGGAAATTTTGAGTACACTTACTAATGATAGCTATTCGTCTCAGTGACGTTTCGCAATAACCATGCGTAGTACGCAAAGCCATTGGGTCTTTGCTCTTATATAGTGACATATATCGGCGAGGAAACAAATCAATCTCTGTGGTCTAATCAGTGCAGCATCGGACTGGTGAATGGGAGAGTCTGAGATCGAATCTTTTTCTGTACGAATTGTTTATTCCAAGATTTTAATAGCTAAAGCTGGAGGGACACGCATACATATACACATACCCACATACACGCCAAATTTCAGAAATATAAATACACGTGTGTATATATAAATACACATGTGTATATATATACATGTGCATTTATATTTCTCAAAGTTGGTGTGTATGTGTATGCGTGTCCCTTCAGCTTTAGCTATTAAAATCTTGGATTAGAGAATTCGTACAGAAAAAGATATATATATATATATAGATTTGTATATATATTTTTCAGTAGATATATATATATAGAGGCCTACATATATTTATATAAATATATTGAAATATATCAAACATAAAGCTAAAGTCAGAGTGCTCAACATAAGATGATAGGATGGAGCAGTATAAATTATAAAATTAAATAGTTCACTTATTTTTTTCAGCTACTGACAGTTTCTTGCTATAGTCAGTAACTAACAAGAAACTGTCACTAGCTGAAAAGGAGGTAAGTGAACTATTTAATTTTTTAATGTATATAAGTATATATGTATGCACTACCCAGCGTTCCCTGCGTAATAAAAATTCATTAAACAGAAAATTTATTTGGTTTTAACATGTAACAAATTTTGCAACTTTAACTTCCAAACTACATATTATGAAAAAGCTACATAGCATGTTTGTGCAGTTTGAATAATTTAAGAGAAAATGAAAACAACTGTAAAGTTTTTTAAACTCTGTCCAACAACTGTACCTTTCTAATTTTATATTATGAGGAAAATGTTTCGTGCAGGTCAAATAAATTAAAAAAAACAAAACAACTATAAAAAGGTTCAGATGTAAATGTGAAATACTTAGCAAGTAATAGCTAAATTAAGTCAGTTTTGCTACGATTACGATAAAAGATGATTCGGTAATGATAAAATTAATACGAACTGAGAAAATAAATTAAAATATTGAATATGTTGAATTAAGCATAACAGTTTTTGCACAGACGTTTATATAAGTGTGTATACAAAAGGTTGCTGTTACACCAGAAGCTATCCATCAAAATTGGCAATACCATGATACTGGTACCTCTCGTTACTGGTACTAATATAAAAATGAGATATCGAACTGTCTTTGTCTGACCGAACGGAAAGATAATGTCGACGCTCTTCCAACGGAAACAATATAATTATCCGCTCAAGAAGATTTGGTCATCACTCCAGATATAGTAATTGAACCTCACGAAAAATGCTTCTTAATAGAGATATTGTAACGCATGGGCGCATTGCTAAAATTTTTAGTGTGTGTATACTGTATATGGAATGTGATAAGGCCATTAATCGAGATGCCTTATTTGACTCAGTGGTAGAGCCAAATAAGGTATCTCGGATTTTAAACTGGCGGCAGCGATCTCTGTGAGTTCAAATCCATCAGAACGTGGAATATAATATCCAAGATTTATAGCTGGACGTACATATACAATATACACAAACTTTGAGAAATATATAGATATACATATACTGTATATACTAGGTGAATGCCCGGCATTGCTCAGGTAATAAGTTTTTGCACAGAAAACTTGATAATTTGAGTAAGCTTACTAGTAAAAGCTATTACCTCTCCGTGATGCTACACCATCAGTTTGCGTGGTGACCAAAAGTGGTAGCCTATTTGCTCCCATTTTGCGACATGTATTGCCTAGTGATTCTATCAAGCTCGGGTGGTTTAGTTAGTGAGATGTCGGACTGGCGATGGAGGAGTGCTGAGATCCAATCATCATCCATACTACATGTATCTATCAGTTCACTATATTCATACCGCATTATACTTTGAGACCATCAAGAATTTTATTGTAATTACATCCTTCGCACAATATATCAAACACAATTCTCAAATTCCTGTTTAAATTTCCCACAATCTTTTTTCCGTGCAGTCCATCGCAGGGTGGACTTCCAACAGGGCATTTTTTTAACCAACTCCCTAAGTCTATTAAAGGCATAGAGAAGGTGGACAGTTTTAAGAGAGAACTTAGGTTGCATCTTTTAACAGGTGAATAAAACCGATGACGACAAGCCCAACGCCACGATTAGCTATGCTATTGCGTATTATGGGCTTCATCACTCTTCCAGCTTTTTTCTTTTGCTTAACTAATTGTGTTTATAAAAATAAATCACAAATCACAAATATTCTGCTTCATGGGTTCTTTATTTTAAGATTTTAATAGCTTTAGATGGACAAATACAATGACGGATGACCAACGTTGAGAACTAAATATATAGATATACTTATATAAATGTATGTATCTATATATAAATCGCATTGTTCGTTTGTCTGTCTGTCCAGTTGAAGCGATAAAGTTTAGAAATGAAAACTCCGTGGCGCACAAGATTAGAACTTACCGCCTCTAGTTCTACAGACATGCATTTATCCAATACAGTACAAATTCCAACTGGCTATATACTATGGAGTTATTTGAGTATCTACTTATTACACCTCCCAATCCTTCATGACTTCACATTCAACACTGCAGCTAGCATTTTGTGTAAAGCCATACTAAAAGTAAATGCATGCCCATATTTGAAAAGAAATGCTTGAACTCACATTTCCTACCAGACTTGCAATCAATAGAGAACTGAAGTATACACATCAGCTGGTACATTATGAATTACACAGAGATAAACACAGTACAAAAAATAAACAGTACACAGAAATAAAAAAACACCTTCATTTAAAAGTTAGAATGGAAAATGTTGTATATGTTGATTAAAAATAAGTTTTTGTGCAAATTTTTTTTATATTGTTTGGGCATATAGCTAGTTTACACATAATATTATATTAAATGATATATGATAATATATTATAATATCATAATATATTATACTGAACTTTATATAATAAGATAGTTTTCGATCCTTTTATTGCATAGTATATTTATCATTTTATATATACCTGTATATATGTATATTACAGGTTATAATTGCGCTCCTGTGACGGTAGCTAATGGAATAGTCATTTACAGTGATCCAGAAAGAATTCCAGCCTCGCGCAGTCATGTGCAATGTGATAGTGGATATTTTTCTAACGAAAATCAAACGGGAACATGTATCTGGTCAACAAACGATATTTTAGAGTGGAGTGTAAACCTGACATCATGCTGTGAGTATGCCTTCTATATGTCATAGAAAACACTTGATAGAAAACTAATTCACACCATGCTCATGTTTAAAGTCGAAAAACCTAACAATTCTGCCCATGCTACTACCTCCGCTATCATTACAGAACACATTGATGATATACATTGTACACTACATTGAATAAAGATTTTTTGGTAAAAATATCTAGATGTTGCCAAAAACTTTATTCACATGTATTCGACGTTGCTTTCGTTTGCACAAAAATGTAATTAATGATTGAGCTGCAATGATTTATTAAAGCCTTGTCTCCATATCGATTGCGAAACTGCGGCGGTAACTTGCGCAGCGAAACGCTCGCCAGGCTAGCCGCGGCGGCATATGTTCACATAAAAGCTGCATCGCTAAACATAATCGCGTAATCAAATAAAATGTTTGCTCGCCATACCGTTTCTATAATGGTAACCTTCACCCGTTCAGTGCATTTCGGGAAGGTTTTGCCTGCGGCCTTTTGTGAAATTTGAACAGCGCTAAACTATTACGTTGCCGCCGGAAACTGTCGGCGCTCTTTAGCAGTACCCGGAGCGTAGGTTCCCATTTCATCGCTAATAGCCTGCGGTGCTGTTGGCGGTGCTTTGCGACGTATATGGGAACGAGGCTTTAGGTAGCAATGAGCAAATAAACACAGCGTGTGCTTAGAAATTTAATTTAGTAGGAACTGATGATATATTCTGCGTAAACATTTTTGTAATTTAAACTTAACTTTTTCGTTTTAGCTTTTTCACCTTCGACAGCAATAGTAATTTCATAAGACATGAGAACTTCTAAGTATGTGCAAGTATACATGCTGATATAGAATTGCCGCTTTTAGATCCTGGTTGCACTAACATCTACTTTGACACAATTTATCAATCGGATCCTGAATTGGCTGGTTACATTATGAGTCCAGACTCTACAGAAAGCTGGGTTCCTCAAGATACAGAATTTACAATAACTTGCGCTAACTACACAGCTTCCCTAAGCTACACAACAATTACGTGCAATGGCGATGATGAACAAGCATCTTGGGATAAGGTTGTACCTGACTGCATTGGTTAGTTTTCTTATATATTTTAAAACTGTTTTAGGCCATCAAAATGTTTAGCTCAGATTAGTGGTTAACCAGCATTATTAGATAGATTGCTAATGATTTTTGTATTCGTATGAAAACATTGTATTAGGTGAATTGATATAGTTTACAATCTGCCTAGTAAAACGGTGCGCATCTGATGTGATCTGCGAATGTGATTTTTTGATTCCAAAGTTAATCATATCACAAAGGCATATATTTAGTAGTAGCAGTTCCTGGTAGAAATAAAGCATGCATTGTAAAGATTTCCTAAGCCGAGTTCAATGTCATATGAAAAACATGGGATTTGTAAAAATCTGCGCGAATCAAAGTTAAGAGCATGTGATGCCAAATGTTGGATAACATTATGTAACATAACCAAATCTTTAAATATATAATAGTAATTCATATTTTCTTCGATGATTGGTAATGCATCAGCTAAATAAAGCATCTTGCATGCTTGTGAAAACTAAGCAATGAAATAAATAAATTTCAAAATTCATTTAAACTTGAGAATCTTGATTTTTTTTGCCTTAGCAGTTATATTATGTATCTTGAATAGCAAATATGTCACAGGGCTGACATTTGAATAAATATTCAACAACTCTATGTGATCTAGCATGTAATTTATATAACACTTTCAGTGTTTCGCTTGAAACTTTGCAGAAAGTATCTGTCTAACTAACCACTACTTTTCCCGGCTGCAAAGATTCGTTTGCCAGATTATCCTTTTATGCGTAGATACACACTAAAACAAGAAGGTTTAACTCTTCAAATGAAGATTTTTTTGCAGCATTGATTCTTTGAAGAACAGATCTAATGTCATGGGAACCCATATCTTGCTAGTCATTTATAGGAGTTAAGTTTTTGTAAAACTAGCTCACTGGTGCCATCTTCTATGCTGTTCTAGCCTCCTACTGCGTTGATTTGCCCACGGTTAGTAAAGGCGAAGTGATTTTGTCTTATTCACCGAAGATTCATCCTGCCAATTTCCACCAAGTACCTGATACAACCAGAGATTTGTCAGGTTTGTAAATCACTAACTAGTCCAGTCAAAGCTAGATTTTTAATTTATTAAATCCAATTTCTCATATAAAATTGTATATATACCAGTAAACAGTTTTAATTTATATAGTTTGATTCTACGGTGTTTGAATAATATTGAAAAGAGCTTACAAAGTTACTTTTTTTAGTTTTAAAGTCAGTGATTCCAAGTAGGCTGGTGCTAATGACTGTTGCTAATTCCGATAGAAAAATAAGGCAACAATTTTGGGAATTAAAGCAAAAAATTACGGTCGAGCGTCAGCAAACGCTGGTAGCACAATTACTAATATATCTGTAAAGTCTTCTGATGATTATCGTCATAAAGAAACTGAATATGATGCTGAAAAGAACGCCAGAAATAGGTTCTAGTGTACAGAATGTAATAAAGATCAAATTATCAAAAATATGAAAATAGAAAATATATATACATATATATATGAACTCAAACTTTGGGTGCTTTAAAGTACAACTAGCTTTATATGTTTATTACCACAATTACCTATGCACCATTTGTTTTCCGTAATGTCATGGCTGCACCTCAGCTCGCCTGATTTTAACATGACGGCTGGCTGAATGAAAAGTTTTTCTTGATTATTTGTTTGTTTTAGTTTCTCACACACATTTTAGTTTGTACTCACTTTCATATCACCCTTGGTTTTATTTTACATATTATTACCTGAAGTATTTACTATTAGGTTTCTAGACTGTAACAGCGTAAATAAAATACAATGTATTATAAGAATATTCGATTCACCGTGAGATTATTTTTGACCTATGAGAATTTCCTTGGAGCGGGCTGGCTTTGTGTGCCGGGGTGTGACTGTAGTGAGAAACATTTCAGCTTTTATTCGCTCGTGTGTAAAATAACAGTAGTATCAACTTTCAAAAAGTTTCTTCCACATTTTAACAGTTTCTTTAATTAAAATTTCTATACCGTGAAACCTCTTCTTATGAAAGAGTTTACATATGAAATTACTAAGTTGCAAAACACCTTTTTTTAGAAATATTGCCTCGACTCATGTAAAATGTTTCAATACATCATCTACCTTTTCTGATCACCATTTTCCCACTTTTGAGGGCCTTGGCTTAGCTCGCCTCGATGGCTGATGCCAAAAGCGTAAAAACGAACATTCATGATAGTTATTATTCTTTATTACTCTATCTTTCTTTCCTCTTGTACTTTTTCTATATACATGTATTATGTAATATATTTCTAACATATATTTGTTACAGGTTTTAACCATTACATGTACATGTATATATAATTCAACAAATGTCCAAGTTTTGTGGAGGTTTGCAACGGTTTAGGTCATTTATATTGTACAAGGTATTTTATGAATTTTTATACTGACGAAACTAACGATTGAATTAATTTCCTAAGTAGAAGTTTCACTGTCATTTTAGAATGAAAACCCAAATGCAAATGTTGGTTGGCGTCTCATCGCTTATCAAGCATCGCATTTGCTATCTTTTACACAGCGGGACCAGAATATTCTCCATTGACCGTATTCTCCATGGAGTGCGAAACTGGCTATAGTGGATCCACGGATAACTATTCCATGTGTGTGTGGAATTCTCAAACTAAGATTTCCTCTTGGACCTATTTTAGCAGCAAAACTTGCTTCAGTGAGTCAACAATTTGGCATACTTGTTATATTAGTGGATATATTATCATAAATAGTTATAGTAACTAATGTTATTTTTTCATGTAAGTTGGAGTAGTCTAAAGTAGTTATTGGATGTGACTAAAGTAGCATAATTATAAACTAAACTAGCCAATCAAAGAATATTCCAACACAGTGGGTTTGATTTCGTGAAATCACGGACAATCCGAAGTTTTCTTTGAAACATGTCGGGCAGAAACACTGTTGTTAAATTTGTTTACGACCTATAATTATACTATATAAATAATATATTATATATTATGCGCCTGTAGTTATACTAAGTTTCCATAAAGAAATAGCATAGGGGCATGTCCCCATATGGAGCTGCAATGTCATCACGAAAGAATTCGTATTGCTCTCTTTCTGTCGTGATTAAGTATCGCTGTTTAGAAATGAAAAACTTGTGAGATGCACAATCTTTGTGTCATGGAAACAGCCTTAGCGACCCACCTCGTCCCACTTGTGAGTGTTCATAAATCTCGTTTGACCTTGACGTAAGACATCACACAACTATTCACCATATCTTAAATGCCTAAATTCATTACATTGCCGGTTATGGTGCAAGAAGTTCAGGAAAAAGTATTTCAGCAGTCTCTCAGCTTAGCGACATTCACAGTAATTGTGCCCCGCCACTTGAAGACACATTTCTGTTTCTCGAAAGGTATCTCCATCACTATCACCCTTCGATATAACGAGGTTCTTGTAATTTAATAAAACTTACTATTTTTCAATTGCGTACTAACTTAAGTGAATTTGTATTAGGTATTTTTGATTTCCCAGAATAACCTTCCTTGAATATTTAAACAGAGGGAATATAAATTCCCCAATATAAGAACACGAAAGTGTCTAAAATTTTATTGATTTTGTGGATTCTTTTAGTTAACCTCATTGATAAGAGTTTTACATAAAATAAATTTAATCTAATGTAATTTATTTACTAATGAAGCCCTTTTTTTTTAAAAAGAGCGAGTATCCCTACCTCATATAACTAGATTAAGTTTATTGGACCATTCAAATTATTGTTGTCTAAGTATGTTTGTCTAACTTTTTAACAACCCTTAACATGTCCATACCACTTTATCCTGCTGCTCCTATTTTGGGTTTCCCTGTCTCCTTAACCCTGGAAATTCCATGCCCTGCACCTGTTTTCCTCCATACTGTTCATCCCTCCTCAACACATGTTCATACCACTTTATTCTGCTGTGCTGTATTCCCTTCAGTTCAACTTTGCTGACATCTTACTATCACAGATAATACTTGACATCTTTCTCCAACCATTCTAGCCTGCCTGTACCCTCTTCTTTACCTCTTTACCATGGTCCCTATCTTCCTCCATACTGTTCATCCCTCCTCAACACATGTCCATACCACTTTATCCTGCTGTGCTGTATTCCCTTCAGTTCAACTTTGCTGACATCTTACTATCACAGATAATACTTGACATCTTTCTCCAACCATTCTAGCCTGCCTGTACCCTATTCTTTACCTCTCTACCATAGTCCCTATCTTCCTCTATACTGTTCATCCCTCCTCAACACATGTTCATACCACTTTATCCTGCTGTGCTGTATTCCCTTCCGTTCAACTTTGCAGACATCTTACTATCACAGATAATACTTGACTCTTTACTTCTCTACCATAGTCCCTATCTTCCTCCATACTGTTCATCCCTCCTCAACACATGTTCATACCACTTTATCCTGCTGTGCTGTATTCCCTTCCGTTCAACTTTGCTGACATCTTACTATCACAGATAATACTTGACATCTTTCTCCAACCATTCCAGCCTGCCTGTACCCTCTTCTTTACCTCTCTACCATGGTCCCTATCTTCCTCCATACTGTTCATCCCTCCTCAACACATGTCCATACCACTTTATCCTGCTGTGCTGTATTCCCTTCAGTTCAACTTTGCTGACATCTTACTATCACAGATAATACTTGACATCTTTCTCCAACCATTCCAGCCTGCCTGTACCCTCTTCTTTATCTCTCTACCATAGTCCCTATCTTCCTCCATACTGTTCATCCCTCCTCAACACATGTCTATACCACTTTATCCTGCTGTGCTGTATTCCCTTCAGTTCAACTTTGCTGACATCTTACTATCACAGATAATACTTGACATCTTTCTCCAACCATTCCAGCCTGCCTGTACCCTCTTCTTTACCTCTCTACCGTAGTCCCTATCTTCCTCCATACTGTTCATCCCTCCTCAACACATGTCTATACCACTTTATCCTGCTGTGCTGTATTCCCTTCAGTTCAACTTTGCTGACATCTTACTATCACAGATAATACTTGACATCTTTCTCCAACCATTCTAGCCTGACCTGTACCCTCTTCTTTACCTCTCTACCATAGTCCCTATCTTCCTCCATACTGTTCATCCCTCCTCAACACATGTTCATACCACTTTATCCTGCTGTGCTGTATTCCCTTCAGTTCAACTTTGCTGACATCTTACTATCACAGATAATACTTGACATCTTTCTCCAACCATTCTAGCCTGCCTGTACCCTCTTCTTTACCTCTCTACCATAGTCCCTATCTTCCTCCATACTGTTCATTCCTCCTCAACACATGTTCATACCACTTTATCCTGCTGTGCTGTATTCCCTTCAGTTCAACTTTGCTGACATCTTACTATCACAGATAATACTTGACATCTTTCTCCATCCATTCTAGCCTGCCTGCACCCTCTTCTTTACCTCTCTACCATAGTCCCTATCTTCCTCCATACTGTTCATCCCTCCTCAACACATGTTCATACCACTTTATCCTGCTGTGCTGTATTCCCTTCAGTTCAACTTTGCTGACATCTTACTATCACAGATAATACTTGACATCTTTCTCCAACCTTTCCAGCCTGCCTGTACCCTCTTCTTTACCTCTCTACCATAGTCCCTATCTTCCTCCATACTGTTCATCCCTCCTCAACACATGTTCATACCACTTTATCCTGCTGTGCTGTATTCCTTTCAGTTCAACTTTGCTGACATCTTACTATCACAGATAATACTTGACATCTTTCTCCAACCATTCTAGCCTGCCTGCACCCTCTTCTTTACCTCTCTACCATAGTCCCTATCTTCCTCCATACTGTTCATCCCTCCTCAACACATGTTCATACCACTTTATCCTGCTGTGCTGTATTCCCTTCAGTTCAACTTTGCTGACATCTTACTATCACAGATAATACTTGACATCTTTCTCCAACCATTCCAGCCTGCCTGTACCCTCTTCTTTACCTCTCTACCATGGTCCCTATCTTCCTCCATACTGTTCATCCCTCCTCAACACATGTCCATACCACTTTATTCTGCTGTGCTGTATTCCCTTCAGTTCAACTTTGCTGACATCTTACTATCACAGATAATACTTGACATCTTTCTCCAACCATTCCAGCCTGCCTGTACCCTCTTCTTTATCTCTCTACCATAGTCCCTATCTTCCTCCATACTGTTCATCCCTCCTCAACACATGTCTATACCACTTTATCCTGCTGTGCTGTATTCCCTTCAGTTCAACTTTGCTGACATCTTACTATCACAGATAATACTTGACATCTTTCTCCAACCATTCCAGCCTGCCTGTACCCTCTTCTTTACCTCTCTACCATGGTTCCTATCTTCCTCCATACTGTTCATCCCTCCTCAACACATGTTCATACCACTTTATCCTGCTGTGCTGTATTCCCTTCAGTTCAACTTTGCTGACATCTTACTATCACAGATAATACTTGACATCTTTCTCCAACCATTCTAGCCTGTCTGTACCCTCTTCTTTACCTCTCTACCATGGTCCCTATCTTCCTCTATACTGTTCATCCCTCCTCAACACATGTCTATACCACTTTATCCTGCTGTGCTGTATTCCCTTCAGTTCAACTTTGCTGACACCGTACTATCACAGATAATACTTGACATCTTTCTCCAACCATTCTAGCCTGCCTGTACTCTCTTCTTTATCTCTCTACCATAGTCCCTATCTTCCTCCATACTGTTCATCCCTCCTCAACACATGTTCATACCACTTTATCCTGCTGTGCTGTATTCCCTTCCGTTCAACTGTGCTGACATCTTACTATCACAGATAATACTTGACATCTTTCTCCAACCATTCCAGCCTGCCTGTACCCTCTTCTTTACCTCTCTACCATGGTCCCTATCTTCCTCCATACTGTTCATCCCTCCTCAACACATGTCCATACCACTTTATCCTGCTGTGCTGTATTCCCTTCAGTTCAACTTTGCTGACATCTTACTATCACAGATAATACTTGACATCTTTCTCCAACCATTCTAGCCTGCCTGTACCCTATTCTTTACCTCTCTACCATAGTCCCTATCTTCCTCTATACTGTTCATCCCTCCTCAACACATGTTCATACCACTTTATCCTGCTGTGCTGTATTCCCTTCAGTTCCACTTTGCTGACATCTTACTATCGCAGATAATACTTGACATCTTTTTCCATCCATTCTAGCCTGCCTGTACCCTCTTCTTTACCTCTCTACCATAGTTCCTATCTTCCTGCAGCGTAGCTTTAAGGTAGTTTGAACTTTTTCATTCTTGTCAAATGGACATCCTGCATACCAGCTGTACCTCTATCTGCTACCCCAATCATATTCTCCACTGCTGCTCTCAACTTCTCGAGGTGTGCCTCGGCTTGTTCTTTACTCTTTTCGGGTATAGCAAGGTAATCTGCAAACATCATGTTCCATGGTGGCTTCTGTCTAATCTTTTTCATCAGCCTGTTCATTAGCATTGCAAACAGAAATGTGCTCAAGGCCAAACTCTGATGCTGTTCCACCTTTACCTAGAAGCACTCCGTTACTCCAACTACACACCTAACTGCTATCTCACACCCCTCATACATATTCTGCTTTTCCTTGGCATACTTTTCAGATACTCTTTCAAAAAGTGACACATATCTTCCTTTGGGACCCCTCTTATGCTTTTTCCAGAACTAAAAAGACACAATGAAGCTCATTCTGTCCTTTATACTTCTCCATCAGTCTTTGCGAAGCCAATATTCAGGCATAAACCCATACTGTTGTTCGCATTTTTCCTTTTCATATCTTCATATCTTATTCTTTTCTCGAGCACTCTCTTCCACAATTTTATACCATGGCTCATCAACTTTATCCTTTATAGTTTCCGCATCACTAGACATTAGTGTTGGGCCGGTATCTAAATTAGGGCCGGATCGGATATCCTTGCACATTTTTATTGGTTTTTCCGGTATCGGTATCCTCGGTATTTACCATCTTCGGTATCCTTTGCCAACTAAGAAAGTTCGGTATTGTCGGTACTATTGTTCGGTATGTGGTTATCAGTGTGTCTTTAAATTGTTTAAACTTTAAATCATACCTGTCTCGAACAATTTTTATCGTTGTGCAAAAAGTAGCTTGTGCAAAAAACATTCTTTAGTCAGCAGTATATTGTTACGGCAAACAGACTCCTTGTTTCAGAAAGCCAACAAAGAAAGATGGAAATATAATTTTCATGATAGATGTTTTTATTGTTTATTCTATTAAAAAATATTGTTATTGATACAACCGTTATGTATAATAAAGAACAGATAGATAATGGCAATGGGCTCTCTTTGTTAAATACACTGAAACAGTTTAAAAAAAATTGTACTATCACATATTGTAATCAGGTAATGTAATCACATAATTATACGCAGTCCAATTAGAGTCCAGTCCCGTTGGAGTCTTTATACGTCCTCCCATCTGTGTAGAACTCCCAAACCTTCGAGGCTGGTGGCATTATCAATGTAACGTAATATAATAGAAGATACAGTAAGCGTTGAAATTTTCGTTGAATTTGTTCGCCAATGCATGCTGAGATTGGCATGTTCGTCATGAAGCGTTTTAAAAATCTCTCCGGATATCCGTATAACCATGTACCGACAGGCTTTTACGGATAAATACCGATCATATCAAACCGGTCGCGGATACCTAGCTGACACCAAAAATGATTGGTTTCCTCGGATACCGAGAATCCCTCGGTATCGGTAAGAGCGGATAACCCAATACCGGCCCAACACTACCAGACATCACCTTTGTTTTTGTATATATGCGCGAGTCTACTATTCCACCATTCTTCAGGCATTCTTTCTACCTTCAGAACCTGATTTAACAACCTATTTATCATTATTCATGATGTTGAAACACTTTAAGTAAATACCCGAAGCTCTGAAAGAAATTCTTGCAGTTAGAGGGAAAGGCTGACAGAAAACACAAACTAGCATAGGTATTGGAATATACCATTTTAATGTTGTGAGATATAGTGAACATTCACTGATTTCTAGATCATGGATAGCAAGATTTTTATGTTATAGGCCATAATTAAATAAAGATATTTAAAAACTTCAGTAAAAAAGTTTTAAAGAATCAAATGATGAATATAAAATAATTTATTCTAAACAAACTATTATAACTAGCTAATAATTCCAACTAGATAGTTATCACAAAGTGGCAGTCAAAATATTAAAAGGTTTATTCACTTCCAATATGAATCACAAATCGAAACACTGGATACTCCTTAAATGTAATTCATCCTTAACAGTATGAAATGTAAATGCATGTGAATAGTCTCTGATAACCTACTTACACTACCAGTAAATCATTCGAATACCTTTTTTTCATTAATTTTATTACTTATTCGTCTATGTAGCCTAAGCGACTAACGATATCAATTACAGGGAGGTTCTGTCAAGTTCCCACCATTGACACTGTTCCTGACAGTCTCAGAGAATTGGTTGTTAACAACACTATCAGCGAGTTGATTGATGATGTGGTCCAGCAAAATGGAGCATTGCAATATACATGTAATCCTGGGTATAGATTACTGAATGGATCTGGTATTGTGTCTTGTGGGGGTGCAGTAGATGAGCACGCACACTGGCAGCAACCATTCCCTGTCTGCTCACGTAAGCTAACCAAAGTTCACATTATTAGGTTATATATTGGCTGAAGCGTTTGCTGTTGATAAAGCTAGTGACTGTCAAAGTTGGTTTTGATGTGGCTAAACCATAAACAACATAAAATACTTTCCTGACAGTTGATGAATGCTTTCTTTAAGCTTGCGCGCTTCTCTGTAAACATACACACACAAACCACCTAGCTTATTAAGTTGCATGTGATAAACAAATTATTTAACCTTAACAATTTGAATTGTGTTCGTCCAGCATTTGCATTTTGCATAAAACTAAATTTCGCTGAATTTTTCAGGTTGATTTTTTGTAATGCAGGTGTGAAATGCGATGTTTTCCTTGGAGAAAATACAGAGCTTATAGATGATGAGCTCATCACAAAAATAGACTTCAATGCTACTTTAGTCACGCGCTGTCAGCAAGGTAGCTTTGCTTTCACTGGTAACAGAGAGAGAAGATGCCAGCAAGATAGTTCATTCACTGGGCATCCTTTTAGATGCTTTCCAAATGGTATGTTTGTTGAAAACTAACTAGCCATAGATTAGCTTCTTTGATAAATTAACCTTCCTTCGTCGTACATTTCTAAAATTTACAATAGAGGTACAGGGCACCCTCGCCATATGACACTAATTTGTTCTGGTGTTAGAATCGTTAAACAAAAATTTTGTATGAAGGTACATAGGAACCTATAGTAATTGTCTAGTGCAAACCTACAAAAAAACACCAAAATCTAAATGCATGCTGTAAGTATTAAAACTTAAAAATAAAATAATATGGTAATCTTAGTAACTATATCTACCTATTAAATGGTTATGATCTGCACTAAAATGTCACTTTACTATGTACAGTATAAAGTTCTTATCTTTGAGACAGCATTTAGAGTATAAAGGCTCTATATTTGCAATAAACATAAAAATATCAATATAGTCCATTTTTGAATACAATAACTCCAATTGTGAGCCTTTTCATGCTCTGCTTTCTCATGGCTCATCAGGCTCCTTATATAGCTATCACAATAATAGGCTCTGTCCTTGTTCTGCATTACTGGCTTCCGCTGGTCCGGCAGCAGGTGGGTTATTTGTTGCCCGCTAGGTGGTCAGCCGGTTCATCTGCTACTGGCTGGCAGCTGGCTAGTCATGTTTTTCGCCTACTCGGTTCGATCGTGGCCGGCATGATCCCTTTGGCCTCGGTCCGGCTGAGCCATCCCTATCTTTTTTCTGCTGGACCGGACTGTCTTCTCCTCGGACGGCTAGTTGTGTTTGGGTCCAGCTTCTAGTTTCCATTTTATGTGCATAGTCTGAAATGGTTGACCATCACTGTGAACAAAAGTCAATATGAAAGAATTAAATCAAAATTTTATCTTTTCCAAAATCAGAAGATTGATAGTAAGTTATTTTTTAAGTTGCTAGAATTTGCTGATTAAACTTTCTCATTTTTAGTTGCTTGGAGACGGATACACCAATTTAAAACAGTAGTCAGTTTTCAAGAGCTTTGTGTGATTAATTAGTTCATGTGATGCCTATGGCAGTATAGTGGAGTACATTAAAAGGTGCTGTTGTCTGTGTGATCTTTCACTTACAGGCAGCTTTTATCCTCAGTAATTTACATGTAGTTATAATGCATGATTTCTTGTGTGTAACTTACTATACTCAAAGTAATTGCTGTTTTTGGCTAAGCTATCCAAAATTGCCATTAATTTAGGCCCATTCAGTTTAAATGAAACAAGAAGCCATTAGGCTAATTTTTAGCGTTTGATTGCATCATTGATTAAAGATATTTGTATAAAGTATTTTGAAACACTTCTCAATTATCAGTTAATTCTGACTGTATTTATATTCTGCTCGCATTCTAGTGGAGACTTGTGATTTTCCTGCTCTGCATGAAGACAATGTACAGATACATTGGATGTTGGATGGGAAAAGAATTGAGTTTAAATGTGATGACAAGTACCATCCTGTGTCTGGAGATTACCGAATGGACTGCTTGCCTAATGGTACCTGGGCTGGCAAACCGATGCTTTGTGGATGTAAGTATTGAAACGTTCACAAAAACTAATAAGAAATTGGAAAAAAGTTGCAAACTCTTGAAAGTAGATGGACTAGTTGAAGTAATTTAAAATAAAATTTAAAGAAATATCAAATCTAAAGTGAATAAATCATATACAAGTTATATCAATTTATTAACTTTAATATTGTAACCTCTACCTATACACTGTGTGCCCCTATCACCTAGGTTACACCTAAATTCACCCACCTATAAAATAAGAACAATGTTACAATAAAAACCTAATTATTTCAGTATTTTGCATATTACTTTGCATTTGTTCTTCTATACATAATTTATATAAATCATTCATATGTAAGTTATATATAACTTATCAAATTATGTGTAAGTATCTGAAGTATTTCTTGTGAAGATTTTGGGATATACAATGAATTAAACAAAATACAATGCGACCTTAGTCAAATTTTGACGAGTCAAGCAAATAATAAAATGGATTACCTCAAGGCAATGTTTGACAGTATTACACAATGCTCAAAATCATAAAATATTTTTACAAGTTTAAGACCTTTTGATCGTTGATAAATTACCCTGTACACTCTATGAGCTTTATTGATGCATTCCTTAGAAGACAGCAAATTATCGATTGAATTTTAGGAAGATTAGTTAGAAGTAAAAGTAAATACATATACCCTAGGACACTTTTCTTTCGCTAGTATTCAGTTTCGTGAATAGTACACAGAGTAAAATTTTGCTGCAACTTAATCTCGCGACTCTGATGAGTGCGAAAATATAGTGATGTGAAAATAAATGCAGAGGAACAAAGAGATTAGACTCCTCAGGTCCAGTTCGCTAGTAAGAAACTTTTTTCGATTTTGGTCTAGTTTGTATTTGTAAACCGCAGGTAGAAATGTATGGGCAAGATCCATAATTCAATTTGATCGCTTGCTGCCATTCGTTTCTTGGACTATCAATGACGTCTAGGTCCCTCTATATTTCAATTTTATTATGGATATCATTGAACAAAGCTATTTAATTTCGTGTTTCTGCTCGTCCGTTATGATAGTTTAGTTTCGCTCATGAAATTTTCGCGAGAGGATGACTCCGCGAAAATGCGAAAGTTAGATGACGCAAATACATAATTGTCCTTGGGTAAGCTTTTGTTAACAATATTATTCATTTATACAAGACAAATGATTTCGTCACTGTCACCATCACTAATTTTTTCATTACTTCTGAACAATTACATGGATGTGCTTTTCTTACTAGACATGTTTAGTTTGCTATCGTTTGTGGCACACAAAAGGAAAAAAGGTTTGAAATAAACTGTACATTTTGTGTGAATGTGCCGGTGGTCCATTATATTTGAACTTCACTGTATGTAGAAAAACTGCATGTATCCGCTGTTCCGTACTGGATAACCTATTTAGAGCAATAAGCATGCTCATCATTCAATGAATACATGTACATGTAACTCAGAAATAATGGACCACTCAAATATGTAACAGAAATGATAAGCTGATTCCAGATAATGGCAGCAGAAATGCTACTCTGTGATACGATGAATATTTATGGTTAAAATGAAATAGATAAAATTTTGAGTTTATGTTTCCATAAATAGCTATGAAATCACAAGTAACAACGTAATAGTTATGTATCATCACTCAGCAAACAGAAAAGGCTTGAGTTGTCTTCTCTCTAAATTAAGACTGATAGCCCTGGCATCAAAAAAGTGTAGAAATTTGTCCTCAGGTTTGTATGTATGAACAGATAGCTCACGAAACAGATATGCATGACCAGCTCATCAAATAACAATCTAAACTTGGTAACGAACATAATTTAACATATATTTGGTGAAGAAGTCTTTATTCAAAAGTTTTGGAAAGCTCACAAAACACACAAAAGATTGAATCTAGGGTAACAGATAAAATGTTAGAAAGCTAACTATAAAAACAAATCAGAAAAAACACTGCTCTTACCGATTGGAGTGATAATTTATTTCTGGCTTCCTCATCCATCTGCCCACTGTGCTTTTTTCAATCCCACTGATCTCTACACCTCAGAGTGCAGTTAAACTTCACATAAGAAGTTAATCG
Organism: Watersipora subatra; assembly: GCF_963576615.1. Taxonomy (NCBI): domain Eukaryota; kingdom Metazoa; phylum Bryozoa; class Gymnolaemata; order Cheilostomatida; family Watersiporidae; genus Watersipora; species Watersipora subatra. The sequence continues at coordinate 40,649,093 of NC_088717.1, forward strand.
TAGCTTGCAATGGATAAAGTGTTGAAGGAGCTAATGTATGGTTGCTCGTGTTTGTGAATTTAAATTCTAATTTCTTCCAGATATTTTTAGTTTTACTTGTATAAATGAAATAGTTTTGAAGTATAGTCAAGATTTAATGCTCATAATTGATATGCTTTTGTATCCCTTTACAGCACATGGTGGCTGGACAGAATGGTCTGCTTGGGATTATACTTGTCTCGTCATCAAAAGCAACACAACATTTAGAGTTAGAACATGTACGAACCCACCACCAACACTAGGTGGAGATGACTGTGTGGGACCAACAATGGAGATTGAGCACTGTTGGAGTAAGTGATTCGGGTCTTATGTAATATTACATTTGAGCGGCTATAATTTAGCTAACCATTTGTTGGCTCTTAAGAAACTAGAAAAATAACTGTGCCGTTACTTTGATATATTGAACCGTGCTAGTTTATTGCTCAATGTCTAATTGCATGTCTTCTGAATACCTCACTCCTCTTCCTCCATTCCTTTCTTCCGTGTGCGAGTGTAAGATATTTGTGCAAAGAGAAAAGTTGCTGTGAGAAGTTTGAGAGTATGAGTGTTGCTATGTGGGCAAGGAGAGTTGCTGTAAGTGTGGTAAAACCCTGGGAAAATGTCCATTATATGGAGTCGGTAGCACAAAAACTAGAAAATGATTAAATATCTATTAAACATTTTAGTGTTTTTACACTGTTGCTAACAGAATATCAACAGTCATTATACCGCTCTTAGTTTTTCTGTGGCAGTTGTAGCAGTACGTTGCCTAACAATAAATGTTTGGAAATACAGTAGACGACGGCGGCATAATTTATAGCTATCGCAAATGACATGCATCAATTTTTAGTGTTAACTTTTATGTATTTGGTCAAAAACATCCATGTGTTCCAGATGACTTGACACTTTACGTTATATGGAATTTGCGTGATATGAGCATCTACTGTATACTAGGAGAATACCCGGCGGTGCTCAGTAACAAAAAACTTTGCACAGAAAATTAATTTTATTTAACACATACAACATTCAGTACATTTTAAAACTCTGTTTTATCTCATTGAGTAAACAATTCGATACAACACTGGGCTTCCACATAAACCCCCTCTTAAGATAGCAGAGTTAGAATAACGTGCTATCACATTGGTCTTCGAAGTTTTTGGTCGACATGACGCAGTAGGGAACAATGAGAGATAATGAGGACAATTTGTTGATAAGCCACAGAGATCTGATGGCTCAGATAAATGAGATATTTGCTGCCATGAGAGATGCGGTAGATCAGCAGCAAAATGCTCTCGACGCAGTAGATCGCAAGGCTTAAGAGATAGCAGAAATGACTCGAACACTAACTCAGAAAGTGTCGCAGTTGACTGACAAAGAGTCAGAAATAAGAGGAGAGAGCCGTTTTTTGCCACAACCAAGTTGTGAGGTAAGTTATTTTAAATACACACCAGAAGGGGGCAATTGTGAGCTAAGAAAATCTTACAAGAGTGATTCCACTGTTGGCTGTGGGCCAATCTCAGACTCTTATGCTTTGTAGGATTGGGTATACAGTGGCAAATTTTCAATTGCCCAAGTAATCACTGTGTATATTGCCTGACACAACTGCTGCACATGAACCGTACAACCTGACTTTGACTCTGAACAAACCTAATTTAATGCAATACAAAAGTGCAGCATTTTATTGTAAAATTGTACAGACTAAGATTGTAACACACTCTGGATGTTTTGGTGAGGGGCTGACCAAGACTGATGACTATTTGGACCAACTAGTTTCATGAGACACTTGCTACTCTATGCATAAGTGGCGCACATCTCCTAATGGTGAAACGGTACAAATTGGTTCCATTGTGCAAACAGATAATGTGGCAGAACCGGAATTTCACACTGGTTTAAAATGTTGCACAGAATACGAATTTGCGGTGTTCAATGCTTATTTGTATGAGACGACTGTATTCAAGCGACGCGGAGAAAATTAGAGCTAGGAAAACCCTGCTGGTGTGGTAAGCCACTGCACCGATTTCTCTGGCTTTTGCAACTTGAAGGACGCTCCGCTCTGATGTGGGAGCCAGACAGGCAAGAGGAATGCAAATACTTGCCACACCAAACTTTCCCTGAACATATCCAAGATCGTTTCTGGATGTCAGTAAATGGTGAGTTTTCATTGAGTGTTGTCAAAAATAAACTTGTGCGGCAAATAGCGAATGTGGTGGGGATGAGACATTGATGAGTAAGTAACCGATAGCAAAGTTGATTCCAAATTACAAGCTCTTGAATTACGAATCCATCAAAACTACAACCACATGTTCAGAGCATTCTTTCTAGATAATTGTCATGCCATGCAAGCGCTTGTGCAACTAGTAACAAATTCACTAGAGTGAAAACTGATATTGACTGTGGAACACTTGTTAAACAATAGCTACATACATGCAAATTAACTCACAACTTTCTATTCGTTTATCCTTGCGAACCATTGGATAACTACTCTGTAATGTCTGCGGAAACACGCTCCAATAGAATTATTTTGATCATTCACATTATGGGTAATGTGAATTACTCATAATGTGAATTGTAGGTAATTTACCATCCACATACAAAAAATCATGCGATCTGTACGAGCTATGAGTGGACACGTAGTAAAGGGTTTAGGAGAAGTTTTTGTGCCAATCCAGTGTCAAGGCTATATTCCTATCGAAATCGTTCTTTTGGTAATAGATTCATGTAAATACTCATTGATATCAGGAGTGGATAATCTAAAGTAGTTTGGACGATTATATCACTCAAGGAAATTGAAAATGAATCAAATAAGACAGGAAGGGCAACTGCCTAATAACTGTGCCATGAGTCCATGACTGCTCATGATGAAATTGGAACGTATTGCAAGGTGTTTGTTGACCTTTGATTTGTGTTATACTAATAGCAGGATTAATAGAACCTGCTCTACAGAGTGCATGGGCATCGCCAGTTATTCTTGTAAAGAAAAATAGTAGTCCCGGTAAGCGTATTGTTAATGACTACAGTGAAGTAAACGCTTGCACATTCACCCTTTCCTCTACCTCATCAAGATCACATAAAGGAAATGCTCTCAGGAAGCTTACTTTTTACCACTTTGTATTTGATGAAGGCTTACTGGCAAATTGATCTAGATAATTAGGAAGATAAAGAACAAAGTGTTTTTGTAACATATAATGGTGTGTTCAGATATAGAATAATTTCTTTTGGTTGGAAAGATTTTCCTCATGTGTTTTAGAGGGCAAATTCTACTAGTCAGGCAAATTTAAATTGGAGGAGTGGTCTGTAATTTTTTATTACGTAAGACCATTGGACTGGTTGAGTACAACTATAATTACATTCCTAACTACAATGATCTGATTAAATCTTTGTTAGAACTTCTAAAACATGGCCACGAATTTATCTGGATCAAATTGTGTGAATCGCAATTCATTTTGTTGAAAAAAAAATTGGTCGAGTGTCCAGTACTAAAATATCCGAAATTCAAGAAGCCATTCTTCGGGCATACCAACTCTAGTAGATTTGCTTTGGAGGCTCAGCTTTGTCAAGGATTTGAAGATAGATGCCACCCCATAGCGTATCATAGTAAAGTGTTAAATGCAACTCAGCAGCGATATTCCACTTATGAGCGTAAAGCTTTGGCTATTATAGTGGAAGCGTAAAGTATTTCGCCTTTTTTCCGTCATGAAACCATTGTCATCACAGACCATTCTCTACATACATGTAAATGGTGAATGAACTGTAAAAACAAATGTTCAAAGTTAGATAAATTTGCTCTGAAATTGCAAGAATATGATTTAGAGATAGTGCATCAACCTGGTAAACACAATGTGGTATATGGCACTCTCTAGAGTCTAGAGTATCTATTGCAGACAGTTACTTGTAAGGGACTACCGCCAAGGAAGATCTACTAGCATTCCTGAAATTTTAGCAAGAGGAAAACAACCTGTCACAAACTATTGACTTCCTCTCCATGGTAAAGAGCCGACCCACTGCACATCCCCTCAAAAAGACACTTTGAAACCCAGAAAGACAACTACTTCTTACAAGAAAAAATCTTGTACTTCAACCCGCCTGATTTGGTAAGGGCCTTATTATGTGTACTTGAAGCACTGCGACTGGACCCACTTGTTACATCCCATTTGTCTCTCTTTGGTTGTCATGTGGGCAGGTCTAGAACATTCAAACGCTTATCACAGAAATATCATTGGCTAGGAATGTCCAAAGGTGTGGCAGATTTTATTGCTGCTTGTGTGCCTTTCAATCAGAGGAAGCGTGGTAATGTTAACCCAGTATTCTCTTTACAGCTGCTTGAATGTGAGCGACCTTTTCTAGAGTAAGCATGGAGTTACTTAGACCATTTGCCGTTAACTGAGCATGGAACAAAGTACTTGATCCCTTTTCAACGTAGCCTTACAAAATTTGTCATCGCTCGATCAGTTTCAGACAAGAAAACACAGACCATTGCAGAAAACCTAATCGGATTCGTGATACTACCACACGGGGTAATGGATATTTTGCTATGTAATAATGAAACTGAATTTGCATCCGATTTGATGAATGACTGCAAAAAACTTCCGACTTAGATAAAAGAACTATTTCAAGTTATTAAACTTCAAAAAATTGTAGAATCAAAAGGTTTTTTAGTATTTTCAATAACCTCATGTCGACAATGATCAACAAAACACCGACCATTTGGGATGACATGACTAAATACATTTTACATGAGTATAACAATACTGCCTATAGTTCAACCCAATTCAGCCCCAGCTATATGTTGTATGGAAGAGAGGACATACCCTTTAAAATCTGCTTGCCAATCACAATCTTTGAGAGCTTTGTGCTATTTAGCTATCTTTAGAATCTTTAGCTATTGCATGAGCTCAATCTCGCGACAACATTGAAATCGCTCAGGCTAGCTATAAGTACTACCATGACAGACACGTTAAGGGACATGACTATGCAATAGATGACTGTGTATACATTCTGGTACCTGAAGTAACACCTGGCAAAGTAAAGAAATTTGCCAGTCAATACCGTGGGCCGTATACTATCACGAAACTGAGAAGCCTCAACACTTACATACGAACTATGGGTACTGCTGGGACATCCGTAGGAGTTGAATTCGTCGCGCATCTACAAAGACTAAAGAAATGAAAACCACTTCTGCTCAACGGTGTAGCCATTCTACAATAGGTTTCAGTGTAACGGGGTGCAGAGACTGCAACAGTGGACAACTCGTCAGTTAACCCGAAACAGATACTGACAGGGACAGCGAATACCCTAAACATACCTTACAGCGTTAGACCACAGGCTTAAAATTTGTTATGGCTTAACCAGCTCTCTCAAATGCTAATCCTTACTAACAAGGATTTTTCAATTGCCTACATCCCTAATAAGCTAATGATATCATAGATTGAGTGCAGGAGTGAATGCGCTGAATGAATGCAGGGGTGCGATATTTGGATGCTCCCATGCTATTATCCAATCCCCTCAGTACTAGGCATTACGTTAGCTTGGAAATTATTATACAAATCAAATTATTATACAAAATTATGGAAATTATTATACAACTTTTAGTTGCTAAAAAAGGTTTTCCTGTAGTCTCAGGCAAATGGGACATAACCAAATTAATTAGTTTTCTGTAAATTTGTCAATTAAGAACTCGAATAAATGATTGAGTCAGTAGCACTTTGCTTTAGTGCTAGAATTTACCAGAATAATGACAATAACAAAAAAAAACAGTAAAATATTTAATGAAATGGCAGAGTATTTAACGGCACACAACATTCTGGTATAAACAGATGCATATTAGTAGTAATCAGATGGAATCAAGGCGGGGAGTATTAATACTGGCAACAATAAATAGTTTGTCTTCTGCTTCACTACCACTATCCATTGCGTCAATATTGGCAAGTTGCCCTAAATAAGTCAGCTCAGAACAGTAGGCCGGTAATTTCTTCTACGAATTTGCATAAATTTGAAAATAAACATGGCAAAAGTGCCTAAAGTAATTTGAAAACTGGGTGATAAGCCGATGATCAGTGGTGTAGAATCTCTGGAATCATTAGTAACAACATCAGTAGGATCGGTAGTGTGGAAGGTGCTAAAAGGAATGCGGATAGACTTGTTAGTTGGAGAGAGAGATAGTTAGTAGTGGGGCCAGTAACATCAGATATTTTACAGTCAGACGGTAACTCAGCTGAAAAAAACAGGGACCAAAGCTGTAACTTAATATAAGAAATATGCATGAAGTGAATAATACTTATATCACTTTCTAGTCACTTTAACTGTTATAAATTTTCCTAGTAACAAAGACGTAGGATTCACACTTTGTAATAGAAGCAAGAGGAAATGCTTGGTATGCTTAAGGCGTGGTCACACGAGCACCGAACCGAACTAAATGACGCAAAACGACGTCGCTCTCAGCTGTAAAAAGTTCTGCCGAAGACATTTCTAGCCGAAACGAACCATTTCGGTACTTCTCGAAATTTCGTGGCCGAACCCTTGCTCTTATTGGCTGGTTAAAATTCTAGAATTCTAGCGAGCACGCGTCACATTTCTCCTTACGGGCGTGTGAGTAAAGTTAAAAAAGAAATTGGACGATACTTTTATTTCGTTAACTAAACAACATGAAGCAATTTATGACAAAGTTCACCCGGACTTGTGTTTGTGTTGCATAAGTGTAAGATGTTGCACTGAAGTTTTACATAAATGTAAGAGAATGGTTGTGATTTTTTTTTCGTGTAGAATATAAGTAATGTGTCATACTCATCCTGATGAAGTATCTTTGACTGATTTATTTATGTAAAACCACAGTACTACGATAAAGACTGTTTTTGTTTGTTATGTACTCAGCATAGAAAAACATACATATGTTAGTAAAAAAATATAATTATGTTGATGGGAAGGGTTGGCAAAATCTTTGTATCGAGTGATCTATTTTGAGCAGCTGAACAATCTTGTGATAAATCTGCTGTGTAATTATAATTTATAATTGTTCCTCAAAGTTTTTTGTTTACAATTGAAATATTTAACTCAAATACATAGCAACTACTAATGAAACCGTGTCCTGTCTCTATACGTATGGTATCTAGGAAGCGAAGTGACTTCGGATGCTGTGTGACCTGTGCCACGAACCGAACCAGCCTCCGAACCGATCCTACATCGGTTCGGTGCTCATGTGACCACGCCTTTACAGTGACCATTAGGGTATAATAGATAACGCAACCCTTAATTTTTCGTTATTCCCGTAGGCTACGAGTGTCACGCTTATTTCATAATAATTTTATGGCTGAAATATTTAATAGGTTATACAGTCAAACGTGGATAACTCGAACTTCACGGGACCGAGCGGAAGTGTTCAAATTATCAGAGCGTTCAAGTTATCAGAGCACTGTCACAAGTCCATGTATTTACTTATTTATTAGTAGATACATGCACATATACAAACTATAATATAAATCAAAAAGCACAAATGGCTTGTTTCAAATTAACTGCTTCTAATGTAAAGTTTAAAACGTTTTAATCAAAAAGTATAGAGATTTTTCTATCACTTGAGATTAGTTTGTTGTTTGAGGTGATGTTATTGCCAGGAGGTTTTTTAGATTGACATTGGCAAAACTTGATCGTTGTTGAAATGCTCAAAAGAAAAGACATCTTTTTCTTTTAAGTGTTTTACCCACGATCAATTTTGCCGATTTTTCCTGAAGTTTATGCAAATATTACCTCACTTTACCTGAGATTCGTTAAGAGCAACACTCCGAGGCAGTTCAATTAGAAGTTTTACGAGGTTTTACGGTACATTGTATAACACTCAGGCTTTTTGAATGGATATTTATTGAATGTACACACGTATTCTGTGTTTAGGTCAAACGATGAATAGTTATTTTTAGCTAAGACAACGTATACGTTTAATTACAACAATTTTTAACACGTTTTAAACATTCAACATTCCGACGTTGATTCAACACGGAATCAACGTCGGAAAACTATTCATCGTTTGACATAAACACAGAATACATGTACGTTCAATAAGTATCCATTCAAAAAGCGTGAGTGAAAGAGTGATACACAATGTACCGTAAAACCTCGTAAAACTTCTAATTGAACTGCCTCGGAGTGTTGCTCTCAACGAATACCACTTTCCTTGCTTCTGAAGGGCAATCGCTAAGCGGATGTTTAATATAAATCAAATTTCACCAAACCTTTAGAAAAGTCGTTGACAAAAATATTTTGCTGATGGTGGTAATAACGACGCTTATGAATTACGAAAAGTTGAGGTTTACCTTTATGGCTTTGAATAAAGTGATTTTCTAAAGCGATAACAACCGTTTCGGTAGTCGTTGGGCAAAAAACAGTTCGAGTTAACAGTGTTGAGTTCGAGTTATCTATAGCAATTTATCATTACATGGGAACGGACCAAAGAAACCGTTCGAGTTAACCATGTGTTCGAGCTATCCGTGGGCGAGTTATCCATGTTTGACTGAACTTACATTTGTAAATAATTAGCTTAGGGTTGTCAGATAAAACTGTAAGGTGATTAGGTATAGCTATCTGGCTTAAATTAGGATTTCCATGCAGATCAATTAAGCAGTAATCAGCGTAGTAATCAGGAAAATTGATCATTGCTAAGTTGCTGTTGGTTAAGTTTCTATTAGAGCTATCGATTTTGGTAAGAGTGATATTACAAAAATAAATTTTAATAGAAGAGCAAAACATTGTTGTAAATCAGGAAATATTGTTTAATGCTGGTTTCTAGAAATTTGGAATTATAAAAGTTTATTATTAATGTAGAGGTAGGGTTTGGATTTCCTGTTCTAAACTGGTCTTTGAAATTAGCGTGCAATAGCCGGCGCGCAACCCCAGGGCTGATACTCCCCCTCAAAAGGCCCATTAGGTTCGGCCCAAAAGCACGTTTTATGGGGGTTTTCAGACCATGGGGCACTGTCAGTGAATTTGCTATTTTAGGGGGGGGGGGGGGTTTCCACAGCCAAGCCAGTAAAAGGGCCCATGCTTATTAAGGTTTTATTCAGCCAAAGTAATACCAAGAAGTTGCACCAAAATTCCAGTCTTCATTTTAATGCAGCTTGCATTAAAATCTGCGGGCTTGCTGACGGGAAAGTAAGGGAAAAGACACAGTCGACACTGCATCATCTTAGCAACCCTTTAGCAATGTATTCAGAATGAATGATATGATATTTCTTTCATTGATATTTATTATGTTTTCCTTTGTAAATGAAGATGATGATCCGATGGTTGATATTTGGAATCAGTTTTATTAACCCTTTTGCAGGCATAGCAACATCTTTGTCATTTTGCGATACTGACGCTAGTGAACAGAGTGACTATTATGTCGCCACACGAACGGTTTTTGTAAATTGATTTATGGTTTGCTAATTGCTTTTTTGTTTAATTTTTTACCAATAGCAGGCTACAATGTATTGGTCTATGTTAGCAACAAAAAATAAGCCATTTTCAGAAGAAAAACGATCATTTTTGCGATAATGAACAAACAAAAAATCCGAAATAAAAACGTATTTAAATAAAATTGGGAATTTTGTTTGTAGCTTGTTTCTGCTTTATTAATACATGAATCATATTAGATGTTTAGCGGGAACCTGGGCAACCGGGAACCTTGGAACCTGGGCAACCGGGAACCTTAGAACCTGGGCGCCCTCTAAAAAACTCCCAGTGTTTAGGGGGTGTATTTCAAATATACCAACCAGGTGATTGGGGGTACATTATCCAAATTCAAATTGACCAACCAGGTGATTGGGGGTGCAATATCCAAGTCTGGGCCTATCCAGGTGGGTGTTTCTTTCAGAGTATCAGCCCTGGGCATGCAACCTTGATTGACGGCTGAATTAGCAGTCAAGGTTTATTTACCCCCTTTCTTTATCCTTAGCCTTTATCAACAAAAGAAACCAGTCTACAACCAAGTCTCAGCTTGGAGTTCTCATCGTATCCAGGAAACGGTAAAAGCTTCTGAGGCCTAACTCGATGCCAACATCTGCCTTAGACCTTCCACGGTAAGTCAAGTTGCTATAAGGAAATACAAATGAGTTGAGAAAGAGCAAGAAAACTCAGCTTAGTTTCAGAGAAAGCTTAACCTTCACCAGAAGAAGAAGGTTCTGGTGAAGGTCATCAGAAGAATGACCTTCACCAGATAGTAATACGTTTAATTATTTTTCTACCTTTCATGTTTGCTCGTAGATCTACGCTTGAATAGTAGAGTAGGTCTTTACTTTTGTACTTTTGAATTATTGCTTTATATTATCATGATTAGTAATGATCATGTGATAGTATAATCTTGCTCATAATTGTACAAACAAATGCTTTGATGATGTTTTCATTTCTGTTCCAGGATACAAGTTACACAAAGGTACAAACCTTTGCAATATAAAATTGGGAACCGTCTAACCGCTACAGTGCACATACAGAGCAACCAAGCACTGATGCAGAATATTAATAAAGACGATACAGATTTTATTACATAATGGCATTCAACCAATAAAACAAAAATCATTGCTACGACGAATTCCCTCGCTTTCGCACCGCCATAAATAAACAGCTCGATAATATCCGAAGATTTGTTCATCTACCCTTTAAAGAATTGCACATCAGTTGGCATCTAAAAAAATGTGTGAGATATGTATGTTGATGACAACCGATAGTCATGCCATTCCTACCAAACCATGACTTCTGCTTACCAGCATCCTTCCGTTCTCATGTCAAAGCTAAAGGACAGTCGTTCCTATTTACATTAATTCTAACGAACGGTATGTTTATATATATACGAATTACATTTGATGGTGAGACAATGTCATCTTAGAACTCGAAGCCCGGCATTAGTATACCATAGACTAAATATATATACTTGATGCCAATGGGACATCTGACATTATAACCTGTCAGCTCTAATAGCGAAACCTGTTTATACACATGGCATTTATCTTAGCTTGCTTGTTGCCTCTGTCTCTGTTTGTCTGAAAATTAGCTTTGTAATGTTATTGTTTCTTTTTGTATCTTGTGTTTGGCTCATGTCTTGCATAGTTTGATATATATAAGCAAATTTTACTCTTTCATATGTGCCAGTCGTTCAGTCAGTTTTCTATTCGATACATCTGCATGTGGCACTTTTACAAATAGACTTTATAATTCGGAGTTCTGTCTTATCTCATTGAGTACGCATTTCGATACGATACTGGGCTTCCACATAAAGCCTCTCTTAGGATAGCAGAGTTGTCAAATGCTATCACAATTGTCAAAGGTGGCCATTTCATAGCAATGTGGTTTGGGTAGTATAATTTTTGAGGCTGGTAACAATTAATAATACAAAATAATATGAAGAAATATCAACTTTGTTTATGACCAGTGCACAAAACCAATAGGTTCACAGAAATTAAGGATAAAAAAATAAAGGTGATTGCTGTCAATGAAGGAAAGAATAAAATTGTGATTTGTACATCAGAGTAGTGTGGCAGTGAGTATCAAATGTCTTTCGATTGTTGTAAAACTTGGCTATACCAAGCTGGGGCTGCATAAGACATTATTGAAATAATCCGTCCTTGATAAAATCTTACACCGCTCTTATCATTTACTTTATATAATGTTTCAGCATAACCAATTTATGAACAGCAGAACTAGATTTATCTACAATTAAATTAACATGCTCATTGAAATGCAAATGATTATCCATGTTCAGTCCAAGAAGCTATGCAGATTGAATTAGATGGTGATTACTTTCATCGGTTGATGGAGTAGGTTAGGTCAGTAGGTTGAAAAACACGTGTTGTGTTTTGGTGGTGTTGAGCTGATGGCTGGTGTGGCACCAAAAAACTGTTTTGTCAGCTTCGTACTGCACATGGTTCTTCTGTAATAAAGTTATACGTTCTCGCTCTGATTTACTGCCTATTAGCACATTTACCTTTTTCAACTGGTTGATACAGTGTGGTGTCATCAGCAAACTTGAGTAGTTTATCAGTTGGTGATAGATGAGATACATAAATATTTCACAGAGTTGGCTCGAGTGCAGTACCATCAGGTACACCAATAGCTGTAGATACTGTCATTGAATTGTTCCTCTTATAAGTTATGCATTATGTACGTCCAGTTAAAACATTAATGATGATTTTCATTAAACATGGATTGATTCGCATTGAACTGAGATTTTCAACGAGTGCATCTATTCTCATTGGATTAACCTCTTTATTCAAGTCCAGAAATATTGCTTGAACACCATAATTAGAATTGTTGTCTATGTGTTGGGCTATGTCAGTTGTTATATGAACAAGCGCATCTGTTGCATCTCATGCATGTGGTTGAAGTCAGTTGGTAGAAGGGGGACAACCAGGCTTTAATACACATTGCTCAGATGATAGAGCAAAGCAGTTGGTCTGAGCTCTTGGAAATTTTTGGGTGTGGATGTTTTTGTGGGTTGTGGATTTCAGCTTTCTTTCAAATATTCCGAAAAGTACTTGTCTTCATGACGGAGTTAATTATGTCAGTGATGGGATTTACAAGGATATCAGTGGGAATTTTGTAACCCAGCTTGGAAAATCATTCGAATGTGTAGACTTCCTTGTATCTATTTGTTTTAAGATACTATCAATCTTCCACTTGTTAAACAACATAAGTTGTTTAACGAGTCGAAGATTGGAAAAAGTGGAAGAGTGGATTAGCAAACAACTTATGTTGTAAACAACATAAGTTGTTATCAATTCGATTTGATAGTTGAGGAAAAGAGAGCATAACATTTTCATCTTTCCAGACATAAAAGTCATAGAGCTTTTACTCGAACTCTTCCCCATTTAGGCGCATGCTGGCGTCAAATGTATATAAAGCATTGCTTTTAGATTTGTGTTCTAGAGTCAATGAGTTAACACCAATCCACTAACCACGACTATTAGAAGTAAAATAGTTTATTTTCTGTTTCGATTGGTGTTTCTAAAACTGAGCAATCTCCTCCTTTAGCTGTCAAGCTAGATTTTTCCATGAAAGATTTTTTTGTAAGCTGTAAGTTTTTGTAAGTTTCCATGAACTTCTTTTGTAAGCTGCAAATTTAGCAGAGCATGACTTTCTAATTTGTAGGGTACAATTACCGTAAAACCTCTAATTGAACATCACCTTTAACTGAATTCCATCTTTATTTGACCACCTCTTTGAGAGAAGGGTTTAAAAGTAGACCGCCACTCTCCAATTGAACACCACCTCTATTTGATGGTCACTTTGACCCATAAACTGATCAGGAAAAAAGTGTCTACAAAATTGCATTAATAATGATTCATTTATATCAATAACAATTAATTCTCTCGCTGTCTAACTCTAAAGTGTTTAGCTTGTTTTTTGTTAAAAATCTGAAAGCAACACCATAGAAATTATTAATAACAATATCAGGCTAATAGTAGTTCCATGCTTAACATGGTTTTGATACATTTCACTGCTACAATTAAACATTTACCGGTTTGTGCAGACTATTTTTAGCAAATAAAGAAATCAAATTATTCAACCGCATACCCTATACTGTAGATTTGAAGATAAAGTTTACTATACATAAAATGGTCGGACTTATTTTTTATATCATATAAATTTTCTCTAGAACTAGAAAGTTTAAAAATATATCAAATTAAATCAAGTTGCATAACTAGTGTATAACTACTTTGGTCTCTGTCAAACACAACGCAAGCTGGAAATGGGGAGAAAAAGTAATGCGTATTTTTTACCATTTATTTGTTGTCTGACTGCAGTTTCTTGCATAAGTAGCAATTGAGTACTGTACTTAAACAATTCAACGCAACAATTCAACCGTCTTATTCAACTTAATTTGCTTGACCTATTTACAATGCACGAACGAACACTTCGAGATAAAAATTAGAAATATTTCATCAAAGTTAAAGTAAGAATATATTGTTTTGTTGCTAACTTAACAATATTTTTGATCTTATAAAAACAATCTCAACTTTTTTAACACCTTATTCATTGTTTCAGAAAGACTTGTGGCAAACTAAACAGTTTATAGAATGACACCGAGCAGAAAGGAAACCAGACTAAAGAATTAAAGGTTAGCATCAATAACCAAACGGAGACAATTGACTCTCCATGACATTTTGAGCCGGCCGAGAGAGTGCAGCATGACACTCATGCATTGACCTCTTTATTACTAACTACGCCATTGAGTCAGAGTAACAGTATAAAGCAACTACATAAACAACTTATAAATTCACGGAGAGGGATTCAAGGCTAAATCAAGTAAGACATCCAAACAAAAAGTAGAAGGTTTTATGCTATTGTTAACCATTTGCGTTATGAAGCAGAGCGCTGTAGTTAATTAGCTTTGTTTGACTGATAGCGTTCTACAGTGGAACTTATATCTTATTTTCTACGGTTTACGTTATGAAGTTTACTAATGAGATTGATTATTAAAATAATAAGCAGTTTCTATTAGAGTACAATATACATTTATAATTATATTTGAAGATGTTGAACTGAGCTATTTTAAGAAAAAATTGAGAGCAGGCTTGGGGCCACTAGTGAGTATTGAGCGCACTGCACTATTTGCTGGCTAGACGACAGTAAGGTGCACTAGGCACTGCACTAGCACTAGTGCATGGCATAGTAATAATATAAAATGCATTAGGCACTGCACTAGCAGAAATTATTGTGCACTAGGCACTGCACTAGCACTAGTGCATGGCATAGTAATAATATAAAATGCATTAGGCACTGCACTAGCAGAAATTATTGTGCACTAGGCACTGCACTAGCACTAGTGCATGGCATAGTAATAATATAAAATGCATTAGGCACTGCACTAGCAGAGATTATTGTGCACTAGGCACTGCACTAGCACTAGTGCATGGCATAGTAATAATATAAAATGCACTAGGCACTGCACTAGCAGAAATTCTTGTGCACTATGCACTGCACTAGTGCAGTGCACTAGTGCAGTGCGCACTGCACTGCTAGTGGCCCCAAGCCTGATTGAGAGTATTGACACTCCTATAGAGTTTAACTTTGAAGCATTGGAAACTACTCTTTATGGAGCCCAAGCTGTAGAGGTTGTTATTGTATTATTCAATAGGTCATACAGCGGTTTTAAAAATAAGGCAATATTTCGTGCGACCAAAATTAGATTAAAAAAAGGTGTTTAATAACAGTTGACAACTTCAATCACATGTGTTCAACAATAGCCAGTTCAATCTTTTTTATAGTGCTATCAATCATCCGAGAAGAAAAGGCATTACTAGAAAAGGTAGAAACCTTCAAAACACAACAGCTCGTAAAACTCGTGAAGCAATATAACATGACCCTGACAAACCAATGACTTATAACGACTTGCACAAGTTGGCAAAATAGTTTAGCACTCAAACCGAAAAGAAGGTTAGAATTGTAGTTACGTCTTCTCAAGGTCATCTGTTGTATGGCACCTCTGGTAATACACCTGGAATAGGTGAATAGAATGCTCTATCGACAACGACCTAAATCAACATATTCCTGTATCAATTATTGCTCCGGAAACGAAAGCAATTTCATCAGTGTTCATAAACAATGACAATGATTTTGTAGAAATGGGTGCAGATGGTACAGTGCATCGAACCTTTTTTCCAACTATGATTTTTATAAGTAGTGGTTTAATATCCCTGTTTAAACAGTGATTGTATCTCACAATAGAAGAAAGTATAATTGCAGGTTTATCAAGAACTATCTTTTGATGAAGGGTATTATTCCCGATATTGTTTTGCAAGGTAAAAACATTAAAGGCCTCCAATATAAAAAGATTTCTACAATACATGAGTGATAAATATCTAATTATTATAATATTTTATCATGCCTTGTTTTATTAGTTAGCGCTGGTCACAGTGTAATAATTATAATAATTTATTCAATTACATTTTCATCTACTATATTTATATTAAATTATATTTTAATGTAAAATGTATTAGATTATATTATTAAATTAATAAATATTCAACTTAAATATATCTAGAACTATGATATTAGAATTAAATATTTTATAATAATAAATCATATAAAAATAATACATTTTTATAGTTTATAAATGCATGTAAAATGCTAAATATTAATTTTAAAACTTTTATTTTAAATACTACTGATAGTAATATTGATAATTTAATCATTTGATATAACATTATAAATCATATTGATTGGTAAATGGAATGCTATCACAATTTTGTTGGGTATTTTATGTCCCATATTGCAGTGCCTAGTAGCTGCTCTGCTTCAGGTTGCTCAAATAGAAGCAGTAATGGTAACCGTACTTATCACCAATTTCCCAGAGGAGCTCAATGGCCATGCGAGATGTCTTCAAAAGACACTAAATAAATGGAAACAGAGGTGATCCAAAATGTCCCTTTATATAGTTTACACGCATGTACATACTAGGTCTATATGTTGTACTAGTGTTTCTATAAAATGTCACAATAAAATTAGTTATAAGCAATATTCATATTGTAAACTGTATGCATGACACTCATTTGGTTTTCAGATGTTTATATTACATATTATATATTATACGTTTTAAGTTTATGTTCTACTTCTAACTCTTTTTTCTAAATATTCATAATTCTTTCGTATTGCATTTAATTAATACTTTTTTCCTTGAAAGTTTGTATCGAATTTTTAACTGCTAAACTTGTTATAGCTGCTATATTTGAACATTTATACTAAATGTTATGGAGAGATAGCCTATGAAATCAACTATACTTTGCAATCTTATCTCTGACTGCAATTAGATTTAATAATCATCAAAAAAGTGTTCTACTTCTAGTCAATCACAAAATATATTATGTTACTTGATTAAACTTCCATTTACTATTATACATGCAGATTTGTTATTTTGAGATTAAACTCTTTCTGGCTACGCATTTGGAATACAGAACTTTCTTTTATGTACATATTTTCAGACACACATTAGTTGCATACATGATAAAATGATATCATGTACCGTGTACATTATACCATATAACCTGGTTAATGTATAACATAATATAAGGGGAATTGTGCACTCGTGTATACATTCTAGGAAGTAATTTTCTAGGGAAAAGTATATGAGCAATGATATACAGCCCCAAAGGATAGCCTACGGCGCTCATATGGGCGGGGTTTAATTATGAAGCTCTGTTGGGATTAACCCGAACACGGCACCCGAACAAACAAATATGCTGAATAAAGCACCTTGTAAATTTACGAATATTATGAACTATAGTGGTTATTTTACTTATCTGTTGAATTCATTTTGTTGTCAAATAAATATAGTATCCCAATATTGTCACCGTTATGATCAGTCAGTTGCCATTCACAAGCATTCGTGATATTAATAGTCACAATCGTAAAATAGCTCAAATTCGGTTTTGCATTTAGATTTTGAGTATGAAAACTACACTGCACAGCTTTGTCTGCTGTCCCATCTTATTGGCAAGGTAAAACAATGTGAAACCGATGAAAGACTTTGTCATTTTATATTAGGGGTGGCAAAATATTAATCAAAAACTAGAAAAAAAATGCCGTTGTTCGGGTAATTATATTCAACTTTAGGCATATACTACGACCTTTACTAATTTTAAATTTACTAAAAGTAGGTAATTTGAAATGTTTTATTTTGATTAGATACATTATTTTGGTTAGGTATTACCCCTACATTGCAGAAATTCAATGTTTGCTATTGTGACCCGCGGGGTCTACTGGCTGAATAATCTAATGAAACGATAACAGCGATTCGTGTTTTCTAAAACCTAACAAGGCAACGCGACCGCCCCCCGAGAGTTGTGTTTGCTTTGAAACCCAGGCTAGCACAATCCTAATAGAGCTCCATAATTAAACCACGCCTATATGATAGCCGTCGGCTATCCTTTTGGGCTGTATATCATTGATATGAGTGAATAGGGCACATTCAGGGCTTTTCATTGGTTTCTCATGTTAGAGCCTTTGCTTCTTAAGAGTTTGATATTTCAGAAGCCAAATTTACAACAATTCGTATTAGCTGTAATGGAATAGCTGGATATCCGCCGCCAGTGCTTTACCGGAAGTTGACCGATGCATCCACTCTCACTCTTCCACCCAGGGCAGAATTAGTAAACGTAGCTGAGTTCCAAACTATTTTAAAATTATTGCCGGGGCTTCGAGTTAAGCCCATCACACTTCCTTACAAAATTATACAAAGTTGTCACAAGTTATTTGGAATTCGGCACGACGTCATCATCGCAAAAATCTCCCCTACGGTTAATTACCTAGAAGAAACTCACAACTTCCTACAAATTGTTGGTTTACCAAAGGCCTCCAAATTAATAAAATATCATGAAAACATCCGGATTTAGTCAAAAATTCATAGCTTAGCATGATCGACATAAATTTCTTAGCTAAATACAAACCTAAATACGTGATATACGCATGTGAAGGTTTTACTTCATTGGTAAATGCTTTCACGAATTAATTGGTTCGTGAATGTGCTCATCTGCGAATAATTTAGTCCGTGAATATGCATGAAAAGACAATTCTCGCAAAATTTAACTTTGCAAATAATTTCATCATGTTGGGTAATTACTATATTACTCATATCATTGTGTTATATTTGCTTCATATAACTATAGGTCTTCTTCTCAGACTTTCAAAATTATGTGAAACTACTTTTTGTAAATTTCTGTTTATTTAGGTGAGACAAAGGTACCTGTAACAGCTATAGGACTACATATTGACAAAGCAGAAAGCATAACATAATGTGTAAATGAAACTAAGTAGAGAAATATATAACATTAATAAATATAATAATTAAATATCAGTGTACACGGCTGAAGCTGTTACAAAATAATAAAATGCAATAAAATAGTTGGTACAGCAACACAGCATTCCAATTCAAACAAGAAAGCTTGAGACCAGCTGTTAACATAGCCTGTGATTTAAATATTAAAGTTACGTAAACAATAATAATAACAACAAGAAATACATTAGAAGCTATCAAGTGTTATCTTTTATTCAAGCCTCAGCAAGTCTAGTGATGACTCATAACTGATGTCACACATAAATAATAGCAGGAGAGGTTGAGATAGCTTAAAAAAGAAATATGTTCCACCTACTCATCTCATACGATTTCAAACCAGGCTTCTTTCGTTACGTGAGATCACAAGTGTTCGGGAGTCAAGCATAATTAGAAAGGTGGAGCATATACAACATCAGCCAATCGGTAACAAGACAAGTTTGGACTGGGTGTGATGGAGAGGCGGGCACATTTGGACAGTCGGCAGGTTTGAAAAGATGAGTCACAACGAAATGCCACACATTGATTTTCCTCCTCACACTTTGCTTTGCAGATGGAGTAGCAGGTTTGGGGTGTGACACAGGCGCCTCCTGTGGACAGAATTACTGTTTTAATCAAAAGCATATATACCTAACAGACATTTGTGTGAAAATAAGAGTTATCAGAAATTATCTCCTTTTGATATACTAAATACATGTAGTTATTTTTACCCTTTCGCATAATCACATGGGAACCTGTTGCCATGCTCAAAGGCTAACTAAAAGAAAGAGTTCATCTTTGCAAAACTTTTTCTGTTTTAGTCAGCCAAAAGCTTTGAAGGAAAGCAAAAAATACAAGCACCGTAATTCAAATATTGCTTTCATAATCCACAGATCTTATTTTTGTGGATATAGTCATCTCGTGGACCAACTATTTATATCACGATCGACTTATTGAGTGTGAGCAGAATAGTGCTCCACAACTACCAAACCTAAATCTAAACCCTACTGAAATACTAAATAAAAACTATTAAATTATTAATCTACTGTATGCCTTGACTTGGGAGTCTGTTATACCTGCACATTATAACTGTAATATATCTGTTATACCTGGACATCTAGAGATTGTGTAATTTAATTTTTCCTTGTACAATCACAAGAAATATGAAATGAAATTTGTCAACTTAGCATGTGATCAGAGATAAAGGTGAATTTTAAGAAGTGATTCCTCACAGTTTTAGTTGAAAAGAAGTTACATTCAGTCAAATAGAGATATAAGTTGTTGCATAATCTAGTATTCGTGTCTACGTGTACAATAGATATTTCCATTTACAGGTCAGCGAGCTAACCAGACAGCAATGAATATAAATGCTAGTGTTTTTCTAACCATTTAATGATGGAACTGTAGAAATATTAGATCCAATACTATAAGTGGCCATATTCCAGCAGTCATACCCGCCCTCTCTCAGCCAGAAGGGATGACTGCTTTGAGGCTTTATCGACACGCGCCTGTCACAGCCGCCAATATGGAACTTGAAGAGAGTCTTTTCACTATGAGTGTAAAGGAAATTAGGTGACATGTTGTCATCAAAGTGGAGGATCGGATCATAGCTGGTGAAATCCACATCCACTTGGTTCACTTCAGTAGTCTCAAGGTCAATGTCAAATATGGCTTTATCTAGTAGAACAATGAGATGGCTTCCTACCTGTGAAATAAACACCTACTTTTATTTACTCTAAACTGCTTGTATTTCCTATAAGTATAGCATGTTGGAATAATCCTCATTAGCATGTTTCACATAACTTCATATTTCTATATATATATTGCAATTTATAACAATTTGAGTAAAAACAACAGCTTAACCTGAAATGGAACTGTGTAAAGTAATAGAGAAGTAGATAGGGTAATTATCTTGGTTAGCTATTGGCAGTTTTTACACTTGCGCAGTCATCAGGCTGTAGATCTCAACTAACATAAGTTTTAGTTGGAATCTACAGCCTGATTAAATGATATATATTACATGATATATGTATATTAAATATATGCAAATGTATACATAAATATACACATATATACACAGTTGACTCTTGCTTTACAGTTTGAAATCGTTCCAGTGTTTAAATTGTATGACAAAAATCCTGAATAAAGTGTTATAGAAACCCATAGTAATTATCTAACGCAAACATCCTTCGTAAACAACATCAAAATATTATAGGCATACTGTACATATTAAAATTTAATAACCAAATAATATATTAACCTTAGTAACTATAGTTACCTACTGTAACTTTAATGTATTTAGTGGTTATGACCTGCAATAAAACGTAACATTAAAATGTACTATGTTCAGTACATACTGTAGAGAGTTCTTACCTTCGAGACAGGCATTTAATATAAATGTTGAATTTAACTTAAATCAGTATAGCATACTAAACACATACTTAGAGCTAAGTTTTAAATTGTATTTTACCAAACTTCAATTGTTTCATCGTCTAAATTCTATCACCTGCTGCTGCTTTATTTTCACTACAACTTATAATGAATAACACTGAACTAAAAAAGAGCGAGAATCGTATCTCTTTCAGGTGTTGTGAGAGAGATTTTGGCAAATAGCATATCGGCATTTTTATTATTTTGACGCATTCATGCATTTTTATATTCCTGGCTCCTCTACACGCCTGTTTGCTGTCTGAAGGCAGGCTCGGATTGGCTAATAATCGTTGCAGCCACGCCCATTCGTCATACCAGTTCAATGGCCCAGTAGCTCGTGCCGGCCGGGGGTTATGTCGTACGGGCTCCCTAGACTCCTCCCCATGGTGAGCTGGGGAAGGGCTTTCAGCCCGGGCTGGGTTGGTTGGCAGATCTGCTAAATCCTCACTATAAGACTCTTCTGTGGTCGGCTCCCTTTGTTCTGAGTTACCATCAGCTATTATCCCTTGATCGGATTGGAGTAGTCGATCTGCCTGCTTCCGAGCCAACTCTGACTGGCTTTCCTTTTCACTGCCAATTGTCCTTCGCTGTGTGATTTCTTCTGCTTGCCTTCTTGCTAGCTCCAGCTCGAGTTGGCAGTCCCTCTCTTGCCTTTTTGCTTGGCCCCTTTCATGTTTGGGCCGCGTCGCGGCTCTAGTGTAGCTGGTGCTTGGCCTAGCTTTTCCTCGCAGGCATAGTAAGGCTTGAGCCGGCCCTCATTTTGGATAGAGGACTGCCCCTGTCTCTCGATCAAATAGGTATGGTTTGCCCAAGCCTTTATGATTTTAAAAGGGCCCACGTATTTGGTCTGTAATTTGGAGTTTTCTCTCCTTCGCCGGCGCTTGTTCCGAAGCCACACCCACTCTCCTGGCGCGTATAGGGGTGGCTCTTCCTGGTCCTCCTGTTTCACCGCCTGTTGGGCCTCCCTCAGTATCTCGTGGCTGCCAAATTTTAATTTTGAGAGGATATTTTGCTGATATTGAATGGCGAAAAAAATTTCGTGCTCCACATCGAAAGGTAAACAACTGTATAACAGTGTAATAACAACCTGACGGTTCACTGTAGATATATACATCTATATTCACCGTAAAACCTCTAATTGAATGCCACCTTTATTAGAACTGCCACATCTTTTTGACCTCCACCATAGGAGAATGGTTGAAAAATAAAGTGCCACCTTTTAATTGAGCGTCACCGCCATTTGACCGCCACTGACATTATGTGAGTTTTACGAACCCAGAATAACAAGTAATCAGTATATAAGTTTCCAAAAATCAGACTTATAATGACTCGGGTACATCAATAACAATTACCGGTAATTCTTTTGTTGTTTCTGTTTGTATTGAAGTTTGTTTTCCAACTCTAAAGATTTTTAGTTTTTTGTTAAAACATTGAAAGCAACACCATAGAAATAATTAATAACTTAACTTTATTAGGATAATAGTAGTTCCCTGTTAAATGCGGTTGTCGTTTTGATACTTAGACGTATGTGAAAAATGGCTTACACTTACGATAGTGTATGATGAGTGACTAGTTTTAGACTAAAGGTTGTGCTTAGCACCCAGACAGCTAAAAATGTATTATTGTTTAAGCAAAATGCAACGCATAAAAAGTTTGCTCTTCTAAAACAATGGTTTGGCGCTAATATTGACTAGCTGAACAGTGGAGAAGAAGAGTTGAGGTCAAAAGATGTGGTGGTAATGAACAGCCAGAAAAAGATGAAATAACTTCAAACTAAAGCAACAATCAAAATGCAACTGACTGAGCCAACGATACAAATGTTGTTTTATGGAAATATCACCAAAACAAGGTACAACAGGGAGTGAAGCCAGACCGCAGGATAAGCATACAGCTTGTACAAGCATCGAGAAATCCAAAACATCAAAATATCCAATAACTAGAAAATGGCAAGAACCAAATAGGAACTTCAAAATGGGAGAAATCAATCATAGAAAATCAGTCAATCGCTCTGCCAAAAAAACCACTAAAGAGACATTGGAAACGATTCAGATAATTACATGTATAAATATCTGTCATCCTCTGCTGAACACATGACTAAGATACCAGGAGTAAATTACGAGCCCCACCCTACATGCTTACATCATGTACACCAACTGGAGACTTACGCAAACACAATATCTTTGCACACCTCACATAGAGCGTGGAACCTTAACACTAAGTCTACTCCTCACAGGCTAGCTTTCCTACAAGCTAGATAACTATAAAAGGAAACAGCTCTAATGACTCAGCCTCTCTTTCCCAAGGGCCTGCTTGGGCGCTTCCCCTCTGCCTGCTGAGGAGTCGCTCTCTCTTGTCTGCCTGTGGAGTTTCTTTCCCCCACCACCTGCTGAAGCTTTCCACCTAAGGACTGTCATAGCTCTTGTTTGACTGCTGAGACTCGAAGGCGTATGAGACTGAGCAAACAAGTTTGGACGACCATTCGAATAAGGGTGTAACATTCATTAGCTATTTTAACCTTTTTCATTAATTTTATTGTTTAGAATTGTGTTAATTGTGTACTTTAATTGTTTACCTTGTAGATTAAACAAGTAAATTTTAATGGTAATTATTGGTACTGCTCAGAATAGCTTAATACCTTCACTATACCTGAACCAGTAATAATCAAATTAGTTCACACAAGCTAAGCAAAACTGCACAAACTAAACTTAGTCAAAATATAATAAGACGATTAAGAAAATTCAACACGATGATGTTGTGTGTAGATATGAATTAATTATGCAGAACATAATTTCTCCATAAACACACATAAAACAAAAACTTCAATTTTTGAAACAAAAATTGAAGTTTTTGTTTCGAAAACTTCAATTTTTGTTTCTGCATGTATTATAGCTATGGTTTGTTTATATCACTTGCTTGTAAAAATATATGTGTAGTATTTGATAGATTATTATAGCTTATAAATTTAGAAATTTATTGCATACTACATGTATTTGATAGCGTCCTTGCAGTTCTTAACTTTTAACTAAACTCAGCTTACAATGAATTGATGCTTATGACTCTACTTCTATGGCACATGAAGAGCCAGTTTTGGCTGCAAACCATAACAAACATATGAATGAATGCAATGAGTTATTATGCAATCATATTAGATATAGTAATAAAATAATAATACGCCTTGAAATTAGGAAAATAAATTGAAAGCTCCTACAGATTGCAAAGCAGAGCACAGGCTAAAATATTATTGCGAGTTAATTGCAAACAAAAGAAATCAACTCGTAGAGATATTTTTCAGCTTCTCAAATCATGTCTACTTAGAGATCTACTACAAGTTGAAGGTTTGAAGGTAAGTTAGCAAATTTATTGCATTTAAAAGAGTTAATGGCGCCCCTCCTGAAGGCGACTGAAAAGTTTAGGCAACATTCGCCTTGTCCGTAAATGGGTTAAATTTATCTTCCTAAAACTCTGAAGAGCTATTAGAAAAATTCATCTTCAGCCTTTTTGACTGGTAAATCAAGTAAACAAAGTAGAAGTTGTACTAACGAGACCTGATTTTTCCATTTTTTCAACTTGACATTAAATGAATCACTTCTCAATTCTTCATGCTTAAAAAGTTATTTAAATGTTTTGTACAGAGCCAACTTCACTCAACTAATATCCACTATACTAATATAGTAATAAACCTTTCCTTTATATTGATAAAGTATCTGTAATTAAACCTTCAATAAGTAAGAGTTAGGGTTACCAGTTTTATGGTTGATTCCCCATCAGTATAGTACAGAATTAAATCGCTATCACTGAGGTGTCGACCATCAGAAATTTTCCCTTCATCATCCGTAACTCTAAATGATTCAATATCCTTAATCTCGTTTGTGAAAATGTTGAGTCTCAGAAGGGTCAGCTGAAATATAGAAAAGAGTTAATTGCATGATAATTATGTTTACTGTTTCTTGGCTTATTAGCAGAATAAACTGGAAAGGCAGCATCAATGCAACCTCTAAACATCATGATAACAGCATAGAATATGCAATATGATATCTTCTTGTGAGCTGAATAGTAATATAGAGACCTTACAAAAATACCTACCGCTTTCTTATAATTATATTGATCTCTGTATCCTAAGACATAAATATCTGGATAATATGGAGAAGAGGCAATTCCAAGAATTTCTTCCACTTCGCTCAACTTATGAACATGCTCACAGGTTCTGTTCTTGAGGTTGAACTAAAAACATGAGCTGACTAAATGAATCTACGCTAGCTAATTATTTTTAGTGTGTTTATATGTTCATAAAAAATTTTGAGAATTGTTACAGTGTCTAACAATCTTGTCATGATTATTATACATTGGAACCTTGATTCTCAACCAATTCGGTTTCCGACCAAAAAAATTGAGGTTTGTTTGTCTCGGATCTCGATCGTAAATTCGATTCTTGACCAAACCGGAGCATGCACATTAGAATTAAACGTTCGGAAATTTTGAGAATTGTTAAAAATCGTTCGGAAAAGCTCCAGAAACAGCATGGAAGCAAAGGGAGAATCAAGTTGTGTGTTATAGCTTCTTTACAAAAAGGAAGGATCCATCTACCGAAGAGATTTGCTACAGAAACCACTCTTCCAGTCGAGTTACCCTGAATTGTTTTGGAGGAGAATTTTCCTTCAAAGCAGAAGTAACCGTGTTTATATTTTCTTTTTCACACGATTTTGATGTAACTGATCTGTTAAATCTTTGCTGTTTCAATATCAATTTCGGCAATTTTTGATATTGTATCTTAACATTTAATGTGTTTGATGTTTAAAAAGCGAAACATAAAAAATGTTTCCTTTTTGTTTTATTTGTTCATTATCTTACATGCAGATAGTAAAAATCTTCTATTAACATTAAATACGATCTATATCTACGTGTTTTATTTATAAAAAAAATACATTCAGTAAAATACTTTACTGAAGTTGTTTTCTCGACTTGGAACAGATTAAAATTTACATACATTAATGCTAATGGGATTAATTGTTTCGAATCTCGAACAACTCAGTTTTCGAATAATCTTTTGGAACAGACTATGTTTGAAAACCAAAGGTCCACTGTACCTACTTTACACAGTTTTTCTTCATAACACTTTTTAATTCTGCCTGACAAGAAGTGTTGGTATGATTACTGAAGTACTGTTGTGGAATGTGATTCACTGAGAACTAAGCTTAGGGCTGAGCTAAGCCAAGCTGGGCTGTGCTCAGTCAGGCAGAATAATGAGGTCAGAGCCAAGCCCAGCCAAGCCAGAGCCGTTTAGAGTTAAGACTGAGCCGAGCCGAACAGAGCCGTGCCAGGTTCAGCCAAGTAAAACGGAGGGGGAGCTTACTAGCTATATAAGTTCGAACATCTATGTAAAAGAGCAGAGCTGCTCTGGACCTGTTCATTGCCTGTTACTTGATCATACTTGTACAACTTTTGAACTAAGCAGAAATATATGTATAAACTCATGCACCGAGTCTTGTACTAGTGGAGGAAAAGCGAAGGTCCCACAAAACCTTTATAGTACTTTCTATACTTTAAACTGAGATATATACTTCTATATAAGTACAGTCATAGTATAATCTAATTGCTCACAGAAACTTGTTTGGTTGGGATTTGCACTCCAGTAATGTGGCAGCGATGCTCACTTGTGTGTATACAAAATAGTAACTACTAACTAATATTCATGTGCCAATCAAGAAGATGATAGTAGTATATCTTAATGTGTTGTAAAATTGCCAGGAAAAATTGGGGGAAACACAGTTAGAAAAAAGTAGTGGAGAATGGAAGGCTGAAAGAGTGAGATATCTTTATTTTTCTTTCTCCCTCTCTTCCAGTCAATTTTTCTCTGTTTCTGAGTTTTTCTATCTGGCTCATTCCAAATACAGTCAAACATGGATAACTCGAACTTCAAGGGACCGAGCAAAAGTGTTCGAATTATCAGAGCATTCAAGTTATCAGAGCACTGTCACAAGTCCATATATTTACTTATTTATTAGTAAATACATGTACATATACAAACTATAATATAAATCAAAAGCACAAATGGCTTGTTTCAAATTAAATGCTTCTAATGTAAAGTTTAAATCATTTTCATGAAAAAGTATAGAGATTTTTCTATCACTTGAGATTGGTTTGTTGTTTGAGGTGATGTTATTGCCAGGACGTTTTTCAGATGGACATTGGCAAAACTTGATCGTTGTTGAAATGCTCAAAAGAAAAGACATTTTTTTCTTTTGGGGTTTTACCCACGATCAATTTTGCCGTTTTTTCTTGAAGTTTATGCAGATTACCTTACTTTACCTGGGATTCGTTAAGAGCAACACTCCGAGGCAGTTCAATTAGAAGTTTTACGAGGTTTTACGGTACATTCTATATCACTCACGCTTTTTTAATAGATACTTATTGAATGTACACACGTATTCTGTGTTTAGGTCAAACGATGAATAGTTTTTTGTAGCTCAGACAACGTATACGTTTAATTACAACATTTTTTAAGACGTTTTAAACATTCAACATTCCGACGTTGATTCAACACGGAATCAACGTCGGAAAACTATTCATCACGGGCTAGCCGAGTCACGCACTCAAGGATTTTCGCCATGCACATACAAAACAACATGCGATTTTTGTTTTGTATGTGCGTGGCGAAAATTCTTGCGCGCGTGATCCGGCTAGCCCGTGCTATTCATCGTATTGCAGTATAAATCAAATTTCACCAAACTTTTAGAAAAGTCGTTGACAAAAATATTTTGCCGATGGTGGTAATAACGACGCTTATGAATTACGAAAAGATGAAGTTTACCTCTATGGCTCTGAATAAAGTGATTTTCTAAAGCGAAAACAACCGTTTCGGTAGCTGTTGGGCAAAAAAACAGTTCGAATTAACAGTGTTGAGTTCGAGTTATCTATAGCAATTTATCATTACGTGGGAACGGACCAAAGGAAATGTTCGAATTAACCATGTGTTCGAGCTATCCGTGGACGAGTTATCCATGTTTGACTGTAATTCTTTTTATCAACTCCATTCTTTATCAACTTGTTATTGCTGCCACACTTGCCTGCAAATCTTTTCAATAACAAAAAGTTGCAGATGTACTAGTTTACCAATTTTCACCATTTTTGTAACAAAATGGGGAAACACCAGACAGCAGAAGAGTTTGTATACCTAACTCAGTCCAATGATAGGTTAGGTTGAGATGTTTATATCTGTCTATATCTGTCTATATATGTCTATATCTGTCTATATCTGTCTATATCTGTCTATATCTGTCTATATCTGTCTATATCTGTCTATATCTGTCTATATCTGTCTATATCTGTCTATATCTGTCTATATCTGTCTATATCTATTTATATATGTCTATATATCTATATTTGTCTACATTTGTCTATTTATGTCTATATTTGTCTATATTGTTTATATATGTCTAAATTTGTCTAAATTTGTTTTAATTTGTCTATATTTGTCTAGATTTGTTTTATTTATCTCTCTGCTGTCATCTGTGTAAATGCATCAGTGAGCTTACCTTCACTATATCGTTATGGTCATAGCTTACGAAGAGTGCCTTGATTTTCCAATCTACCACCAAGTACCATGGATCTTCAAAGTCATTAATGTGGCACACTGCGTCCTCTGCAATGTGATATTACAACCATATACAACAGGTTCATGCCAGAGAGGATTTAAGGATAGCATTAGGCCAAAAAACATGAAAAAATAAATGATAACTTTTACCCTAAAATTTATGTTGAGTTCAATTACTGCTAAATTTAAGAAAAATCATTTATAAAAAGTTTATACGGAATCTATTTCCTGAAAATCATGCATTATATTTAACGCTGTCGACTTTGTTAAGAATTGTAAAAATTGATTATCTTTGTTCAAGTACTGTGAGAAAGACTCAACCCTTATTGCTGTCAAAAACAACAGAATTCATCCTGAAAGATGCACCCTTTGTAACTTTGGTCTTTGACTCCGTACAAAATGCATTAAAATATGTTAATATATACTTGTAAACACTGACAACAGTTATGGCTCCAAATTTCTCATTACATTAAAAGTTCTAATGATTAATTTTATATTCTGGAAAAAATTTTGGCGTGTTGACACGTTTTTGCAATTTGGGATTTTTCCAAGTAGTGACCAGTAGCAGATTAATAATATGAGTGTTGAAGTTTCTCAATAAAATGAAAGTGATTGCTCATTCTATATTATAGTTGGTAGAAAAAAATGACTGAAATTGTTTTTTTTATCCGTTTGCTAAATATAATGTAAACAATGTATTTTTTTGTTTGCATAACTCGTGCACAAAATGTTTAACACTTCTATCTCTGTTTCCTCCAAACTGCGATAAAACAAATGGAAACATTTATCACAGCCAAAAATAAATATTTTTAAGATTTGTAGAAATAGTTCTAGAAAGCCAAAAAAATGTAGGCATTTGTTCAGGCTTTCTGATTAGACATGAACAAAAATCTAACATGTGTGACTTTAGGGCTGCATGTGTGTCTCCATGGCTAGCTGTGTATATCTAGTGCTAGCTGTGTATATCTATACTCTATAGTGCTAGATGTGTATATCTATACTCTATAGTGCTAGATGTGTATATCTATACTCTATAGTGCTAGCTGTGTATATCTAGTGCTAGCTGTGTATATCTATACTCTATAGTGCTAGATGTGTATATCTATACTCTATAGTGCTAGCTGTGTATATCTATACTCTATAGTGCTAGCTGTGTATATCTATACTCTATAGTGCTAGCTGTGTATATCTATACTCTATAGTGCTAGATGTGTATATCTATACTCTATAGTGCTAGCTGTGTATATCTATACTCTATAGTGCTAGCTGTCTATATCTATACTCTATAGTGCTAGCTGTCTATATCTATACTCTATAGTGCTAGCTGTGTATATCTAGTGCTAGCTGTGTATATCTATACTCTATAGTGCTAGATGTGTGACCCCGAAGCTTAATGTTAGGGCTAGGTTTGGGATTCTGTGGTTACTTTGGTGACTCTAGGGTAAGCTCTGTGACTTTATGGCTATACGGGTTCCTCTATGGCTAGAGGTGGGACTCTAGGGCTAGATGTGTGATTCTAGAGCTACAATTATGTGTGACTCTAAAAATAATTGTGTGCCGCTAGGGCTATTCGAGTAAATCCATGGTTAAAACCATGGCTTTAAGGCTAAGCGGGTGACTCTAGGGTTATATGTGCATCCTAAGTCTATATGTGAAACTTTATGACTGTATGTGTGACTCTAGGACTAAATGTGTGACTCTGAAGCTAGAGGTGTGAACAGTACTAATAGAGCTACCCTGTAATATTATTAATCAGATTTATGCTTCAAAGTTAAAACAATTTTAATTCCTTTAGTTTTTTATTACTTGAGAGCCAAAACCTTCAATAAACTAAAAAATGTAATTTGACTGACAAACAATAATCCCTTGTTTATGATGAATACAATCAGCTTGATTACAAAGTTTTTAAACCTTAATAAAAACTTAAATATTCTACCTCATTGAATCTCAGTTCATACTAGGATTAAAATAAACTTTAGGAGACCAGGAGAAAACTCAACAACAGGAGTTCCTCTGCTACCATTATTTTGATTTCTTTGTCATCAAGCAAAAATGTAGAAACGCAAATTAAGTTTTCTTGAATATTGAGAGTAATATCTGGAACCACCTACCAGAAAAAAGGACACTAGTAGTTTGGCTAGTCCAGTTCAGTTTAACCTGATTATTGCCTGAATCCGCAATAGCATAGAGATCAGCTCCTATCTTCACTATATCTGTAGGTTCCTTAAACTCGCTCTCTGACAGGTCACCTTCTTCTTTGCCTGAACCTCCAGACAAATAATTAATACTGCCGTTTGGGTACACTGCAGCTAATTTGTCACCTATCAGGGCTAAAAATGCGTCTGTTTCATTTGGGTGTTTGACAATGGCAGTCACAGTTTGTTGTAGCTGCAATGAGCTGACTTGAGTCAAGTCTGCGAGAAGTTCTTCAGCAGTTGTTTGATGCCAAAAGCCAAAGGTCAGAAAACAGAGAAGGAAGAACAGGTTGCCTCTTTCTAGAAACAGTAAATGAAACTGCATGTATTTTTGATTACATGCAGGCTATTACAGTGAATATATTGTTGGTCAAACTATCACTTACAGGACATCTGCATAACTCGAGTTGGAGAGAAGTTAAATGTTAGGTAAATGTCTCAAACAGTGTTGGTATGTGTAGTCAGAGTGTTGATTATTTGACAAAAAGTAATCACCAAATGTTTATCTTGTTGCAGGCAAAATATACTGCAACTTATTTTGTTCCAAGATTTTCCTTTTCACAGCTCCATCTCACTAATTGTATCCTTTTGCCAAAAATCTTTCATGAAAATAAAATATGTAATATGATTTGTCAAAGCCAAGACATACTGAAAGTTACACTTCTGCTCAAGCACCTGTTGAAGCCTGTCAACTGCATAGAGGTTATCCTCATTGCCATTCAGTGTATAAAAACTTTCAGGCATATATTAAAAATTCTCAAAAACTAAATTGTATAACATACATTCACTTGTAACAATCTCACCAACTTTGCATAGAAAAAAATTGATGCGAATGTTTCACATATTTCGCTGTTAGGCTGCCTGTCTATCTTTTAAAGCAGACTATCACTAAAAACCAGCCACAACTTTCCAAAAAGCATCTGCTATTGCACACTATTTCATTTTTCATATTATAGATACACGTATGCACGCATTACCTTGCATCATCGTATATTGCTGACGTTTCGGTTGTTGGAAGGAAAAAACTTGCTGCCTACCCAGTCTGCGAGATTTGCGCTCTGCTGTCGCTACAAATTCTAGCCACTTCAATATTTATTTGGTTGTTTGTGAAAGTTGCTAAGAGACAAACAGTCTGCTGGGAAAAGGTTATCTAAGTTATTTATGAGTGGGTAGTTGAGAGTAAAGATGTTATTGAAGAGTTGATTCCTTATTCTGTGCTAACTCATCAATATATAGTTAGACGGGAGGCCTCTTGCAGCACACAGTAGTCATGGTGTTTAGGAAGGGGTAATATATAGCCAACAGGGTTATTTGATCGGACATACCATTTTACAGTTAGTAATGAGCTCGTAGAGCAATAAGCTCATAACTCTCCTCACTCATGTTCAGGTTCACAATAATGTATATGAATTAGTGTCTCTCAGATCAGAAAATTTTTTTGGGTAAAGAATTATTTCATGAATAATTAGAACAAACAAAACACATAAGGAAGTCTCTAGAATGCATCTAGTTTTAATATTAAAATTGAAACTTTCAAATGTTTAGTCATAGTCTCTCAATTCTAATGTTGTTTGTCTGGAAATCAAAATATCGAGATATTAAGACAGCTAGTCTAATCCTATTGTATTCAATACAGTATTGTCTTTATGTGATAAAAGTTGGTTGATATGAAAGTCTTTAGTCTGAACCCTATTGTGGTGGAAGATAAGTTTATGAGTGCAATTTTTATTTTATTGAAAAGTGATGATTGCGAAAAACTGATGTCAGCAATGGGAAGTTACAGAGGTGACATAAATTAATTACATGTGTATGATAAATCAAAATGACACGAGGTAAGAAAGAGTTTAATAGTTATTTATTATCTATTTTATTTAGTACATGCTTGACTAGATGGGAATTAATTATAAAGCATTTCGAACTCGAGTCAAAGTGAATTATCATTATTATGTCAGTTTTCGAGTTTGCTAGTGACCCAGGCAAGCGAGAATGACGCGAGTAGATTCACTGATAGCGGTAACTGAGTAGATGTACGTGTAGATTGTCGTTTAATGACATTTATTCATTTACTGAACTCCATGAAGTCTTTGGTTTGCCATTCCAGCTGGCTGATATAAATGTTGTAACTTAAAAAAGTTTTAATACAGAGAAGTAATTTGTGACACACTGTAAGGTTCTAAAAAACCGACCACGAAAGCCGAGCTAACGGGTAATACCAGTCGAGACACTATTGTCGCCATCAGCCAATAAAAACTCCCAGCAACGCCAACCAACCCAAAGCATCAAGGACTACCAAGGTGTTATCACAGGCGTGATCCGGTCACCTTGGCTAAGGACAGATTGTATACACAAGTGGTGATACTTCACCTTTTGTAGAAGATTCTCTACAATTATTTTGTATTCATACTTGATAAACTATAATATTAGCGTGATAAAATGTAGGTATACTTTTCATGGAGTATTTTTTAAGGATAGCTTAAAGCAGCACTCTTGAAGTGTGTTTAGCATGAGATTGTTTGTCATGCGAGGGCGGGGCACTCCCTCCACACCCTATGTATAACTCTCAGTAAAGAGACAACTTCATCTGACCATCACTATTCAGCTCAACAAAGGCTCCTCAAGGGAGATCTTGCTCAACTGCCAGCTCAATAATTTATAATGCGCTTTCAATATTACAAATATTTAGCTGTTGATTTTGGCACTTGAAATTCTGGGTAATAAGAGTGCATTTTCATGACTACAGTTTCCAGGAAAGCCTTGCATCACAAAACACAGGATACCTGCTCCCGCCTGTCTCTACAACAACACAAAGAGGATAGCTACTCTATGACGTGTTGCGAAGGTACTGCTAATAAGGTTGTCAAAGAGTCAGCACTTTTCTGTCAGTCCAAGTTCTGGCTAGGTGTTCATCTTGCTCAAAGTCTGGTTGCCCTAGCATGATGACAAAAAACCTCTTATTGCTTGACTTTTTGGAAATTTAACAAATTTCAATATTTCAATGGAGCGATTATAGTTGAATAAAGTTTCTTTTCTCCAATATGTATTTATTCTTTCGGCGACAGGTACTACCTACATCATGACTGACATGGCCAAGATCGCAGTGCTGTGTGTTTCTATAAACAGTCTTACGTTGCAACATTTCAACAATTGTTTCAACTCAAATTTCACCAATTGAGGACTGACTTACCAATTTTTATGTTCATATTACTTACCCTAAATGATAATCAAAATTCAAGACAAACAGAGTTTTTATTTGTTTATGACAATTAAGTAATTTGCCTATATGGTAATTGCGCTACCTTCACAAGTCCTCATAACACTTTCTGATGTGAAATACTATGCATGTCGCATGTCTAACGATTCTAGAGATGAGCTGTGAATTCTAGAGACAAGTCTAAGATCTCTGTTATGTGTCCAACTGATCGTATCACCTATATGTTAATAAATTACATGTACACATGTTACATATGCTTTTTTATGTTAACAAACTACATGTACACTTGTTTGTTAATAAATCACATGTACACTTGTATGTTAATAAATTACATGTACACATGTATGTTAATAAATTACATGTACACTTGTTTGTTAATAAATTACATGTACACTTGTATGTTAATAATTTACATGTACACTTGTTTGTTAATAAATTACATGTACACTTGTTTGTTAATAAATTACATGTACACTTGTTTGTTAATAAATTACATGTACACTTGTATGTTAATAATTTACATGTACACTTTTATGTTAATAAATTACATGTACACTTGTATGTTAAGAATTTACATGTACACTTGTTTGTTAATAAATTACATGTACACTTGTTTGTTAATAAATTACATGTACACTTGTATGTTAATCAATTACATGTACACTTGTATGTTAATAAATTACATGTGCATTTTCGTGTTAACAAATTACATATAAACTTGTATAATAATTTATAAAATGCATGTTTACACTTGTATGTTAATAAATTATACATACACTTGTGTGATAATAAATTATATGTTCACTTTTATGTTAATAGGTTACATACATATACTTGTATGTTAACAAATGAAATTTACACTTGTGTATAGATCAATTACATATATATATGTACACTTGTCTGTTGTTAGTGTATAAACAGTCTTGTATGTATAAAAAGTATCACTTTCATGTTAATAATTCACATGCACATGTATGTTAATCAATTACATGTACACTTGTATGTTAATAAATTACATGTGCATTTTCGTGTTAACAAATTACATATAAACTTGTATAATAATTAATAAAATGCATGTTTACACTTGTATGTTAATAAATTATACGTACACTTGTGTGATAATAAATTATATGTTCACTTTCATGTTAATAGGTTACATACATATACTTGTATGTTAACAAATGAAATTTACACTTGTGTATAAATCAATTACATATATATATGTACACTTGTATGTTGATAGTGTATAAAAAGTCTTGTATGTATAGAAAGTCACTTGTATGTTAAAAAATCCCATATGCACTTGTATGTTATCAATTACATATACACTAGTATGTTAACAAATCACTTTTGCACTTGTATACAAATAAATTACATATACATGCACAATTGTATGTTAATGAATCACATTTACCATGGTATATAGATAAATTAAATTTACATGTACACTTGTACGGTAATAAATCATATTTACCCTTGTATTCAGATAAATTACATTTACATGTACACTTGTATATCGATAGTGTCATGTCAATGACATCCACTTGCTTTTGAATATAACTGGCTTTCCACTTTCTCTAACGGCTAACTAAAATGAGACTCTGCGTAATGGCTAACCTTACGACTCCAGCGCTACGCGTCAGCAGCTGCATAATGTTAAATAAAGAGGATGTCAAGCTGAAAATGTACAGAATTCTATACAGCAGCGTGATAATACATTAATTATTCTTAAGACATTGCTCAACGAACTCATGAAATGTTTTTATTTGATAGATGAGAATTTTTCCTGTTTAGGTGTTCAGCCGATTATTCATTTACATTTAACAAAATTGAAGTAAACATTGTCTGTTATGTGAGACTCATTCAGATATCAGCAAACATTGTCTGTTACGTGAGACTCATTCAGATAGCAGCAAACATTGTCTGTTACGTGAGACTCATTCAGATATCAGCAAAGACCCACTACTTTAAATCTAGATTTGTAACGCTTCTAGATGCACGACAACAGATAACTAAATAAACAGACACTCTTGTTTGTATCACAGCATTACTTGTGATAAATCAGTTGAGTTTGTTTGACAAAGTACCTCACGCAAAATAGTTTTGAAATAACATTTAATAAAAACAAAAAACAAAACCCGGTGATAAGAATTCGCAAAATAGCAGCAAAACAGGAGACTAGAGTGAAGTAATCGACTTAAAGCCACGATCTTAGTGTGATGCCGCAGGGCATTGCATAGCTTTCCTTATCGGCAGCACCATAGAGGTATACCATGAAAAGGGCATTGTCTTTGTGGTGCAAAGTGACTTGGCGGGTATGTTCCAGCTGTATGTTTGTTGTGGCATAGTTTGTGCTGCCGAATATATTCCAACTTGATTTGATGACTCTGTCATTCATTTGAATTCCTGCTCTCTGTAATAATAACCATCTTAATTTCAAATGCTGCCAACAAGACGTTAGGTGACAAGCTAGATTTTAATAAATGCGCACCACCTGTGCATTCGAAGAGCCGTTATTTGATAGCTTGACAATTACCAAAATCATTACATAATTTTGGGAATTGCTATACATTTAGACTAGACTGCCAGTTTAAAATCATAGCATTAGTGCTTGTTAAGTCTATGCATTTATGTTTAGGAATTACTTTCGAAAACTAAAGCAATTCTACGAGAAGGCAACAATTCATCAAACTGTCGTTAATGATTTTCAGTTATAAAAACTAGAGCAAAATCAAATACTAAAGTTACGCTTATATATGGCAGATATTAGCATAATGGTAACACAATGGTGTATAATCTGGCTACTACTCATCAACATCTAAGGTATTCCATTTATAGCGCCAGTGAAATAAATTTCACAAAATACAGATTTTGAGCGTTTTATTTGTTTAGTTTGCAGTCACACAACTACCCTTGATGTAGAGACAATCCTCAGTCATACAACTACACTTGATGTAGAGACAATCCTCAGTCATACAACTACACTTGATGTAGAGACAATCCTCAGTCATACAACTACACTTGATGCAGAGACAACCCTCAGTCATACAACTACACTTGATGTAGAGACAATCCTCAGTCATACAACTACACTTGATGTAGAGACAATCCTCAGTCATACAACTACACTTGATGTAGAGACAATCCTCAGTCGTACAACTACCCTTGATGTAGAGACAATCCTCAGTCATACAACTACACTTGATGTAGAGACAATCCTCAGTCATACAACTACACTTGATGCAGAGACAATCCTCAGTCATACAACTACCCTTGATGTAGAGACAATCCTCAGTCATACAACTACCCTTGATGTAGAGACAATCCTCAGTCACACAACTACACTTGATGTAGAGACAATCCTCAGTCATACAACTACCCTTGATGTAGAGACAATCCTCAGTCATACAACTACACTTGATGTAGAGACAATCCTCAGTCATACAACTACCCTTGATGCAGAGACAATCCTCAGTCATACAACTACCCTTAATGTAGAGACAATCCTCAGTCATACAACTACCCTTGATGTAGACAATCCTCAGTCACACAACTACACTTGATGTAGAGACAATCCTCAGTCATACAACTACCCTTGATGCAGAGACAATCCTCAGTCATACAACTACACTTGATGCAGAGACAATCCTCAGTCGTACAACTACCCTTGATGTAGAGACAATCCTCAGTCATACAACTACACTTAATGTAGAGAAAATCCTCAGTACTCGCCACGACCCCTGACCTATGTCTGCAACAACCACAAGTAAAATTAAACACTCCTCACCTTCTCCTTCTCAACGACTATTTGTATTACATTTTGATAATTTCCTCCATGAGAGCCTCCGGTAAAGACTGGCAGAGCAAAGGTGTATCGATATTTCCAATAATCAGTATGCAAAAGTAGCAGCATGGCCGGATCTGTCAGCGAGGTATTTCCTTTTATCTGTGACGCAGTCAGTCGCACCACCTGCGCATTCAAAGAGTCTGTATTTGATAGGTAAGTACATTTGATTACAGATCAATATTTCAGCTATCAAAATCACGACGAGAGCAGTGAAAATTCTCCCAAT
This sequence comes from Watersipora subatra, assembly GCF_963576615.1. Classification (NCBI taxonomy): domain Eukaryota; kingdom Metazoa; phylum Bryozoa; class Gymnolaemata; order Cheilostomatida; family Watersiporidae; genus Watersipora; species Watersipora subatra. Next base: position 40,687,371 of record NC_088717.1, read on the forward strand.
TATAAATTTGATATAACTTGAGGCCTCAGAGTGGCTAATCATGATCATAATAACGGACAATAAAGAGAACATTTTGCTATAATAATATATTAAATGGAATACAAAGTGTTTATCTAATCAACATAGCTAACAATGATGCAAGACTATCATCGGAACTATGGACCACCTACACAGCCCATTCAAAGGTGAAGCCTGAGGGAAACCAAACACGCTTGTATGTAGGTTTTAGAAACTGTAAAGTTGATACTGAAATTTTGAGGTGCACAAGTAGTGGCTTCACTTACAAACCAGACACAAGAGGAAATTACCTGAAAGGGTTTTTCTGCGGTAAACACATAGTGGTGAGAGTCTCCACTATCTAGTCTGATAGCCTTCGATTCCACAGCTTTCAGTGAGTGCACTACTATTTCCCCTGCTTCATTTTCAATCTCCAACTAAAGCACCAGGTAAAATTACATAAACTATAAAGCATACTGACACACAGGGTAACTCTGGAGCTGCTAAATAGCTTGACATGCTTTATATTGAGCATAGAAGATGTCTACTCTTAGTTTCGTGGTTACAGCAAGTGCCAATGCAATGAACTGATGACACACAGGTTAACAATCTTGCTATTTAATCGCAGCCTGGCAGTTACTAGAAAAATCCTAAATCCTAAACATCTTAATTAGTTATTGCTTACATCTAGAGTTTACATGAAAAGCGATTTGTATATAACAAAAATGCTGAAATATTGAAAAGAGTAGATTACTAATTATGAAGTGTATCGGTCAGCTAGGAATAAAATCCAAGAGTTTTGAACAAAATAATTCTATGGATGAAGTGGCTTGTGACAAGTTAATTATATATTCCATGTATGCTTTGAAAACTCAAATTCTGGGCAATGTAGTAGTTAGAACCAATGACTACCAAGGTGTGTAATCTGCATACCCGAGTGCTCTCCTTGCTTAAAAATAGAAAGATATCTTCATAAAGTCTCATGGGTGAAGAGGGAGCATAATATTGGTTTCTCCATCGAGGATATGGCAGCAGCTGCTCCACCAAATGATCTCTAGAGTGTTGAGTTGGTCCATCTAGAGAAATGGATGTCCGAACATTGCCTGACAACAAGAAAAGCAGCGGTAATACAACTGTACATAACTGACAGCACTCATCTCTACACACCGATACTCGCCTCTACGCTACACACCGATACTCGCCTCTACGCTACACACCGATACTCGCCTCTACGCTACACACCGATACTCGCCTCTACGCTACACACCGATACTCGCCTCTACGCTACACACCGATACTCGCCTCTACGCTACACACCGATACTCGCCTCTACGCTACACACCCACCCTCGCCTCTACGCTACACACCCACCCTCGCCTCTACGCTATCGTTAACAAATAACTCATAGCCATCGTTAACAAATAACTCATAGCCATCGTTAACAAATAACTCATAGCCATCGTTAACAAATAACTCATAGCCATCGTTAACAAATAACTCATAGCCATCGTTAACAAATAACTCATAGCCATCGTTAACAAATAACTCATAGCCATCGTTAACAAATAACTCATAGCCATCGTTAACAAATAACTCATAGCCATCGTTAACAAATAACTCATAGCCATCGTTAACAAATAACTCATAGCCATCGTTAACAAATAACTCATAGCCATCGTTAACAAATAACTCATAACCATCGTTAACAAATAACTCATAACCATCGTTAACAAATAACTCATAACCATCGTTAACAAATAACTCATAACCATCGTTAACAAATAACACGACTATATCACGACTATATCACGACTATATCACGACTATATCACGACTATATCACGACTATATCACGACTATATCACGACTAGCCGTATTTGATCACTTTGGCTAATATCTAAAATTATTGCAATCTATCGTATAGACAAGGAACTTACCGGAAAAGAGGGCGATGGGCTTGTTAGAGCGAACTCTCGTACCAGAAAGGCCGAGTGCAGGCGTGTCCTTAGTTTGTACCTGAGCAGAATCTCCTATGCTAAGGGTGAACTCTACTATATCTCCGGCATAATAGTCTTTCCTGTTGAACTCAACCTTCAATTAATTTACAGCCAAAGTCATTAAACTACAATGTGTCTAAAAAGCTTGCAAAATACCTCTAATTTCGCTTTGCGTTATATTTGTTGTGTTAAACACTATGATAAAAATAGTGTTCAAGTTTCACCAACCAATAGCTGAAAGACTGTGGTCAAAAAATGCATTTAATCGACTCTCATTGAACTGGAACACTGCCAAATTTCATCGCTTCCTTTATCAATTTTACAAATTTTTAAATTGATATTCTTTTCCCACGAAGTTAAAGAGCAGTTAACACTACTGTTTAGTTGTGTTCATTGAGCAGATGTTTGCTGCCTGTCACACGCGATAGATTAAAGACTTGTATAAAGTGAGGACCATCAGCCAGCTGCACTTGTCATACCTTTCCTTCTAGCGTAGAAGAGAGTTGCACTGTTACTTCTGTATCGTTCTCAGCCGGTGTGATGGCAAACTGCTGCTGAAGGGTCGAAGGTGAGCTGTGCACTGTGTAGTACTCCATCCCTAAAATAAAGAGATAATAGACCATATCATGCAGGCTGCTTGCAAATTACAAGGTATTATAGCTTTTGCATTACTGGTACAACTAACACACTCTGTACAGGGTTATCAGTGGTACTGACTAATGAGTCCAATAGTACTGACAATAACACCATAAATCGAACCTTCAACAGCTAAATTGTCAAAAAAATTACTATATTATACCATACTCATTTATTTTATTATAAACGTCAGCCAGTATCTAAGCCAACGATGAAATAGGGTTTGCTTTAAAACGAAATCAATTCAGGGCTTGGCTAAGGAGTGATTTGTGGGTATATACATAGACATAGGAATATTCACTAGCAACTCTGCACGTAAACCAATCACAGACACCTGGTCTCTCTCCACCAACTATCAAGTTTAACTGATCCAAACACTTACCAAGCAGCGCTGTCGGCAGAGTTAAGAAACAGTCATGCGAGAACTTTTCCTCATTAGATCCGAAGAGATCAATGGGATATTCTGACCTCACAACAATCCCTCTAGAGCTCACGCTCGAGCCTCGATGGCGAATGTCAGGTCTCATACCAAAGTTCAGGATCTCTTCGTTATCAATAACCTGCGCTCTGTCGTAAGGCAACCCACCTGCAGGAAGATGTCATTGGTTAGAAAGTAATACCATTAGAGTTGCTTGAAACAACGTGTTACTAAGAGGAATTAATATTACAATTCAAATTCTCACCGTGTCTGGTTTTAATTATGCAGAAAACAAAACAAACTTATCAAGACAAATGTATTATTATGTACTTAATTCATTTTAATTGCATTCATTTTATTGCAATAAGCTTGATGAGCTACTGTGCATACAGAAGAAAAATTATTAGCTTCAGAGAAGCCTGTCAGAAGCAACATCTGAACATGATAGAAAACTGTCAATAAGGTAGTTTTACTGCAAAGTATGGTAGTTTTACTGCATTCATACATGAAAGTCTTTGAAAGCAGTTTTTTCTTTTTCCTCACCAATTGCACAACTGTACTTACAAGCAACAGTCTAAATATGCATACGTAGGTATGAAGTTGACAAATAACTTGGAATGTTTTCTTCATGTTTTTATGAGTTTAGCTAAAAGTAACAAAAACGTTTGCATAATATTTAAACTCTTTAATTCATAAGTTTTACCTTCTACTAAATTAGAAAATTAAAAAAGCGTTAACTGTATAAGGGTTTATAGCTATAGAAAGTAGCTATCAAATCAAAAAAATATTTACTTGTTTGTGTAAATCGAGTTATACAATTTTATTCTACGAATTAAAAACATCTACATACGAATATTTTTCCTATGTCCAGTGTTACACTTTGAAATAAAACAAATTTACCTCCGCTTCCAATATTGTCAAAATTATCAAATAATTCATGAGACCAGTATGGTAGAACAACAGTGCAATAACTGACCAATCACCAGGTAGCAACAATACAATGGCTGTTATTCTACTGCAAATAATACTACGCCTTGAAGGGATTTTCAACACCACATTTAGAACTGTTGTTTAAGCAGCAACAAGGACTAAAGGCTTCTCAATAACACTTACGAAATTTATACTTTGGGGTTGTCACCCTCACGACCTGTTTGTTGTAGGAAGCACCATATAGCCTGAGAGGATAGTTAGCGGGTGGGTATTCTACATTGTTCTCCATGAAAACTGCCAGGTATGTGTAGGAAGTAGGCAAAAGTGCACAATCTTCATCCAGTCGACCATCATTGTCATCATCTAGTAAATTATAAAAATGTTTAGAAATGAAAAGTAGAGCTTATGTTTTGTGCCATGGTTTATATCAATAGAGCTAGACAAAAGTAACAATACCTCTATGAACTCAGGGAGTGGCCATCTATCTTTGCATTATACTACGTTGTTCCCCAGTAGTAGGTAAAGCTACCCGAAGTAGCACTAGACTTCAGATGATGCTTCCATTACATAAATTTACTAGGTTAAAACTAAGTACCCTTGTTACCAGACAGGAGTCCAGCTCTTACCCAGGTCATTATCACAGATCTCTTCATCCACTAGCTCATCACAATCATTATCCTGCTGGTCCCCTTCAATACCTGTCAGGGAAGGTGAGCATTTATTAGCGAGCATTGCTGATTGCCAAAGTTGACCTAGTTGTAGAAAACCATGTAGTTTTTGCAACTTCTTAGGATATCAGTTGTAGTCAGAGCATGCCACCTAATTGTAGAATATGATGATAAATAAAATACACTTTCCAAACTACAAGAAATATAACTATGATCATACCTATGCAACTTATGCATAGTCAATTATGAAATATCTCTAAATATACAGGAAGTGACGGTAAAAGACTAGATTTGGACTACAAAATAATTAAATATTTCTTGAAATCAACTGTATGTGCAGATGGAAATATAGCAGAAAAATAGATGATACAACGGTGTCGCAGTCAGGACTGCTGGGCAAGACCCTTAGTCGAACCACTCTAGAGTTCATTGGATAACGAGATTAGATTTAATTATAATGATAGTTGTGATGTTATAACCAAAATACAACATCATGCTTGTTGGAGGTAAAACCAAGAGGGACAAATATATATGTCTACTAGCTGTACTACCTGGTGATTACGAATTTTAGGAATATCAAATCTGCTGCGCACTGAATTGAATTCAGAACCTCCAGTTCTGCAGGCAGGCATTTATTCAATACACTACGCTGTTCAATGGGCTATACTATTGCATCAATTAGGCACATGCTTATTACATATGTCAATCTTTCATCGCTTCAGGTTTACACTGCAGCAAACGTTACGTGTGAGGCCTTACCAGGAAAAAAATACATGCCCGTAAGTAAAGAAAAATGTGTAAACTCATATAGCCAACTAGACCATTGCAGTCAGTATAGATTTGTAGTGGGCACTGCAGCCGGTACGGCATGAATTACGCAGAAATGAACGCGATACGGCATGAATTACGCCGAAATGAACGCGATACGGCATGAATTACGCCGAAATGAACGCGATACGGCATGAATTACGCAGAAATGAACGCGATACGGCATGAATTACGCAGAAATGAACGCGATACGGCATGAATTACGCAGAAATGAACGCGATACGGCATAAATTACGCAGAAATGAACGCGATACGGCATAAATTACGCAGAAATGAACGCGATACGGCATAAATTACGCAGAAATGAACGCGATACGGCATAAATTACGCAGAAATGAACGCGATACGGCATGAATTACGCAGAAATGAACGCGATACGGCATGAATTACGCAGAAATGAACGCGATACGGCATGAATTACGCAGAAATGAACGCGATACGGCATGAATTACGCAGAAATGAACGCGATACGGCATGAATTACGCAGAAATGAACGCGATACGGCATGAATTACGCAGAAATGAACGCGATACGGCATGAATTACGCAGAAATGAACGCGATACGGCATGAATTACGCAGAAATGAACGCGATACGGCATGAATTACGCAGAAATGAACGCGATACGGCATGAATTACGCAGAAATGAACGCGATACGGCATGAATTACGCAGAAATGAACGCGATACGGCATGAATTACGCAGAAATGAACGCGATACGGCATGAATTACGCAGAAATGAACGCGATACGGCAGAAATGAACGCGATACGGCAGAAATGAACGCGATACGGCAGAAATGAACGCGATACGGCAGAAATGAACGCGATACGGCAGAAATGAACGCGATACGGCAGAAATGAACGCGATACGGCAGAAATGAACGCGATACGGCAGAAATGAACGCGATACGGCAGAAATGAACGCGATACGGCAGAAATGAACGCGATACATAGAAATGAACGTGGTACGCAGAAATGAACACGGTACGCAGAGATAAACCAGACACCTTCATTTGAAAGGTAAATGTTGCATGTTGGGTAAAGGTTAACTCTCTTTGCAAAAACTTTTCTACCACCTGTGCAACGCTGAGCATTCTCCTGGTAGATATTTATAATAATTGATGGAATTAATATAAGAAATTCCCACCTTCTGATGGCTCACACAGTTGAAGCACGTCCATCTTCAGCCCAATAGGAAAACCGTACGACTCTCGATCAGCAAAGCCGTATAAAAGTCCCATATACACAGCCGTCGGGTCAAAGTGTGTCAGCGTGTGCAGAGCAAATGGTAATGTTATGTAGGTGGCCATCTATTGAGCAAATTAGAGACAAACCAAAATCAATGTACTGATAGATACAATATACAGTTACAAGATTTGTAACCGCCAGTTACAGATCTTATTGGTTATGAACATATTAATAAGATTTGTATCTTAAGTGAGCATGAAAACATTTCATTTACCAACTTCTTGGTGTTACTTAAAGATTGACTTGCAACAAAATTCACATTACAGTTATTTGGCATCATAAGATTCACCATGTCTTACTCTGTTGTGTTGTAGGTGCCAAATATGTGAGAATGTGATTACAAGCTCTTAAAAGCTCAAAAACGAACAGTAATCGCAGCCACACGAGACCGCCATAGTTTGGATTCTCTTTCCAAAATGGCTCAAATGTGACATAGCTGTGGTGGATGGTTTCTGTTTACACTTTCAGGCAACCTTAGTCGTCGAAATATTTTCACAAATATACTTCACGCATTCAATAAACCATGTCTATTGTTCTTACGCATCTGTTTTATCGTCATCGTAATGCTGTCACTTTTAGCAGTGATATCCTATAACTTACCGCAAAAATTCATTTAATTTTTTAGCCTAAGTTTGAAGGAGTACATATCATTGTCTGATAATCATGACGAGCCTGTTGGTCACCTGTGATAATCTAAAAGTGCAGCAAAAAATTATTTGCGAAGTATTGGGTCACATGATCAGATTCAACTTGCCTATTTGACCAGGCCGAAACAAAACTGTAAAGTAGCGAGCATCTATATTTGATACGGGGTCTTCGGTAAAACCCGAAGCGTTTGTCATAAACTAGTGCTACGATAAGTTTACATTGAGCTTTTTATTGGCCGTTCAATTCACGTGAGAACACCCGTGACAAGACAATAAATTTCATGGCTCCGTCAGAGAAATAAAGAGATTCCAATCTACGGCAGCTTTTCGTTTTTGAGCTTTTAAGAGCTTGTAATCACAATTCCACACATTTGGCACCTACAACACAACAGAGTAAGACATGGTGAATCTTTTGATACCAAATAACTGTAATGTGAAGTTTGTTGCAAGTCAACCTTTAAGAATGCAAGTCTTTATCATTATTTTTTGATGTTTCTATTTTTACATAGGTCAGATAACTCCAGAGTGAGTCTCAGTCAATATAAAGCTAAATAATAAGCCTGCAGTTAGGTCCCTTACCACTCGCTCTTTATATCAAAGACCGAACAGTAAAAAACAACTCAACATTAAAGAGACACACGAGCCATAAACGTACAAATGAATTGACTACCAACTTTTTCAATCAGTGACGCTAAATGAACACTTATGGAAAGTTAGAAAACATACAAAAGTATATAAAGCAATTATAAAAATACCAGGTTGTGTTGAGAGGTAGCGCTGTTAGGAATCTCCTCCCAAACAGCAGCGCTGAAGGAGGTGATGTTATTGTCAACAGTGAGTCCATTTATCCACTGCTTGTCTATAACAACGTAGAGGTAGTGGAACTTGTAGTCTTCTCTTACATCAGGGTTGGAAAGAGTTGGCGTGAGAAAGGTGTAGTCTCTAGAGTACTGCTGTATTGGAGCTATCAGCATCATCACAGGGTCAGCATTCTGTAAATATAAAAACAGGGTCAGCACTCTGTAAGTATAGAGACAGGGTCAGCATTCTGTAGGTGTGTAAGTGGGAACGGATTAACTTGTATTTAGCTATTTCATCTTCCCTAGAGTCTCAGATATTTAGGTTTTTCTAAGTGACTCCTCCGCATCCCATCCTTTCATTCCATATATATCACTGACCGGCTAATGTGTTCTGGCCTTGCCCTACATCATGCCGACTCACCTCTGCTTTGCTGACTTGACTGCGAGTAATCTGCATGACCATAATTGGTCGACTGCTCTCCATATAGATGTAGATATTCGACTCAAATAGGCTTTCGGTGTGGTGTGACCCTGCTCTAGACAGGTTAACCTTCTTGCAATCTGATCTTATCTCATTCTTTCTCCTCATGCATATCTCAACCACTACAATGGTGACAAAGAGCACATAACTCCTCATGCATATCTCAACCACTACAATGGTGAGAAAGAGCATAACTCCTCATGCATATCTCATCCACTACAATGGTGAGAAAGAGCACATAACCTCTCATGCATATCTCAACCACTACAATGGTGAGAAAGAGCACATAACTCATGCATATCTAAACCACTACAATGGTGAAAAAGAGCACATAACTCCTCATGCATATCTCAACCACTACAATGGTGAGAAAGAGCCCAACTCCTCATGCATATCTCATCCACTACAATGGTGAGAAAGAGCACATAACTTCTCATGCATATCTCAACCCCTACAATGGTGAGAAAGAGCACATAACTCCTCATGCATATCTTAACCACTACAATGGTGAGAGTACTTGATGATGAACTTAGAAAAATTTTAGTTCATTTTATCAGAAAGCATCAGTATTGTTTTATCATTGGTAAATTTTTTTATGTTTGAGGTAATCTGACTGTCAGGATGTTTCAAGATGAAAATCGACAAAAGTTGATCACTGTTAAAACGCTCAAATCAAGCGAAGGTGTAGTTATGACATCTATAGTTACAATGATACTGACAGAATAGAAATGCATAACGCTTCAACTTGAACGCAATAGCCGATATCAACTATAGCAATAACAAAAACTAGTGATGTCAACTAGTGAGTGAGCCCCTCGTATCAAGTATATACTATGAATCTTTGCTTAATATACTTTTTAGGACCCTTAACATCAGGGTAGTACATACAAAAGATTATCTAGTTTATAGTTCTGCGAAAAACACTAACCAGTGTTTTTCACAGAGCCCACAATCTTGTAGACGTCCCCAACTGTCCTGCCAGGTGTAGTCATCATGGCAAACTTGGTACCATAGGAGTTGACTGGTGGAAGCTGCTCCACTAAATGGTCTCGACTCCCTCTTGTGGCTTTTCCATCGTATGTTACAAACGTTCGCACATTACCTAAAAGATAAACAAACCTTCCTGATAAATGTAAGTATGCGAGCAGAGATCAAATATTGCTAGTTCAGAGAACAACCATATCAAGTTTTGTGTATTTGAAGCATCACAGAGTGAAGGTTTCCTTAATAGGTAGCTACCTTATCTACTGCGTTATATTAGAGAGCCGCTTACTAACCATTCAACATAAAACGATTGAACATTTAGAGTGTTCGATTTACCTTAACACATGTCAAGCCGGCTAATAGATGTACATAACTTGCAGTGCACATGTTTTTGGAAGTTACGGAAAGCATGAGAACGTTTTCCGCTTCTATACTATACTATCGTTGCTTTCAATTGCATAGGCGTATTCAGGGCTTCCTAACACGAGCCTTGTAAGAATATGATGGCATACTGACACGTTTGACCAAATCGGAGAATACGAATAGCATATCGACTCTAATCTAAGAATCTTCTAATCTCAACTAATCCTTTTAATCCATCAATAAAAATAGCATATTGACACCTTTGACTCTGTAAAATAGAATGATAGTATATTGGCACTATCAAACTAAACTCCTCCTTTGATGTACTATCTACAGTTTAAAACAATTATAGATTAGTGCGCAGAAACTTGGCACCATAGTGTCCAATGGTCAGTGACAGTAATTTGCATACCAACATGTTGCACTCATATCAATTCTGGTAAAAGCTTTTGCAAACATGTTTGTTAGTATACATAAAGGCTAAAGTTCACTTTACAATATTGAAATGGTGCCAGAACCAAATATTAAATATAGAACATCCTAGACAGTTGAAGCTGTAACAACATAATTAGTTGATTCAACTTACCAGAGAACACACCAACTATCTTGTCTGCGACTATTTTAGTGCCAGATAAGTCTCCCTTTCCCGACGCATCCTGTACTTGGAGAGTATCCAGTGCATCCATATGCACCTGAAATCAATACTCAAGCTAGATACCACATTGACACATGTGACAACATGGGAGATCTCAACAAAAAAATTTTTAAGTGAAATTCTTAGAAAACTCTCCAATTGAGCAGTATTTAAGATGTATGAAAAACTTACGACAAAATCATCTCCGTTCCTGTAAGTACGTCCAGGGTATTCGACTCTCAAGAACTCTCCTAGAGGTAAATATATCCTCACAGTGGTCCCATTTTTTGGGGCAACAACAGCAAACTCAGACCTACTGGTGGGTGGGTAGTAACTCACAGCGAAGTACTCCTGAGAAACAAAATCCTAGCTGTATTTAGATCACATCTAAATGCAAATTCCTTAACATACGACAAAAATTTGAGCAAATATGCCTCAAAGTATGACGTAAGTTTTAATATGCAGCATCTAAGATTTCTCAAACCTGACAGTTAGCTTAAAAGTGAAAAAACTGGTGAAAGTTAAAAATTAGGGCAAAAAACTCAAAAGTATAAATATAACAATTAAGTCCACACTCAAACTATATTCACAGCAGTTTAAGTTATGAATTATTCTGTGTATTTGTATCAGTCTATGTTGAGCCTAAACTTCTGATCACACATTTTCATAGTAAAGTAACAATAACCCTTTTTAGTGATTAATAATCTATTAGTTTCAATTTTATGCATAATTTATTGAATATTTACTTCTATATAACACAGTTTAATGCTACACGCATTTGAAGTGTTTGATGCTTTTTGTGCTCGAAAAAAATCAAATACAATAGGTTCTACAAGATCATTTGCATCACTTACGGACAGCTTCATATACATATTTACTAATAAAGAGCAACCATTAAAATACCAGCTCCAATTGTTACTATCAGTTACCTGCTGTCAAGTGTCAGCCGGTGAACTGCGACCTCTATAAAGTATATAATTATTATTTACAGTGTATTTATAAACTCAATTCTTACAAACTCGGTGCCAACTTGAGGATTCTAGTGTTCAGCCTTGATCCTAGCAGCAAGTCGACTACCTCCTTTCAAATTCTAGTAATCCACTGACAGGCAGCAACCTGTCACTAAGCTTCAACCTGCTGCTAAATTTTGGATGAGATCAAACATCAGATTCAACAGCTGACTAAAGTCCATTCAAGCAGCAGTAACAACTGTTAGTCTAGTACCAACAAATACTTCTAGACAATAGTTTAATTGATTGAGTCAACTGGAATAAACTCGCCCAGTGACCAAAGTGTGGCCTACTTATTTACCTTGCCATAGGAAGAAATGGGTATAGCTATAAAACCATCCGCTGAGAACTGTTCTTTGTTTATTCCATAGACGACGAGGTCATTGTCTGCGATTATGTGTATAGCCCTAGACCTCAGGCCAGAGCCACGCTGAGAAATATAAATGGTTACATAGTAAGTTCAAACGAAGGATAGTTTCACTTCTATAGAAAGTAGCAACATGAAACGGAAAAGGGAAAAACAGATATCCGAGTTAAGAATACAGTTTGATGCAGCAAAACTATGAATTAATATAAACAGTTTTAATTTTAATTAGCTTTCTAAAAGGAAAAATAGAAAAACAAATTTGGTCTCATATTCAAGTACAAAAGCTCATTCATCTTATCTACAAGCCAACAGAAGAAATACTCCAGATTTCATATCGATAAATATTGTTGATTATAAATTGTTTTCTTAAAATATATTTTAAAAATTACTATGTTAACAAAATAAATGTGGAATCTTTCAGAGAATTTTAAACTATCAAACACAAGTTCTTGAGGATATATCTATCCATAACTAACTTGAGCTAACTTCAATGACGTTCAAAAGATTTCAGTCAGGCGATTTCAGTGTTCCAACTTTTCTAAAGAAATGTCACGTCAAAGTAAATTTGAAGAATCAGGTAGAATAAATATTTGCTGTATTTGATTATATTGAACAAATTCGTTACCATAGCACCAATGCTTGTGAGTTGAAAGCTAAAAACTTCTCACTTCACTAGATTACAAATAAACATTGACATCTTACACTAACTATTGTATCATAGTATAATAAACCATACCAGAAGAAGACAAATCCTAATTCCTAAAATGAGCAATGAAATAACTGCAACACTCACCAACATTACTGTGTGGTTCAACTCAATCTTGTGCACCTCTCTAGAGTAAACGTATGTCTCTATGGTGCTCCTCGAACCGTTGGCAAGCGGATACTCCACCGTCACTCTAGTAGGCTTGTCGCTGTCAACCTTGAGACCCGCTAAAAACAGCTCCATGGGCGCATTTACTGGAAACTCCACTCTGTTCTCCATGAACACCACGAGGTACTCCGTTCCAGAAGATAGCTTGCTCTCCACGACTGAAAGTAGTTTAGTCAAAGTTAGTATAGAGCAGTTTCTAGTAAGACAACCACTAGCAAGTGACTTGTATATGTATAATCTAAACATTTGGAAATGATTATGATACAACAATGACTATTACATACATCATAGCTATATAAATATTTATTAAAGCATGTGTGTATGTGGATCTGTGTGTCATTCCAGCTATAGCTATTAAAATACTGGAATAAAGAATCCGTACCAGAGAAGATTTGACCTCGGACCCTACTGTTCACCCGTCCGACACCCTACCAAATAGGCCAAAGAGAATGAGTTGCTAGGTTGCTATGGGTTGCTAAGTCGCTATATGAAAGTAAATACCCAACAGCTTTGCATACCACACAGGTTTATTGTGTAAGTGATTATCATTAGTTAGCATACTAAAATTTTCCATTGGCAATTTGTCAGGCTAATAGCAAGTGGCAGGCAACTCTCATTACTTCTCATTGTTTGTAAGCTGATATTTATATACTCGGGCAACGCTGGGTAGCACAGCTAGTAGCTATATATGTTATATTATACAGCCATGCACTTGTATGTTTATCATAGTTTTGGACAAGCCAGATGTTATGTTATGAGAGCTATGTTACATATTATAGTCGTGTTCATGAACGAAATATATTTTGAGGAACTGCCTTTTATTGCCCACTATGTCATGGCTGCTACTATTCAGCAAGTAAACTTTAACAAGACTTATAAATGTTGTTGTTCAGCAATACACATAAGCTTAGCTCAAATCCAGCAATTCCACAACATTACATTACAACATTAAAAAGCTGACAACCAGAAAGGTTTTTGGTTATCAGGCTACACTTTTCTCACCGCAGCAGCGAAGGAGTTTTCCATGGCGATAGAAACATTTCGCAAAGATGCCTTCAACTTACGCATGTCCATTTTTAAAAACGTGAATGACAAACATTCAAAAAGTTCAATTTAAATAACAGACTTGGAATGTGAACTTATGTTTTATTGATTTTAATACATTGAACAAACTGAATGAACCAATGAACTAAACCAGTTAAACAAAATAAGCCAGATAAAACTAACCAATTCAAGGTTTCGAAATATCGCCTTTAGATGTACTAGTGAACCTTCCCGGTGTTGTTTCTAAAGTGCTAACTCGACTGTTGTACTTACTTGATGCATCCTCATCAATAAGGCCGTCATTATCATTGTCTATACCATCAGTACCTGGCTCCTCATCGATTAATGAGTCGCAATCGTTGTCCACTCCATCTCCTGGAGACATCAATGATCGGTCGCTTCCGAGACACTAACATACATTCCAAAATTAGTTATACAAGATGCAGTAATCGAAGGAACATTAACTCCTACACAAACTAAAACTCCCTATAATGTTTAAATCAACAAATTAATTTGGACAATAAAAAAAAAGTTGAAAATGGAACCATAGACGAAGGCATTTGATACAAGAGTAACATGCAGCATCCAAAGCTGAGAACTCTACTACACGTGAGCAGAGATGCCACGCCAACTCCCGACTCGGAAACGGCGCGACTGCAGAATCAAACAAGCATGATTAGAGTTAAAATTAGTAAAGACTCACATCAGGGCTTGATATCTTATAGCCGAGGGAGTGACCATAGCTCTCTCTGTCGGACATCCCGTGTAACCAAAGCACAAATGGAGGCCCGGAGGTTGCTCTAAGAATCACGGTCTGACCAGTGTACACATCCATAGTAGCATAGCTTATTCTGCAACAGTTCCAGCTCATCTAAGAGTTCTTCCATCAATTCATATTCTCAACTATTCAAACCATATTCTCAACCATGTTCGGTTTAGGAAGTGTTGAAAATATTTATTGATCGGTGCTTGTAACAAAATTTGGCAAGACTTAGTTTATAGTAAACAAAATAAATTACACAACTGTTTAAACTGATGACAATAGCAAATGGCACATTTTGGAAACTCTCCTATTCACAATTTTAACTAAAGCCAACAAAAATTTCTAACATTACCCACCCTATTATGAAAGTTAAATTATGTCGAGTTCTTAGATGCATTTAGATAAAAAACTAAAATGCTTCGAAATAAACTTATTGAAGTATACTTACTACTAGATATGTAGACAAAGAAATGAGGTAATATTAACTGTTCTAAGGTCTCTGGCTACACATGCAATTAAGAAGTTATAACCTCTTCTACAAGTTACTAGCCACTCCATAAGATCAAAAGCACATCCAGCACAAATGTACATACATACACTAGCTCGCATACATGTGCTAGTATGTACACATGTATGCGCGATGTGACACTATCAGCTTTTGTGCAAAGCTCATCATTTGTGATATGTCACACACTGATTTTCTTAAGTCTATAAGACAGCTTAGTTGTTTCCTGGTAGAAAGTCGACCATTAATCAAAAGAGTACTATCTATAGGATGAGTATGCACATACATACATAATGCACATAGAGGCAAATAGTTCTAATGTGTGCCACAGATAACTCGCTGTAAAAGAACTACACCTATTCTGCTTCAAATGCGTTTTTCTAGGTCCTAGCATTATGACATCTTACTTACTCCCAGAGGTTAATGCTGATCCAGTTGATATCGGGCATTTCAGTGCTGCGGTCAGCTAAATGTACCCGAGGTCTTGCTCTTCCTTTAGACATAATCACAAGGGTGTTTTTATCAAACTCTCCCCCGTCTACTGTCTCTGTTAAGCACAGTAGGGATACGAGTAGTAAAACAAGCCAAGTATTGTAGTGCATATGTATTTGAAAATGTATCTATAGGAGAGACGTTTTAAAATTAGCAAAACAGTTTTTGGTACTATTAACTTTGTGACATAGTTGGGAGACAGCAGATCTCGCCGACATATGATACGAGGTCGCCATTGACGACTGAATTGGCCAATCTTAAAGCTACCCTAACCATTAGCAATGCATTCTTCACAGGTGCCTCGCGCACCATAAAAAATGCTCACGAAGATGATCGAAACCAAACTTTATTTTAAAAGAGATAAAACATTCAGATTTCCTCCCCGGTTGATAAGAGAAGTATACAAACTATGTAATGTAGTAAATATTCCCCAATGAAGCTGTACTTTACAATTAGTGATAAGTGAACCTACGGATCAAGCTAACTTGTACTATAGACACCTCACTTACTGGGTGTAACGTAGACATGCTTGTACGAGCCAAAAGCATCAGGATTTGAAGCCATAAACATGCTAGGGTCACCAAGTCCAACCTTGGAGATAGACGCTGATATTTGAAAGACGAGGCAGTTGCTAGGAAAGCAGGTGAACCGAGCTGGTTCCCTCTTTGGAAGAGAAACCTGGAAACATAGTACTGGTTTTAGGCATTCTATTTCGTCGACTAACAGCACATTTCGTCTAGGGTCAGCAAGAAGTGGTGCTAACAAAATGCCTAGCTAGCAAAGTTTTTCTGAGCTCAATAAAATTTCTATAAAACAGGAAAAAGAGAGTGAAAATTCAACATTTTTGGATTGTAATGCATGTTTAGTAAAAACCTCAGATCAATGCATAAGCAGACGACAGTAAGATACAACATCGGTAAAGATATCCTAAAGAAGCACGAAAAATTGTAAAAGTACTTAATATTACACAACTGCATTTGTTATTAACAACTCCTGTCCACACTCTTGTTTTATTTACATCAATTTTTCAAGAACTTTGTTAATAAAGAGCTATGAGAACATCCTACAATATCTGGATATTGGCCGTTTTCATTGTGAAATTGACATGATAAAATGGATTAAACCAAGACGAATAAAGTTGACAATGTCTAGACTGATAGTACCTCTAGAAATTCCCGTGGAGTCTCAATCACTCGACTATCCAAATTAGTACCATCCACTAGTTGAACTTTAACCTGGGTGTTTGCGGTGTTGGATAGTACTCTGTAAACATCAGGCTTCTGACGACCAGGTGTCGGCACTGTGTACCACTCTTTCTGCCATGCGTATACAGGCAGCAGCTGCTCTACCACATGATCCCGTGACCTAGCCAGAGATCGTAGCATGACTATAGAACATTCTATAGTATTCAGTAGCATGAATATAAAATGCAGTTTTTGTTAGTACAAAACCTTTTGAACAAAGTTCTAAACAGAGGCAATCGTTTGAATTGAAAAGCCAGAATTGCTACAAACAATGAACAAAAATCATATCCGTTTGCTTCTAATCTCAAAGTCATGGTTACAAAGCTGGCTGTTGAATTAGACCAAAGATGAAGGTGTGGAATTCAATGTTCTAGAACTAGATTGTTACACTTTTTGAAATGAAAACCCTTGGAGCCTAAGAACCATGAAAACCGCCAGAATCTGCCTTGGAATGACTCAAGAATTTATTGTTTCTAGGGCGTCCATATTGCCTGTTTCTAGGGCGTCCATATTACCTGCCGTGTTATGAAACAATAATTCTACCTGCTCTTCATGTCCACTTTGGCTCTAACATTGCTGCCGATTGCATTAATAACTTTGTTACTTCTGATTTGTGTGGCTGTCAGGTCTCCAAATGCAGTCAGCAGGTAAGATTCCAGTCTGTTCATGCGAATGGTAAATTGGTGATGCGCCCCGTCAGCACTCGAGTAATATATGCCTGTAAATGAGTAGGATGTCACACATGATGGGCAGCAACAGGTTTCCATGGAACAACTGGCTGGTGTTATGGTTGTTAGCAATTTGACTTACCATTGTGTTCAACCATCACAGCAAAGTCTGGGTTCTCCGGTCGCTTAGGAAGAGTTACCCGAATAAGAGTGTTATCTTCAGTAGCCACAATTCCTATTTGTGTCCTGATGTGGGCCGTGTAGCAAGCACCGATGTATCCAACACCGAGAGAAGACTTAGGCAATACCAAAAATGTATCAGTTGAGAACTTCAACCTGTTTATCCCTGTAAACAGCCAACGTACAGAATCAATTGTTTGAAGCCGATTTATTCATACGCTTCCTAAAAGAAAACTGTCAGACATTGGAATTATCTTTTCATAGAAATAAAATAACAGTATTTCATTCAATTTGTTTTATAAGGCAAAAACCTAACAAATATACTTCAAGTAATTACAAGTTAACAAAAAATACAACATACATAAGGATAAATTTAAGTGATGAGAAAAATCAGATCTTTTTCAAAATTAAACTGTCATACATTAGAGTTATCTTTTCATAAAAACAGCACTATTCCGTTCTATAAGCCAAAATCCTAACAATGTACTTCAAGTAACCACAAGTCAAAAAGATTCTTTATACACATACAAAAATATGCAAAAATATACAAAGATTTCGTAAGTGATAAGAAAAATAGGTCTTACCGTTACCTCACCTCAAGTGACAAGCAAGCAAACAGGTAGGTTATGTATTGCGTAGGATCAAAGGTATCGGTAACAAGAGAGATAACTTGGATCTAAATTTGACTAGATATTTAAATCATCTATGTATATTCTTAGTTAATATTTTACCATTTCACAATTAGTTTCAACTATTTACAAGCCCATTCGCATTACAAAACTGCAATTTTTACTATAACAAGCGCTGTGTCCCGTTTGTCTGGAGGCACAGTTAGAAGTTTAGAGATTCACGATTTGGATCCCAATTTATAAACCCTTCAGCTGTAAAGTCAATCGTTTTATCAAATGTTACATCCATTCGTTGAAAAAATTCCCATTTCGAAATTATTGTGAGCAGAGGCTCAGCCATACCGATCTCAAAACCTGTAGAAGTCCAGAACAACAAGCTGAACTTCAAAGGAACAATGAAGCTACAGTAACTGCCGCTTGAACATACCGACGACAACAACAGGGCGGGACGACTCCACATGAATAGCATGCCTTCCTAGCCCAGAACCCTTGTGCACTGCAGATGGTGGCAAACGCAGTCGAACAGTTTTCCTTGGAGCAACACTAAAGTTAGCAAATTTTAATTCTTTCCGGATGGTCACCTGCAACACATAATGTAAAATACAACATTTGAGGAATAATTGGGAATTATTTTTGAATTATCAAGTCTCGCCATATCTTCTCAAACTTTCAAGCGAAAGATGTTAAAGATTTATGCATGCCACATCTACATAGCTTGGTACCCGAGTCTACGAGTGGGTATGTATTCTTCTACATAGCTTGGTCCTGAGTCTACGAGTGGGAATCTATACTTTTACATAGCTTGGTCCCGAGTCTACGAGTGGGTATCTAAACTTCTACATAGCTTGGTCCCGAGTCTACGAGTGGGTATCTATACTTCTAGAGAGTTTGGTCCCGAGTCTACGAGTGGGTATCTAAACTTCCACATAGCTTGGTCCCCGAGTCTACGAGTGAGTATCTATACTTCTACATAGCTTGGTCCCGAGTCTACGAGTGGGTATCTAAACTTCTACATAGCTTGGTCCCGAGTCTACGAGTGGGTATCTAAACTTCTACATAGCTTGGTCCTGAGTCTACGAGCGGGTATCTAAACTTCCACATAGCTTGGTCCCCGAGTCTACGAGTGAGTATCTATACTTCTAGAGAGTTTGGTCCCGAGTCTACGAGTGGGTATCTAAACTTCCACATAGCTTGGTCCCCGAGTCTACGAGTGAGTATCTATACTTCTAGAGAGTTTGGTCCCGAGTCTACGAGTGGGTATCTAAACTTCCACATAGCTTGGTCCCCGAGTCTACGAGTGGGTATCTATACTTCTAGAGAGTTTGGTCCCGAGTCTACGAGTGGGTATCTAAACTTCCACATAGCTTGGTCCCCGAGTCTACGAGTGAGTATCTATACTTCTACATAGCTTGGTCCCGAGTCTACGAGTGGGTATCTAAACTTCTACATAGCTTGGTCCCGAGTCTACGAGTGGGTATCTAAACTTCTACATAGCTTGGTCCTGAGTCTACGAGCGGGTATCTAAACTTCCACATAGCTTGGTCCCCGAGTCTACGAGTGAGTATCTATACTTCTACATAGCTTGGTCTTGAGTCTACGAGTGGGTATCTAAACTCTGTCTATGACCTCCAGCAAAATATTTACTGAGGCCAACACCTGCCTAACAAAATAGGTTTAGCAGACACCAATAACGCAGGAGATAAACATCACATTTTACCGACCAACACCAGATCTGACTACATCTTTGGAAAACTAGAATGGTTCAACTCCAAATCTTTACAAATAACCATGTTGCTATGGCGAGAAATAGAATGCTACCCGGGTGCAGTCTCAGGCAGACAATATTGTCAATCACACAGGATATGTCACTCATTTGAATTGCTAACAAATAGATTGATAATTGTTCTTGGTATATAGTTTCACCTGGACAGATGCTGTTTCGGAGAAATCTCCATTGCTGACCATAATTGCCTGAGCGTTTCGATACGAGCCTCTCTCTACTATGTTAGGCATGATTATGAGGAAGAACTCAGTCCCAGCGCTTGAGACGGCATCGTAGTCTGTACAAAAAATTAATAGCTGGCATGAATGAACGACGTTCGAAACTTCAGCATTTGAGCTCGATAACAAACGCTAACAATAACAACGAAAAGTAGTGTTTTGCAGGTGTGATACAGTTAGATGCCATTGCTACTAGACACGGGATGCCTTTCATAAAACAAGATTACAGCTAACAAACAAAAAAAAAGAATTTCTCTATTTTACACTACATAAAGTAAAACAGAGAAAACTGAAGACAGATGTAATAGAAACTATTGTCATAATAAGACATTCTTTAGAGATGTCTTCACAAATACAGTATAGTACTAACTTTGACCAAATTTTCTCACCGACCCTCATCTGCCCTCATACATTTGCCTAGAATTCTTAACACAGCTTCCTATGAAGATAAACAATTTATATAACTTTGCTGTACAACAATAGCGTCATGCATTACCAAAATAGATAGAGGCTAATTTTAAGTTCCTGTAATACCATAATATATTCTAAAGTCAGCGTAAACAAAAAATGTTCTTAAGTGTTGAGAGAACTACCAACAATTCTTACCTTGAGAAGATACCAAAGCTGCAAGAAGCAGGACAAACCCCACTTTCAACACAGCCATGACGAGACACTGAGAGCTCTGACCCTGGTGCACCAAGGAACACCTCTGACCAATATATAGTCTCAAATACAGTGTTATAGATTCTCCGTCCCTTAACGACACTATTACTGAATAGCTGGGGAATTAAATCTCTTGTATTGATAAGTCATAAATAAGACAACGGCTAGCTCAAAAAGCCTTAGCATTCAAAAACCAGCAAGCTTCATCGAAAGATACAAATGCACTTGACAATCAAATATACCCTGCTAAAAGCAATATCATTAGAAGGATCTTACGACCAATATCAAAGTATAGAATGAGGCATGACCAAAGGCTAATAATATAAAACTTAAGCATCAGATAAAATATGAACACATTACATAACCTATAGTACTAGCATTGCTGTCACAGTAATCAGTAAAACATGTTATTTTTAATAGACCGATGAATTGTTCAAATGCATTGTTCAAATGTGTCTACCACTGGTGAAATGTAATATACAGCAATTTCATTATATTGCAAAAATTTGAGTAAAATAACAGGCTACACCAAAGTGGTATTTTAAATAATTTTTTTAAATAATTTATCCACTAAAACGTCGCAAATTATAAAATAACAAAGCGTTGTAACAATGATAACAGACAAGTTATCCTAATATAGCTTAAGTTTCAACAAGAACTGCCTAAAGAAACTATCACAGGATACAGTAGATTAGCACAAAATGAAAGCGTTTGACTGAAAACAATTGATGTCTACTTATGTATCAATGGCTCCTCGGCGGACATCATGACTTTTTAACAGGCCAAACCTTCTGAAGAACGCTCATTACCGTTCCTTGTATTGTCTGCAACAGCGAATACAACAGAAATACTACTCTTCAAAATCATGGCCAGTCTGAGGCTGAAAACTGCTAACACATGTCATCTTCCTTTACTTCTTGTAACAGCTTAATGACGCAGTATTCTATGGCATTGCAGTCAGCTCATGTGGTACAGCAATATGCCACTTAGATGTCTACTAGGAGCCCCTGGGTTACAGAACCTAAATCGCTACGGCTTACAGGATTGTATTAACGTATACATGTATAACAATTCTATAACGTATAACATGTATTAACGTATACATGTATAACAATTCTATAACGTATAACATGTATTAACGTATAACATGTATAACAAGGAAAACAGCATTATGGTATTGATATTTTTTCATTTGTGAAAACAGTCTTTTATAAAAAATAGCCTTAAATTGAAAAATAAAAAAAGCTCAAGATTTCTCCCATTGACTAGTCAAAGTAATTCACAAGCAAGCATAGGCTATAATTATATATCATAAACTCATAGCAGATACCAAAGCAGATACCGTAGCAGATACCGTAGCAGATACCATAGCAGAACTTGACAATGTCTGGACAAATGAATTCGTTTGTAATGACTTGAATTTTAAAGTATGAAATTTCCGCTGACTCCTGTTAGGAAAACAAACTAAACTTATCAAAATGTATAGTTAGTTGTGGAAGGACAACTCTTAAAGACGAACTTGCATAAAGTTTTAGTACATTTTATCAGAATCGGAATTTTTCCATCATTTGAGTTTCCGACTGATGTGATCCGACTGCCAGAATATTGCAAGGTTAAAATCAACCAAAATTGATCGCATCTAAAACGCTCTTAAGAACAATATGTGGGAAATGATGTCACTAGTTGCCATTGTTGATATAGTTTATATCGGCTATTCCGTCTAAACTGCAGTATTACGAGTCTTTATTCTCTCGGTCTCTTTGCAACTATAGACGTCATCATCGCACTTTTGCATGATTGGAGCATTTTAACAATGATTTTTGTCGATTTTAATCTGGAAACATCCTGGTAGACAGATCACTTCAAATATCAAAAACAATCAGAAATGATGAAAAATACTGATATTTGCTGATGAAATCTACTAAAGATTTGTGTAAGTTCATCTTCAAAGAGAAGATAACCCTGAAGACCCAAACGCGTTTACCAAAACTAGGAACTTGGTTTACCGGGTAAGATCCGATAGAGAAACTGATGGTCATGTAAAGATGACCCGAGTAAAGATATTACCAGTGCTAGGATATAAGCTTACTAGGCGCTCAGTATAGACTGAAAAGAGTGACTGCAGGTAAAATATACTGTTTGCATCGTGGGATGAATAGAGTCACAACATAACGGTAATCGCAAAGTATGATACGATGGACATGCTTGTGATAACAATGAAGGTAGAGCAGTTGGCATTAGCCTGAGAAGAACATAGCAAGCATAAACTGAAACATGTACTACAATGTGTGCACAATTCCGCAACTAAAACTACTGGGATCACAGGCTACCTCTGTTTATTGAGCCAGACTTCTAAAGAAGGCTAGAATCTACAAAAACGCAGTTTAAATTGAATGAAAGGCAGCAGTCGGCAGCATATCCTCTTCTCAATCTTTGAAAGCCAGTAAAAAACCAGAGAATGGTTGGTGAATATCAACTTGGGGAGCATGGCCAGTTACTGAACAGTGAATATAAACGAATGAGTGGTGACTCGAGTGGCAGCACCACAACACTCTGCATATCTACAGTACGATCCGTCAGCAACTGCTTTCAGCATTTAGCTTGGCTGCAAACATGTAAACATTGCCAGCAACGTTTTAAAGATTAGCCCAGTTCCTTGTCAGTGATTATTGACGGTAAGACAAACTCCCTGCGATACAACGGTAGACAGCGTATTGTATGCTACAGCTCACAGCATTACATGAGAACCCACGTAGTAATGATAGTACTGACCGTCTCTTATAAATAAGACTAAATCTCCTGACCATACATAAAGTACTAGAGGAAAAAACCTTCCTCCAAGCACAAGGCTCAAGATTGAAACAGGCAATGCATTTACTTTGCCAAAGCGCAGGTTAGTGATAGAAGTGTCAAGCTGTACACGTTATCCTAAACCTATATTTATCAATCTCAGTGTTTGTCCGTCCGTTGTCTGTCATCCGTTTGTCCAGTTATAGCGAATAAAGTTTAAGGTACGAAAAATCTGCTTCGCAGAGGATACGAGCTTGGAACCTCTAGGTCTGCAGATAGACAAGTCAACCTATTAGACTACAAGTTCAACTGGTCGTTGCAATTAATAATAGTGCACATACTTATTACATCGGTTAAAATGGGCACGCTTAAAACACTTGGGAAAATAATATTGGCTAATAACTGACGCTAATGTTAGTTAACGTTAAATAACTATTAACGTAACGTCACAAGCTGGCTTCATATGTAGGACATGGCTCCTACATAGTAAGTTACTAGCCTTACTAGCTTAAGCTACTCAACTCATTGTGTAATTATTTTATTACCTGCGCAACTCCAGGCATTCACCTAGTGATGTGTATAATATAACCGTAAAACCTCACAACCATTCACAAACTTTTAGAGATTGCCGGAAATCAAGCCTTCATGTCATCACACAGACCTAGTGAGTTAAAAGTAGTTTTCAGTAGCTCTGGAGAGATGAATATGGGAAAGCTAGTAACTCACCTTATTGCCTGTAGTGCTTGGACTTGGTCTGTTCACAGGTAGATTCTTGTCAGGCATTGAGTCAAGTAGTTTCTGGTACCTCAGCTGAAACAGAGCATATAAAATCACCTTTTGTCTCATCTTGTCTGATATTGTATATTATGAGGATTCCAACATCCAATGTGCCCACGTTCATTGTCTATGGATCCTTAGCAATGATACTCTAACATGTTTTCTATTTTAAGATGATTAATTATAGCTAACTCCTTTTGGCCTAATACATTTATGAATACATCTATGAATACTTCTAGCGATATATCTACTATATACTGATTGTAATGAAACATAAATCTTTTTGATTCTTATGCTTTAGCCTTGCAAACAAGTATCTTACTGGAACTATCAACTATCTAATGACCACATATAATGTATATCTATCGACTAAATCTTTGCGCTAAACTAGAAGCAGGGTTTTTAGCCTTGTACTAGTGAACTACATCCAAACCCCTACAAAAAATATTAAATTATTCTGAGAGCAGGTTGATATATTAAAACTGTTGTATTTCAGAGCAAGTATTTCTATACGATGGCATCACATTTCATTTAATTCGTTTTAAAGCCCAACAACCTATGTAAATTCCCTAATACACTCTGCCAGTAAATGCACATATTATTAAATGAGTGGATTACATATAGCTATGTAAAGATGAAATTAAAAAACTGCAAAATATAGAAAAAAAACACAATTACTCTAGTACTGATCCATGAAAAAGTTACACTATTATAGTAATTTGAATGCAGATGAAGGGGTAGGTGATGCAACACAAAGGTAAAAGAGAGTGATAGTATTATACTGCGTAACTTACTCTCTTGAATATAGACTAGATGGAACTAGATGGACTAGATTTACATTAATTTATACCAATTTTTTGCATTTACAAATGTCAGAACATTGCAATACTTCAAAAATGTAGCTCAAAAATTTGTTAAGAGAGAGCGAAATATTTGCTTGAATTTTTCATTATATGTTGAAAGGTTCTTATGGAAAGGTGCTTCTGAATGAAGGATTAGTGAGAAGTTTAGGTTATATTAAGGGTTAGAAATGAGAATAACAAGAATGTGAAATGAGAATAACAAGAATATGAAATGAGAATAACACAAGAATGTGAAATGAGAATAACAAGAATGTGAAATGAGAATAACAAGAATATGAAATGAGAATAACAAGAATATGAAATGAGAATAACAAGAATGTGAAATGAGAATAACAAGAATATGAAATGAGAATAACAAGAATGTGAAATGAGAATAACAAGAATGTGAAATGAGAATAACAAGAATATGAAATGAGAATAACAAGAATATGAAATGAGAATAACAAGAATGTGAAATGAGAATAACAAGAATATGAAATGAGAATAACAAGAATGTGAAATGAGAATAACAAGAATGTGAAATGAGAATAACAAGAATATGAAATGAGAATAACAAGAATGTGAAATGAGAATAACAAGAATATGAAATGAGAATAACAAGAATGTGAAATGAGAATAACAAGAATATGAAATGAGAATAACAAGAATGTGAAATGAGAATAACAAGAATATGAAATGAGAATGACAAGAATGTGAAATGAGAATAACAAGAATGTGAAATGAGAATAACAAGAATATGAAATGAGAATAACAAGAATATGAAATGAGAATAACAAGAATGTGAAATGAGAATAACAAGAATATGAAATGAGAATAACAAGAATGTGAAATGAGAATAACAAGAATGTGAAATGAGAATAACAAGAATATGAAATGAGAATAACAAGAATGTGAAATGAGAATAACAAGAATATGAAATGAGAATAACAAGAATGTGAAATGAGAATAACAAGAATATGAAATGAGAATAACAAGAATGTGAAATGAGAATAACAAGAATATGAAATGAGAATAACAAGAATGTGAAATGAGAATAACAAGAATGTGAAATGAGAATAACAAGAATATGAAATGAGAATAACAAGAATGTGAAATGAGAATAACAAGAATATGAAATGAGAATAACAAGAATGTGAAATGAGAATAACAAGAATATGAAATGAGAATAACAAGAATGTGAAATGAGAATAACAAGAATGTGAAATGAGAATAACAAGAATGTGAAATGAGAATAACAAGAATATGAAATGAGAATAACAAGAATATGAAATGAGAATAACAAGAATGTGAAATGAGAATAACAAGAATATGAAATGAGAATAACAAGAATATGAAATGAGAATAACAAGAATGTGAAATGAGAATAACAAGAATGTGAAATGAGAATAACAAGAATGTGAAATGAGAATAACAAGAATATGAAATGAGAATAGCAAGAATATGAAATGAGAATAACAAGAATGTGAAATGAGAATAACAAGAATATGAAATGAGAATAACAAGAATGTGAAATGAGAATAGCAAGAATATGAAATGAGAATAACAAGAATATGAAATGAGAATAACAAGAATATGAAATGAGAATAACAAGAATATGAAATGAGAATAACAAGAATATGAAATGAGAATAACAAGAATATGAAATGAGAATAACAAGAATATGAAATGAGAATAACAAGAATGTGAAATGAGAATAACAAGAATATGAAATGAGAATAACAAGAATATGAAATGAGAATAACAAGAATATGAAATGAGAATAACAAGAATGTGAAATGAGAATAGCAAGAATGTGAAATGAGAATAACAAGAATGTGAAATGAGAATAACAAGAATATGAAATGAGAATAACAAGAATATGAAATGAGAATAACAAGAATGTGAAATGAGAATAACAAGAATGTGAAATGAGAATAACAAGAATATGAAATGAGAATAACAAGAATATGAAATGAGAATAACAAGAATGTGAAATGAGAATAACAAGAATATGAAATGAGAATAACAAGAATGTGAAATGAGAATAACAAGAATGTGAAATGAGAATAACAAGAATATGAAATGAGAATAACAAGAATGTGAAATGAGAATAACAAGAATATGAAATGAGAATAACAAGAATGTGAAATGAGAATAACAAGAATATGAAATGAGAATAACAAGAATGTGAAATGAGAATAACAAGAATATGAAATGAGAATAACAAGAATGTGAAATGAGAATAACAAGAATGTGAAATGAGAATAACAAGAATATGAAATGAGAATAACAAGAATGTGAAATGAGAATAACAAGAATATGAAATGAGAATAACAAGAATGTGAAATGAGAATAACAAGAATATGAAATGAGAATAACAAGAATGTGAAATGAGAATAACAAGAATGTGAAATGAGAATAACAAGAATGTGAAATGAGAATAACAAGAATATGAAATGAGAATAACAAGAATATGAAATGAGAATAACAAGAATGTGAAATGAGAATAACAAGAATATGAAATGAGAATAACAAGAATATGAAATGAGAATAACAAGAATGTGAAATGAGAATAACAAGAATGTGAAATGAGAATAACAAGAATGTGAAATGAGAATAACAAGAATATGAAATGAGAATAGCAAGAATATGAAATGAGAATAACAAGAATGTGAAATGAGAATAACAAGAATATGAAATGAGAATAACAAGAATGTGAAATGAGAATAGCAAGAATATGAAATGAGAATAACAAGAATATGAAATGAGAATAACAAGAATATGAAATGAGAATAACAAGAATATGAAATGAGAATAACAAGAATATGAAATGAGAATAACAAGAATATGAAATGAGAATAACAAGAATATGAAATGAGAATAACAAGAATATGAAATGAGAATAACAAGAATATGAAATGAGAATAACAAGAATATGAAATGAGAATAACAAGAATATGAAATGAGAATAACAAGAATATGAAATGAGAATAACAAGAATATGAAATGAGAATAACAAGAATATGAAATGAGAATAACAAGAATATGAAATGAGAATAACAAGTATATGAAATGAGAATAACAAGAATGTGAAATGAGAATAACAAGAATATGAAATGAGAATAACAAGAATGTGAAATGAGAATAACAAGAATATGAAATGAGAATAACAAGAATGTGAAATGAGAATAACAAGAATATGAAATGAGAATAACAAGAATATGAAATGAGAATAACAAGAATGTGAAATGAGAATAACAAGAATATGAAATGAGAATAACAAGAATATGAAATGAGAATAACAAGAATATGAAATGAGAATAACAAGAATGTGAAATGAGAATAACAAGAATGTGAAATGAGAATAACAAGAATATGAAATGAGAATAACAAGAATGTGAAATGAGAATAACAAGAATATGAAATGAGAATAACAAGAATATGAAATGAGAATAACAAGAATGTGAAATGAGAATAACAAGAATATGAAATGAGAATAACAAGAATATGAAATGAGAATAACAAGAATATGAAATGAGAATAACAAGAATGTGAAATGAGAATAACAAGAATATGAAATGAGAATAACAAGAATATGAAATGAGAATAACAAGAATATGAAATGAGAATAACAAGAATGTGAAATGAGAATAACAAGAATATGAAATGAGAATAACAAGAATATGAAATGAGAATAACAAGAATATGAAATGAGAATAACAAGAATGTGAAATGAGAATAACAAGAATATGAAATGAGAATAACAAGAATATGAAATGAGAATAACAAGTATATGAAATGAGAATAACAAGAATATGAAATGAGAATAACAAGAATATGAAATGAGAATAACAAGAATATGAAATGAGAATAACAAGAATGTGAAATGAGAATAACAAGAATATGAAATGAGAATAGCAAGAATATGAAATGAGAATAACAAGAATATGAAATGAGAATAACAAGAATATGAAATGAGAATAACAAGAATATGAAATGAGAATAACAAGAATATGAAATGAGAATAACAAGAATATGAAATGAGAATAACAAGAATATGAAATGAGAATAACAAGAATATGAAATGAGAATAACAAGAATATGAAATGAGAATAACAAGAATATGAAATGAGAATAACAAGAATATGAAATGAGAATAACAAGAATATGAAATGAGAATAACAAGAATGTGAAATGAGAATAACAAGAATATGAAATGAGAATAACAAGAATGTGAAATGAGAATAGCAAGAATATGAAATGAGAATAACAAGAATATGAAATGAGAATAACAAGAATATGAAATGAGAATAACAAGAATATGAAATGAGAATAACAAGAATATGAAATGAGAATAACAAGAATATGAAATGAGAATAACAAGAATATGAAATGAGAATAACAAGAATGTGAAATGAGAATAACAAGAATATGAAATGAGAATAACAAGAATATGAAATGAGAATAACAAGAATGTGAAATGAGAATAACAAGAATATGAAATGAGAATAGCAAGAATATGAAATGAGAATAACAAGAATATGAAATGAGAATAACAAGAATATGAAATGAGAATAACAAGAATATGAAATGAGAATAACAAGAATATGAAATGAGAATAACAAGAATATGAAATGAGAATAACAAGAATATGAAATGAGAATAACAAGAATATGAAATGAGAATAACAAGAATATGAAATGAGAATAACAAGAATATGAAATGAGAATAACAAGAATATGAAATGAGAATAACAAGAATATGAAATGAGAATAACAAGAATGTGAAATGAGAATAACAAGAATATGAAATGAGAATAACAAGAATGTGAAATGAGAATAGCAAGAATATGAAATGAGAATAACAAGAATATGAAATGAGAATAACAAGAATATGAAATGAGAATAACAAGAATATGAAATGAGAATAACAAGAATATGAAATGAGAATAACAAGAATATGAAATGAGAATAACAAGAATATGAAATGAGAATAACAAGAATGTGAAATGAGAATAACAAGAATATGAAATGAGAATAACAAGAATGTGAAATGAGAATAACAAGAATATGAAATGAGAATAACAAGAATATGAAATGAGAATAACAAGAATATGAAATGAGAATAACAAGAATGTGAAATGAGAATAACAAGAATATGAAATGAGAATAACAAGAATATGAAATGAGAATAACAAGAATGTGAAATGAGAATAGCAAGAATATGAAATGAGAATAACAAGAATATGAAATGAGAATAACAAGAATATGAAATGAGAATAACAAGAATATGAAATGAGAATAACAAGAATATGAAATGAGAATAACAAGAATATGAAATGAGAATAACAAGTATATGAAATGAGAATAACAAGAATATGAAATGAGAATAACAAGAATATGAAATGAGAATAACAAGAATATGAAATGAGAATAACAAGAATATGAAATGAGAATAACAAGAATATGAAATGAGAATAACAAGAATGTGAAATGAGAATAAACAGAATATGAAATGAGAATAACAAGAATGTGAAATGAGAATAACAAGAATATGAAATGAGAATAAGAAGAATGTGAAATGAGAATAACAAGAATATGAAATGAGAATAACAAGAATATGAAATGAGAATAACAAGAATATGAAATGAGAATAACAAGAATATGAAATGAGAATAACAAGAATATGAAATGAGAATAACAAGAATGTGAAATGAGAATAGCAAGAATGTGAAATGAGAATAACAAGAATGTGAAATGAGAATAACAAGAATATGAAATGAGAATAACAAGAATATGAAATGAGAATAACAAGAATGTGAAATGAGAATAACAAGAATGTGAAATGAGAATAGCAAGAATATGAAATGAGAATAACAAGAATGTGAAATGAGAATAACAAGAATATGAAATGAGAATAACAAGAATATGAAATGAGAATAACAAGAATGTGAAATGAGAATAACAAGAATATGAAATGAGAATAACAAGAATATGAAATGAGAATAACAAGAATGTGAAATGAGAATAACAAGAATATGAAATGAGAATAACAAGAATGTGAAATGAGAATAGCAAGAATATGAAATGAGAATAACAAGAATATGAAATGAGAATAACAAGAATATGAAATGAGAATAACAAGAATATGAAATGAGAATAACAAGAATATGAAATGAGAATAACAAGAATGTGAAATGAGAATAACAAGAATATGAAATGAGAATAACAAGAATGTGAAATGAGAATAACAAGAATATGAAATGAGAATAACAAGAATATGAAATGAGAATAACAAGAATGTGAAATGAGAATAGCAAGAATGTGAAATGAGAATAACAAGAATGTGAAATGAGAATAACAAGAATATGAAATGAGAATAACAAGAATATGAAATGAGAATAACAAGAATGTGAAATGAGAATAACAAGAATATGAAATGAGAATAACAAGAATGTGAAATGAGAATAACAAGAATATGAAATGAGAATAACAAGAATGTGAAATGAGAATAACAAGAATATGAAATGAGAATAACAAGAATATGAAATGAGAATAACAAGAATGTGAAATGAGAATAGCAAGAATGTGAAATGAGAATAACAAGAATGTGAAATGAGAATAACAAGAATATGAAATGAGAATAACAAGAATATGAAATGAGAATAACAAGAATATGAAATGAGAATAACAAGAATGTGAAATGAGAATAACAAGAATGTGAAATGAGAATAGCAAGAATATGAAATGAGAATAACAAGAATATGAAATGAGAATAACAAGAATATGAAATGAGAATAACAAGAATATGAAATGAGAATAACAAGAATGTGAAATGAGAATAGCAAGAATATGAAATGAGAATAACAAGAATGTGAAATGAGAATAACAAGAATATGAAATGAGAATAACAAGAATATGAAATGAGAATAACAAGAATGTGAAATGAGAATAACAAGAATATGAAATGAGAATAACAAGAATATGAAATGAGAATAACAAGAATGTGAAATGAGAATAGCAAGAATATGAAATGAGAATAACAAGAATGTGAAATGAGAATAACAAGAATATGAAATGAGAATAACAAGAATATGAAATGAGAATAACAAGAATATGAAATGAGAATAACAAGAATATGAAATGAGAATAGCAAGAATATGAAATGAGAATAACAAGAATGTGAAATGAGAATAGCAAGAATATGAAATGAGAATAACAAGAATGTGAAATGAGAATAACAAGAATATGAAATGAGAATAACAAGTATATGAAATGAGAATAACAAGAATGTGAAATGAGAATAACAAGAATATGAAATGAGAATAACAAGAATATGAAATGAGAATAACAAGAATATGAAATGAGAATAACAAGAATGTGAAATGAGAATAGCAAGAATATGAAATGAGAATAACAAGAATGTGAAATGAGAATAGCAAGAATATGAAATGAGAATAACAAGAATATGAAATGAGAATAGCAAGAATATGAAATGAGAATAACAAGAATATGAAATGAGAATAACAAGAATGTGAAATGAGAATAACAAGAATATGAAATGAGAATAACAAGAATGTGAAATGAGAATAACAAGAATATGAAATGAGAATAACAAGAATGTGAAATGAGAATAACAAGAATATGAAATGAGAATGACAAGAATATGAAATGAGAATAACAAGAATGTGAAATGAGAATAACAAGAATATGAAATGAGAATAACAAGAATGTGAAATGAGAATAACAAGAATATGAAATGAGAATAACAAGAATATGAAATGAGAATAACAAGAATGTGAAATGAGAATAACAAGAATATGAAATGAGAATAACAAGAATGTGAAATGAGAATAGCAAGAATATGAAATGAGAATAACAAGAATGTGAAATGAGAATAGCAAGAATATGAAATGAGAATAACAAGAATATGAAATGAGAATAGCAAGAATATGAAATGAGAATAACAAGAATATGAAATGAGAATAACAAGAATGTGAAATGAGAATAACAAGAATATGAAATGAGAATAACAAGAATGTGAAATGAGAATAACAAGAATATGAAATGAGAATAACAAGAATATGAAATGAGAATAACAAGAATATGAAATGAGAATAACAAGAATGTGAAATGAGAATAGCAAGAATATGAAATGAGAATAACAAGAATGTGAAATGAGAATAGCAAGAATATGAAATGAGAATAACAAGAATATGAAATGAGAATAGCAAGAATATGAAATGAGAATAACAAGAATATGAAATGAGAATAACAAGAATGTGAAATGAGAATAACAAGAATGTGAAATGAGAATAACAAGAATGTGAAATGAGAATAACAAGAATATGAAATGAGAATAACAAGAATGTGAAATGAGAATAACAAGAATATGAAATGAGAATAACAAGTATATGAAATGAGAATAACAAGAATATGAAATGAGAATAGCAAGAATGTGAAATGAGAATAACAAGAATGTGAAATGAGAATAACAAGAATGTGAAATGAGAATAACAAGAATATGAAATGAGAATAACAAGTATATGAAATGAGAATAACAAGAATATGAAATGAGAATAACAAGAATATGAAATGAGAATAACAAGAATGTGAAATGATAATAACAAGAATATGAAATGAGAATAACAAGAATGTGAAATGAGAATAACAAGAATATGAAATGAGAATAACAAGAATATGAAATGAGAATAACAAGAATATGAAATGAGAATAACAAGAATGTGAAATGAGAATAGCAAGAATATGAAATGAGAATAACAAGAATGTGAAATGAGAATAGCAAGAATATGAAATGAGAATAACAAGAATATGAAATGAGAATAGCAAGAATATGAAATGAGAATAACAAGAATATGAAATGAGAATAACAAGAATGTGAAATGAGAATAACAAGAATATGAAATGAGAATAACAAGAATGTGAAATGAGAATAACAAGAATATGAAATGAGAATAACAAGAATATGAAATGAGAATAACAAGAATATGAAATGAGAATAACAAGAATGTGAAATGAGAATAGCAAGAATATGAAATGAGAATAACAAGAATGTGAAATGAGAATAGCAAGAATATGAAATGAGAATAACAAGAATATGAAATGAGAATAGCAAGAATATGAAATGAGAATAACAAGAATATGAAATGAGAATAACAAGAATGTGAAATGAGAATAACAAGAATGTGAAATGAGAATAACAAGAATGTGAAATGAGAATAACAAGAATATGAAATGAGAATAACAAGAATGTGAAATGAGAATAACAAGAATATGAAATGAGAATAACAAGTATATGAAATGAGAATAACAAGAATATGAAATGAGAATAGCAAGAATGTGAAATGAGAATAACAAGAATGTGAAATGAGAATAACAAGAATGTGAAATGAGAATAACAAGAATATGAAATGAGAATAACAAGTATATGAAATGAGAATAACAAGAATATGAAATGAGAATAACAAGAATATGAAATGAGAATAACAAGAATGTGAAATGAGAATAACAAGAATATGAAATGAGAATAACAAGAATATGAAATGAGAATAACAAGAATGTGAAATGAGAATAACAAGAATATGAAATGAGAATAACAAGAATGTGAAATGAGAATAACAAGAATATGAAATGAGAATAACAAGAATATGAAATGAGAATAACAAGAATATGAAATGAGAATAACAAGAATGTGAAATGAGAATAGCAAGAATATGAAATGAGAATAACAAGAATGTGAAATGAGAATAGCAAGAATATGAAATGAGAATAACAAGAATGTGAAATGAGAATAACAAGAATATGAAATGAGAATAACAAGAATGTGAAATGAGAATAGCAAGAATATGAAATGAGAATAACAAGAATGTGAAATGAGAATAGCAAGAATATGAAATGAGAATAACAAGAATATGAAATGAGAATAACAAGAATGTGAAATGAGAATAGCAAGAATGTGAAATGAGAATAACAAGAATGTGAAATGAGAATAACAAGAATGTGAAATGAGAATAACAAGAATATGAAATGAGAATAACAAGAATATGAAATGAGAATAACAAGAATATGAAATGAGAATAACAAGAATGTGAAATGAGAATAACAAGAATATGAAATGAGAATAACAAGAATATGAAATGAGAATAACAAGAATATGAAATGAGAATAACAAGAATATGAAATGAGAATAACAAGAATATGAAATGAGAATAACAAGAATATGAAATGAGAATAACAAGAATGTGAAATGAGAATAGCAAGAATGTGAAATGAGAATAACAAGAATGTGAAATGAGAATAACAAGAATATGAAATGAGAATAACAAGAATATGAAATGAGAATAACAAGAATGTGAAATGAGAATAACAAGAATATGAAATGAGAATAACAAGAATATGAAATGAGAATAACAAGAATGTGAAATGAGAATAGCAAGAATGTGAAATGAGAATAACAAGAATGTGAAATGAGAATAACAAGAATATGAAATGAGAATAACAAGAATGTGAAATGAGAATAACAAGAATATGAAATGAGAATAACAAGAATATGAAATGAGAATAACAAGAATGTGAAATGAGAATAACAAGAATGTGAAATGAGAATAACAATAATGTGAAATGAGAATAACAAGAATATGAAATGAGAATAACAAGTATATGAAATGAGAATAACAAGAATATGAAATGAGAATAACAAGAATATGAAATGAGAATAACAAGAATGTGAAATGAGAATAACAAGAATATGAAATGAGAATAACAAGAATATGAAATGAGAATAACAAGAATGTGAAATGAGAATAACAAGAATATGAAATGAGAATAACAAGAATATGAAATGAGAATAACAAGAATGTGAAATGAGAATAACAAGAATGTGAAATGAGAATAACAAGAATATGAAATGAGAATAACAAGAATATGAAATGAGAATAACAAGAATGTGAAATGAGAATAACAAGAATATGAAATGAGAATAACAAGAATATGAAATGAGAATAACAAGAATATGAAATGAGAATAACAAGAATGTGAAATGAGAATAACAAGAATATGAAATGAGAATAACAAGAATATGAAATGA
Organism: Watersipora subatra; assembly: GCF_963576615.1. NCBI lineage: Eukaryota > Metazoa > Bryozoa > Gymnolaemata > Cheilostomatida > Watersiporidae > Watersipora > Watersipora subatra. The sequence continues at coordinate 40,723,957 of NC_088717.1, forward strand.
GAATAACAAGAATGTGAAATGAGAATAACAAGAATGTGAAATGAGAATAACAAGAATATGAAATGAGAATAACAAGAATATGAAATGAGAATAACAAGAATATGAAATGAGAATAACAAGAATATGAAATGAGAATAACAAGAATATGAAATGAGAATAACAAGAATGTGAAATGAGAATAGCAAGAATGTGAAATGAGAATAACAAGAATGTGAAATGAGAATAACAAGAATATGAAATGAGAATAACAAGAATGTGAAATGAGAATAACAAGAATATGAAATGAGAATAACAAGAATATGAAATGAGAATAACAAGAATATGAAATGAGAATAACAAGAATGTGAAATGAGAATAACAAGAATATGAAATGAGAATAACAAGAATGTGAAATGAGAATAACAAGAATATGAAATGAGAATAACAAGAATATGAAATGAGAATAACAAGAATGTGAAATGAGAATAGCAAGAATGTGAAATGAGAATAACAAGAATGTGAAATGAGAATAACAAGAATATGAAATGAGAATAACAAGAATGTGAAATGAGAATAACAAGAATATGAAATGAGAATAACAAGAATATGAAATGAGAATAACAAGAATGTGAAATGAGAATAACAAGAATGTGAAATGAGAATAACAAGAATGTGAAATGAGAATAACAAGAATATGAAATGAGAATAACAAGTATATGAAATGAGAATAACAAGAATATGAAATGAGAATAACAAGAATATGAAATGAGAATAACAAGAATGTGAAATGAGAATAACAAGAATATGAAATGAGAATAACAAGAATATGAAATGAGAATAACAAGAATGTGAAATGAGAATAACAAGAATATGAAATGAGAATAACAAGAATATGAAATGAGAATAACAAGAATGTGAAATGAGAATAACAAGAATGTGAAATGAGAATAACAAGAATATGAAATGAGAATAACAAGAATATGAAATGAGAATAACAAGAATGTGAAATGAGAATAGCAAGAATATGAAATGAGAATAACAAGAATATGAAATGAGAATAACAAGAATGTGAAATGAGAATAACAAGAATGTGAAATGAGAATAGCAAGAATGTGAAATGAGAATAACAAGAATGTGAAATGAGAATAACAAGAATGTGAAATGAGAATAACAAGAATATGAAATGAGAATAACAAGAATATGAAATGAGAATAACAAGAATGTGAAATGAGAATAACAAGAATGTGAAAGGAGAATAACAAGAATATGAAATGAGAATAACAAGAATATGAAATGAGAATAACAAGAATATGAAATGAGAATAACAAGAATATGAAATGAGAATAACAAGAATATGAAATGAGAATAACAAGAATGTGAAATGAGAATAACAAGAATGTGAAATGAGAATAACAAGAATATGAAATGAGAATAACAAGAATATGAAATGAGAATAGCAAGAATGTGAAATGAGAATAACAAGAATGTGAAATGAGAATAACAAGAATGTGAAATGAGAATAACAAGAATGTGAAATGAGAATAACAAGAATATGAAATGAGAATAACAAGAATGTGAAATGAGAATAGCAAGAATGTGAAATGAGAATAACAAGAATGTGAAATGAGAATAACAAGAATGTGAAATGAGAATAACAAGAATATGAAATGAGAATAACAAGAATATGAAATGAGAATAACAAGAATGTGAAATGAGAATAACAAGAATGTGAAATGAGAATAACAAGAATATGAAATGAGAATAACAAGAATATGAAATGAGAATAACAAGAATATGAAATGAGAATAACAAGAATATGAAATGAGAATAACAAGAATATGAAATGAGAATAACAAGAATATGAAATGAGAATAACAAGAATGTGAAATGAGAATAACAAGAATATGAAATGAGAATAACAAGAATATGAAATGAGAATAACAAGAATGTGAAATGAGAATAACAAGAATGTGAAATGAGAATAACAAGAATGTGAAATGAGAATAACAAGAATATGAAATGAGAATAACAAGTATATGAAATGAGAATAACAAGAATATGAAATGAGAATAACAAGAATATGAAATGAGAATAACAAGAATGTGAAATGAGAATAACAAGAATATGAAATGAGAATAACAAGAATATGAAATGAGAATAACAAGAATGTGAAATGAGAATAACAAGAATATGAAATGAGAATAACAAGAATATGAAATGAGAATAACAAGAATGTGAAATGAGAATAACAAGAATGTGAAATGAGAATAACAAGAATATGAAATAAGAATAACAAGAATATGAAATGAGAATAACAAGAATGTGAAATGAGAATAACAAGAATATGAAATGAGAATAACAAGAATATGAAATGAGAATAACAAGAATGTGAAATGAGAATAACAAGAATATGAAATGAGAATAACAAGAATATGAAATGAGAATAACAAGAATGTGAAATGAGAATAACAAGAATGTGAAATGAGAATAACAAGAATATGAAATGAGAATAACAAGAATATGAAATGAGAATAACAAGAATGTGAAATGAGAATAGCAAGAATATGAAATGAGAATAACAAGAATATGAAATGAGAATAACAAGAATATGAAATGAGAATAACAAGAATGTGAAATGAGAATAGCAAGAATGTGAAATGAGAATAACAAGAATGTGAAATGAGAATAACAAAAATATGAAATGAGAATAACAAGAATGTGAAATGAGAATAACAAGAATATGAAATGAGAATAACAAGAATATGAAATGAGAATAACAAGAATGTGAAATGAGAATAACAAGAATGTGAAATGAGAATAACAAGAATGTGAAATGAGAATAACAAGAATATGAAATGAGAATAACAAGTATATGAAATGAGAATAACAAGAATATGAAATGAGAATAACAAGAATATGAAATGAGAATAACAAGAATGTGAAATGAGAATAACAAGAATATGAAATGAGAATAACAAGAATATGAAATGAGAATAACAAGAATGTGAAATGAGAATAACAAGAATATGAAATGAGAATAACAAGAATATGAAATGAGAATAACAAGAATGTGAAATGAGAATAACAAGAATGTGAAATGAGAATAACAAGAATATGAAATAAGAATAACAAGAATATGAAATGAGAATAACAAGAATGTGAAATGAGAATAACAAGAATATGAAATGAGAATAACAAGAATATGAAATGAGAATAACAAGAATATGAAATGAGAATAACAAGAATGTGAAATGAGAATAACAAGAATATGAAATGAGAATAACAAGAATATGAAATGAGAATAACAAGAATGTGAAATGAGAATAACAAGAATGTGAAATGAGAATAACAAGAATATGAAATGAGAATAACAAGAATATGAAATGAGAATAACAAGAATGTGAAATGAGAATAACAAGAATATGAAATGAGAATAACAAGAATATGAAATGAGAATAACAAGAATATGAAATGAGAATAACAAGAATATGAAATGAGAATAACAAGAATGTGAAATGAGAATAGCAAGAATATGAAATGAGAATAACAAGAATATGAAATGAGAATAACAAGAATGTGAAATGAGAATAGCAAGAATATGAAATGAGAATAACAAGAATATGAAATGAGAATAACAAGAATGTGAAATGAGAATAGCAAGAATATGAAATGAGAATAACAAGAATATGAAATGAGAATAACAAGAATGTGAAATGAGAATAACAAGAATGTGAAATGAGAATAACAAGAATGTGAAATGAGAATAACAAGAATATGAAATGAGAATAACAAGAATATGAAATGAGAATAACAAGAATATGAAATGAGAATAACAAGAATGTGAAATGAGAATAACAAGAATATGAAATGAGAATAACAAGAATATGAAATGAGAATAACAAGAATATGAAATGAGAATAACAAGAATATGAAATGAGAATAACAAGAATATGAAATGAGAATAACAAGAATATGAAATGAGAATAACAAGAATGTGAAATGAGAATAGCAAGAATGTGAAATGAGAATAACAAGAATGTGAAATGAGAATAACAAGAATATGAAATGAGAATAACAAGAATATGAAATGAGAATAACAAGAATGTGAAATGAGAATAACAAGAATATGAAATGAGAATAGCAAGAATGTGAAATGAGAATAACAAGAATATGAAATGAGAATAACAAGAATATGAAATGAGAATAACAAGAATGTGAAATGAGAATAACAAGAATGTGAAATGAGAATAACAAGAATATGAAATGAGAATAACAAGAATGTGAAATGAGAATAACAAGAATATGAAATGAGAATAACAAGTATATGAAATGAGAATAACAAGAATATGAAATGAGAATAGCAAGAATGTGAAATGAGAATAACAAGAATGTGAAATGAGAATAACAAGAATATGAAATGAGAATAACAAGAATGTGAAATGAGAATAACAAGAATATGAAATGAGAATAACAAGTATATGAAATGAGAATAACAAGAATATGAAATGAGAATAACAAGAATATGAAATGAGAATAACAAGAATATGAAATGAGAATAGCAAGAATGTGAAATGAGAATAACAAGAATGTGAAATGAGAATAACAAGAATATGAAATGAGAATAACAAGAATATGAAATGAGAATAACAAGAATATGAAATGAGAATAACAAGAATATGAAATGAGAATAACAAGAATGTGAAATGAGAATAACAAGAATATGAAATGAGAATAACAAGAATATGAAATGAGAATAACAAGAATATGAAATGAGAATAACAAGAATGTGAAATGAGAATAGCAAGAATGTGAAATGAGAATAACAAGAATGTGAAATGAGAATAACAAGAATGTGAAATGAGAATAACAAGAATATGAAATGAGAATAACAAGAATATGAAATGAGAATAACAAGAATGTGAAATGAGAATAACAAGAATGTGAAATGAGAATAACAAGAATATGAAATGAGAATAACAAGAATATGAAATGAGAATAACAAGAATATGAAATGAGAATAACAAGAATATGAAATGAGAATAACAAGAATATGAAATGAGAATAACAAGAATATGAAATGAGAATAACAAGAATGTGAAATGAGAATAACAAGAATATGAAATGAGAATAACAAGAATATGAAATGAGAATAACAAGAATGTGAAATGAGAATAACAAGAATGTGAAATGAGAATAACAAGAATGTGAAATGAGAATAACAAGAATATGAAATGAGAATAACAAGTATATGAAATGAGAATAACAAGAATATGAAATGAGAATAACAAGAATATGAAATGAGAATAACAAGAATGTGAAATGAGAATAACAAGAATATGAAATGAGAATAACAAGAATATGAAATGAGAATAACAAGAATGTGAAATGAGAATAACAAGAATATGAAATGAGAATAACAAGAATATGAAATGAGAATAACAAGAATGTGAAATGAGAATAACAAGAATGTGAAATGAGAATAACAAGAATATGAAATAAGAATAACAAGAATATGAAATGAGAATAACAAGAATGTGAAATGAGAATAACAAGAATATGAAATGAGAATAACAAGAATATGAAATGAGAATAACAAGAATGTGAAATGAGAATAACAAGAATATGAAATGAGAATAACAAGAATATGAAATGAGAATAACAAGAATGTGAAATGAGAATAACAAGAATGTGAAATGAGAATAACAAGAATATGAAATGAGAATAACAAGAATATGAAATGAGAATAACAAGAATGTGAAATGAGAATAGCAAGAATATGAAATGAGAATAACAAGAATATGAAATGAGAATAACAAGAATATGAAATGAGAATAACAAGAATGTGAAATGAGAATAGCAAGAATGTGAAATGAGAATAACAAGAATGTGAAATGAGAATAACAAAAATATGAAATGAGAATAACAAGAATGTGAAATGAGAATAACAAGAATATGAAATGAGAATAACAAGAATATGAAATGAGAATAACAAGAATGTGAAATGAGAATAACAAGAATGTGAAATGAGAATAACAAGAATGTGAAATGAGAATAACAAGAATATGAAATGAGAATAACAAGTATATGAAATGAGAATAACAAGAATATGAAATGAGAATAACAAGAATATGAAATGAGAATAACAAGAATGTGAAATGAGAATAACAAGAATATGAAATGAGAATAACAAGAATATGAAATGAGAATAACAAGAATGTGAAATGAGAATAACAAGAATATGAAATGAGAATAACAAGAATATGAAATGAGAATAACAAGAATGTGAAATGAGAATAACAAGAATGTGAAATGAGAATAACAAGAATATGAAATAAGAATAACAAGAATATGAAATGAGAATAACAAGAATGTGAAATGAGAATAACAAGAATATGAAATGAGAATAACAAGAATATGAAATGAGAATAACAAGAATGTGAAATGAGAATAACAAGAATGTGAAATGAGAATAACAAGAATATGAAATGAGAATAACAAGAATATGAAATGAGAATAACAAGAATGTGAAATGAGAATAACAAGAATGTGAAATGAGAATAACAAGAATATGAAATGAGAATAACAAGAATATGAAATGAGAATAACAAGAATGTGAAATGAGAATAACAAGAATATGAAATGAGAATAACAAGAATATGAAATGAGAATAACAAGAATATGAAATGAGAATAACAAGAATATGAAATGAGAATAACAAGAATGTGAAATGAGAATAGCAAGAATATGAAATGAGAATAACAAGAATATGAAATGAGAATAACAAGAATGTGAAATGAGAATAGCAAGAATATGAAATGAGAATAACAAGAATATGAAATGAGAATAACAAGAATGTGAAATGAGAATAGCAAGAATATGAAATGAGAATAACAAGAATATGAAATGAGAATAACAAGAATGTGAAATGAGAATAACAAGAATGTGAAATGAGAATAACAAGAATGTGAAATGAGAATAACAAGAATATGAAATGAGAATAACAAGAATATGAAATGAGAATAACAAGAATATGAAATGAGAATAACAAGAATGTGAAATGAGAATAACAAGAATATGAAATGAGAATAACAAGAATATGAAATGAGAATAACAAGAATATGAAATGAGAATAACAAGAATATGAAATGAGAATAACAAGAATATGAAATGAGAATAACAAGAATATGAAATGAGAATAACAAGAATGTGAAATGAGAATAGCAAGAATGTGAAATGAGAATAACAAGAATGTGAAATGAGAATAACAAGAATATGAAATGAGAATAACAAGAATATGAAATGAGAATAACAAGAATGTGAAATGAGAATAACAAGAATATGAAATGAGAATAGCAAGAATGTGAAATGAGAATAACAAGAATATGAAATGAGAATAACAAGAATATGAAATGAGAATAACAAGAATGTGAAATGAGAATAACAAGAATGTGAAATGAGAATAACAAGAATATGAAATGAGAATAACAAGAATGTGAAATGAGAATAACAAGAATATGAAATGAGAATAACAAGTATATGAAATGAGAATAACAAGAATATGAAATGAGAATAGCAAGAATGTGAAATGAGAATAACAAGAATGTGAAATGAGAATAACAAGAATATGAAATGAGAATAACAAGAATGTGAAATGAGAATAACAAGAATATGAAATGAGAATAACAAGTATATGAAATGAGAATAACAAGAATATGAAATGAGAATAACAAGAATATGAAATGAGAATAACAAGAATATGAAATGAGAATAGCAAGAATGTGAAATGAGAATAACAAGAATGTGAAATGAGAATAACAAGAATATGAAATGAGAATAACAAGAATGTGAAATGAGAATAACAAGAATATGAAATGAGAATAACAAGAATGTGAAATGAGAATAACAAGAATATGAAATGAGAATAACAAGAATATGAAATGAGAATAACAAGAATGTGAAATGAGAATAGCAAGAATATGAAATGAGAATAACAAGAATATGAAATGAGAATAACAAGAATATGAAATGAGAATAACAAGAATATGAAATGAGAATAACAAGAATGTGAAATGAGAATAACAAGAATATGAAATGAGAATAACAAGAATATGAAATGAGAATAACAAGAATATGAAATGAGAATAACAAGAATATGAAATGAGAATAACAAGAATATGAAATGAGAATAACAAGAATATGAAATGAGAATAACAAGAATGTGAAATGAGAATAGCAAGAATGTGAAATGAGAATAACAAGAATGTGAAATGAGAATAACAAGAATGTGAAATGAGAATAACAAGAATATGAAATGAGAATAACAAGAATATGAAATGAGAATAACAAGAATGTGAAATGAGAATAACAAGAATATGAAATGAGAATAACAAGAATATGAAATGAGAATAACAAGAATATGAAATGAGAATAACAAGAATATGAAATGACAATAACAAGAATGTGAAATGAGAATAGCAAGAATGTGAAATGAGAATAACAAGAATGTGAAATGAGAATAACAAGAATATGAAATGAGAATAACAAGAATATGAAATGAGAATAACAAGAATATGAAATGAGAATAACAAGAATATGAAATGAGAATAACAAGAATATGAAATGAGAATAACAAGAATATGAAATGACAATAACAAGAATGTGAAATGAGAATAGCAAGAATGTGAAATGAGAATAACAAGAATGTGAAATGAGAATAACAAGAATGTGAAATGAGAATAGCAAGAATGTGAAATGAGAATAACAAGAATGTGAAATGAGAATAACAAGAATATGAAATGAGAATAACAAGAATATGAAATGAGAATAACAAGAATATGAAATGAGAATAACAAGAATGTGAAATGAGAATAACAAGAATATGAAATGAGAATAACAAGAATATGAAATGAGAATAACAAGAATATGAAATGAGAATAACAAGAATATGAAATGACAATAACAAGAATGTGAAATGAGAATAGCAAGAATGTGAAATGAGAATAACAAGAATGTGAAATGAGAATAACAAGAATATGAAATGAGAATAACAAGAATATGAAATGAGAATAACAAGAATATGAAATGAGAATAACAAGAATATGAAATGAGAATAACAAGAATATGAAATGAGAATAACAAGAATATGAAATGACAATAACAAGAATGTGAAATGAGAATAGCAAGAATGTGAAATGAGAATAACAAGAATGTGAAATGAGAATAACAAGAATGTGAAATGAGAATAGCAAGAATGTGAAATGAGAATAACAAGAATGTGAAATGAGAATAACAAGAATATGAAATGAGAATAACAAGAATATGAAATGAGAATAACAAGAATATGAAATGAGAATAACAAGAATATGAAATGAGAATAACAAGAATATGAAATGAGAATAACAAGAATATGAAATGACAATAACAAGAATGTGAAATGAGAATAGCAAGAATGTGAAATGAGAATAACAAGAATGTGAAATGAGAATAACAAGAATGTGAAATGAGAATAACAAGAATATGAAATGAGAATAGCAAGAATGTGAAATGAGAATAACAAGAATGTGAAATGAGAATAACAAGAATGTGAAATGAGAATAACAAGAATATGAAATGACAATAACAAGAATGTGAAATGAGAATAGCAAGAATGTGAAATGAGAATAACAAGAATGTGAAATGAGAATAACAAGAATGTGAAATGAGAATAGCAAGAATGTGAAATGAGAATAACAAGAATGTGAAATGAGAATAACAAGAATATGAAATGAGAATAACAAGAATATGAAATGAGAATAACAAGAATATGAAATGAGAATAACAAGAATATGAAATGAGAATAACAAGAATATGAAATGAGAATAACAAGAATATGAAATGACAATAACAAGAATGTGAAATGAGAATAGCAAGAATGTGAAATGAGAATAACAAGAATGTGAAATGAGAATAACAAGAATGTGAAATGAGAATAACAAGAATATGAAATGAGAATAGCAAGAATGTGAAATGAGAATAACAAGAATGTGAAATGAGAATAACAAGAATGTGAAATGAGAATAACAAGAATATGAAATGACAATAACAAGAATGTGAAATGAGAATAGCAAGAATGTGAAATGAGAATAACAAGAATGTGAAATGAGAATAACAAGAATATGAAATGAGAATAACAAGAATGTGAAATGAGAATAACAAGAATATGAAATGAGAATAACAAGAATATGAAATGAGAATAACAAGAATATGAAATGAGAATAACAAGAATATGAAATGACAATAACAAGAATGTGAAATGAGAATAGCAAGAATGTGAAATGAGAATAACAAGAATGTGAAATGAGAATAACAAGAATGTGAAATGAGAATAACAAGAATATGAAATGAGAATAACAAGAATATGAAATGAGAATAGCAAGAATATGAAATGAGAATAACAAGAATATGAAATGAGAATAACAAGAATGTGAAATGAGAATAGCAAGAATGTGAAATGAGAATAACAAGAATGTGAAATGAGAATAACAAGAATATGAAATGAGAATAACAAGAATATGAAATGAGAATAACAAGAATGTGAAATGAGAATAACAAGAATATGAAATGAGAATAACAAGAATATGAAATGAGAATAACAAGAATGTGAAATGAGAATAGCAAGAATATGAAATGAGAATAACAAGAATATGAAATGAGAATAACAAGAATGTGAAATGAGAATAACAAGAATGTGAAATGAGAATAACAAGAATATGAAATGAGAATAACAAGAATATGAAATGAGAATAACAAGAATATGAAATGAGAATAACAAGAATATGAAATGAGAATAACAAGAATATGAAATGAGAATAACAAGAATATGAAATGAGAATAACAAGAATATGAAATGAGAATAACAAGAATGTGAAATGAGAATAACAAGAATATGAAATGAGAATAACAAGAATATGAAATGAGAATAACAAGAATATGAAATGAGAATAACAAGAATATGAAATGAGAATAACAAGAATATGAAATGAGAATAACAAGAATATGAAATGAGAATAACAAGAATATGAAATGAGAATAACAAGAATATGAAATGAGAATAACAAGAATATGAAATGAGAATAACAAGAATGTGAAATGAGAATAGCAAGAATGTGAAATGAGAATAACAAGAATGTGAAATGAGAATAACAAGAATATGAAATGAGAATAACAAGAATATGAAATGAGAATAACAAGAATGTGAAATGAGAATAACAAGAATATGAAATGAGAATAACAAGAATATGAAATGAGAATAACAAGAATATGAAATGAGAATAACAAGAATGTGAAATGAGAATAGCAAGAATATGAAATGAGAATAACAAGAATATGAAATGAGAATAACAAGGGTATGAAATGAGAATAACAAGAATATGAAATGAGAATAACAAGAATGTGAAATGAGAATAACAAGAATGTGAAATGAGAATAACAAGAATGTGAAATGAGAATAGCAAGAATATGAAATGAGAATAACAAGAATGTGAAATGAGAATAGCAAGAATATGAAATGAGAATAACAAGAATATGAAATGAGAATAACAAGAATGTGAAATGAGAATAACAAGAATATGAAATGAGAATAACAAGAATATGAAATGAGAATAACAAGAATGTGAAATGAGAATAGCAAGAATGTGAAATGAGAATAACAAGAATATGAAATGAGAATAACAAGAATATGAAATGAGAATAACAAGAATATGAAATGAGAATAACAAGAATGTGAAATGAGAATAACAAGAATGTGAAATGAGAATAACAAGAATGTGAAATGAGAATAGCAAGAATATGAAATGAGAATAACAAGAATGTGAAATGAGAATAGCAAGAATATGAAATGAGAATAACAAGAATATGAAATGAGAATAACAAGAATGTGAAATGAGAATAACAAGAATATGAAATGAGAATAACAAGAATGTGAAATGAGAATAACAAGAATGTGAAATGAGAATAGCAAGAATATGAAATGAGAATAACAAGAATGTGAAATGAGAATAGCAAGAATATGAAATGAGAATAACAAGAATATGAAATGAGAATAACAAGAATATGAAATGAGAATAACAAGAATATGAAATGAGAATAACAAGAATATGAAATGAGAATAACAAGAATGTGAAATGAGAATAACAAGAATATGAAATGAGAATAACAAGAATATGAAATGAGAATAACAAGAATGTGAAATGAGAATAGCAAGAATGTGAAATGAGAATAACAAGAATGTGAAATGAGAATAACAAGAATATGAAATGAGAATAACAAGAATATGAAATGAGAATAACAAGAATGTGAAATGAGAATAACAAGAATATGAAATGAGAATAACAAGAATATGAAATGAGAATAACAAGAATGTGAAATGAGAATAACAAGAATATGAAATGAGAATAACAAGAATATGAAATGAGAATAACAAGAATATGAAATGAGAATAACAAGAATGTGAAATGAGAATAGCAAGAATATGAAATGAGAATAACAAGAATGTGAAATGAGAATAGCAAGAATATGAAATGAGAATAACAAGAATATGAAATGAGAATAACAAGAATGTGAAATGAGAATAGCAAGAATGTGAAATGAGAATAACAAGAATGTGAAATGAGAATAACAAGAATATGAAATGAGAATAACAAGAATATGAAATGAGAATAACAAGAATGTGAAATGAGAATAGCAAGAATATGAAATGAGAATAACAAGAATGTGAAATGAGAATAGCAAGAATGTGAAATGAGAATAACAAGAATATGAAATGAGAATAACAAGAATGTGAAATGAGAATAACAAGAATATGAAATGAGAATAACAAGAATATGAAATGAGAATAACAAGAATATGAAATGAGAATAACAAGAATGTGAAATGAGAATAACAAGAATGTGAAATGAGAATAACAAGAATATGAAATGAGAATAACAAGAATATGAAATGAGAATAACAAGAATATGAAATGAGAATAACAAGAATGTGAAATGAGAATAACAAGAATGTGAAATGAAAATAACAAGAATGTGAAATGAGAATAACAAGAATATGAAATGAGAATAACAAGAATATGAAATGAGAATAACAAGAATGTGAAATGAGAATAACAAGAATATGAAATGAGAATAACAAGAATATGAAATGAGAATAACAAGAATATGAAATGAGAATAACAAGAATGTGAAATGAGAATAACAAGAATGTGAAATGAGAATAACAAGAATATGAAATGAGAATAACAAGAATATGAAATGAGAATAACAAGAATGTGAAATGAGAATAACAAGAATATGAAATGAGAATAACAAGAATATGAAATGAGAATAACAAGAATGTGAAATGAGAATAACAAGAATATGAAATGAGAATAACAAGAATATGAAATGAGAATAACAAGAATATGAAATGAGAATAACAAGAATGTGAAATGAGAATAACAAGAATATGAAATGAGAATAACAAGAATGTGAAATGAGAATAACAAGAATATGAAATGAGAATAACAAGAATATGAAATGAGAATAACAAGAATATGAAATGAGAATAACAAGAATGTGAAATGAGAATAACAAGAATGTGAAATGAGAATAACAAGAATATGAAATGAGAATAACAAGAATATGAAATGAGAATAACAAGAATATGAAATGAGAATAACAAGAATATGAAATGAGAATAACAAGAATGTGAAATGAGAATAGCAAGAATATGAAATGAGAATAACAAGAATGTGAAATGAGAATAGCAAGAATATGAAATGAGAATAACAAGAATATGAAATGAGAATAACAAGAATGTGAAATGAGAATAGCAAGAATGTGAAATGAGAATAGCAAGAATGTGAAATGAGAATAACAAGAATGTGAAATGAGAATAACAAGAATATGAAATGAGAATAACAAGAATATGAAATGAGAATAACAAGAATGTGAAATGAGAATAACAAGAATATGAAATGAGAATAACAAGAATATGAAATGAGAATAACAAGAATATGAAATGAGAATAACAAGAATGTGAAATGAGAATAACAAGAATGTGAAATGAGAATAACAAGAATATGAAATGAGAATAACAAGAATATGAAATGAGAATAACAAGAATGTGAAATGAGAATAACAAGAATATGAAATGAGAATAACAAGAATATGAAATGAGAATAACAAGAATGTGAAATGAGAATAACAAGAATATGAAATGAGAATAACAAGAATATGAAATGAGAATAACAAGAATATGAAATGAGAATAACAAGAATGTGAAATGAGAATAACAAGAATATGAAATGAGAATAACAAGAATGTGAAATGAGAATAACAAGAATATGAAATGAGAATAACAAGAATATGAAATGAGAATAACAAGAATATGAAATGAGAATAACAAGAATGTGAAATGAGAATAACAAGAATGTGAAATGAGAATAACAAGAATATGAAATGAGAATAACAAGAATATGAAATGAGAATAACAAGAATATGAAATGAGAATAACAAGAATATGAAATGAGAATAACAAGAATGTGAAATGAGAATAGCAAGAATATGAAATGAGAATAACAAGAATGTGAAATGAGAATAGCAAGAATATGAAATGAGAATAACAAGAATATGAAATGAGAATAACAAGAATGTGAAATGAGAATAGCAAGAATGTGAAATGAGAATAACAAGAATGTGAAATGAGAATAACAAGAATATGAAATGAGAATAACAAGAATATGAAATGAGAATAACAAGAATGTGAAATGAGAATAGCAAGAATATGAAATGAGAATAACAAGAATGTGAAATGAGAATAGCAAGAATGTGAAATGAGAATAACAAGAATATGAAATGAGAATAACAAGAATGTGAAATGAGAATAACAAGAATATGAAATGAGAATAACAAGAATATGAAATGAGAATAACAAGAATATGAAATGAGAATAACAAGAATGTGAAATGAGAATAACAAGAATGTGAAATGAGAATAACAAGAATATGAAATGAGAATAACAAGAATATGAAATGAGAATAACAAGAATATGAAATGAGAATAACAAGAATGTGAAATGAGAATAACAAGAATATGAAATGAGAATAACAAGAATATGAAATGAGAATAACAAGAATATGAAATGAGAATAACAAGAATATGAAATGAGAATAACAAGAATGTGAAATGAGAATAGCAAGAATATGAAATGAGAATAACAAGAATGTGAAATGAGAATAGCAAGAATGTGAAATGAGAATAACAAGAATATGAAATGAGAATAACAAGAATGTGAAATGAGAATAACAAGAATATGAAATGAGAATAACAAGAATATGAAATGAGAATAACAAGAATATGAAATGAGAATAACAAGAATGTGAAATGAGAATAACAAGAATATGAAATGAGAATAACAAGAATATGAAATGAGAATAACAAGAATATGAAATGAGAATAACAAGAATGTGAAATGAGAATAACAAGAATGTGAAATGAGAATAACAAGAATGTGAAATGAGAATAACAAGAATATGAAATGAGAATAACAAGAATGTGAAATGAGAATAGCAAGAATATGAAATGAGAATAACAAGAATGTGAAATGAGAATAGCAAGAATATGAAATGAGAATAACAAGAATGTGAAATGAGAATAGCAAGAATGTGAAATGAGAATAACAAGAATATGAAATGAGAATAACAAGAATGTGAAATGAGAATAACAAGAATATGAAATGAGAATAGCAAGAATATGAAATGAGAATAACAAGAATATGAAATGAGAATAACAAGAATATGAAATGAGAATAACAAGAATATGAAATGAGAATAACAAGAATATGAAATGAGAATAACAAGAATATGAAATGAGAATAACAAGAATATGAAATGAGAATAACAAGAATATGAAATGAGAATAACAAGAATATGAAATGAGAATAACAAGAATATGAAATGAGAATAACAAGAATATGAAATGAGAATAACAAGAATATGAAATGAGAATAACAAGAATGTGAAATGAGAATAACAAGAATATGAAATGAGAATAACAAGAATGTGAAATGAGAATAGCAAGAATATGAAATGAGAATAACAAGAATATGAAATGAGAATAACAAGAATATGAAATGAGAATAACAAGAATATGAAATGAGAATAACAAGAATATGAAATGAGAATAACAAGAATATGAAATGAGAATAACAAGAATATGAAATGAGAATAACAAGAATGTGAAATGAGAATAACAAGAATATGAAATGAGAATAACAAGAATGTGAAATGAGAATAACAAGAATATGAAATGAGAATAACAAGAATATGAAATGAGAATAACAAGAATATGAAATGAGAATAACAAGAATGTGAAATGAGAATAACAAGAATATGAAATGAGAATAACAAGAATATGAAATGAGAATAACAAGAATGTGAAATGAGAATAGCAAGAATATGAAATGAGAATAACAAGAATATGAAATGAGAATAACAAGAATATGAAATGAGAATAACAAGAATATGAAATGAGAATAACAAGAATATGAAATGAGAATAACAAGAATATGAAATGAGAATAACAAGTATATGAAATGAGAATAACAAGAATATGAAATGAGAATAACAAGAATATGAAATGAGAATAACAAGAATATGAAATGAGAATAACAAGAATATGAAATGAGAATAACAAGAATATGAAATGAGAATAACAAGAATGTGAAATGAGAATAAACAGAATATGAAATGAGAATAACAAGAATGTGAAATGAGAATAACAAGAATATGAAATGAGAATAAGAAGAATGTGAAATGAGAATAACAAGAATATGAAATGAGAATAACAAGAATATGAAATGAGAATAACAAGAATATGAAATGAGAATAACAAGAATATGAAATGAGAATAACAAGAATATGAAATGAGAATAACAAGAATGTGAAATGAGAATAGCAAGAATGTGAAATGAGAATAACAAGAATGTGAAATGAGAATAACAAGAATATGAAATGAGAATAACAAGAATATGAAATGAGAATAACAAGAATATGAAATGAGAATAACAAGAATGTGAAATGAGAATAGCAAGAATATGAAATGAGAATAACAAGAATGTGAAATGAGAATAACAAGAATATGAAATGAGAATAACAAGAATATGAAATGAGAATAACAAGAATGTGAAATGAGAATAACAAGAATATGAAATGAGAATAACAAGAATATGAAATGAGAATAACAAGAATGTGAAATGAGAATAACAAGAATATGAAATGAGAATAACAAGAATGTGAAATGAGAATAGCAAGAATATGAAATGAGAATAACAAGAATATGAAATGAGAATAACAAGAATATGAAATGAGAATAACAAGAATATGAAATGAGAATAACAAGAATATGAAATGAGAATAACAAGAATGTGAAATGAGAATAACAAGAATATGAAATGAGAATAACAAGAATGTGAAATGAGAATAACAAGAATATGAAATGAGAATAACAAGAATATGAAATGAGAATAACAAGAATGTGAAATGAGAATAGCAAGAATGTGAAATGAGAATAACAAGAATGTGAAATGAGAATAACAAGAATATGAAATGAGAATAACAAGAATATGAAATGAGAATAACAAGAATGTGAAATGAGAATAACAAGAATATGAAATGAGAATAACAAGAATGTGAAATGAGAATAACAAGAATATGAAATGAGAATAACAAGAATGTGAAATGAGAATAACAAGAATATGAAATGAGAATAACAAGAATATGAAATGAGAATAACAAGAATGTGAAATGAGAATAGCAAGAATGTGAAATGAGAATAACAAGAATGTGAAATGAGAATAACAAGAATATGAAATGAGAATAACAAGAATATGAAATGAGAATAACAAGAATATGAAATGAGAATAACAAGAATGTGAAATGAGAATAACAAGAATGTGAAATGAGAATAGCAAGAATATGAAATGAGAATAACAAGAATATGAAATGAGAATAACAAGAATATGAAATGAGAATAACAAGAATATGAAATGAGAATAACAAGAATGTGAAATGAGAATAGCAAGAATATGAAATGAGAATAACAAGAATGTGAAATGAGAATAACAAGAATATGAAATGAGAATAACAAGAATATGAAATGAGAATAACAAGAATGTGAAATGAGAATAACAAGAATATGAAATGAGAATAACAAGAATATGAAATGAGAATAACAAGAATGTGAAATGAGAATAGCAAGAATATGAAATGAGAATAACAAGAATGTGAAATGAGAATAACAAGAATATGAAATGAGAATAACAAGAATATGAAATGAGAATAACAAGAATATGAAATGAGAATAACAAGAATATGAAATGAGAATAGCAAGAATATGAAATGAGAATAACAAGAATGTGAAATGAGAATAGCAAGAATATGAAATGAGAATAACAAGAATGTGAAATGAGAATAACAAGAATATGAAATGAGAATAACAAGTATATGAAATGAGAATAACAAGAATGTGAAATGAGAATAACAAGAATATGAAATGAGAATAACAAGAATATGAAATGAGAATAACAAGAATATGAAATGAGAATAACAAGAATGTGAAATGAGAATAGCAAGAATATGAAATGAGAATAACAAGAATGTGAAATGAGAATAGCAAGAATATGAAATGAGAATAACAAGAATATCAAATGAGAATAGCAAGAATATGAAATGAGAATAACAAGAATATGAAATGAGAATAACAAGAATGTGAAATGAGAATAACAAGAATATGAAATGAGAATAACAAGAATGTGAAATGAGAATAACAAGAATATGAAATGAGAATAACAAGAATGTGAAATGAGAATAACAAGAATATGAAATGAGAATGACAAGAATATGAAATGAGAATAACAAGAATGTGAAATGAGAATAACAAGAATATGAAATGAGAATAACAAGAATGTGAAATGAGAATAACAAGAATATGAAATGAGAATAACAAGAATAAGAAATGAGAATAACAAGAATGTGAAATGAGAATAACAAGAATATGAAATGAGAATAACAAGAATGTGAAATGAGAATAGCAAGAATATGAAATGAGAATAACAAGAATGTGAAATGAGAAT
Organism: Watersipora subatra; assembly: GCF_963576615.1. Taxonomy (NCBI): domain Eukaryota; kingdom Metazoa; phylum Bryozoa; class Gymnolaemata; order Cheilostomatida; family Watersiporidae; genus Watersipora; species Watersipora subatra. The sequence continues at coordinate 40,743,079 of NC_088717.1, forward strand.
AGCAAGAATATGAAATGAGAATAACAAGAATATGAAATGAGAATAGCAAGAATATGAAATGAGAATAACAAGAATATGAAATGAGAATAACAAGAATGTGAAATGAGAATAACAAGAATATGAAATGAGAATAACAAGAATGTGAAATGAGAATAACAAGAATATGAAATGAGAATAACAAGAATATGAAATGAGAATAACAAGAATATGAAATGAGAATAACAAGAATGTGAAATGAGAATAGCAAGAATATGAAATGAGAATAACAAGAATGTGAAATGAGAATAGCAAGAATATGAAATGAGAATAACAAGAATATGAAATGAGAATAGCAAGAATATGAAATGAGAATAACAAGAATATGAAATGAGAATAACAAGAATGTGAAATGAGAATAACAAGAATGTGAAATGAGAATAACAAGAATGTGAAATGAGAATAACAAGAATATGAAATGAGAATAACAAGAATGTGAAATGAGAATAACAAGAATATGAAATGAGAATAACAAGTATATGAAATGAGAATAACAAGAATATGAAATGAGAATAGCAAGAATGTGAAATGAGAATAACAAGAATGTGAAATGAGAATAACAAGAATGTGAAATGAGAATAACAAGAATATGAAATGAGAATAACAAGTATATGAAATGAGAATAACAAGAATATGAAATGAGAATAACAAGAATATGAAATGAGAATAACAAGAATGTGAAATGATAATAACAAGAATATGAAATGAGAATAACAAGAATGTGAAATGAGAATAACAAGAATATGAAATGAGAATAACAAGAATATGAAATGAGAATAACAAGAATATGAAATGAGAATAACAAGAATGTGAAATGAGAATAGCAAGAATATGAAATGAGAATAACAAGAATGTGAAATGAGAATAGCAAGAATATGAAATGAGAATAACAAGAATATGAAATGAGAATAGCAAGAATATGAAATGAGAATAACAAGAATATGAAATGAGAATAACAAGAATGTGAAATGAGAATAACAAGAATATGAAATGAGAATAACAAGAATGTGAAATGAGAATAACAAGAATATGAAATGAGAATAACAAGAATATGAAATGAGAATAACAAGAATATGAAATGAGAATAACAAGAATGTGAAATGAGAATAGCAAGAATATGAAATGAGAATAACAAGAATGTGAAATGAGAATAGCAAGAATATGAAATGAGAATAACAAGAATATGAAATGAGAATAGCAAGAATATGAAATGAGAATAACAAGAATATGAAATGAGAATAACAAGAATGTGAAATGAGAATAACAAGAATGTGAAATGAGAATAACAAGAATGTGAAATGAGAATAACAAGAATATGAAATGAGAATAACAAGAATGTGAAATGAGAATAACAAGAATATGAAATGAGAATAACAAGTATATGAAATGAGAATAACAAGAATATGAAATGAGAATAGCAAGAATGTGAAATGAGAATAACAAGAATGTGAAATGAGAATAACAAGAATGTGAAATGAGAATAACAAGAATATGAAATGAGAATAACAAGTATATGAAATGAGAATAACAAGAATATGAAATGAGAATAACAAGAATATGAAATGAGAATAACAAGAATGTGAAATGAGAATAACAAGAATATGAAATGAGAATAACAAGAATATGAAATGAGAATAACAAGAATGTGAAATGAGAATAACAAGAATATGAAATGAGAATAACAAGAATGTGAAATGAGAATAACAAGAATATGAAATGAGAATAACAAGAATATGAAATGAGAATAACAAGAATATGAAATGAGAATAACAAGAATGTGAAATGAGAATAGCAAGAATATGAAATGAGAATAACAAGAATGTGAAATGAGAATAGCAAGAATATGAAATGAGAATAACAAGAATGTGAAATGAGAATAACAAGAATATGAAATGAGAATAACAAGAATGTGAAATGAGAATAGCAAGAATATGAAATGAGAATAACAAGAATGTGAAATGAGAATAGCAAGAATATGAAATGAGAATAACAAGAATATGAAATGAGAATAACAAGAATGTGAAATGAGAATAGCAAGAATGTGAAATGAGAATAACAAGAATGTGAAATGAGAATAACAAGAATGTGAAATGAGAATAACAAGAATATGAAATGAGAATAACAAGAATATGAAATGAGAATAACAAGAATATGAAATGAGAATAACAAGAATGTGAAATGAGAATAACAAGAATATGAAATGAGAATAACAAGAATATGAAATGAGAATAACAAGAATATGAAATGAGAATAACAAGAATATGAAATGAGAATAACAAGAATATGAAATGAGAATAACAAGAATATGAAATGAGAATAACAAGAATGTGAAATGAGAATAGCAAGAATGTGAAATGAGAATAACAAGAATGTGAAATGAGAATAACAAGAATATGAAATGAGAATAACAAGAATATGAAATGAGAATAACAAGAATGTGAAATGAGAATAACAAGAATATGAAATGAGAATAACAAGAATATGAAATGAGAATAACAAGAATGTGAAATGAGAATAGCAAGAATGTGAAATGAGAATAACAAGAATGTGAAATGAGAATAACAAGAATATGAAATGAGAATAACAAGAATGTGAAATGAGAATAACAAGAATATGAAATGAGAATAACAAGAATATGAAATGAGAATAACAAGAATGTGAAATGAGAATAACAAGAATGTGAAATGAGAATAACAATAATGTGAAATGAGAATAACAAGAATATGAAATGAGAATAACAAGTATATGAAATGAGAATAACAAGAATATGAAATGAGAATAACAAGAATATGAAATGAGAATAACAAGAATGTGAAATGAGAATAACAAGAATATGAAATGAGAATAACAAGAATATGAAATGAGAATAACAAGAATGTGAAATGAGAATAACAAGAATATGAAATGAGAATAACAAGAATATGAAATGAGAATAACAAGAATGTGAAATGAGAATAACAAGAATGTGAAATGAGAATAACAAGAATATGAAATGAGAATAACAAGAATATGAAATGAGAATAACAAAAATGTGAAATGAGAATAACAAGAATATGAAATGAGAATAACAAGAATATGAAATGAGAATAACAAGAATATGAAATGAGAATAACAAGAATGTGAAATGAGAATAACAAGAATATGAAATGAGAATAACAAGAATATGAAATGAGAATAACAAGAATGTGAAATGAGAATAACAAGAATGTGAAATGAGAATAACAAGAATATGAAATGAGAATAACAAGAATATGAAATGAGAATAACAAGAATATGAAATGAGAATAACAAGAATATGAAATGAGAATAACAAGAATATGAAATGAGAATAACAAGAATGTGAAATGAGAATAGCAAGAATGTGAAATGAGAATAACAAGAATGTGAAATGAGAATAACAAGAATATGAAATGAGAATAACAAGAATGTGAAATGAGAATAACAAGAATATGAAATGAGAATAACAAGAATATGAAATGAGAATAACAAGAATATGAAATGAGAATAACAAGAATGTGAAATGAGAATAACAAGAATATGAAATGAGAATAACAAGAATGTGAAATGAGAATAACAAGAATATGAAATGAGAATAACAAGAATATGAAATGAGAATAACAAGAATGTGAAATGAGAATAGCAAGAATGTGAAATGAGAATAACAAGAATGTGAAATGAGAATAACAAGAATATGAAATGAGAATAACAAGAATGTGAAATGAGAATAACAAGAATATGAAATGAGAATAACAAGAATATGAAATGAGAATAACAAGAATGTGAAATGATAATAACAAGAATATGAAATGAGAATAACAAGAATGTGAAATGAGAATAACAAGAATATGAAATGAGAATAACAAGAATATGAAATGAGAATAACAAGAATATGAAATGAGAATAACAAGAATGTGAAATGAGAATAGCAAGAATATGAAATGAGAATAACAAGAATGTGAAATGAGAATAGCAAGAATATGAAATGAGAATAACAAGAATATGAAATGAGAATAGCAAGAATATGAAATGAGAATAACAAGAATATGAAATGAGAATAACAAGAATGTGAAATGAGAATAACAAGAATATGAAATGAGAATAACAAGAATGTGAAATGAGAATAACAAGAATATGAAATGAGAATAACAAGAATATGAAATGAGAATAACAAGAATATGAAATGAGAATAACAAGAATGTGAAATGAGAATAGCAAGAATATGAAATGAGAATAACAAGAATGTGAAATGAGAATAGCAAGAATATGAAATGAGAATAACAAGAATATGAAATGAGAATAGCAAGAATATGAAATGAGAATAACAAGAATATGAAATGAGAATAACAAGAATGTGAAATGAGAATAACAAGAATGTGAAATGAGAATAACAAGAATGTGAAATGAGAATAACAAGAATATGAAATGAGAATAACAAGAATGTGAAATGAGAATAACAAGAATATGAAATGAGAATAACAAGTATATGAAATGAGAATAACAAGAATATGAAATGAGAATAGCAAGAATGTGAAATGAGAATAACAAGAATGTGAAATGAGAATAACAAGAATGTGAAATGAGAATAACAAGAATATGAAATGAGAATAACAAGTATATGAAATGAGAATAACAAGAATATGAAATGAGAATAACAAGAATATGAAATGAGAATAACAAGAATGTGAAATGAGAATAACAAGAATATGAAATGAGAATAACAAGAATATGAAATGAGAATAACAAGAATGTGAAATGAGAATAACAAGAATATGAAATGAGAATAACAAGAATGTGAAATGAGAATAACAAGAATATGAAATGAGAATAACAAGAATATGAAATGAGAATAACAAGAATATGAAATGAGAATAACAAGAATGTGAAATGAGAATAGCAAGAATATGAAATGAGAATAACAAGAATGTGAAATGAGAATAGCAAGAATATGAAATGAGAATAACAAGAATGTGAAATGAGAATAACAAGAATATGAAATGAGAATAACAAGAATGTGAAATGAGAATAGCAAGAATATGAAATGAGAATAACAAGAATGTGAAATGAGAATAGCAAGAATATGAAATGAGAATAACAAGAATATGAAATGAGAATAACAAGAATGTGAAATGAGAATAGCAAGAATGTGAAATGAGAATAACAAGAATGTGAAATGAGAATAACAAGAATGTGAAATGAGAATAACAAGAATATGAAATGAGAATAACAAGAATATGAAATGAGAATAACAAGAATATGAAATGAGAATAACAAGAATGTGAAATGAGAATAACAAGAATATGAAATGAGAATAACAAGAATATGAAATGAGAATAACAAGAATATGAAATGAGAATAACAAGAATATGAAATGAGAATAACAAGAATATGAAATGAGAATAACAAGAATATGAAATGAGAATAACAAGAATGTGAAATGAGAATAGCAAGAATGTGAAATGAAAATAACAAGAATGTGAAATGAGAATAACAAGAATATGAAATGAGAATAACAAGAATATGAAATGAGAATAAGAAGAATGTGAAATGAGAATAACAAGAATATGAAATGAGAATAACAAGAATATGAAATGAGAATAACAAGAATGTGAAATGAGAATAGCAAGAATGTGAAATGAGAATAACAAGAATGTGAAATGAGAATAACAAGAATATGAAATGAGAATAACAAGAATGTGAAATGAGAATAACAAGAATATGAAATGAGAATAACAAGAATATGAAATGAGAATAACAAGAATGTGAAATGAGAATAACAAGAATGTGAAATGAGAATAACAATAATGTGAAATGAGAATAACAAGAATATGAAATGAGAATAACAAGTATATGAAATGAGAATAACAAGAATATGAAATGAGAATAACAAGAATATGAAATGAGAATAACAAGAATGTGAAATGAGAATAACAAGAATATGAAATGAGAATAACAAGAATATGAAATGAGAATAACAAGAATGTGAAATGAGAATAACAAGAATATGAAATGAGAATAACAAGAATATGAAATGAGAATAACAAGAATGTGAAATGAGAATAACAAGAATGTGAAATGAGAATAACAAGAATATGAAATGAGAATAACAAGAATATGAAATGAGAATAACAAGAATGTGAAATGAGAATAACAAGAATATGAAATGAGAATAACAAGAATATGAAATGAGAATAACAAGAATATGAAATGAGAATAACAAGAATGTGAAATGAGAATAACAAGAATATGAAATGAGAATAACAAGAATATGAAATGAGAATAACAAGAATGTGAAATGAGAATAACAAGAATGTGAAATGAGAATAACAAGAATATGAAATGAGAATAACAAGAATATGAAATGAGAATAACAAGAATATGAAATGAGAATAACAAGAATATGAAATGAGAATAACAAGAATATGAAATGAGAATAACAAGAATGTGAAATGAGAATAGCAAGAATGTGAAATGAGAATAACAAGAATGTGAAATGAGAATAACAAGAATATGAAATGAGAATAACAAGAATGTGAAATGAGAATAACAAGAATATGAAATGAGAATAACAAGAATATGAAATGAGAATAACAAGAATATGAAATGAGAATAACAAGAATGTGAAATGAGAATAACAAGAATATGAAATGAGAATAACAAGAATGTGAAATGAGAATAACAAGAATATGAAATGAGAATAACAAGAATATGAAATGAGAATAACAAGAATGTGAAATGAGAATAGCAAGAATGTGAAATGAGAATAACAAGAATGTGAAATGAGAATAACAAGAATATGAAATGAGAATAACAAGAATGTGAAATGAGAATAACAAGAATATGAAATGAGAATAACAAGAATATGAAATGAGAATAACAAGAATGTGAAATGAGAATAACAAGAATGTGAAATGAGAATAACAAGAATGTGAAATGAGAATAACAAGAATATGAAATGAGAATAACAAGTATATGAAATGAGAATAACAAGAATATGAAATGAGAATAACAAGAATATGAAATGAGAATAACAAGAATGTGAAATGAGAATAACAAGAATATGAAATGAGAATAACAAGAATATGAAATGAGAATAACAAGAATGTGAAATGAGAATAACAAGAATATGAAATGAGAATAACAAGAATATGAAATGAGAATAACAAGAATGTGAAATGAGAATAACAAGAATGTGAAATGAGAATAACAAGAATATGAAATGAGAATAACAAGAATATGAAATGAGAATAACAAGAATGTGAAATGAGAATAGCAAGAATATGAAATGAGAATAACAAGAATATGAAATGAGAATAACAAGAATGTGAAATGAGAATAACAAGAATGTGAAATGAGAATAGCAAGAATGTGAAATGAGAATAACAAGAATGTGAAATGAGAATAACAAGAATGTGAAATGAGAATAACAAGAATATGAAATGAGAATAACAAGAATATGAAATGAGAATAACAAGAATGTGAAATGAGAATAACAAGAATGTGAAATGAGAATAACAAGAATATGAAATGAGAATAACAAGAATATGAAATGAGAATAACAAGAATATGAAATGAGAATAACAAGAATATGAAATGAGAATAACAAGAATATGAAATGAGAATAACAAGAATGTGAAATGAGAATAACAAGAATGTGAAATGAGAATAACAAGAATATGAAATGAGAATAACAAGAATATGAAATGAGAATAGCAAGAATGTGAAATGAGAATAACAAGAATGTGAAATGAGAATAACAAGAATGTGAAATGAGAATAACAAGAATGTGAAATGAGAATAACAAGAATATGAAATGAGAATAACAAGAATGTGAAATGAGAATAGCAAGAATGTGAAATGAGAATAACAAGAATGTGAAATGAGAATAACAAGAATGTGAAATGAGAATAACAAGAATATGAAATGAGAATAACAAGAATATGAAATGAGAATAACAAGAATGTGAAATGAGAATAACAAGAATGTGAAATGAGAATAACAAGAATATGAAATGAGAATAACAAGAATATGAAATGAGAATAACAAGAATATGAAATGAGAATAACAAGAATATGAAATGAGAATAACAAGAATATGAAATGAGAATAACAAGAATATGAAATGAGAATAACAAGAATGTGAAATGAGAATAACAAGAATATGAAATGAGAATAACAAGAATATGAAATGAGAATAACAAGAATATGAAATGAGAATAACAAGAATGTGAAATGAGAATAACAAGAATGTGAAATGAGAATAACAAGAATGTGAAATGAGAATAACAAGAATATGAAATGAGAATAACAAGTATATGAAATGAGAATAACAAGAATATGAAATGAGAATAACAAGAATATGAAATGAGAATAACAAGAATGTGAAATGAGAATAACAAGAATATGAAATGAGAATAACAAGAATATGAAATGAGAATAACAAGAATGTGAAATGAGAATAACAAGAATATGAAATGAGAATAACAAGAATATGAAATGAGAATAACAAGAATGTGAAATGAGAATAACAAGAATGTGAAATGAGAATAACAAGAATATGAAATAAGAATAACAAGAATATGAAATGAGAATAACAAGAATGTGAAATGAGAATAACAAGAATATGAAATGAGAATAACAAGAATATGAAATGAGAATAACAAGAATGTGAAATGAGAATAACAAGAATATGAAATGAGAATAACAAGAATATGAAATGAGAATAACAAGAATGTGAAATGAGAATAACAAGAATGTGAAATGAGAATAACAAGAATATGAAATGAGAATAACAAGAATATGAAATGAGAATAACAAGAATGTGAAATGAGAATAGCAAGAATATGAAATGAGAATAACAAGAATATGAAATGAGAATAACAAGAATATGAAATGAGAATAACAAGAATGTGAAATGAGAATAGCAAGAATGTGAAATGAGAATAACAAGAATGTGAAATGAGAATAACAAGAATATGAAATGAGAATAACAAGAATGTGAAATGAGAATAACAAGAATATGAAATGAGAATAACAAGAATATGAAATGAGAATAACAAGAATGTGAAATGAGAATAACAAGAATGTGAAATGAGAATAACAAGAATGTGAAATGAGAATAACAAGAATATGAAATGAGAATAACAAGTATATGAAATGAGAATAACAAGAATATGAAATGAGAATAACAAGAATATGAAATGAGAATAACAAGAATGTGAAATGAGAATAACAAGAATATGAAATGAGAATAACAAGAATATGAAATGAGAATAACAAGAATATGAAATGAGAATAACAAGAATGTGAAATGAGAATAACAAGAATGTGAAATGAGAATAACAAGAATATGAAATGAGAATAACAAGAATATGAAATGAGAATAACAAGAATATGAAATGAGAATAACAAGAATGTGAAATGAGAATAACAAGAATATGAAATGAGAATAACAAGAATATGAAATGAGAATAACAAGAATGTGAAATGAGAATAACAAGAATGTGAAATGAGAATAACAAGAATATGAAATGAGAATAACAAGAATATGAAATGAGAATAACAAGAATGTGAAATGAGAATAACAAGAATATGAAATGAGAATAACAAGAATATGAAATGAGAATAACAAGAATATGAAATGAGAATAACAAGAATATGAAATGAGAATAACAAGAATGTGAAATGAGAATAGCAAGAATATGAAATGAGAATAACAAGAATATGAAATGAGAATAACAAGAATGTGAAATGAGAATAGCAAGAATATGAAATGAGAATAACAAGAATATGAAATGAGAATAACAAGAATGTGAAATGAGAATAGCAAGAATATGAAATGAGAATAACAAGAATATGAAATGAGAATAACAAGAATGTGAAATGAGAATAACAAGAATGTGAAATGAGAATAACAAGAATGTGAAATGAGAATAACAAGAATATGAAATGAGAATAACAAGAATATGAAATGAGAATAACAAGAATATGAAATGAGAATAACAAGAATGTGAAATGAGAATAACAAGAATATGAAATGAGAATAACAAGAATATGAAATGAGAATAACAAGAATATGAAATGAGAATAACAAGAATATGAAATGAGAATAACAAGAATATGAAATGAGAATAACAAGAATATGAAATGAGAATAACAAGAATGTGAAATGAGAATAGCAAGAATGTGAAATGAGAATAACAAGAATGTGAAATGAGAATAACAAGAATATGAAATGAGAATAACAAGAATATGAAATGAGAATAACAAGAATGTGAAATGAGAATAACAAGAATATGAAATGAGAATAGCAAGAATGTGAAATGAGAATAACAAGAATATGAAATGAGAATAACAAGAATATGAAATGAGAATAACAAGAATGTGAAATGAGAATAACAAGAATGTGAAATGAGAATAACAAGAATATGAAATGAGAATAACAAGAATGTGAAATGAGAATAACAAGAATATGAAATGAGAATAACAAGTATATGAAATGAGAATAACAAGAATATGAAATGAGAATAGCAAGAATGTGAAATGAGAATAACAAGAATGTGAAATGAGAATAACAAGAATATGAAATGAGAATAACAAGAATGTGAAATGAGAATAACAAGAATATGAAATGAGAATAACAAGTATATGAAATGAGAATAACAAGAATATGAAATGAGAATAACAAGAATATGAAATGAGAATAACAAGAATATGAAATGAGAATAGCAAGAATGTGAAATGAGAATAACAAGAATGTGAAATGAGAATAACAAGAATATGAAATGAGAATAACAAGAATGTGAAATGAGAATAACAAGAATATGAAATGAGAATAACAAGAATGTGAAATGAGAATAACAAGAATATGAAATGAGAATAACAAGAATATGAAATGAGAATAACAAGAATGTGAAATGAGAATAGCAAGAATATGAAATGAGAATAACAAGAATATGAAATGAGAATAACAAGAATATGAAATGAGAATAACAAGAATATGAAATGAGAATAACAAGAATGTGAAATGAGAATAACAAGAATATGAAATGAGAATAACAAGAATATGAAATGAGAATAACAAGAATATGAAATGAGAATAACAAGAATATGAAATGAGAATAACAAGAATATGAAATGAGAATAACAAGAATATGAAATGAGAATAACAAGAATGTGAAATGAGAATAGCAAGAATGTGAAATGAGAATAACAAGAATGTGAAATGAGAATAACAAGAATGTGAAATGAGAATAACAAGAATATGAAATGAGAATAACAAGAATATGAAATGAGAATAACAAGAATGTGAAATGAGAATAACAAGAATATGAAATGAGAATAACAAGAATATGAAATGAGAATAACAAGAATATGAAATGAGAATAACAAGAATATGAAATGACAATAACAAGAATGTGAAATGAGAATAGCAAGAATGTGAAATGAGAATAACAAGAATGTGAAATGAGAATAACAAGAATATGAAATGAGAATAACAAGAATATGAAATGAGAATAACAAGAATATGAAATGAGAATAACAAGAATATGAAATGAGAATAACAAGAATATGAAATGAGAATAACAAGAATATGAAATGACAATAACAAGAATGTGAAATGAGAATAGCAAGAATGTGAAATGAGAATAACAAGAATGTGAAATGAGAATAACAAGAATGTGAAATGAGAATAGCAAGAATGTGAAATGAGAATAACAAGAATGTGAAATGAGAATAACAAGAATATGAAATGAGAATAACAAGAATATGAAATGAGAATAACAAGAATATGAAATGAGAATAACAAGGATGTGAAATGAGAATAACAAGAATATGAAATGAGAATAACAAGAATATGAAATGAGAATAACAAGAATATGAAATGAGAATAACAAGAATATGAAATGACAATAACAAGAATGTGAAATGAGAATAGCAAGAATGTGAAATGAGAATAACAAGAATGTGAAATGAGAATAACAAGAATATGAAATGAGAATAACAAGAATATGAAATGAGAATAACAAGAATATGAAATGAGAATAACAAGAATATGAAATGAGAATAACAAGAATATGAAATGAGAATAACAAGAATATGAAATGACAATAACAAGAATGTGAAATGAGAATAGCAAGAATGTGAAATGAGAATAACAAGAATGTGAAATGAGAATAACAAGAATGTGAAATGAGAATAGCAAGAATGTGAAATGAGAATAACAAGAATGTGAAATGAGAATAACAAGAATATGAAATGAGAATAACAAGAATATGAAATGAGAATAACAAGAATATGAAATGAGAATAACAAGAATATGAAATGAGAATAACAAGAATATGAAATGAGAATAACAAGAATATGAAATGACAATAACAAGAATGTGAAATGAGAATAGCAAGAATGTGAAATGAGAATAACAAGAATGTGAAATGAGAATAACAAGAATGTGAAATGAGAATAACAAGAATATGAAATGAGAATAGCAAGAATGTGAAATGAGAATAACAAGAATGTGAAATGAGAATAAGAAGAATGTGAAATGAGAATAACAAGAATATGAAATGACAATAACAAGAATGTGAAATGAGAATAGCAAGAATGTGAAATGAGAATAACAAGAATGTGAAATGAGAATAACAAGAATGTGAAATGAGAATAGCAAGAATGTGAAATGAGAATAACAAGAATGTGAAATGAGAATAACAAGAATATGAAATGAGAATAACAAGAATATGAAATGAGAATAACAAGAATATGAAATGAGAATAACAAGAATATGAAATGAGAATAACAAGAATATGAAATGAGAATAACAAGAATATGAAATGACAATAACAAGAATGTGAAATGAGAATAGCAAGAATGTGAAATGAGAATAACAAGAATGTGAAATGAGAATAACAAGAATGTGAAATGAGAATAACAAGAATATGAAATGAGAATAGCAAGAATGTGAAATGAGAATAACAAGAATGTGAAATGAGAATAACAAGAATGTGAAATGAGAATAACAAGAATATGAAATGACAATAACAAGAATGTGAAATGAGAATAGCAAGAATGTGAAATGAGAATAACAAGAATGTGAAATGAGAATAACAAGAATATGAAATGAGAATAACAAGAATGTGAAATGAGAATAACAAGAATATGAAATGAGAATAACAAGAATATGAAATGAGAATAACAAGAATATGAAATGAGAATAACAAGAATATGAAATGACAATAACAAGAATGTGAAATGAGAATAGCAAGAATGTGAAATGAGAATAACAAGAATGTGAAATGAGAATAACAAGAATGTGAAATGAGAATAACAAGAATATGAAATGAGAATAACAAGAATATGAAATGAGAATAGCAAGAATATGAAATGAGAATAACAAGAATATGAAATGAGAATAACAAGAATGTGAAATGAGAATAGCAAGAATGTGAAATGAGAATAACAAGAATGTGAAATGAGAATAACAAGAATATGAAATGAGAATAACAAGAATATGAAATGAGAATAACAAGAATGTGAAATGAGAATAACAAGAATATGAAATGAGAATAACAAGAATATGAAATGAGAATAACAAGAATATGAAATGAGAATAACAAGAATGTGAAATGAGAATAACAAGAATATGAAATGAGAATAACAAGAATATGAAATGAGAATAACAAGAATATGAAATGAGAATAACAAGAATATGAAATGACAATAACAAGAATGTGAAATGAGAATAGCAAGAATGTGAAATGAGAATAACAAGAATGTGAAATGAGAATAACAAGAATGTGAAATGAGAATAACAAGAATATGAAATGAGAATAACAAGAATATGAAATGAGAATAGCAAGAATATGAAATGAGAATAACAAGAATATGAAATGAGAATAACAAGAATGTGAAATGAGAATAGCAAGAATGTGAAATGAGAATAACAAGAATGTGAAATGAGAATAACAAGAATATGAAATGAGAATAACAAGAATATGAAATGAGAATAACAAGAATGTGAAATGAGAATAACAAGAATATGAAATGAGAATAACAAGAATATGAAATGAGAATAACAAGAATATGAAATGAGAATAACAAGAATATGAAATGAGAATAACAAGAATATGAAATGAGAATAACAAGAATATGAAATGAGAATAACAAGAATATGAAATGAGAATAACAAGAATGTGAAATGAGAATAACAAGAATATGAAATGAGAATAACAAGAATATGAAATGAGAATAACAAGAATATGAAATGAGAATAACAAGAATATGAAATGAGAATAACAAGAATATGAAATGAGAATAACAAGAATATGAAATGAGAATAACAAGAATATGAAATGAGAATAACAAGAATATGAAATGAGAATAACAAGAATATGAAATGAGAATAACAAGAATGTGAAATGAGAATAGCAAGAATGTGAAATGAGAATAACAAGAATGTGAAATGAGAATAACAAGAATATGAAATGAGAATAACAAGAATATGAAATGAGAATAACAAGAATGTGAAATGAGAATAACAAGAATATGAAATGAGAATAACAAGAATATGAAATGAGAATAACAAGAATATGAAATGAGAATAACAAGAATGTGAAATGAGAATAGCAAGAATATGAAATGAGAATAACAAGAATATGAAATGAGAATAACAAGAATATGAAATGAGAATAACAAGAATATGAAATGAGAATAACAAGAATGTGAAATGAGAATAACAAGAATGTGAAATGAGAATAACAAGAATGTGAAATGAGAATAGCAAGAATATGAAATGAGAATAACAAGAATGTGAAATGAGAATAGCAAGAATATGAAATGAGAATAACAAGAATATGAAATGAGAATAACAAGAATGTGAAATGAGAATAACAAGAATATGAAATGAGAATAACAAGAATATGAAATGAGAATAACAAGAATGTGAAATGAGAATAGCAAGAATGTGAAATGAGAATAACAAGAATATGAAATGAGAATAACAAGAATATGAAATGAGAATAACAAGAATATGAAATGAGAATAACAAGAATGTGAAATGAGAATAACAAGAATGTGAAATGAGAATAACAAGAATGTGAAATGAGAATAGCAAGAATATGAAATGAGAATAACAAGAATGTGAAATGAGAATAGCAAGAATATGAAATGAGAATAACAAGAATATGAAATGAGAATAACAAGAATGTGAAATGAGAATAACAAGAATATGAAATGAGAATAACAAGAATGTGAAATGAGAATAACAAGAATGTGAAATGAGAATAGCAAGAATATGAAATGAGAATAACAAGAATGTGAAATGAGAATAGCAAGAATATGAAATGAGAATAACAAGAATATGAAATGAGAATAACAAGAATATGAAATGAGAATAACAAGAATATGAAATGAGAATAACAAGAATATGAAATGAGAATAACAAGAATGTGAAATGAGAATAACAAGAATATGAAATGAGAATAACAAGAATATGAAATGAGAATAACAAGAATGTGAAATGAGAATAGCAAGAATGTGAAATGAGAATAACAAGAATGTGAAATGAGAATAACAAGAATATGAAATGAGAATAACAAGAATATGAAATGAGAATAACAAGAATGTGAAATGAGAATAACAAGAATATGAAATGAGAATAACAAGAATATGAAATGAGAATAACAAGAATGTGAAATGAGAATAACAAGAATATGAAATGAGAATAACAAGAATATGAAATGAGAATAACAAGAATATGAAATGAGAATAACAAGAATGTGAAATGAGAATAGCAAGAATATGAAATGAGAATAACAAGAATGTGAAATGAGAATAGCAAGAATATGAAATGAGAATAACAAGAATATGAAATGAGAATAACAAGAATGTGAAATGAGAATAGCAAGAATGTGAAATGAGAATAACAAGAATGTGAAATGAGAATAACAAGAATATGAAATGAGAATAACAAGAATATGAAATGAGAATAACAAGAATGTGAAATGAGAATAGCAAGAATATGAAATGAGAATAACAAGAATGTGAAATGAGAATAACAAGAATATGAAATGAGAATAACAAGAATATGAAATGAGAATAACAAGAATATGAAATGAGAATAACAAGAATGTGAAATGAGAATAACAAGAATGTGAAATGAGAATAACAAGAATATGAAATGAGAATAACAAGAATATGAAATGAGAATAACAAGAATATGAAATGAGAATAACAAGAATGTGAAATGAGAATAACAAGAATGTGAAATGAAAATAACAAGAATGTGAAATGAGAATAACAAGAATATGAAATGAGAATAACAAGTATATGAAATGAGAATAACAAGAATATGAAATGAGAATAGCAAGAATGTGAAATGAGAATAACAAGAATGTGAAATGAGAATAACAAGAATGTGAAATGAGAATAACAAGAATATGAAATGAGAATAACAAGTATATGAAATGAGAATAACAAGAATATGAAATGAGAATAACAAGAATATGAAATGAGAATAACAAGAATGTGAAATGAGAATAACAAGAATATGAAATGAGAATAACAAGAATATGAAATGAGAATAACAAGAATGTGAAATGAGAATAACAAGAATATGAAATGAGAATAACAAGAATGTGAAATGAGAATAACAAGAATATGAAATGAGAATAACAAGAATATGAAATGAGAATAACAAGAATATGAAATGAGAATAACAAGAATGTGAAATGAGAATAGCAAGAATATGAAATGAGAATAACAAGAATGTGAAATGAGAATAGCAAGAATATGAAATGAGAATAACAAGAATGTGAAATGAGAATAACAAGAATATGAAATGAGAATAACAAGAATGTGAAATGAGAATAGCAAGAATATGAAATGAGAATAACAAGAATGTGAAATGAGAATAGCAAGAATATGAAATGAGAATAACAAGAATATGAAATGAGAATAACAAGAATGTGAAATGAGAATAGCAAGAATGTGAAATGAGAATAACAAGAATGTGAAATGAGAATAACAAGAATGTGAAATGAGAATAACAAGAATATGAAATGAGAATAACAAGAATATGAAATGAGAATAACAAGAATATGAAATGAGAATAACAAGAATGTGAAATGAGAATAACAAGAATATGAAATGAGAATAACAAGAATATGAAATGAGAATAACAAGAATATGAAATGAGAATAACAAGAATATGAAATGAGAATAACAAGAATATGAAATGAGAATAACAAGAATATGAAATGAGAATAACAAGAATGTGAAATGAGAATAGCAAGAATGTGAAATGAAAATAACAAGAATGTGAAATGAGAATAACAAGAATATGAAATGAGAATAACAAGAATATGAAATGAGAATAAGAAGAATGTGAAATGAGAATAACAAGAATATGAAATGAGAATAACAAGAATATGAAATGAGAATAACAAGAATGTGAAATGAGAATAGCAAGAATGTGAAATGAGAATAACAAGAATGTGAAATGAGAATAACAAGAATATGAAATGAGAATAACAAGAATGTGAAATGAGAATAACAAGAATATGAAATGAGAATAACAAGAATATGAAATGAGAATAACAAGAATGTGAAATGAGAATAACAAGAATGTGAAATGAGAATAACAATAATGTGAAATGAGAATAACAAGAATATGAAATGAGAATAACAAGTATATGAAATGAGAATAACAAGAATATGAAATGAGAATAACAAGAATATGAAATGAGAATAACAAGAATGTGAAATGAGAATAACAAGAATATGAAATGAGAATAACAAGAATATGAAATGAGAATAACAAGAATGTGAAATGAGAATAACAAGAATATGAAATGAGAATAACAAGAATATGAAATGAGAATAACAAGAATGTGAAATGAGAATAACAAGAATGTGAAATGAGAATAACAAGAATATGAAATGAGAATAACAAGAATATGAAATGAGAATAACAAGAATGTGAAATGAGAATAACAAGAATATGAAATGAGAATAACAAGAATATGAAATGAGAATAACAAGAATATGAAATGAGAATAACAAGAATGTGAAATGAGAATAACAAGAATATGAAATGAGAATAACAAGAATATGAAATGAGAATAACAAGAATGTGAAATGAGAATAACAAGAATGTGAAATGAGAATAACAAGAATATGAAATGAGAATAACAAGAATATGAAATGAGAATAACAAGAATATGAAATGAGAATAACAAGAATATGAAATGAGAATAACAAGAATATGAAATGAGAATAACAAGAATGTGAAATGAGAATAGCAAGAATGTGAAATGAGAATAACAAGAATGTGAAATGAGAATAACAAGAATATGAAATGAGAATAACAAGAATGTGAAATGAGAATAACAAGAATATGAAATGAGAATAACAAGAATATGAAATGAGAATAACAAGAATATGAAATGAGAATAACAAGAATGTGAAATGAGAATAACAAGAATATGAAATGAGAATAACAAGAATGTGAAATGAGAATAACAAGAATATGAAATGAGAATAACAAGAATATGAAATGAGAATAACAAGAATGTGAAATGAGAATAGCAAGAATGTGAAATGAGAATAACAAGAATGTGAAATGAGAATAACAAGAATATGAAATGAGAATAACAAGAATGTGAAATGAGAATAACAAGAATATGAAATGAGAATAACAAGAATATGAAATGAGAATAACAAGAATGTGAAATGAGAATAACAAGAATGTGAAATGAGAATAACAAGAATGTGAAATGAGAATAACAAGAATATGAAATGAGAATAACAAGTATATGAAATGAGAATAACAAGAATATGAAATGAGAATAACAAGAATATGAAATGAGAATAACAAGAATGTGAAATGAGAATAACAAGAATATGAAATGAGAATAACAAGAATATGAAATGAGAATAACAAGAATGTGAAATGAGAATAACAAGAATATGAAATGAGAATAACAAGAATATGAAATGAGAATAACAAGAATGTGAAATGAGAATAACAAGAATGTGAAATGAGAATAACAAGAATATGAAATGAGAATAACAAGAATATGAAATGAGAATAACAAGAATGTGAAATGAGAATAGCAAGAATATGAAATGAGAATAACAAGAATATGAAATGAGAATAACAAGAATGTGAAATGAGAATAACAAGAATGTGAAATGAGAATAGCAAGAATGTGAAATGAGAATAACAAGAATGTGAAATGAGAATAACAAGAATGTGAAATGAGAATAACAAGAATATGAAATGAGAATAACAAGAATATGAAATGAGAATAACAAGAATGTGAAATGAGAATAACAAGAATGTGAAATGAGAATAACAAGAATATGAAATGAGAATAACAAGAATATGAAATGAGAATAACAAGAATATGAAATGAGAATAACAAGAATATGAAATGAGAATAACAAGAATATGAAATGAGAATAACAAGAATGTGAAATGAGAATAACAAGAATGTGAAATGAGAATAACAAGAATATGAAATGAGAATAACAAGAATATGAAATGAGAATAGCAAGAATGTGAAATGAGAATAACAAGAATGTGAAATGAGAATAACAAGAATGTGAAATGAGAATAACAAGAATGTGAAATGAGAATAACAAGAATATGAAATGAGAATAACAAGAATGTGAAATGAGAATAGCAAGAATGTGAAATGAGAATAACAAGAATGTGAAATGAGAATAACAAGAATGTGAAATGAGAATAACAAGAATATGAAATGAGAATAACAAGAATATGAAATGAGAATAACAAGAATGTGAAATGAGAATAACAAGAATGTGAAATGAGAATAACAAGAATATGAAATGAGAATAACAAGAATATGAAATGAGAATAACAAGAATATGAAATGAGAATAACAAGAATATGAAATGAGAATAACAAGAATATGAAATGAGAATAACAAGAATATGAAATGAGAATAACAAGAATGTGAAATGAGAATAACAAGAATATGAAATGAGAATAACAAGAATATGAAATGAGAATAACAAGAATATGAAATGAGAATAACAAGAATGTGAAATGAGAATAACAAGAATGTGAAATGAGAATAACAAGAATGTGAAATGAGAATAACAAGAATATGAAATGAGAATAACAAGTATATGAAATGAGAATAACAAGAATATGAAATGAGAATAACAAGAATATGAAATGAGAATAACAAGAATGTGAAATGAGAATAACAAGAATATGAAATGAGAATAACAAGAATATGAAATGAGAATAACAAGAATGTGAAATGAGAATAACAAGAATATGAAATGAGAATAACAAGAATATGAAATGAGAATAACAAGAATGTGAAATGAGAATAACAAGAATGTGAAATGAGAATAACAAGAATATGAAATAAGAATAACAAGAATATGAAATGAGAATAACAAGAATGTGAAATGAGAATAACAAGAATATGAAATGAGAATAACAAGAATATGAAATGAGAATAACAAGAATGTGAAATGAGAATAACAAGAATATGAAATGAGAATAACAAGAATATGAAATGAGAATAACAAGAATGTGAAATGAGAATAACAAGAATGTGAAATGAGAATAACAAGAATATGAAATGAGAATAACAAGAATATGAAATGAGAATAACAAGAATGTGAAATGAGAATAGCAAGAATATGAAATGAGAATAACAAGAATATGAAATGAGAATAACAAGAATATGAAATGAGAATAACAAGAATGTGAAATGAGAATAGCAAGAATGTGAAATGAGAATAACAAGAATGTGAAATGAGAATAACAAGAATATGAAATGAGAATAACAAGAATGTGAAATGAGAATAACAAGAATATGAAATGAGAATAACAAGAATATGAAATGAGAATAACAAGAATGTGAAATGAGAATAACAAGAATGTGAAATGAGAATAACAAGAATGTGAAATGAGAATAACAAGAATATGAAATGAGAATAACAAGTATATGAAATGAGAATAACAAGAATATGAAATGAGAATAACAAGAATATGAAATGAGAATAACAAGAATGTGAAATGAGAATAACAAGAATATGAAATGAGAATAACAAGAATATGAAATGAGAATAACAAGAATATGAAATGAGAATAACAAGAATGTGAAATGAGAATAACAAGAATGTGAAATGAGAATAACAAGAATATGAAATGAGAATAACAAGAATATGAAATGAGAATAACAAGAATATGAAATGAGAATAACAAGAATGTGAAATGAGAATAACAAGAATATGAAATGAGAATAACAAGAATATGAAATGAGAATAACAAGAATGTGAAATGAGAATAACAAGAATGTGAAATGAGAATAACAAGAATATGAAATGAGAATAACAAGAATATGAAATGAGAATAACAAGAATGTGAAATGAGAATAACAAGAATATGAAATGAGAATAACAAGAATATGAAATGAGAATAACAAGAATATGAAATGAGAATAACAAGAATATGAAATGAGAATAACAAGAATGTGAAATGAGAATAGCAAGAATATGAAATGAGAATAACAAGAATATGAAATGAGAATAACAAGAATGTGAAATGAGAATAGCAAGAATATGAAATGAGAATAACAAGAATATGAAATGAGAATAACAAGAATGTGAAATGAGAATAGCAAGAATATGAAATGAGAATAACAAGAATATGAAATGAGAATAACAAGAATGTGAAATGAGAATAACAAGAATGTGAAATGAGAATAACAAGAATGTGAAATGAGAATAACAAGAATATGAAATGAGAATAACAAGAATATGAAATGAGAATAACAAGAATATGAAATGAGAATAACAAGAATGTGAAATGAGAATAACAAGAATATGAAATGAGAATAACAAGAATATGAAATGAGAATAACAAGAATATGAAATGAGAATAACAAGAATATGAAATGAGAATAACAAGAATATGAAATGAGAATAACAAGAATATGAAATGAGAATAACAAGAATGTGAAATGAGAATAGCAAGAATGTGAAATGAGAATAACAAGAATGTGAAATGAGAATAACAAGAATATGAAATGAGAATAACAAGAATATGAAATGAGAATAACAAGAATGTGAAATGAGAATAACAAGAATATGAAATGAGAATAGCAAGAATGTGAAATGAGAATAACAAGAATATGAAATGAGAATAACAAGAATATGAAATGAGAATAACAAGAATGTGAAATGAGAATAACAAGAATGTGAAATGAGAATAACAAGAATATGAAATGAGAATAACAAGAATGTGAAATGAGAATAACAAGAATATGAAATGAGAATAACAAGTATATGAAATGAGAATAACAAGAATATGAAATGAGAATAGCAAGAATGTGAAATGAGAATAACAAGAATGTGAAATGAGAATAACAAGAATATGAAATGAGAATAACAAGAATGTGAAATGAGAATAACAAGAATATGAAATGAGAATAACAAGTATATGAAATGAGAATAACAAGAATATGAAATGAGAATAACAAGAATATGAAATGAGAATAACAAGAATATGAAATGAGAATAGCAAGAATGTGAAATGAGAATAACAAGAATGTGAAATGAGAATAACAAGAATATGAAATGAGAATAACAAGAATGTGAAATGAGAATAACAAGAATATGAAATGAGAATAACAAGAATGTGAAATGAGAATAACAAGAATATGAAATGAGAATAACAAGAATATGAAATGAGAATAACAAGAATGTGAAATGAGAATAGCAAGAATATGAAATGAGAATAACAAGAATATGAAATGAGAATAACAAGAATATGAAATGAGAATAACAAGAATATGAAATGAGAATAACAAGAATGTGAAATGAGAATAACAAGAATATGAAATGAGAATAACAAGAATATGAAATGAGAATAACAAGAATATGAAATGAGAATAACAAGAATATGAAATGAGAATAACAAGAATATGAAATGAGAATAACAAGAATATGAAATGAGAATAACAAGAATGTGAAATGAGAATAGCAAGAATGTGAAATGAGAATAACAAGAATGTGAAATGAGAATAACAAGAATGTGAAATGAGAATAACAAGAATATGAAATGAGAATAACAAGAATATGAAATGAGAATAACAAGAATGTGAAATGAGAATAACAAGAATATGAAATGAGAATAACAAGAATATGAAATGAGAATAACAAGAATATGAAATGAGAATAACAAGAATATGAAATGACAATAACAAGAATGTGAAATGAGAATAGCAAGAATGTGAAATGAGAATAACAAGAATGTGAAATGAGAATAACAAGAATATGAAATGAGAATAACAAGAATATGAAATGAGAATAACAAGAATATGAAATGAGAATAACAAGAATATGAAATGAGAATAACAAGAATATGAAATGAGAATAACAAGAATATGAAATGACAATAACAAGAATGTGAAATGAGAATAGCAAGAATGTGAAATGAGAATAACAAGAATGTGAAATGAGAATAACAAGAATGTGAAATGAGAATAGCAAGAATGTGAAATGAGAATAACAAGAATGTGAAATGAGAATAACAAGAATATGAAATGAGAATAACAAGAATATGAAATGAGAATAACAAGAATATGAAATGAGAATAACAAGGATGTGAAATGAGAATAACAAGAATATGAAATGAGAATAACAAGAATATGAAATGAGAATAACAAGAATATGAAATGAGAATAACAAGAATATGAAATGACAATAACAAGAATGTGAAATGAGAATAGCAAGAATGTGAAATGAGAATAACAAGAATGTGAAATGAGAATAACAAGAATATGAAATGAGAATAACAAGAATATGAAATGAGAATAACAAGAATATGAAATGAGAATAACAAGAATATGAAATGAGAATAACAAGAATATGAAATGAGAATAACAAGAATATGAAATGACAATAACAAGAATGTGAAATGAGAATAGCAAGAATGTGAAATGAGAATAACAAGAATGTGAAATGAGAATAACAAGAATGTGAAATGAGAATAGCAAGAATGTGAAATGAGAATAACAAGAATGTGAAATGAGAATAACAAGAATATGAAATGAGAATAACAAGAATATGAAATGAGAATAACAAGAATATGAAATGAGAATAACAAGAATATGAAATGAGAATAACAAGAATATGAAATGAGAATAACAAGAATATGAAATGACAATAACAAGAATGTGAAATGAGAATAGCAAGAATGTGAAATGAGAATAACAAGAATGTGAAATGAGAATAACAAGAATGTGAAATGAGAATAACAAGAATATGAAATGAGAATAGCAAGAATGTGAAATGAGAATAACAAGAATGTGAAATGAGAATAAGAAGAATGTGAAATGAGAATAACAAGAATATGAAATGACAATAACAAGAATGTGAAATGAGAATAGCAAGAATGTGAAATGAGAATAACAAGAATGTGAAATGAGAATAACAAGAATGTGAAATGAGAATAGCAAGAATGTGAAATGAGAATAACAAGAATGTGAAATGAGAATAACAAGAATATGAAATGAGAATAACAAGAATATGAAATGAGAATAACAAGAATATGAAATGAGAATAACAAGAATATGAAATGAGAATAACAAGAATATGAAATGAGAATAACAAGAATATGAAATGACAATAACAAGAATGTGAAATGAGAATAGCAAGAATGTGAAATGAGAATAACAAGAATGTGAAATGAGAATAACAAGAATGTGAAATGAGAATAACAAGAATATGAAATGAGAATAGCAAGAATGTGAAATGAGAATAACAAGAATGTGAAATGAGAATAACAAGAATGTGAAATGAGAATAACAAGAATATGAAATGACAATAACAAGAATGTGAAATGAGAATAGCAAGAATGTGAAATGAGAATAACAAGAATGTGAAATGAGAATAACAAGAATATGAAATGAGAATAACAAGAATGTGAAATGAGAATAACAAGAATATGAAATGAGAATAACAAGAATATGAAATGAGAATAACAAGAATATGAAATGAGAATAACAAGAATATGAAATGACAATAACAAGAATGTGAAATGAGAATAGCAAGAATGTGAAATGAGAATAACAAGAATGTGAAATGAGAATAACAAGAATGTGAAATGAGAATAACAAGAATATGAAATGAGAATAACAAGAATATGAAATGAGAATAGCAAGAATATGAAATGAGAATAACAAGAATATGAAATGAGAATAACAAGAATGTGAAATGAGAATAGCAAGAATGTGAAATGAGAATAACAAGAATGTGAAATGAGAATAACAAGAATATGAAATGAGAATAACAAGAATATGAAATGAGAATAACAAGAATGTGAAATGAGAATAACAAGAATATGAAATGAGAATAACAAGAATATGAAATGAGAATAACAAGAATGTGAAATGAGAATAGCAAGAATATGAAATGAGAATAACAAGAATATGAAATGAGAATAACAAGAATGTGAAATGAGAATAACAAGAATGTGAAATGAGAATAACAAGAATATGAAATGAGAATAACAAGAATATGAAATGAGAATAACAAGAATATGAAATGAGAATAACAAGAATATGAAATGAGAATAACAAGAATATGAAATGAGAATAACAAGAATATGAAATGAGAATAACAAGAATATGAAATGAGAATAACAAGAATGTGAAATGAGAATAACAAGAATATGAAATGAGAATAACAAGAATATGAAATGAGAATAACAAGAATATGAAATGAGAATAACAAGAATATGAAATGAGAATAACAAGAATATGAAATGAGAATAACAAGAATATGAAATGAGAATAACAAGAATATGAAATGAGAATAACAAGAATATGAAATGAGAATAACAAGAATATGAAATGAGAATAACAAGAATGTGAAATGAGAATAGCAAGAATGTGAAATGAGAATAACAAGAATGTGAAATGAGAATAACAAGAATATGAAATGAGAATAACAAGAATATGAAATGAGAATAACAAGAATGTGAAATGAGAATAACAAGAATATGAAATGAGAATAACAAGAATATGAAATGAGAATAACAAGAATATGAAATGAGAATAACAAGAATGTGAAATGAGAATAGCAAGAATATGAAATGAGAATAACAAGAATATGAAATGAGAATAACAAGAATATGAAATGAGAATAACAAGAATATGAAATGAGAATAACAAGAATGTGAAATGAGAATAACAAGAATGTGAAATGAGAATAACAAGAATGTGAAATGAGAATAGCAAGAATATGAAATGAGAATAACAAGAATGTGAAATGAGAATAGCAAGAATATGAAATGAGAATAACAAGAATATGAAATGAGAATAACAAGAATGTGAAATGAGAATAACAAGAATATGAAATGAGAATAACAAGAATATGAAATGAGAATAACAAGAATGTGAAATGAGAATAGCAAGAATGTGAAATGAGAATAACAAGAATATGAAATGAGAATAACAAGAATATGAAATGAGAATAACAAGAATATGAAATGAGAATAACAAGAATGTGAAATGAGAATAACAAGAATGTGAAATGAGAATAACAAGAATGTGAAATGAGAATAGCAAGAATATGAAATGAGAATAACAAGAATGTGAAATGAGAATAGCAAGAATATGAAATGAGAATAACAAGAATATGAAATGAGAATAACAAGAATGTGAAATGAGAATAACAAGAATATGAAATGAGAATAACAAGAATGTGAAATGAGAATAACAAGAATGTGAAATGAGAATAGCAAGAATATGAAATGAGAATAACAAGAATGTGAAATGAGAATAGCAAGAATATGAAATGAGAATAACAAGAATATGAAATGAGAATAACAAGAATATGAAATGAGAATAACAAGAATATGAAATGAGAATAACAAGAATATGAAATGAGAATAACAAGAATGTGAAATGAGAATAACAAGAATATGAAATGAGAATAACAAGAATATGAAATGAGAATAACAAGAATGTGAAATGAGAATAGCAAGAATGTGAAATGAGAATAACAAGAATGTGAAATGAGAATAACAAGAATATGAAATGAGAATAACAAGAATATGAAATGAGAATAACAAGAATGTGAAATGAGAATAACAAGAATATGAAATGAGAATAACAAGAATATGAAATGAGAATAACAAGAATGTGAAATGAGAATAACAAGAATATGAAATGAGAATAACAAGAATATGAAATGAGAATAACAAGAATATGAAATGAGAATAACAAGAATGTGAAATGAGAATAGCAAGAATATGAAATGAGAATAACAAGAATGTGAAATGAGAATAGCAAGAATATGAAATGAGAATAACAAGAATATGAAATGAGAATAACAAGAATGTGAAATGAGAATAGCAAGAATGTGAAATGAGAATAACAAGAATGTGAAATGAGAATAACAAGAATATGAAATGAGAATAACAAGAATATGAAATGAGAATAACAAGAATGTGAAATGAGAATAGCAAGAATATGAAATGAGAATAACAAGAATGTGAAATGAGAATAGCAAGAATGTGAAATGAGAATAACAAGAATATGAAATGAGAATAACAAGAATGTGAAATGAGAATAACAAGAATATGAAATGAGAATAACAAGAATATGAAATGAGAATAACAAGAATATGAAATGAGAATAACAAGAATGTGAAATGAGAATAACAAGAATGTGAAATGAGAATAACAAGAATATGAAATGAGAATAACAAGAATATGAAATGAGAATAACAAGAATATGAAATGAGAATAACAAGAATGTGAAATGAGAATAACAAGAATGTGAAATGAAAATAACAAGAATGTGAAATGAGAATAACAAGAATATGAAATGAGAATAACAAGAATATGAAATGAGAATAACAAGAATGTGAAATGAGAATAACAAGAATATGAAATGAGAATAACAAGAATATGAAATGAGAATAACAAGAATATGAAATGAGAATAACAAGAATGTGAAATGAGAATAACAAGAATGTGAAATGAGAATAACAAGAATATGAAATGAGAATAACAAGAATATGAAATGAGAATAACAAGAATGTGAAATGAGAATAACAAGAATATGAAATGAGAATAACAAGAATATGAAATGAGAATAACAAGAATGTGAAATGAGAATAACAAGAATATGAAATGAGAATAACAAGAATATGAAATGAGAATAACAAGAATATGAAATGAGAATAACAAGAATGTGAAATGAGAATAACAAGAATATGAAATGAGAATAACAAGAATGTGAAATGAGAATAACAAGAATATGAAATGAGAATAACAAGAATATGAAATGAGAATAACAAGAATATGAAATGAGAATAACAAGAATGTGAAATGAGAATAACAAGAATGTGAAATGAGAATAACAAGAATATGAAATGAGAATAACAAGAATATGAAATGAGAATAACAAGAATATGAAATGAGAATAACAAGAATATGAAATGAGAATAACAAGAATGTGAAATGAGAATAGCAAGAATATGAAATGAGAATAACAAGAATGTGAAATGAGAATAGCAAGAATATGAAATGAGAATAACAAGAATATGAAATGAGAATAACAAGAATGTGAAATGAGAATAGCAAGAATGTGAAATGAGAATAGCAAGAATGTGAAATGAGAATAACAAGAATGTGAAATGAGAATAACAAGAATATGAAATGAGAATAACAAGAATATGAAATGAGAATAACAAGAATGTGAAATGAGAATAGCAAGAATATGAAATGAGAATAACAAGAATATGAAATGAGAATAACAAGAATATGAAATGAGAATAACAAGAATGTGAAATGAGAATAACAAGAATGTGAAATGAGAATAACAAGAATATGAAATGAGAATAACAAGAATATGAAATGAGAATAACAAGAATGTGAAATGAGAATAACAAGAATATGAAATGAGAATAACAAGAATATGAAATGAGAATAACAAGAATGTGAAATGAGAATAACAAGAATATGAAATGAGAATAACAAGAATATGAAATGAGAATAACAAGAATATGAAATGAGAATAACAAGAATGTGAAATGAGAATAACAAGAATATGAAATGAGAATAACAAGAATGTGAAATGAGAATAACAAGAATATGAAATGAGAATAACAAGAATATGAAATGACAATAACAAGAATATGAAATGAGAATAACAAGAATGTGAAATGAGAATAACAAGAATGTGAAATGAGAATAACAAGAATATGAAATGAGAATAACAAGAATATGAAATGAGAATAACAAGAATATGAAATGAGAATAACAAGAATATGAAATGAGAATAACAAGAATGTGAAATGAGAATAGCAAGAATATGAAATGAGAATAACAAGAATGTGAAATGAGAATAGCAAGAATATGAAATGAGAATAACAAGAATATGAAATGAGAATAACAAGAATGTGAAATGAGAATAGCAAGAATGTGAAATGAGAATAACAAGAATGTGAAATGAGAATAACAAGAATATGAAATGAGAATAACAAGAATATGAAATGAGAATAACAAGAATGTGAAATGAGAATAGCAAGAATATGAAATGAGAATAACAAGAATGTGAAATGAGAATAGCAAGAATGTGAAATGAGAATAACAAGAATATGAAATGAGAATAACAAGAATGTGAAATGAGAATAACAAGAATATGAAATGAGAATAACAAGAATATGAAATGAGAATAACAAGAATATGAAATGAGAATAACAAGAATGTGAAATGAGAATAACAAGAATGTGAAATGAGAATAACAAGAATATGAAATGAGAATAACAAGAATATGAAATGAGAATAACAAGAATATGAAATGAGAATAACAAGAATGTGAAATGAGAATAACCAGAATATGAAATGAGAATAACAAGAATATGAAATGAGAATAACAAGAATATGAAATGAGAATAACAAGAATATGAAATGAGAATAACAAGAATGTGAAATGAGAATAGCAAGAATATGAAATGAGAATAACAAGAATGTGAAATGAGAATAGCAAGAATGTGAAATGAGAATAACAAGAATATGAAATGAGAATAACAAGAATGTGAAATGAGAATAACAAGAATATGAAATGAGAATAACAAGAATATGAAATGAGAATAACAAGAATATGAAATGAGAATAACAAGAATGTGAAATGAGAATAACAAGAATGTGAAATGAGAATAACAAGAATATGAAATGAGAATAACAAGAATATGAAATGAGAATAACAAGAATATGAAATGAGAATAACAAGAATGTGAAATGAGAATAACAAGAATGTGAAATGAGAATAACAAGAATGTGAAATGAGAATAACAAGAATATGAAATGAGAATAACAAGAATGTGAAATGAGAATAGCAAGAATATGAAATGAGAATAACAAGAATGTGAAATGAGAATAGCAAGAATATGAAATGAGAATAACAAGAATGTGAAATGAGAATAGCAAGAATGTGAAATGAGAATAACAAGAATATGAAATGAGAATAACAAGAATGTGAAATGAGAATAACAAGAATATGAAATGAGAATAGCAAGAATATGAAATGAGAATAACAAGAATATGAAATGAGAATAACAAGAATATGAAATGAGAATAACAAGAATATGAAATGAGAATAACAAGAATATGAAATGAGAATAACAAGAATATGAAATGAGAATAACAAGAATATGAAATGAGAATAACAAGAATATGAAATGAGAATAACAAGAATATGAAATGAGAATAACAAGAATATGAAATGAGAATAACAAGAATATGAAATGAGAATAACAAGAATATGAAATGAGAATAACAAGAATGTGAAATGAGAATAACAAGAATATGAAATGAGAATAACAAGAATGTGAAATGAGAATAGCAAGAATATGAAATGAGAATAACAAGAATATGAAATGAGAATAACAAGAATATGAAATGAGAATAACAAGAATATGAAATGAGAATAACAAGAATATGAAATGAGAATAACAAGAATATGAAATGAGAATAACAAGAATATGAAATGAGAATAACAAGAATGTGAAATGAGAATAACAAGAATATGAAATGAGAATAACAAGAATGTGAAATGAGAATAACAAGAATATGAAATGAGAATAACAAGAATATGAAATGAGAATAACAAGAATATGAAATGAGAATAACAAGAATGTGAAATGAGAATAACAAGAATATGAAATGAGAATAACAAGAATATGAAATGAGAATAACAAGAATGTGAAATGAGAATAGCAAGAATATGAAATGAGAATAACAAGAATATGAAATGAGAATAACAAGAATATGAAATGAGAATAACAAGAATATGAAATGAGAATAACAAGAATATGAAATGAGAATAACAAGAATATGAAATGAGAATAACAAGTATATGAAATGAGAATAACAAGAATATGAAATGAGAATAACAAGAATATGAAATGAGAATAACAAGAATATGAAATGAGAATAACAAGAATATGAAATGAGAATAACAAGAATATGAAATGAGAATAACAAGAATGTGAAATGAGAATAAACAGAATATGAAATGAGAATAACAAGAATGTGAAATGAGAATAACAAGAATATGAAATGAGAATAAAAAGAATGTGAAATGAGAATAACAAGAATATGAAATGAGAATAACAAGAATATGAAATGAGAATAACAAGAATATGAAATGAGAATAACAAGAATATGAAATGAGAATAACAAGAATATGAAATGAGAATAACAAGAATGTGAAATGAGAATAGCAAGAATGTGAAATGAGAATAACAAGAATGTGAAATGAGAAAAACAAGAATATGAAATGAGAATAACAAGAATATGAAATGAGAATAACAAGAATGTGAAATGAGAATAGCAAGAATATGAAATGAGAATAACAAGAATGTGAAATGAGAATAACAAGAATATGAAATGAGAATAACAAGAATATGAAATGAGAATAACAAGAATGTGAAATGAGAATAACAAGAATATGAAATGAGAATAACAAGAATATGAAATGAGAATAACAAGAATGTGAAATGAGAATAACAAGAATATGAAATGAGAATAACAAGAATGTGAAATGAGAATAGCAAGAATATGAAATGAGAATAACAAGAATATGAAATGAGAATAACAAGAATATGAAATGAGAATAACAAGAATATGAAATGAGAATAACAAGAATATGAAATGAGAATAACAAGAATGTGAAATGAGAATAACAAGAATATGAAATGAGAATAACAAGAATATGAAATGAGAATAACAAGAATGTGAAATGAGAATAGCAAGAATGTGAAATGAGAATAACAAGAATGTGAAATGAGAATAACAAGAATATGAAATGAGAATAACAAGAATATGAAATGAGAATAACAAGAATGTGAAATGAGAATAACAAGAATATGAAATGAGAATAACAAGAATGTGAAATGAGAATAACAAGAATATGAAATGAGAATAACAAGAATGTGAAATGAGAATAACAAGAATATGAAATGAGAATAACAAGAATATGAAATGAGAATAACAAGAATGTGAAATGAGAATAGCAAGAATGTGAAATGAGAATAACAAGAATGTGAAATGAGAATAACAAGAATATGAAATGAGAATAACAAGAATATGAAATGAGAATAACAAGAATATGAAATGAGAATAACAAGAATGTGAAATGAGAATAACAAGAATGTGAAATGAGAATAGCAAGAATATGAAATGAGAATAACAAGAATATGAAATGAGAATAACAAGAATATGAAATGAGAATAACAAGAATATGAAATGAGAATAACAAGAATGTGAAATGAGAATAGCAAGAATATGAAATGAGAATAACAAGAATGTGAAATGAGAATAACAAGAATATGAAATGAGAATAACAAGAATATGAAATGAGAATAACAAGAATGTGAAATGAGAATAAGAAGAATATGAAATGAGAATAACAAGAATATGAAATGAGAATAACAAGAATGTGAAATGAGAATAGCAAGAATATGAAATGAGAATAACATGAATGTGAAATGAGAATAACAAGAATATGAAATGAGAATAACAAGAATATGAAATGAGAATAACAAGAATATGAAATGAGAATAACAAGAATATGAAATGAGAATAGCAAGAATATGAAATGAGAATAACAAGAATGTGAAATGAGAATAGCAAGAATATGAAATGAGAATAACAAGAATGTGAAATGAGAATAACAAGAATATGAAATGAGAATAACAAGTATATGAAATGAGAATAACAAGAATGTGAAATGAGAATAACAAGAATATGAAATGAGAATAACAAGAATATGAAATGAGAATAACAAGAATATGAAATGAGAATAACAAGAATGTGAAATGAGAATAGCAAGAATATGAAATGAGAATAACAAGAATGTGAAATGAGAATAGCAAGAATATGAAATGAGAATAACAAGAATATGAAATGAGAATAGCAAGAATATGAAATGAGAATAACAAGAATATGAAATGAGAATAACAAGAATGTGAAATGAGAATAACAAGAATATGAAATGAGAATAACAAGAATGTGAAATGAGAATAACAAGAATATGAAATGAGAATAACAAGAATGTGAAATGAGAATAACAAGAATATGAAATGAGAATGACAAGAATATGAAATGAGAATAACAAGAATGTGAAATGAGAATAACAAGAATATGAAATGAGAATAACAAGAATGTGAAATGAGAATAACAAGAATATGAAATGAGAATAACAAGAATAAGAAATGAGAATAACAAGAATGTGAAATGAGAATAACAAGAATATGAAATGAGAATAACAAGAATGTGAAATGAGAATAGCAAGAATATGAAATGAGAATAACAAGAATGTGAAATGAGAATAGCAAGAATATGAAATGAGAATAACAAGAATATGAAATGAGAATAGCAAGAATATGAAATGAGAATAACAAGAATATGAAATGAGAATAACAAGAATGTGAAATGAGAATAACAAGAATATGAAATGAGAATAACAAGAATGTGAAATGAGAATAACAAGAATATGAAATGAGAATAACAAGAATATGAAATGAGAATAACAAGAATATGAAATGAGAATAACAAGAATGTGAAATGAGAATAGCAAGAATATGAAATGAGAATAACAAGAATGTGAAATGAGAATAGCAAGAATATGAAATGAGAATAACAAGAATATGAAATGAGAATAGCAAGAATATGAAATGAGAATAACAAGAATATGAAATGAGAATAACAAGAATGTGAAATGAGAATAACAAGAATGTGAAATGAGAATAACAAGAATGTGAAATGAGAATAACAAGAATATGAAATGAGAATAACAAGAATGTGAAATGAGAATAACAAGAATATGAAATGAGAATAACAAGTATATGAAATGAGAATAACAAGAATATGAAATGAGAATAGCAAGAATGTGAAATGAGAATAACAAGAATGTGAAATGAGAATAACAAGAATGTGAAATGAGAATAACAAGAATATGAAATGAGAATAACAAGTATATGAAATGAGAATAACAAGAATATGAAATGAGAATAACAAGAATATGAAATGAGAATAACAAGAATGTGAAATGATAATAACAAGAATATGAAATGAGAATAACAAGAATGTGAAATGAGAATAACAAGAATATGAAATGAGAATAACAAGAATATGAAATGAGAATAACAAGAATATGAAATGAGAATAACAAGAATGTGAAATGAGAATAGCAAGAATATGAAATGAGAATAACAAGAATGTGAAATGAGAATAGCAAGAATATGAAATGAGAATAACAAGAATATGAAATGAGAATAGCAAGAATATGAAATGAGAATAACAAGAATATGAAATGAGAATAACAAGAATGTGAAATGAGAATAACAAGAATATGAAATGAGAATAACAAGAATGTGAAATGAGAATAACAAGAATATGAAATGAGAATAACAAGAATATGAAATGAGAATAACAAGAATATGAAATGAGAATAACAAGAATGTGAAATGAGAATAGCAAGAATATGAAATGAGAATAACAAGAATGTGAAATGAGAATAGCAAGAATATGAAATGAGAATAACAAGAATATGAAATGAGAATAGCAAGAATATGAAATGAGAATAACAAGAATATGAAATGAGAATAA
Organism: Watersipora subatra; assembly: GCF_963576615.1. Taxonomy (NCBI): domain Eukaryota; kingdom Metazoa; phylum Bryozoa; class Gymnolaemata; order Cheilostomatida; family Watersiporidae; genus Watersipora; species Watersipora subatra. The sequence goes on from NC_088717.1 coordinate 40,778,281, forward strand.
CAAGAATGTGAAATGAGAATAACAAGAATGTGAAATGAGAATAACAAGAATGTGAAATGAGAATAACAAGAATATGAAATGAGAATAACAAGAATGTGAAATGAGAATAACAAGAATATGAAATGAGAATAACAAGTATATGAAATGAGAATAACAAGAATATGAAATGAGAATAGCAAGAATGTGAAATGAGAATAACAAGAATGTGAAATGAGAATAACAAGAATGTGAAATGAGAATAACAAGAATATGAAATGAGAATAACAAGTATATGAAATGAGAATAACAAGAATATGAAATGAGAATAACAAGAATATGAAATGAGAATAACAAGAATGTGAAATGAGAATAACAAGAATATGAAATGAGAATAACAAGAATATGAAATGAGAATAACAAGAATGTGAAATGAGAATAACAAGAATATGAAATGAGAATAACAAGAATGTGAAATGAGAATAACAAGAATATGAAATGAGAATAACAAGAATATGAAATGAGAATAACAAGAATATGAAATGAGAATAACAAGAATGTGAAATGAGAATAGCAAGAATATGAAATGAGAATAACAAGAATGTGAAATGAGAATAGCAAGAATATGAAATGAGAATAACAAGAATGTGAAATGAGAATAACAAGAATATGAAATGAGAATAACAAGAATGTGAAATGAGAATAGCAAGAATATGAAATGAGAATAACAAGAATGTGAAATGAGAATAGCAAGAATATGAAATGAGAATAACAAGAATATGAAATGAGAATAACAAGAATGTGAAATGAGAATAGCAAGAATGTGAAATGAGAATAACAAGAATGTGAAATGAGAATAACAAGAATGTGAAATGAGAATAACAAGAATATGAAATGAGAATAACAAGAATATGAAATGAGAATAACAAGAATATGAAATGAGAATAACAAGAATGTGAAATGAGAATAACAAGAATATGAAATGAGAATAACAAGAATATGAAATGAGAATAACAAGAATATGAAATGAGAATAACAAGAATATGAAATGAGAATAACAAGAATATGAAATGAGAATAACAAGAATATGAAATGAGAATAACAAGAATGTGAAATGAGAATAGCAAGAATGTGAAATGAGAATAACAAGAATGTGAAATGAGAATAACAAGAATATGAAATGAGAATAACAAGAATATGAAATGAGAATAACAAGAATGTGAAATGAGAATAACAAGAATATGAAATGAGAATAACAAGAATATGAAATGAGAATAACAAGAATGTGAAATGAGAATAGCAAGAATGTGAAATGAGAATAACAAGAATGTGAAATGAGAATAACAAGAATATGAAATGAGAATAACAAGAATGTGAAATGAGAATAACAAGAATATGAAATGAGAATAACAAGAATATGAAATGAGAATAACAAGAATGTGAAATGAGAATAACAAGAATGTGAAATGAGAATAACAATAATGTGAAATGAGAATAACAAGAATATGAAATGAGAATAACAAGTATATGAAATGAGAATAACAAGAATATGAAATGAGAATAACAAGAATATGAAATGAGAATAACAAGAATGTGAAATGAGAATAACAAGAATATGAAATGAGAATAACAAGAATATGAAATGAGAATAACAAGAATGTGAAATGAGAATAACAAGAATATGAAATGAGAATAACAAGAATATGAAATGAGAATAACAAGAATGTGAAATGAGAATAACAAGAATGTGAAATGAGAATAACAAGAATATGAAATGAGAATAACAAGAATATGAAATGAGAATAACAAGAATGTGAAATGAGAATAACAAGAATATGAAATGAGAATAACAAGAATATGAAATGAGAATAACAAGAATATGAAATGAGAATAACAAGAATGTGAAATGAGAATAACAAGAATATGAAATGAGAATAACAAGAATATGAAATGAGAATAACAAGAATGTGAAATGAGAATAACAAGAATGTGAAATGAGAATAACAAGAATATGAAATGAGAATAACAAGAATATGAAATGAGAATAACAAGAATATGAAATGAGAATAACAAGAATATGAAATGAGAATAACAAGAATATGAAATGAGAATAACAAGAATGTGAAATGAGAATAGCAAGAATGTGAAATGAGAATAACAAGAATGTGAAATGAGAATAACAAGAATATGAAATGAGAATAACAAGAATGTGAAATGAGAATAACAAGAATATGAAATGAGAATAACAAGAATATGAAATGAGAATAACAAGAATATGAAATGAGAATAACAAGAATGTGAAATGAGAATAACAAGAATATGAAATGAGAATAACAAGAATGTGAAATGAGAATAACAAGAATATGAAATGAGAATAACAAGAATATGAAATGAGAATAACAAGAATGTGAAATGAGAATAGCAAGAATGTGAAATGAGAATAACAAGAATGTGAAATGAGAATAACAAGAATATGAAATGAGAATAACAAGAATGTGAAATGAGAATAACAAGAATATGAAATGAGAATAACAAGAATATGAAATGAGAATAACAAGAATGTGAAATGAGAATAACAAGAATGTGAAATGAGAATAACAAGAATGTGAAATGAGAATAACAAGAATATGAAATGAGAATAACAAGTATATGAAATGAGAATAACAAGAATATGAAATGAGAATAACAAGAATATGAAATGAGAATAACAAGAATGTGAAATGAGAATAACAAGAATATGAAATGAGAATAACAAGAATATGAAATGAGAATAACAAGAATGTGAAATGAGAATAACAAGAATATGAAATGAGAATAACAAGAATATGAAATGAGAATAACAAGAATGTGAAATGAGAATAACAAGAATGTGAAATGAGAATAACAAGAATATGAAATGAGAATAACAAGAATATGAAATGAGAATAACAAGAATGTGAAATGAGAATAGCAAGAATATGAAATGAGAATAACAAGAATATGAAATGAGAATAACAAAAATGTGAAATGAGAATAACAAGAATGTGAAATGAGAATAGCAAGAATGTGAAATGAGAATAACAAGAATGTGAAATGAGAATAACAAGAATGTGAAATGAGAATAACAAGAATATGAAATGAGAATAACAAGAATATGAAATGAGAATAACAAGAATGTGAAATGAGAATAACAAGAATGTGAAATGAGAATAACAAGAATATGAAATGAGAATAACAAGAATATGAAATGAGAATAACAAGAATATGAAATGAGAATAACAAGAATATGAAATGAGAATAACAAGAATATGAAATGAGAATAACAAGAATGTGAAATGAGAATAACAAGAATGTGAAATGAGAATAACAAGAATATGAAATGAGAATAACAAGAATATGAAATGAGAATAGCAAGAATGTGAAATGAGAATAACAAGAATGTGAAATGAGAATAACAAGAATGTGAAATGAGAATAACAAGAATGTGAAATGAGAATAACAAGAATATGAAATGAGAATAACAAGAATGTGAAATGAGAATAGCAAGAATGTGAAATGAGAATAACAAGAATGTGAAATGAGAATAACAAGAATGTGAAATGAGAATAACAAGAATATGAAATGAGAATAACAAGAATATGAAATGAGAATAACAAGAATGTGAAATGAGAATAACAAGAATGTGAAATGAGAATAACAAGAATATGAAATGAGAATAACAAGAATATGAAATGAGAATAACAAGAATATGAAATGAGAATAACAAGAATATGAAATGAGAATAACAAGAATATGAAATGAGAATAACAAGAATATGAAATGAGAATAACAAGAATGTGAAATGAGAATAACAAGAATATGAAATGAGAATAACAAGAATATGAAATGAGAATAACAAGAATGTGAAATGAGAATAACAAGAATGTGAAATGAGAATAACAAGAATGTGAAATGAGAATAACAAGAATATGAAATGAGAATAACAAGTATATGAAATGAGAATAACAAGAATATGAAATGAGAATAACAAGAATATGAAATGAGAATAACAAGAATGTGAAATGAGAATAACAAGAATATGAAATGAGAATAACAAGAATATGAAATGAGAATAACAAGAATGTGAAATGAGAATAACAAGAATATGAAATGAGAATAACAAGAATATGAAATGAGAATAACAAGAATGTGAAATGAGAATAACAAGAATGTGAAATGAGAATAACAAGAATATGAAATAAGAATAACAAGAATATGAAATGAGAATAACAAGAATGTGAAATGAGAATAACAAGAATATGAAATGAGAATAACAAGAATATGAAATGAGAATAACAAGAATGTGAAATGAGAATAACAAGAATATGAAATGAGAATAACAAGAATATGAAATGAGAATAACAAGAATGTGAAATGAGAATAACAAGAATGTGAAATGAGAATAACAAGAATATGAAATGAGAATAACAAGAATATGAAATGAGAATAACAAGAATGTGAAATGAGAATAGCAAGAATATGAAATGAGAATAACAAGAATATGAAATGAGAATAACAAGAATATGAAATGAGAATAACAAGAATGTGAAATGAGAATAGCAAGAATGTGAAATGAGAATAACAAGAATGTGAAATGAGAATAACAAGAATATGAAATGAGAATAACAAGAATGTGAAATGAGAATAACAAGAATATGAAATGAGAATAACAAGAATATGAAATGAGAATAACAAGAATGTGAAATGAGAATAACAAGAATGTGAAATGAGAATAACAAGAATGTGAAATGAGAATAACAAGAATATGAAATGAGAATAACAAGTATATGAAATGAGAATAACAAGAATATGAAATGAGAATAACAAGAATATGAAATGAGAATAACAAGAATGTGAAATGAGAATAACAAGAATATGAAATGAGAATAACAAGAATATGAAATGAGAATAACAAGAATGTGAAATGAGAATAACAAGAATATGAAATGAGAATAACAAGAATATGAAATGAGAATAACAAGAATGTGAAATGAGAATAACAAGAATGTGAAATGAGAATAACAAGAATATGAAATAAGAATAACAAGAATATGAAATGAGAATAACAAGAATGTGAAATGAGAATAACAAGAATATGAAATGAGAATAACAAGAATATGAAATGAGAATAACAAGAATATGAAATGAGAATAACAAGAATGTGAAATGAGAATAACAAGAATATGAAATGAGAATAACAAGAATATGAAATGAGAATAACAAGAATGTGAAATGAGAATAACAAGAATGTGAAATGAGAATAACAAGAATATGAAATGAGAATAACAAGAATATGAAATGAGAATAACAAGAATGTGAAATGAGAATAACAAGAATATGAAATGAGAATAACAAGAATATGAAATGAGAATAACAAGAATATGAAATGAGAATAACAAGAATATGAAATGAGAATAACAAGAATGTGAAATGAGAATAGCAAGAATATGAAATGAGAATAACAAGAATATGAAATGAGAATAACAAGAATGTGAAATGAGAATAGCAAGAATATGAAATGAGAATAACAAGAATATGAAATGAGAATAACAAGAATGTGAAATGAGAATAGCAAGAATATGAAATGAGAATAACAAGAATATGAAATGAGAATAACAAGAATGTGAAATGAGAATAACAAGAATGTGAAATGAGAATAACAAGAATGTGAAATGAGAATAACAAGAATATGAAATGAGAATAACAAGAATATGAAATGAGAATAACAAGAATATGAAATGAGAATAACAAGAATGTGAAATGAGAATAACAAGAATATGAAATGAGAATAACAAGAATATGAAATGAGAATAACAAGAATATGAAATGAGAATAACAAGAATATGAAATGAGAATAACAAGAATATGAAATGAGAATAACAAGAATATGAAATGAGAATAACAAGAATGTGAAATGAGAATAGCAAGAATGTGAAATGAGAATAACAAGAATGTGAAATGAGAATAACAAGAATATGAAATGAGAATAACAAGAATATGAAATGAGAATAACAAGAATGTGAAATGAGAATAACAAGAATATGAAATGAGAATAGCAAGAATGTGAAATGAGAATAACAAGAATATGAAATGAGAATAACAAGAATATGAAATGAGAATAACAAGAATGTGAAATGAGAATAACAAGAATGTGAAATGAGAATAACAAGAATATGAAATGAGAATAACAAGAATGTGAAATGAGAATAACAAGAATATGAAATGAGAATAACAAGTATATGAAATGAGAATAACAAGAATATGAAATGAGAATAGCAAGAATGTGAAATGAGAATAACAAGAATGTGAAATGAGAATAACAAGAATATGAAATGAGAATAACAAGAATGTGAAATGAGAATAACAAGAATATGAAATGAGAATAACAAGTATATGAAATGAGAATAACAAGAATATGAAATGAGAATAACAAGAATATGAAATGAGAATAACAAGAATATGAAATGAGAATAGCAAGAATGTGAAATGAGAATAACAAGAATGTGAAATGAGAATAACAAGAATATGAAATGAGAATAACAAGAATGTGAAATGAGAATAACAAGAATATGAAATGAGAATAACAAGAATGTGAAATGAGAATAACAAGAATATGAAATGAGAATAACAAGAATATGAAATGAGAATAACAAGAATGTGAAATGAGAATAGCAAGAATATGAAATGAGAATAACAAGAATATGAAATGAGAATAACAAGAATATGAAATGAGAATAACAAGAATATGAAATGAGAATAACAAGAATGTGAAATGAGAATAACAAGAATATGAAATGAGAATAACAAGAATATGAAATGAGAATAACAAGAATATGAAATGAGAATAACAAGAATATGAAATGAGAATAACAAGAATATGAAATGAGAATAACAAGAATATGAAATGAGAATAACAAGAATGTGAAATGAGAATAGCAAGAATGTGAAATGAGAATAACAAGAATGTGAAATGAGAATAACAAGAATGTGAAATGAGAATAACAAGAATATGAAATGAGAATAACAAGAATATGAAATGAGAATAACAAGAATGTGAAATGAGAATAACAAGAATATGAAATGAGAATAACAAGAATATGAAATGAGAATAACAAGAATATGAAATGAGAATAACAAGAATATGAAATGACAATAACAAGAATGTGAAATGAGAATAGCAAGAATGTGAAATGAGAATAACAAGAATGTGAAATGAGAATAACAAGAATATGAAATGAGAATAACAAGAATATGAAATGAGAATAACAAGAATATGAAATGAGAATAACAAGAATATGAAATGAGAATAACAAGAATATGAAATGAGAATAACAAGAATATGAAATGACAATAACAAGAATGTGAAATGAGAATAGCAAGAATGTGAAATGAGAATAACAAGAATGTGAAATGAGAATAACAAGAATGTGAAATGAGAATAGCAAGAATGTGAAATGAGAATAACAAGAATGTGAAATGAGAATAACAAGAATATGAAATGAGAATAACAAGAATATGAAATGAGAATAACAAGAATATGAAATGAGAATAACAAGAATGTGAAATGAGAATAACAAGAATATGAAATGAGAATAACAAGAATATGAAATGAGAATAACAAGAATATGAAATGAGAATAACAAGAATATGAAATGACAATAACAAGAATGTGAAATGAGAATAGCAAGAATGTGAAATGAGAATAACAAGAATGTGAAATGAGAATAACAAGAATATGAAATGAGAATAACAAGAATATGAAATGAGAATAACAAGAATATGAAATGAGAATAACAAGAATATGAAATGAGAATAACAAGAATATGAAATGAGAATAACAAGAATATGAAATGACAATAACAAGAATGTGAAATGAGAATAGCAAGAATGTGAAATGAGAATAACAAGAATGTGAAATGAGAATAACAAGAATGTGAAATGAGAATAGCAAGAATGTGAAATGAGAATAACAAGAATGTGAAATGAGAATAACAAGAATATGAAATGAGAATAACAAGAATATGAAATGAGAATAACAAGAATATGAAATGAGAATAACAAGAATATGAAATGAGAATAACAAGAATATGAAATGAGAATAACAAGAATATGAAATGACAATAACAAGAATGTGAAATGAGAATAGCAAGAATGTGAAATGAGAATAACAAGAATGTGAAATGAGAATAACAAGAATGTGAAATGAGAATAACAAGAATATGAAATGAGAATAGCAAGAATGTGAAATGAGAATAACAAGAATGTGAAATGAGAATAACAAGAATGTGAAATGAGAATAACAAGAATATGAAATGACAATAACAAGAATGTGAAATGAGAATAGCAAGAATGTGAAATGAGAATAACAAGAATGTGAAATGAGAATAACAAGAATGTGAAATGAGAATAGCAAGAATGTGAAATGAGAATAACAAGAATGTGAAATGAGAATAACAAGAATATGAAATGAGAATAACAAGAATATGAAATGAGAATAACAAGAATATGAAATGAGAATAACAAGAATATGAAATGAGAATAACAAGAATATGAAATGAGAATAACAAGAATATGAAATGACAATAACAAGAATGTGAAATGAGAATAGCAAGAATGTGAAATGAGAATAACAAGAATGTGAAATGAGAATAACAAGAATGTGAAATGAGAATAACAAGAATATGAAATGAGAATAGCAAGAATGTGAAATGAGAATAACAAGAATGTGAAATGAGAATAACAAGAATGTGAAATGAGAATAACAAGAATATGAAATGACAATAACAAGAATGTGAAATGAGAATAGCAAGAATGTGAAATGAGAATAACAAGAATGTGAAATGAGAATAACAAGAATATGAAATGAGAATAACAAGAATGTGAAATGAGAATAACAAGAATATGAAATGAGAATAACAAGAATATGAAATGAGAATAACAAGAATATGAAATGAGAATAACAAGAATATGAAATGACAATAACAAGAATGTGAAATGAGAATAGCAAGAATGTGAAATGAGAATAACAAGAATGTGAAATGAGAATAACAAGAATGTGAAATGAGAATAACAAGAATATGAAATGAGAATAACAAGAATATGAAATGAGAATAGCAAGAATATGAAATGAGAATAACAAGAATATGAAATGAGAATAACAAGAATGTGAAATGAGAATAGCAAGAATGTGAAATGAGAATAACAAGAATGTGAAATGAGAATAACAAGAATATGAAATGAGAATAACAAGAATATGAAATGAGAATAACAAGAATGTGAAATGAGAATAACAAGAATATGAAATGAGAATAACAAGAATATGAAATGAGAATAACAAGAATGTGAAATGAGAATAGCAAGAATATGAAATGAGAATAACAAGAATATGAAATGAGAATAACAAGAATGTGAAATGAGAATAACAAGAATGTGAAATAAAAATAACAAGAATATGAAATGAGAATAACAAGAATATGAAATGAGAATAACAAGAATATGAAATGAGAATAACAAGAATATGAAATGAGAATAACAAGAATATGAAATGAGAATAACAAGAATATGAAATGAGAATAACAAGAATATGAAATGAGAATAACAAGAATGTGAAATGAGAATAACAAGAATATGAAATGAGAATAACAAGAATATGAAATGAGAATAACAAGAATATGAAATGAGAATAACAAGAATATGAAATGAGAATAACAAGAATATGAAATGAGAATAACAAGAATATGAAATGAGAATAACAAGAATATGAAATGAGAATAACAAGAATATGAAATGAGAATAACAAGAATATGAAATGAGAATAACAAGAATGTGAAATGAGAATAGCAAGAATGTGAAATGAGAATAACAAGAATGTGAAATGAGAATAACAAGAATATGAAATGAGAATAACAAGAATATGAAATGAGAATAACAAGAATGTGAAATGAGAATAACAAGAATATGAAATGAGAATAACAAGAATATGAAATGAGAATAACAAGAATATGAAATGAGAATAACAAGAATGTGAAATGAGAATAGCAAGAATATGAAATGAGAATAACAAGAATATGAAATGAGAATAACAAGAATATGAAATGAGAATAACAAGAATATGAAATGAGAATAACAAGAATGTGAAATGAGAATAACAAGAATGTGAAATGAGAATAACAAGAATGTGAAATGAGAATAGCAAGAATATGAAATGAGAATAACAAGAATGTGAAATGAGAATAGCAAGAATATGAAATGAGAATAACAAGAATATGAAATGAGAATAACAAGAATGTGAAATGAGAATAACAAGAATATGAAATGAGAATAACAAGAATATGAAATGAGAATAACAAGAATGTGAAATGAGAATAGCAAGAATGTGAAATGAGAATAACAAGAATATGAAATGAGAATAACAAGAATATGAAATGAGAATAACAAGAATATGAAATGAGAATAACAAGAATGTGAAATGAGAATAACAAGAATGTGAAATGAGAATAACAAGAATGTGAAATGAGAATAGCAAGAATATGAAATGAGAATAACAAGAATGTGAAATGAGAATAGCAAGAATATGAAATGAGAATAACAAGAATATGAAATGAGAATAACAAGAATGTGAAATGAGAATAACAAGAATATGAAATGAGAATAACAAGAATGTGAAATGAGAATAACAAGAATGTGAAATGAGAATAGCAAGAATATGAAATGAGAATAACAAGAATGTGAAATGAGAATAGCAAGAATATGAAATGAGAATAACAAGAATATGAAATGAGAATAACAAGAATATGAAATGAGAATAACAAGAATATGAAATGAGAATAACAAGAATATGAAATGAGAATAACAAGAATGTGAAATGAGAATAACAAGAATATGAAATGAGAATAACAAGAATATGAAATGAGAATAACAAGAATGTGAAATGAGAATAGCAAGAATGTGAAATGAGAATAACAAGAATGTGAAATGAGAATAACAAGAATATGAAATGAGAATAACAAGAATATGAAATGAGAATAACAAGAATGTGAAATGAGAATAACAAGAATATGAAATGAGAATAACAAGAATATGAAATGAGAATAACAAGAATGTGAAATGAGAATAACAAGAATATGAAATGAGAATAACAAGAATATGAAATGAGAATAACAAGAATATGAAATGAGAATAACAAGAATATGAAATGAGAATAACAAGAATGTGAAATGAGAATAACAAGAATATGAAATGAGAATAACAAGAATATGAAATGAGAATAACAAGAATGTGAAATGAGAATAACAAGAATGTGAAATGAGAATAACAAGAATATGAAATGACAATAACAAGAATGTGAAATGAGAATAGCAAGAATGTGAAATGAGAATAACAAGAATGTGAAATGAGAATAACAAGAATATGAAATGAGAATAACAAGAATATGAAATGAGAATAACAAGAATATGAAATGAGAATAACAAGAATATGAAATGAGAATAACAAGAATATGAAATGAGAATAACAAGAATATGAAATGACAATAACAAGAATGTGAAATGAGAATAGCAAGAATGTGAAATGAGAATAACAAGAATGTGAAATGAGAATAACAAGAATGTGAAATGAGAATAGCAAGAATGTGAAATGAGAATAACAAGAATGTGAAATGAGAATAACAAGAATATGAAATGAGAATAACAAGAATATGAAATGAGAATAACAAGAATATGAAATGAGAATAACAAGAATATGAAATGAGAATAACAAGAATATGAAATGAGAATAACAAGAATATGAAATGACAATAACAAGAATGTGAAATGAGAATAGCAAGAATGTGAAATGAGAATAACAAGAATGTGAAATGAGAATAACAAGAATGTGAAATGAGAATAACAAGAATATGAAATGAGAATAGCAAGAATGTGAAATGAGAATAACAAGAATGTGAAATGAGAATAACAAGAATGTGAAATGAGAATAACAAGAATATGAAATGACAATAACAAGAATGTGAAATGAGAATAGCAAGAATGTGAAATGAGAATAACAAGAATGTGAAATGAGAATAACAAGAATGTGAAATGAGAATAGCAAGAATGTGAAATGAGAATAACAAGAATGTGAAATGAGAATAACAAGAATATGAAATGAGAATAACAAGAATATGAAATGAGAATAACAAGAATATGAAATGAGAATCACAAGAATATGAAATGAGAATAACAAGAATATGAAATGAGAATAACAAGAATATGAAATGACAATAACAAGAATGTGAAATGAGAATAGCAAGAATGTGAAATGAGAATAACAAGAATGTGAAATGAGAATAACAAGAATGTGAAATGAGAATAACAAGAATATGAAATGAGAATAGCAAGAATGTGAAATGAGAATAACAAGAATGTGAAATGAGAATAACAAGAATGTGAAATGAGAATAACAAGAATATGAAATGACAATAACAAGAATGTGAAATGAGAATAGCAAGAATGTGAAATGAGAATAACAAGAATGTGAAATGAGAATAACAAGAATATGAAATGAGAATAACAAGAATGTGAAATGAGAATAACAAGAATATGAAATGAGAATAACAAGAATATGAAATGAGAATAACAAGAATATGAAATGAGAATAACAAGAATATGAAATGACAATAACAAGAATGTGAAATGAGAATAGCAAGAATGTGAAATGAGAATAACAAGAATGTGAAATGAGAATAACAAGAATGTGAAATGAGAATAACAAGAATATGAAATGAGAATAACAAGAATATGAAATGAGAATAGCAAGAATATGAAATGAGAATAACAAGAATATGAAATGAGAATAACAAGAATGTGAAATGAGAATAGCAAGAATGTGAAATGAGAATAACAAGAATGTGAAATGAGAATAACAAGAATATGAAATGAGAATAACAAGAATATGAAATGAGAATAACAAGAATGTGAAATGAGAATAACAAGAATATGAAATGAGAATAACAAGAATATGAAATGAGAATAACAAGAATGTGAAATGAGAATAGCAAGAATATGAAATGAGAATAACAAGAATATGAAATGAGAATAACAAGAATGTGAAATGAGAATAACAAGAATGTGAAATGAGAATAACAAGAATATGAAATGAGAATAACAAGAATATGAAATGAGAATAACAAGAATATGAAATGAGAATAACAAGAATATGAAATGAGAATAACAAGAATATGAAATGAGAATAACAAGAATATGAAATGAGAATAACAAGAATATGAAATGAGAATAACAAGAATGTGAAATGAGAATAACAAGAATATGAAATGAGAATAACAAGAATATGAAATGAGAATAACAAGAATATGAAATGAGAATAACAAGAATATGAAATGAGAATAACAAGAATATGAAATGAGAATAACAAGAATATGAAATGAGAATAACAAGAATATGAAATGAGAATAACAAGAATATGAAATGAGAATAACAAGAATATGAAATGAGAATAACAAGAATGTGAAATGAGAATAGCAAGAATGTGAAATGAGAATAACAAGAATGTGAAATGAGAATAACAAGAATATGAAATGAGAATAACAAGAATATGAAATGAGAATAACAAGAATGTGAAATGAGAATAACAAGAATATGAAATGAGAATAACAAGAATATGAAATGAGAATAACAAGAATATGAAATGAGAATAACAAGAATGTGAAATGAGAATAGCAAGAATATGAAATGAGAATAACAAGAATATGAAATGAGAATAACAAGAATATGAAATGAGAATAACAAGAATATGAAATGAGAATAACAAGAATGTGAAATGAGAATAACAAGAATGTGAAATGAGAATAACAAGAATGTGAAATGAGAATAGCAAGAATATGAAATGAGAATAACAAGAATGTGAAATGAGAATAGCAAGAATATGAAATGAGAATAACAAGAATATGAAATGAGAATAACAAGAATGTGAAATGAGAATAACAAGAATATGAAATGAGAATAACAAGAATATGAAATGAGAATAACAAGAATGTGAAATGAGAATAGCAAGAATGTGAAATGAGAATAACAAGAATATGAAATGAGAATAACAAGAATATGAAATGAGAATAACAAGAATATGAAATGAGAATAACAAGAATGTGAAATGAGAATAACAAGAATGTGAAATGAGAATAACAAGAATGTGAAATGAGAATAGCAAGAATATGAAATGAGAATAACAAGAATGTGAAATGAGAATAGCAAGAATATGAAATGAGAATAACAAGAATATGAAATGAGAATAACAAGAATGTGAAATGAGAATAACAAGAATATGAAATGAGAATAACAAGAATGTGAAATGAGAATAACAAGAATGTGAAATGAGAATAGCAAGAATATGAAATGAGAATAACAAGAATGTGAAATGAGAATAGCAAGAATATGAAATGAGAATAACAAGAATATGAAATGAGAATAACAAGAATATGAAATGAGAATAACAAGAATATGAAATGAGAATAACAAGAATATGAAATGAGAATAACAAGAATGTGAAATGAGAATAACAAGAATATGAAATGAGAATAACAAGAATATGAAATGAGAATAACAAGAATGTGAAATGAGAATAGCAAGAATGTGAAATGAGAATAACAAGAATGTGAAATGAGAATAACAAGAATATGAAATGAGAATAACAAGAATATGAAATGAGAATAACAAGAATGTGAAATGAGAATAACAAGAATATGAAATGAGAATAACAAGAATATGAAATGAGAATAACAAGAATGTGAAATGAGAATAACAAGAATATGAAATGAGAATAACAAGAATATGAAATGAGAATAACAAGAATATGAAATGAGAATAACAAGAATGTGAAATGAGAATAGCAAGAATATGAAATGAGAATAACAAGAATGTGAAATGAGAATAGCAAGAATATGAAATGAGAATAACAAGAATATGAAATGAGAATAACAAGAATGTGAAATGAGAATAGCAAGAATGTGAAATGAGAATAACAAGAATGTGAAATGAGAATAACAAGAATATGAAATGAGAATAACAAGAATATGAAATGAGAATAACAAGAATGTGAAATGAGAATAGCAAGAATATGAAATGAGAATAACAAGAATGTGAAATGAGAATAGCAAGAATGTGAAATGAGAATAACAAGAATATGAAATGAGAATAACAAGAATGTGAAATGAGAATAACAAGAATATGAAATGAGAATAACAAGAATATGAAATGAGAATAACAAGAATATGAAATGAGAATAACAAGAATGTGAAATGAGAATAACAAGAATGTGAAATGAGAATAACAAGAATATGAAATGAGAATAACAAGAATATGAAATGAGAATAACAAGAATATGAAATGAGAATAACAAGAATGTGAAATGAGAATAACAAGAATGTGAAATGAAAATGACAAAGTGAAGTGCCAGGTTTGCTCTGTTAATGTACAGTATTTATCATCTGGACTAGGAAGCGTAGCAATGGTAAACAGGAATTATGATCACGGAGTAATATATGTGTAATACATGTGAGACATATTAAGTAAGCCATTTTTTTCATCAGAAAGAAAACTCCAAATTATTAGTGACAACAATACCATAGCTTGAGTGTACTAGGCTATTGTGAAACAAGTCACACATATGTAGATGTCTCTGATCCCAAAGTATATGGTGAATGAGTAAATAGGCCACAACCAATAAAATCCAACTTTGCTGACCTTGCATGCTGCCTCAATGACCTTGCAGAGTGCACCAGCTGAGGGTTCACAATGGAACACATGAGCCACAAACTCATCTTCTGCTGTATGAACAATCATTCCCATTAGCCTGCAGCGAAACATATTACAGCTCTGTGAAACAAGCCAGGTACATACATAGTTATATGAGTATGAGGGAGTAGTGAGGTACATACATAGTTATATGAGTATGAGGGAGCAGTGAGGTATATACATAGTTATATGAGTATGAGGGAGTAGTGAGGTACATACACAGTCGTGAGAATATGAGGGAGTAGTGAGGTACATACATAGTTATATGAGTATGAGGGAGTAGTGAGGTACATACACAGTTGTGAGAGTATGTGGAGTAGTGAGGTACATACATAGTTATATGAGTATGAGGGAGTAGTGAGGTACATACATAGTTATATGAGTATAAGGGAGTAGTGAGGTACATACACAGTCGTGAGAGTATGAGGGAGTAGAGAGGTACATACACGGTTGTGAGAGTATGAGAGAGTAGAGAGGTACATACACAGTTGTGAGAGTATGAGAGAGTAGAGAGGTACATACACAGTTGTGAGAGTATGAGAGAGTAGAGAGGTACATACACAGTTGTGTGAGTATGAGGGAGTAGGGAGGTACATACACAGTTGAGAGAGTATGAGAGAGTAGAGAGGTACATACACAGTTGTGAGAGTATGAGAGAGTAGAGAGGTACATACACAGTTGTGTGAGTATGAGGGAGTAGGGAGGTACATACACAGTTGAGAGAGTATGAGAGAGTAGAGAGGTACATACACAGTTGTGTGAGTATGAGGGAGTAGGGAGGTACATACACAGTTGTGAGAGTATGAGAGAGTAGAGAGGTACATACACAGTTGTGTGAGTATGAGGGAATAAGGAGGTACATACACAGTTGTGAGAGTATGAGAGAGTAGAGAGGTACATACACAGTTGTGAGAGTATGAGAGAGTAGAGAGGTACATACACAGTTGTGTGAGTATGAGGGAGTAGGGAGGTACATACACAGTTGTGTGAGTATGAGGGAGTAGAGAGGTACATACATGGTTGTGTTAGCACAAGGGAGAATGATAACTCTACCTGACATCACGAGCAGAGATTCCAAAGAAAGTGAGAAAACGGAGTCTTGTGTCTAAGATGACAGTCTCATACTGGACTCCGGTTACCCTGATGTCAGCAGATGATACGGCCACATTCGAGAAAAGCCAATCACCTCTGCAAAACGCAACAGTGTCTCATTGCAGATGCGGAACAAAAATGTATAAAGAAGATAGCATGAAAAACAGAATAATCCAAAATATCAGAGCTAAAGATTATAGTATTCTCACTAAACATCTTATGCACCCAGAACAGCTAGAAGAGGCTTATTTGTATGAGGCACTCAGCTGGTCTTTTGAGTGGGTCTCATTGTACCTCTCTATAGACTTACACTCGGTGAAACTGCACTGGTAAGTATAAATGTACAAGTATAGGCAACATTATTACAGTGTGTGCACCCCTGAAATCTCTCTAATATGTCATAAACCTTTAGCAGCAAAGACAACTGAAAACACTATGAACACACATGCCATTAGGTGTTCATACCTAAAACAGCTAAAACATTGATCTTGCACTCTCGACAGATTGCATGTACAGAAAACATCATACATAGACTACCATGGAAACTAATTGTTGAAAACAATTTAATTTGTTGAAGAAAAAAGTACATATGTATCATAATTTTAGTAACTCTCCTCCGCGCAATGCAAAGACATGAAATATTGGTAACATTAGAAGGATAAGTGACAACTGTCACAACTTTAAAAACTGAAGATAAGAAAGAACTGACTCGGTACTTGCTGATCAGCTGTAATTTTATATGGCCTAGTATAATGTAAGTTGAACAACCACTCAGCTTTAAAATCAAACAACAAAAACATTTGGGGAGCAAAGTGAAGGGATGTGAATAGACAGACAGAGGAATGATATTGGCACACAAGACAGAAAGGGCAAACTTGAAAATGATTAAACCAAGATGAAAGATAAAATAGGGTTGACTTGAAAAAGGTTTTAGAGTCAAGCATACGAGAAAGAGAAATGTGCAGAGGTGAGCTAACCTGTCAACAGAGTTGGTTAGACTCTCTATGGCTCCATTTACTATGTCCATGCCAGTTGCTTTATCTACTGGCATTGAGCCGATATAGTGACACTTCTTGGTTTTTGAGGCAGCATTCATGGGTGACGGCAGCACGACTACCAAATACAAAGATAATTTGTATTACATACTTTTATTTGAATAAAGTGTGAACACTTGCCATCAGAATAAAAAGTGCTGAACACTGCTGAGAAGATGAGTGGATATTGATCTATATTATAATACATCGAGTTCAGCTTATAAGCTAGAGAGTGAACATGGAGTGGGGTGTTAGCTCAAACACTTTCAAATGCCAATTACCGTTAAGATGATAATATTCTACCAGTAAATTAGGTATCACTCTACCATATTCAAAATTAACATTGTGAGTAAAAACATGTATTTCAAGATAAACTTTTACTGCTCTTTATATTCTTTACTAGTTGAACGCCCGGCGTTGCTCGGGTAATAAATGTCTTTGCACAGAAAACTTATTTGTATTTAACATATAACAACAGTTACCATTCTAGCTCTCAAACTTCATATCATGACAAAAGTGTTTTGTGCAGTTTGAATAAATTGAGATAAAATAAAAACAAATATAAGGTTTGCAAACTTTGTCAAACAACTGTAACTTTCAAACTTCATGTCTTGAAGAAAATGTTTGGTGCAGGTCAAATAAATTAAGAAACTAAATAAAATAACTATAAAAGTGTTTCAATGTAAAATAATTAGTAAGTAAAAGATAAATTAAAACTTTTTTGCTACAATTACAATAAAAGATGATTTGGTAATGATACAATTAATACGAACTGAGAAAACAAAATAGCAATCCTGAATATGTTGAATTAATAATAACAAGTCATGAATAAAAGTGTGTGTGTATAAAAAAGTTACTGTTCCAGCAGAAGCTATCCATCAAAACATTGAACACTACGATACTGGTACCCCTTGATACTGGTACACATGTAAAAATGAGATCTCAGACTGTTTTTTTCTGATACTCTGTCTGACCGAATGGAGAGAGAATGTAGAGACTATTCCTACTTGAGATAATACAATGGTCCGCTTAAAAAGTATTAGCCTTTACCGATTTTGCAATCGAACCTCAGAAAAAACCGGAAACAGAATTGTAATGGAACATTTTGAATTGAAACGGCATTATTTAAGAAACAAAAACTAAAAAAATAGGTAATGGTAGCAAAATATTAGTTTTTAAAACATTTCAAAAAATAACAAACGCAAAAGTTAATATAAGTTAATAACCAAAGGTGCACATTTAGCATGTGCATACGGTGTGCGATAAGAGCGAGAGCATTGTAAGAACAGCGTAGCTTGGTGGCTAAATGCACCCTTTGAAACATACAGTTGCATATTTCGTGAGTTCAAATCCAGCAGAATGCGAGCTTTTAATTCCAAAATTTTTAATAGATATAGCTGGACATACTGAAGGACACACAGACAAACTTTGAGATTTATATATAGAAAATATATAAACAGATCCCTATAATCTTTATTATAATAAGAGCAGTGTCCATCCGTGGCCATGGTTGGAGGTTAGGGAAAAGAATAATGATATATTCTCCACGCTTGATTAACACAAATGATGATGTCTCACAGCACACCAGAATGCCATGCCATACTAACATGGGTACCAACATGACATGAAAGTTGGTAAGAAGACAAGCGATCAAGTGTAACCGCTTGAAATACAATGAACCTTGATTAGATAGTTAAATCCACACTTGAACAGAAGATGAATATGAAATATGGTGGTGCTTGCTTTTTATGTTCAGCCTCATAGCAGAACTGCGGAAGAGGCTGCAAGCAATATGTCTAATTGACACTTATGGTTGACACTTATTGTTGACACTTATTGTTGACACTTATTGTTGACACTTATTGTTGACACTTATTGTTGACACTTATTGTTGACACTTATTGTTGACACTTATTGTTGCCACTTCTGGTTGACATTTATGGGTGACACTTATGGTTGACACTTATAGTTGACATTTATAGTTTACACTATCCATTTGAGAGCTAAGTTGAGAAATAGATTTTAAGCATTTCCAATTATTATATTATATAGACGAACATAGCTTAGTAAACTAACACAGCAAGACAAATAGGATTGAAGTCTTGTTGCTGGCAACACTTGGTAAATGCTGCTGATTAAATATTCAACATATGGTAAACTAGGGTAAATTAGTCGATATAATGAGAGGCAATGAAGACACAAATCTGCAGTTACTAAGGAACCAAATGTAATCATCATAATCTTTAGAATTTGTTAGAGCATCAGACACACCTTTTCCTTTCTCTGCCACGAGATGAAGAGCATCGAGTTTTTCAGGTCTCTTTTTTGATGAACCCGGCGACTTTTCCTTTCTTTCTTTTGCTAGTCGAGAGCAAATCTCCTTGAGAGTGTTGGCTATTTGCTTAGCAGGTACTTCACACCTAAACACGTGGCAGTTGTGTATCCTCGTCATAGGGTCTCGCGCCACATAGGCAAAGTCACTACAAAAAAGTTTATATAAAGTGTAAGACTTGGTTCAGCCATTACTCGCTAATTATTTCACATTTACATTTCAAACCATTACAGTAGTTTTATTTTTTTCTTTCAATTTATTTCATCTACACAAAACACTTTTTATGACATAATTCTTAAAATTTACAGTTGCTTGAAAAATATGATATAGCTTTGAGTTTTTTTTGAAAACATAAATAAAAATAAGACACTGACAAACAGTAAAATAAAAACACTCAGCTTCATCTTACAACAAATATTAAACAGTTAATAACTCAGTAAACAGACCCAGAAACATAGACAATATATTTAAACTCCATCATTTCACTGAAAATCCTTAGAACATAGTTTAGAGCTCAACCAGCCCTATTACGCCTACATGTACATTAGAAGAGTAAACATGTAAGGGCAGACAATTACAAATTATCCGAATCGAATATGATCAGAACAACTCAACACACTCCCGGCTCATTACCATATTATGCAACTTTACAGACTTGATAGTGGAATCTGTGTGCCAAATGTCGCAAATGAAAAAGATTTTCAGCTACGACGTACCATGAATTCTGGCTGCCAACACCCCATACTCGAATGGTGTGGATAGGTTGAACGGATAAAACTGTAGTAGAGACTGGGTCGAGCAAACAAAGTTCCTTTCCATCTATTTCCATCCTCAACTCTTTTCCCTAAAACAAAAAAAATAACATTATAAACACGCTGATGAAGTAATAACAGAAATTATAATCGTCTACGTCTACATGTATGTCTATGTCTACGTAGCAGCTGAACAACTTATTAAAATCTACTAAACTGACTACTGACTAAACCGACACAAATGGCTGCAAGTTTAAACCTGGTGTAAACAATATAGTATTTCCTTTCTTCCCAATATCAAGGAACTGCTGTGGAAGGTTGTGTAGTTTAAACCTACAATTGCACTTGATGACTAAGAGAAAAAATACAAACAAAAAATTAAAAAAGCACAAGCCATAGATATATAGCCAAGTCCACAATCGTATGACCAGAAGTGAAAAATTATAATATAACACAGCCAGAATTACCAAGCATTTACTTGATAATGAATCAATATTTTATATACAAATCCCGTTAACTACATATTGACTAGTAAGGTAACTACATATTGACTAGTAAGGTAACTACATTTTGACTAGTAAGGTACATATCAATATCTCTTAAGGAGACCGGTATTAACTCAAATCCTCTCTTATGAAGAAAAGAAATGGACCAATCACAGTATTCATGCAACTAAAACTGCGATAAACAGTGAAACAATGACCACGAGGAAGCATAAAACAACAGATTGAGAAACTGGAAAATGAACTGCTCTCCAAATGATATACATAAATACATGAGTGGGCAAGAGGGTATATGAAACAATTCTCAAACTTCTTCTACTGAAAATCGAGGTAAGTGACTGCTAAAGGGGGAAACTATTCATCTCCGAAACAAACTGTCTTTAATTAAACATTTATTAAAGTCAGTCTAGATACAAAGTTTTGTCTTAACATATCCTTGTTCTACAAGTTATAACCTTCCAGATGGTATATCAGCTCTGCCTTCTATTAACAGTTGCCTAATGCTTTGCTAATATACTATCAAAAAGACTGTCTTACAGAAAATTTTATCTAAAGAAAGACATTACTACCAGGCGCATGTGAGTGTAACTTCAGTGCTCGTGAGGTACAAGCAGTTAAAGTCACGCGCAGCTACAAAAGAATTCAAAACTTAATGCTGACGTCGTCATCATTAAGAGGAGGTACGGAGACAAAACTACTACCCATTGCTGGCATTTAGTTAGAAGTGTAAGCCCGAGTTTGTTTCAAAGAATAACAAGTTAATGTTGAGCCAGAATTTAGATTTAAAAACAGTTTTAGGCTGCTAAAAGCTTCCTGAACCATTCTGAACTGAAGTTTGAAGTCATTGTTGTTTCGTACTTATAGGCGGGAAACATCCTCCATAACAATCTACTCACTATGTTTAGGAGTGTGAACATGCAATGAGTCGGCTATGAGGTAAAGCTGAGAGAAGAAAAACAGGCCAGTTATAGACATCTATTCAACGTGGTACTACTAAGGATGAGTAAACTAGACGAAAACTTGATGGTTAGTCACAACACGGATATGACAGCTGACTTTTACTTATACACCAGTTGAGTATTACCTTCTTGTCACCCTACAGAATGATAGACTCGCTAGCACATGTAGTTTTAGAGCGGTATACTGAAGGGGGGGGGGGTATAACCTCGCCAGTGCTCCTACCTAGCTTAGGCTAGCTGACTGATACTAAATAAAAAGCTACTAATATATTTAGTGTATTACTGTCTACTAGCATACTGTGAGCACCGAGAAGCTACTAATATAATTAGTGTATTACTGTCTACTAGCATACTGTGAGCACCGAGAAGCTACTAATATATTTAATGTATTACTGTCTACTAGCATACTATGAGCACCGAGAAGCTACTAATATATTTAGTGTATTACTGTCTACTAGCATACTGTGAGCACCGAGAAGATTGGTCAGTAATGTGTGAAACTGTATGAATAAATCAATTTCTAACCGCTACAAGATTGCTCAAACATAACTAAAAAGACATGTTATGCTTTTGTGGAGTTGTGTTTTCAATGACAAGAGAACGCAACTCAAACATTGCTAACACTAACGTAGCAGTGAAATGAATTGCTGCAAACTGGATGTTCTACTAAACCGAAGGGCAGGCTCTAATCACTAATCACCTCAGCCCATTGCGCCATCCCATCATTTGTCTTGCCTCCCGTTAGGTCCATTATACATCTATTAATAGAACGGCAACTCGTTTCCTGATCCTGTAAGTCTGCTTCTGACAGCGGCGTCCAACCGATAGAGTGAACGGAGAACCTCAGCGTTTGTTCTGGACCAGATGTCATACTATCCGCTCCGTTCAGTGACCTATCATTGCCAAACAGATGGTTATAAAGATACAGCAAAGACGTCTAAAGAACCATCTGGACATGTTCAACACAACAACTACCAAAACTAGTTGAATACAAAATAAAGAATAGTTGAGTGAAATTCTATTTTCTGTTTTAAAGAACCGCATAAAAAATCTTCGTACAAAGGCTACAGTGACTCACATAGATTTAATAGTTTTGTCAGCCAGGTTTATAAGACTGCTCTCCATAGACTTGAGATGGTCAGCCGGAGAAGAGACCTCCTGAAACACAGTCATAAAATGACCTTAGAATGAACTTTTTCATTCTAAGGTTTGTATTTACATGATTACCAAGCGATAAAGAAATGTTTGACAATTGCATAAACTGACTCCGATTGTGAAAACCAACACCGACGAGTTTTAGCATGTTTGTAAATTGTTACTATAATAACAGCCGTGTCCGACGTTAGAAAAAGAGCATTAAAAAACAAGATAGCACTACACAGGAATTGAACCAAGCCAATCCGTTTCTGAGCCAAGCACACTACCATCTGCACCACTTGACCACCTTTCAACATCAAAGAATAAGTGTGCACATAGTTATTACAAGCGACGATCTCTCACGATGCATGGGACTGCCAGTGTACCAGTACTGATAAAACTGATTCGACCTAAAAATCTATAGCCTGCAGGAATGAGCTGCTGATACATAAAAGTGATGAACAGAGATTTTTGCGAGAATATTGCAATAAAAAACAAGGCCAGTATATATCACAAATACTGACTGCAGAGTCCCCTGCCTCATCAGCAGGCCTGTCACGCTGTATGCTGCCTGTACGGACATGCCAATAGTACTCGCCCTCATCATCGAAGCATTTTTTCCATCCCAGTGGCAGTTGTTCTTCTTCACTCTAAGTAAAATATATCACCCAATTTGAATCTAGCACATGAAACTATAATCAATAAGTCTCGCTGCTGTTCTACAAACTCTCATATAAACATAATGACAAATAATAAGAGTGATACTATTAGTATTAAACCGGCACAAAGTTAATAAAAAATGGATGAAAAACTTTTTTGAGGTAAATTATATTTTAATGCATTTGTCTGAGACATTAAAACAACGCAGTATTTTATAGTTTCAACTTAAAATGAACAAATTGAGTCGGCACTTCTCATAAAACACACTCAAATATTCTTGGCTAGTCACTCGCTAAAACTATTTTTACAATTGCCTTGACCGACGATATGTTTTTGGGAAGATTATGAGATCATGACAATCCTGGGTTCGCACAGAGCACCTAGTCATCAGTCAAATGAGCTCTTCCTCGAGATACTTCTAGAGATGATAATGTTGAAATACATCAATACAGGAAATAAACTAAAGCGATTAAATAACCCGGTTTATAACCAGTGGAAAAACTGCTGTTTGGTAATGGGAAAGACCACATTTTGTACATAAGCATCCTTGACATCTGAAAAGAGTTTTGGCCTTTATAACTGAAGAAATGCATACCTACATGTATATGGAAACAGAAAATTAAAAAAAACACAAGCTAGTAAAAAAAGAAGTACCATATCCAGTTGTAGGCCAAAGAGAACTGTCTCACCAAGACTTATGATTTCAGCTATCGGTGGTACACTAGAGTGTGAGAAGAGTTACATGCTGCAGGTACATGCCATGTATCTGCAGCAGTTACATTAAAGTATATCTTACCTTCTCTTTAGGCGGCAGTTTTTCTGGAGATTTCCGGGTTTTGTCTATGACGGCATAAATATCTTCGCTTGTGTTAAGTTGCATGGACTTCGCAGGAGAGTTTGGGTTGTCTATAACCGGGGATACCATTCTGGGCGAGTGAACACCAACGGGTATGTCAGTCGTGATGTAGGCCTCTTCCATTCCAGAGTCACTATCAGCAAAGAAGTGATGGAATACAACTCGTAGAGGCTGACAAACACGCTAATAAAGTATTAGATTGGGAAATTAGATAAAGAAATATCAATACAGCGATCAATACTGGAACCCTAGGAGTAAGCCGTGGCAAAATGCTGGAAATATAAATGCTACTGGTTGTAGGCATTCCGAGAGTTACTGATCTATGTAGTTTCACATTAGTATTCAGTTTTTATATACATATGTATGTATGTATGTATGTATGTATGTATGTATGTATGTATGTATGTATGTATGTATGTATGTATGTATGTATGTATGTATGTACATATGAGCAGTCTTTATTGTGGTGAGAAATAGTCATACTTTACAACATGTTTTCTATAAAGTACCACAGCGAGTAAACTAAATAGCAAGGTACACAAACTAACAAACAAAAGAAAACTACTGAGTAGTCCAACTAATATCTTGACTAACTTTGGAATAAGTTTGTTCCGACAAAACTGCTAAATCGTATCATTTCACTAAAAAGTGATCCTTTTTTTAAAGAAGTCAGCAACTATTGTGGCAATTATACCCAATGCAAAATAACTGCGCACAAACCTGCCAGATGTAATAAGGGAGATTTCTTCATACTCAGAGGAGTTTATAGGGGAATCAACACTGCTGGTAAGTCTTGCCTCTGTTTCGTCGGTTGTTCGCTGATTGTCCTGTGATAACATCCCAGTTTCTTCTTCTGCGGCTGACATCTTATCTTTGATCAACAATCAAAATATCTGTAATCCGCCAGCATTTGACAGCACTTAATAGCAAGTGAAAACAAGAAACAACACCTCGTAACAAATGGCAACGATACAAAATCAAGTGATATCGAAAGACTACTATGGCAACCACATCAACAAACAACAACCTGGGTAAAGATGTTAAATGCCATATAATGTTTGCAAGTGATTCGATATTCACTTGAGAGTCTTAAAGAAATAAAGTTATGTTTTATATGAGCTAAACAGCATTAATTTTTTTTGTTTCTGTGTTAATGAATGCGCAATATACAAATTTCTAAGCTTGAAAATATAACTTATCACCTCAGATAAAGTAGCGCTAAAATGTAACATATATATTATAAGAATTAGATGTTTAACACTTTTGAGAGTTAAACGACTAATTACACAATTAATCAGGCTACTTGTGAGTGACGTGTGATCTGACAGCTTTTACTTTTGAAACTTTTCAAGTTTACAAACATATAATACATTATTTGCATAACAAATAATGTATAAAATTTGTATTAAATTTGTTAACTCAGTAAAGCTCAGGATACTGAGAAACGGCGTATAAAAGCAAAAAGATACAAACATTATTGCATGAATATTTTGCTTGCCTGAAACAGACTCATCTGGGAAAACAATATCGACCTTTCAATATACAGTCGAACCTCTACTCACAAAATTAATTCATTCTGGAAGCTATTTTATAGGTAAAAATTTAGTAAGTAGAAACTGATTATACCATATGAATGCCCTATTTCATTCCGAGCCCCAACAAAGCTTGGATATAGCATTTGCATATATTATAAGTGCAAGTAATGGTAATAACCTGTAGCAAGTACATGTTAGAATTATATTACTACATGATAAATAGAAAATGTGCACATGGAAAGTAGAAAGAACAGAGAAATAACGATTGAAAACCATGGATGGCTTATTTACTTATGGCATTGACCGGCTAGACGAGGCTAAGCAAAGACCGCGGAGGGTGGGGGGATGGCAGTCAGAAGAAGTCGTGGCATATTGTTGTCTTGGTTTTGTATTACTCCGAATAAATGTTTTTAAGAACGAAAGAAAAAAAACCTATTTACATCAGCACATCTTGAATTGCTAGAAACAAAAGCTGTCTTACTCTGTGTGTGATAGATGATAACTTCAAATTATACAAAGAAGGAAACTAAACATATATTTTACTGACTTTCGATAGCAAATGAAACTGAGTGAGATGCATGGATCATCGTACCCACAGAAAGCACATGGGCTAAAAATGTGAAACAACAAATATGAAAACTTGAAAACTTCTTATGTATAGTCTTTTGCAAGAAGAGGCTCCACAGCACGCTTGTTTAACATAG
Source organism: Watersipora subatra (assembly GCF_963576615.1). Classification (NCBI taxonomy): domain Eukaryota; kingdom Metazoa; phylum Bryozoa; class Gymnolaemata; order Cheilostomatida; family Watersiporidae; genus Watersipora; species Watersipora subatra. The sequence goes on from NC_088717.1 coordinate 40,805,621, forward strand.
AACGATTAGCCTGATAAAGGCGCACCATACTGTAGGTACAAACTCAAGTCAAGTCGCTATATCAATATATCAACAGCTATTCTCAAAGATCCCCAAATCTTACTTCATAGTTAAGGCTTAAACTGATATCCATCAGCTATTGCCCCGTATTCTCATATCAGTTGTGATAACTAACGCTGTATCACTTCTTCATACTCGTCCTTGTTCACTATCAACCGTAGCCTTATCTCTAAGAGGAACTAAGCTTAACAACAAATGCTATTGGCTTTAATAATGAGCAGAAACATTGAATGTTGTATGAGTGTGACAAGGGATTGTACACATGTGAAAAAGTGTTGAGCAAGTGTGACAAAGAATTGTAAAAAGTGACAAAAAATTGTACAAATGTGACAAAGTATAGTACAAGCGTGACAAAAAATTGTACAAGCGAGACAAAGAGTCTTCGATGACGGAGGTTTCGACTGATCCACATCAATAAGAATGAAAAATATGGAGCAAACTTTTGAGCTACTATGTCAATAGAGCCAATGTTCATTATGGCCATTTCGGGTTCCAAAGATAAATGGCCCAAATTTTATGTATAGCTAGCAGGCTGTATTTCACATGTGGATATTGAAAGTAGATTAGGTACAAATTCTATGATGAACATTTGTAAGATGTTCAGTGATGCTCTTTTACCAATTAGGAAAAACCTAAATCACGCAGACAGAAACTTTTTTTGAACATACACTCTCACGAGAAGCAGTCTGACAGTGCATTACATGTATGGGTCATCTTTATTGCTGTATAGCATACTTGCCTGACTATACCATGCCAGATCTGAGAGAATAAAAATTAAAGCTGGCATACTCTCATGCTTTTTACATGGCTGTTACTGAAACCTAGCACCTAGAATATAAAACAGACACAGCTAGTGATACAAAAAACTTTGTGTGCCTCTCTCTTTGCAGCGCTAGTTGTAATGCTAGCTCCTAGCTGCTTTCTCTGGCTCGCTGCTAGTTCCTCGTTGCTTTGCCTTGCTGCCAGCTTCTCCTTATGTACTTATTCTTGGATCATTGCCAAGTGTCATTGGTTGCCAAAGTTCATTCCTGTGAATCTTACACTATTCTTGCAATGCCTATTTTTTTAGTGTTTTCGATGTCAGCCAGCATTCTTTTCCGACATGTAATACCTGACGTTTTGACAGCTGACATCTTATGAGATTCCATGAAAATGCAATGTGCCCATGAATTAAACTAAGTCAATAATTTGTACAAGATTGGCCATAATCTGAAAACTATCAATAGCTGATTTGTAAAAAAATGGATTTTGCTATAATACTTATTCTGAGACAGTTCTAATTTTCTATCGTACATAAGACAAAAGAGATATTTACATGTCATGCTATGCATTCTAGTCACTACATCCATCTTTTTTTGTTTTTCAAAACAGTAAAATTCAGCATAGTTATATTATGATTTCACAAAGTCATATTATCTATAATAAATGATGTTATAAGATATATTTATAAGTGTTGTAACTAGTCGATTTGTTTATGACTGGTTGATGCTTCGATATAGAGTGTCAGGATGGCCTAGTGGTACTGCCTTTGACTGTAAACCATAGGGTTGGTGGTTCAAGTCCTGCTTAATGCCAATCTAAAAAAAAAGCTCTCAGCAAGCTTTCAACTCTAAACTGCTGGGTCTTCCGGATCCAGACCACAACTTGGAAGCCCCTTGTACCACACTGACAACATGGGCACATGAAAGATCCACCTCTGTCCTTCGCACATTGGGCAAGTGAAATGGCTCAGAATTCAGATTTATCTAACAGTGCCGCACGTGGTGGATACTGAGCACTGGGTCACCTCTTCTCTACCATACTGCTCGACCCAAGCATTCATCGGTCATGCGAGTCATTGTCGATTTACGACAGACAGCAAGCCAGATGATTCGATGTATATATATATATATATATGTCCATGCTTGTCAATCTGTAGAGTTGTTTGCTCTGTAGAATAGTCTTTGGTACTTCCTGTGATATATTGTTCTCCTTCATATGTAGTGGTGACAAGTATGTAACTTGATCTTATATAATGATGTCACCACTTCATATGTAGTGGCGACATCATATGTGGTCAAACAACGACCGAGATTGTTAATGTCTCTCATCACCTGTAATGATTACATGGCTCTTATGCTGATGCATAAGAGCATAACAGTAGTAAATCATTTACTATACTGTTTGTAGCAGCGGAGTGGGATTGCCAATTCTCTCAGTTTTTTGTTTTCATTGTTTCCTGCTCTGGCTGTCGTAGCAATGCTTCCAACACCGATGTATCTCCACAGTCTCTCACACTGACCTGTCAGCGCTTCCAACGCTAATGCATTCCTAGCTTAGCGGATTTTCACACTTTTATTTTAGCGTTCCAATTCATGCTATGCCAATCTTAGCGTGATTGCTGCTTTCTGTTACGCTGTTTGCAGCAGGCAAAAAGCAACCCACTAAAAAAAAACTAGCACATACCCGTGACAATAAAAAGTAAGCAGTAGAATTTCTTGGCTGTCTGATGACTGAAGGAAAACTCTGAGTTCGTCGTAAAAAAGCAAATCACAATTCTTAAAACTATTCAGTGAGAGCGTCCAGTTTTGCCAGTTATTTAGGCTTGTAGCTCTTCGATAGCAAAATTAAACACGTTGTTATATCTGAAATTAGCCATATATATACAGATAGGCCTGAAGAAGATAACAAGCCACATCACCATGCAGCTTACATAACTCACTCCCAGAGTTACAACATATACAAATCCCATGATTGGGATCACTACCATCTCGTGACAACACCCAGACGATAACAACCTGCATCATGCGGTGTAGGAAGATCCGAATCTGGTACCAATCTACACCAGATCAGAGATTAAAACTGAAGATTAAAAGTTATGAAACCCCTGCTGACGGAAATACAACAAGATGTAGCCAGGAACCCCCACAATTACAAAACTCAATATTGAAGAGTTGAAACACATAGTTTCACTCTTGGACACCAAGACTAACTCTCAACCCATATATAAAGACGCATATCCACTCAATTGCTTCACTCTTTCAATACAGCTTCCTCATGGCAGACAGACATGTTTAAGACAGACATAAGTTTAGTCTAGAGTGCAACTTATTATTAATTTTCTTGTTCTTAAATAAACGTACGGTATTGTGAAACCCCTCTTCCCATACCTTAAGGATTCCCTTTCTCAGAGCATAGTCTAAGATTCTCACATCTAGGAAGGTCTTTTATAGGACCCTGATTACATTAATTAACAATACCTTGGTTAAACAATCATTTATCGGGGTTGGTCTTAAGCTGAGAAGTCAGTACTGACGATTACCAGTGTATCTGCGTTCAAAAATAAAGTTGAGCTACTCCCTAACAGTTGTGAGATTAATTGGTAGGATAATCCAATATTACCATTAATCAACACGACAACGTTATAGTATAAAGCGTACGTAAATTTTGCTACCTATTCTAACGGTTACAGTAATACCAGCAAGTTAGGCAATAATAGATATAGTGTTCTAAGCAAGCACAAATAAATTACAAACAAACTATAACACAAGATAATAAGAAATGAATCAAATAAAGTAATGTAAATAAGCCAAGTTCGGTAAACATAAGATTCATTAGAACTCTATATAACCATATAACACTTCTATGTTATGAGACAAAGGTGTAGACAAGCTCAAATAATTTATTTTACTAAAAAGGGTTAAGAACTATATACGATTTAGTAAAACTTCAATTGAGCACCTCTTATAACAAATTTTGTGAATCATTTAAACGTTCGAACTATTTCCCATTAACAGGTATAGGAAAAATGATTCGTTAGTGTGAGCTAGTACTGTCCTCATTTTAGGTGGCGGGCATACGAAGTGCTAATGACAGACGTAAGTTTGCAGGCTACAAAATATTAGGCTGGTTGGCTTTAGTGGCGATGATGCTCTATCTATACATGGTTACGGTAAGATGTAAACGCGTGATGAATGGCATCAGTTGTAGACGCCTTTTGTATTTCAACTTTTGCAACATTTTTCACTGGCACAATGTTTTTTTATTCACCAACTATTTTGTGTCATAATTGCGTTTTTCTCATTTACTTCGATCAACGAAATTGCTGCATGTAGTAAAACACTGCTATTAAAAAGAGTTGTGTTTATTTCAAACTGAAATGCAATGGAAGAAGGAAGGCTATGCATTTATAAAATGTTCCTCTTAATTATTATTTATCTAGCAGCGTCAATTAGATGTTAAGTGTGTTAGAGATTTATTAGGGAGATGACCTACATGTTTAAAGATTTGAGTCAGGTGGAGAGTTAGAAGTGAAGCACAACTTTAAGTATAGCAAGTTCAAGTTAAAATAAAGTCCTTAGGGCCTAGACCACCCGTAGGCAGGCCTGCCAACTCTCACGCATTGGGCGTGAGACTCACGCAATCACACTAAAGAAAAAATGAAAATGACTGAAAAATGCGGGAGATTTTTGCCCCAATTTCCACAATTTTATATATAGGCTAGGCCTACTATCATTGATACATCAATTGCCCCAAAACGAAATATCAAGCATTGCCCCACTCTTAGGTTAGCAGGCTTGCCCGTAGGTGAAAATGCAGACCATCAGATTTGTACACGTATCAACTAAAGTATTCGCATATCTGTAGTTGTTTTTAGTATAAGGCTGTTAAAATACGCATTTCGGTTAGATGAGATAGCTCTTGGCTGGCCCTGACATTTTGCGCAACCGCCAGGACGCTCATCATTAAAACACTGCTCAATAAAATCATTTAGTTCTTGGAAAGAGGGGTTTTCAGACTGCATTAATTAATGAAAGATCCCTTGACCCTCTGAATTTTCCTACACTTCTGTAAGGAATCACGTCCCAACAATTCCTTCTCTTGGGTAACACCCTCCCTCCCCTGCAGACCACTAACAAAATGAGTAGCCTTGTTTTGAATCATCTCAAACAATTGAATAATAAATTTCAGGTCGGGTCCCACACCTCTGATGCAAATTCCACTTTAGGCCGACAAAGAGTTTTATATGCCAGCAGTTTTATTTTAGGTGGTGTCGAAAGATTCCATCTGAGCATGCCCATAACCTGCATCACTTCTGAGTGTTTTTTATATATGTGCACACTCTAATTAAAATCACTAGTTATGAGAACTCCTAAATACTTGATACTATTAACACGATTTAAAACCACATTGTTTAGTTTATACTGTATTCTACAAATATCAACAATCTTTGAAGTTCCAAAAGTTATAACAGAACATTTAGATGTATTAAAAACATTTCCCATTTTTCAGTCCACTTCTCCAAGATATTCAAATCTTTTTGAAAGACTTCAAGAAAAGCGGCACTGGTAACTGGCTGATGCAACAATGCATCATCAGCATATAGGCGAATGGTTGAAGTCAGAGAATGACTAATGTCATTAATATACAGTAAAAAGAGCTCGGAGTCAAAGACCAACCCTCAAGGAAAGCTCGCGGTTACTGCCTTAACTTGTGAAAAAGAACCATTTAAAACCATCCTCTGTGTTTTATCTGTCAAAAAATCTAAAATCCATGAGGAAATGTCATTCATAAAACCATAACCTAAAGGGTTATCTATCAAAACTGCATGGGTCACTTTATCAAACGCTTTTTAAAAATTTAAAATGACTGCCTTGAACACACCCTCCTTTGTCAACTTCCCTTAAAAGAGACTGTATGGTAGTTAATAGTTGACTGGTGCATGACAGTCTTTGTCTAAAACCATGCTGTTGAGGTATGAGTATGTCATTCAAATTTGAACTAATACGATGTGTTCAAGAAATTTCAAGCAAGGCTGCGTTTGCATGTTTATTAGCAAATTTATATGTTAAATCTTTGTTATTATCAAATTTTAATCTTTTATGAGCAAACCTCATTTTGGCAACTTTGGCAAGCAAGTGAAATATTATTCAGCCAAAAATATTCTTAACGGTCTACAGCTCTGCTAGCCATTTGGTCTCTTGTTGCCTTGAACGTTTTAGATATTTTTGAATGAATATTGATGTACCCTAGGACACTTATGTATTTGCCTCATCTAAGTTTCGCGTTTTCGCAGAGTCATCCTCTCGCGAAAATTTCATGTGCGAAACTTAACTATTATAACGAACGAGCGAAAACGCGAAATTAAATAGCTTTGTTCATTCATAGTCCAAGAAACAAATGGCAGCCAGCGATCAAATTGCATTATCGATCTCACCCATACCATTCTACCTGCGGTTCACAATTACAAACTAGTCCCAAATTGAAATTTTTGTTGTTATCGGTGAACTGAACCTGAGAAATCTAATTATGGTTGTTTCAATGCATTTATTTTTACATCACTATATTTTCGCACTCATCAGAGCTGCGAAATTAAGTTGCAGCGAAATTTTACTCTGTATGCTACTCACGAAACTAAATACTAGCGAAATATAAGTGTCCTAGAGTAATGGGGAATGTTGTACTTCTTAGCCAGAGTCTTTCACTTGTGCTAAGTTTTTTTATTCCTCTTGTTTGGTTTTCATGATGCATACACGTTACAGATGTTTCTGTAGGAATAATAACACAAGCTATAACAAATGTGGTCTATTCACTCTAATAGTATGTATTGCCTTAACATGTAGATACAACAATTAAAGTATAACAGTAATAATAGTTACCTGTATAAATAATAATACAAGCTATAACAAATGTGGTCTAATCACTCTAATAGTGTGTAATGAATAGTTGCATTCAAAACCTAGTTTATATAATTATTAGCTATAGCTATTTAATAAATAGCTGAACAAAGCATAAATTTTATTAGACATATAGCGCAAAGTTAGCCTGACCTAAGCCTTTTTATTATAGCAATACATTAGTACACTTGCAGCCTCTGTCTGTAGATGATAAAAAAGGTGGCAATCTTGCTGACTGCCGAGAATGACTTGCCTTCACTTGAATTTTTAGCACTCTTTGATTTTTTACTTATATACTCGCTGAATTTTTGACTGGTTTAAGGATGACGATAGATAAAGCTCTGCTGCGGTCCTCTTAACCACTGTAGAGGAATGTGTCAAAACATATGATTACTGGGGTAGCTCGCTGCTTGTTGTGTTTTAGAATTTAGGCTTGAATATGTTTGTGTTTAAATTTGTTTAAATTTCACTGAAGTTACGAAATTGCATCTGGGTAATAAAGCAAAAACTGGTCATTGACAAGGATATCAAAATCTTTTGAGGCTGCAAGATTGTGATAGCAGACAAGGATTGCAGTTTGTTAACTCCGACAGTCACATGTGCCAAGTTAGGTCTGATTTGTAATAATTATCTTATTTGGAACGCAATAACGATTGTATGGTGCATCACACGTGACAAATGAAAATTTTCTTTACAACAAATGTGTCATTTCGGCTAAATATATAACTAGAAAGAGTGTGGATGTGATGATGATCAAGAATACCAAGAGTGTAATCAAAAACGTGAAACATGTTGATAATGCGGAATACTTAAGTCACATGATTGAGAAGGAAACAAAGAGCAGTCGTGGTTCAGTGGTTAGTGTGCTGGTATATAATCAGTAGGTCACTGGTTCAAATCACAGAAGGACCTGTGGTTGTTTAGGAAGGGCATCCAGCCACAATTGCTGCTATGCCAACTTCCATGGCAACTGGTCACAGTATATTTAGTTCCAGGATAAATCTGGTTCGGAATAAAATGCCATACATACAATGGAGAGGGAGTAATGAAGTCTCGATTAACAAAAAAAACAATTATTGATCATTTAACACAGTAGTGTGCTTGTATTAAGCTTTCTTGCTCAATGCAGAGAGTGAATAACCATGTTGAGTTAAAAGGGAACTCTGCCACCTACTCATATGGCTCGTGCTAAACATCCTATCTCTTGATGGCATTTTTTTGTAGACTGAAAGGCTTTCTTTGATTAGTTTGTTATATGTATGGAAGTATGTGATAAGAATGTGATAATGGATGTTTTATAGAGCTTTTTGTCAGTCGTAGTTCCTTTCTATCTATCTCTCTAAGAAGTCAGTAGGGTTTTTAAAAGCTGCAAAGAATACTTTCACATACATCAAATGAACTGTTTCTGAAGCATCTTTTTGGTGCTCGGCTACCAAATGATTTTGAAGTATTTTTAATTTTTCTGACCACTACCATGCTTATCTATACTGAATGCTGCTAGCAAAGCTTAGTATATTCTCTAGACTTGTTTTTACATGTGCTTTGAGTGAAGAGATGGCAGTAATGTTGTATGTTATTTGAGATTTAAAAATGATACACTATAATATCCCCAACACAAAACAGTAGCCAATCTATTAACATCATCATTACCATTATTATCGTTTCTATTTCTAACAGCTAAGTCACATAATTTATATATCTATATGTTTTTCAAAAAATGTATGTGTGTCCCCTCAGCTATAGCTATTATTAAACTAGCATAGCTGGACAATGCTTACGCAAGTCATGGCTTACCGTCATTATTAGAAGCCTAGTGCTTATTAATTAACTTAATTCAGCTTACTAGAATTTTCCATTAGCAATGCCGAGAGGCACAGCTAGTCTAAATATACTTCTCAATGTTCGTGTATATGTATATGTGTCCCTCTAGCTATAGCTATTAAAATCTTGAAACAGAGAATCCGTACCGAAAAAGATTTGACCTCGGACCCTCTTGTTTGCCAGTCCAACACCGTACCGATTCGGCCACAGAGATTGATAGACTTGCTACGCCATTATATGTCGCTATATTGGAGAAAATACCATGACTTTGCGTCATGGTGTACCATCATTAAAAGCCCTAGCTATTAGTAGTAAGCTTACTGAAAATTTCCATTGGCAATGTTCCAGGCTAATAGCAAGAAAATCTCATTGTTTATAAGCTGATTCTTAATACATGGGCAACGCCGGAAAGCATAGCCAGTATATTTTTCAAAGTTGGTGTGTCTGTCCGTATGTGTGTCACTCCGGCTATAGCTATTAAAATCTTGGAGCAAAAAATCCATACCGAAGAAGATTTGTTCTCGGACCCTCCAGTTCACCAGTCTAACGCCATACCTATTCGGCCACAGAGATTGATAGACTCGCTAGGCCATATATGTCGCTATATGGGAGCAAATACCATGACGCAAAGTCATAGTGTACCATCATTAACAGCCCTAACTATTATTAGTAAGCTTACCGAAATTTTCTATCAGCAATGTGCCAGGGTAATAGCAGGTGGCAGGCAACTCTCATTACTTCTCATTGTTTATAAGCTGATTTTTAATACCCGGGAAACGCCGGATAGCACAATTAGTGAGAAATATAAAATAAATATGGTTACAAATATGTGCCCATTTTAGCTCCTTGGAGATATTGAGACACATACTAGGATTTGAAGGCGATGGTAAAACACCACAGTAGCAGCAAGTTGGAAAACAGTTTGCTTTGTAAGGAGAGATTCTTTATTACACATGGGATGGCAGTTGATCAGGTCAGTCTACATTTACTCAAACAACTACAGGGCGCTAGTAGTGTGATGTCATTTTTGAGCATATAACTATAATTTAATGAGAACCATGTACTCATCAGCTCAGCCAAGTAATTAGTAGCCAAATGTATAAGCGTGTATGACCAGGTAGCGAGTATGACCAGGTAGCGAGTATGACCAGGTAGCGTGTATGACCAGGTAGCGTGTATGACCAGGTAGCGTGTATGACCAGGTAGCGTGTATGACCAGGTAGCGTGTATGACCAGGTAGCGTGTATGACCAGGTAGCGTGTATGACCAGGTAGCGTGTATGACCAGGTAGCGTGTATGACCAGGTAGCGGGATTAAGTAATAGCGAGTGCATTATAAAGTATTTGTCTCTCATTATTTTCTTAACGAGGCAATTTATGATTATGTTTTGGAGTTAGTTGGATTTTTAGCAACAATTGTCGCTTTCGTTGCAACATTCGGTTGGCAATCAACGTTGGTCAAAGTCATCCTTAGTTCTCTCTGGGCCATTTTCATCTTAGAAAAATTTATGATTCTGTTAGATGAATCATGAACATAATAGGCTTGTCGATGCTTTGATGATATCACTAACCCTTTGTTCCTTGATTATTATAGTCATACATGAGTCTTGAAAGGCCCTTTTGAGACTTGTTTTGTAACACTCATGAAGGAAATGAATTGCAAACCATATTTTATTTATGTCTGCAGTTTTGTTGTTTAGGATATTATCAATTGTTAAATTAGTAGCCTCCATTGGGTGCGCAGAGTATGATGTGCATATTCTAGGTTCGCTAATCTGTTATTTTCTATTAGTGATTGTTGTCAGATCATCACTATTGTGTCACGATATGTATATTTCAGTGTCCACTGACAGTATGTAATGGCAGATGAGTTAATGAGAGACTCTTAGATGGCAGCCATGCGTCTCTCTTATAAGCACCTGTTACTGTGTTGTATCGCTCTCGGAATCCTTTATGTCTGGATGAGTCTTCACTTTTCCAGCACTGTGGCCAATCCTCAGACACCGTCTAGTTATAGTTATACCGATGATGAGGATAGCGTGGTGAGCAATTTAGCTGCAATTTAGAGAATTTAGGTTTCCTACACGAAATACGCGATTATGTTATTTTATGAATAGTTCTCTGTACTAGCATCGACCAAATTTTGGATCATTTCTTTGAGTACTAGCCGAATACCCGGCGTTGCACGGGTATTAAAAACAGTCATAAACAGTGGTGGGTAACGTAGTTGCCATTGACTAATTTGAGTAAGCTCGTATAGTATTGCTAAACTTTATACTAAGAACTAGGAGAGCAAGCGTTAGTGACATTGGGTGTGACACAATGTCGTTATGCGTATTTCAATCCTGATAACGAATCATATCGCCCAATGATATCATTTGATGCATCTTGCGTGGCTTAATGGATTAATGGATTAATGGATTAGCGTGTCGCCTTGTGAATGGGAGGTTCCAAGATGAACTTTTCTGTGATACGGATTTCTCGTGTTTTTTTGTTTTAATTGCTGTATCTGGATAGACACTGACAGAAGATGGCGACAAACTTTGAGATTTGTATACATATAACTGTCAACTCTGATTTTTAGATTACAATCTACAATTAAAAAGTACAAGTATTTTTTAAATGTGCTGGCATGATATATTGTTTCTAGCTTTAAGTGAAAATTTAGACTGGTTATTCCTAAAATCTCTTGTATTTCTGTATATTTGCTGCATTAATTTCCATTCAACTATAAAATAGTTTCAGATGGAAGTGTATGCTTTGCGATAGAAATACACAGAACAGGGTAAAATATAAAAGTCAAAACTCACCAGTTCACGGTGGTTCTTCAATTTTCAGAAATCTTTGCAGCGGATCATCGCAAATTGTTACAAATAATAAATGTTAAATTTTTAGCTGCACATAAATAAATTGTTTTTTTTATTGCCGCAGGCAAAATACAATAAATCTATATATTTCTCTCAAATTCGGTTGTAGGTATAGCTATTAAAATCATGCAATTAAAATTCTACATTCTGATTAAAATTCTACATTCTGATTCTACAAAACTCTCAATAAATTCTTTCGCAAGTTTTATCCAAGCTCTCTATCACTGAGCTACATAAGGCATCTTGATCAATAATGTTATCATATTCCATATAACGTATGCATATGCTAATTATTTTAGCATTGCGCCCATGCGTTACAATGCCCCTGTTGAGAAATATTTTTCGTAAGGTTCAATTACTATATTTGTGGTCAAGGCCAATTCTTTTCACGCAGACAATTGTATTATCTCGAGTAAGAATGGCATCAACATTCTCTCTCCATTTGGTCAGACAAAGACAGTCCAATATCTCATTTTTACATTTGTACCGGTATCGAGAGGTACCGGTATTGTCGGATTTAAAGTTTTGATAGATAGCTTCTGGTGGAACAGTAATCTTTTTTACACACGCACACACACTCCTATGCAAGAATTGTTATTATTAGTTCAACATGTTCAGGATTTTTATTTTGTTTTCTCAGTTTGTATTAATTGTATCATTACCGAATCATTTTTTATTGTAATCGTAGCAGAACCGGCTTAATTTAGCTATTACTTGCTAATTATTTCGCATTTACATCTAAACCTTTTTATAGCTGTTTTTTTAATTCACTTGACCTGCACAAAACATTTTCCTCATTATATGGAGTTTGAAAGTTACAGATGTTTGACAAAGTTTGAAAACCTTTACAGTTGTTTTTTATCTTCTCTCAAATTATTTCCACTACACAAAACACTTTTCTCACGTTAATTACTTGAAAAGTTAGAATGGCAAATGTTGTTATATGTTACATACAAATCAATTTTCTGTGCAAAAACTTTTTTATTACCCGGGCAACGCTGGGTAGTGCAGCTAGTCTTTATTATAATCAATGCAGTATCCGTCTGTACGAAGCAACACTAAGAGTGCCAAAAAAAGTGCCTTGCACATGTATTGAACGCGGCTAATCTGATTATCAGGCTAGCACACTAACCACTGCACCACTCAGGCTCTTTTACTAGTCGGGCAATGCCGGGTAGTACAGCTATTATATCAATAAATGGAATTACAGTGGCTCTTGATTTGGTATAACTGAATAGTAGATAAATATGTTAGCCTTCACACCCGCTTGGAAGCAGGTGAATTGTATTCATTAATGTCTTTAAATATTTCATTTAAATTCATGTGATTTAAATATTGGCGAAAGTTATTTATTCAAATGTTCTACGGTTTGTGATTTTAACAAAGTTGTTATTTTGTAAAAGTAAAACCTGTAATGTATAGAAATTATTCACTCGTGCAAGTAAATTTCTATAAAGACAACATTTCTGTAGGCTTTTCTTTGTCTTTACATATATTCACTAGTTTGTCATCACTACTGTAGGCTAACTTCCTGAGCCATATCAATCTCTGGTGGCTATTACTTTGTGCAATATTCGCAGTAGAAACGACCAGAGCCGTATGATAGAGGATATTATGGTGTCTTTAAGTCACCTCTTTGTATCGTAGTGCTTTATACCTAATTTCACCTTCATGTAAATAGGTGCCCGCCAGAAGTGATTGCGGAATAATGCTGCCGTTTCTCGATGCCAGCAGCATCAACTTCGCCATGTGTAAGCTGAAGCTACCTCTAGCGGACTCTTGCCGCATCGCTAATAAAATCTTCTCTGAGAGCACGGTTGGTTGTTCACAGAAGGATACGGTGATGTATTGTAAGCTCAAAGGGGAGGTATGTATCTATTAGGATTCAGAATATGCATTGCATTCACTGATAGAAAGTTGTGTGGGTGAATTTAGTAAGGTCAGTGTAGTACCAGCGTTAGTATCAGTGATATAACTTTCAGCAAGACACGCACCTTATTCTGGTAAAATTAAAGAGTCTTGGTTGAATTTTGTGAAAGGCTGTAAGCTACAGCAGTGAGCATAATTATGTGTTCGCTCTATTGATTATTAATTCCCAGTTGAGTATTTATTAGACCCATTTTAACGATATGCACGTCAAAGGAAAGCTAAGAATGTTCTAGACATGAAGATTGTGAAAGGTTGACTTGCAACAAAATTCACATTACAGTTATTTGATATCAGAAGATTCACCATGTCTTACTCTGTTGTGTCGTAGGTGCAAAATATGTGAGAATGTGATCACAAGCTCTTAAAAGCTCAAAAACGAACAGTTAATCGCAGCCGCACGAGACCGCCGTAGTTTGGATTCTCTTTCCAAAAGGCTCAAGTGTGACGTAGTTTAGTTGTGGTAAATGGTTTCTGTTTACACGTTTGTGCAACCTTATTCGTCGAGATATTTTCACAAATATACTTCACGCATTCAATAAAACCATGTCTATTGTTCTTACGCGTCTGTTTTATCGTCATTGTAATGCTGTCACTTTTAGCAGTGTTGTCTCATAACTTACCGTAAAAATTCGTTAAACTTTTTAACCTTAGCTCGAAGGAGTGCATATTGTTGTCTGATAATCATGACGAGCCTGTTGGCCATCTGTGATATTCGAAAAGTGCTGCAAAAATTATTTTCGAAGTAACGGGTCACATGATCAGATTACGACTTGACGATTAGTTCCAGCCGAAACAAAACTATAAAGTAGCGAGCATCTATATTTGATACGGGGTCTTCGGTAAAACCCGAAGTGTTTGTCATAAACTAGTGCTTCAATAACATTATATTGAGCTTTTTATTGGCCTTTCAATCACGTGAGAACATCACGTGACAAGACAATAACCAAACTATCATGACTACGCCAGAGAAATAAAGATATTCCAATCTACGGCGGCTTTTCATTTTTGAGCTTTTAAGAGCTTGTAATCACATTTCCACATACGTGGCACCTACAACACAGCAGAGTAAGACATAGTGAATCTTTTGATACCAAATAAACTGTAATGTGAATTTTGTTACAAGTCAACCTTTAAAAAAGCATCAACATATATTTGACTTTTGGGCTCGTTTTGATATAACATAGCGGTATTTGATATAACATAGCGGTATTTGATATAACATAGCGGTATTTGATATAACATAGCGGTATTTGATATAACATAGCGGTATTTGATATAACATAGCGGTATTTGATATAACATAGCGGTATTTGATATAACATAGCGGTATTTGATATAACATAGCGGTATTTGATATAACATAGCGGTATTTGATATAACATAGCGGTATTTGATATAACATAGCGGTATTTGATATAACATAGCGGTATTTGATATAACATAGCGGTATTTGATATAACATAGCGGTATTTGCAAATCATGCCAAAAGATCCTTTCAGAACTATGTTTATGTTCATTGACAAAATTGGCCAAATTTAACATGGTATTGAAACATAAATCTATGTTTACATACATGTAATCTATATATATATATATATATATATATATATGATTCTCAAAGTTTGTGTGTATATATGATTTTAATAGTTATTTGCGTGTCCAGCTAAAGCTATTAAAATCTTGGAATAAAGAATTCGTAATGCAGAAGATTTGATCTCAGATATCTCCCGTTGACCAGTCAATGACCTTACTAACCAAGCTACAGAGCTTGTCGATGCGCTAGGCAATATCTATATGTCCCTATATGGAAGCAAATATAGGCTAGCGCTTTATGTAATGACATAAAGTCAAGCCGTAGCTCTTATTAGTAAGCTCACTCAGATTTTCCATTGGCAATGTGCCAGGCAACTCTTAATCTTTATAAGCTGATTTTTAATACTGGGCAATGCCAGGTAGCACAGGTGTAAACATATATATGTTTCTCAGTGCAAGTGCATAAAGCTATAGTTATTTAAATTCTGGAATGGAAATTTTACATTATGCTGGATTTGAACTCACGAAAATTGTGATCGCCATCTTGCAATCCAATTCTCTAACCACGAGACCTTGAAAGCTAATGCGATACATGGCTCTTACTACATAATGTATACATCCTTTGCCAATTTCACACCCAAAATGACAAAGTACTTGAAACTACAGTGAAACTCGGATAACTCTCCCTCCGATAGGTCGAACACATGGTTAACTCGAACGGATTTGTTTGGTCCGTTCTCACGCAATGATAAATTGCTTTAGATATTTCAACCTTAACTTCGTTAACTCGAACATTTTTTTGCCCAACGGTTACCGAGATGGTTGTTATCGCTTTAGAATATCACTTTATTCTTAGCCATAGAGATAAACATCAACTTTTAGTAGTTCTTAGGCGTCATTATTTCCACTATCGGCAAAATATTTTCGTTAATGACTTTTCTAAAGGTTTGCAAAAAATCAAATTTTATCAAACATCCGCTTTGGGATATTCCCTCGAAAGCAAGGAGAAGCGAGGTAACCTTCGGATAAGCTTAAAGAAAAATCGGCAACATTGTTTTTGTTACAACGCTCAAAAGAAAAATATGTCATCTTTCTGAGCGTTTCAACCGCGATCAAGTTTTGCCTATTTCAATCGGAAAACGTCCTGGCAGTCACATCACCTAAAACAAACAAACAAATCTCAAGTAATAGTAAAATATTTATACTTTCTGATAAAAATTGTTAAAACTTTACATGAGAGGCCTCTTAACTTGCAACAAGCAATCTATGTTTTTGATTTATATATAGTTTGTATATGTACATGTATCTACTGATAAATACATGCACTTGTGACAGTATTCTCATAACTTGAACGCTCTGATAACTTGAACACTTTCTCTCTGTCCCATGAAGTTCGAGTTAGCCGAGTTTCACTGTATATGAACTTTATAAACGCGATGTTTTTTTCGCGTTTTCGTGAACTTCTACTTCCGCTTTTTCGTAAGGTTCAATTGCTAAATCGCGGCGAAGGTCAATACTTTTCACGCGGACAATTGTATTATCTCGAGTAGGAATGACCTCTACATTCTCTCTCCGTTCGGCCAGACAAAGACAGTCCGATATCCCATTTTTACATCGGTACCAGTTACAAGAGGTACTAGTATCGTCGTATTCAAAGTTTAGATGGATAGCTTATGCTGGAACAGTAACCTTCATTATACACACACTTCTCTGCACGAATTGTTATTATTCAACATATTCATGATTTTACTTTCTCAGTTCATATTAATTGTATCATTACCAAATCATCTTTGTTGTAATTGTAGCAAGACAGACTTAATTTAGCTATTACTTGCTAATTATTTCGCATTTACATTGAAACCCTTTTATAGTTTGTTTTGTTTATTTTTTAATTTATTTGATTTGCTCAAAACATTTTCCTCATGATATGAATTTTGAAAGTTACAGTTGTTTGACAAAGTCTGAAAACCTTTACAGCTGTTTTCATTTTATCTCTTAATTAATTTAAACTACACAAAACACTTTTCTCATTATATGTAGTTTAAAAGTTAGAAAGACAAATGTTGTTATATATGTTAAATACAAATAAATTTTATATTCAAATACTTTTTTTATTACCTGGACAACGCCGAGTAGTACAGCTAGTCTATATATATATATATTTGATAACACTGATATATATACAGTCAAACATGGATAACTCGAACTTCAAGGGACCGAGCAAAAGTGTTCGAATTATCAGATTGTTCAAGTTATCAGAGCACTGTCACAAGTCCATATATTTACTTATTTATTAGTAGATACATGTACATATACAAACTAAAATATAAATCAAAAGCACAAATGGCTTGTTTCAAATAAAATGCTTCTAATGTAAAGTTTAAAACGTTTTCATGAAAAAGTATAGAGATTTTTCTATCACTTGAGATTGGTTTGTTGTTTGGGGTGATGTTATTGCCAGGACGTTTTTCAGATTGACATTGGCAAAACTTGATCGTTGTTGAAATGCTCAAAAAAAAAGACATTTTTTTCTTTTGGGGTTTTACCCACCATCAATTTTGCCGTTTTTTCTTGAAGTTTATGCAGATTACCTTACTTTACCTGGAATTCGTTAAGAGCAACACTCCGAGGCAGTTCAATTAGAAGTTTTACGAGGTTTTACGGTACATTCTATATCACTCACGCTTTTTTAATAGATGCTTATTGAATGTACACACGTATTCTGTGTTTAGGTCAAACGATGAATAGTTTTTTGTAGCTCAGACAACGTATACGTTTAATTACACCAATTTTAAGACGTTTTAAACATTCAACATTCCGACGTTGATTCTACACGGAATCAACGTCGGAAAACTATTCATCACGGGCTAGCCGGGTCACGCACTCAAGGATTTTCGCCACGCACATACAAAACAAAAATCGCATGTTGTTTTTGTTTTGTATGTGCGTGGCGAAAATCCTTGCGCGCGTGACCCGGCTAGCCCGTGCTATTCATCGTATCGCAGTATAAATCAAATTTCACCAAACTTTTAGAAAAGTCGTTGACAAAAATATTTTGCCGATGGTGGTAATAACGACGCTTATGAATTACGAAAAGATGAAGTTTACCTCTATGGCTTTGAATAAAGTGATTTTCTAAAGCGATAACAACCGTTTCGGTACCGTTGGGCAAAAAAACAGTTCGAATTAACAGTGTTGAGTTTGAGTTATCTATAGCAATTTATCATTACGTGGGAACGGACCAAAGGAAATGTTCGAATTAACCATGTGTTCGAGCTATCCGTGGACGAGTTATCCATGTTTGACTGTATATATATATATATATATCAGTGTTTGTCTGTTTGTTAAACCCTGTGTCCAGTTATAGTGATTAAACTCTAGCAATGAAAAATCTGCACAGCACTGGATTTGATCTCGGGACCTCCAGACCAGCATTCAAAAGCTAATAAGCTTGTTAAAATTGCTTATGTCTTAATAGTTACCACAAACTGAGTATTACTGATCATTTAGACATATTCACATGATTATAAAAGATATTACTAAAAATGGTGAAACTAAAAATAAATGGTTAACTGCGAGTGTGCCATTATTCTTGATCCTGTTACAGTTCATGGCTGCCTGCTAATAGCTGTATTCAATTCTGGCCGATTATTATATCAGGTTTTCGCAAAATTTTAAGATAAACTGCCTCGGTTCAAAGGCCATCAATGCCCTCAGCTTGTGAGCGCATTGTGTTTTTTTTGTCAAAGGTTGGCTGCAGTTATTTAAATCAATAACAGTAAACAATGCTTCAATTATTCATAGCTGCCTTCTACTAGTTTGCTATTTGAAGAAAACAAAATCTGAATATGACCAACAGGGTCATGCATAAGTGTGATCTTCGATTCTCTGTTTGCAGAAGGTAGAATGTGATCCAAGGACATGTAGAGTCGGTATAAACATTGGTTACAGAAACACGAACACTGGACACCTGGTGTGGGCCAACTTTTCCTCATGGAAAGCCGTGACGCAAGCCATAGAGGGCTTGTTGCACGCAGATGGTAACTCCAGATATGTTCTGATAAGGTGTGCGATGTGATGTCTATTCTCTATGCTGCTTGCATTCAACTATGCTGGAAAGCAAAGATAACATACAGTCATGGCCTTTTAATAGATGCAATAGCCTCATGGAATAGTAATTCCTTCCAGCAATCTGAAGTTCAACTAGCTTTCTTGCTCATTCACTCTAAGGAATCCTCGACAATCCGGGCAAACTGAAAATTATTGTCTTCACGCTAATAAACATTCTTTGTTTAAAAAATAAAGAAATATTCAGTTATGTCACTTTAAAACTGACAAATGTATTAAAATAAATTTTGTCACATTACATTTTATTAAAAGCTAAATCATTGCCCAATGGCTACCGAATGATTAAAAAACACTTGTTTTGCATTTAAAAAATAGGTAGATCAGTTAAGGTGAAGATGTGACTGCTTTCTTATAACCTTGATATGAAAAATAAGATGTGGTAGACAGAGTTTTAAGCCGAACAGTATCTGCTTGTTCAGCTCATGTTATAACCCTTAGCTTAAGGTTTGCTTCATTTGTATTTCTAGCCCTTTGAGGTTGGGGTGCCAGCAACTTTGTCATAATTACTGATATTGCTTTACCAATTTGCTAACATGAATTTAGCAAACATTGATTTTGCTACTAAAATGTAAAGTATAGCTGGCTATGTTCCCTTTCGAGGTTTTTTCATAGAGTGAGCCTTTGCTGTTTTGAGTCATTTCAATGAGTTTTTGCTTGAGTTTTAACTTTTAGCTAGTTTTGTGAGAATGATGGCTTCAATATTGTTTTACCTTAGATAACGCTATTTGATGGATCATAGAAACATAGTTGCTGTTCATATGATCTGCAAATGCATACATCCTTCTATATTGTCCATATTCTATTTTTACGTTTTGGCACCTCTAACCACAGGTAGAATCTGTTTAACGCCTGCTCATCACACATCCCCTAAATTCATACTGTATCACAATTTATTGGGGATTGTTCTCTCTGCGATAACTCCTCGATTATGGGGTGCAAACCGATGACGTCACTGAGGTAATGACGTCACCGGTTTACGGTGTCATCGTAAACGTTTAGCCCTGTTCAGTCCTATGTCAGAGGTTAATTGAAAATGGTTTTTATAGTTTTTATTTGTTTTGCTCTTGACTGCAACAACTCTCCAACATCACTCAAAATTACTTTTAGCTATTAACAATGTGCTTATTCAGTGAGTTGCAGAAGATGGAAATGCTTAACTATAAGTCCGCTGAAGGGGTTCAATAGGTCATTTGATATAAATAACATGTCTATGAACCTGTCGTCACTTTGGGCTGAGCAATACTCAAACTTTCAACACATTATTCTGTAGCCTTTCGGTTTAGTTAATTCTGCAATAAGTGTAATATATTTAGATTCTAGGGAGAATGATTATGGAGAATGAAATTTACATAGAGTTATAGCTAGTACATCTAACCAGGCTGCAGACTACTGAAGGCTTTACATAAACAATTTATATTACAGAATAAAGTCCTTTCAAACTTTTCATCGATGTTCAGAAATGTATTCTTTATTACACACAGATGTCGGTCAAGTGTTTCACCTTCAAGACAGTTACTAGTCCTCCCACCACTGCCAGCACCTCGGAGCAGCGGGCCTCATGATGACACACGTATCAGCATAAACACTCTTTTCATAGACTCAGTCTCCTTCTTTCATTTCCATAGGAGTCTCCCCCAAACCGTCCAAACTCTCCAAGATGTCTCAGCTACCTCAGTGAAAGTTAGCAGTGATTTAAACACAATCATTTATTGTTGATGTTTGTCATCTAACGACATGAGTTCCTAATTACATCTCTAACCAGTGTCAATAAAACTGATAAATATGTTGCCCTTCATCCAATAGGTTTTTTACAGATTTTTACATATTTTCCTTTGCGTGATGGTGTTTTGGCGATTGGTGTTTTGATGATTTGGTGTTTTGATGATCTGGTGTTTTGATGATTTGGTGTTTTGACGATTTGATGTGTTGAAGGTTTGGTGTGCGGACGATTCTGTGGGATGACGATTCAGTGAGTTGATGATTTGGCGTGTTGACAAAAGCTGTTGAGCGATGACAGTAAAGAACATCAACCAATATATCAATCAATACCTTGATTAACCTTTACCTATCATTTTGTTTGAGAGCTATGAAACAAAATGGTGCTGTCACCAACACCTTTTTCTCAAAGATTATGCTGAGATGTGCAGCAAATACTTGGCTTTAACTGGTTAGGCATCAACTAACCTTGAGCGTAGAGTTGGCCTTTTGGTTTGATGCAGGCTGCGCTAGACCACACAGGTGCCATATAGGTGTAAACATGATTTTATATAAAAACATGTTTCTAGTTTTCGACTTTTAGATTTGACCTTATTTACCTGTGCTCCTGCTTCATTTAGATTTTTCTTCATTTTCCATCTACCATTTTGCCTAATAATATCGTATTTTTCAGACTATTAATTGCATCCCTATATAAGCTGCATCTGCTTTATTTCTAAAAAATCGGTAATAAAACAATACATAAGCCGCACCTTTTGTATAGGCTACATAACTCATAACAGTGCTTTTAAAACGGCAGAAACTTTGCTGGTTAAAATGGAACAGTGCTGTTTGGCACTGTTTCGTATTAACTGCCGCTTTTTAATCCAGTGCCTAACGGAACAGTACCGTTAGACACTGTTTCATTTTTTTATTTCATCGCTACAGGCGCGCTAACCGGAGAATCCGGTTAGTGTGGCCCTAACGGTGACAGAATAAACCACAGAATAGCCGTAGCCTCTAAATAACCCGCTTGGCTCGAAACATCGGAAAAAATTGGCGGGTAATAATCCAAAAATTACGGTAGATCTCTTCATATCCTTCTACCATTTGGTTTAATTAGTTTATTGAGCAGAAAGCGGATGGTTTTTAACAATTTTGTTGATTTACTTGCAGAAAGCTGGTCTTTCTGTTTATTGTCGACTATACCATCCTTACACTCACCTTGTTCTAAGTGCTCTCTAGCCGTCCATGTTTTACCTTGTTAGGGTTCACTGCTAATGTCCTTCATATACTTTAAATATTTTTATTCATTGGTTGATTTTTAAGGTCTTGAGTTACCCGCTCTTTCAAAGCATCAAGTCACGGACATTCGAGAACCTGCAGGCTCTATTCAGTGGAGAGGTGGACATAGAGCAAGACTTTGGTATTTTATCTATGCCAGAAGCTCCTCTCAAACTCGAACATCTCTTGAAACCTCTGGAAGATAAGGGTAAGCAAAATTTAACAGAAGAAAGTGTTGCTATATGCCTGCGCTATTCGAGTACTTCAACAGAGATTGATAGCACCAATAGGTCAAGGTCAACTAGTGGCTTGATGGCTTTTTATAGCGGTTTTCGTGTTAAAACTGAACTTACACAAGATTTTGTAGATTTTATCAGAAAGTATCAGTATTTTTTATCATTTGCAATTGTTTTTGACATGTGAGGTGATCAAAATATTTCAAGATGAAAATCGACAAAACATGATGACTGTTGAAATGCCCATGTCAAATAAAAGTGTGATTATGAAATCTATAGACTAACGTCTCTATGATGTTTATATACGCATTTCTATTCTGCCAAGAGACCGATATACGTCTCTATGATGTTTATATACGCATTTCTATTCTGCCAAGAGACCGATATACGTCTCTATGATGTTTATATACGCATTTCTATTCTGCCAAGAGACCGATATACGTCTCTATGATGTTTATATACGCATTTCTATTCTGCCAAGAGACCGATATACGTCTCTACGATGTTTATATACGCATTTCTATTCTGCCAAGAGACCGATATACGTCTCTACGATGTTTATATACGCATTTCTATTCTGCCAAGAGACCGATATACGTCTCTATGATGTTTATATACGCATTTCTATTCTGCCAAGAGACCGATATACGTCTCTATGATGTTTATATACGCATTTCTATTCTGCCAAGAGACCGATATACGTCTCTACGATGTTTATATACGCATTTCTATTCTGCCAAGAGACCGATATACGTCTCTATGATGTTTATATACGCATTTCTATTCTGCCAAGAGACCGATATACGTCTCTACGATGTTTATATACGCATTTCTATTCTGCCAAGAGACCGATATACATCTCTATGATGTTTATATACGCATTTCTATTCTGCCAAGAGACCGATATACGTCTCTATGATGTTTATATACGCATTTCTATTCTGCCAAGAGACCGATATACATCTCTATGATGTTTATATACGCATTTCTATTCTGCCAAGAGACCGATATACGTCTCTACGATGTTTATATACGCATTTCTATTCTGCCAAGAGACCGATATACGTCTCTATGATGTTTATATACGCATTTCTATTCTGCCAAGAGACCGATATACATCTCTACGATGTTTATATACGCATTTCTATTCTGCCAAGAGACCGATATACATCTCTATGATGTTTATATACGCATTTCTATTCTGCCAAGAGACCGATATACATCTCTACGATGTTTATATACGCATTTCTATTCTGCCAAGAGACCGATATACATCTCTATGATGTTTATATACGCATTTCTATTCTGCCAAGAGACCGATATACGTCTCTATGATGTTTATATACGCATTTCTATTCTGCCAAGAGACCGATATACATCTCTATGATGTTTATATACGCATTTCTATTCTGCCAAGAGACCGATATACGTCTCTACGATGTTTATATACGCATTTCTATTCTGCCAAGAGACCGATATACGTCTCTACGATGTTTATATACGCATTTCTATTCTGCCAAGAGACCGATATACGTCTCTACGATGTTTATATACGCATTTCTATTCTGCCAAGAGACCGATATACGTCTCTATGATGTTTATATACGCATTTCTATTCTGCCAAGAGACCGATATACGTCTCTATGATGTTTATATACGTATTTCTATTCTGCCAAGAGACCGATATACGTCTCTATGATGTTTATATACGCATTTCTATTCTGCCAAGAGACCGATATACGTCTCTATGATGTTTATATACGTAGTTCTATTCTGCCAAGAGACCGATATACGTCTCTACGATGTTTATATACGCATTTCTATTCTGCCAAGAGACCGATATACGTCTCTATGATGTTTATATACGCATTTCTATTCTGCCAAGAGACCGATATACATCTCTATGATGTTTATATACGCATTTCTATTCTGCCAAGAGACCGATATACGTCTCTATGATGTTTATATACGCATTTCTATTCTGCCAAGAGACCGATATACGTCTCTATGATGTTTATATACGCATTTCTATTCTGCCAAGAGACCGATATACGTCTCTATGATGTTTATATACGCATTTCTATTCTGCCAAGAGACCGATACACGTCTCTACGATGTTTATATACGCATTTCTATTCTGCCAAGAGACCGATATACGTCTCTATGATGTTTATATACGCATTTCTATTCTGCCAAGAGACCGATATACGTCTCTACGATGTTTATATACGCATTTCTATTCTGCCAAGAGACCGATATACGTCTCTACGATGTTTATATACGCATTTCTATTCTGCCAAGAGACCGATATACGTCTCTACGATGTTTATATACGCATTTCTATTCTGCCAAGAGACCGATATACGTCTCTATGATGTTTATATACGCATTTCTATTCTGCCAAGAGACCGATATACATCTCTATGATGTTTATATACGCATTTCTATTCTGCCAAGAGACCGATATACGTCTCTATGATGTTTATATACGCATTTCTATTCTGCCAAGAGACCGATATACGTCTCTATGATGTTTATATACGCATTTCTATTCTGCCAAGAGACCGATATACGTCTCTATGATGTTTATATACGCATTTCTATTCTGCCAAGAGACCGATACACGTCTCTATGATGTTTATATACGCATTTCTATTCTGCCAAGAGACCGATATACGTCTCTATGATGTTTATATACGCATTTCTATTCTGCCAAGAGACCGATATACATCTCTATGATGTTTATATACGCATTTCTATTCTGCCAAGAGACCGATATAAAAAAAACGCATCTCTGCAACTTAAATGCAACAGCCAGTATCGACTACAGTCATACGAGTACCTACGAGCTACCTACGAGTGCCCCAACATGTGAGAAACTCGAGATATGAGCTGACTTTCTAGCAAATTTCTTCCTTGAGATACGATTAATTTCTGAGATACGAGCCAGTTCTCCATGACCACTGCACAGCCAAGTATGCGAGAAGTCGCTTTTGAGGAAAGCATCGCTCAGTCTTTTTCTTCGAATCAGTTTGAAAAAAAGTTGTTGAAAGCTGGGCTGAAAGTTATAGCAAACGCAAGGCCAAAAACGCTTAACCGGAAGCAGATACTGAAAAATATGAGGATAAAATTAAAGTAAGTTTAGTAAAAGATTAAAACATAGCTCCAAGTGTGTGTTTAGTGAGCTAAATTCATTGAAATTAAATTATATATAATATATTATTATATTATTTAATATAATATTAAATCAAGCGTGTGTTTAGTAAGTTAAATTCGTAAGTTAAATTCAATGTTTCTGTTACATAGGTTCACAAAAGTTTAGTGTACCGAGCATGTTGCTCTCTAGCATGTCTCAGACAGCCGTTATCAACAATGTCTGTCTCAAAAGTAAAAACTCCATACAGTTGTGTACATAGTAATGTTACATTTTATTACAAATCATAACTAAATACCTGTTGTAGGTACTGAATTACACCAATTAAAAACACATTTTATTTCCATAATGTCCTATTTAAGTGGTCTTTTCATAGCAGGGTAACTAATTAATTTGTACTTAGTGATTTTATATAGGAAACAGTGCCGATGTATGACTGTATAGCAACTAGTGGTGTCATTGTGTCGATGTATGACTGTATAGCAACTAGTGGTGTCATTGTGTCGATGTATGACTGTATAGCAACTAGTGGTGTCATTGTGTCGATGTATGACTGTATAGCAACTAGTGGTGTCATTGTGTCGATGTATGACTGTATAGCAACTAGTGGTGTCATTTCGCACGTATTTTGCTTTTTTAGCGTTTAAACGACGATCAAGTTTTTTCGATGTTAATCTTTAAACGTCGTGGAAGTCAGATCACTTCAAGCATCAAAAACAATCTTAAATGATAAAAAAGATGCTGATAACTTTTGATAAAATCTATTGAAATTTTGTGCCTCATCTTTGAGCCTGCATCAGTATTTGGTTAAAGGTTGACTTGCAACAAAATTCACATTACAGTTATTTGGTGTCAAAAGATTCACCATGTCTTACTCTGTTGTGTTGTAGGTACCAAATATGTGGGAATGTGATTACAAGCTCTTAAAAGCTAAAAAACGAACAGTTAATCGCAGCCACACGAGACCGCCATAGTTTGAGTTCTCTTTCCAAAATGGCTCAAATGGGACGTAGATGTGTTAGATGGTTTCTGTTTACACTTTCATGCAACCTTATTCGTCGAAATATTTTCACAAATATACTTCATGCATTCAATAAAACCATGTCTATTGTTCTTACGCGTCTGTTTTATCGTCATTGTAATGCTGTCATTTTTAGCACTGATATCTTATAACTTACTATAAAAATTTGTTTAATTTTTTAGCCTTAGCTTGGAGAAGTACATATCACTGTCTGATAATCATCACGAGTCTGTTGGTCATTTGTGATAATCGAAAAGTGCTACAAAAATTATTTGCGAACTATTGGGTCACATGATCAGATTACGACTTGCCGATTAGACCAAACCGAAACAAAACTGTAAAGTATACGGGGTCTTCGGTAAAACCCGAAGTGTTTGTCATAAACTAAAGCTACGATAAGTTTTATATTGAGCTTTGTATTGGCCTTTCAATTCAGGGAGAACATCACGTGACAAGACGATAACCAACTTTCATGGCTACGTCAGAGAAATAAAGAGATTCCAATCTACGGCGACTTTGTTTTTGAGCTTTTAGGAGCTTGTAATCACATTTCCACATAGGTATGTTACTCATTTGTCAATTAACTCTTCTGTGATTAGAATATAGTCGAATGTTTTTCTACTATTACATCTGTACTTGATCAATGTGAGAGGAATGTGATTAATGGAGACCTTAGTCGCAAGTAACAAATCATCCGATAATCTTTTGTTCATACTAGTAGCCTACCACACCAACTAAACCCATCAACACGCATAATCTTTATGTGCATAATTATTCCTAGATGTATGGGATAACTGAGTTCAATTCCCGTGTGAGACAATATTTTTTTAACGTTGTTAGGGAGGCTTCGGATGAACAGACACGGCTCTCATTATAGTAAAGATAAAGACTAGAACCCTGGCAGTCTTGTGTTCTGTGATAGATCCTCAGGTGTAATAACTATACGTGCAATTATTCCAAAATGCTTGAAGGCACTCGATTGGCACAGTTGTTAGTTTCTCAGTCTTCAAACCTAAATGTTGCAAGTTTGAGGACAAACAATTCCTCCGCGGTTTTTTCGTTACTAGAAATTTATCGCTAATACTAGACAGACGACAAAATTTGAGATTTATTTACATGTATAAAGAATAACATTTGTTTGTACAATCTAATCGTGTTAACCTATTTATTTTTATTCAAATGGTTTTATCTGGATTCCAAGAGAGTTGTCTCATCATAGTTGATCAGCACGAGATGAGAATTATAGCTACAGCTTACTGAGTCATAGCTGGTAAATCACTGCGAGCCTGTAAAACATCATTGTGTCTGTTTGTATGGGTATGATTGTAGACTCCAGTCAATAACGTTGTATTATATTTAACTATATATATAACATCACTGTGTCTGTTTGTATGGGTATGATGGTAGACTCCAGTTATTAACATTATATTATATTTAACTAAAAAATTTTCTACTATCAGTACTGACGCAAATAATCGTCTCCTCTCATCCATAACTTCCTAAGTCTGCACACAGTTAATCATTAGATTATTAGAATGATTAGAATAGCTCATCCACTAGAAATGGAGACCAAGGTGCTGCTATCAATATATCCTGTCATTTAGACTGTGCATGCTGTATTGAAGGCTATGATAACCTGGTGCAAGAAGACCTCTGTTGGCATTGGGAGTGGGGCTTTAGCAAAGATCTCCTTGTTCATAATAAATCTATTTCCAAGACAGAATATTGGCAACGACTCCAGGCTGCTTTCAAGAAAGCTTCGATTACGAGCTATGGCATCTCTCCATCAAGGTTTGCTGTCTGTACCTGTGTGTGGTATTTAGGCTGATTTTTGCTTTACAAAGAATGTGAGTTTGAAGTTGAGTTTTCATATTTCTTACGCTGAGTAGCCTTATTTGGCACAACTTTTACCCGAGCAAACGCAAGAAGGTGTCAGGCTTTGAAGGTCACCTTTGCTGGCAGGCAATATCTGTCTGTCTGCAGTGACACCTACGTAGCATTAGCTGCGGCAGGTTTTATAATTAACAACATTCATGCTACCTTTTCAGCTTTCTATTTTCTTCAACAACAATAGAGCTTGCTTGGTCCTGAGGCTCTTCGTGCGGAATATTTAATTGATTTGATGTTATGCCATTGAGGTTTTCAAGTGACAAAATACATGTAATAGTGCATATTCTTTTAAATGATAGACTAATCTATGGGTTATCTGTCTTCAACGTAACGTATGTATGGATGCATACATTTATTGGCTCTGATCACACTTGATGCTTGTGATTGGTCATATTTGGAAAGTGAGAATTTTATTTAAATTTGGTAATATTTTAATTTAAAATAAGACTGTTGTCGCAAAATCTTTACTATATTAAGAGCCACGTACATTGGTCCGAAGTTACGCTAAGAGCATTAGAAAAACCTTTGGCTCGCGCAGGAACTGAACTTGGATATTCTATTTCGCAGCCAAGCTCACTACCGACTGAACCGTTTGACCACCTTTACGTATCAAAGAATATTTGTGCTCTTACTTATTATTTCACTCACAGTGCGGAGGACTAGTGTTTATATAGTTTATACATAAGGTATTAGTTTTTCTCTGGTCACTTCACTGCTAGTTGATCAGTGTCATGTTACACGTGTACTATAACACGTGTACACGTGTTACACGTGTTTAACTGAAACAGTTTTGGATTATAGAACTCGGATTCTCCTAAAGGTGAGTCTGTGCTTCAACCTCCATTTTATTGTTTAAATG
Organism: Watersipora subatra; assembly: GCF_963576615.1. Classification (NCBI taxonomy): domain Eukaryota; kingdom Metazoa; phylum Bryozoa; class Gymnolaemata; order Cheilostomatida; family Watersiporidae; genus Watersipora; species Watersipora subatra. Next base: position 40,834,753 of record NC_088717.1, read on the forward strand.
TTTGACATCTTATTAAATTGTTTGGATCGTATTTTGTGTTCGTTTGTTCAACATTTACTCAAATTGTGTAAGCTCTCTAAGAAAAGAGATGTTTTTCAATGTGATATTTTTAAAAAACCGTTAGAGGCTGTTGACACAGCACACTTTGTCAATAGTTATCAGAAGAATAGGGAGTCTGTTTCTACATGCATAGGTCCTGGCAACCCTGGTTGATTTACTTTTTAATTTAACATTTTCTCAATCTTTCCTCAATTCCTTTTTGACAATAAATGAGTTTGACAAACATCAAGGTTGTAAATTAAGAAATGAAATGCTTTAAACGTGACTGACTATAGGTTGTTGCAGCACAGCTGACAAAAGTTATCCATTCTTAACAGTTATACACTGTGAATCACAAAAAACATTCATCGTTTTGTGAGAATCCAAGTTTGGTACAGTAGACAGTTCCTATAATGTAAAAATCCTTTTACATAAATTCTACTTGCTGTAAAGAATTTATGTAAAATTCTTATTTTGTATTACATAATAAATTCATTCCATATAACGTAAAGCATCAAGTCGGTAAAGCATCAAGTCGGTAAAGCATCAAGTCGGTAAAGCATCAAGTCGGTAAAGCATCAAGTCGGTAAAGCATCAAGTCGGTAAAGCATCAAGTCGGTAAAGCATCAAGTCGGTAAAGCATCAAGTCGGTAAAGCATCAAGTCGGTAAAGCATCAAGTCGGTAAATGGTTCTCACATTCCATTTGAATGACGAGAATTTCGTATTTAGCCTTAAAATATAGCTTCCTATTTTGCGACACTTTGAAGGGAAAATGACGTATAAAGGTATCTCTACTGTATATACCAGTGCACTGGTAGTCTAGTATGCTGTGAGAGATCATCAGGTATGCTGATAAAACACAGATAATAAGTAGCTGTATAATTATTCAGAAATACTTGAAGGTGGTTGATTGGTGCAGGTGTTAGAGTCTCGGCCTACCAAGCTGAATATCGCGATTTGGAGTTTCGTTGAAAGCAATCTTTTAGCTTAACCTTTCACCCTCGCTACGGACAAATGAATTGAAAGACGGACACTTTTTTGCTACAGTAAATATATAATTTTGTTTTACCTTATTTTAGACATATTTTTCTTTAAAGCATAGGCCATGCTTAGACCAAAATCCATTCAAGTAGACGTTGAAGGTGCGCGCGCCCATTAACGTAAAATTACCATAATCATTGACCATCAACCAAATGAGAGTGATAAAAAAAGAGAACAGTTGTCAACACAGACCAATAATATCAGAGTTACTGCACAGTCTTTAAATTAAAAAGTTAAGTTTTTTTCTTATTTGAAAGGCCAAAGAAGTGTTGGGATGATCTTGGAAGGGACTAGGCTGTTTACACGTATTTTACTGTTCGTGGGACGTCAAATCCCTATAACGTAAATGTTCTAATCAATTACTTACGTTGTAGGAGTGTCTAATGTATTTGGTTCTATCATTGTTTATTATTGATGTATCTGTGTGTTGCCAACAAGGTATTTCATTTACTAAATCCCCAGAATATAGCAGCAACTCCATTGTATAAACATGGCAGCTCACGCAAAATGCATTCTTGTTGCTTACGTAGTGTTTTAAAATTATCAAACAAAATAATGCTTCTTGGGAGTTGTTATCACATGTTTAAATCTTTGAAGAACACAACTCTCAAATATATTTTACAAAAAGGAGAAAATTGTTTTGAATTGTTAAATGGTTTTGTCATATATGGCAAATACGTAAGTTATATATTGTAATTTCACTCTGTCTGATTGAATCTTTTTTAAAACGTAATTTAAAACCCCGTATAAAGCTGAAGTTCATTTCCAATTCATCACCAATCTACCAATCTGCATACTGATATATTGTCTTATGTTTTATGAAAATATTTATCCATAACAATAATGATTTCAATCTTTTTTACAATTCCTTGCATCTTTTCTGATAAATTATTGCTTGACTATAGGCATCAGTTTTAAATATTATTAATTGAATTTTGCTTTTCTGGATTGACTGGAATATGTTTAAGGCTTAAGGATTGTCTATAAATTGCAGCTGTGAGATCCTTGAGCTTACAGGGAAGCCAGACCCATTTCATGGTGTGCCTGCAGTCTGTTATAATGGAGATTATCAGCACAGCTATATCTTTGACTATTTGAACAAGTTTCAGCAATTGAGGGCCAAGTCTGGTATGTGAATTGTTGTTTTATTGTTTGTTGGCTGAATGAATGTTTTGCTACTTTATTGGATCTAATCATTACGAAAGTTATTTGACTGCTTTGCCTTTTCAGAGAGATGTTTAAATTCTTTCTGCAACTTTTTAATTTCAACCTGTGATATCCTATTACCTTAACACTTTCGCGGGCGAATTTTCAAAACTAAATCAGACTCCCATGGGTGAATTAATTTTCCAAAAAATCAATTTTTTTTAAAGGTTTATACACTTTTCTGTGTTATTATGTGCATATACAGTCAAACATGGATAACTCGTCCACGGATAGCCCGAACACATGGTTAATTCGAACGGTTTCTTTGGTCCGTTCCCACGTAATGATAAATTGCTATAGATAACTCGAACTCAACACTGTTAATTCGAACTGTTTTTTTGCCCAACGGCTACCGAAACGGTTGTTATCGCTTTAGAAAATCACTTTATTCAAAGCCATAGAGGTAAACCTCATCTTTTCGTAATTCATAAGCGTTGTTATTACCACCATCGGCAAAATATTTTTGTCAACGACTTTTCTAAAGGTTTGGTCAAATTTGATTTATACTGCTATACGATGAATAGCACGAGCTTGCCGGGTCACGCGCGCAAGGATTTTCGCCACGCACATACAAAACAAAAACAGCATGTTGTTTTGTATGTGCGTGGCGAAGATCATTGAGTGCGTGACCCGGCTAGCCCGTGACGAATAGTTTTCCGACGTGAATTCCGTGTTGAATCAACGTCGGAATGTTGAATGTTTAAAACGTCTTAAAAATTGTTGTAATTAAACGTATACGTAGTCTTAGCTAAAAAAAACTATTCATCGTTTGACCTAAACACAGAATACGTGTGTACTTTCAATAAGTATCCATTCAAAAAGCTTGAGTGATATACAATGTACCGTAAAACCTCGTAAAACTTTTAATTGAACTGCCTCGGAGTGTTGCTCTTAACGAATCACAGGTAAAGCAAGGTAATCTTTGCATAAACTTCAAGAAAAATCGGCAAAATTGATCGTGGGTAAAACGCTCAAAAGAAAAAGATGTCTTTTCTTTTGAGCATTTCAACAACGATCAAGTTTTATCAATGTCGATCTAAAAAACGTCCTGGCAATAACATCACCTCAAACAACAAACCAATCTCAAGTGATAGAAAAATCTCTATACTTTTTGATAAAAACGTTTTAAACTTTACATTAGAAGCATTTAATTTGAAACAAGCGATTTGTGCTTTTGATTTATATTATAGTTTGCATATGTACATGTATCTACTAATAACTAAGTAAATACATGGACTTGTGACAGTGCTCTGATAACTTGAACGCTCTGATAATTCGAACACTTTTGCTCGGTCCCGTGAAGTTCGAGTTATCCATGTTTGACTGTATCTATGTTTAAAGGTGCATATGTATACATGTATATGTCCATATGCATATATATATATATTATAAATGAATGAAAATGTATAACATAAAATATATGCTTCTCATAATAATTGTCTATTTATGAATGATATTTTCGAAAGCATTCTCCCTTACAAAGGCCCACATCACAGTCTTCGCACCATGTATTTATTCGTGTAACAAAGAGCTCCCACAAAGATGTACTTCCTGGATTGACAGGCTCAAAAAACTTTTCAAAATACTCTACTGGTTGAGCATCTACTGGAGTAAATACTGGGCCTGTCACTGCTATAAACTGCTGAATTGTAGGAGATTTATCTCTGTTTATGTTGGTTATATTCTTCCAGGCACTGGCATCACTCCTATTCACATCCTCATCATTACTGCTACCAGCCTTTTCATCACTGTCACTTCCAGATGTAAAGTTATTCCAATCACAATCCAAACCTGATTCACTGTCATCTCTGGCTACTAAATCTAAAAAGTCACTGTCAGCTCTGAATCTCTTAGTAATTTCGGTACTAGTACTTGCTTTATTAGAATAATCTCGGGAGGTTCTTTTAGAAGTCGCCATGACGGTAAACTAAAGTCAAACTCTCGAAAAATTCGGTAAATAAAAGCTAAAACCAAACCAAGAAAAATAAAAGTTGATAAATTATTTAGAACAATTTTCTAATTTTTTTCGAAAGTTTATTTATTCATCACTGCTAAAAACGATCGTTTTTTTTAACCTTAAAGTCAATTTTTGAGGCTAACCGAAACTACTATATCGTAGCTTGCTATTGGTAAAAAAGTAAACAAAAAACGGCATTTAGCTAACCAGATACTGCTATAATAAAATATGTTACCGAAACGACAAAAACGTCACACTGCCCATTAGCAGCCGTATCGCAAAGCGACAAAACCGTCGCTCTGCCCGCGAAAGAGTTAACAATTGCTCCAAAGTACTTACGCGCACTTTAGATGTGTAAGTACCGGTATCTGTCACATTTGACAAGTACTTACACGTACATGTAAATATGTGGCAAAGGTGACACATACATGTGACCTGTGCGGTAGAATGATGACATTTGATTATCATATGACAATATTAAAACTAGCCGGTGAGATGGATTGTGATTGGCAACATGCTTTGAAATTTGTTTTCACAATTTATAAGAATAATATGACAGCTGATGGTACATATAGTAGTGGCTGGTGGACGGCTGCATTTCTGCTATGGATCAGATCCAGTATTACTGTAAACAATTTGCGTCATTCCATCTTTAAATACACTCTGGTTGCGATGTAGGCTCTCCCTACTTCAGTTTCTATGGCTGTAATGTGCCTCACGATGAATGGGGCACTAGAGTGAAAACGCTGGATGATGGGCTATCTAAACTCGTCGCAGATTCCTCTAAACTCCAGAAAACCCTAACCATCCTAATTTCTGATCACGGCAATTCCTATGGCCAGTTTGGTCAGTTCCATCAGCAAGGTCGGGACGAAGTCTACCACCCCCTACTCTACATTGTAATACCTAAAGGAGTCCAACAACTGCTTGGTAAAGGGTTCATCGCGTAATAAAGCATGATTGAGTCCTGCAACCATAGACCTATTAACTATACTATGTACTAAACTATTAACTATACTATAACTATGTATAGTTAATAGGTCTATGCCTGCAACCAAGGAACTAATGAACTCATTTTACGATAGCATAAGTATCTGGCATGTGAATTCTTTCAATTTGAATTTGGACAAGGTTAAAATATTTCAATAGTGAAATAAAGGAAAACAACAAATGTTGTTTTTTGTGGATTTATTGAGATTGGAAAAGGCTTGATAGTGTTGCATTGACAATTAGCCTAAACTTCTTGATACGGTATCGTAACTTAATTTTATGAGAGATCAATGTATGTACGTTATTGGTCAGGTGGTGTGACGTGTGAGTTACTCTGGACTTGAAGCAATGACTACTAGTTATTATATAAAGGTTTGTAATTTGCAAGTTGTCTTCTCCTTGCTGAGATGGTCTAGTATTTATATCTACTGGTACGCTGGCAGTCCTGTCCGTCGTGAGAGATCGTCATGTGTAATAACTATGTGCATAATTATTCTTTGATGTTGAAAGGTAGCTGAAAGGTGTAGTGGTAGCGTGCTTGACTGGGAACCCTAATATCTAGGTTTGGTTCTCATGCGGCGCAATCTATTCTCCTAACGCTGTTAGCCTGTCTTTGGAAAGACAGACAGACGGACATGGTTCTTGTTATAGTAAAGATTGTTAGTGATCCTGGTGTCTATTTTCATAGCACTGCTTCTCGACATCTTTAGTAAATATATCTTCTATGTCTATATTTCTCTAAATTGGTCGTATGTGTATTAGTGTATTTGTCGTTTTGATTGTCCTGCTATAGCTATTATTTTAGCATTGCGCTCACACGTTACGATGCCCTGGTTAGGAAATATTTTGGGACCTGAAAATATGCAGCACGATGTTTCTTCGTCTTTATTTCATTAGGGCTAATTTGTTCGGCCCCACGATATCGACAATAATTTATCTACGCACTTAAAATTTGCCTATTGGTGTACTGATTATATGCGTTATTAAGAGATATACGTCGCTGAAATCGCCATGGCGAATTATCCGTTTTCCGGTATATCCGGCATTCGCTATAATAAAAACAATTTACGAACGGATAAAATTAATGGTCAAATTTTTGTTAAAAGTTTGAAGTTTACTAAAATACATACTGAAACTTCCTTCAAGTATGTGTTTAGTAAACTAAATTCATTCAAGTTAGATTCAGCCCTTATGCTACATGTCTTTCTCGAAGGTAAAAACTCTTCACATAATACATTGTAATGTTATATTATCTTGGGCCCTCATATCATGACCACAAAATGCACTAAAGTCATTGTAAATACCTAGAGTAACTAAGGTTAATATAGTATTTTGGTGCTATTTTTAATGATGATGATTTAAAATTATCGTTAAAATACTAGTTTACTAAGTTTACTAAAATACACACTAAAACTTCCTTCAAGTATGTGTTTAGTAAACTAAATTCATTTAAGTTAGATTCAGCATTTATGTTACACATCTGTCTTGAAGGTAACAAGTCTCCACGTAGTACATTGTAATGTTATATAATCTTGCAGATCATAACAAAATACCTATGCACTGAGGGGGTATGCACTGAAGTCATTGTAGGTACCTATAGTTACCTAAGTTAACATAGTATTTTGGTACCTACTATTTTTAGTGATGATGATTTTTACCAGGAGTGACTATAAGTGTCTATACCACTCTATAGTCTATAGCCTACGATATTTTTTTCATGCCAACACTGAAACGAACTGAAAACATATAATTGTATATCAAATAATTGTTGATTGTAGTCATAGCGAAATAGACTATATTTAGCTATTAATAGCTAATGATTTCACATTTACATTTAAACACCTTTACATTTATATTTTCCTTCTAATTTATTTCAACGAAATACTTCTTTTACGTTATGAAATTCTAAACTTACAGTTGTTTGAAAACCTTTAAAGTTGTTTTATTTATTTTTAATTTAGTTGTCCTGCACAAAACCATTCCTCATGATATGAAGTTTGAAAGTACAGTTTTTGACAAAGTTGGAAAAATTGTACGGTTGTTTTTATTTTCTCTCCTAAATTATTTCAACTACACGACACACTTCTTTTATGATATGTAGTTTGAAAGTTAGAATGGCAAATGTTGTTATATGTTAAATACAAATCAATTTTCTGTCCAAAAACTTTTTTATTACCCGGGCAACGCCGGGCTGTACAGCTAGTTCTACTATAAAGCCTTATCGTTGCTTCCTTTCTGACTCACATCTATGATTGCACACCCTTTCAAACCCACTGTTATTCTCATGATCCTGCTGTAGTTCTGCTGACCTGCTCTAGACTGTGATTCTTAATTGACTCCAAACATGTTATTGCTAACACTATTATTCATCTCAGGTAGAGAGGTCATGCTATTATTCATCTCAGGTAGAGAGGTCATGCTATTATTCGTCTCAGGTAGAGAGGTCATGCTATTATTCGTCTCAGGTAGAGAGGTCATGCTATTATTCATCTCAGGTAGAGAGGTCATGCTATTATTCATCTCAGGTAGAGAGGTCATGCTATTATTCATCTCAGGTAGAGATGTCATGCTGTTATTCATCTCAGGTAGAGAGGTCATGCTATTATTCATCTCAGGTAGAGAGGTCATGCTATTATTCATCTCAGGTAGAGAGGTCATGCTATTATTCATCTCAGGTAGAGAGGTCATGCTATTATTCATCTCAGGTAGAGAGGTCATGCTATTGTTCATCTCAGGTAGAGAGGTCATGCTATTATTCATCTCAGGTAGAGAGGTCATGCTATTATTCATCTCAGGTAGAGAGGTCATGCTATTATTCATCTCAGGTAGAGATGTCATGCTATTATTCATCTCAGGTAGAGATGTCATGCTATTATTCATCTCAGGTAGAGAGATCATGCTATTATTCATCTCAGGTAGAGAGGTCATGCTATTATTTATCTCAGGTAGAGAGGTCATGCTATTATTCATCTCAGGTAGAGAGGTCATGCTATTATTCATCTCAGGTAGAGAGGTCATGCTATTATTCATCTCAGGTAGAGAGGTCAATGCTATTATTCATCTCAGGTAGAGAGGTCATGCTATTATTCATCTCAGGTAGAAAGGTCATGCTATTATTCATCTCAGGTAGAGAGGTCATGCTATTATTCATCTCAGGTAGAGAGGTCATGCGAAACTTGGAGCTGAACCAGCATAGGTTGGTTACTATGCTGGATGTACATCACTTGCTGAAGTATATTGCTGCGCCGTCTTCAAACTTGTCAGGGATCGTCTCACCTTTGCCTTTAGATAGACAGTGCTCCTCTTTACCTCTTTTCCAGCCAAACATCTGCATCTGCTTAAAGACTGGTAAGAATAGGGTGGGTACATTGAGCAGCCTACTGATAAAGGTACAGTTAGACTGCAGGCTCGCAAAAGATAGCATGTAAATATTTTTTCAAATGAAAATATATTTGAATGATATATTTAAATTTAAATATATTTGAGCCTCTAGTCTTTAGTCCTATCAATTGTGAGTTTGAAAGTAGAAGTCTTTGAATAAGTAAGCTGGTTTATTCCTTGGGAAAAGTAAGAAATAATTTTGTAACTTGTTAGTTTTGAATTGAAAATGAGCTGTGGTATTTGCTTTTTCATCAACCTGTCATCATCCGGCATGTTTTAGCTTTTACGCAAGTTAGTAGATATGATTGCCATTTAGTTAATGGTTGACTTGCAACAAAATTCACATTACCGTTGTTTGGTATCAAAAGATTCACTATGTCTTACTCTGCTGTGTTGTAGGTGCAAAATATGTGGAAATGTGATTACAAGCTCTTAAAAGCTCAAAAACGAACAGTTAATCGCAGCCACACGAGACCGCCATAGATTGGAATCTCTTTCCAAAACGGCTCAAATGGGACGTAGTTGTACAAGATGGCTTTTGTTTACATTTTCACGCAACCTCATTCGTCGAAATATTTTCACAAATATAATTCACATATTCAATAAAACCTTGTCTATTGTTCTTATGCGTCTATTTCATCATCATTGTAATGCTGTTACTTTGAGCACTGATATCTTAAAACCTACCGTAAAAATCGGTTTAATTTTTTAACCTTAGCTTGAAGGAGTGCATAACATCCTCTGATAAACCTGATGAGCCTGTTGGTCACCTGTGATAGTCGAAAAATGCTGCAGAAATTATTCGTGCTGTTTGGCAGGAAGTATGGGTCACATAATCAGATTATGACTAGACAATTAGACCAAGCCGAAACAAAACTGTAAACTAGCGAGCGTCTATATTTGCTAAGGGCTCTTCTGTAAAACCCGAAGTGTTTGTCATAAATTAGTGCTACGAGAAGTTTTATATTAAGCCTTTTATTGGCCTTTCAATTTACATGAGAACATCACGTGACAAAACAATAACCAAATGTAATGAAATAAGCTCAGAGAAATAAACTGATTTCAATCTACGGCGGTTTCGTGATGGTGGCGATGAACTGTTCCTTTTTGAGCTTTTAAGAGCTTGTAATGACATTTCCACACATTTTGCACCTACAGCACAGCAGAGTAAGACATAGTGAATCTTTTGATACCAAATAACTGTAATGTGAATTTTGTTGCAAGTCAACCTTGTGGTACATTTACTTATTCAACAGCTGTGTAGTCTTACTGGTATACCATGGAAAGGTAGGATAACTCATCAGATGAAACACCTCTAACAATATTAGGCATCTCAGACAGCTTGAATCACTCTGTAGTCGACAACAATAGAGTATTTTTATTTGTATTCCATCGACTATTTTGCATTTACTCACCTTGTCTGTCAATTTTTGAAGGAATAACATACATAAAATTGAAATGCGTCAAGAATGCTTACTTCAAATAATTTTCACACAAGTATAAAATGTACTCATACCACCTAAAAGGAAATGAAAAAAAAAAATCTTACGGGAATATTCTGGAAAACTTAACAGTTTTTTTTGTTGCTCAGATCATATTTTCTTGCATTCATATATGAAAAGGTGAACATATTCACACTTGCTGACAGGTTAATGTTGTGACACTGTAGATACACTTGCTGACAGGTTAGTGTTGTGACACTGAAGATACACTTGCTGACGGGTTAGTTTTGTGACATTTTTAAAGACACTCGCTGACAGGTTAGTGTTGTGATACTGTAGATACACTTGCTGACAGGTTATTGTTGTGACACTGTAGATACACCCGCTGACAGGTTAGTGTTGTGACATTGTAGATACACTTGCTGACAGATTAGTGTTGTGACACTGTAGATACACTTGCTGACAGGTTAGTGTTGTGACACTGTAGAGCAAGAAACGCTTCCCCATTCCGACCTCGCATTACTAGCAGAGTATGCGTCTGGCCAACTGACCAATAAGCTTGCAGAAGCCATTTCTGGGCAGCAGATGAAATGTAACGTTTTGCTGCCTCTAAACTACACGAATGTGCACATCACTTCACGCATGGTACGTGTGTAAATGACGGCGCAGTCTTGTACTAAATATTATGATAATGATTGTTTCATTGGTTTGATATTAGTAATGTTTGGAGCCGAGGCTAACGGCACTAGTCACCTTCAATGCTGGCCCAGATCAATGCCTACAAAATCAAATTGTATCAGTTTAAATTTAATGTTGCTTGTGTTCCATTTTTAGTTTTGCATTAGCGGTTGCTTTTTGTTAATTCTCTGATGTGCCATAACAAAATTAATTTAAAGTAATTTGTAAAATTGTTAAAAGATAATTGAGACTGTTATTTCTCTCAAAAGAAATAAACTTTTTTCGCTGCTAATAATAGTGGAGCAGCAGCCTACCATAAAGTGCTCAAAAAAAGTGATTTATTTTATATTAGGATGGACAATATGCTGAAATAATGTTCTAGACCAGAATTTTATGCTGATTCTGAATATCTAGTTTCTACACTTCTAAACTGGCCACCAGACTAATTATAATGTATTACGTGATACAATAAATTAATAATATAATTTTTATAATTTACAAGTTCGACCAGTACAGAGCGGGACTGTGATACATCAAACTAGATCCAAATTTGTAGCTGATTTCAAATATCATATAATGAGATTTCAAAAACGCATGGATTTGAATTTATATTACATAATATTATTATGTAAGTTATATGCATAACTTGAAGTATGTATTAAATATAATTGTGAATACCACTCAATTCCATGTGTTTTTGGACCAAAAATTGGAGCTTGTTCTGAGTATGTAATTGACAATTCTCTCAACTGGCCACAACATTTTCATAATGTATTATGTAATACATGAATTTAATGATATAATTTCAAATTTCGCCAGTTTATCATTTTGGAAAGGCAAAGAGGTTGCAATAAATCAATCAAGATCGGAATTTGTAGCATATTTCAGATTTAATATTTATATCTTTCCAAGTTGCATAGAGTTTAACATATACACAATATTATATAACCATTTATTTGGATGAACATCCTGTCTTACATCGACATAACATGTCTTTCATCCCACCAGAAGGCGATGGGTCTGTGTCATCCATGTGATTTTGAGATTTCCATTATACAAAGTCCAGCCATGATTAGTGGGTAGGGGTGGATCAATTGTTGGCTGCACAGCTCTACGCCATATGGCTGCTTGGTAACCAGCTCTCATTACATGCAGCCTCAATTCATCTTGGGTTGGAGGAAGGTTAGCTTGGGAAATCCTTGAGGGAGAGCAATAAACCAAATATCTTGCTTCATTGACCTTTTCAGCTGTGTCAATATTATAAAGTCTGCATATGAGTTTCTCTATAGAGTGCTGAGTATCATCATCTACCTCAAACTCTAAGCCCAAAGAGCTTAATACGTTGATGAACTCAGGGTTCTGATTGAGCAAATTCAGAAAGGATTTCTTTCCCTTTGAATAAAATGCGCTGATACTATCACAACCGCTGAGTGCATGTAGACCCAGAAGTGCCTGGCAGTAGGGCGGGGTTAGAATACCTGATACATTTCCGATGTGTATGCATCGCATTTGTTCTTTCTTCCCACAGAAGTAGTACAATTGATCTGATGGAAGCTCATGTACGCAAGATATACGAATCATAAACACATCTGTATCTTGACACTTTATCATCACCGTACAGTTCGATCCTTTGTCTTCCATGATGGACATTATATGTGCTATCATTCTTGTGTCAGCTTCCTCATGATCTGATGCTAGACTCACTATATTTTTGTTACTGGTTTTCCCATCAATTTGAAAACTGATTTTGTTGCACTTGGAAGAAAATGCTATGTATACATCAAGATCCTGTTTGATCTGTGCACTGCTCCACTCCTTACTCAAGAATGGCATAAAGTATTTCCGGTACGTTTCATTGTATGGATCTGATTCTCTGAAAGCATCAATATAAAAAGCAATGAAAAACTTTCACCAATGACCACAAAAAGCCCAGAGTAATCAGTCTATTTGGCAAGGTAATGTGCCATTGCTAGATAGCTCTATTCTAAGATAATATAAGATATACAGTATATGTTCAAGTTAGATTGATTGCAGACAAACAAAATGGCTTACCTTTGTACGGCTGGCTGTGTTGTCCTAGTGTCTTGGCGGGTGAATTCTCTGAAACATACTTTGTGGTATCTCGCTTCCATAGCTACCAAATCAGGGTCCTGACCAATTAAATCCAATACCTTTTGTCCATCTGGCCGTCTTCTGGCGGAGTCAATCAGCAATCCTATAAAAAAGTGAATGCCAAAAATTTATGTTGTTTGGTTACTTTGGAAGTAATAGAGGGCTGAGTAGGTCGTCATAATTATGCAGCTTATTAGTAACAAGACTTGATGCATCACCTGCTGTCAAGGTTTGTGCTTTGACTAGCGTATCTCTTACAGTTTTCTTTCCCGATTTCTTCAACCATTTATCTTCTGACGTATGATGTACAACTGAGGTAAAAGAGGACCTGTTCCTCTAACAGTGCCAAATGACCTTGTTCTTTTTGTGGTTGTCTAGAATAAACCCATGACACAAATAATCAGTCATTGTAACAGTGCATGACTATAACATGGACGGATGTCACCAACATACCTGCCAACTCTCACGCATTGGGCGTGAGACTCACGCAATCACCCCAAAAAAAAATGAAAATACGTGAGATTTTTGCCCCAATTTCCACAATTTTACACATACTATCATTGATACATCAATTGCCCCAAAACCAAATCTCACGCATTGCCCCACTCTTGGGTTGGCAGGCCTGGTCACCAAACACCATGTAGACTTTCAAATAAGTTAACACAAATGAGGCACAAATGACATTGCTCTGCTCTTACTAAACTTGTAAAACAATATGAACATAGAGATTTATTAATGATAAATATATAATTTATGTGTATCACAATGGCAATAAAAACAATGAGGAGCAACACTATTCAGTGCCCAGTGGTGAAATGGATTGACACCACAGTACCCACCTCTTCAGAGCTGACAGTATCCTCTGCTGATTTTCTCTTCGTATGTCTGGCCTCAGCTCTTTCCAAGAGTAACTTATTGCAGTATTTTTTGTGGCATGCATAGTGACAGACAAGGTTTGTGTGTGAGTCATGTTCAAGAATGTTTACTGCAATTACTATGTTAAGTTCATCATCCAACTCAGTTCACTTCTGTGTGTACCCCTGAGCAGTTTTTCACTGCTGTGCTGTGACTCTAACCAAGGTTTCCTCACAATTTTTCCAAACAATGGAAGACACACTCCTTATCCTCCATGCTTTTTTAACTCTTAAATGTGAAAACTTGACTCGTAGCAGTAATTTCAAACGGAAAAATACCAATTTTCCGAAATTTTAGGAGTTGTCCTCCCTCAAAATAAAATCGTCCTAGAACTTCTAAATGTGACCAGTTATAGGTGTAGAAACTATATCATTGAACTCGGCATAAAATTCTGGCCAAGAATCTGATCTTACTTTATTCTCCATAGTTATATAAATAAGAGTGAAAGATAGCTCTGGGCTGCTTCTCCACTATAAGCTATAGGAGAAATTCCTAAAATACCAGAGACCAGCCTATTAATGAACTAATAGAAGTGAATGTGACCATCCTCAGTCTATGCTTGGGTACCAGACTTGTACTACGCATAGATCGTCAGATAACTCTATATCAGTGTCAATATGTAATGTCCACTCTAAAAGTCTGCTTTCCTGTGTGGATATAATTGGAAGGATCTGTGAAATTAGTGTAAGCCGCCGTAGATTGGAATCTCTTTATTTCTCTGACATAGTCATGAAATTTGGTTATCGTCTTGTTACGTGGTGTTCTCCCGTGAATTGAAAGGGCAATGAAAAGTTCAATATAAAACTTATCGTAGCACTAGTTTATGACAAACACTTCGGGTTTTACCGAAGACCCCGTATCAAATATAGATGCTCACTACTTTACAGTTTTGTTTCGGTTTGGTCTAATCGGCAAGTCGTAATCTGATCATGTGACCCAATACTTCGCAAATATTTTCCGCAGCACTTTTCGATTATCACAAATGACCAACAGGCTCGTCATGATTATCAAACAAGGATATGTACTCCTTCAAGCTAAGGCTAAAAAATTAAACGAATTTTTACTGTAAGTTATAAGATATCACTGCTAAAAGTGACAGCATTAAAATGATGATGAAACAGACGCGTAAGAACAATAGACATGGTTTTATTGAATGCGTTAGGTATATTTGTGAAATATTTCGACGAATAAGGTTGCACGAAAGTGTAAACAGAAACCATCTAACACAGCTACGTCACATTTGAGCCGTTTTGGAAAGAGAATCCAAACTACGGCGGTCTCATGTGGCTGCGATTACATGTTCGTTTTTGCGCTTTTAAGAGCTTGTAATCACATTCCCACATATTTTGCACCTACAACACAACAGAGTAATCCATGGTGAATCTTTTCATATCAAATAACTGTAATGTGAATTTTGTTGCAAGTCAACCTTTAACGATAATTAAAGATTACGTATTACAATTGATGTCACAGCCTTTTCTATCAATTTGAAGCAGTTTTCGATAGCTAAATTCATTGACCGATGGCTCAAAATAGTTGCACCGATAGTTGAATAGTTGCACCAGACGTCACCACTCGTTAGACTGAATGCTAGTAGAAGATCTACCTACAACTATTGTTAACACTTTTCAATCTTGGTTGTACGTGTCGTACTGATTGGATTTATACCGTTTTGCTGGGAACTTTTATTATTTTGCGATTCGACTTCTATCAACAGTATGAAGTTTGTATTTGCAGTTTGATCCTGACTTGTGTGTGATATGTTGATATATATAATATATATATCAAAATATATTATATTTATATTGTATATATATATGTTGATATATATATATATAAATATATATATATATACCCCTTGTTAACATAAACAATTTAGCTGAATGTGTTTCGCTAAAACAACCACCAGCTAATGATAGCTACTAAATGTGTAAAATAAGCAGAAACACTGCCAATCGCATGTAAATCTAACACGATAAACAATGCTGTTGATTTACAGCATTGTAAAACAGGTTTGGCAATTACTTATTATTTTTTGGTTTTCAGCATGAATAAATGGCAATCACATATTATCTCTTCTGATTGCATGTAACAAACATGGAACAACTGGCATAGATCATTTTGAGCCTAGGAAAGTGGGCGAATGTTGGCTTGCAAGCCAGTCTTTGTATCCTAATGCGTTGTATGTATTGTTAGTAAATAGCAAACTGTCATACATTTTACTTCTGTAGGTTGGAGAGTATATGGTATCCATGACTATCAACTTTCCATCTCCACACAAAGATTATATCGAGTCCTTTCTTGTGGGTATTTTATACAGTCCAGTCAAGTTTAGTTCAACTTTTGTTAAACTTTTAGCCTTTGAACGCAGGTCCACATATAGCGTGTATCGGGGGTGTGGCGATGGTCCCTCTACTGAGTCATTATGTATATGTCAGCCTACTGTTTACTTTTATAACATTGCCAGCAATTGGCTGAGTGACTCTACTTCAAAGGGCCTCCTTACCAATCGAAGAGAATCTCAAAGACTCAACTCGTGTATATATTTAGTCTGGAATCATGTGAGTAATGAGGGAAGGAGTCTCTACTCCCTCAATGTTTGTTCTGGCGTGACATATTCCCTGAGTGTAGAGGTGATAGAAGAAGAGGCTATTTTTTACTCAACTATTCCAAGTGAGGGGTGGCGTCTTAAGCCTCTCAGTGTTCAGTTTATACTCATTGCTAAATTCCTCGGAAAACCCGAGAAAGATGCAGTGTTTCATTTTTCATCAGTGGCTATTTGATTCATGCTGTATGGCCTTTTCCAAAGCATAGAATGTATGTCCTCTTCTTGATATATCTATTGATTCTCATTTTCATAGCCAATACAGTCAGCATTTATATACTTCTCTATTCTGATGGTATCATCAAGGATTTTAGCAAGGCTGAGCCTCTATACAATATGTACAATTGAGATTGAATATTTTAACCTGTACAGTACATAAAGTCAAATTTTGGATTTGTACTTCTTTACATGTACATAGATGCACTTGTATGGCCAGTATGGCCTGGTTATTCGGATTGTTTCGTTGAATACAAGTGCCAAACACTTTCATAGCCGTTGCAAAACTACTGAGATTTGCATGCAAGTGTTGTTTACAAGATATTATGATAAACATGGAAATACACACATGAACTGTATGCGCTGTCCATGGGTGTCTGTATGAGCTGTATTAACTACTAGTGATGCATGTGTATATATATATATACATATGCATGTATATATATACATGCATATGTATATACATATACATGCATATGTATATACACATGTATATATAATATGTGTATATATATATATATATATATATATATATAATGGTTTTCTCACCCCAGTTAACCCACAGGGGTGCTAATTTCTGCTCTAACTCGGATATCCTACCAGAGACCTGGGAGTTAGAGCTTTCGCCACAAGATCTTAGCTGTTCCCAATAGCGCACTTTTCTGTAACTCACTTGAGTTGATTGCTGTCGGTATCTGGGCAAGCCACATTTTATGCGCAGGTGTTATTGCGCCCAGTGTCCCAATATAAATATATGTATATATACGCATATACATGAATTACTAGTCTTCTACATGCATATATATATAGTTTTTTTCTCAAAGTACTGTACTTTTCGAACTATTTACCGCACCCTTATATAAGCTGCATCTGCTTTATTTTAAAAAAACAATAATAAAACAATTTACATAGGCCGCACCTTTTGTTTAGGTCGCAGAACTCATGACGGCGCTTTTTAACAGGGCAACAACTTTGCTGGTTAATACGGAGCAGTGCAGCTAGGAACTGTTCCGTATTAACTGACGCTTTTTAACCCCATGCCTAATGGAACAGTACCGTTAGGCATTGTTTCGTTTTTTCTTTCACCACTAGTGGCTCACTAACTAGAGATTCCTGTTAATGCGCCCTAGCGGTGAAAAAAACCAACAGAATAGCCGCAGCCTCTAAATAAGCCGCATGGTTCAAAACATTGGAAAAAAGTAGCGGTTAATAGTCCGAAAAGAACGGTATGTGTGTGGATCAATCTGTCGGTCATTTCGGCTATAGCGCAGGCTGATTATTTTACCAATGCGGCCATGCCTTACGATGCCCCTTTTAAGAAACATTTTTCATAAGGTTCAACTACTATATCTGAGGTCAAGGCCAACTCTTCTAACGCGGACAATTATATCAACTCTGTATCTTCGTATTCAAAGTTTTAGTCGATAGCTTCTGGTAAAACAGTAACCTTTTTTATACACACGCAGTTTTATGCAAGAATTATTATTAATTCTACTTATTCACGGTTTTTATTTTGTTTTCTCACTTTGTATTAATTGTATCATTACCGAATCATCTTTCATTGTAATCGTAGCAAACCCGACTTATTTTAGCTTTTAATTGTTAATTATTTCACATTTACATTTAAACCCTTTTATAGTCATTTTATTCATTTATTTGATCTGCATAAAACATATTCCTCATGATATGAAGTTTAAACGTTCTTCGACAAAGTCTGAAAACCTTTACAGTTGTTTTTATTTTCTCTCTTAATTTATTTTAATTACACAAAACACTTTTCTCATGATATGTAGTTTGAAAGTTACAATGGCAAATGTTGTTATATATTAAATACAAATCAATTTTTTGGCCCGAGACTTTTTTATTAACCGGGCAACGCCAAATAGCACAGCTGGTATAAATAATTATATATACACATGCTTGTATGTCTACATATATATTTCTCAAAGTATGTCCGTATGTATGCATTCCGGCTATAGCTATTAAAATTTTGGAATAAAGAATTATTATTAATTTTACTTATTCAGGGTTTTTATTTTGTTTTCTCATTTCGTATTAATTGTATCATTACCGAATCATCTTTCATTGTAATCGTAGCAACAACAAAAAATTTATCCATACCGAAGAAGATTTGATCTCAGACCCTACCATTCACCAGTCAGATGCCCTACTCAATAGGCCACAGAGAATGAGTTAATAGCTAGTGATATAAGTCGCTATATGGGAGCACATACTCAACGGCTTTGCATACCACACAGGGTGATTGCATAAGTAAGTGATTGTCATTAGTTAGCTGACTAAAATTTTCCATTGACAATCTGCCAGGCTAATAGCAAGTGGCAGACAGCTCTCATTACTTCGTATTGTTTATAAGCTGATTGTTAATACTCTGGCAACGCTGGGTAGCACAGCAAGTATATATATGTATATATATATATGTTAGCTGAATATATGTATATATATGTATGTATATACGTATACTACATATATGGCATATATATACACTATGTATGTACTATATATATATATGCATGTATATACATTATCTGTATATATGTATTCATTTGAGTAACTTAAGTTAGTCTAAATCTTTACTATAATAAGAGCCGTGTCCATCCTTCCGTTTGGGCGTTAAGAAACAAAGATCACACTTCACAGTAATCAAACCTGAACATTCAGCGTAGGCTGGATGTAAAGTCAAGCGCACTACTGCTAAGCCAGCCAGCGTGAAATGATTATACTTATAATCGTTATGAGTCATGACGAAATCAGCGAAATCATAATCTTCCAACCTGCTAGTTGTAACCAAATGATTATTCCATAACATGATAAGGTGGCTGCGTGGCATAGTGGTTAGCCCACCAGTCTGCAAATACTATGAAACAGTAGGTTCTACTCAATACATCTGTAGCCTTTAATAGCGATTGGTTAAAGTACGCACTTTTCAGATAACACGCTTGAACTACTAAAAGAAAAATGCGTACCTAGACTTTCCCAAAATGCTATAAATATATGTATCTTTAGCGTAAACTTAATTAAACTTAGAGCTCACTAAAAAGTTAGAATGGTACGTGTTGCATATGTTGATTAAACATTAATTTTACCTGCAAACCTTTCTATTACCAGTGCAACGCCAAGCATTCTATCATCTAATATCTATTACCAGTCTATCATATACAATGCAATGGCGTAGTGATAACTGTCAATTTGTCAATTCTGCTTCACTATTATCACCTAATAAAGGTTGAATCATGTAAAAAAGGAACCATATCCTTGCAATGACATTTTAGAGAATATTGAATACTCTACAGTTGGAAAATCAGACACTTCAAGCTTCAGATTTTGTAAATATAGAAACTATCATGATATCATTCTGCTAATGCTTCGCTTCGGTTGAGCTCCTAAAAATGACTAAGGCTACTGAGGCTATTACTAAGGCTATTTACAAAAGTCTTATAGAGCATATGTTTACATTTTCTGCACCAAGAAACTGATTGAATCACATTGGGTGTTTGGCAGATTCTTGTTAGTATAAAATATTATTGACCCTTTGTTATTGTGAATGTTACCAATAGTTCTTTAATAGCTTTGCTGCTGATATCATCGCTAGAAAATATTATTCTCAATAATAAGGCAACTCCAAAAAGAAGGACAGCTCACAAAGGTAAGGCAACCATTTATAAGGGTGAAATAACTTATTGGAAGAATTAAGACGACAATAGCAGACTATCAAAGACAAGATAACTCAAAAAGGTAAGATAACTCACCCATACACTCTTCCAGAAAGCTTCTGAATTATATTGAACCCGTGCAAAGCCTACGTTAAGATGGGTGAAAGTGATAGCCGCTAAATATAATATACTTGAATTCAATGATATGAATAAAATCAATTGATATCTAGAAAGAGCAGCTTATTTATTAAAAGTGCCTGTTTGGTAACGCAGAAAATGGGGTGTCTATCAAACACTTGACAGACACCCCATTTTTTGCGTTCTCAACAGCGTTCATTTTCTACGTAGTCACATTTTCTAGCGAGTGTACTGTTGTTGGCACAGATAGGATTTGAGGGTTTTGAATGCTTAAAAGGTTTTAAATATGCTTTTATATATATATATATATAAAAGGTAAGCAATAATGCAATCCATTGCAATTTAATTGTAAGCATGCAATCAATGTAAGCAATCAATTGTAAGCATCAAGATCTACATAAATATATCGTTTATGGTTCATGGTAGGCAAAACATTTTTTTATTTAACCAACGATTTAAAACTCATGACACTACAGATTTCTGTAAGGGACATTGACAGAACAAGAGCGATTACTTCTTTATTGCTACAGCTCTTGTTCTGTCAATTTTTCCATGGCAGAAATCTTTCACGACTGATATTGTATCTATTTCAACATCTTTATATATGTGTAATATTAGAAGATTATTTAGACGAACCTGTTCCATATTGCTCCTCATCGATGTTTTTATTTGCTTCAATACATAAAAAGATCTCTCACTCACTGCATTAGTGGCAGGCAAAACCAATATTAGATTAGTGAGCCTCTCCGATTCATAACTAGTTGCACTAGAGCGCAACTAGCCCTCTAATTCCGCTTCCAACTGCTACTTTTCAATAATTAGTAGTTGGAAATCCTAAGTGAATGAGCTTAGACTGCAATTCTTAGTACTCAGCCGCCGAAAATTACTAAAACGTTGGGTCTGCTCAGCCGCTCCAAGGAATACGGGCCTGCTACCATTACTACTAGTAGAGCCAGCTAACGATGTTCCTAACTAACCATCCAGATTTTCCATCCAACGTGCAAGCCACATGTAAATACAAATGTTATGTAGCCCAGGACTATACTCGCATCTCGAATCATTGTCAAAGTAAGCCCGTTTAAATTTGAGTTCTGCAGCTCACAATATCTCTTTCATACAACTACCATGGCTAATTCCACAAAATGTTAAGAGGTCAAGTCATGCTCATATGCCAAAAGTGTACAAGCCTTACAAGTCTGATGTTTTAACCGCATAGACGGAAGAGAACAACTCCCTTTAAGTGCAGCTGATGCATCCTGCGCAGTGCGTTTTTTGACAAGCTATTGTTATGCTCGCAAAATGACAGTTTGTCAAGACAGGCTAGTCTCTGCCGTTTGCAGCCTTTCTCTCATGATAAAATTGTCACATCGCACGACATAGGGAGACGCCTGATGTAGAGACGTAGTATAATTACTAGACAATGCTAAGTGGCATCCCTTTCTGCAAGCCAGAGAGTGGCTGACTGACCTCCAAACAAAGTCGTGCACCCCACTCTGACTTTGGCCAACCGCCCCCTTAAAGAGATGGCAGCAAAGTTGCCACTGTGGACGAGCACATGATCAAAAAAAGCCCAAGCTGACTCAAAGATTGCTGGTTGCTTCTCTGAAACCAAGCCAGCATGGATGAGCCGAACCTCGTGCTGCGGGCTCACTCCCAAGAAGAGGACGACGAAAGACTAGCCCGAGTGTCTTCCTGTCAGGCCAAGGGATATAGCGGAGGCGATTCCGAGGTGGGTTGAGCCCAGCACCGAGTGGTTGACTCATCTCCTAGGAGTGCCGACGGCCAACAAGCCCCTCTACGACTGGCAGGAGAAGAGAGCCCACCAGTTGCTGGAAGACAGCCACCCCTGGTAGGTGCTGGCCTTCCATACTGCCAACCTGTTAGGAACCTGAAGACTATGAGGAGACAATATCGCTGAGTACGAGGTGCAGCGGTTAGAGTTCGGAGCCCGACAGCACTGGCTTTAGTCTCAACTAATCTCTTCTCCCAGCGTTGTGTGGACAGTCCTCAGAACCTTCATTGGGGGAGACTGCCGTGACAGAGCCCAAAGACCAGGGCCGGCTGGGTAGCCAATCCCAGAACAGACGCTATGGCTAGGCCAGGTCTCATCACAGCAGAGCATTTGGTCGTAGGTGAGCCAGCTCGACCTACTGAGCTGGCTAAACAAAGAAACAATAGAGCCGAGACGATGGAAGCGGTTGAGCCTAACAAGCGAGTTCATCTATATAAGGTGCCCAGATCAGCCAAAGAAAGCAAAGATAGTTGACAGTCTCTCTGCATGTTCATTGTAATGCGCGCACATTGATCACATGCACTCATATATTTTTGTGAATTAAATTTATACCTACATCTTGTTGCTTACATTTGGTGTCTTTACTCTTGTGGAGCAGTAAAAGGAACCTGCAGTTTTCTTTACAGTATGCATTATACAAGCTGTATACATGCAGTGCAACTATTTTTAATATGCCGTAAGCAGTATCGGTGCAGAGGCGGTATTCGCCTCCTGCCGTGTGCAGAACTGTATGCAATGAGATTGTTGCTAGTGCACATTTCACATTGCTAGATGCAGTAGGAACTTTTAGATTGCAGCCTTATAGCCATACACGTACAGATAAGCTTAATACGCTCCGGGGCTGAGCTCGCATGTCAGTTCTCCCATATCTCATGTAAACTTTTCCTATATAGAATAACTAAATTCAAATTAGTCTGTTCTCATCCTCCACAAAACCCTACAAAAATAGGATATTTTCATGGAAAAACGCATTTTCAATTGTTCTAATTCACCACCTACACCCACAAAGTAACAAATACTTATCTATTACATTACGTTATTATGTATAGTACTGTATGGAGTTCTTACTTTTGAGAGAGATGGTAGCGGCTGACGCCGGTGCGAAAGAGACTCTATGGCAACACATTCGGATTTATTACATTTTAAATTTCTTTACACACTGCGTAGCATAACTGGCTTTAAATTTAAACTAAATGAATTTAGCTTACTAAACATTTAAAGATATGTGTTAGGCTGACGTTACACTAAACTTAATTTTAATTTAGTTTTCATTTCAGTTTACTTTATTTCTTCAAGCTCAGCTTTTCTTGATTCCGCCTTCACTTTAGCCGGCCTTTTTAAAAACCTTTTCAAAATGGTTGTACAAGAATGACTGAGCGATGCTGGTCTCGTAAGCGGCCTTTCGCATTATCAACCACGTAGCGATCGCATCAAGAACTGTCTCATTTTCTTATATCTCAAATTTGTCTTGTGTCTCAAAGCAAAAATTTGCTTGAAATTTCACTCATATCTCAAATTTTCCGTTTGTTGAAACACTTGTATGTCAAAATATGACGGTAGCCCACATACATGCACAGCACATTTCCGTGAAAACTCATCACAGAATCAAGTATTCATTGAGTTTAGCATTGGGTTTCGCTTTAGCAATTTGCAGTAGGAGTGCGGCTGCAGTAGCAGTAAATTTCTACTGCACAGTAGAAAGTTCTAATGCAGTGTAAAATTATTGCATACTATTCTGCAATGACACAGTGCAGTTTTAATGTGTCACAACTCTAGTAGTATTAAAAATTAGAAAACAGAAGTATCTGATTATGTTTGTTTATGTATTTTAGGAGTTGCTCTATGAAAGAGAGCGTGGTCTGAAAGATGCAGCTGAGAAAGCTGTACAGGAAGTCGATAAACTACACAACAAGAAGTTTCCAGGACATCAAGTAGGCCTCTAGGCTACTAACTCCAATAGGCTACAGCTAGTATCATTAGATTGACTAAAGCAGCGCAACCAAATAGGCAACATACTCCTTTTCTTCTGTTTATCACTTGGTGTAGTTCCCATAGTTTTTACGCATTTCTGTTATGAGTCGTCAAATCTTCTTGCGCTATCTTCATCTAGGGACTTACCCACTTAATGATGTTTAGTTTGATATAATTATTATTGCATTTTTTTATTATAGTGGTTATAAGTAGATGTCTGTTCTTTTAGAGAATCTCGCAACATATAAAATTGAAATATTTCACCAGAAGGTATATTTTTCAAGAGGGCAATCTTATAACTATGTAATGCAGTTGCCTAACTCACTGTCTCAGTATCTGAATGCAAATTATAATTTATGTATTGCATTGAATATCAATTATAATTCAGCAATGTTGCAAGCTACTACCTAAAAGTTTACCACTAATAAAAAAAGTAGGAAAAAAGTGACACAAAAGCACCCTGTGGCAACCAGACTATAATGTAAACCATTTAATAAAAGTTGACTATCAACTGATGCAGGTATCTCTAAGCTATAAACTAGCTATGTTTTAACTTTAGCTAAGTAGTTCTCTTCATCAAACTTGTAAGCAATATCACTGGCTGATACTTTGACTACACATTAATAACTCTATGTATTGCAGTAGCCCTGACAGACGGTTTAACCACATCTGACTATTCTTGTTATTAGTGGATTGTGCAGTTTCCTGTTTGACTAGATTTTCTTGTTTGATTGGGTTTCATTTGCTACTTTTGATAGCGTAAGGTATTACAGATGTGGAAGATTGTTTTACGCCGCATACCATTATGTCCCTTCAAGGTTTACTTGCAACAAAATTCACATTACAGTTATTGGGTATTAAATGGTTCACCATGTCTTACTCTGTTGTGCTGTAGGTGCAAAATATGTGGAAATGTGATTACAAGCTCTTAAAAGCTCAAAAACGAACAGTTAATCGCAGCCATCACAAAAACGCCTCAAGTTGGAATCCCTTTATTTCGACGACTTACTCAACTCGACATGGTTATTGTTTTGACACGTGATGTTATCCCGTGAAATTAAAGGCCAATAAAAGGCTCAATATAAAATGTTTCGTAGGACTAGTTTATGACAAACACTTCCGGTTCAACCGAAAAGCCGTATCACTAATAGATTCTCGTTACTCCACAGTTTTGTTTCAGCATGGTCTAATCATGTAGTAATCTAATCATGTGACCCATACTTCCTGCCAAACAGCGCCAACAATTTCTGCAGCCTTTTTTCGACTACCACAAGTGACCAACAAGCTCGTCATGTTTATCAGAGGATGATATGCACTCCTTCGAACTAAGGTTATAAATTAAACGAATTTTTACGGTAGGTTTTGATATATCAGTGCTCAAAGTGACAGCATTATGATGATGATGAAATAGATGCCTAATGACAATAGACAAGGTTTTATTGAATGCGTGAAGTATATTTTGTGAAAATATTTCGACGAATGAGGTTGCTTGAAAGTGTAAACAGAAGCCATCGTGTTCAATTACGTCCCATTTGAGCCATTTTGGAAAGGGATTCCAATCTACGGCGTTTTTGTGATGGCTGCGATTAACTGTTCGTTTTTGAGCTTTCGAGAGCCTGTAATCACATTTCCACATATTTTGCACTCACAACACAGCAGAGTAAGACATGGTGAATGTTTTGATATCAAATAACTGTAATGTGAATTTTGTTGCAAGTCAACCTTTAAATTATGAGCTTGTTAGTGAACAGAAACATGCTACTATTATATTCATTATATCTTGTGAAGTAAACTCATCGACATTCCGTTTGACCTAGTATGTACATGTACATGTTGTCATTGTCGGAAGGTGTCAAGTCTGTCAATTATTGATGGCCTGTTAGCTGGAAGCAAATGTGATCGTAGCAAAATTAAATGGTACGATTATATTGTCAGCCTGTCGACACTGACCCATGCTTTCAACTGGTTTCATGCTGCACAACACCGAAGCACAATGAACACGGATGCCTGAGAATGCCAGCAGCTGATGAAGATCAAAAATGATTTAGTAAATCTCTATATTTAACCTACATAACAATTAATTATGTTTACTTTATTCACCATATTGTTTCTCTTGAAACTTTTTAGTGTCATTAAAAGATTCTAGATTACATTGTAATCCAATATTAACATCAACTATTAGCATCTGTATAGAGTAATGCTATATTTATTATTAAAATTTAAACTTTAGATAATGAAACTGATATCACTTTAATCATCAGAACTATACTGTTGTCAGAAATTTGAGCCAATATCGAAAAAGGGGAGGGGCAGCCACCGGTCTGCTTCCCTTCATGCCGCTGCCCTAACAATAGAATTAATTATAATAATAGTTATAATTATTATTATATTTATAATAATAGTATTATAACATATTATTGATAACAGCTAAGGGGTGCTAGCTACAAGATGCATGCGTGTGTTAAGCTTTATATTACATTTACCTCTAATAGTAATAATAGTCAGACCCACTCTTATAGTGATAATAGTAAGACCAACTCTTATAGTAATAATAGTAACAACAACTCTTATAGTAATATTAGTAACAACAACTCTTATAGTAATAATAGTAACAACAACTCTTATAGTAAGACCAATTCTTATAGTAATAAAATATATTAATATTACTTTCAACTTTTTCTTTTGAAGGCTGTTCTAAAAGGACATACAAGTTTTGCCCGTTCAGCAAATTTTTCCAGTCTGTGCAAAATATGAAAAAGTTAATTCTTCGATTTGAGCAATTGCTCTTTATTTTGCTCAGTTTGCTGTGAAATTTGTTTGTTTAATAATTTGGAAAAAGCAAAGATTAGCCGGTAGCATGCACAAAAGTGGGTCATAGCCTGTGGTCTTATGTTATTGATACTATATTTAATGAATGTCATATTAAAAGGCAAAACACAGAAACCAATGGAGAGAAAGAGGCGCAAGCCTGGTTCCCATATACGTCGCAACGCACCGGCGACAGCACTGCAACCTATTAGCGTTGAAATGGGAACGTATGCGCAGGGTACCGAGGAGTATATGGCGGGTACACGCCTCGGTACCCGCCGGGTACCAAATTCATTATTTCATAATGAACTCTATTCTCCATTTCCTTATTGATGTCTGCAACTGTTTCCTACTTATCAATAAGGTTTCATGAGAATAAACTGGCTAAAATTGGAGCTTGTTCAAATAAACTGTTATCCATAACGAATACTCAAACTTGATTGGCAACACAAAAATTTGACTTTCTAACTTATCCAATTCAAATGGTAACAGGGGCTCCAAGAAGCGGCATTGATTGGTTGCTTTGGATGGGGTCTATCAACAGTGAGTCTCGCTTACTTGCCAGACTTGTTATTAAAAATATTAGTGTGCAGGTCCACTATTAACTATAGATTACTAATCGTATCCTTCTTACCTGTATGTTGGGAGCTGGTCATATCGTTCTTACCTGCATGTCAATAGCTAAACATATCCTTCTTACCTGCGTGTTGATAGCTAATCATATCCTTCTTACCTGCATGTTGATAGCTAATCATAACCTTATGACCTGCGTGTTACTGGCTAATCATATCCTCCTTACCTGCATGTTGATAGCTTATCATATCCTTCTTACCTGCATGTTGATAGCTAATCATAGCCTTATGACCTGCGTGTTACTGGCTAATCATATCCTCCTTACCTGCATGTTGATAGCTTATCATATCCTTCTTACCTGCATGTTGGTAGCTAATCATATCTTTTGCACTGGCATTTTGATAGCTAATCATGTCCTTCTTACCTGCATGTTGGTAGCTAATCATATCTTTTGCACTGGCATTTTGATAGCTAATCATATCCTTCTTACTTGCGCCGTTGATAGCTAATCATGTCCTTCTTACCTGCATGTTGATAGTCAATATTTTTCTTCCAAGGATTTTTGTTATAAATAGAACTGTTGTTGTGGAGATGTATTGATCACGCCAGGCAGGAAAATATAAAAATCTAAAATTTCCCACTGTCATCATACAGCGGCAAATGTCACATACATGTATGTTGCTGCTCGAGGATGTCAGTTACTCGTCAAAAAGGTGTTTGAATGACATTCTATTACAAGGGGACTTAATGACAGTACAGTGCACCCTCGAGATATGATTACCCTGATATAAGATTTTTTTACCTTACGAAGTCAAACATTGTGATATCTTCACCTCGCTATGCGAATTTTATTTCACCATGCGATTTTGAGAAAAGTTTCGCCCGAGTTAAAATTTGGCGGTCGGTGTGCTCATAACGCACGCCGAAATAAAAAAGACAACAAAATATAGTTTGCCGAAAACATTTTCAGAACGTTTTGAAGAGACACGATGATCGACTTCTTTCATGTCAGCATTCCGCATGGAGAATTTCGTGTAAAATATGCAAGCGAGAGCAAATATTCATTTGTAGCGTTATTATTATATCTTTTACTATAACCTTTTAAGTCAGCATACGCATATAACTACAAGTATCTACATTTAATTCGTTAGCTATGGAATCTGAGACCGATACAAATGTTACAAAACGAAGGAAGAATGATTTCTATGTCAACAAAGTTGGATGTCGTAAATAGGAAAGCACCCGTATTATTAACATTGTCAAGGAATATGATCGCAACCAATCAGCATTTGCAATTATTATTAATACAAGAACTCCATTAAAGCAAGCACAAGAAAGAGCTTCCGACTGAAGATTTGAAAGAGCTAGGTCATGCACGCGATCAGCATTCAAAAGGAGCAACCATTTAGTAAAGGCGAGGAAGTACAAGATACAGAAAACGCCACATTGGCAGAAATATTTCAAGTGTTTAATTTGCTGATGTGGACTGGTACATTAAAACAATGCATGTATAATATATATTATTTATCTCTTGTGTGGGATGTTTTTCATATTTTATTTGTTTCTTTTTGATTTTGTTTTATTTTCTTGTTTAACCATGTCTTTGCATGTGGGCTTTTTATCTCCTGCGTGAATACAATTCATCGTATGTATGTAACTCATATACCTAGCTACTCAAAATAGTTGATGCATTTACATTACTTTCTGGAACTTGTTAAAGCCCTTTCCTTTAGGGTATAAATACGTACAAACTTTTTACGTATGGTTACATCGATTCTTGTGCACATTCCATACAAGAAAAACTACTGTAGCACCTTCTCTGGATCCTTCTACAAGTTTTAGCTAACTAGCAGTTTTCTGCATTGCACCAGCAATTTTTTTCTTTTAACCCAGAAGAAAAATTGGACAGGACTAGACAACCTTCTTTAGCCTGCTAAAAATTCCATTTTATTGCGTGTTAAATTAATCTTCAAGTGTACAGCAACATAATTAGAATTGATACCCATTTGCCTCCTCTCTGCTTTATTCGCTACAATATACCAGCTAAAGTCACGTTACTCCAAAGGTATGTACGTCCTGTATAGTAAATAGAATTTCATTTTTCTTTTCGGTAGCCATTAAATGGTCAGGTGTGTGAGAGGCCGCTTTCGATAACTGCATCGCTCGGTCTTATTGAATTCTGGTTGAAAAAGGTTTCAACCAGACACGCTAAATTTTATAATGAAAGTGAAGACAGAAACTTATGAAGGATAAAATTTCGTGATAACAGTTGAAATTCATTAAAATAGTTCAAAATACATACTAAAACTTGGTTTTAAGGGTGAGTTGGGCAAGCTAAACTGATTTGAAGTGAATTCAATGTTTATGTTACGCGTACCTATTGAAGGTAAGAACTTGGTACCGTATGATCTGCATTTGGTACACAGATTACAATTTTACAGTATTGCAGATTCTAATCACTAGGTGCACTTAACACAATGCAGCTACTGTAGGTAACTATAGTCACTAAAGTTAACATACTGTTTTGTTACTAATTTTCAATATGTACAGAATTTTTATAAAGTTTTGGACAATTTTTACTTTCTTTTTTGTCACTGTATAATTACAATGGTTTTTATACCCCGACATACGATTTTTTCGCCATACGATGCCAGCCTTGGAACGGATTAACATCGTATCTCGAGGGTGCACTGTATTTTGCTTACTTACCCATTGTACTATTTAGAACACATGAAGCTCTAACCCAATTTTATGTTTATGAAGTTGTGAAGCAGTGAGAAGTTTGTTCACTAGTACAGCAACCACACTTGCGGCATTTGATGATTTCTCAGAAGATATCATTTTTCGATGACATGATGATACAAAGCTTATGCTCTATTGATACAGACACACTAGCCTCGGTATCAACAAAAACTCAACATTCCCTTTGTCAACCTTCAAAAACTACAAATTTCTCCGGCTTACTCATTGGTCCCAATACCTCTCTCTACAGGTATCTCAAAGACCGTACTTTACTGCTGTTGTGTCTACCTCTTTGCCTACTGCTGCTATATAAACTTCTGTCATGACTCACATCTTTACCCCTCTCGCCACTTCGAGGTAAATGATCTTGTTGTCCAAAAGAATAACATTTAACGCTGAAACAACTGCATCGCATGACCACTATCCTTGCAATTGTAACAAACTTTATCTTTACAGCCTACTTTATATCTAAAAACATACTGCTCTTTGCTGTTATCTATAAACCTCCTGCTATCCTTGTCTTTATTTTATTGTCATCCCCTTTCCTCAGATTACTGACATCCCGCTCATCACTACTGTTACCATAATACTTTCTATAGTCTCTTGGACTACTTCTAGGAGAAAATCTACTTCTTGAATCATACCCTCCATCACTACTTCTAGAATACTGTGCACTATTGCCATACTTTGACACTCTTGCTACCTCCTTCTTAATCTCACTTTTCTAGTCACTACCCCTACTCTCTGCTTTCAAAAAACTGTCTGAATTATTTGCCATCTCACAAGTCCTCAATGCTTCATTCAACATATCCCATGTCAAATTGGCATTCTTCATCGGTTTTCTACTTTTCTATCTCTCAACCGGGTAACTAAAACTATTAGAGCTACCTCACTCTATCAGCATTGTTAGCTACTTTGGTATACTTGCTCAAACTTTCAACTCACTGCAACACTATCACTCTCACCAACTGCCTGTCTAGCCATCAGGAACATAATTATGCCCCTTAACAAACATGCTCTCTTGTTTACCGTAACACTCTTGGAAAATCTCCACTGCCTCTTTATTGGTAAAATCTACACCATCTACATCAAATTCTGCATCCTTCCACACCTATTTACACTGTATCCAACAGCTCTCAGTAGAGGTACCAACTTAGTTCCACCCCTCATAATAGGATTTTTATTACCAACTTCACCTTCATAACCTCCCTTCAACTGCACCCTCGGTACACAAATTCATCTCCTCTACAAATCTCTTCCATGAGCCATCAATGTGCTCACCAATCACCAGCTTTGGATAACTGAACTCCATTTTCTACACCATCGCAACACAATTTGCTCTACACCACAAACCTAATTCACTCTACACCGCCCCTCTGTTCTCATATTTAATTCTAACCTTCTGCAACCACTTAAAGGTTGACTTGCAACAAAATTGACATTACAGTTATTTGGTATCAAAAGATTCGCCATGTCTTACTCTGTTGTGTTTTAGGTGCCAAATACGGGGAAATGTGATTACAAGCTCTTAAAAGCTCAAAAACGAAAAGCCGCCGTAGATTGGAATCTCCTTATTGATCTGACGTAATCATTACAGTTTGGTTATCGTCTTGTCACGTGATGTTTTCACGTGAATTGAAAGGCCAATAAAAAGCTCAATATAAACTTAGCGTAGAATTAGTTTATGACAAACACTTCAGGATTTACCGAAAACCCTGTATTAAATACAGATGCTCGCTACTTTACAGTTTTGTTTCGGCTTGGACTAATCGTCAAGTCGTAATCTGATCATGTGACCCAATACTTCGAAAATAATTTTTGCAGCACTTTTCGATTATCACAGGTGACCAACAGGCTCGTCATGATTATCAGACAATGATATGTACTCCTTCGAGCTAAGGTTAAAAAGTTTAACAATGTTTTACAGTAAGTTAAAAGATATCGGTGCTAAAAGTGACACCATTACAATGACGATAAAATAGACGCGTAATAACAATAGACATGGTTTTATCGAATGTGTGAAGTATATGTGTGAAAATATTTCGACTAATGAGATTGCATGAAAGTGTAAACAGAAACCATCCTGTAACAACTACATCCCATTTGAGCCGTTTTGGAAAGCGAATCCAAACTACGGCGGTCTGTTGTGGCTGCGATTAACTGTTCATTTTTTAGCTTTTAAGAGCTTGTAATCACATTCCCATATATTTTGCACCTACAACACAACAGAGTAAGACATGGTGAATCTTATGATACCAAATAACTGTAATGTGAATTTTGTTGCAAGTCAACCTTTAACAAATATTAAATTTAAATGCTCATCTGTATCTCTCCAATCACAACACTTCACCACTTTGTCACCTCACAGCTTCGACAACTCGCCTTGAGGTACCATCAATCGTTAAACTCACTTCAACTCCAGTATTCGCACTCATTCGTTAACAATCGCAAGTTAAAAGTCAAAGTTTCATAAGCTGTGCCATGTTGTATGAAGTTATGTTTACTTTGATCAGTTGTGACTTAATAAGAGCTGTCTTTTTTCCCTTTGCTTATATACTGCCCTAGACCGTCTAATGCTAACTAATCCATTAGTTTTATCTACTCACCATCACTGCCGTGATCAACCGCAACGGCTTCGACTTCAGAGGCCAGTATAGCCTGGGCTTCACAAATTTCGTAATACAACAGTGAGGGGTTGTATTATTCTAATAGACATAAGTTGCAGCGTTTTGTTCTGTTGTTGTCATGTTGGCCATGAGCGTTTTATTTTCTAATTTATCTCAAAGTTTTCATTGATGTCATTCCAATTAGGCATGTTTTTACCAAGTTATGTTGGGTTTTATTTAATTTTCTGATTGGAGGAAGTTTTGTGATTGTTGTATCTGGATTTGAATTCTGTTGCGCACATTCCAATGTATGATTCAAGTTTCATGTGTTTCATTTATTACTTCGGGCTCATAAATTCTGTTTTTGGTGGTGTACTTGTTATCTATTGAGCATTGAGATTATTGTTTTCGTTGGGCTAGTTTATTGTTGTATTTATTATGTTTTCCATATTTGGCATGAATGGCTACTTTTCAGCATTTTTATCGAAGATTTTGTGCAAGGGTGTTCTGTGTGAAAATATCTGGCAACTATTTGAAATTATTTCTTTCATATGTTGGTTACAACAATTGAGCTAAATGGGGAGATGTACCAAATTGTTTCGTGTTCTCAACTGTGTTTTTGTGTTTGTTTCTGTTGCTGATTAAGGTTGGTGGTTTTAACCACCAACCCAAGCATGCAATAGTGGTCATAACCATTTGGTATGAGTGCATCTTTGTATGATTGTTTCATTTTGTCAAATTCTTGTCTGCTCCACTGTCATGCAAGTGCCAAGTATTACTGGTACTTTGCCAACAAACATTATGCTTTTTAGCTAAAGCTTTATACAAGCTAATATTATATAGTACTGTCTCATTATAGCTATTAATAATGCTTGTAGCTTTTTACAAAGCTTTTCTATGACCAAACATATAAATACTTGGGTTTTCTGTTATCAAATCAGTTGTCTCTGGAGTGTGCAATAAACCATTCCTCTAATTTAATACTCTATTTAATTGCTTCTGTGCAGAAACATAACAGAAGCTAATTGGCGACAAGGATTTCTCTTTTGAACAGTTACAAAGAGTTTTGTTCAGATTTTATCATTGATAAAATCGATACAAAGAGTTCTAGTTTATTACAAGAGTAACGGTTCAAAATTGCACCACTACAATGGCAGAAGTAGCAGACCTGATCAAGCTATTGCAGAAGCAGCAAGAGGAGCAGAGAAAGCAGCAAAAAGAGCATAGACAACAGCAGCATGAGGAGTTCAAGCAGCAACAAGAGGAATACAGACGTCAGCAAGATGAAAGAATGGAGGAGAATAAGAAACTGATGGAGCTACTACTACAAAACCTACAACGGAAACAAGAAACAGCTGCAACCGCTGTTCCAGCCTTCCCAGGTTTTGACCCAACAGCAGAGCTACTAACAGATTACATAGACAGATTCAACACATTCATTGCAGCAAATTCTATTCATCAAGACAAGATTGCTGGCACTTTTCTCACCAACCAACAGCCTACACTCTACAAGCAGCTTAGTAATATGGCAGCTCAGCTTTCAACACCCAAGCAAATCAACGACCTCAACATGGATGAAATACTGGAATTTCTCAAAGACCAGTATGACCCTAAGCGCTTCATTGTTAGAGAGCGTTACAAGTATTGGAATGACATGCAGAGGAAACCTGGAGAAACTATTCAAGAGTTAGCTGCCAGAATTCGTCAAGATGCAACTACATGTGCCTTCATAGACATTACAGATCCATTAGATGAGGCTCTCAGAACAAGATTTATCTGCTCTGTAAACAATGAAGCAGTTCTCAAATCTCTCTTCAAGGTCAAGGACAATGAACTCAACTTCAACAAAGCTATACAGGTAGCACAGGAAACAGAAGAAGCAGCTAAAGTTGCCAAAGAGACAGTTTATGGAAACTCGTCTAAAGTCAACAAGGTTGCTCAACAGAAATCAAGATACAAACCAATCCAGAAAAACAACTCTACACCTGACAAGCAGAAGGAAGGAAAGCTATGCTACAGATGTGACCGAACTAACCATACAGCGGATGACTGCAGATTCAAAGCAGCCACCTGCAACTTTTGTTCTAAACAAGGTCACATAGAAAGAGCATGCAAGAAAAAGAAATCATCTGCAGCAGAAAAACCAGTAAAGATGATAGAATGCACATCAACCAAGATGGTGAAACTTGCTGAAAACATCAAACTGGAGGGAGACAACTTCACACTTGAACTGGACACTGGAGCATGTGACAACTTCATCTGTAAATCAATATGGGAGAAGCTAGGAAAGCCAAACCTAAAACCTACTACAGTTAACTACAAATCAGCCTCAGGACATCTCATAGAGACGCTTGGCAGATGTGAGCTAACTGCCCAATTGGATGCACAGAAAGAAGTCAGACTACCATTTGTGATTAGTGCTGTACAAGATCTCAACCTACTAGGAAGAACGGCTAAACAGCAACTAGGCATCTCTATTGATGACAAGCTACAACAGAAACTTGTATCAACAATCACAGAGAACCAGCCAGATGGGAGGTTACAAATCAAGTGTAAGGAGATGTGCAAAGAATTTCCAGAAATATTCAAAGACGAGCTAGGATGTCTCAAGAACTTTGAACTAGAGATAAACTTCAAACCTTCAACAAAGCCAGTCTTCTGCCGACCCAGACCAGTTCCTATTGCCTTGACAGAAGAGCTCAACCAAGCATACGAAGCAGGTGTAGCTAAAGGCATATGGGAACCAACTCAATTCAACCAGTATGGAACACCAGTTGTACCTGTACGCAAATCTACAACAGGTCAAGCTGCAGGGAAGATCAGAGTATGTGGAGACTACTCCAAGACTATCAATAATCAGCTAGAAACACATAGGAAACCTATCCCACTACCAGAAGATCTAATCAGAAAACTAGGTGGAGGCTATTGCTACACAAAGATTGATTTAGCAGATGCCTACAATCAAATATTGTTGGCACCAGAAAGTCAACGACGACTAGCACTATCAACACACCGAGGAGTACTACTACAGAAGAGGTTGCCCTTTGGCATAAGCTCAGCACCAGGGTATTTTCAAGAAATCATGGAGCAACTGACACAAGACCTCCCAGGAGTAGCAGTATACCTAGATGATATACTAGTGAGTGGAGCCAATGCAGAGAGCCATCTACAAAACTTACGTCGACTTCTTCAAAGATTAGAAGAAAGAGGGCTCAGATGTAGAAAAGACAAGTGCTGTTTTGCTCAACCTACAGTAGAGTATCTGGGACACAAACTCACTTCAAAGGGAATCACTAAAGGAAAGAAGGCAGATGCAGTACAACAGATGCCAGTCCCAACAGACTTAACTCAGCTAAGATCTTTCTTAGGAGCTACACAATTCTACAGCAAGTTCATACCCAATCTGTCACAACTCACAGGACCATTGCACAAACTGACACGCAAAGGAGAGACCTGGAAGTGGGGCACTGAACAAGAAAAGAGCTTCAACAAACTGAAAGATATGCTATCAACTAATAGTGTCTTAGCACACTTCAACCCAGATCTTGACATTGGAATCTCATGTGATGCTTCAGAAACTGGACTGGGAGCTGTACTATTTCATCGTTATCCTGATGGAAGTGAGAGACCAATAGCCAATGTTTCAAAAACAATGACCAGCACACAGAGGAAATATGGACAAATACAAAAAGAAGCTCTCTCAATCATATTTGCTCTAAAGAAGTATCACCAGTACCTGTATGGTCGACGGTTTATCTTGGTAACTGACCACAGACCTCTTCTCACACTTCTAGGACCTACCAAAGGAGTTCCAGCTCTAGCAGCCAACAGACTAGCAAGATGGGCACTGGTACTAAATCAGTATGACTACACCATAGAATACAGATCTACCCAGCATCATCAAAATGCAGATGTCCTCTCAAGACTGCCAGTTGGACATGATAAAGAGTTTGATGCAAGAGAAGATGAGGATGATGTTGATACAGTATACACTATTCACACTATTGGACAACAGCTCAACTCTACAGACTACAATGTTCTAGCAAAGGAGACAAAGAAAGACTCAACACTAGCCACAGTAATGCGCTACACAGCAGAAGGATGGCCTGGTAACAAAGAGATGAAGGAGACTCAGCTGTCACTCTTCCACAAGATCTCAGATTCACTTTCTATCACTGAAGGTTGTCTTCTATATGGCAACAGAGTAGTCATTCCTGTCAAGTTACAACAGGAAGTATTAAAGATCCTTTACCTTGGACACTTTGGAATGGAAAGAATGAAGAAGCTAGCTCGAACTGCTGTCTATTGGCCTCGCATTGACTCTGATATAGAGGAGACAAGCCGACAGTGCACTGCCTGTGCTGAACACCAGAAGCTTCCACAGAAGTATCCTATACATCCCTGGATGCTACCTGAGAAGCCATGGAGTCGTCTTCACCTAGATCATGCAGTGAACTTCATGGGCAGCCAATGGCTAGTGATGATAGATGCCTACTCAAAGTATCCATGCATACACAGGACGTCATCTACTTCTACCAGAGCTACCACAGACATCTTAGAGGAGATATTCGCACACTTTGGATACCCTCACACCATAGTCACTGACAATGCTACCAGCTTCACCTCAGGAGAGTTTCAGCAGTGGTGTCAAGAGAGAAGCATTGTTCACCTCACTGGAGCACCCTACCATCCAGCTACAAATGGCGCAGCTGAAAGACTAGTACAATCCTTCAAACAAGCCATGAAGAAATCGTCACTCTCACCTAAATCTGCACTACAACAGTTCCTGATGCACTATAGAAGGACTCCACTTCCTACAGGATACTCTCCCAGTCAGCTGCTGAATGGAAGACAGATGAGATGCAAGATTGACACCCTATTGCCATCACCCGCACACATAGCACAGTTTCATCAATCCAGAGAAGTCAACCGATCGGCAGAAAAGACAGTTAGCAAGATACACAGCTACAATCTTGGAGCACCATGCTATGTCTTGTATCATGGACCTAGACGCAACAGACAACCTAGATGGGTTCCAGCCATTGTTACTAAGATATATGGAACTCGTAGTCTCAATGTCAAAGTGGTACCAAAGGGACCTACTTGGAGAAGACATGTTGAACAACTCAGACCAAGATACTCAACAGAAGAAGATCAAGACCCTGGAGATAAACCTGATATAACAGAGGAGACAAAACTGCAACTACCAGCCCCTACAACTGTAACAGAGCAACCTCCGTCTAGAAGAAGACCACGCAACCCTCGTCTACCTGATGGAGATGAGTATAGCAGAGACAAACCCCGAAGGTCTAAGAGAACCAGAAAGAACCTTTAGCTTAGTGAGGAGGTGTCATGCAAGTGCCAAGTATTACTGGTACTTTGCCAACAAACATTATGCTTTTTAGCTAAAGTTTTATACAAGCTAATATTATATAGTACTGTCTCATTATAGCTATTAATAATGCTTGTAGCTTTTTACAAAGCTTTTCTATGACCAAACATATAAATACTTGGGTTTTCTGTTATCAAATCAGTTGTCTCTGGAGTGTGCAATAAACCATTCCTCTAATTTAATACTCTATTTAATTGCTTCTGTGCAGAAACAGAACATCCACGAAGGTGTGCATAGCCATTTGTTTGTGTAATTGAAAGTACTGTTGATGATGATATATATGCAAAGGGATGGCAGTATATATTTATATAATATATATTATGAATGCGCAGATGCTTTTATATATACATAACATATATATTATGAAATAATGAAATGAAATAATACAAGAAGTATTCTAATATTCTATACTTACAGGAAGTGCAAGTAACTTGCAACAAATAAGGTAGTTATTTATTTACAGGTAGGAAACAGCTCATTGTCCTACTCAAAAAATGATATGCGACATCGATTTGGAAACTCAGAAAGTTAACCGAGTTTCATCAGCTATGCAGCTTTGCTCTGATCATGCTGTTTCATCATCATATGCTATTTCCTTTACACTCATCTTGTAAATATTTTCTCCAAGCTCTCTATCCGCGGTTGTGACAGGCACGTGTCAATGAAGCCTCCAGACATTCATCCCTTCTGGCTGAGAGAAGGCGGGTACGACTGCCGGAATATGGTCATTTATGGTGTTGGATCTGATAGTTTCACAGTTCCCTCATTAAATAGTTCGTGAAACACCAGCATTTATACGTCTGGTTAGCTCATTCACCTTTCATGGGACATATCTATTGGAGACACACATAATAGATTATCCAGCAAATTATATTTCCATTTGACTAACTATTTTTAGCCATAAATGGAATGAACTACTCCTCAAATTTAAATTTTCTCTCCAAATCTTCCCTCTTCTCGTCAAATCTTCTTTTTTCACTCTACTTACTCGACTCGCATCTTCTCTCCTTACCCAACTGGCATTTTCCCTCTCATGACTGGCGTTATCGGCAAACGGTCAAACTTCCATTATGCAATCTATTGAATCTGTGGTCTAACCATCTCTACTTGCTTTCAAGGTTTTTATTATACTAGGAACTCTCCACCAAGGTTTCACCTAAAAAAGAGGGCACGGATGATATTCAACTCCTAAAGGTCTAACACAATAGTCTAAACAACAAATTGAGGAGGTCGTCTTTTTGCCTTCTATTAATGTTTGTGACTACTGATAAAAGGATAACATTAAAGATGTGAACCATGTTTACTAGTATCGGTTAGCAACTGATCGCCACAAGGTATAAGTTGGATTTGTCTCCTCTGGTTTGCCATTCCACAATTGAAGTTTAGAGTTCATTTGCTGTGCATATTACTGCTGTCTATGCATTAAGACATACAACCTGCTATAAAAGCTAATTAAGCGGGCTTTCCAATGTTTCTCAATCTTCTAAAATGGAGAATTCTATTTCTTTGATCTACTCAAACGTGGTTTATTAAAAATCATAATAAAATTCAGCAAGCTATTTGGAATTTCAAACATTAAAGGTAATTTTACTATATACATGATGCAGTCTGCAACACATATGACAAGAAGCAATGTACTTATTTAGTACTAGCGAAGACTCACATGCAGGTAGATTAATAGATAAAAAGTGTAAATGAAACTCTCAACAACTACAGGGTTATCATAAAATCTACTAATCTGATTATTAGAATCTCAGAAACTACAGATGCAACTTTTTAACAAAGTTGCAATTCAAACTTTCTTACAACAACAGAACAGTGGCTTGCTAATACAGTATAGAATAGCTAATTATGAACAGTGAAACATGGTGAGAATTTCCAACTATACAACCACTAATATAGACTATATCCAAGAAAGGGCTGATTTTATTTAATACTAAATGCCTGGCATTGCCTGTGTAATATAAGTCTTTTCACAGAAAATTGACTTGTATTTAACATATACAACATTTACCATCATAACTTTTAAACTTTACGTCATGAGTACAGTGTTTTGCGCAGTTCAAATGAATTAAGAGAAAAACTACAGTAAAAAAACTGTAAAGGAGGTTAAATGTGAAATAATTAGCAAGTAATGGTAGATAAAGTATGGTTTGTTACAGTGGTCACAATAAAAAGGGAATTGATACCTACGCAATTAAACAAACTAAAAAAAATAAAAATCATGAATACATTGAATTAATAATAATAAAGATCACATAAAAATGTGTCTATAAAAAAAGGTTAGTTTTGCTGCGGAAGCAATCTGTAAAAATTTTGAATACAACTATACTGGTACTTTTGGATAATCAATCCTGGCACAAACGTAAAAATGAGATAACGAAATTATGTGCATCCGTGAAGCACCTGAGGGTACTTTGTCTGACAGAACCAAAAAAGAATGAGAGGCAATTCCTATTCAACAATGTCCACGTGAACAGTTTTTAGTTCTACAATTTCTAGCACTTGCCCTTTGCAATAACCAGAAATGGAAGATTGAAAATGTTACAGTTGCACTGCAACGGAACATTAGAAATTTAAACTCACAATTGAAAATTACTAAGAAAAGTGAATAACAGATTTTGAAACGGCTTTTAAAAAGTTTCAAAAAGCGAAAAAACGCAAAAGATAATTCTAATTCATATTAAAACGTACATATTTAGCTTTAATCGCGATAAGGAAACTATAAATGTGCTAAATCAGACACGAACGGCTTAGCCTTGTGGTTAGGTGCACGTTATTGCATGCTTGCATACGCTAGTTGAATTCCATTACGGTGGGGAGCTTTCATTGCAGAGATTTAGTCGCTATTGCTGAACACAGCGACGGCAGAAAACAAAAGATAAACGTTGAGATTAATATATATAGATACTGTACTTATAGTGAACGTACATTTTTTCTTTGTTTCAGGGCAGTTCCGATATTCTAAAATAAAAAGAAAAATCTAATGTACATGTAGTTTCTAGAACATTCTGTCTGTGTGAAGTTATCACAAACTAAACATTTAGACTAGCTAGATGTTGAAATGGTATCAAACAATAACCATTATTGCCACTATTATAATTGTGGTGTAAATAAAATAATCCAGTTACTAGACCATTCGATGACCCAAGGCTATGAAAAATGTGGTCGGGCAAATTCAAGTACGTCGCAATTTTACACGCTTCAGATATCTTTATAGGCAACTTCAAAACTTTCAATTTA
Organism: Watersipora subatra; assembly: GCF_963576615.1. Classification (NCBI taxonomy): domain Eukaryota; kingdom Metazoa; phylum Bryozoa; class Gymnolaemata; order Cheilostomatida; family Watersiporidae; genus Watersipora; species Watersipora subatra. Next base: position 40,876,272 of record NC_088717.1, read on the forward strand.
AAGAGAGATTCTTTGTATGATAGTAAGAGAAATTTAAACTAGTTAACATTGATGTAATCAACTTTAACTATGTTGAACATCAATTCTTATCATCACAACAGCATTCAACTAGTTAAGTTTATGGCATGAAGTTATTTTAATGCAAGGTTAAATTTAGCTTCTAGATATTGTTGTTTCCCTACTGGACAGACAACTTCCCTTTTGATGTAAGGCTAATCTTCCAGGGTCTTTTCATGGTTTCTACTAAAATATTTAGTTAGCTTGAAGCAACTGAGGACTGTGAAGTGAATAGTCAACAGATACTATCATCTGGCTATCCACTCCATGAAGCTCAGAACTTCGAGTAATCCTGAGCAAATAGTCACCATATACTGTGGCTTGACCAGCTTCTCCACCATTTTTAAATAGCAACCACAGACCAAGACCAGAGTATCTAGCAATCGCACTTCTAGCAGAGGTTTTATTTGTTCAGTGGAATTGTGGTCTTCAAATATTTTGAACTCTATCAATCATGAGTTCAGAGAGCAAAGGAGTAGGAAAAAAGAAGAAATTGACGAGAAGGCAAGAAAGAGAGAGGGCTAAGGAGAGAGAAGGCAAAAGAGAGAGAGAGTGCGCGAGTGAGGAGGGGAAAAGGAAATGGGGAGAGAAAGAACGTTTCAACAATTCTTCAGTATAATTTAAGAGAGCTATTGTCAAAAAAACTCCCAAATCAACAACGTATATGTTTACAATGGCCGAAATTCCTAGTGTGACCTAACATAACAGTGTTAAGAGATAATGACAAATTCTACAACAAAATATTTATACCCAGTATATTTGACTGAGAGCATTGCACAAATGCGCTCAGATGGTTCATGGTAATTAAGATGATGGTATGTCAGGGTAGACACATCTAAGTATTTGAAAGACAAATGTCATAATATACTTCTCTAAATGACTACCGATTCTTTAAATTTATAACTAATATTGATACTATATGCTATATTATGGTTTGCTACAGCATTACTGAGTAAGTTTATAGGAATTCTTACCATCTTTTCAAAGAGCTCCCTCATTTCTATTATGCATTGTTCTTCTTTTTTTAGATTTAGTGGGAGCTCTTTCCATCTAAATTTAAATATCAACACTAGTAAGTATACCGCAAGGTTACTAGGACTTGTCAGTAAATTATATCATGATCTATCACGATAAATGATAGATCATCATGATGATTTATCATGATGATATCATGATAAATTATATCTTGAAACAACTTTTCAAGTGTTTCAAGTCTTCCACATGTTCTATTCACGTCATTTTATTCATGCATTTGTTTATCACCAACTCTTACATGCTGTGAAGTAGTGAAATCTCTAATGCAGTAAACTATGCGCATAGCTCGTCATAGCATTAAGGTTTTATGAAAGAACGACGGTCAGCTATATCTAGGTATATCCAGAGAATTTATAACAGCACACAACCTCTGCAGTCCAGGCAGTTGCATATATGGAGCAAAGATAAAGCCAAAAAAACCATCTTCACGACAATGATCATCGCATCATAATAACAGTTCAAGTGAGATTGGTTATTTGACGTTAAGGTTGTTTCATGACCTTGGTGACTACAAAGAATATTGATATACCTGACTATCGGAGCTACCATACATAGTTCACTGAGCATCAGTGGTAATATTTGTCAGCCATATCGATTAATTAATGAGTTAAATTGATGATATTTTTACTAATGTTTTTGTTAGATGTACCACTGAACCAAAACCCATAAATAAAATTATAAAATGTCTATATGCTCACTCCTCTTCCTCCTCTCCGTCTTCCTCAGTGTCATCTTCTTCCGTAGAATCGTCTTCCTCTGAATCATCGTCTTCTTCATCAGAATCGTCTTCTTCTTCAGAACTGCTTTCTTCCGCGGAATCTTCTTCAGAATCACCTTCCTCCTCTATCTGGTCTTCCTCTTTCTGTTCTTCCTGTTTCTGTTCTCCCTCTATCTGGTCTCCCTCTTTCTGTTCTTCCTCTTTCTGTTCTCCCTCTATCTGTTCTCCCTCCTTCTGTTCTTCCTGTTTCTGTTCTCCCTCTATCTGTTCTTCCTCTATCTGTTCTCCCTCTTTCTGTTTTTTTTTTTTTACTGCTCCCCCTTCCTCTTCTTGATTGGATTCTAGAAAAAGTAAGATTCAGGAAATTTATACGTAGCAGTTGTGTGCCTTAAGATTGTTAGAGAACTAGTCTACAATCTCTGTTAGACTAGTGAAACCGCGACTAAATTTGGGGAATAGTTAATAGAGGAAGAAAGAGAACATATTTTTGCCATTTCAAACCACTAAAAGGGTGGTTTGAAAGAGTATATTGCAGTCCCAAGGCTGCATTACACTTCTAGGGCTATATTACATTTCCAAGGCTGTATTACACTTTTAGGGCTATATTACATTCCCAAGGCTGTATTAATGTGCCTTCGACGGCTATACTGCACTTCTAAGGCTATATTACACTTCTAAGGCTATATTACACTTCTAAGGCTATATTAACCTCCCAAGGCTGTATTACACTTCTAGGATTAAATTACATTTCTAAGGCTATATTGCTCCTCTAAGGCAATATAACACTTCAAAGACTACATTATACTCTAAGGCTATATTACACTTCTAAGGCTATATTACAATTCTAAGGCTATGTTAAACTACTAAAGCTATATGAAACATCTAAGGCTATGTTAAACTCTAAGGCTATATGAAACTTCTAAGGCTATGCTAAACCACTAGGGCTATATAACTCTCCTAAGACTGCATTGCACTTCAAAGGCCTCATTACATGTCTAAGAATCTATTACATGTATACCTCAAGGCTGTTGTACAACCCTCAGGCTTGTATTAGTTACGCTTCTGAGGCTACATTCAATATTCTGCCTTTCACAACATGTAAGTTTCTCCATGTTAAACGGCTTCATCTACACTTTCAATTTACAAATGGAAATTAAACTTACTGACTGATGATGTAAGCTCAAAGCTCTTTAGTATAATCTCCAAAGCATTTCCTGGGTTTGCAAGGCTGAGGTCGAGAGGTTTCTCTCTTAAAATACAAACGGTTCATGTAAGTAACACGCTGTCTACTTAGACTTGTAACAATACACAAAAGCTTTGATGAAGAGACCTTCAGGCAAGTCTTTGTATAGTATAATATACTCTTTTACTGTCTAAGAAATGCCTGTTATATAACCATTATCAAGTAGATTTACTTCTACAGATTCTCACAGTTTCAAGTAAAGGCCTAGCTACGCGTACACACGAAATGCACCTTCGGCACGTATTGATAACATTAACATAACATTGATAAATAAATTGACAAATGGGCATTGGTCCCAGTTATGTGAAGGATATAAACACCCTTGCTGAAATTTCAAGTAACTTTGCCGAAGCATTGTTAAGTTATTTGTATTACAACGTGACTCATCAAGGATTTGTGATTTCTATAGCGCCTGTACAATTATTTACTGTATATTGCCACATCTTTCTCAAATATATATTTTTGAGAAAAAGAAAAATTATATACAGTGCGCCCTCAGGATACGATTACACTGATATACAATTTTTTCACCTTACGAAGTTGAACACGGTGAGATTTTTACCTCACCAATACGAATTTTATTTCACCATATGCATTCAACAAAACTTTTGCCAGAGTTCAAATTTGGCAGTCAGTGTGCTTATTACGTCTGTCAAAATAATAAAGATGCCGAAATGAGGTTCGCCGAAAATATTTTCACAACGTTTACAGGAGACACGATGACCGACTTCTCTCAGGTCGGCATTCCATGTGGGAAATTTTGTGAAAACTGCGTAAGCAAGAGCAAATATTTATTTTTAGCGTTATACTCCATTTTGTTATAAACTTTTATTCAGCATACGTATATAACTACAAATATCTATATTTAATTTGTTAGCTATGGAATCTGAGACTTATACAAACGTTACAAAAAGAAGGAAAAATGATTTCTATGACAACAAAGTTGAAGGTCATAAATAAGAAAAAAGCTTTCATAATGTTTATATTGCCAAGAAATCATCGCAATCAAGGAATTGGTCTCAATCAATTAACAATTGCGATTATTGTTATTAAAAACAAGAAAATCGTTAAAGCAAATACAAGGAGGAGCTTAGAACTGACGACTTGAAGGAGTTTGAGGCCATGCACGAGATCAGCATTCAAGTGAAGCAACTATTTAGTAGTGGCCAGAGCCGTATAGCTTCATAGAGTCCCGCTACCAACAGAAGTGTGTATGGGAGCTCGCTTGATTCCAAGCAAACAGGCCACGCCTACTATTTTTATATAAGTTATAATGGAGAGGCCGCAACATTAATCAACAAAACTACTCCCATTGGGAGTTGCTCTGAAATTGATTGTTGTATTATCCACCATTTAAAAAAGGAAAAAAATTTCCTACAAAAAACTACTGATAACATTTTTGTAAAAACGTAAAGTAAATGCAAAAAAGAGCAGTTTGAGAGTGAGGTATGAATATTCCATCAGAGATCATATGTCGATCGGGTTCGTTTGGGAACAGCGTTTTTTTTGTTTCTGTTCTCTGACGTGAGACTTTGTAGAGTTATACGATTCTAACAGTACAGAGCTGTATAACTTCACAGAGTTTCGCGACTAACGAAAGCGTATATCGGAGCTTGCACGGCTCCAAACAAACAAGCCACACCCACTACTTTTTTATATAAGTTTTAATAGAGAGGTCGCCACACTAACCAACAAAAATTACTCCCATTGGCAGTCACTGTGAAATTGATTGTTGTATTATACACCATTTAAAAAAGGAAAAACCCCTATACCAGATACTAAAAATGATTTTTTTGTAATAGAGTAAAGTGAATGCAAAAAAGGGAGGTATTAAGAGCGAGGTAAGAATATTCCATTAGAGATCAGTATGTCCATCGGGTTTGTTTGGAATCAAGTGTTTTTGTTTCCAGTTTTTCATGCGAGACTATGTGAAGCTATAAGGCTTTGGTAGTAGCAAGGATGTAGAAGAGACAGAAGAACCTACATCGGCAGAAAATTTTCAAGTGTTTAATTTACTGGTAAGAACTGGTAAATAAAGACCTTCCTTCTAGGGTACATTTCATACAAGATAAACTACTGTACAACCTTCTCTGGATCCATTTACAAACATTGGCACGCGAGCAATTTTCTGCATTGCACCAGCATTTACACTGCACCAGCAAGCATCATCTTCAATAAGTGATCAAGTAGGAACAAACTGATCAAACTGCACTCACTGAAACGTGCAAACGTATCAGTGAGTGCAGTTTGCAGCCAAACTAGCATTATGTGTGCAATGGAAGTGGAGTTATGAGCACCGATCCATTGTAAGCTGTGTTAAGATAGCTGCAAGATTGCTATTAAGTAACATGCCATAAATCTGAATATTTATAAGTTATACAACAGTAATTTATCAAACGATACAAATACAGTCAAACATGGATAACTCGTCCACGGATAGCTCGAACACATGGTTAATTCGAACATTTCCTTTGGTCCGTTCCCACGTAATGATAAATTGCTATAGATAACTCGAACTCAACACTGTTAATTCGAACTGTTTTTTTGCCCAACGGCTACCGAAACGGTTGTTATCGCTTTAGAAAATCACTTTATTCAAAGCCATAGAGGTAAACTTCATCTTTTCGTAATTCATAAGCGTCGTTATTACCACCATCGGCAAAATATTTTTGTCAACGACTTTTCTAAAAGTTTGGTGAAATTTGATTTATATTGCGATACGATGAATAGCACGGGCTAGCCGGGGCATGCGTGCAAGGATTTTCGCCACGCACATACAAAACAAAAATCGCATGTTGTTTTTGTTTTGTATGTGCGTGGCGAAAATCCTTGAGTGCGTGGCGTAACCCAGCTAGCCCGTGATGAATAGTTTTCCGACGTTGATTCCGTGTTGAAGACGTTGATTCCGTGTTGAAGACGTTGATTCCGTGTTGAATCAACGTCGGAATGTTGAATGTTTAAATCGTCTTAAAAATTCTTGTAATTAAACGTATACGTTGTCTGAGCTACAAAATAACTATTCATCGTTTGACCTAAACACAGAATACGTGTGTACATTCAATAAGTATCTATTAAAAAAGCGTGAGTGATATAGAATGTACCGTAAAACCTCGTAAAACTTCTAATTGAACTGCCTCGGAGTGTTGCTCTTAACGAATCCCAGGTAAAGTAAGGTAATCTGCATAAACTTCAAGAAAAAACGGCAAAATTGATCGTGGGTAAAACCCCAAAAGAAAAAAATGTCTTTTCTTTTGAGCATTTCAACAACGATCAAGTTTTGCCAATGTCAATCTGAAAAACGTCCTGGCAATAACATCACCTCAAACAACAAACCAATCTCAAGTGATAGAAAAATCTCTATACTTTTTCATGAAAACGTTTTAAACTTTACATCAGAAGCATTTAATTTGAAACAAGCCATTTGTGCTTTTGATTTATATTATAGTTTGTATATGTACATGTATCTACTAATAAATAAGTAAATATATGGACTTGTGACAGTGCTCTGATAACTTGAACGCTCTGATAATTCGAACACTTTTGCTCGGTCCCTTGAAGTTTGAGTTATCCATGTTTGACTGTATATATATTCATGAACATAAACGACATAAACGAACCACACTTGTATTACATGCAGAAACAAAAATTTGCACTTTTTAAACAAAATTATTTCCATCGTCTGCTCGAATAGCTGCGTCCTGATTGTTGCTTTCAATGGAACGACCATCTTCTAGTTGTCTAATACCTTCCACAATACCTTCTGGCCTCAATTATTCTTCTGCACCGCTGGACTAGTCGATATTAGCGTCCAAACTACTTTTTTAGCAGAGCAAAAATTTACGCACTGTATTTAGCACAAATTCAGCGCGTAAAGGTTTGCTTGCGTAACCTTTGGTCCAGAGCTTGTGAGCCAGTTTTTATACACACGTCTTTCGAAGTATTAGGACCGTGTTAAACAAAGAACTGCTATTATCCTGAGACAGTAAGTAGTTATTTCTATGGTGTTGCTTTCAATGTTCTATCTACCACCGTAAATTTAAACCGTTTTTATATATGTACATGCACTTCGAAGTACCGAAACTGCGTGAAGCAAGGAAGCACTATTAGCCTGAGAAAGTAATTATTTCTATAGCGATGTTTTGAAAGTTCATCTACCATCATAAATTTAGCCATTTTTTATGGATATAGGCTACTTCGAAATAGAAAGACCATGATAAACAGAGAGCTACTACTAGCCTGAGACCGGTATTGATTATTGCTATGGTGTTGCTTTCAAAATTTTACCAAAAAAATAAAAAGCTTTGGAAATGGACAATGAGAGAATTAACTGATATTGATATAAACGACTCATTATTAATACGATTTTGTGGACACTTTTCTCCTGATCAGTTATTATTATGGGTTTAAAAAGATCAAATAATGTCAAAGTGGCAATCAAATTGGAGGTGGCGATCAATTGGAGAGTGGCAGTCCATTTTTAACCCTTTTCTCTGAGTGGCGGTCAGTTGGACGCGGGGTTCAAATATAAGTGGCGTCCAATTAGAGGTTTTATGGTACATATATTTCAGTGTCTGTAGTCAGATGTTTATCCGCTACAGCAATTAAAATTTAGCAACCAAAATTCTGCTTCAAACTGGATATGAACTCTGAACTTCCATTTCCCCAGCTCGGAACTGCCAAACATGCGCACTAACCATTACAACTACACATCCAACAGGCTACATTATTGTAGGAGTACGCCTAACAATAACTGTGTGCTTGACTTTACACCCATGCACACAAAAATATGGCTTCGATTTATGTGTGATGGAATATCTTTCCCCACGACCATAGTTCTAAAGAGTTCGTGCTTTTATGAACAGCTACCAATAGTTAATTGTGCGCTACAAACAAAACCATGATTTTTTTCTTTATCACCAGTTTTTACGTTATATCTTTATTAGTTTTAATGAAGTCTAATTTTCTTTATAACTATTGAAAGGTTTGAATTAAGAATAACAACTGAATTCTCTCTTTGCTCGGTCAGACAAAGAACAATGGTAAATGTTGTATAAGTTAAATAAAAATAAATCTTTTCCGCAAAAAATGTTGTTTCCCGCGCATTCACTTAGTATTTAATAAATATAGACTTACTGTTCTAATGACCGTGATCTTTTGGCACAGCTTTCTTCGAAAGTCTCTACTTCATCGTCCCTAAAATATTATATTTATACATTATTTATTATTTCCGCTGAATAATTTTAATATCACAAAGTATGATGGGGCAATGAAGACGATGTACAGGCAATATTGACCAACAGCGTACTCAAACAAGCCAATGAGCTCTGTGGTTGCGTAATGTATTTATACAAAGAACCCACTACGACGGATACTGAATTTAGTATTTCCAATCATTCCATTTTTCTATTTATTTAGGACAGCAATGAAGTTTTGAGCAATTTATTGCAGCGTATGACTAAGCAAACTTTGAGATTGCACCTTTACCAACACAGTGTGCACGAATAAAGCCCTCTTGGTCATCTATAAATGTTAAAGTTAAATGAATTTACCAGATTTATTTACGCCTTCTGAAAAGTTTACTAAATTAATTTATTTAATACATGTAATTTTACCAAATTTATTTAGCAAAATTTTAATGACAAGTAAATTATACAGAGTACATACAACTCCCTAGACCATTCTCTTTTCTCAGGTCGTTTTCTTTCATGTGCACACAACTCCTCTTTGGCACTCCTGAAAGTAAGTGTTGAATTGCTTCATAAAATAATTCTAATACAATCAAACCTTGTCATGCAAAGCTAATCCGTCTCAGTTATGTTGCGTGTCAAAACTGTTAGATGTAAGAGCACTTACTCTTAAAAAAATTTTATATTTCGTTTAATTTGTTCTACAGTTCAAACATCTAATAATAAATACTTTTCGTTGTCAAACATAGCATTGAAACTAAACCATTAGATACAATTATTTGAAAAACTGCTTTAGTTGCAAAAAACCAAATCAATTGAAGGATATAAGGAAATTTATGTTGTGGCTTTGCTTTTTTGAACAAGTGAGTGATTTGAGGTAGGTTACATACGTAATGTCAAAATCATGTGAATTAAGGCTTAGATTTGGTGATATAGGAGTTGGTCAATGCGCAGATAAAATTACATAGCTAGTCTAACTTACATTATGTGAGTTAAGCCTGGTTTCCATATGACAGCGCAATGATCGTGCGCGGCCCAGTGATCGTGCACGATGAATTTCTTGGGCTGCGATGCAGTGTTTCCATATCGCGCATAGGCGCCATGCTTGCATTGAACAGGGTGGGTAATTTTTTTACTTTTTCGTAGGAGAGACCGATTTCTTTGGAGAAAACAGCCCTCCGTTGAGACATTGCGCTGTCATATGAAAATCAGACTTACTCTTTCGTACGGGAGACCGAGTTCTTTGGAAAACAGCCCACCGTTTGGATTGTGGGATAGGTTAAAAAGGCCGAGCGGTGTATTGTGGGATACATCATCGCGTCCACCCGTCGCCAGGATCCATTTTGTTGGATCCTTGCGATCAGCGTACGCACGTCATGCGTTGATGCTTCCATATCACAGCCGGCCTGCACACAACGTCGTGCGCATACCAACGTCGTGCGTGTCATATGGAAACCAGGCTTTATATATTAAAATTATTTAGTTTATTCTTTTGTATTACATATTTTATAACTTTATCTTTATTTGCTTTGGCGAGTCTCTCTATTTTCATTAATTTTGAGCTTCCAATTAGTTGCAGTCCTTTGAATTTGTTTCTCACATAACGACTAGACGGCTTCGGAGATCACAAATGTAGATCAGTAAACGTTTGGTCAAGATGTTTCATTATTTATTGTTTTATTCTAAACAAATTTTATCTCTCCATTTCTCTTTATTGCTATTATAAGTCCTTTTTTGAGATATTTTACATGAAACTTTCTTTAATCAGTTCCGTGATCAGACCTGAGCCTACTTTAAGTAAGCACAAGGAGGAGCTTACGACTGACGACCTACTTGATGGGTGACTAAGTTGGCTTCCAAAAAAATTTACTATTGGGGACTAATATATCTTTCCTGAAATAGCTGATCATCTCTCAGCAAGCTAGCATATTCATTTACAGTAGGTGCTCCTACAATGTAAATAGTCCGTTCCAGCAATACTTAAGAGGGACTTTACATTATAAAAACAGTAAAGTACAAGTCAATTGCCTAATCGGTTCCAAGATTTATCAAAACTCACCCCTTTGGCCATACAAAAAGGAAAAACTTGACTTAACCTTTTTAATTGTTGGACTGTACTTTAACCGCAGTATTATTGATTTGCATCGACAACTTTTGTTCTTTTACTCATCAATCTCGACGGTCTTATAGACAATTATTAATTAAATTAATAGAAAATTGTACAATAAATCGATAGGTCGTGCACCTTCAACTCCGATTTACAACGGTTTGCTTATTTTTTCTAAACAACAAAGTCTATTCTGCAAAGTAAAACTAATAACAAATATTTGACATCTCTGCGATAAAGCAAAAAAAGGTTTTTCTAAGAAAAATCGGTGCTACCTGTTCGTTATCTATCTGTATCCACAGGTCAAGGTTAAGATAGAAAATAACTTTCGATAATACTTCAACTTGTGACATTAAGATTAGTGGACCAACACTGTAGCACCTGCACCAATCGATCGCCTTGAGGTATTTATTAACAATTGAGCAGCTACCCATTCTCTGTTTTGTCGACACATCTGACAATCTATCACAACTAACTCGAATGTCATTGAAGTTATATTCGGTATACAGTGCACCCTCGGGATACGATTACTCTGATATACAATTTTTTCACCTTATGAAGTTGAACATTGTGAGATCTTCACCTCACTATATGAATTTTATTTCACGATATGATTTTGAGAAAAGTTTCGCCCTAGTTAGAATTTGGCGGTCGGTGTGCTCATAACGCGCGTCGAAATAATAAAGATGCTGAAATACGGTTCGCCGAAAATATTTTCATAACCTTTAGAAGAGACACGATGACCGACTTCTCTCAGGTCAACATTTCATGTGGGAATTTTGTGTAAAAAACACAAGCGAGAGCAAATATTCATTTTTAGCGTTATACTTTCTTTACTATAAACTTTTAGTCAGCATACGTACATGTATATAACTACAATTATCTATATTCAATTCGTTAGCTATGGAATCTGAGACCAATACAAACGTTACAAAACAAAGGAAAAATGATTTCCATTCCATCAACAAAGTTGCAGGTCATAAATAAATAAAAAGAAAGCGCCCGTAAGTTAACAATGTCAAGGAATATGGTCGCAACCAATCAAAATCGCAGTTATTATTAAAACCAGAACTCAAGTAAAGCAAGCACAAGGAGGAGCTTACAACTGACGATTTTGAAGGAGTTGGAAGGCCATGCACGCGATCAGCATTCAAGAGGAGCAACCCTTTAGTATGGGCGAGGGCCGAGGAAGTAAAAGATACAGAAAAACCTGCATCGGCAGAAATATTTCAAGTGTTTAATTTACTGATGTGGACTGGTACACAAAAACAATGCGTGTGTAGCGTATATCATTATTTATCTTCTTTGTGTGGCATGTTTTTCATGTTTTATTCATTTCATTTTAGGTTTTATTTATTTCAATTTGATTTTATGTTTTATTTTCTTGTTCAACCATGTCTTTGCAGTCGGGCTTGTTCTCTATTACGTAAATACAATTCACCGTATGTAACTCATATATAACTAGCTACCAAGATAGTTGACACATTCACATTACTTTCTAGAACTTGCTAAAGCCCTGTTCTCTAAGGTATAAATACATACAAACTTTGTATGCATGGTTACATTGATTCTTGTGCACATTTCATACAAGAAAAACTACTGTACCACCTTCTCTGAATTCTTTTACAAGCGTTAGCTAGCTAGCAATTTTCTGCATTGCACCAGCAATTTTTCTTATAAACCTGTACAAAATTGGAAAACAGGACTGGACAACTTCCTTTAGCCTGCTAAAAAAGTTCCAATTCATTGCGTATTAAATTTATTTGTAAATGTACAGCAACATAATTGGCATTGATACGTTTTTGCCTCCTCTCTGCTTTACTCGCTAAATGTGCCAGCTAAAACCCCGTTACTCCAAAGGTTAGTACCTCCTGTATACTAAATAAAATTTCCATTTTTCTTTTCTGTAGCCATTAAATGGTCAAGTGTGCGAGAGGCCGCTTTTGATAACTGCATCGCTCGGCCTTTCATATTGAATTAGGTTGAAAAAGGTTTCAACCAGACACGCTAAATTTTATAGTGAAAGTGAAGATAGGAAGTGCTGAAGGATAAAATTTTGTGATAAAAAGTTGAAATTCAGTAAAATAGTTCAAAATACACACTAAAACTTAGTTTTATTTGTGGGTTTAGCAAGCTAAACTTACTTGAAGTGAATTCAACGTTTATGTTATGCGTACCTTTTGAAGGTAAGAACTCCTTACCGTACGTACTGCATTTGGTACACACAGTATAATTTTGCATTTTATTGCAGATCATAAACTTTAAAATACACTAAATACAATACAGTTACGGTAGGTAACTATAATTACTAAAATTAACATACTATTTTGTTGCTAATTGTCAATATGTACACATTTTTATAAAATTTGACGATTTTTACCAGGGGATGTTTGCATTGTATAATTACAATGGTCTCTATACCCCTACATATGAATTTTTCACCATACGATGCCAACCCTGGGGTCCTACCACACAAAGTTGTCGTCAGAATAGTCACTTTTAAAATCAGTGTCGTCACTTTTAAAATCACTGTCGCCACTTTTAAAATCACTGTCACCTTTTTCAAGTTGGTAACCAAAACAACCTCTTGCTTCACATTCGTTATTTTAATACAAATATCAATTTTGGTGGCACTGGGTTGCGTTAAAAACCTGAAACTTGCTCAGTTTGAACTTCTGCTAACCAAAAGCATGGCTCAACCAGCGACCTTCACAAACTCATAAGTGATGTCTGGGAGCGTTGCTGATTACTCCGCGAAGAGTGACAGCCGTCTTAGGTTTTTAGAGCTACATTTCTTGTACTAAAAATAGACAGAGATTGTCTTTAATAATCACTGTCAGTCACAGACTTGGAAACAGATTTGCTGTCAATGTCGTGGCATTACATTGCTGTTTACTTTAATTATTTGGCAGTCTATAAATGCTGGGCCAGATGCTCCAAACCAAAACTAGTGAAGTTTCGGTTGAACGCGTTGATTTATAGACAAATACTAAATTAGTAAAGGTACGGCTACACGTAACAAATTTTTCGTTGGTTCTAACCAAAATCGCGAAATGATTAAAACACAGAAATATTCTGCGCTGCTAGAATCGTGCTAGCGAGCAGAATTCCAGCAGCTTTTGCAATTAGTATAGTCTAAGAGACGTATAATTACACACAATAAAAGTATAAGTGCAATTCAACATAGTACACATGATGCAACTGCTTAGATTGCGTTATTGCATGTATTTATTGTTTGGACATTATAGCTACAAATTGTTTATTTTTTAATTATATTTCCTTTTTAGAAGCAAAAGATTTGTGGTAAAAAATGCTGCCATCTTTAGCGCAATCAAGTCGGTTGCATCGTATTTACTATGGTAAATTTCGTTAATATTTTTTTGCGTGTCGCGTTATGTTCTCGGACTATATCTTAAAATATCTTAAAATTTGCTAGAGTCGTGCTCACTAACCAAAAATAGCGCAATTTAAACAGTTAAATCATGTGTTCTATGTTGAATTGCTTTCGTACTTTTATTGTGTGTCGTGATACACGTCTTGGATTATACTAATTGCTAAAGTTGTAGAATCGTGCTCGCTAATAATTTGTTTAATCTGTTAAAAGCGTTTCGTCGACGAACTCGGTGGGCATGCACAGCTCAAATAATTCTGTGAATTTCGACCGATTAATTCTGCGTTTTTCGTGATTTCGGCCAGAACTCCGAACTAACGAAAAATCCGTTACGTGTAGCCGTACCTTTAGTAATCCTACTTACTCGATAATCGTCACCTACATTGATAAATGGTCGTCTCGTCTATCACTTTTTAAATATCCTTGCCGTAGAGTCGTCAGAATCGTCACAAAACATGGGAGGACCCCCTAAACCCTTTAACGGATCAACATTTGTATCTCGAGGGTGCACTGTATAGGTAATAGATATAACTCTACAAGCACACCATTTTACCATTTCTTCTTTTCCGAGTGGGACGGGATTGATTAACATTCAAATTGAATTTAAGAACTCGCCCCACTTGTCACTGCGTTATTTGGAATTTTTTACATAGCACAAATCAAAAACTTAACAAAATTTCTTTACATTGTCTGGAATTTACGTAGTAGGAGTTTTACGTAATAGGAGTGTCGGCTGTATAATATTCTTAGTTTAAACTAACAAGTGCCTAAAACTGATACTTTTGTTACTATGTTTACGCATATCAACTTTTTCATACAAAACAATTGATATCAGCTGACTTTAGACAGAACAAGTTGGAAGATTATCATTGCTAAATAATGGTTTCATCTGTGTAAACTATCACTTTTGTTTTCTTACTTTACTAAACTCTACAGTGCCAAGCTTACCGGTATAGCCAATAATTTCCAACTTTCTTAGTTTCTGCTCTACCTCTTTTTTCTGGCAGATCCAAATAATCCCTACAAATGCACACCAGCTGTTACAAAGTTTGTTAAATGCATTGGTGGATGAATAACATAAACATCAATCTGACAGGTTTCTTTATCACCATGAACACCCAAAGATGAACGGGTGTCTACTTCTTAAAAGCCATGATGGTTACAGAATTTGCGTGATCGCTAAGACATTGTGATACATTTCTATTTATTTTTATGTACTAAAGCTGAGAAATAACCTAAAATTTAAAGGGCTCATCCAACAAACTATAATTTTTATAGCCAGGTTGATGGTTTAGAGTATAAACTAGTAG
This sequence comes from Watersipora subatra, assembly GCF_963576615.1. Taxonomy (NCBI): domain Eukaryota; kingdom Metazoa; phylum Bryozoa; class Gymnolaemata; order Cheilostomatida; family Watersiporidae; genus Watersipora; species Watersipora subatra. Next base: position 40,891,319 of record NC_088717.1, read on the forward strand.
TATAGATTGATGTAACATTAATAGTATCAGTTCCTTTTATGAATATTTATAGAACTGGCCAACCATAATACTTCTAATTATGTGGCCTTCTCACTGGCTGGCTGATTGCCTTATATTACCAGGATCATACTTGGCCTCAAAAAAAAGTATTTTTCCTAAGTATTTCAGCCGTGTCATCACGCTGTATACATGCGCCTTTTTACTTACCCGCTAATGCAAGACGATGCTCTCTTACGTTTGTTCATTTTACAAGTTTTACTAATCGCTGTAAACGCAAGCTGTGTATAATCTGCAATGTCTACTAAAGAAGGATCATGCTACTCATTTCTCATTGTGATGCGTACACGCAGCGTTGCAACAATGAGAACGGTTGCAATCTAAGAAGTTGTATCTCATGATTGTACTGAAGAGCCCATAACTCTAGTTTATCCTTCATGAATGGCCTACACACAATGTGTATAATCAAGATTTGTTATACAACTTCATCTATTGTCTGGTTAAATAGACCAATATAGTAGGCTAGCATGGTTAACGAAGGAAATAAAAACATAGTTGACATTTCTGTTGCTTAATGTTGTTGTTGTTTTAATGTTTTAATTGCTGTTGCTTGCAAAGAGAAACTGTTCTAAAAGGATTGTAAATTCTAAACTATTCTACTGATACAGTCAAACATAAATTACTCGAACTTCACGGGACCGAGCGAAAGTGTTCGAATTATCAGAGCGTCCAAGTTATTAGAGCACTGTCACAAGTCCATGTATTTACTTATTTATTAGTGGATACATGTACATAAACAAACTATAATATAAATCAAAAGCACCAATGGCTTGTTTCAAATTAAATGCTTCTAATGTAAAGTTTAAAACAATTTTATTAAAAAGTATAGAGATTTTTCTATCCCTTGAGATTGGTTTGTTGTTTGAGGTGATGTTATTGCCAGGACGTTTTTTAGATTGACATTGGCAAAACTTGACCGTTGTTGAAATGCTCAAAAGAAAAGACGTATTTTTCTTTTGAGCGTTTTACACACGATCAATTTTGCCGAATTTTCTGAAAAGTTTATGCAAAGATTACCTCACTTTACTTTGCTTCCGAAAGGCGATCGCTAAGCGGATGTTTGGTATAAATCAAATTTCACCAAACCTTTAGAAAAGTCGTTGACAAAAATATTTTGCCGATGGTGGTAATAACGACGCTAATGAATTATGAAAAGTTGAGGTTTACCTCTATGGCTTGGAATAAAGTGATTTTCTAAAGCGATAACAACCGTTTCGGTAGCCGTTGGGCAAAAACCAGTTCGAGTTAACAGTGTTGAGTTCGAGTTATCTATAGCAATTTATCATTACGTGGGAACGGACCAAAGAAACCGTTCATGTTAACCATGTGTTTGAGCTATCCGTGGGCGAGTTATCCGTGTTTGACTGTATGTAGTTTCCAATGTGGAGAGCAACTGAGAACATCGCTTATACATGAATCGCCTCGATGAACTTAGTTTACTTGACGACCTTATTATCATTGACTGAAAGAATCGCACTTTGTACTCATATGTTTACAAAGCATTTAGAAAAAAACTAATGGGACAACACTTTAATTACCTTACTTGAGACAATTGAGACACCTATAGCAATATATATGCGGCTACAGTAAATGAAAAACTTTATTTCAATAACTATGAGCAAATAAAAATTTTAATATATGCCAATAGAGCCACATATCACTCGACTTTGATAGCAATGGCCGATTTAAATACGAGCGAGAAACAGGCGGTCTCACGACTATATACATAATTTTGAGCATACGTAAGTCTGAAGATACGTAAGAAATACATAAGTCTGAGCACATCTTGTTTTCAGAGCGTTTTAAATGCAATGAAGTTTTTTCAATTTTAATCTTGAAACGTCTTAGCAGACAGGCCACCTCAAACATCAAAAACAATTGCAAATGACAGAAAAACACCTATATTTTTGGAAGGATTCATCTAAATATTATCGCAAATTTATCTTTGAAAATATCGTCTTTTCTCTTGACACAGTTACGAAAGATAACGGCATGTAGGAGTATTTCTATTACACATACGAGAACCTTCGCAGTCTACAGTCACAAAGCAAAGAGAATCCCTATATAGAAGCACAACTAACCTTAAAGGTTGACTTGCAACAAAATTCACATTACAGTTATTTGATATCAAAAGATTCACCATGTTTTACTCTGTTGTGTTGTAGGTGCCAAATATGTGGTAATGTGATCACAAGCTGTTAAAAGCTCAAAAACGAAAAGCCGCCATTGATTGGAATCTGTTTATTTCTCTGACGTAGTCATGACAGTTTGGTCATTGTCTTGTCAGGTCATGTTCTCACATGAATTGAAAGGCCAATAAAAAGCTCAATATAAAACTTATCGTAGCTTTATGTAGTTTACTTAACATAGTTTATGACAAACACTTCGGGTTTTACTGAAAACTCCGTATCAAATATAGATGCTCGCTACTTTACAGTTTTGTTTCGACTTGATCTAATCGTCAAGTCGTAATCTAATCATGTGACCCAATACTTTGCAAATAATTTTTGCAGCACTTTTCGATTATCACAGATGACCAACAGGCTCGTCTTGATTATCAGACAATGATATGTACTCCTTCGATGTAAGGTTAAAAAATTAAATGAATTTTTATGGTAAGTTATAAGATATCACTGCTAAAAGTGACAGCATTACAATGACGATAAAATAGACGCGTCAAAACAATAGACATGGTTTTATTGAATGCGTGAAACATATTTGTAAAAATATTTCGACGAATAAGGTTGCATGAAAGTGTAAACAGAAACCATCTACCACCACTACGTCACATTTGAGCCGTTTTGGAAAGAAAATCCAAACTACGGCGGTCTCGTGTGGCTGCGATTAACTGTTCGTTTTTTAACTTTTAGGAGCTTGTAATAACATTCCCAAATATTTTGCACCTACAACAACACAGAGTAAGACATGGTGAATCTTTTGATATCAAATAACTGCAATGTGAATTTTGTTGCAAGTCAACCTTTAAGCTAAGACAGACGGACAGACCCACACATACCCTTTACGTTATAACAAATATAAATTTTTCTTCCAATTTATCTACACACACACATATTTTTTTTAGCAAAGACTTTGTTGTGTTGAAAAAAGTAAAAACATTGATTGGAATTACCATTGAATGTATGCAGTGCCCTTGACTTATCGTAAAGTTACCTGATCATAAACCCTAAACTGAGTGAAAGTGGCCACAAACAAAAAAGGAAAAAGTCTGTGATGCAAACCAATAAAAACAGAACTGTACAGCTAAACAGCTATTTGTTTAGGTCACCTCATTGGGCACTCATAACAATAAAAGACTGATCGGGTCAGAAAAAGGAATCTTGGCAAATGTATCTATCTATCAAATGTAGCTATCTGCAAAAAGCATCCAAGTGTATGCAATAGATAGAGCAAAGAGCTGAACAAAAAGATGGAAAGAATAAACACCCAGTTGCATATCAAAGCTCAGCAGACATTCAATTTGGAGATCATTGAAAATTCCTTTTCAAATAGGAAATTTCAATGATCTCCAAATAGTTGGTCGTGGCGGTCTTGAATAATATGAAGCTACGCATACTCTTTGTAATGAGTTCTTTCATATACCCAAAAACTGAAAAAGCAGGGTAAACATTTTCAACAAGGATGAGTCTGCAAAAGTCAAATATACTAAGATGAACAAAGACAACAAACAAAACTCTGAGGATGTTTACTTCATAGTTGATTTCTTTAGCACAACAGACACATATTAGTGAATCAAACAAGTTTAAAAAATGTACATTGATATGTTTATGCAAATATGAATATTAAATAATACAGTTGACGCTCCTATAACGTATGCCTTCTATAACATAAATTCTAGATAGCGTAAATAATTTATGTGTTGAAGTTCTCACTTTGTGCCACGTACAAAAGTTCATACAACGCAAAGTGTCAAGTCGGGTGAGTTTTCAAATTTGATTTGAATGGTAACCTATCTCGCCGCACTTGCGGAAACAAACTTTTGTGACATTCTAGTTCGTCGTGATAAATCGTCAGATGTGTCGGCAAAATAGAAAATAGTGTACACACGCCATTCTCAACAAATATTGTAAAATTGTTCATAAATACTTGAAGGCGATCGATTGGTGTAGGTGTTACAGCGTCGGTCTACCAATTTAAATTTCCCTGGTTGGTATATGGTTGAAAGTGTTATGTAATCTCAAACTTTACCCTTGGATACAGATAGACGACAAATAAGTAGTACCGCTCTTTTTTTTAAAATTTCATTTTTGGTTTTGCTTTATTGTAGGCGTATAAAATATTTGTTACTAATTTTACTTGCAGAATAGACTGCGTCCTTAAAGATGTAGTTGCGTCAAATTTAAGTTGATCTTAAAAGAAAGCATTTTTTTTTTCTCTATCAGTTGATATGTTGTTTGTTGTGTTACGCGATCGCATTGCCAAGATATTTGAAGATTAAAACCGAAAAAATCTGATCGCCGTAAAAACGCTCAGGCCACCAAAACGTGCCCAGACTTGCCAAAAATGATTTCACGCGTTTGGCAACCTGTCTCTATCTCTCGTATTCACATCAGGTATTTGCGATAAAAGTCTAGTCTTACGCGGCTCTATTGGCATATATCTTATTTTGTATTTGCTCATGTTGGCTAGAATAAAATTTTAAATCCTTCTACAGATGCATTATTATGAATGTTTCAAAGGCCTCAAATAACGAAAATTGAAAATTTGTTCTACTCACTTTCTCCAAATGTTGTGTAAACATTTGGGTACCGACTACCAATTCTACCGGTCTACGGTAATTCTTTCAAGTCACTTTTGTAGAACGCGGTCTTAGTATCAGCACAGTTCTGCAGCTACCCATACAAACGATATACAGCCTCCCATAAGCCCCGCCCACATTATGTCCCCTATTACCTATTGCCTACGTACTAGTTTCTTACTAGTAGTATTCTTACCGAATACTAGATAAGTGAAAAAACCAAGCCACCTCTTTGAAAAGAACATAGACAGGGATACAGTTTTAAGGATGAGAAGTCTGCTGCAAACTGGATTTGAACTCACATTCTCCAGTTCTGCGGACACCCATATACCATATCCGATTCACTACAATATTCTGCAAATCATGTTTTGCATTATCTTCAACAATATTATTTTATTATATAATTTTTACAAGCAAAAATATTTTCATCTCAACATAAAGCTTTTATTAAAAATACTCATCAAGTCGTGGCCACTCACATAGTATTAGCTGATACAATAAGACAAATTCATCTACTGCAACAAACTCAAACAAAACATCTTGGCTTATCCAGCACGCATTCAAGTCTCGCTTTCTCCTTTATGGCAGTTTCCACACTGACAAAGCTTCTTCGGCTGGTGGGACGACATAAACATTCTGTAATCAGTAAAACAAGTAAATGTAAACAAAGTAGATGCAATAAATATGTCATTCATAGATATGTCATTCTAAAGCGTATCTATTGACAGCTTCCAAATTGGGAGTTAAATAGATTGCGAGTGTAATTTTAAAAACGAATAAACATTTAATAAAGGCACAAGTACGCCAAGCCAACGATTCGAAGCTTTGGTTCTGGAAATTAAAGATTTGCAATGATCAATCGATTTTACCCACTTCCTACGAGTGAAAATAATTTGTAATCATGACTCTAATTTACCAAAGAAAATTCGAAAAAAATATTATAGCTAGGTAAAACGGCAGATAAGCTATGAAACGATGATTGGAGATAGCAAAGAATTATCATTTTATTAATTAGTATATGTATTTATGACTATAAAAAATATTACATTTACTCAAGTATAGAAGACTCTAAGTTAATTTACCTCCATTCTGTCTTCTTCTGCAGCAAAACGCTGCTGACGCCTGTCAGCTTTGGCCATAGGCTGTCTACTCTAATCTTTTACTAAAAGTTGCTCAGATAACTCTGAGTAGCGGTCGCTCGAACTTGAAGCCATTTTAAAACTATGTATAACTTAGTAATTGTTGAAACGCGTTGAATCTGTAACGCGTTTCAACTATTCTCTATTGAATGAGAATGAATTCTCTAATTAGGAGAATCTTCGAGATCACAGACAACGCGTTTTACGAGTGATAACATTTATTACGGCCTATATAAAAATTTCGCACGCATGATTGGCTAACGAATCGACCTCATATTTATTGCTCGTGGTTTCGTTTCAGATACCTTGCTTGTGACGTCACGAAATAGGCACCCGCTGGAACGTGAGCTTTTTAAATGAGGGCCTCATTCAAATGCATATATCTCTGGACAGGGTTGGTCTACAAAGACAAAAATGGCATCAAATTGTAGCTGATGTTTTAGCCTTTTATGGGTCCTAATTGACTTTTTTGACGCAACTACATCTTTAAAAATAAGCAAATTGTTGTAAACGACCATCAAAGATAAGTACTCTCCATTAAATTGTTGTGAAGTTATTGCCATATTATTGTAAAATTAAAACCTGTGAAGTTGATCAAAAAAGGAGAAAAATTGTCGATGCAAATCAATAATGTTGCAGTTACGGTACAAGCCACAAATGAAAAAATTAATTATAGTTTTTATTTTTGCATGACCAAATAGGCGAGTTTGGAAAGATCTTGAAACGTATTAGGCAATTCAAATATATTTTACTGTTCATTTATCGTAAAATACTGATAACATAAATGTTGATGAAACTGATTATTGACGTTGTAGGAGCGCCTACTGTACAAGAAACTCTTTTAATCCAAAAAAATTCATGTTTTCCAATAATGAACTTAAATCTTTCACGTGCAATACAAAAATCAATTACTGTTCAATGAAACGCCCCTCAAAAAGATGAAGGAAATATAACCTTTGATCAAATTCTTTTAAAAAAATTAGCTTATTGGATCAAAATCAAAGCTCCCAAAATCATCTAATTAGTCAAGATGCGCCATACTTAGTGTTCGATTTGTTAAAAATTGATTTTTTAAAACTTTGTAATCACTAAATAGTTGATAAAAAACATAAAAGCCTATCACTATTCTCTCCAGAGCAGAGTGTTGTTTATATATCTATACGATTGAAATATAGAGAAGATACGACTATATAAACATTGTTTTAGAGTGATGATGCTTTATATAGATTATTATGACTGACGATTGGAGGTCCTTGAGCTTGATCAATTTTTGTTGTGCGTGAATCTCAGCTGTCGAAAGTACTCAACGGACTACTCCAACCACCCTCCGACTCCAGACATAAATATCCTGCCCATCTTGTACCTAAAACGTCCTTATATCGCAAGAATTTATTTTTAAATAATATTTATTACAAATGTCTGTATTTTCTCACATGGTCTAATTTGCTTTTATCTGTAATGGCTGGTGAAATCAAGATGAGATGAAAATAAATGCCAACAGGAGTACTGTAAAACCAATAATACGAACGTACATAATGACTAGGGTGGCATGTAATAGATCTATCAATCGATCTAATATTCTACAAACATTCATACCATAATGTTGCCTGAAAGATATTAGTTAACATCCCAGGAACGTTATGTGCAGAACATTAACCCTTTCACTCCTGATTCCGAATATTTCAGGAGAAGTTTTGTTCACCTGTGCCTGAGCCCAACTATTTCAGGACACTATTTCGAGTGTAACGTTATTGATACTCCTTTCATGTTCGTCATTTTTAAAGCTTTTTTGAAAGATAACAGTCTGATGATTGTTTTCATACCAGAAATGTGGTTGGATAAAAAACAAATTACTAAGGAAATCCCATGATAGATTTCAACTTCAACTCTGGAGGTCGCCATATTGAATGCGTTTACCAGAAGACATGGCTAGATTTTTAAGTCAATCCAACGTAATAATTAGTTTAGGTAAAAAATTTAGCAGCAAAGGCCATCTACAACAACAGCATGAACATTCATTAGCAGCGCAAGGTAGGTTTCAAATGCACTACTTCAGAATTATTAAATTATTATAACTTTTATTTATATCAAAAAGAGTAAAATTGGTTGTTGAACATTTTCGCAATTTTAGTCGATAAAAATGACATAGTAAGTGTAATTCTTTCTGGATATTGTTGCGCAAGAAGTTGGGAAGTAAGAAAATTGTCGTTTTTATACCGTGTATTTTTATTCTCGTTATGCTGCTACGTGTAGGTGAGGGTGGATATGTATTTGATTAATCTTTTCTTAATGACAATGGCAATATGCTCAGAGCATCCACACCTGTCAAGGATTTTCAACAAAAGGATGATGGCCACCCAATAGAACAAAGTATGTTTTGTGTTACATGATACTATCAAAGAATTATCATTTTTTATTTACAAGGAAAATAACTAGTAAATAATAAATCTATTTCACATAATCAGTTGGTGTAAATGGCATAATGGGTTCATCTGATTCTGGAAGTTTGGAGTTGGAAGTCTAGAAGCAAGATGCATGCTGCTTTTATATGCTGTTTTACGCATCATTATGCTGTTATATGTAGGTGCTGTAAGTGATGGTAATGACAGTGACGTATATCCAGATTATGATGTACCCGATCCAAAACACTCTGACTCTTCTGATCTCGGTTGGTATCTCGCGCTATTGTTTTACAGTAATTTATCGACATTCATTCTATGTAATTTATGAGATCTTGGCTAAAATCTAGTGCTACAGATGACAGAATATGTAAAACCTATGGGAAAATAATACGGGCTTTGATTTGCTGTTCCAAACAACTACAGCTTTGGTGAAAGTGGTATTCTTGCTCGTGGAAGAGGTGGTAGATGTGCCAGGAGACGCGTTGGTTGTGGTAGACAAAGGGGCAGGCCATCACGAGGTAAGGGGAATTGCGGAATAGGAAGGGCACCAACACGTCGTAATCAACCAGGTAGTAAGTGTTGAAACGATCCTGCTTGTCACTCATTTGTATGGTATCGGTTTTCATTCTATTAATTGATATATCAATGACTGCATGTAATAATGCCGCTGGTACAGTTTACTTAGTATATTTTTTGTCACTAAGTAAAATGGATTGGAAGAAAAATACTCAACTACAAAATGCGAGACTTCCTTTTACCGGGGCTCCAGGTGTCAAAGTGAGATTAGGAGCAAATTCATCCATTCTTGACTGCTACCATGCCTTTATCAATGATGACATTATAGAGATGAGTCTCCGTGAAACAAACTGGTATGGGAATGAAAAAGTTGCCAACTGGACAGCGAGTACCAAACAGGATCTCGAATGTGTCTTTGCTCTAGTCATGTTCATGGGCATCATACCAAAACCATCTCTAAAGGCGTATTGGTCAACCGATCCAAAACAAGCCACTCCATGATTCAACTCAGTAATGTCATGCAACAAGTGTTTCAGAATTCTCCAAGCCCTGCATTTTGTAGTCAACTTTATTCCATCTACAGAATGCAGCAACAAAATTGATGCCCTATTAAAAAAAACTAAACCGTCGCTTTGCTGCTGTTTACAAACCTAGTCTGAAAATTTTCATCGGTGAAACATTGTTGTTATATAAAAGGTTGATTTTTAAACAGTACGTATCAGAGACAAAGGATATGTGCTGGCTGAGCGCAGCACAAGCTACCTTTTCAAATATTCTCCCTAGATTGGTAAAGATAGGGAGAATCCCGACATCTGCTAGAGTGTTGCGCACACTGTTGTGCTTGACATGATGCAGGGTAGGCCTATCCTGAATTTAGGTCACCATCGTGTTATGGAAAACTGGTATTCTAGCCCAGCCCTTATGAAAGAAATGTATGAAAAAGGCACTTATGCGCTCTACAAGAAAAGATACGCCAAAAAACAAAACATCCGGTTCAGCTGCTCAAAAAAGGTGAAGTGCAATACTTCACATGTCCACCAGTTTTGACTGGATGTTGGGTGAATCTAAATTTTATTCTATTCTGCTCAAATGATCACAATGATTTTGATGTCATGGAGTTGGATCGGCAAATGTATAATGACAGGCCAACTAAGAAACCAGCTTCAATGCTCGATTACAACAAAAATATGGGAGACGTTGACTTGGCAGACCAGATGTTAAAATATTACCGCATTGAAAGAGGATCAATAAAATGATACCAAAAACTTTTTTATCTCCTAGAGATATCGCTTCACAATTCAGTAGCAATCTAATGCAGCCTCACAGGATCACTCCAACATTGCCTGAAATATCGCCTAGAGCTAATTGAGCAGCTATCGCACCATGCAGGTTACGATGCTGGCTGTCGAGGAGGTGCAGTTGGCCACCTTCGCTTTTTCAATGGTTTAGCTAAGCTGAATACTACTAACCATTATCCATCATTGAACGCAAGTTCTGAACAGACTGAAAGAGTGAAATTTAGGACATACAAGGTGTGCAGCGAGAGGAAACCCAAGTGATCAGAGTCAATTAGCCGAAAAAGACAAAAGATCACACAAAGGCCGACACTTTAAAGCACTTTTAATGCCACTAATAATAAAAATAATAAAAAACTAATGAAAACACAGCTAAAATAATAAATCAGCTGCATGATTTGAACTGTCACAATTTTTATCTCCTACAGAGTACTTAATATTGGACACTTTTCATTGAAAAAATCAAGATACTACTTGATTTCTGTTTATAAGAGCACTTGGTGAGAAAACCTCAGTAAGAGGAAACAGTAATACTACTGGTTAACTTTTTGACCAACTCACAGCTTAGAGCTGACAACAAATAAAAATGAAACCTAGAATACTCCAATGACCAGTATATTCTCTACGAAAAATAGCTCTTTAAAATGTCTCCTTAAAAGACTTTAGTGAGGTTTCAGAAATTGATTAAATACATTTACATGTATATGTATATAAAAAAAACTTGCTTGATGATGATGATATTAGCCTTGAAAAGGGTTGATGAGATATGGACTAGCTTAACAATGAGGGAGTGAACAAATCATCAATTGAACAGCCAAAACGAATTTGATAGCAAAGATTAAAAGGCATCCTACCGACTTGGCTAACAACCCAAATAAACACCAAATTGACTAATCATACAAAAAGTTAAAAAAATGGTATGGGATGATTAAAGCTATTTATGACACTAATTATATTTTTAAAGTTACTTAAGAACTTCAAAAATGAGACTCAGATACATGATAAATCAGAGCAGCGGCTAAACAAACTAAAGTAATTGCTAGAGCGGTTTGCAGAATACACAAAAAATACCTCTAAGACAATACACTGATTAATGATAACTGAAAATACCAAAAAATGACTGCATGCTATCAGTAGTCTTATGCTTGCCTTAATATTGGCAACTCAAAAACTAAGTACATTTAGTATGATTATCGGTAGCTGGAACAGAAACCATATACGTACCAAATATGAACTATATACAACCTCCCACAAAAGGGACCGAGAATGGTATATTTGACCAAAGAATATATACAACTCACCAACAATATACCAGATTAAGCAATGATTTGCCCAATTAATATGAAGAGAGCAAGGCTTAGCGAAAATATAGATCTGACAAGTTGTCATACATTTAGCAGACCATTAATGAGCCGGAGCTTCGAGTCAAATGCTCAGCATCCTTCCAAGGTCCTATTGGTTGGATGTCAATTATAGCATCTGATAGACATGGTTTGTTTTTTTTTTCCATAAACATAGAGTTATTTTCACCAAAAACCAAGATAAAAACTTTAAAAAGTATTATATGTTTTTGAAGGGCACCCCTTTTATTGACCAAACATTGGTTTGAAAAGTAGCAGTTGATAATCATGAGATTGGTAAAGACCTTAGTTCATGGGAAAGTAATTTTATATTCTGGATAAGGAATGCTGTTTATAGTGAAGTTTGGCAAGTAAATTTTTCAAAAAATGATCAAACCTTTATGACCTATAAAATATGTTTTTGCATTTCTGCTTATTTTTATTACTAAAAACTTTCGTTCAGACTTTTGATGATAATGTGAACACCTCTACGAGTTGGCATTGTACGATTTCTAAAACTGTGGTAAGTTAATCCTACTTGCAGATTGAATGAATAAGCAATTCTTGCAAGGACATGCGTGTGGCTCTCTTTATCAGAAACTTTCTTTATTGTTAAGAGTATAGCTAGATACCCCGTTACTTACGTGAATTATTTTTATCTTAAGAGTGCAATCACTAGACCTGAGTATGACCAATCCAGGAAATATGTTGGAGATGATACTTAAGAGGTTTGACATGCCATCAAAAGTCAGTAAGTTTAATGTTCATTTATAAAGTAGCAGTATATATAACAGCGTTAGCTGTAAAATAGAACATTGGAAGTGTAATATAGCCTTGAACATGTATTATTGTCCTAATATGGTGCTACAGCTTTACATTAAAAGTCACAATGATAACATTCCTGTAGGTTTGAAATGAGCAAAAAAAGAGGTATGTAACAGAGATTGTAGTTTTGATGTTTAAGAATCATTAGCCACAATGCGGTGCTACTTATAAATGACTTGAATGTTACCTATTTTAGAACAAAGAAGAGAGGGTACAGATCATAGCAGAGAGTGACAATGATATAGATTAAAGATGAATATGTTTATGAATATAGTGCTGACAGTAAAGTGTCATCAACATCTGAGAGCAGCTTAGAGGAGCGAGCGTGTAGACATTTTCATAACGTTATTTACAGGTTTCAACGCAGTGTTGTATCTACCATATCAAACCATAGCTAGTAAATGACGGACATTCTTTTCATTCAACATATTGCTCTGTCAACTTATGCAAGGATTATTGTTTTGGATTTAGATATACCTGTCATTCAACCTTTTATTAGACCATAATGCTATGAAGAGCTTTTCACACAGTTTACTGCATTAAAAATTTTACTACCTTACAGCAAGTAAAAATTAGTGATAGACATAGGCATACATAAAATGATACAAATATGATATGTGGAAAACTAGAAACTCTTGGAAAGCATCTTTCACATAATATCATTTACTGACAAAGTCTTGGTAAACTTGTGGTACACATACTATAGTAATGATATTTCAATTTACATGGAAAGAGCTCCCACTAAACTTGAAAAAAGAAGAAAGATGTATCACTGAACTGAGGGAGCTATTAGATAAGATGGTAAGAATTCCTATAAACTTAATATTATTGCTGTAGCAGACAATAATATAGCATATAGTATCAATATTAGTTATAAATTTAAAGCATCAGTAGTCACTTAGAGAAGTATATTATGATGGGTGTCTTTGAAATATTTAGATTCGTCTACTCTATCGTACTGCAACATAATTACCATTTTGCAATCGTTCGAGCTTGTGCAATGCTCTCAGTCAAATACACTAGGTATAAAAATTTCTGCTGAATCAATATCATTAACGCTATAATCTGTTTACACTGTTATGTTATAGTTTATTGCATTAGAAATTTTACTACCTTATAGCATGCAAGAGTTAGTGATAGACATATGCATAAATGAAATGACACAAATAGGGTATGTGGAAGACTTGCAGCTTTTGGAAAGTTTTTTCACATAATATTGTTTATTGACAAAATCCTATTAAACGTGTGGTACACATACTAGAGTATTGATATTTAAATTTATATGGCAAAAGCTCCCACTAAATCTAAAAAAAGAAGAAAGATGTATCACTGAACTGAGGGAGCTATTAGATAAGATGGTAAGAAGTCCTATAAACGTAATCATTATTGCTGTAGCAGACAATAATATACATGTAGCAGACAGTATCAATATTAGTTATAAATTTAAAGCATCATTAGTCATTTAGAGAAATATATTATGATAGGTGTCTTTCAAATATTCAGATTTGTCTACTCTGACATACTACTATATTAATTAACATGAACCAATTGTGTGAGTTTGCGCAATGCTCTCAATCAAATTTGGACAACAGTGCTTTTACTAGGTGCTGAGTCTTTAGGTCTCTTACTATCTTGTACAATCAATGCAGAGCTGATAAACGCAAATCTTTTGAATATCTTGGAGATATGATAGTCGCCAACAATGATAAATTTGGCATTGAAATACTAAAAAGAAAAGAAAATGCAAGTCTAGTGTACATAGCGTGGAGGACCGGACTCTGAAACAACTATCAGCTTTAATCAAAGTGAAATGCTAAGTATATCAGTCTACAGTGCTGGCATCATCTTGTATGGTGATGAAAGACGAATGTCTAAGCCCTTATACTGAGTACAAGCGTATGCGATGAGACAATTACAATCATTCATGAGTATGCCATAAAAAGATGAGATTGGCAATAGTGGTGTATTAAAAAAAGAAAAAATATGGGTACAAACCCATCCTTTTACAAATGAATTTTACATGGTCCAGTAAAGGCCGGAAGGTTGATCACGATTACCGCTGCCCTGAGAACTGTTGTACTCAAAATTGAAATAAAGAAAGCAAAATTAGTAGCGGTCTAAACTACAATTTAAAGCCACCATGGAAAAATATATGAAAAATGTGGATTTGAACAGTAACAGATGGCCAAGGACAGCAAGAACTACAACAGGCTTGAGTGGAGATTAAACCAAACGGGAAACAGCGGACTACTGTCAAACTGCTAGAATGATGATTACTATATACACTAAGTATATTGCACTGGGTAGTGACAGACTATGTGATGTTTCGATTGACCAGCATGTCTTCGATTACTGAGTTGTTTCTACATCAGGTTTTACTGATTGTTTTTTTGCATTAATGAGCCTCCTACCACAGGAATGACAGGAAATACCATGAAGACTGTCAACAAACAATCAAAGAAAAACACCTTCTGCTCAAATATCAATTACCTAAAGTACAAAGGAACTAAAATTGCTTAGTATGCTCTATTTTGCCAACCAAAAACCAAAGTGCAAATGTATAGACTGTAGTCCTTGGTTGTATGCTTATATATGATCTCAATTAGTGCATCTCATGTGTATCGACAACTTACCACAATGCTTTTCAAGTTAAAATGAGAGCCAATGCCAGGTTACGGCAGTCCGCAACTTTCAATTACACACTGAACTAACTTGTATTGTGCGAAAGCCAAAGAACAAAATGTGAAATTTTCAACATCTCTCCAAAGGTCCACAAGTAATATGAGCTAATACTATCATGCGGACAAACTGACATTAAGTAGACGTGTCACACATTGCTACAATTTCTTTAATTAATTTGGTTCGTTCAGGCATTATTATTAATACCTCAAACAGATTCAACTTCCTACTAGATATCTATTCTGAACATCATTAAGCTAAGCATTTTATTATCTAGTTTTAGTCTATATACATGTACACAGGTTGACCTGTATACAAAGTGTTCAAACGAGTGAGTGTTGAGTTACATGTATAGCTACTTAAGCAACTGAATATTGATGTAACATGTCTTTACAGTATAACTTCTTCAATGTAACATGGAGAATGAATGATGTTGGCTTTGAGTTCACAAACTTAAAGACCCAATTGGGCTATGTCCTAGTGAAACAATCTTCTGCTGTTAAAAGGTCTTATGTAGAATTACCACATTTCAGGCAATTTAAAAGATGAACTTAAATTTATCGGGCTAAAATTTACATACATATTTGGTTATGGCTTAAAAACATATGGTTTCGGCCCGCCAATGAACTAAGGAAAAGTACGAAACTTAGATATTGAACCATTCTGCCAAAACTGATAGAGAAATTTCTCCGTTGTTCTCTTGAACAAAGCCAAATCATCATTGATGCTACATTATATGAACAAAAAGAACATCGTTATAACAATTATTGACTTTATTTCCATTTATTCATTTACATGTCATGGAACTAGTAGGCGAATTGGCAGTGGTGTTGAAGTTATGATGTAAGATAATGGTTCGGTTCTAAAACTACTTGAATACTTGAATAGACTCGTGTGAGCATTCTGGTTGCTTTTACAACAGTTAAAACACACCAATTATATACTCAATTCTGTACTACCATCCAAATTTTGAAAATTCTGAAAAGTTTCAAACTAATTGATCATATTTCCTCAAGCATCTCAAAACATCTTGTAAAATACCTAACATCTAAGTTATTTATAACTAGCGATTTTAATGACATCGACATAAGCATGATCACAGACATTCTTCTAGGAAAAGCAGAAAGTCGGCTTTCCAACAACATAAAAATGAAATGCTTTATCTTATTTTCAATATTTTCAACCTACACGAATACACAAAAATTGGTTGCTTTCTTCTACCACCTATTCTTGCTAGTAACCATCAGGTAATAGATGTATCATCTGTTAATTGTTCAGCCTTTCCAAGATATACTACGATCAAAAGATTTTTAGTCACACTAACGTCTAAAATTGCTGCCACAAATGAATTGTCACCTGCCAATTCGATTAAGTTATATACCAATGTACCAATGACTTAGTAGATACAAAGGTTCTAGTCTTTAACAGAGATAAGTGACTAGTGTCTAGGAGAGACATTGTGCCACAAGACCGACCATTAATCACGTCGCCACTTATTGACAAACAATACTTACAAACGCACAGAAAAAGAATCCTTCTTGAAAGGTTTTATCGAAAAAAACTGTCATGTATGTTTAAGGAGCAAATTTCTGATCAAGCATAAAATAAAATTTACAATACATGAAAACAAACTGGTTGCAAAATGCAAAATAAGAGAATGTAACACACCCTCTTTACAACTGATGTTCACGGATGAAATCTGGACAAATTCTGCACGATTTGTTGAGTAGCTCATCTCATAGTATTTCACTGATCATGATCAATAAATACCCACTATTCCGACTTGCGCAGTAAACCTGTTACTGTAAATGGCGACATCTACAGTTTATAAAGTTTTGACAAAAATGAATACTTCTAAATCAAATAGCAGAAAGGATTTTCCCAGTTGGATAAGCAAAAACAACACCCTTCTTCTTGCTGATCCACTGACAGACATCATAAATACAATTTCTCCAAGAAGGTATATTTTTATTGTATTGGAAAAAAGCTGCAGCGACATTAATGAACAAAGTGACATCACCACAAAGCTTCAGACAATTGAAACCCAGATCCTTTCTTTTCTATTTTGGAAAGATTGCTGAAACTGTCAACTCCCAGCCAATTATGAAAGGTTTCCCTACACTGAATAAACAATTTGCTTGAACCAAGAATTTTACCTACAAATTTTCTATTCAAGTTCATACCTAGTAGATGCTATGATCTTGATCAGTTGTTCTTAACCAGGAGAGAATTCCCCCCCCCCCCTCTCCCAAGGGAAATTTTGGGATTTTAGGGGGGAATTTGGCAGTTTGCCAAAGGGGATTTCCATGGCACTAATTTTTCTTATATAAAGGGCAGCGAGGAGTGAATGAATTTCAGTAGTTTCAACAAAGCCAAGATCTAAAACTGTGGAAAAGGTAAGGATTGCTACACTACATGCATATACATACCTGCAATATTAATTGTTCAGTTACCGATTTGGTTTGCATAAACATATAACATTTTGACAATTTAGTCTGTAGCCTAACATATGTATGATGTTTTGCTCATGTAGATATTGAACGTGTTCAAATATTTTGATTGCATATCCCTTATTGTAGGTGTTAGAAATGTCAAAGACAAAAAGACAAACATATGATGATTTTTACGTCAACTATGGATTCACTTGTATGATTAAAAGAAACAGATTACCACAATGTATTTTGTGCATGAAAGTGCTCGCTAACGACTCCAAGAAACCACAACAACTTAAGCAACACTTAATAAATAAACATGCAGAACCCATGGATAAAACAAAGCCGTTCTTTGAAGCTAAAGAGAGGGAGAACTCAAGCGAGTAAAACTGGATTCCACTGGCAGCTTTCATATCCAGGCACAGGCCATTACCAAGGCATCCTATGCTCTGTCTTACCATATCGCCAGAGATAAGAAGCCGCACACCATCGGTGAAACATTAGTTAAACCTTGTCTGCTGGAGTGTACTAAGATTATTCTCGGAGACACAGCCGCTCAAAAGATAGCTGATGTATCCCTCTCAGACAGCACAGTGAAATCGAGGATCGATGATATGTCTGCGGACATGAAGAGGCAAGTAATTGAAAAGATCAAGTCATCTCCTATGTTCGCCATTCAACTTGATGAATCCACTGATGTTGCTAGCATTTCACAGCTGATGGCCTTTGCACGCTATGTACACAGAGAAACAATTGAGGAAGAATTTATGTTTTGCAGTCCTCTAACAGAGACCACCACAGTTGCTGATGTTATGAACCTGGTTTCGACTTCTTCAGCAAAGAACATCTAGACTGGGGCAAACTAATTGTAGTTTGCACTGATGGTGCTCCAGCCATGCTTGGCTATCATGCTGAATTTGCACAGTTGCTAAAAGAAAAGAATCCTTTAGTAGTGAGTACCCATTGCTTCTTTCACAGACAAGCGCTAGCAGCAAAAACTCTTCTTAAAGGATTGCAGGAACTCCTTTCTTCAGTGATTAATGTAGTAAACTTTATCAAAGGCTCTGCTTTGCAAACACGTTTCTTCTACAAGTTATGCGAAGATATGGATGCTGTGCACTCATCACTATTGTTCCACACCGAAGTTCGATTGTTATCAAAGGGTAATATGCTTCTGCGTTTCTTCAATATATGAGCAGAGATCATTGAGTTCTTGAAAACTCGTCACAAACTCAAACTACTGGCTTCAATGCAGGTGGAAAGCATTCATCAGTGTCTTGCTTACCTGGTTGACATATTTGGTTCAATTAATGAAGTGAACACAAAGACGCAAGGTAGAGGACAGAAATGTGTTCAATGTAACTGATAGTATCAATGCATTCAAGGACAACCTCAAACTCTGGGTGGAAAGACTGGCTACTGGGAATGTAAGAGTTTCATTTCTAGTTGTGCATTCATTAGTTGACAAGAAGGCTCCTTCCGCTTCTTTGCTAACCGACATAAAGCATCACTTGAACAGCTTAATAGCAGAGTTTGAGAGATATTTTCCAAAAGCTAGATCTTAGCACACAGCAATTGATGAGCCTGAGTCTAGACCCTTTCAGGCGCAACGTCCACAAAATTTCGTAACAGCTACAGGAGGAGTTTTTGGAGCTGACAAACAACTCTGCATTAAAAGATGACTTCAGGGAGCTATCAATAGAGCACTTTTGGGTTCAGGCCCAAAGATTGTATTCCAACATAAGCTTGGCCGCTTTCAAGATGCTCATACCATTTGCTTCCACATATCTTTGCGAGTCAGCATTTTCAGCAATGCTAACCATAAAGAGCAAATCTAGAAACTGGCTGGAAGTAGAAGCTGACTTACGGTGTGCCTTATCTACAACAACTCCTAACATCAAAATTCTGGTTAGCTCCAAACAAACACAGAAATCGCACTAGTCTGCTGACTGTCTTACAATGATAGATATATTGAGTTTCAATATACATTCATTTTTAATATTCCATGTAAGTATGACTGTAATAAATGCATATATACATGTATATATATGTATATAAGTTATATATGTAAATAAAGTTCACTACCTAGTTGCAGTGCATTATTTGAAGGATTTGGGAGAGGGGGACAATTTCGGTCTAGGTTTGGAAAAGGGGAATGGGGCAAAAAGGTTAAGAACCACTGAATTTGATGAAAGCTCTGTTGCTAAATTTCAGCTTCGCTTTGACAAGATGGTGTCCCATATAGCTGTTGAAAAAGTGATCTCGCTTGACATCTTATCGTTCCCAGAAAGATTGTAAAAATGTTCTTCACAAACTATTTGTAAAGAGTAAAATATATAGGTATTACCTTACCAAATGAACACCACAGGATCGAAGTCCCCATGGAACAATTTTTGGTCCTTTATTATGGAATGGTTTTGTGCATAACCTCAACCAAGTGGGCAACAAAATATGCTGATGACCTTATCTTGTATAACACTGTGAAATGATATGGAGAATCAATCACTGAATCAACCAAAACTATATCGTCAATTATCATTTACTTGTCAGAACCCACTACAGTATGCAGCAGATTCAGCATCACTTTGGTGTAAAAAAGAATTATAGGTGTCTGAATACTGCAGTCATTGTCTATTAATTTTACCATCGAGAAAAGCGTATGCAGCCCCTCTATCACAACTAACAACATGAACATCAAAAATACTGACGGTGCTAAGATTCTAGTCATACAAATGAACAATAATTTATGGTTCAGAAACCATATTCACTTTATTATTTCAAAAACTGACTATAGTGGTGGTTCTCAAATTCAATTTGACCGTCAATTTATCTCTCTGCAACTGCGAAAGAAAAACTGACGTTGAGTAAGTGCTATATTTAGTATATATTCAAATTTCGCAACAATCTAGTTCGTCGGTATGTGTTGACAAAACCGACAAAAGGATAGCCGTGCAATTGTTCAGCAACACATGTACAAAGGTGATCAACCGGTGAAGGGGTTACACCGTTGGTCCACCAATTTGAATATTTCGAGTTGAAGTACAATAGAGAGTTTTCTTTTAGCCTAACCTGGACATCTGGATACAGATAGACGACGCACAGGTCATACAACTTTTTTGTGAATTATTTTCTTTTGCTTTCTAGTAGACGATAAAATATTTGCTATTAGTTTGACTTTGCAGAGTAGACCGCAATGTACTTAAGGAACTTGAATGTACTACTACTGTTACTCACATACTACAGTAGAATCGCCAAGATTGCAGAATTGGAAGCAGAAATAAACATGTTAAAATAAACATCAACTTCCATTTATTCATCTTAGTTGTCAAATACGTTTGGTCACAAACTACTAGCTAAGCAAAAGTCAGTATCTGATAGGCTCAAGCTTATGAGTTGGTATTCTGAAACAACCAAAAGAAATCTTCATGTCCAAGTTGAACCACTAAGAAAGCCATCAACCAACACCAAAATGTCTTCAATACTAGAAATTAAATCGTGCAGCAAACAAAATTCTATATCAAACCTTCAAATTCCACTTCCACAAGCCTTCCACTTCAAATCTTACCCTAACGCATATTGATCAATGCAATCCAGCCACAGCTGTCAAACAACCCACAGAAAACCGTCTTTTTGGAAACAACACTGTAGTTTCAATTTGACCCAACAGTACTTTACATAGATCATTAAACCAAGACACTGTCAGGAACGCTCTTAACCCTTTGAACCCTAACGGTCGACATCCCTGCATTGCGTAAGATGTGTCAAAAACCCTAGCGACCGGAATTCCAGCATTCACACGGCTTTGTTTACAACAGCTGTTTATGGGTAACAGTGTTAACCAATTAAATAAATTCTTGCAAAAGATGTTAGACCAGAAATTTAAGTCCTATTTGTAATAGTTTTCAAATATCTTTACCTACTTCCTTCGTTATAATAACAAAATTTATTAGAGCGATATCGCGAAAAAATCGATACGACTTGTTCGTTGGTAGGTCATAAATGTTTGTGATGCAAATAAAGAATTTTATGATCTGAACTATAATATTTTTTAGTATATTTTGAGCCATGAAA
Organism: Watersipora subatra; assembly: GCF_963576615.1. NCBI lineage: Eukaryota > Metazoa > Bryozoa > Gymnolaemata > Cheilostomatida > Watersiporidae > Watersipora > Watersipora subatra. Next base: position 40,912,831 of record NC_088717.1, read on the forward strand.
TAATGATGAACATGTGCTCGATGGATATGATACTACTGTAAATGTTATTACAAGCTTTTAAAATTGTACAAACTTTTATGATTTTAATCCATGGGAATAATAGTGAAGTACTGATTTTTTCTGGTTGATGACGTTAGCTGTGGGTTGCCCGACTTTTTCACTAGTGTTTTACCAAACATCATTATATCATGAGAACATTTAAATATATTTGATAGATTTTAAAAACTTCAAATCGTTGGACAAATTACCCAAGGTTACTGACACGCATTGGCAAGAACAGCCTGGGTTCAACGGGTTAAGAAACAGAATGAAACAAATAGCACAAAAACTAAGACTGGAACTTTCCCTATTCCCGCGTTCATCTATATTGAACGTTGTTCCAATATCCATCTATATACCTTTACTTGCATCTACTTTAATGGTCTTTAATAATATTAACCTTATCTTATTAACCTTATATATATATCAGTTAGGTACAAATCTCTCAAATCATCTCTTGGTGTTTTAAAAAATCTATTTCAGCTCTAGACCTTTTGTTTATATGATTGAAAAATTTCCTTCAATTCCTAATCAAATTCATGAGCTGATATAACATTTTCTATTAGTAGGCTAAAAGACATTTGTCTAAAACAAACTTCCAACACTTACCTGTAAATAATATAGTTATAATATTTAAACCACGCTTGCTATACACAACAAATTTTTTTCACTAGTATTTGGAAGTTGAATAAATTAATGGAGATCTATCGGTAAGCTCAGCTGAAATAGAGACATCCATTTTACAAAAATAAAACAAATCAGACAGATTAGAAGAGCAACTGTCTAATTGAATAAAACTCTTCGCTTTTCGGTTGCATAGTAAACAAAAGTTAACTTGAAACTCATTCACCAAGTTGGCACAGATGATTGTAAACTTGATTTTGGGCTTCATTGAGCCAAAAGTTTCAGATAGACTATTTATTCGCAACAAAATGGCTGGAATAAAAATTCGCTTGCAATGTCAGCGTTGGGAACAAAAGAATTTCAAAGTAAATTAAGACTGGGTGTTAGAATAAGAATAACTTAGGATAACCTTCTTATTTGATGCTTTTTTGAGATATATTCAGAGGAAAAACTGCTGAACATTTCATTGCATCAAACCGAAACCCATTTACTTGAAATTTTGAATGTGATTGTGTAGCAATGTGTGGCAAAGAATCTTTGTAAAACATAACTTCTATTGTAATAGCTATTACAGTTGATGAGGAGACAGTTAAACTTCTACATTAGAAGCTTGTTCATTTCAACAGCTGCTTTGCAAGTTAAAACCACCTGACAAACGGTGTATTGACTTAATGTTGTTTGAAGGCAGCATGTTCAAACAAAAGCAGATGCAAAGCTTCTACTGCTTTTACTTCACCAATCAACACTGCGTCTCTCACAGTAGATATAAAGCCTGCATTTCAACGAGGCAGTCATAGAAAATTGTAGAAATAGAGACATACAAAATTGGATTGAACAAAAGAAGACAAAGGCCTTTGAAGAGCAGAGCTTGATAACTGAATTTCAGTAGTTAAAATATAGAGTTTATTATAGTAGGATTAAAATCATGTTTACTATTATTTGAAACTAAAAGAGCACAAAGACAAAAATACTTCAGCGTAAAACAAGTCAATTGCAAAGGTCTACAAAAAGAAAACCAACATTACATACTGTACTCATGAGGAAGCCACATGAATATATAGTACAATCGATGTTCAACGCGAGTAAAACCAGATAATCAGGTGTAAGTTTCAAAACAAGAAATAGAGCCAATCCATAAAGAGACTGTCGGAATTCAAAAACAACATCTTTTTGCCAGGTGAGAAAAACAAAAAACAACTTGCGGATACTCCAAAAATAAAAACAGAGAAATAGTAGCAACAATATAAACAAACTTGTAAGCTTTGTTATAATGCTACTATTGCGCATAAATATGAATACAAGCTTACTTTTTTGGACAACAAATATTCTGCCAAATTGGTGAAAAAAATGCTGAGATATACGTAAAAAAGATATATATATATATATAACACTGAGAATTTTGAAATACGTTGATTTCATGGTGATCAATAAAAAGGTGCTTCTAAGCAGTCTTGTACAGACAAATGGAAAAGTTCAATAGAACCAAAAACTGACTTGATGAACAGTGAGCGAGAAAGAACATGGTTGATAAAACTTGCAAAAATTTAACCAACAATAGAAAACCTGCGAGTGGAAACAGGCTAGTTTATAAGCAATACCTCAATAGTAAAAATCAAAAGAATTAATTTGGAACAGCAAGCCTAAACGAAACATTCAAAAATGTGCCAACTCAAAAATCTCAAGTGGTGAAACTAATTAGGAAAATTAGCAAACTAAATCAACAATGAAGTTTCATCAGAAATTAATATTAGCAATTCTTGTTGCAGAAATATTCAAATTTTACCGATTTTGTTAAATCGGCAATATTTGGAGTTGCTTCAAGCCTCTTATATAACTGATCGACATCCTATACGTGCTGGCACCCCTGAAGTTGGATAAAGCATCAACTTTACAGCTCAACCCCATGGTGGAAAATGGTGGACAATACAACTACACATTTGTGGCTACCCGCTGAGATAAAGTAGTGCCTATAGGTCTCCATGCAATCTCCCAGTAATCTTAGACATCTTCTGGTTGTTCTGTGCAACAGAAGAAAGGGTTTCTGCGGCTTCAGCAGCTAATTTCAACTCTGCAGCTGCGGGAATTTTAGCCATCGTTGCTCTAGGTGCGGGTTTGTACGATTGGGACAGCCCAATTGCCGGGATTAAAACTCAAGGATTAAAAAGATCAGAGACTTACCTGCTCTCAACCAGAAACTCGACAATAGAATTGCTGCTAACAACAAGAGAAATAGCGATGTAGGGTTAACTCAAATTCTAACAGTATTCAAAAGGTAGTTTGGGACCTGCACCAATTCAAGAAACTGTGCGGCGTTTTCCTCCGCCTATCAGGTGGGATAGCACATGATTGAACGCTGGTACATGTACACCATTAGGGAAAGGGCTACCGAAACACTCACAATAATGAGGATGGTGCTGAAAACTATCATGTCTTCCAGTTGAATAGAGTGTTTCAGAGGTGCTTTTTAAAATAAAAGCGCAGGGGCTATTATATGCAACAAAGACAACCACTGAAATTAGCTCTGGCTAAAAAAAAAGCACTTGAAAAAATTTAAGCAAGTGCTAAAAGCGAAACAGTGCCTCCACTATGCTATGACAAAAAATCCAAAAATTATGAGCCAGATAAATTTATATAATAATCGTGGGCTGAGCGCAAAACTGCTGTAGCTTCAAAAAATTTTTGAAATGGTTTTATTGAAACAATATGGTCTAAAAATCTGTAATAATGGACGAAGCTTACAACTGAATGAACAAATAGTTTTAGCAGTTTTTGATATAAATTTTGTCTTTCCTATGTTAGAGTGAGCGCAAAATTGTTTTAACTATACGTACAAAGGTTTTGCTCCAAGTGCATTGTGTACAGTGTCTCTACTATTATATGGATGAATAATAGAGCTCTTACAAATATATTGCACTGAATGTATGCCAATGCATTAGAACTGCTTTGTTATTAAATCTGCTTTCCATGTGTATTTGTTATCCAAGACCTTACAAGACACAACGTCTAAAGAAAAAACAGGTCAATCTGCACTGATAAGAAAAGCCAGCAAAACGCTCAAACCCTGCAGCAAACACTGCTTGTACAGTGCCAGCCGACTCTATGCCTACAGGTCCATCGACTTATTTGCCTGTATCCGTCTCTACCAGTGCTGGTTCAATTACTAGTAATGCCCATTTACCTGCTGTTGCCACTTCCAAGTCTCCACATTCAACTTCATGTTCAATTATACTTGCTGCAGCTTTTATAGCTGAGCCTATTCGCCTTTACCTGCAGCTATTACTCGCCATTACATGTTGCTTTTTCTACACCTATGCCTGTAGCTGTCAATGTTTCTGTACACAGCACCTCTAAACCTTGAACTTAATCCTAATGTCGCTAATACACTAACATCACAAAAAATCAAAAAAAAAGTTGAATGCAGGAAAAAGAAATAACCATAACAAAGGAGATGTAAAGAGAAATGGATTGAATTCTAAATGAGATGTTGGAAACCGATGCAACTGCAAAAGGGTCAAGTGTAATACCGTCACTGACACGCAAAGAAAAGCTATATTAAACCGACTTTTGGAGTGACAAATCCTCCAAACGGCAAGGTTCGGCAAGGTTACATCATAGCACATACTGAACAAGTATCTAAAAATAGTCTATAATCGTACCAAGGGACAGTATAAAATATTTTATGAATGTAGAAAACAAGAGAATCGGTGCCAATCTGAGACTGAACGTCCATACCTTGACTCTTCGCTAACAATAAAAAATATTTTTTGAGCTATACAAAAAAAAGAACCTGAAACACTACCGGTGAAGTTTAATATCGCAGAATATTTAGTGAAAACTTTACCCTTGAATTCCACAATCCATCAAAACATATCTGTGACATATGTGATATATATACAAAGCTGAAAGCAGTTAGAGATACAACGGAAAAAGATGCAAACCAAGCTGCTCCCCTGAGAAGAAAAGTGCAAGCACAAGATAGAAAGGCTCATGACAGGCTCATGACAAACTCAGAAATGATGGTAGCCTTGCAGTTTGTTTCAATCTTCAACAAGTGCTGACACTTGCGCGCCTTTATTCCGGGAGTTCTTATCAAAAAAGGAAGCTAAACCGGTTTAACCTAAGATTTTACGAGTTGCAAAGACATAGAAGAAATTGCTACTGTTGCACTAAAGCTCATACAGGATAGGAACCAATGAAATTGCAACAGCTACTGTAAAATATCTCACAGCACTTGATGACACAGTTACATACACCGAGATTATTCTGTATAGAATCGAAACAAATTTCTGTGCACAGATATTCTATCATTTCTGACTGCGGCTCAAAACATCAAAGAAGTGCATCAAAAGTACTTTAAAAGTGGACATTTGAAGATATGGAGTGCGACTCAAGGCATAGTGCTATTGAGAAAGTTTTAGAAATATAGTTGAGCTAATACCAATGATAATAATATCCAATGATATTAGCTGCATGAAATTTGCAAGAAAAGGAAATGCGGATGGAGAAATTAATAAATGTACTGCGTGACTGCGCTCATATAGAGCGATATAAAAAACTATGCTGAATTAAACAATGCTACATTCATCACAAATGCGTTCAAAGGAATTAGTAACTGCCATCACCTTCATTATTTGAAAAGATGTCAAACATCTGGTGATACAAAAGTTGCCAAGGCAGATAAAATTGGACAGCCTCTATAGTCGATGAAATATCGAAAACATGGGGGAAGGCTATGTAATTTTACAACTGCTTACAACTTACAGATTAGTCAAAAATTGCAAGATTATATTGCCAATAACTGGGAGGAAAAAATTGTCGGTCACAAACAGTATCATGGAATCTTTTCCAAGTTTGTACAATTTGCAAACCTGATCGAGCACCACTCGGACATTCAAAATGACCATGTTGTTTTAGGCATGAAACCACAAGTACCCTCCAACTTCTACATAAAAATGTTCTGCTGCATGTTTTGTAAAAGTTTCATGATATGCCTCCATGAACATTGTAAGTCCGATGAGTTTTGCTTCACGCAATATTTTTTCCTGAAATAAAAATTTCCAAGGCGAAAAATATCGCCTACTCGCACTTGGAAAGAAGGTATGAAGAAAAATGAGGCAGTCAATGAATGCATGACATTGGACATTGAGTAATAAACCAACATCAATCAATATACCTAAAAATGACAATCCAGTTAGTTTTCTAAAAATTCTAAAGCATCAACAAATGATTACCTAAATTATTGGTGCTCAAATGTAATAATACTTATGACATTGACTCACTTCCTCCAACAGTATTCAATCTTCATTGTTGGTCCCACACAGTCATCTCCACCTAGTGTTGGTGGTGGGTTCGTACATGTTCTAACTCTAAATGTTGTGTTGCTTTTGATGATGAGACAAGTATAATCCCAAGCAGACCATTCTGTCCAGCCACCATGTGCTGTAAAGGAATACAAAAGCATATCAATTATGAGCATTAAATCTTGATTATCCTTCAAAACTATTTCATTTATACAAAACTAAAAATATCTGAAAGAGCTGGATTATCTGAAGGTGAAATTCAAATTTAAAGTTTGAAGGAATTAAGAGAAAAAATGACAACTGTAAAATTTTCAAACAAATAACTTTTAAATTTCATAGCTTGAAAGAAATGTTTTGCTAAAATTCAAAGAAAAAATAAAACTGTGAAGGTGTGTAAACGTAAATGTGAAACAATTAGCAAGTCATAGCTAAATAAAGTCTGTTTTGCTACAAATACAATGAACAATTATTTGGTATACAGTTATGATTTTGATTCGTGTCAGTGTTAGCATCATAAGTCAAAAACATTGTAGAGTGGTATAGAAACCCATAGTGAGCATCTAATGCAAAGCCCTGGTGAAAAAAATCATTAAAATTTTATATACATACTGAATATATTAAAAATTAATAACAAAACAAAGTGTTAACATTAATAGCTGTAGTTACATACAGTAACTTTGGTGTATTTAGTCCTTATGATCTGCAAAAAGATGTAACATTTCAATGTGCTACGTGCAGTATGTACCACCATGGGGAGTTCTTTCCTTTGAGACAAGACGTATAACATAAACATTGAATTAAACTTGAACAAATGAATTTAGCTTACTAGACACATATACTCAAAGGTTGACTTGCAACAAAATTCACTTTACAATTATTTGGTATCAGAAGATTCACCATGTCTTACTCTGTTGTGTTGTAGGTGCCAAATACAGTCAAACATGGATAACTCGCCCACGGATAGCTCGAACACATGGTTAATTCGAACTGTTTCTTTGGTCCGTTCCCACGTAATGATAAATTGCTATATATAACTCGAACTCAACACTGTTAATTCGAACTGTTTTTTTGCCCAACGGCTACCGAAACGGTTGTTATCGCTTTAGAAAATCACTTTATTCAAAGCCATAGAGCTAAACCTCATCTTTTCGTAATTCATAATCGTCGTTATTACCACCATCAGCAAAATATTTTTGTTAACAACTTTTCTTAAGGTTTGTTGAAATTTGATTTATACTGCTATACGATGAATAGCACGGGCTAGCCGGGTCACGCATGCAAAGATTTTCGCCACGCACATACAAAACAAAAATCGCATGTTGTTTTTGTTTTGTATGTGCGTGGCGAAAATCCTTGAGTGCGTGGCGTAACCCAGCTAGCCCGTGATGAATAGTTTTCCGACGTTGATTCCATGTTGAATCAACGTTAGAATATTGAATGTTTAAAACGTCTTAAAAATTGTTGTAATTAAACGTATACATTGTCTTAGCTACAAAACACTATTCATCGTTTGACCTAAACACAGAATACGTGTGTACATTCAATAAGTATCTATTAAAAAAGCGTGAGTGATATAGAATGTACGTAAAACCTCGTAAAACTTCTAATTGAACTGCCTCGGAGTGTTGCTCTTAACGAATCCCAGGTAAAGTAAGGTAATCTTTGCATAAACTTCAAAAAAAAATGGCAAAATTGATCGTGGATAAACCCCCAAAAGAAAAAAATGTCTTTTTTTTTGAGCATTTCAACAACGATCAAGTTTTGCCAATGTCAATCTAAAAAACGTCCTGGCAATAACATCACCTCAAACAATGAACCAATCTCAAGTGATAGAAAAATCTCTATACTTTTTGATAAAAACGTTTTAAACTTTACATTAGAAGCATTTAATTCGAAACAAGCCATTTGTGCTTTTGATTTATATTATAGTTTGTATATGTACATGTATCTACTAATAAATAAGTAAATACATGGACTTGTGACAGTGCTCTGATAACTTGAACGCTCTGATAATTCGAACACTTTTGCTCGGTCCTGTGAAGTTCGAGTTATCTATGTTTGATTGTATGTGGAAATGTGATTACAAGCTCTTAAAAGCTAAAAAACGAACAGTTAATCGCAGCCATCACAAAACCGCCATGGGTTGGAATTAGTTTTTTTATCTGACGTAGTTAATCAATGTGGTTATTGCTTTTACACGTCATGTTCTCACGTAAATTGAGACGCTAATAAAAGGCTCAGTATAAAACTTATCGTAGCACTAGTTTATGACAAACACTTCAGGTTTCACGGAAAAGCCTGTATCAAATGTAGATGCTCGCTACTTTAAAGTTTTGTTTCGGATTGGTCTAATCGTCTAGTCGTAATCTGATTATGGAACCATGCAATAACTAGGAGGAATAAATTGTCGGTCACAAACAGAATCATGGAATCTATCCCAAGTTTGTACAATTTGCAAATCTGATCGAGCACCACTCAGATATTCAAAATGACCATGTTGTTTTAGGCATGAAACCACAAGTACCCCCTCTTTCCTACATAAAAATGTTCTGCTGCATGTTTTGTAAAAGTTTCATGATATGCCTCCATTAACATTGTAAGTCCAGGGAGTTTTGCTTCACGCAATATTTTTTTGTTGAAATAAAAATTTCCAAGATGAAAAATATCGCGCACTCGGAAAGAAGGTATGAAGAAAAATGAGGCAGTCAATAAATGCATGACATTGGACATTGAGAAACAAATCAACATCATTCAATATACCTAAAAATGCCAGCCCAGTTAGTTTTCTAAAGATTTTAAAGCATCAACAAATGATACCTTAATTATCATCGCTCAAATGTAATAATACTTATGACATTGACTCACTTCCTCCAACAGTGTTCAATCTCCATTGTTGGTCCCACACAGCCATCTCCACTGTAAAATTTTCAAACGACTAACTTTTAAATTTCATAGCTTGAAAGAAATTTTTTGTTGAAATTAAATGAAAAACTAAAACTGTAAAGGTGTGTAAATGTAAATGTGAAACAATTAGCAAGTCATGGCTAAATAAAGTCTGTTTTGCTACAAATACAATGAACAATTATTTGGTATACAGTTATGACTTTGATTTGTGTCAGTGTTAGCGTCATAAGGCAAAAACGCTGTTGAGTGGTATAGAAAACCATAATGAACATCTAATACAAAGCCCCAGTGTAAAAGTCATTACAATTTTATATACATACTGAATATATTAAAAATTAATAACAAAACAAAATGTTAACTTTAGTAACTGTAGTTACATACAGTAACTTCAGTGTATTTAGTCCTTATGATCAGCAAAAAAGGTAACATTTCAATGTGCTACGTGCAGTATGTACCATGGGGAGTTATTTTCTTTGAGACAAGACGTATAACCTAAACATTAAATTAAACTTAAATGAATTTATCTTACTAAACGCATACTTGAAGGAACTTTTAATATGTATTTTACTAAACTAGGCTTCAACTTTCAACTAAAATTTAATCACTCATCCGTTTTCGAATTTGTTTTTACTGTAACTTACAATGAATAACGCTGAACTGAGATGGCGAGCAACGTATATTTCTTTCAGGCGATGAGAGGTAATTTGGCGAGTAGCGTATCAACATCTTTGTTATTTTGTCGTAATCAGTTCACTAACTGCCAAAATTTAGTTTCAACTGAAACTTTCGTTGATATCATATGGCGGAAAACAAACTCACCTTAGTATGGCAAGCATGAAAAAGCACCATGTTTCATAGATTGAGGCACAAAAAAATTTATCATAAGGTATCATAGCCTGTGGGTGCACTGTATTAATCAAAGCGAAATGTAGCGTGCGCAATTGGGAAAAGGGTATACAGTGTATGGTAAGAGCAAGGGTGTTGTAAGAACTGCGTAGCCTGGTGATTGGAGCAGCACAAAGTGGTCCTTTCGATACTAGATTTTAATAACTATATAGCTGGACAGACAGACGACAAACTTGGAGATTAATATAGATACAGACGCTTGGCATTGCCCGGGTAATAAAAGTCTTTGCCCAGAAAATGTATTTTATTTAACATAAAACAACAGTTACCATCTTAACTTTCAAATTTCATATCATGAGAAAAGCGTTTGGTGCAGTTTAAATAAATTAGGAGAAAGAATAAAACAACTGCAGAGGTTTTTAAACCTTGTCAAACAGCTGTACCGTCCAAACTTCTTAGCATGAGAAAAATGTTTGGTGCAGGTCAAATAAATTAGGAAAAAAATAAAAAGACAGTGAGTGTTGAAATGTAAAATAATTAGCAAGTACTAGTTAAATAAAGTGGGTTTTGATACTATTACAATAAAAAATGATTGCACAACGTATTTGACCCAGGTTAAATTCATTTTGCAATCAATACAGGTTTTTTGGACTGTCTTCGTCTGGTGCTTTGTTTGACTGAACGGAGAGTGTAGAGGCTATTCCTACTAGAAATACTACAACTGTCCACATGAAAGTATTTACCCTTAAAGAATAGAAAAAGCATAATATTATTATGGTTTATTAGTTATCTTGAGGTGTTGACTGATGTTCTAAAAAAAGAATTAAGGAGATTGACCAACTAGAAGCTGAGATATAGCCAGCCAAACACAGGTCTACCTAATAAAGAATCAGAGGAAAACCCTTCGAAAATCCCGAAAACTGTGACGTATGAAATCGACTTAATGATCATGTGCCGGAGTTGGTCACCCTTACCGCCGTTACGTATAATGATTGTTTTGGCTGCGAGATGTGAAACGCTTCTCGCGATTGTAAATAATTTACAGACTAGCTCTGGTTTCTCAGGAAAATCAAGCAAACATTGTGTGGTAAAGGCATTTGACCACAACCCCTCGCCATGATTTTTCAAAACAGAAGAGCAGATTTTGACCATTGTGCTTCAAAATTTAACTCGATCTCCACGGATATGCTCCGAAGATCCTCTGTTCAACGAACGGCGCGTGTATAGTCTATATGCGACATCCGCGATATGCAGTTTGTTTAGAATAGGAAATGGGAGTGTGACTTTTTGTTCATTCATCATTTTCTACTGTGTATCTACTGCAGCATTCAGTTGATTTTCATGATTATCCTCACTATTAACAGACTGTAAGTTCACTACAGCTATAATCTTAAAAAGAATAACTTGACCGTGCTGCTCTTGCTGTAAGAAAAGAAGACGATAACTTTTGATTTGATTTTTCTATTGATCTATTATCTTATCTATGATTATTTTTTATGATTAATATAATAATCATAATGCATATTATACAAAATAATAATATAACTGCGTATAGATTAAATGATGTAACTAATATAATTTGTAGAAAATTCCAAATGATAACCGAGATTGATTTAATTGATTCCATTTATTAGCTATAGTTAAAAAAATCTGAACAACGCTAAAGATGAGTCTGAATAGGGAAGCTAAGTGGGAGAACAACAAAACTGAGCTGAACTAGCAAGATAGCGAAATGTTGCGAAATAATAGATGCGTGTAATTATTTTATGCTAAAACTAATCTACATGTCAGAGGGACTGGTTCAGAATTCTCAGAGCAATGATTGTTAGACCCAATTTGATTGTTCTATACTTCCAGGGATTAAACCAATTAAAACGCCGTGATTGTTATAGGAGAGCGCATTAGTTGGCTTAATTGACCAATGACACACAAGTCAATTTCATACATCATATATTGATGATTACCAAAACACTTACCGTACAGGATGAATTTATTCGCGGAGTTATATTTTGCGAAAATTGTCTTTTAATGCATATTCGCGGATGAATTTATTCGCGGCTGAAAACTGCCACTCTCTAGGAAAAGTTAACTCTATTACATCTAGCAATAGAGTTAACCTTACGCATGCGCGGCTACGCGCATTGCGCGTTTTGTTTTCTATTTAGCTTACAACTACGGGTGGACCGTGCTAAGCTATAAATTCTTTGTTGCGTTCAGAGTAGAGTTGCCCCGATTTTGGTATCGGAATCGGTATCGGTGCCGATATGAGTGTCAAGTATCTGAATCGGTATCGGCCGATCTTTTCTTAAAAAATCTGAACCTTCCGATACTTTTTACAGATCAACCATTTAGCAGAAAACTGTTTTTTAGCCTGTTATACTAACAAAAAATCATCAGCTGTAAGCTTCTTACTTTTACTTAATGAATTTCAGGCCTGCTACACAATTTATTTCATGTCTATAGCCTGATCAACACAGCGAAGGAAACTTTTTAGCCAGAAAGTAAACAAAAAGTGTGGTATTTCCCAATTACAGCGATAGGTTTTATTGCAAGCAATCACGAACAAGATAACAAAAATGGGAAACAAGAACGCAGTGTAATATTTCTATTTACTAGCATTACGAAAGTAATTTAAACAGTCGACGCATAAAGTTATCCATCACTCTCTTGATCCTGACGATACAATGGATCGTTTGTATTGTACAAAAAACGGTAACCCCAGTGGCGTATCGGTATGTAGCCTGTCCTCCAACATCTGTTGCAAGGAATCCCCCTTCTGTACGCTTGGCTACATTGATAATGATGGAAGAAAAGAGACGTCTTACTGAGACAATTGAATCACTAACGGTTTTTAAAAGAAACATTGATTTGCTCTAAACTTGTACAGGCACAGCAGTTCATCCAACAATAGAAGAGGGACTTCGTTATCACAGATAGAACTGTACCACTAACAGTAATTACCTTTATTTACAAATTACAAGAAACATGGACTGTTTTGTTACTACATGCACGGTATGTCAGTATGTGAATATGTATATATTTTTTCCATAAATGCAAACAAATAAATACAATAATATTCATGTTTTCTTTGCATTATGTCTGTATTTGCATAATAAAATGAGCTACTATCTATGCAACACAAAAGATCTGAATCGGTATCTGAATCGGATTATTTTTCAATTAGGATCGGTATATCGGATCGGTATCTGAATCGGCTGGTGAATTTAGAATCGGGGCATCTCTAGTTCGGAGGTTTTCACGAATATTCATAGATTTGGAGGCCTTTGATGAACCAACAATTTGTGGTAAGTAATGAGTTTTTTCTCTCAAAACCATTTACTTAATTAGTTGAATTTTACTTTGGTTCTTCGGTATAACGCAATATTTATTTTTTCCATCCTTACCGCTTCATTATTTGTTTTAGTGTGAGAGAGAGATTTTTCATCATACACGCGAGCACAATGACTGCAAGGGTGGTATATGTCATTCCTAAAAGATCACCTATTATTCAGGGAGGTCTGGAAAATGAGTTAGAAGTGACTGCAGCTACTTACGAAAAGAATATATCTGTTTAAAAAAGGAACAAAAACGCCTTTACGAGCACAAATCTTTGGCCAACCGGCAGAACTTTGCAATAGTAAGCCACGAGGAGAGTTCTGATGATAACTTCCTTACCAGCTATGTAGTAGCGAGAGAATCGCCTTTAACATCTACCCAAGACAGTGACGGCGATATAGAGCTGCTATTACCACAATAACTAATCAGAGAGCACCATTACACACTAGTATTCACTTATCAAGAGTATCAGTTTAATTTTATTGCTCTAGACAACCGCCATATAGACTAAACTGTTTATATTTACTCCATTCATCGTTTGTAAAATTGCATTTGTTTTTGAACCATTGTATTTGTACACTCAAGTTTGTAATAAATCATAATATATCTATACATGAAATAAATTATATAATTTAATCATGTTTGCTGCAGCGATATCAAGGAGTTGTTGTCGATGAAGGGGTTGACTGGTTGCTTTTCTGCCTGGTTGCTTTGCTTCTAGGTTGACTGGTTGTTTCTCTGCCAATATTTCTGCCACGGTGAATATCACTACTTGTCTCTAGTTTTTGTAATCGGCGTAGGTTGTTTCATTCTCAATCTGCAGCAAACACAAAAAAGAAAAAATATTAATAAGTGTTAAGAAAGTACAAAAACAATACCTGAAGTATTTAATGAAAGCGATCGGTTTTTAAACAAACGAATTAACTAATGCAGTTGATTATAGAAAAAAATGTATCTGCACTGCAAAACAAATACATACTATAATGTCCAGATCATAATCGTCCTCAACTTCGGTAATAGAGATTGATGGAGTTGATTTCAATGTAAAAAGACTGGGAGAGATTTTTTGCGATGACGAAGCCATGCCGAATAACTTGTGAAAACCTTGAATAATTTTGTAGTTTGATGCAATGGCAATAAAACTCGAAGCCCAGCGATGATTTTAAAGAAGTTTTGGAACTCGGCTACGTTTAGTACTTCTGCCTAGTGGCTATTTTTGCGATGACGCCATTCTGCATATCTTGTGACAACCTTGAATAATTTTGGAAAGAAATGTGATGCATTGGCAATAGTGTTAGCTCAAAGCCCAGGCAATGATTTTAAGAATGTTTTGAAACTCAACTACGTTTAGTATTTACATTAAAAACCAACCTAGCGGCTAGTTTTTAATTTGATGCAGTAGTTATTCTCCCTTGTGATTAAAAATAGAACTAATTATTCACGGAATTTTATAATTCGCGGAGTTGTCTGTTCGCGAAATCGCAAATTTTTATAACCAACGAATATTTTCATCCTGTACGGTATGTTTTTTTGGTAGACCTATGTTTGGCTGGCTATATCTCAGCTTCTGGTTGGTCAATATCCTTGATTATTTTTTAGAACATCAGTCAAAACCTCAAGATAAATAATAAAGCATAATAATATTATGCTTTCTCTATTCTTTAAGTAACAGATTTAGCAATCAAACCTTAGAAAAACTTGAAATTGAAGTATAACGGCACAATTGAAATGGCACATTTGAAAATTACCAGTTCAAAAAATAAAGAATGGTGGGCAAAATATAAGATTGAATACTAGGACAGTGTTGAAAATCCTGTATGTAGGGAAATTGCTCAACTATAAAAAAAACTATCCAGTTGATAACACACACTGGGAAATTATACCTGGGCAGCAGTTGGAATAGCAAAGGTTTGTACTTTTGCCGAGGTAAAGATCATCAGAGCCAGATCATCCTGAACATGAATCTGTCAAACAGGTTATCAGTATCAGTATGCTTGGCTTCCACTAATGTCTGGAAAATATTAATCAAGAAACTCTATACGAGTGTAATTTTACCAAGGGCATAAAATTGCAGTTTACTCTACATAGTTGTTATTACCACTTCTCACTTTTCCTGGTTTTCAAAAAATGGCTGACAGCCTAGCATGAAGCTAGTTGACATGTAGATGTTATCATTTAATTCTTGAGCCAAAAGCCAATTTTGTCAACACAAATAATTTAACATAATAACAGGTTTTTTATGTATGAAATAGTTGTTTCAACTAAAAAATACATAATGTAGGCTTTTACCTGAACAGCAAAATTTATTCAACCTAAAAATATGAGACAGCGACTCACTAAAAACAATTATAAGTAAATGTGAATGTACGAAATGACAGCCAACATTCGAAAGCCACCTTATTGACTGATGAAATGCATTTAGGGACAACTACAGTTGGTTACAGCCAAAATGCCAATCTGTAAAAATGTTCAAAATACAAGTTACTTGAAATTATTACCACTTGAACACTCCGAAATGCACTCATCTGGACTCGAAGACTCATATGTATGATCCAGTAAATGACTGAACTTCTTCAAAGCATCTCAAAGACTTTTTCAGTATAGAATCTAAAAGGTTTAGAAAAATCAAAGTTATAGTGTGTACTGGTGAGCAGGTGAGATATGTGTGTATTTGTCTGTGTATGTCCAGCTATCGCTATTAAAATCTTGGAATTAAAATTTTGCATTCCAGCGGATTTGAACTCACGGTGACTGCAACCAAAAATATTAAATCCACCCACCCTACCACTGGGCTATATAAGAAGCTTTGCTCAATGCTGTTATCATATGCCCACGCTTATTTGAGCATTGCACCCACACGTTACGATGCCACTATTATGAAATATTTTTTGCCTAACTCTAGGAAACACGATGCTTTTCAATAAAGGTGAATTTTTGCTGCCACACGATATCAACAATAATTTCTCTTAAAATTAAAGTTTGGCGATTTCTGTACTGATTATATGCATAATTAAGAGATATACGTTGCTCGTCATGGCGAGTTTAGCGGAATCCGTTGCGGTAGAAACAGATTCCCGAACGAATAAATAATAAAATGTTAGTTGAATGTTTGAAATTTACTAAAATACATACTAAAACTTCCTTCAAGTATGTGTTTAGTAAACTAAATTCATTTAAGTTAGATTCAGTTTTTATGTTACACGTCTGTCTCGGAGGTAAGAACACTCTGCGGTTATTAATTAATTTTGTTACTAATGTTTAATGATTATGATATGATTTTTACCAGGAGGTGATTACATTAGATAATTACTATGGGTTTCTATACCACTCCATGTGTGTCTATAGCCTACGATAGTTTTGCAAGCAAACACTGAAACTAACTAAAATCATACAGTTGTATACCAAATACTTAGCCATTTTATTTATATTTAGCCATTACTTGCTAATGATTTAGCATTTACATTTAAACACCTTGAAATTGTTATTTTTCCTCCTAATTTCTTTCAATGAAACACTTCTAAGCTATGAAATTTAAAACTTAGTTGTTTGAAAACCTTTAAATTTGCTTTATTTTTTTTCTTAATTCACTGGAACTGCACAAAAACACTTTTATCATGAAGTTTAAAAGTTACAATGCTAAATGTTGTATATGTAAAATAAAAATAAATTTTCTGTCCAAAGAATATTTTAATACCCAGGCAACGCAGGGTAGTACAGCTAGTTAAATATACAAATGCAGCAACAATTAACTTTTGTCATAATACTCGAGGAATACTCAATAAAATGTTCAGTCGAACTTGGTACGGAGCATTACATATATTAAAAGTTTCAAACGAAATAATAGCTCACCTCCAGTTTTACATATTATCAGCCTTAGATCTGCCTTTACATATTCTACATAATTCTAGAAATAGGTAGACATTCCGAATTGGCAAAAGTTTTCATCTGTCACAGCTATTGTGCCATATTACAGGTTAATCAATCAAAAACCAGAAGTTGCAAGGTCTCCTCTCATCTAAAATGATAAGTAGGACATACGATAAATAGAACAAACACAATGCTAAAGTTTCCAAAAATAGATGCATATTGAGGATAGTTTACAAACAGAATATTTTCAAATTTACATCTTCACTCGTTTGTTTTGCTACAAATCGAGAAGCACAATGCTCTCAAGAATGTGTTTATTGGTTCAACAAGGGGAGCATTTCTAGATCTGGTGATGTGAAAGAAATATGCATGAATTTCATTCTCGCAAGTAAACAATTAGGCTGATGAACCCAATTGTTTACACAATTCTACAACTTTAATTAGTTGCACACATATTTTAGGGTTGTAAATAAATTTCATATAACAAGTTTGTCCTAATGCTCAATGTAACTGTTGACAGCATTTATTGTTGTTTGTTAGTCTCTAGAGTGAACTAAACAAAAGGAAATTTATTCTTAGAAGATTATTATTTGCTAAAGGATCTGGCAGTTTTGATGAACGAAGCATATTTTGGAATGGATTAACATCATATGTCGGGGATTAAAATAGTTTATAATCAGAAGCGTATTCAAGATGCTTTTACAGTAATGTTTATTGTGTTTGAATTAAAATTGCACAACTTTCACTATTGTATAAAAATTACGAGTTTTCGCAATAAATGACGTACAGCTTCATAGGTGATAAAAACGTTGATAGCTCTAGACCAAGGTTAAAAATCATTCAAAATCTACCAAAGAA
The DNA here is from genome assembly GCF_963576615.1 of Watersipora subatra. Lineage (NCBI taxonomy): Eukaryota > Metazoa > Bryozoa > Gymnolaemata > Cheilostomatida > Watersiporidae > Watersipora > Watersipora subatra. Next base: position 40,930,605 of record NC_088717.1, read on the forward strand.
CATAAAACTTAATGTCATCATCCACAATGCCACCGAAAGCAAAAAGAAGAGCTTCAACCAAACATGCTGAAGCTGTTTCAAGAAAACCAAATTTCCCATACCCAAATCATTAATATATACTGACTCGGTAGATATGGACCTGAGGACAAACATCACTGATCAATCAAAGTGTCATTTACCACAGAAGTAGCCAAGAGACACTTCATGGCAAACTATAGCAATAGAGAACGTTCTGACAACTTCATAGCCAATGATATAACAAAAGAACAACAGAAAGAAGCCTTTCAGTTAAAGGTTGACTGGCAACACAAATTCAACTTACAGTTGTTTGGTATGAAAAGAATCACCATGTCTTATTCTGCTGTGTGGTAGGTGCAAAATATGTGGAAATGTGATTACAAGCGCTTAAAAGCAATTACTCAACAGTCAATAGTTAATCAACAATTAAAAACAGTTAATCGACGCCGTCACGAAAATGCCCTAGGTTGGCATCCCTCTCCAAAACAGTTCCAATGGGACGTAATTGAACACGATGTGCTTCTGTTTACACTTTCATGCAAACTCATTCGTCGAAATATTTTCACAAATATACTTCACGCATTCAATAAAACCATGTATACCGTCCTTACGCATCTATTTCATCATCATCGTAATGCTATCACTTTGAGCACCAATATCTCAAAACCTACCGTAAAAATTTGTTTAATTTTTTAACCTTACCTCGAAGGAGTGCATATCATCCTCTGATAAGCATGAGGAGCCCGTTTGTTACCTGTGATAGACAAAAAATTCCGTAAAAATCATTTGCACCATTTGGCAGGAAGTATGGGTCACGTGATCAAATTACGACTAGATGATTAGACCAAGCTGAAATGAAACTGTAAAGTGGCGAACGTCTATATTTGATGAGGGTTTTCCGGTAGAACCTGAAGTGTTTGTCAAAAACTAGTGCTATGAGACGTTTTATATTGAGCCTTTTATTGACCATTCAACTCCCGTGATAACATCACATGTCAAAACAATAACCACAATGTTTGAGAACGTCATCAAAATAAAGAGATTCCAAACTATGGTGTCTTTGTGATGGCTATAATTAGCTGTTCGTTTTTGAGTGAAACAGGGATTATCAAGCCATATCAAACCCCCCTAGACAATCTAATGGACAACTCTCCAGCGGCTATTGCAGTATGCTTTGATAAGGCTTCTAAATCTGTTTTCACCACTGATGATGGAAAACTTCCTTACACCCCGCCTAATACCTATCTATCCCAAACAGCGTCTAAACATAAATATCAATCCAGATGGCCTGAAAAAAACAGCTACCAACCCTTGATCTCAGAAAATCAGGCAGCCCTGACGGATTGTCATGTGTTGTCATCAAGTTCCTTGCACCATACTTAACTGACTATCAATCATAATCGCCTACTCACTACCCTCTGGTCAAGTCCGTACTGACTGGCGGACAGCTAATGTGATCCAGATCTACAAAAAAAAAGTAGAACCACACCCTTTACCTATAGACCCATTGCCTAGCTTGTATCATATCGAAAGTTGCTGAACACATAGTCTCGCACTATATCCACTCACACATTGAAAATTATAATATCCTATTTGGCACCCAGCATGGCTTGCGGTCAGAGAGAAGCGAGGTTGGCATAGTATTTCCCATGGCGGTTATTACGGCCGGTTTATACCAGTTTTTACCAGGTTTTACCTCTTTAACAGTACACAGGCTAAGAAAGCGCATAACCCTTACAATTGGTTTATTTATTAAATATTGAATGAAAAGACCAGATCACAAGACAATATTCGTTTATTTACATATATTAAATAGTAATATTAAATGAAAAGCAAAATTGATATGTGTGAAACATGACAGTAAGCATAATACAATTAGAAAATAATTGAAAAACAAAAACACATGAAGATAATGCCAAGTAGTCGAGACCGGTGAACTGAACAAACGGATTAGAGTATTGAGAATTGATTGTCTAAGAAAAGTTAATTCTTGTATTCGGTTTTAACCAGTTTTTCTTTCTGCCCTGGGAAAATCAGTTTTTCCCGGAAGGGAGGGGGGAAGGGTGAAATGCCAACTTTGGAGAGAAGCTGTACAAGCCATTTACTAACAACTGTAAGCGATTTTGTAGAGAGCTATGACCTTAGAATTCCTACCTATGTTATCATTTTGGACTTCTCAAAAGCCTTTGATGTAGTATGCCACGCTAAGCTTATTCATAAGTTATGGGTTTAACGACCTCATTGTAGACTGGATTAAAGCATGGCTTGACAAACAAAACTTTAGAGCGCTTGCTAATGGTATTCTATCATCTCATTACCAAGTTACATCTGGAGTCCCTCAGGGATCTGTCCTTGGAACCCTTCTATTCTTCCTCATTATTAAAGACCTCTTTTCATCTATTCAACATAATTCTAAAATCCGACTTTTTGCAGATGATGCCCTACTTTGCAATTATATCGCTAATTCTTGTGACAGAGCAAAACTTCAAGATGACTTAGATAAACTGATCCAATGGGGTAATGATGGCAGATGAAATTCAACCCTTCTAAATAGCAAGCTACGAGAATATACAAACAAAATCCTCTTTCTCTGACCTACTACATCACTGGTACAACTGTGTCCACTGTCTCAAGCATCACATAGCTAGGCGTTATGATAGATTCAAAACTGAGCTTTGACCAACACATCACTAAAATTGTCTCAAATGCAAACTTTGGCTCATACCTCTAAATGCGATCTCTTAAAGGGGGTCCTACCACAAAGTTGTCATCAGAATAGTCACTTTTAAAATCACTGTAGTAACTTTTAAAACCAGTGTCGCCACCTTTGTCAAGTTGGTAACCAAAACAACCGCTTTCTTAACATTTATTATTTTAATACGAATATCTATTCTGGCGGCACTGGCTTGCATTGAAAACCTGAAACTTGCTCAACTTGAGCTTCTGTTAATCAAAAGCATGGTTCAACCAGCGACCTTCCCAAACTTATTAGTGATGTTTGGAAGTGTTGCTGAGTACTCCGCAAAAAGTGACAGGTGTCTTAGGTTTTCAGGGCTACACTTCTTTAAAGGAAAATAGACCGAAAATGTCTTTAATAATCCCTGTCAGTCACAGACTTGGAAACTGATTTGCTGTCAGTGTGTCGTGGTATTTCATTGATGTTTACTTAAATTACCTTGCAGTCTATAAATGCTGGGCCAACTGCTTCAAACCAAAACTAGTGAAGTTTCGTTTGATCGTGTTTATTTATGGACAAATAATTAGTTAATAAATGTATGGCCACACGTAACGAGTTTTTTGTTGGTTCTGACCGAAATCAACGAAACACAGAATTATTCTGTACTGCTAGAATCGTGCTCGCGAGCACGATTCTAGCAGCAATTCCTTCGTAGCAGCAAAATTGTTGTGGTAAAAAGTGCTGCTATCTTTAGCGCAATCAAGTTAGTTGCATCGTACAGTCAAACATGGATAACTCGAACTTCAAGGGACCGAGCAAAAGTGTTCGAATTATCAGAGCGTTCAAGTTATCAGAGCACTGTCACAAGTCCATGTATTTACTTATTTATTAGTAGATACATGTACATATGCAAACTATAATATAAATCAAAAGCACAAATGGCTTGTTTCAAATTAAATGCTTCTAATGTAAAGTTTAAACTGTTTTTATCAAAAAGTATAGAGATTTTTCTATCACTTGAGATTGGTTTGTTGTTTGAGGTGATGTTATTGCCAGGACGTTTTTTTAGATTGACATTGGCAAAACTTGATCGTTGTTGAAATGCTCAAAAGAAAAGACATCTTTTTCTTTTGAGCGTTTTACCCACGATCAATTTTGCCGATTTTTCTTGAAGTTTATGCAACTTCAAGAAAAAGTTACCAAAGAAAAATCCCTTACTTTACCTGGGATTCGTTAAGAGCAACACTCCGAGGCAGTTCAATTAAAAGTTTTACGAGGTTTAACGGTACATTGTATATCACTCACACTTTTTGAATGAATACTTATTGAATGTACACACGTATTCTGTGTTTAGGTCAAACGATGAATAGTTTTTTTAGCTAAGACAACGTATACGTTTAATAAAAACAATTTTAAGACGTTTTAAACATTCAACATTCCGACGTTGATTCAACACGGAATCAACGTCGGAAAACTATTCGTCACGGGCTAGCCGGGTCACGCACTCAAGGATTTTTGCCACGCACATACAAAACAACATGCTGTTTTTGTTTTGTATGTGCGTGGCGAAAATCCTTGCGCGCGTGACCCGGCAAGCCCGTGCTATTAATCGTATAGCAGTATAAATCAAATTTGACCAAACCTTTAGAAAAGTCGTTGACAAAATTATTTTGCCGATGGTGGTAATAACAACGCTTATGAATTACGAAAAGATGAAGTTTACCTCTATGGCTTTGAATAAAGTGATTTTCTAAAGCGATAACAACCGTTTCGGTAGCCGTTGGGCAAAAAAACAGTTCGAATTAACAGTGTTGAGTTCGAGTTATCTATAGCAATTTATCATTACGTGGGAACGGACCAAAGAAACCGTTCGAATTAACCATGTTTTCGAGCTATCCGTGGCCGAGTTATCCATGTTTGACTGTATTTACTATGGTGATTTGCCGTAATATTTTTCTTGTGTGTCGCATTACGTGCTTCGGAATACATAAACTTTGTAAGTTGCTAGAATCGTGCTCGCTAACCAACAATAGCGTAACCTAAGCAGTTACCTCATGTGTACTATGTTGAATTGTCTTCGTACTTTTATTGTGTGTCGTAATACGTGTCTCGGACTATACTAATTGCTAAAGCTGCTAGAACCGCGCTCGCTAATAATTTGTTTAGCTAGTTAAAGCCTCTCGTCAACGAGTTCGGTGGGCATGCACAGCTCAGACAATTCTGTGAATTTCGATCGAATGATTTTGTGTTTTTCATTCATTTGGTGATTTCGGTCAGAACTCAGAACCAACAAAAATTAATTACGTGTAGCCGCACCTTCCTTCAGTAAGCCTACTTACACAATCATCATCGCCTTGTCAACGTCACCTACAGTGATAAACGGTCGTCTCGCCTGTCGCTTTCCAAATATCCCTGTCGTCGGGTCGTCAAAATCGGCATAAAACATGGAAGGAACCCCCTTAAATCTACTTCTTCAGAAACTAAATCACTAGCCTACAAAACAATGTCTACCAATTTTAGAATACAGCTGTGTAATCTGGTCACTCTATCTTCATATACATATAAAATTACCCGAATCAATTAATCGTAAAGAAATTCGATTGGTACATAACATTCATGAATTTGATCACATCACTGACCTAATGCAAGCATCAAACTGAGACACACTCAAAGACAGAAGGAAGTATACAGACTTAAAACTAAAGACCAAATCTTATTAGCCTACATGACATAGCAGCACCTAACAAATTTTCATTACAACCCTCCAATCACTACTCGACTCGCACAAGCTCCATTACTGCCCATATTAACATTAACACTAAACTGAATTTTTTTACCATCTTTACCATCGTGTATGTAAACACTGATTGTCTTGGACATGCATTCATATCATTAGTCTCACACTATTTCACAGCATTGTTATTATTAAGCACATGACTTAATACCTCCAGCACAAACCCTTCCACCGTGTCTGTAACTTTGTCTGCAAAAAATATTTATCACCTCCCAAACCTTATAACAGAAAGGACGATCAAACCACAGAAACAAGCCTCACTAGATATGTTACTCTAAAGCCCCACCTAGGGCGACTGTTATTAACGTCACCCCAATGAAATAATGATGAACAGGTTCAGTATGTAGCTAAAAAAGCAACCTCTACTTTATATATGCTAATGCGGGCACTAAACAGAGCATCTAGCAGAACAAGGTCACAAGCTTTAAGATCTACAGTCAAACATGGATAACTCGGCCACGGATAGCTCGAAAACATGGTTAATTCGAACAGTTTCTTTGGTCCGTTCCCACGTAATGATAAATTGCTATAGATAACTCGAACTCAACACTGTTAATTCGAACTGTTTTTTTGCCCAACGGTTACCGAAACGGTTGTTATCGCTTTAGAAAATCACTTTATTCAAAGCCATAGAGGTAAACCTCATATTTTCGTAATTCATAAGCGTTGTTCTTACCACCATCGGCAAAATAATTTTGTCAACGACTTTTCTAAAGGTTTGGTCAAATTTGATTTATACTGCTATACGATGAATAGCATGGGCTTGCCGGGTCACGCGCGCAAGGATTTTCGCCACGCACATACAAAACAAAAACAGCATGTTGTTTTGTATGTGCGTGGCGAAAATCCTTGAGTGCGTGACCCGGCTAGCCCGTGATGAATAGTTTTCCAACGTTGATTCCGTGTTGAATCAACGTCGGAATGTTGAATGTTTAAAACGTCTTAAAATTGTTTTTATTAAACGTATACGTTGTCTTAGCTAAAAAAAACTATTCATCGTTTGACCTAAACACAGAATACGTGTGTACATTCAATAAGTATCTATTCAGAAAGCGTGAGTGATATACAATGTACCGTTAAACCTCGTAAAACTTTTGATTGAACTGCCTCGGAGTGTTGCTCTTAACGAATCCCAGGTAAAGTAAGGGATTTTTCTTTGGTAACTTTTTCTTGAAGTTGCATAAACTTCAAGAAAAGTCGGCAAAATTGATCGTGGGTAAAACGCTCAAAAGAAAAAGATGTCTTTTCTTTTGAGCATTTCAACAACGATCAGGTTTTGCCAATGTCAATCTAAAAAAACGTCCTGGCAATAACATCACCTCAAACAACAAACCAATCTCAAGTGATAGAAAAATCTCTATACTTTTTGATAAAAACGTTTTAAACTTTACATTAGAAGCATTTAATTTGAAACAAGCCATTTGTGCTTTTGATTTATATTATAGTTTGCATATGTACATGTATCTACTAATAAATAAGTAAATACATGGACTTGTGACAGTGCTCTGATAACTTGAACGCTCTGATAATTCGAACACTTTTGCTCGGTCCCGTGAAGTTCGAGTTATCCATGTTTGACTGTATCTGTAGGCCCATAATAGAATATGCTTCATGTACATGGTCTCCTCATCAAGCAAGGCATATTAAAAACTGGAGAAAATTAATAGAAAATCTTTCCGATGGGCATATAAGTTCAAATGGTACAACTCAATTTCATTGAAAATGAAAGTTTTAAACTGGCATACTTTAGAAGACTGAAGATCAAAAATACATAGATAGAAATATGCTCAATAGAATTTTTAGTAATAACATAGCCATTGATATAAAGGACCATGTGCTACATAGCAAAATGAGTAGAACTCGAAGAGGGGTAATTAGAAAAGCAATATCTTGAGATGTGGCCAAATATTGGTATCTTTAATCGTATTTTGGCATTGATTGGATCTGAGCCCTATGCCTTGTCAGCAAGCACAGCCTCAGAGTAAAACTCTGATGACAATATTCTATTTACTATTTATTTGTTGGTTTTCTTGTCGCCTTGTAGAATTTGGTCGTCTTGTCATGATATCAATAGCATAACAATAATAACAATAACATAAATATTTGTAAATAAAAACAAAAAAAAGAAGAAAAACATTGTCATTTACTTTATTCATTTTGCTCTTACTCCTTTGATCAAAGATCATAATTCTAACATCCACAATATAACAATTAACTAAAAAAATGAACGAATGAGTGCATGAGATAATCAAGTAGACTAGACTAACGTAAAGAATGTAATGGATTGTGTGCAACTACCTTTAAAGTTGTACCCAGTCCGTTACTACCTGTTGTTATTGACAAGGATGGCCACTGAGTTTTGTGTTGCGTCATCCGGACAACAGCCCTGTAATATATTGTAGTCCGGTTTTTGTGTCCTTAGAATAGATACCGGCACGTATCAAATTGCCCCCCCCCCCCCGGATAATAATCCGGTTTAATAAATATGACTGGTTGCGGATAAAATAATTGTATTGTATCGTGTCCAAAAACCAACTGCCCGCTATAAAGTTCGAGCCTCTTTTATATACAGTGAAACATGGATAACTCGCCCTCGGATATAGCGAACACATGGTTAAGTCGAATGGATTTGCTTGGTCCGTTCCCATGCAATGATAAATGGCTCTATATAACTTGAACTCAACACTGTTAATTCAAACTGTTTTTTGCCCAACGGCTACCGAAACGGTTGCTATCGCTTTTGAAAATCACTTTATTCCAAGCCATAGAGGGAAACCTCAACTTTTCGTAATTCATAGGCGTCGTTATTACCTCCATCGGCAAAATATTTTTGTCAACGACTTTTCTAAAGGTTTGGTGAAATTTGATTTATACTGCTATACGATGAATAGCACGGGCTAGCCGGGTAACGCGCGCAAGGATTTTCGCCACGCACATACAAAACAAAAACAGCATGTTGTTTTTGTTTTGTATTTGCGCGGCGAAAATCCTTGAGTGCGTGACCCGGCTAGCCCGTGATGAATAGTTTTCCGACGTTGATTCCGTGTTGAATCAACGTCGGAATGTTGAAAACGTCTTAAAAATTGTTGTAATGAAACGTATGCGTTGTCTTAGCTAAAAAAAAACTATTCATCGTTTGACCTAAACACAGAATACGTGTGTACATTCAATAAGCATCCATTCAAAAAGCGTGAGTGATATACAATGTACGTAAAACCTCGTAAAACTTTTAATTGAACTGCCTCGGAGTGTTGCTCTTAACAAATCCCAGGTAAAGTAAGGTAATCTTTGCATAAACTTCAAGAAAAATCGGCAAAATTGATCGTGGGTAAGACGCTCAAAAGAAAAATATGTCTTTTCTTCTGAGCATTTCAGCAGCGATCAAGTTTTGCCAATGTCAATCTAAAAAACGTCCTGGCAATAACATCACCTCAAACAACGAACCAATCTCAAGTGATAGAAGAATCTCTATAGTTTTTGATAAAAACGTTCTAAACTTTACATTAGAAGCATTTAATTTGAAACAAGCCATTTGTGCTTTTGATTTATATTATAGTTTGTATATGTACATGTATCTACTAATAAATAAGTAAATACATGGACTTGTGACAGTGCTCTGATAACTTGAACGCTCTGATAATTCGAACACTTTTGCTCGGTCCCTTGAAGTTTGAGTTATCCGAGTTTCACTGTACAGTGCACCCTCGAGATACGATGTTAATTCGTTCCAGAGTTGGCATCGTATGGTGAAAAATTCGTATATCGGGGTATAAAGACCATTGTAATTATACAATGCAAACACCCCCTGGTAAAAATCGTCAATTTTGTTTATAAAAATGTGTACATATTGACAATTAGCAACAAAATAGTATGTTAACTTTAGTAATTATAGTTACCTACAGTAACTGTATTGTGTTTAGTGTATTTTAATGGTTATGATCTGCAATAAAACGCAAAATTATAATGTGTGTACCAAATGTAGTACGTACGGTAAGGAGTTCTTGCCTTCAAAAGGTACGCATAACATAAACTTTGAATTCACCTCAAGTAAGTTTAGTTTGCTAAGCCTACACTTAAAACTAAGTTTTAGTATGTATTTTGAACTATTTTACTGAATTTCAACATTTTATTACGAAATTTTATCCTTCAGCAGTTCCTATCGTCACTTTCACTATAAACTTTAGCCTATCTGGTTGAAATCTTTTTCGACCTAAATCAATAAGGCCGAGCGATGCAGTTATAGAAAGCGGCCTCTCGCACACTTGACCATTTAATGGCTACCGAAAAGAAAAATAAAGTTATATTTTCTATACTGGACGTACATACCTTTGGAGTAACGTAGCTGGTACATGTAGCGGGTAAAGCAGAGAGGAGGCAAAAACGTATCAATGTTAATTATGGTGCTGTACACTTGAAAATAAATTTAAAACGTAATGAATTGGAATTTTTTAGCACACTAAAAGAAGTTGTCCATTCCTGTCCAATTTTTCTACGAAAAAATTGATGCTGCAATGCAGAAGAATGCTAGCTAGCGCTTGTAAAAGGATCCAGAGAATGTGGTACAGTAGTTTGTCTTGTACGAAATGTGCACAAGAATCAATGTAACCATACATACAGAGTTTGTACGTATTTATACCCTATGGGGCGACAGGGCTTTAGCAAGTTTCAGAAAGTAATGTGGATGTGTCAACTATCTTGAGTAGCTAGTTATATGAGTTACATACATACGATGAATTCTATTCACGTAGAAGATAACAAGCCCATATGCAAATACATGGTTAAACAAGAAAATATAACATAAAATCAAAAGGAAACAAATAAAATATGAAAAACATGCCACACAAGAGATAAATAATATATATTATACATGCATTGTTTTAATGTACCAGTCCACATCAGTAAATTAAACACTTGAAACATTTCTGCGAATGTGGGATTTTCTGTATTTTCTAAATCCTCGCCTTTACAAAATGGTTGCTCCTTTTGAATGCTGATCGCGTGCATGACCTAGCTCATTCAAATCTTCAGTCGGAAGCTCTTTCTTGTGCTTGCTTTAATGGAGTTCTTGTTTTAATAATAATTGCAAATGCTGATTGGTTGCGATCATATTCTTTGACAATGTTAATAATACGGGTCCCTTCTTATTTACGACATCCAACTTTGTTGACATAGAAATCATTTTTCCTTCGTTTTGTAACGTTTGTATCGGTCTCAGATTCCATAGATAACGAATTAAATGTAAATAGTTGTAGTTATATACGTATGCTGACTTGAATGTTTATAGTAAAAGCTATAACAACGCTACAAATGAATATTTGCTCTCGCTTGTGTATTTTACACGAAATTTTCCACGCGGACATGAGAGAAGTCGATCATCGTGTCTCTTCTAAACGTTCTAAGAATGTTTTCGGCAAACTATATTTCGGTGTCTTTTTTATCTCGACGTGTGTTATGAGCACACCGACGGCCAAATTTTAACTCGGGCGAAACTTTTTTCAAATTCGTATGGTGAAATAAAATTCGTATAGCGAGGTGAAGATATCACAATATTTGACTTCGTAAGGTGAAAAAATCGTATATCAGGGTAATCGTATCTCGAGGGTGCACTGTATTAACAATTGCGGTCAAAACCCGGGTAAACTTGCCCGGACCTGGAAAAGCTAACAAAAGGCCGTGTCGGCCATAGTCCGTGTTCCGAGTAAACAACAATAATATTATCGTTAGTTCAACATCAAAATATATACAGAGTTAGCATAACTTCACGAGTACAATTTATTATATAATTTAGATACTATTATTAACACACGAACAAACATAAATGGAATAATAAGAATGAAAGTGTTATTGTGTTCATTTTAGCTGCGGTATTTATTGGTAGATCGGCGGCTATTGAGTTACACAGTTCATCACAAGACTAAATACAATTGATTACAAACAGCAATTTCCCGCGGCAATGACCTAAAACGTAACAGAACAGAATTCTTGGCTATCTATACACCTAGCAGTGTAAGTGAGCGTCACTTACCATAACCGATGTGTTGATGCACTCACGTGTCGCCGTAACGTTCTCTCTTGCAACGTTGGTTGAGGTAGATGACAGGGAAAAGTTACCAAATTGTATAGCTTTTATGTATGATGTTGACTGCAAGCCCTTGAATAATCAATTCTCTTAGACTATAGCATTTGATCCTCATAAAAGCACTTCGAGTTTACCAAGCTATTTATAAATAAACAGCAACAAACCACGCGTTGTTTTTTTATTCAAAATGGCGTCATAAATCGTCTGCTGTATTAACAACTCGCCAGCTGGACGCCTGCCATAGGGCGGTATGCAATGATTTGATAGGCTAAAATGATGTTGTGGACTTTGTCACTCCGTATCCAGGGTAGCCAGGCTCGTAAACAGTGCATGCGTAGTAGAAAACATGAGTGGTACGCAGTAGAGATGCCCCGAATCTAATTTCACCAGCCGATTCAGATACCGATTCGATATACCGATTCTTATTGAAAGTTAGTTAGTTAGTAATCTTTTATTTGGCTGATAACAAAATAACAAAAAGCCTCTATTTGCAGGCATATTATCCAATAAAACGGAAACTGTAGAAGAATCCTGAATGCAAGATAGTAGTGAACAATTCATATTTAGTTTGAGATTATTTGTGTAAAAGTTAAAAGAAGATTTACATGAGAGGATGACTTCAAATAAGTAATGCAGGATAACTTATACAAAGATAAATTGATTGATATGTACTATATACAAGGGTTCAGGTCTGAAGAATAGATCTTCTATGAGTATTGATTGTGGCAAGATTGATTGTTATTAATAATTGAATGACTATAATATGGTCTGTACCATCTGTCTGGGTAAGTATCATTGATGTTTACTTCTATGGTTTATCTGCAGTGGGTTAATTATGCTTTCAATTGAATCGGCCGCTTTCATGTACAAATCCTAGCAGGTGTTGATAGTTGTGAGTGTTAGGGAATATTTTCTTTCTTAGGTTGGTGTAATTGCTGCATCTGTATAGGTAATGGTCTACTGTTTCGTCCTCATCCAGGCATGTGCATGTTGGTGTATATGTTAAATTGAGTTTGTATAAGTGATATTGTAAGGTAGAGGTGGAACGAGATACGAGACGTCTCGAGTATCGACCTGTCTCGTATCGGTCTCGTCTCGACTTAACTATTGCCAAACTCGAGACAGGAAATAGAGCTTCAGTGCCTGCGCACAGTTGTTAAATCATGGCTTCTTGCGGTAGCAACAACTCCATATATTGTAATGGATTGCGGGCAACCGCCTTTAAATTTATACCCGGTCCGTTACTACCTGTTGCTATTGATTATGTTGGCCACTGAGTCTAATCATGTAGTCCGGACAATGGCCCTGTTATATTTTAGTTCGGTTCTGTGTCCTTAAAACAGGGCCTCTTTTACGTATATACTACCAATCGCGGGTAAAACTTGCCCGGACACGGAGAAACGAACGAAAGGCCGTGTCGACCATAGTCCGTGTTTGGTTAACAATGACGTTTTGTTAGCTCAATATAAGAATATACATGTGCATGTATACAGTAATTAATATAATTTCATGAATACAATTTAAATATAATTCACATACTACAGTTAATACACAAACAACACTTAATATTAATGAAACGATAAGAATCATAGTGTTATCGTGTGTTCTTTTAGTTGCGATATTTCTTTGTAGAGCGACGGCTATCGGTTTCATTACATTAAAAAGTAAGAACTATTCAATAGATGGCAAAAATATACATGTACAAAGCAATATGTTTTTAATAATTATGATCAATCAAGCTCAAAATTCTTAGAATATATAACTTCGGTATTTTAGAGCTGTTTGTGTCACTTTTGTTTACAAAAACTACATGCATATCACTATTAAAATGTTGTATTTAAATCGTTCACACCAGGTGAAAATTCAATTTAAAAATAGTTTTATTAATTTATATATACCAAGTAGCTAGTACTTGTGTAGTGAAATCATCACCAAATGCTCATTATTTTACTGTCTCGTGTCTCGAGTCTCGAATTTTTACAAGACAGTGTCTCGAGTCTCGTCTCGAACTTAAAAAACCTGTCTCGTTCCACCTCTATCCAATACACCATGCATGTAGCTGGCTTTACTATTCGCAGGCTCTCTAGCCTCTTATGTGACTTAGACTTCTTGTATTTTATACCTAGTATATGATGTAATACAAAAATAATTATATAATAGCCTTATGATAGGAGAATGATATTGATGACCACCGATGGTGGCGTTTTATCTCGGATATTTTAGAGAGCAATATTTTTTGCGCGCGCGGCCATTTATAGCCTCTAAAATCCCTAAAATCTCCAAAATCCTTTCTTATTGAAAAATAATCCGATTCAGATACCGATTAAGATTCTTTTGTGTTGCATAGATTATTGGTAATTGTATTATGCAAATATAAATATAATGCGAACAATATAAACATTTATGTATTTATTTGTTTGTATTTATGAAAAAAAGATATACATGTATATATATTCACATACTGACATACCGTGCATCTAATACCGTAACAAAACAGTCCATGTTTCTTGAAATATGTCATTAATAATGGTAATTACTGTTGGTGGTACAGCTTGCTCTGTGATAATGAAATCTCTCTTCTACTGCTGAACGAAATGCTGCGCCTGTACAAGTCTAGAGCAAATAAATGCGTCTTTTAATTACTGTTAGTGATTCAATTTTCTCAGTGAGACGCATTTATCTTCTATCACTATCGATGTAGCAAGTCGTACTGAAGAAAGACTCGCTTGCCATAGACTATGGAGGACAGGCTAAACACCGATAAGCCACTGAGGTTATTTTATGCGATACAAACGATACATCATATCGTCATGATCAAAAGGGAGAGATAACTTTATGCATCAATTGCTCAAATTACCTTCGCAATGTTAGTAAATAGAAACATTACACCGCATTCTTGTTTTTGATTATGGTTCTATTGTTCGTGATTGGCTGCAATAAATCACATCGCAGTATTTTGGAAATACCGCACTTTGTGATTACGTCCTGACTAAAGGCAAAATATTGCGCAGCTGTGTGGATGTTTATTAGGCTATAGACATAAAATAGATTGTGTGACAGTCCCGGAATTCATTAGGTAAAAGCAAAGAACTTGCAGCTGATGATTTTTTATTAAAGTAGCAGGCTAAAATACAAGTTTCTGCTAAATAGCTGATATGTAAAAAGTATCTGAAGTTTCCGACTTTATAAGAAAAGATCGGCCGATACCGATTCAGATCGGCACCCATATCGGCACCGATACCAATTCCGATATCAAAATCGGGGCAACTCTAGTACGCAGTAAGAGTCAACACCATAGAGTTATCTCCCCCTAGAGTAATAACTGTGTCTTCAACAACACGAGCGTTTCCGGTCCCAACAAGGAGCGTTTAGGCCACGTCACTTTTTGTGGTAGTCAATCGTAGTGATTGACAGAACAATAACATCAGCCATGAGAATGATCATTATTTTCCACAGTTAAGATAATCATTATCGCTCATATTAAAGAAATGATGATTATAGTTTATTACTCTAATAAATGCTTATTATTTAAAGCAATTCAATACTTACATGACTTGCAAAGGTACTGAACAGATAGTGTTAAGTGAGTTGATGCAATCAGTTACTCCAATTATATACAGCCCCCACGCATGGAGGGCTGTATATCATTGGTTACTCATAGATAAGATAAATAGTCGTACTGGGGTTGTATTACGTTGGTGTGATGGGAAGCTAATAGACTGCCATCAACTGAAAGTATTGACATCGTATGGTGATAGAGTGATTTATTGACCCCACTGTCCACAAACAGCCCTTGCATGTAATATTAGATTTCAATACATATCAATCAAATACATAGACTAGCTTGAAGCAAAGATGTCCACTAGTTAGTGGACATCTTTGCTTGATGTAAGCAAGCAAAAAGTTTGAAGGTTAGAGTGGCAAATGTTGTTATATGTTAAATAAAAATAAATTATACTTAATTATACTAAATTACAATTATTTAAAAATAAAATAGACTTTTTTTTATTACTTTATTTATTAAATAATTTTTTATTGTAATCATAGCTAAACAGATTATATTTAGCCATTACTTGCTAATTACTTCACATTTACATTTAAACACGTTTTCAGTTTCATTTTTATTCTTAATTTATTTCAATAAAAAACCTATTTCATGATATGAAATTTAAAAGTTGTAGTTGTTTGAAAAAGCTTGAAAACACTTACAGTTGCTTTTATTTTCTCTCTTCTCTTCATTTGTTTCAATTACACAAAACACTTCTCATGATATGTAGTTTGAAAGTTAAAGTGGCAAATCTTGTTATATGTTAAATGAAAATAAATTATACTTAACTATACTAAATTATAATTATATAAAAACAAAATAGACTTTTTTATTACCTTATTTATTAAATAATTTTTCATTGTAATCATAGCTAAACAGATTATATTTAGCCATTACTTGCTAATTGTTTTACATTTAAACACATTTATAGTTTTATTTTCCTTCCTAATTTATTTCAACAACGCACTTTTATCATGATATGAAATTTAAAAGTTGTAGTTGTTTGAAAAAGCTTGAAAACCTTTACAGTTGTTTTCTTTTCCCTCTTAATTTATTTGAACTGCTTAAAAATATTTTCTCATGGTATGAAGTATAAAAGTTAGAATGGTAAATGTTATATAAAAATAAATTTTCGGTTCAAAGACTTTTTTATTACTCAGGCAACTCGGGTAGTACAGCTCATAGTTAATGGCAGTCGATTAGCTTCCCATCACACTAATGTAATACAACCCCAGTATGACTATCTATCTTATCTATGAGTAACTAATTGCATTAACTCACTTAACACTATCTATTCATTGCCTTTACAAGTCATGTAGGTATCAGGGATTACGTGTATGTCACAATGTCCATTTCCATAACATTTCGATTATTCATTTCCATATTATTTCCATTTCCATACCATTTCCATAATTCATTTCCATATTACTTTACATAAAACTACAACATGTTCCCAATAAAAAGATTTTATTTGCAGGCAAGATAATTTAAATAGAGCCACCCGCTTACCATCGCCTGTGGCCTGCAACAGCAATGGCATCGCCGACAGAACTGCAAAGCACACTGTAGAACCAGCCAAGCACAAGAACACAAAGCAAACCCGAGCCGAATAATAGCTGAAATTATTTGATATTCATCGCGATGAAATGGCTTACAGGTTCTAAATGAGACTTGTTGGTTGCAAGTCAGTACTCTTTCCGCTACAAACAAATTGAGTTTTAACCCGTAAGTTCTGCAAATTCATCCCTACTACAGCCAGTTATTTAAAAAGGAAACAAAATAAAGGAAGAAGTAAAATTTAAATAATTAACAAAGTTGCAACTGGCCAACTTTAATAATACTCAAGGAAGTCATTACTTCCTAGCAGTATTTTACTAAGTATTGATGAAGATTCTTTAGTACATGTAGATACCTTGAGAGTTTCTTGATCTCAAAGCAAGAGTACACAACAAGGTCAGAGATTTCACCCCTTCCATGGCTGCACATAAAATGCTCTAATACAGATGCCCAAGTTTCTCCATGAACGTTCTTTGGTGAAATAGTAGAACTGTTTCAAACCGAAAAATATTTACAAGTTGTCTGTCCTTGTCTAGCGCACTTTATACCCGAATCACTAGTGATCATATTTTTCATCAATATATTTTTAATATTGATAAACTTTTCATGTAAACACTTGTTACATGTATGTAAACCAAATATTCGTGTTATGTGTTGTGTTAACCTGAAAACTGTGTAACCATAAAATATTTACAAGTTGTCTGTCCTTGTCTAACACACTTAATACCCCAATAACTAGCGATCACAATTGTTATCAATATAATTTTAATAGACCTTTCATGTAAACACTTGCTACTAGTACGCAAACAAAATATTCATGTAATATGTTGGGTTAACTTGAAGACTGTATAACCATAAACTATTGACAAATTGTCTGTCCTTGTCTAGCTCACCTTATATCCCAATAACTAATGATCATAATAATTATTGTCATCAATATATTTTTAATATTAATAAACTTTTCATGGAAACACTCGTTACATGTATGTAAACAAAATATTCATGTAATGTGTTGTGTTAACTTGTCCAATTGCTTTCTTCATTAATCTGCGACTGCAGGATTTCACGATTTGTTCTAGAACTTTTGAAAAAAGTTCTAAAACAAAAAATAAACCTTACTAGAAACTGCGCAGCTCATTTTCGTTCACCTGTCGCAGCTTGCTCACAATGCAAAAAAACACATGGAGTGTCAGATGGGTGCCAAGGTGTTTTCAGATTCTCTTACTAGAAGAAAAAAGAATTTTGTGGTAATTTTTGCAATAAAAAGAGTAATTGATGGTAAACCTTCACTGATATGGAGAGGCCTTTGGGCAGGGTGTAAGCTTTGATGCATTAGTACATGCTTTTGTTCAAACACTTGGCACATAGTTATGTTTACAGGCTACAGTGATCAACCTTTGCCACATAATAAATGTTTTCAGTGAGTGCTAAAAATTTTGTCATATTTGTCAGCGGGTTATCTTTGAATCAATTAATTTGCATGTTGATAACAGGTAATTGAAATAGGCATAGAGAAGACATCTGCAAGATTATTCATAAGCAACATAGTGTGATCATTTTTAGAAAGTAAATTTGTATATTGTGTCTCTTGAAACTTAATGATTACTGACAATAATTACTGATGGAAATCTGGTATAGTTTGTGAGTGTGAATAGGGTGATTCGAGCCACCATTACTTAATGCCTTTAATTGGCTTAGCAGGCAGCCTCACGGTTGGTATTAGATGACTTGTCATGCAGCCATACTGAAATATTGGCTTTATTTACTAGAAATTCCCCTGTCATACAGCCCACGACTAAAGTGATAATGGAAAAAAGAATGGGTACTGATGGTTGAGAAATGCAATATTAGCAATCAAATGGCACTGCAGTGCAATTTGAGAACTGCAATGGTAGCTGCAGTGGTAGCTGTAGTGTTATTACTGGGTGTTATTATGGACAACAAACAGCAATATTGAAAGGAAAAGACTATATGTTCATATCTCTCCCCTGCAATAGGAGAAATGCAATATTGCAAGTAAACTGGAAAGCTGCTGTGTAATATAAACAGTTTGAAGGTTGGTTGTGTTGAATGTAAAATGGTTTTGATAGCGATCTGTAACAGAAAGCAAGCTTTAGCATTCACGTGTGTTTGGAGTTTTTTGCAAACTGGAGCAAAATAAAAAAATGTTCTTGTAATATAGGGCATTGTAATTCGGCCCTAGCTTGTACATAAGACATAAAGAAATTTGGCTTATGTTCTAGATAGTTTAATGAAACCTTTGATAATTGGACAAAAAACATAGGCTGATAAACTGTGTACCACATTTTCATACCTGTAAATCGGTCTACGCCTCAAATGGTCTACGTTCATTACAGAAACTTTCGGCAATTGGATAATGCCATAGACTGGTGAAATGTGCACGTTTTTCTTGTGAAATGCGCGCGTATATATATGGTTCTACTATCTGTCGCACGGCTTTATGGGCATTTTGTTGGCCGGTCTTAATTTTGATTAAAAAGGCTTGGCAGGTTTTAATAGCAATTTTAAGCCAAATTAATCTTTCTATTTATGTATACTCCGATCAGATGGGTAAGTTTTAGGATATTGTCGACACTTTTCAAATATTTATAGCATATTTAAGTAGGTTTATTTGGGTTCTGTATCATTATTATACTTGAACGCCTCCACGGAAAAAGGGTTAACTTTTTGATGAGGTTTCGGTACAAGGGCTTGGGTATGGTCGTTTATGGACACCTTTCGAGAGTGGTGTGCACATATGCACTTATCATAAAGCTTCCAAACACACTCGCTTCGTTTGTGTTTGGTCGTGAGAAAAGTTGAGTATATAAAATTATTAAGGATATACGTGTACAATCAAATTAATCAGTAATTATTTACTAGCGTAAAAAGTAGTCCTACTGAGAAAGGTGATACAAATACAATAGAAAATATGAAAACATGATCTGAACCTTGAATAAAACCTATACTCACAAGAAACAGATGACAGAAGTATAAAAAGATTCTGTTAGCTTGCAACAACTTGCAACGAACCCGTTTAGCTCAATCATGACAAAAATTATCCCATCATGGTAGGTGCATCTCTCTCTCTCTCTCTCCCTCCCTCTCTCCCTTCTTCCCTCCCTCTCTCTCCCTCTCTCTCTTCCTTCCTCTCTCTCTCTCTCTCTCTTCCTTCCTCTCTCTTCTTTCCTCTCTCTTCCTTCCTCTCTCTTCCTTCCTCTCTCTTCCTTCCTCTCTCTTACTTCCTCTCTCTTCCTTCCTCTCTCTTCCTTCCTCTCTCTTCCTTCCTCTCTCTTCCTTCCTCTCCCTTCCTTCCCTCCCTTCCTTCCTCTCTCTCTCTCCCTTCCTTTCTCTCTCTCCCTCTCTCTTTCTCCCCCTCTCTCCCTCTCTCTCTTCCTTCCTCTCTCTCTTCCTTCCTCTCTCTTCTTTCCTCTCTCTTCCTTCCTCTCTCTTCCTTCCTCTCTCTTCCTTCCTCTCTCTTCCCTCCTCTCTCTTCCTTCCTCTCTCTTCCTTCCTCTCTCTTACTTCCTCTCTCTTCCTTCCTCTCTCTTCCTTCCTCTCTCTTCCTTCCTCTCTCTTCCTTCCTCTCCCTTCCTTCCTTCCTCTCTCTCTCTCCCTTCCTTTCTCTCTCTCTCCCTCTCTCTCTCTCCCCCTCTCTCCCTCTCTCTCTAATTTATTCTGCTCTTTCTCAAAGAACATAGAGTCCTGGTAACAAAATAAAAGATTTGATGAAAAAAATGCCGCCGCAAAAGAACCTAAAATAAGACACTAAGTATGAAATAACTGACTGCAATTGAAATTGTTTTGTTCTTAACAAAACAATCATGTGAATCCTTAACAGCTACAAAACACATATTTAACATAATAATAAACAAAGCTCAAACTACAGTAGATGCTCTAAGAATGTTCACGTCATAGGCATTTTAAATTATACAAACAATAAAATACATGTAAATTGCAAGATTGTTTCAAGATTGCCACAAACCCACTCCTATAGCCCTTCAAACATGATTTTTATTATTGGTTTATAATGACAACTTTTCCCATTTTTCTTACCATTTTCACTTGATTTAGGGTCCATAATTACGGTAATTTCCCATAAAGATGAGGTAGTGTGAATTTATAGTCATGTGGTGCTTGAGGGAAGCTTGTAAGAGTCCGTGAGCATGCGCCACCGGATGGGAGAATTGGCCATTTTGCATTCTGGTGAACAGCTTCGTTCGGGTAGCTTAAGTTTTGGCGATTTTCGCAGTGTTACAAATCAACTCTTTGTTTGTGTCTGGGTCTTGGAGACTCATGGTTATTTTATCTCTTGGAGGAGTCAAACACTACGGTATTTTCTGGTCAAGCGTGCAGGTGGAGTCGGAGTGACATAAGGGGAGGTTTGAAGTGTCACCGCTAGCAGTCTGATACTGCGTATTTTTTCCTTAAAAGCTTACAGAAAGTTTAGTTTAAATTTGAAGAGGTCGATTAATTGACAATGAAAAGGTCAATTGAATTCACCTCTTAAATTTCAATTTAAATTGATTTTTCCTCTTTGTCAGACAAAAATGTTTGTACTGAAAAAAATGTATATTTTTAAGATAGAGTAAAACTAAGATGTATGCTTCTTATCGTAAAAACAGAATCTGTCTGTCCCTTGTTCCGAAACCAGGGTTAGAGGTTACGATAAAATATTGATTCCAAAAAGTACATGACATTTATATTAGTAGACTGATACTCTGACACTTGCACTAATTGACCACCTTGGGTCCTGATAAATTGTGCAGCGACTTATCCTCTTTGCTTTATCATGAAAGTGAGGAAACGCAGTACTACTTGGTAAATTATGGTTATTTTAAAGGAAAGAAACTAAATTATTTCACCACCAGCATCCACAATCTTTCGTTACCAAAAACAAATAAAAAATCAAATTTTTGTAAGCCGCGCCATGTTGTATAAATGTATATTTACTTACATATGTACATCAGTCGTAACATAAAAGGGTCTGTCTTTTTTTCCACTTGTTTATATACTGACAATACTAACAAATACTGCCTAATGCTAGCTAATCCACTGGTTTTATCTATTCGCCATAACTTCTGTCACCACCAGCAACTGCTTCGACCACAGAGGCCAATATAGTCTGAGCCCCACAAATCCCATGATACAACAGTGAGGCGTGGTATTATTCTCCTGGACATAATTTGCAGCGTTGCAATGTTTTTTCGTGTTGGCCATGAGCATTTTATTTTTAAATTTATCTCAAAGTTTTCATCGATGTCATTCCAAATACCCATGTTTTTTCCAAGTTCTGTTTAGTTTTGTTCAATTTTCTGATTGAATGAAATTTTGTGGTTGTTGTATCTGGATTTAAATTCTGATGCGTACCATCCAATGCATGGCTCAAGTTTCATTTGTCTTATTTGTTACTTTGCGGCATAAATTTTTTTTGATGGTGTGCTTGTCATTTATTTGGCATTTGTCTTTTTGTATTGCAATTGCATTTTCCGTTTGGTTCATTGTTTTCTATGTGGGCGGGTTTATGTTCTATGTATACAGAAATAGCTGATTTTCAGCACGTTTATCAAAAATTTTGTGCAAGGGTGTTCTGTATAAAAAGATCTGGCAACTATTTGAAAATATTTCTTTCCTAGGTTGGTTACAACATTTTACCTGCATAGAGAGGTGTACCAAATTGTTTTGTGTTCTCAATTGTGTTTTGTTGGTTGTTTCTGTTGCATATTGAAATTGGTGGTTATAACTGCTTTGTTTTAGTGCCTTTTGGTAAGGTTGTTCCATTTTGTCAAATTCTTGTCTACTTGACGAAGGTGTGCATAGCCGTTTGTTTGTGTAATTAGGGGGGCTGTCAATGGTGGTGTATATATGCATACGGATAGCAATATACATTTATATAATATATATTATGAATGAGCAGATGCCTTTATATACACGTAATATATATATAATAAGAAATTAAATGAAATAACAAGAAGTGTTCTAACACTCTATACTTACAGGAAGTACAAGCAGTTAGGAATAAATAAGGCAGTTTTTTATTTACAGATAGGAAATGTCTCATTATCCTACTAAATAAAATGATATGCGACATCGATCTGGAAACTCATGAAGTTAACCTAGTGAATGTGCATTTCATCAGCTATGCTCCGATCATCTACTTTGATGATAACATGTCGCCTGATTTCCTTTACACTCATGAAAATATTCTCTTCAAGTTCTCTAATGGCGGCCGTTCTCTCATGGCGCCAATGGCAGGCGCATGTCAACGAAGCCTCCAGCAATTCATTCCTTCTGGCTGACTGAGAGAAGGCGGGTTTGACTGATGGAATATGGCCATTTATAGTATTGGATCTGCTATTTTTACAGTTCCCTCATTAAATGGTTTGTAAAACACTAGCTTTTATGTTTATTGCTGCCTGATTAGCTCGCTGACCTTTAATGGGACATATCTCTTCGAGACTCGAATACTAGATTATGCAGCAAATTAAATTTCCATTTGCCTGACTTATTATGTTTAGCCATAACTGTAATGAATCACTCCTTAAATTCAACCTTTCTCCCCAAATCTTGCCTCTGCATTCAACTTTACTTGCATCTTTCCTTCTTCCCCAATTGGCATCTTCCCCTCTCATGACTGGCGTTATCAACAAATGATCAAACTTCCATTATGCAATCTCTTGAAGCTGTTGTCTAACCATCGCTACTCGCTTTCAAGGTTTTTATTATGCTAGGAACTCTCCACCAAGGTTTCACCTAAAAAAAGGACACCAGTGATATTAAACTCCTAAAGGTCTAACACAACAGTCTAAACAACACTTTGATGAGGTCGCTTTTTTCCTTCTATAAAAGTTGGTTACTACTGAGAAGGGGACGTCATTAAAGTTGTGAACCATGCTTACTAATACCGGCTAGCAACTGATTGACACAGGGTATAAGTTGGATTTGTCTACCCAGGCCTGCCATTTTACAATTGTAGTTTAGAGTCATTCGCTGTGCATATTACTGCTGTCTGTGCATTAAGACATACAACCTATTGTAAAAGCTAATTAAGCGGGCTTTCAAATGTGCCTCTCTCTATCTTCTAAAATGGAAAATTTTATTCCTTTGATCTACTCAAAAATATTTATTAAAAATATTTATTAAAAAAAGATTTATTAAAAATAATTATAACTTCAGCATAAATTAAAAAAAAGGTTAGCAAGCGATGTGGATGTTCAAACATTAAAAGTCATTTTACTATATACATGATGCAGTCTGCAACACATATGACAAGATGCAATGTACTTATTTAGTACTAGTAGAGACTCACATGCAGGTAGATTAATAGATAAAAAGTGTAAATGAAACTCTCAACAACTACAGGGTTATCATAAAACCTACTACCGTCCTTTTTTGACTATTAGCCGCTACTTTTTTTCTGATGATTTGAGCTATGCGGCTTATAAAGGGTGCGACTATTCTGTGGCTTTTTCTTTCACTGCCAGAGGTGCATTAACCAGAATCTCCGTTTAGTGTGCCTTTAGCTGTGAAAGAAAATACAAGACAATGCCTAACGGTACTGTTCCGTTAGGCACTGTTCCATTTTAAACAGGAAAGTTGATGCCGCGCTAAAAAGTACCATCCTGAGTTCTGCGGCCTATACAAAGGTGCGGCCTATGTATTGTTTTTTTATCGTTTTTTGGAAAATAAAGGACATGCGGCTTATATAGGGTAGGGTTGCGGTTTATAGTTCGAAAAGTACGGTAATCCGATTATTAGAATCTCAGTAATTACAGATGCAACCCTTTAAGAAGTTTGCAATTCAAGCTTTCCTATAAGACAGAAAGCAGTGAACTTGCTAATGCAGTATACCCTAGGACACTTATGTATTCGCGGCATCTAACTTTCGCATTTTCGCGGCAACATACTCTCGCGAAAATTTCATGAGCGAAACTAAACTATCATAACGAACGAGCGAAAACGCGAAATAAAATGGCTTTGTTCATTGATATTCACAATAAAATTGTCATATTAGAAATGCAGGCAAGTTTCGTGTGTGGTTGGCTCATTGGGTAATTTTTGCTAAACTCATTATAGCTAATACACCGACTGAGCAGCATGGCAAAACAAATTAAGATAATAAGTTTTTTTTGGAAAAGCCTAGACAAATTAGGAAGATGATGATATTAGTTTAGTCATTGAATTTGTAACTGATGAGAATGACAGTCTAATAGGGAAAGTCATAAAATTGAATAATAATTATTGTGGTGATGAATTTTATTACCAACCAAAAGCAATAACAACCTGGAGCCATGGCCACCGCGTGCTATAAATACTTGAATTCTAATATCGGTACCACATAGGTCACTACGGCAGGGACCTTGATGTCATTGATAGTCCAGGAAACAAATGGCAGCAAGTGATCAAATTGCATTATTGATATCACCTACACATTTCTACCTGTGGTTCACAAATAAAAACTACTGTACTTTTCGGACTATTAGCCGCTACTTTTTTCTGATGATTTGAGCTATGCGGCTTATATAAGGGTGCGGCTAATCTGTGGCTTTTTCTTTAACCGCTAGGGCGCACTAACGGGAATCTCCAATTAGTGGCTTCTAGCGGTGAAAGAAAATACGAAACAATGCCTCATGGTACTGTCCCGTTAGGCACTAAGTTAAAAAGCGTAGGATAATACGAAACGGTGCCGTTCTCCACTGTTCCGTTTTAAACAGGAAAGTTGCTGCCACATTAAAAAGCATAGTCCTTAGTTCTGCGGCCTATTCAAAGGTGCGGCTTATGTATTGTTTTATTATCGTTTATTGGAAAATAAAGCAGATGCACCTTATATAGAGGTGCGTTTTATAGTCTGAAAAGTACTGTAGTCCCAAATTGAAAAATATTTCGTACCAGTGAACTGGACCTGAGGAATCTAATGATGTTTGTTCCACTGCATTTATTTTCACATTACTATATTTTCACACTCATCAGAGCTGCGAAATTAAGTTGCAGCGAAATTTTACTCTGTATGCTACTCACGAAACTAAATACTAGTGAAATATAAGTGTCCTAGGGTAACAATAACATGATAATAAAATAGCTATCTGCAAACACTGAAAATTGGTGAAAATGTCCAACTAACGCAAAAGGTAATATTAATTCATAATAAAACGTACATATTTGGCTTTGGTCGTGATAAGGATACCATAGGCGTGCTACATCAGATACGAACGGCTTAGCATTGTGCTTAAGTGCGCGTGTTTGCATGCTTGCACATGCGAGTTAAATTCCAATACTGTGGACATATTTCATCGATAGATTATAATCGCTATACAGCTGGACACAGCGATGACAGGTCAAAAGATAAACACTGAGATTTATATATATATAGATATACTTATAGTGAACGTACGTTTTTACTTTGTCTCTCGGTAGTCCCGATATTCTAAAATAAAATGGAAAATATAATGTACGATTAGACACACTGACTGAATGTAGCTTCTACAACATTCTGTCTCATGTGCGAAGTTAACAATCATGAACTAAACATTTAGACTAGTAAAATGTGGAAATGGTTGGTATCAAACAACTATTATTATTGCCATTATAAACTATAATTGTGGTGTAGACAAAATAATCCAGTTACTAGACCTTTCGATGATCTAAGGCTTCAAAATGTCGAACAAAAAGCACATTACGCGACAAACATCAAGTATCACTGAAGATAGCATTACCCTTAGCGACATCAACAGTAAACTTGATCTAACAAAAGAATGGATGGAGGATAAATTTAACGGCATATGTCAACATCTGGATCGTATTGGTAATCGTGTCACCGTCCTGGAAGATGAACAAAGGCAGCAAGCTAAAGCCTTGACGTACTATGGCGAAGAAATTGAAAGCATTAAAAAATCATTGTGCGACTTGCAGAAAGATTACTCTGACCTGCAACCATCTACTAGCTCGTTGACAAAGCTTTCTAAATCCATCCAACTCATAGAACAAGAAAAATTCAACAAATCACTTATTCTAGACAGAATTCCAGTAACAAATAAGGAAAATCTTCACGCTATTATTGAGAAACTTTCTGACAGCCTTGACCTTAGCTATAATGAACAAGACATTGACGGAATTTTCCGAACCAAACAGTCTGGTGAAAATCCTAAGAGAGCAATTATTATAAAATTCAACAAGATGTCTGCAAGAGATGCGTTCTATGATGGAAGAAAGAGTATGGTAAAAAAATCAATTACTACGAAGTCTCTGGGATATGAAAACTCAGACAAAATCTTCATCAATGAACAGCTGCCTAAAACAACACAGGAGCTGTTTTATAAAGTCAGATGTAAAAAAAGAGACTTAAATTATAAATATGCTTGGACCTATCATGGAAACATTTTCATGCGTAAAGAAAAAACTTCAGAAGCAATTAAAATTTCTTCCGACAAAGACCTGATAGACTTGAACTAATCATTTCCATAATTTAATGTGGTTTTTCTATTACTAGCGCAACTATACCAGGCTTCGACGATACACCTGATTTACTAAATATTCATCATAGCGCTTTGATCAAACCTAATGCATTGAAGAGCATAGTACTAAAAAACTCTATAAACATTCTGCATATAAACATTCGCAGCATTCATAACAAGTTTTCTGAATTTGAACTTTTTTTGGCTCATCTGAATGTTAACTTTTCTCTTATCGTTATATCAGAATCTTGGCTTGGTGAACATTCATATATTAACAAATTTATTTTAAAAAATTATCGATTGCTTTGCAGTTCACGGCCAAATGAAGGAGGTGGAGGAGTTTGCGTGTATGTGGCAGATGGTTTTGAGGCTAGAGTTTTGGCGGCTACACTGGCTGGGGCGGAAGCGGTGTTCGCGTCGGTGCATTCTTCGGGGCGCCGGATTTTCTCGGTGTTGGCAGTCTACAGGGCGCCCTCGGGCGCTCTGCCGTCTTTTCTGGAGGATCTCGGAGCTTTGATCCCCACATTACCACCGGACACAATAATTGTAGGTGACATTAATATCGATCTCGGTCCCGAAAATATTCTTGACATAAACTCATTCAATTATGAAAACTTGTTAACATCATATGGTTTTTGCAACACAATTTTAACTGCGACAAGACTAGGTAGTACCAAAAATAGCCTTATAGACCACATAGCAACTAACCGGGTTGACTCTAACATAAACTCTGCAACAATAGATTTTAATATTTCTGACCATCAACCAGTTTTTGCATCAATTGAGTTTAAAATCAAAATTCCCAAGCGTTCAAATTTATCCATTTTCATTATTGACTATGATCAGCTAGCAATTAAGCTTGCTGAACAAGATTGGCGGGCGATAATGGATTGCTCTGATGTTAACAAAAGCTTTGAATCCTTTTCTTTGTCGTTCCAAAATTTAATAAAAATAGCTGGGAAGAAAAAATTAATTTCCACAAATCAGAAAAAGCTCAACTTTTTAAAACCTTGGATGAATCACCATCTACTTAAACAGATAAATAAGCGAAGAAAATTGCACATTAAATGCAAAAAAGAACCTTTCAATACTTCGCTCCACACCTCTTACCACAGTTTCAGAAATTTAGTCACAAATGAAATTAAAACTGCGAAGACTAAATTCTATAAAAAAGAATTTGATAAATGTAAAAATAATCAAAACGAAAAGTGGAAATTCATAAACAGATTGTTAAATAGAGACTCTAAAAATTCAGATAGCCCAACAAGCATAAACAAAGATGGAAAACTCCTAACAGACTCGCAAGATATAGCTGAGACCTTAAATGATCATTTCGTAAATGTTGGTAATAAACTGGCCAATGAGTTGCCACTTTCCGATATTCACTTTTCTAAATTTATGGACAACTGTGTAAATGATATTGACTTTAGCTTCCAGATAATTGACCCCTACCAAACACTGCAAATAATTGATTCTTTCAGTCTTCCTAAAGCAACCGGCTATGATAGGATTTCTCTCCGTGCAATAAAAGAAAATAAACTAGTCCTAATTCCAGTTTTAACACATCTTATAAATCTTGTTATACAACAATCTAATTTCCCAAATTGTTTAAAAATAGCTCGCGTGACTCCATTATTTAAAAAAGGAAATAGAACAGATCCATCTAATTACCGGCCCATTTCCATTCTTCCTGCTTTATCAAAAATTTTAGAGAAATGTTTGTCTTTGCAAATACGGGATTTTTTAGAAACCAATAACATCTTGTCGCCTAAACAATTTGGTTTTAGAAAAGGTAAAAGCACCACTACAGCAATAAACAGTCTAATGGAATTTTTATATACTAATTTAGATCAAAGTAATATAACTCAGGGCGTATTTTTGGATTTTTCAAAGGCATTCGATACGATTAATCACAAAATTTTAATTGACAAACTTTTTTACTACAATTTTAGTGTAAAGTCTTCCTCTCTTATTCAAAGTTATCTCCAAAATAGATTTCAATTTACCAAAACAGATACTGATTGTTCGCAAATGAGGGCAATTACGATTGGTGTCCCACAAGGATCAATTTTAGGACCCCTCTTATTTTTAATTTTTATAAATGACTTAGTAAATGCTGCACCTGCTTTGGATTGTATTTTATTCGCAGATGACACCAATATATTTTCAACAGATAATTCTAAACTCCAAGAGGAATTAAATATTATTAATGAATGGTGCCTATCAAACAGACTCATTTTAAACAACAGTAAAACATTTCAAGTAGTTTTCAAAAATCCGTCTAAAAACACTCAAAATTATAATCTAAGCCTTTCTTTAAACAATTCTCAACTACAAATCAAAGATTCGACTCAATTTTTAGGTATCACGTTAGACAACAACTTGACTTTTAAAAAACACATCCAAAGTCTCATCAAAAAACTTAATTACATATTACTAATATTACGTTTCATTCGCCCCTACCTAGACAAATCAACCATGATCAAATTGTACTACAGTTTTTTCTATTCTCTTTTAATTTATGGAATCGAGTTTTGGGGCCACGGCAACAAAACTGATTTAAACAAACTTTTAATCATGCAAAAAAAGGCAATCAGAATAATACTCAATTTTAAACCAAATCAAACAGTTTCCAAAAATTTTTAAATTTTAAAAATAATGCCAATTGAAATTTTATTCCAGTATCGCCTGCTAATGTTTTTAACAAATTCTTTCCCCATGGAAGAGTTGCAAGATTTTATGATAGATCATTGTCAAGATACCCGTTTAAAAAGTAAAA
Source organism: Watersipora subatra (assembly GCF_963576615.1). Taxonomy (NCBI): domain Eukaryota; kingdom Metazoa; phylum Bryozoa; class Gymnolaemata; order Cheilostomatida; family Watersiporidae; genus Watersipora; species Watersipora subatra. Next base: position 40,960,507 of record NC_088717.1, read on the forward strand.
ATCAATTAAAGTTGAAAAAGTGTTTGTCTTCTAAGGGACAGAGATCGATATTTTTTAGTGCAATGAAATTATATAATAAATTTTTGAGTGATTGTGCGGGCTCTGCTCCGGGTCAGCTGAAGGCGAAGTTGGTAGAGCGCCTGTGGGCGTCCTGGGACTGTCCTTCCTGACTCTGGTGCTCCGGAGTGTGCGCTTATCGCTGATTCTGTTTCTTTTCCTACTGCTTGCTGGGGCTGCCTTGACTCTAGCCTCTGGCTATCTGGCATGTCCTATTGCTACTCTGTGTATTTTTTTTACTCATATTGTCATGTTATTATTACGCAATAAAAATCAAACCAAACCAAAACGATGTGCTTAGACTGGCAAGTACAGATAAGTCTAAACTTTACATGCCTAAGGTATTCTTATAGCCAACTTCAACACTTTCAATTTCAAGAGAGAATCTTTGTGTGATAGTAATAGAAATTTGAACTAGCTAAGATTGATATAGTCAAATTTAATTCAGGTGAACAACAATTCTTATCATCACAACAGCATTTAACCTATTAAAGGTTGACTTGCAACCAAATTCACATTACAGTTATTTGGTATCCAAAGATTCACCATGTTTTACTCTGCTGTGTTGTAGGTGCATAATACCTGGAAATGTGATTACAAACTCTTGAAAGCTCAAAAACGAACAGTTAATCACAGCTATCACAAAAACGCTGTAGACAGGAATCTCTTTCCAAAACAGCTCAAATAGGATGTAATCGAACACGATAACTTCCGTTTACACATTCATGCAACCGCATTTCTCAAAATATTGGCACAAATATACTTCACGCATTCAATAAAACCACGTCTAGTGTCATTACGCGTCTATTTCATCATCATCGCAATGCTGTCTATTTGGTCACTGATATCTCGATGCCCACCGCAAAGAATCCTTCAATTTTTTAACTTTAGCTCGAAGGAGTGCATATCATCCTCTGATAAACATGAAGAGCCTGTTGGTCACCTGTGATAGTCGATAAAATGCTGCAGAATTTGTTCGCGCTGTTTGACAGGAAGTATGGGTCACATGATCAAATTGTGACTAGATGATTAGACCAAGCCGAAACAAAACTGTAAAATAGCGAGCATCTATATTTGATAGGGCTTTATGGGAGTACCCAAAGTGTTTGTCATAAACTATGCTACGAGACATTTTACATTGAACCTCTTATTGGACTTTCAATTCACGTGATAACATCACGTGTCAAAACCATAACCGCAATGTTTGAGAGCACCATTAAAATAAAGAGAATTCAAACTACGCCGTTTTCGTGATGGCTGCGATTAACTGTTCGTTTTTGAGCTTATAAGAGCATGTAATCACATTTCCTCATATTTTGCACCTACAACACAGCAGAGCAAGAGATAGTAAACCTTTTGATACAAAATAATTGTAATGTAAATCATGTTGCAAGTAAACCTTTAGATTATCTCATGATGACGTTATTTCAATGACAGATTAATCTAGCTTCTAGATATTGTTGTTTTCCTGACAGACAGACAGACAGACAACTAGCCTTTTGATGACAGGCTACTCTTCCAGGTTCTTTTAGTGAAGGGTGTGGCTTTTTCTAAAATTTTTTGTTAGCTTGGAGCAACTGATGAGTATGAAGTAAATAGCCACGAGATGATTCATTATGGCTATCCACTCCATGAAGCCCAAAACTTTAAGTACTCCTGAGCAAATAGTCACCATATACTATGGCTTGACTACCATCTTTACAATAATATTTTTAAATTGCAACCAGACGCTAAGAACAGAGTACCTAGCAAACTTACATCTAGCAGGGGTTTTATTTAGCAGGTAGAAATGTGGTCTTCAAATACTTTGTATTCTAGCAATCATGAATCCAGACAACAAGGGCGTGGGAGAGAGGAAGAAACTAGCGAGAAGGCAAGAAGGGAGAGGGCAAAGAAGAGCGAACATAAAAGAGAGAGAGGACACGAGTTAGAACGAAGAGAAAAGCATTACTGATAGTATTTAAAAATTCTTACCATTTTACCGAAGAGCTCTCTCAGCTCAGTGATATCTCCGTTTTCTTTTTTCAAATTAAGAGGAAGCTCCTGCCATCTAAATTTAAATATCAACACTCTAGTAAGTATACCGCAAGTTTACTAGGAGTTTGTCAGTGAATGATATCATGATGTGAAACAACTTTCCAAGAATTGCAAGTCCTCCGTATATCCTTTTCGTGTCACCTATTTATGCATATGTCTATCACCAGCTCTTACACGCTGTGAAGTAGCAAAATCTCTAATCCAGTAAATTATGTGAATAGCTCTTCATAGCCTGAAGGTCTTATAAAAGGATAACTGTCAGTTATATCTAGGTATCCAAAGAATTTATAACAGCACATAACCGCTACAGTCCAGGCAGTTGCTTAAATGGAGCGAAGATATAGCCCAAGAAACTACCTTTGCGACAATAATCATTGCATCTTAGTAACAGTTCAAGTGAGATCGGTTATTTGACATGAAGGTTGTTTCATGACCTTGGTGACTACAAGGAATATTGATATAACTGACTGTCGGAACTACCGTACATAGTTCACTGAGCATCAGCGATAATATTTGTCAGCCAAATCGATTAATTTATGAGTTAAATTGATGATATTTTTACTAATGTTTTTGTTAGATGCACCACTGAACCAAAGCTCATAAATAAAATTATAAAGTGTCTATGCTCACTCCTTTTCCTCCTCTCCATCTTCCTCAGTGTCATCTTCTTCCGTAGAATCGTCTTCCTCTGAATCATCGTCTTCTTCATCAGAATCGTCTTCTTCAGAACTGCTTTCTTCCTCGGAATCGTCTTCCTCAGAATCGTCTTCCTCCTCTATCTGGTCTTCCTCTTTTTGTTCTTGCTCTTTCTGTTCTCCCTCTTTCTGTTCTCCCTCTTTCTGTTCTCCCTCATTCTGTTCTCCCTCTTTCTGTTCTCCCTCTTTCTGTTCTCCCTCTTTTTGTTCTTCCTCTTCCTGTCTTTCCTTTTTCATTTCTTCCCCTTCCTCTTCTTGGTTGGATTCTAGAAGAAGTAAGATTCAGGAAATTTATACCTAGCAGTTTTGTGGCTCAACTGTTAAAGATCTAGTTTACAATCTCTGTTAGACTATTGAAACTGCAACTGAATTTGGAGAATAATCAATAGAGGAAGAAAGAGAACACCTTTTTTCCGTTTCAAACCACAAAAAGGGTGGCTTGAAAGAGTATATTGCATTCCCAAAGCTGTATTACACTTTTAGGCCTATATTACACTTCTAGGGCTATATTACACATCTAGGGCTACAATAAACTACTAAGGCTATATTAAACTCCTAAGGCTATATTAAACTCATAGGGCTATATTAAACTTCTAAGGCTATGTTAAACTACTAAGGCTATATTAAACTTCTCAGGCTATGTTAAACTACTAAGGCTGTATTACACTTCTAAGGCTATATGAAACTTCTAAGGCTATGTTAAACTACTAAAGCTATATGAAACTTCTAAGGCTATGTTAAACTACTAAGGCTATATGAAACTTCTAAGGTTATGTTAAACTACTAAGGCTATATGAAACTTCTAAGGCTATGTTAAACTACTAAGGCTATATAAAACTTCGAAGGCTATATTAAACTACTAAGGCTATATGAAACTTCTAAGGCCATGTTAAACTACTAAGGCTATATGAAAATGTTAAACTACTAAGGCTATATGAAACTTTTAAGGCTATGTTAAACTACTAAGGCTATATGAAACTTCTAAGGCTATGTTAAACTACTAAGGCTTTATGAAACTTCAAAGACTATGTTAAACTACTAAGGCTATATGAAACTTCAAAGGCTATGTTAAACTACTAAGGCTATATGAAACTTCGAAGGCTATATTAAACTACTAAGGCTATATGAAACTTCTAAGGCTATGTTAAACTACTAAGGCTATATGAAACTTCTAAGGTTATGTTAAACTACTAAGGCTATATGAAACTTCTAAGGCTATGTTAAACTACTAAGGCTATATAAAACTTCGAAGGCTATATTAAACTACTAAGGCTATATGAAACTTCTAAGGCCATGTTAAACTACTAAGGCTATATGAAAATGTTAAACTACTAAGGCTATATGAAACTTTTAAGGCCATGTTAAACTACTAAGGCTATATGAAACTTCTAAGGTAATGTTAAGCTACTAAGGCTATATTACACTGCTAAGGCTGCATTGCACGACAAAGGCCTCATTACATGTCTAAGAATCTATTACATGTATACCTCAAGGCTGTTGTACAACCCTCAGGCTTGTATTAGTTACGCTTCGGAGGCTACATTCAATATTCTGCCTTTCACAACATGTAAGTTTCTCCGTGTTAAACGGCTTCATCTACACTTTCAATTTACAAATGGAGATTAAACTTACTGACTGATGATGTAAGCTCAAAGCTCTTTAGTATAATCTCCAAAGCATTTCCTGGGTTTGCAAGGCTGAGGTCAAGAGGTTTCTCTCTTAAAATACAAACAGTTCACATAAGTAACATGATGTCTACTTACACTTGTAATAATACACAAAGGCTTTGATGAAGAGACCTTCAGACAAATCTTTGTATAGTAGTATATACTCTTCTACTGTCTAAGAAATGCCTGTTACATAACCATTATCAAGTAGATTTACCTCCACGGATGCTCACAGTTTCAAGTAAAGGCCTAGCTACACATTGACACACAAAATGCACCTTCGGCACTTATTGATAACATTAATATAACATTGATAAATAAACTGACAAATGGGCATTGGTCTCAGTCTATATTTAATTCGTTAGCTATGGAATCTGAGACTTACACAAACGTTACATAAAGAAGGAAACATGATTTCTATGACAACAAAGTTGGAGGTCATAAGTAAAAAGAAGGCTCTCATAATGGTAATATTGCCAAAGGAATCATCGCAATCAAGGAATTGGTCTCAATCAATTAACGATTGCGATTATTGTTATTAAAAACAAGAAAATCGTTAAAGCAAATACAAGGAGGAGCTTAGAACTGACGACTTGAAGGAGTTTGAGGCCATGCACGAGATCAGCATTCAACTGAAGCAACTATTTAGTAGTGGCCAGAGCCGTATAGCTTCATAGAGTCCCGCTACCAATGGAAGCGTATATGGGATCTCGGTCGATTCCAAACAAACAGGCCACGCCTACTACTATTTTTATATAAGTTATAATGGAGAGGCCGCAACATTAATCAACAAAACAACTCCCATTGGCAGTCGCTTTAAAATTGATTGTTGCATCATACACCATTTGAAAGAGAACAAAATTTCCTACAAAAAGCTACTAATAATGTTTTTGTAAAAACGTAAAGTAAATGAAAAAAAAGCGGTTTGAGAGCGAGGTAAGAATATTCCATTTAAGATCAGAGGAGACAGAAAAACCTACATTGGCAGAAAAATTTCAAGTGTTTAATTTACTGGGAAGAACTGGTACATAAAAACAATACTGTACAACGCATGTATAATGTATATTACTAATTTATCTTTTTTGTGAGGCGTGTTTTTCATGTTTTATTCATTTCATGTTTTATTTATTTAATTTTGATTTTATGTTTTATTTTCTTGTTTAATCATGTCTGTAGTAGAAAGCAGGCGGGCCTGTTTTTTTACGACGTAAATGCAAATCATCGTATGTATGTAACTCATATATACTAGCTACTCAAGATAGTTAATGAATCCACAATACTTTCTAGAACTTGCTAAAGACCTGCCTTCTAGGGTACATTTTATACAAGACAAACTACTGTACAACCTTCTCTGGATCTATTTACAAGCGTTGGCTCGCGAGCAATTTTCTGCATTACACCAGCATTTACACTGCACCAGCAAGCATCATCTTCAATAAGTGATCAAGTAGGAACAAACTGATCAAACTGCACTCACTGAAACGTGCAAGCGTATCAGTGAGTGCAGTTTGCAGCCAAACTAGCATTATGTGTGCAATGGAAGTGGAGTTATTAGCGCGGATCCATTGTAAGCTGTGTTAAAATAGCCGCAAGATTGCTATTAAGTAACATGCTATAAATCTGCATATTTACAAGTTATACAACAATAATTTATCAAACAATACAAATATATATATTCATGAACATAAATAACATAAACGAACCACACTTGTATTACATGCAGAAACAAAAATTTACATTTTTTAAACAAAAATATTTCCATCGTTTGCTCGGATAGCTGCGTCCTGATTGTTGCTTTCGATGGAATGACCATCTTCTAGTTGTCCAATACCTTCCACCATATCTTCTCGCCTCAATCTTCTTCTGCACTGCTGGACTAGTCGATATTAGCGTCCAAACTACTTTTTTAGCAGAGCAAAACTTTTATGCTCTGCATTTAGCACAAATTCAGCGCGTAAAAGTTTGCTTGCGTAACCTTTGGTCCAGAACCTGCGAGCCAGTTTTTATACGCACGTCTTTCGAAGTATTAGGACCGCGTTAAACAAAGAACTGCTAATAGCCTGAGACAGTTAGCAGTTATTTTTATGGCGTTGCTTTCAAAGTTCCACCTACCATCGTAAATTTAAACCGTTTTTATATATGTACATGCACTTCGTAGTACCAAGACTGCGTGAAGCAAGGAAGCACTATTAACCTGAGACAGTGATTATTTCTATAGCGTTGTTTTGAAAGTTCATCTACCATCATAAATTTAATCCGTTTTATATAAATATAGGCTACGTAGAAAGACAATGTTAAACAGAGAGCTACTACTAGCCTGAGACCGTTATTGATTATTGCTTTGGTGCTGCTTTCAAAGTTTTACCGAAAAAACGAAGAGCTTTGAAAATGGACAACGAGAGAATTAACTGATATTGATATAAATGATTCATTATTAATGCGATTTTGTGGACACTTTTCTCCGGATCCAAAGTTTTGCGCCTGTTCTAAACAGCTACCAATAATATATTGTGCGCTACAAACAAAACCATTATTTTTTCTTTATCACCAGTTTTTACGTAATACTTTATTAATTTCAATGAAGTCTAATTTTCTTTATAACTATTGAAAGGTTTGAATTAAGAATAACAACTGAATTCTCTCTCCGCTCGGTCAGACAAAGAACAATGGTAAATGTTGTATGAGTTAAATAAAAATAAATCTTTTCCGCAAAAAAATGTTGTTTCCCGCGCATTCACTTAGTATTTAATAAATATAGACTTACTGTTCTAATGACCGTGATCTTTTGGCACAGCTTTCTTCAAAAGCCTCTACTTCATCGTCCCTAAAATATTATATTTATACATTATTTATTATTTCCGCTGAATAATTTTAATATCACAAAGCATGATGGGACAATAAAGACAATGTACAGGCAATATTGACCAACAGCGTACACAAACAAGCCAATGAGCTCTGCGGTTGCGTAATGTATTTATACAAAGAACCCACTACGACGGATACTGACTTTAGTAATTCCAATCATTCCATTTTTCTATTCTATTTAACACAGCAATGACAAGTTTTGAGCGATTTATTGCGGAGTATGACTAAGCAAACTTTGAGATTGTACCTTTACCACCACAGTCTGCACGAATAAAGCCCTCTTGGTCATCTATGAATGTTAAGGTTAAATAAATTTACCGAATTTTGTTAGTAAAATTTTAATGACAGGTAAATTATATAGTGTACATACAGCTCCCTAGACCATCCTCTTTTCTCAGGTCGTCTTCTTTCATGTGCACACAACTCTTCTTTGGCACTCCTGAAAGTAAGTGTTGAGTTGCTTCATAAAATAATTCTAATAAAGTCAAACCTTGTCATGCAAGGCTAATCCATCTCAGTTATGTTGCATGTCAAATCTGTTAGATGTAAGAGCACTTATTCTTAAAAAAACATATCTATATTTTGTTTAATTGATCTACAGCTCAAACAACTAATAATATATACTTTCCGTTGTCAAACAGCATTGAAACTAACCCAGTAGGTACAATAATTTGAAAAACTACTTTAGTTGCAAAAAACCAAATCAATTAAATGATATAAGGAAATTTCTGTTGTGGCTATGTCTTTTTGGAACAAGTGAGTGACTTGATGTAGGCTACATACGTAATGTCAATATCATATGAATTAAAGCTTAGATTTGGTAATACAAGAGATGGTCAGTGCGCAAATAAAATTACATAGCTAGTCAAACTTAAATTATGTGAGTTATATATTAAAATTATTTAGTTTATTATTTTGTAGTACATATTTTATAACTTTAGATTTATTTCCTTTGGCGAGTCTCTATACTCTCATTAATTTTGGACTTCCGATTATTTGCATTCCTTTGAACTTGTTTCTCACATAACGACTAGACAGCTTCCGAGATTACAAATGTAGATCAGTATACATTTGGTCAAGATGTTTCATTATTTATTGTTTTATTCTAAACAATTTTTGTCTCTCCACTTCTTTTTATTGCTATTATTAGCCCTTTTTGAGATATTTTACATGAAACTTTCTTTAATCAGTTCTGTGATCACACCTGAGCCTACTTAAAGTAAGCACAAGGAGGAGCTTACGACTGACGATTTGAAGGAGCTGGAAGGCCATGCAAGCGATCAGCATTCAAGAGGAGCAACCAATTAGTATAGGTGAGGGCCGAGGAAGTAAAAGATACAGAAAAACCTACATCGGAAAAATATTTTCAAGTGTTTAATTTACTGATGCGGATTGGTACATAAAACAATGTGTGTGTAATGTATATCATTCGCCATGTATGGCCCTGTTCTCTAGGGTGTAAATATGTACAAACTTTGTAGGTATGGTTACATTGATTCTTGTGCACGTTTCATACAAGAAAAACTACTGTACCACCTTCTATGAATCCTTTTACAAGCGTTAGCTAGCTAGCAATTTTTTGCATTGCACCAGCAATTTCTTTTTTTAAACTAGTAGAAAAATTGGACAGGAATAGACAACTTCTTTTAACCTGCTAAAAAAATTCCAATTCATCACATATTAAATTTATTTTTAAGTGTACAGCAACATAATTAGCATTAATACGTTTTTGCCTCCTCTCTGCTTTACTCGCTACATGTACTAGCTAAAGCCACGTTACTCCCAATGTATGTACGTTCTAAATAGCAAATAAAATTTCATTTTTCTCTTGAGTAGCCATTAAATGGTCAAGTATGCGAAAAGCCGCTTTCGATAACTGCATCGCTTGGCCTTTCTTATTGAATTAGGTTGAAAAAGGTTTCAACCAGACACGCTAAATTTTATAGTGAAAGTGAAGATAGGAAATCCTGAAGGATAAAATTCGTGATAAAAAGTTGAAATACAGTAAAATAGTTCATAGTTGGTACACACAGTATAATTTTGCATTTTATTGCAGATCATAAACTTTAAAATACACTAAATACAATACAGTTACAGTTACAAAAAGGAAAACCTTGACTTAACTTTTTCAATTGATGGACTGTACTTTAACCGCAGTATTATTGGTTGGCATCGACAACTTTTGTTCTTTTACTCATCAATCTCACTGGTCTTATAGACCGAGATTTCGGTAGTTGTACAATAAATCGATAGGGGGCGTGCACCTTCAACTTCGATTTCGAGAAACCTGAGCCTACTTAAAGCGCAAGGAGGAGCTTACGACTGACGATTTGAAGGAGTTGGAAGGCCATGCACGCGATCAGCATTCAAGAGGAGCAACCAATTAGTATAGGTGAGGGCCGAGGAAGTAAAAGATAGAGAAAAACCTACATGTACAACGGAAAAATATTTCAAGTGTTTAATTTACTGATGTGGACTGGTACATAAAACAATGCGTGTGTAACGTATATCATTGTAACATATGGCCCTGTTCTCTAGGGTATAACTATGTACAAACTTTGTAGGTATGGTTACATTGATTCTTGTGCACATTTCATACAAGAAAAACTACTGTACCACCTTCTATGAATCCTTTTACAAGCGTTAGCTAGCTAGCAATTTTCTGCATTGCACCAGCAATTTTTTCTTTTAAACCTGTAGAAAAATTGGACAGAAATGTACAACTTCTTTTAACCTGCTAAAAAAATTCCAATTCATTACATATTAAATTTATTTTTAAGTGTACAGCAACATAATTAGCATTAATACGTTTTAGCCTCCTCTCTGCTTTACTCGCTACATGTACTAGCTAAAGCCACGTTACTCCCAATGTATGTACGTTCTAAATAGCAAATAAAATTTCATTTTTCTCTTGAGTAGCCATTTAATGGTCAAGTATGCGAGAAGCCGCTTTCGATAACTGCATCGCTTGGCCTTTCTTATTGAATTAGGTTGAAAAAGGTTTCAACCAAAAAAAAACTAGAAATTCCACTGACATACAGCCCATGACCAAAGAGATATTGGAAAAAAAGACAAGGTACTGATGGTTGAGAAATGCAATATTAGCAGTCAAATGGCACTGCAGTGCAATAGGATAACTGCAATGGTAGCTGTAATGTACTGGGTGTTATTATATTCAACAAATAGCAATAATGAAAGAAAAAGATTATATGTTTATATCTCTCCCCCTGCAATAGGCGAAATGCAATATTGGCCAATATTAGAAGTAAAATGCACTGATATTATTAGAATAACCAATATTATTAATATAGTAATAATACAAAACCAATGCAAAATTTTGTTGACATTTCAAAACGTCATGGCTAGCAATATCAAAAAGTTGTGATATTTATATTGATTTTTCGAAAATCTGTACTACGTAGTCATTGTTCTGTAGTCATCCAAACATATAATTAATTATTGTAATAACTTCATGAAGATCGTTAGAAAAAAATAATCGTCATTTCCTTTACTTACACTGCGTTGAACATCAGTTAGAATACCAAAGTACTCAAAGTGTCTAAAATGTCAGTTACTTTGAAATCGGCAAAAACGAAACGATTTCAGTACTCCTACGTTAATTACATAAACCTTCGGTAATTCGACAATGCTATGGACTGGTGAAATGTGCACGTTATTTTCCCATGAAATTCGCACGACTTGATCGTTCTATTCTCTGTCGCTCGGCGTTTCAATTTCCGGTCTTAACTTTTATTAAACCAAGCTTGTCAAGCGATTTGTTAAGGTTTTCAGGCAAATTAATTTGTCTATTTGTGTATAATCCGTTCAGATGGGTAAGTTTTAAGATAATTTCGACAATTTACAAAGACTTGGTAACATATTTATATAGGCATATATGTGTTTTGTATCGTTATTATACTTTAACGACTCTACAAAACGATGGTTAAATTTGTTGATGAAATTTCGAGGCAAGGGTTCGTCTCATTGTTGATGAATACATTTCATAAGTTGTGTGCACATGCATTTATCATAAAAAGTCTCAAACATCGCATCCGCTCGTTTGGTCGTGGGATTAACATACTATTTTGCTGCTAGTTTTCAATATGTACACATCTTTATAAAATTTTGACAATTTTTACCAGGGGACGTTTGCATTGTATAATTACAATGGTCTCTATACCCCTACATACAAATTTTTCACCATACAATGCCAACCCTGGAACGGATCAATATCGTATCTCGAGGTTGCACTCTATAGGTAATAGATATAACTCTACAAGCACATCATTTTACCATTTTTTCTTTTCCAAGTGCGGAGGGATTGATTAACATTCAAATCGAGCTTGAAAACTCGCCCCACTTGTCACTGCGTTATTTGGAATTTTTTACATAGCACAAATCAAAATCTTTACAAAATCTTTTACGTTATCTGGTATTTACATTGTAGGAGTTTTGCGTAATAGGAGAGTCGACTGTATAATATTCTTAGTTTAAACTTACAAGTACCTAAGACTGATACTCTTGTTAATATGTTTATGCATACCAACTTTTTCATACAAAACAATTGATATTAATTTGACTTTAGATAAGACAAGTTGGAAGATTTGCATCGATAAATAATGGTTCCATCTACGTAAGCTATCACCTTTGGTTTCTTACTTTACTAAACTCTGCAGTGCCAAGCTTACCGGTATAGCCAATAATTTCCAACTTTCGTAGTTTCTGCTCTACCTCTTTTTTCTGGCAGATCCAAATAATCCCTAAAAATGCACACCAGCTGTTATAAAATATGTTAAATGCATCAGTGGATGATTATAATAAACATCAATCTGACAGGTTTCTTTATCACCATGAACACCTAAAGATGAACGGGTGTCTACTTCTTAAAAGCCACAATGATTAGAGAACTTTTGTGATCGCTAAGACATAGTGATACATTTCTATTTCTTTTTAATTTTCTACCTGCTAAAGCTGAGAAATAACCTAAAATTCGAAGGGCTCATCAACCAAACTATAATTTTCATAGCCATGTTGATGGTTAGAGAATAAACTAGTAGTATAGATTGATGTAACATTAATAGTATCAGTTCCTTTTATGAATATTTATAGAACTGGTCAACCATAATTTTATTATTGACATGGCCTTCTAACTGGCTGGCTGATTGCCTTATATTACCAGGATCGTACTTGACCTCAAAAGAACCTTTCAAGTATTTGTCCTAAATATTTCAGCCATGTCAACACGCTGCATACACACGTCTTGTTACTTACCCGCTAACGCAAGACGATGCTCTCTTACGTTTGTTCATTTTACAAGTTTTACTAATCGCTGTACACACAAGCTGCAATAATCTGCAATGTTTCCTAAAGAATGATCATGCTACTCATTTCTCATTGTGATGCGTACACGCTGCGTAGCAACAATGAGAACTGTTGCAATCTAAGAAGTTGTATCTCATGATTGTACTGAAGAGCGCATAACTCTAGTTTATCCTTCATGAATGGCCTACACAAAACGTGTATAATCAGGATTTATTATACAACTTCATCTATTGTCTGGTTAAATAGACCAATATACAGTACAGTCATACTTCGACTTACGAGCTTAATGCGTTTCGAGACTGAGCTCCTATGTCAATTTACTCGCATGTTGGTGCAATTTATTTATATACAGAACAATTAAATATATATTGATTGGTTTCCATACTCTAAAAAATGCAAATAGAACACTCAAAACAAGATATTGTAACAGAAAGAACATGTTGGTTATTGTTCTAACTTACCATAAGCTTTTAAAAAGCAACAAATAAAAAGTAATGCAAGGAAGTGGGATTAATTAAAATGTAAAATTAAATACATACAATAGCAGCTAATGCTAGCATTTGCAAGAGAGGGAGATATAAGTTATCCTTCATTACAACAGTTGACTTTGATAAATTTGGATTTTATCCAAGTCTTAAAAGACAAACTTAGAAGCAAACCAAAAGCAAACTTTCATTTTTAACTTAACGTAATTAAAATTTCTTCGGCGTTCATACGGTAGTTTGAAGTTTGTCGCTGGTTAGCTAATTTTTCCTTTGTTTCGCTTTCATGACTAGCCGGCCGTTTTAAGATAAACCTATCTAAGGACGTTTGCCTTTGTCGCCCTTTCAACATGTTGCGATTAGGACGAACACAGGTGTCATCCCAAACGGTTAATGTACGACCACTAGCCAACTTGTCCGAATGTTTATAGTTTTGATAGATAGCACCGGCCTTTTCACATAGCATCGTTCAGTTACGCTGTCACCGGCCAATTGTTGATCTTTTATCCAATGCCTGCGCAGTCTCTCCATCAGCGGTCGTAAAAACCGCTGCGCCGTTTGAAAACTATGGTTAGTCCTTTTGGGAACTAAATAAATGCCCAAAATTTAATCCTTCTGTTTGATAAATGTGGATGTATTTCTGTCATATTGCTGAGCTAGCTCAATCACACATACACACTTCGCACATTTTTCAATAATTTTCCGTTTAATAATTGTTATCATTAGCTTTTTCTTTGCATTTCATCTTTCATTTTACTGGCAAACTTTCGGTCTACGCACAGTACTTTTAATTCACATAATTCTGCACTGAAAATCGTGCACAAAAAAACACAGTACTAAAGTATAACCTGAGCAGTTAAAAGATACAGAGTGATGCGGTTCTCATAAAACACCTCCGGCATACTTGGCAACTGACTCACGTGCTCGTATCTCAAACATGGCTCGTATGTTAGTGCTGAAACTTGTTTAAAAGCTGGCTCGCATCTCAAGTTTCTTGTACGTTGGAGCACTCGTAAGTTGAAATATTACTGTAGTAGTTGAGCATGGTTAGCGAAGGAAATACAAACATAGTTGACATTTCCGCGGCTTAATGTTGTTGTTGTTTCAATGTTTTAATTGCTTGTAAAGAGAAACTGTTCTAAAGGATGGAAATTTCTAAACTGTCCTAGTGATATTTTGATAGTAATAACTATTAAAGATGTAGTTGCGTCAAAAATGAAATTAGGACCCGTAAAAGGCTAAAACATCAGCTACAATTTGATGCCATTTTTGTCTTTGTAGACCAACCCTGTCCAGAGATATATGCGTTTGAATGAGGCCCTCTTTTAAAAAGCTCACGTTCCAGCGGGTGGCTATTTCGTGACGTCACAAGCTTGTTATCTGAAACGAAACCACAAGCGATAAATATGAGGTCGCTTCGTTAGCCAATCACGAGCGCGAAATTTTTATAGGCCGTAATAAATGTTATCACTCGTAAAACGCGTTGTCTGTGATCTCGAAGATTCTCATCGCTAGAGAATTCATTCTCATCGTTACTGATTCAACGCGTTTCAACAATTACTAAGTTATACATAGTTTTAAAATGGCTTCAAGTTCGAGCGACCGCTACTCAGAGTTATCTGAGCAACTTTTAGTAAAAGATTAGAGTAGACAGCCTATGGCCAAAGCTGACAGGCGTCAGCAGCGTTTTGCTGCAGAAGAAGACAGAATGGAGGTAAATTAACTTAGAGTCTTCTATACTTTAGTAAATGTAATATTTTTTATAGTCATAAATACATATACTAATTAATAAAATGATAATTCTTTGCTATCTCCAATCATCGTTTCATAGCTTATCTGCCGTTTTACCTAGCTATAATATTTTTTTCGAATTTTCTTTGGTAAATTAGAGTCATGATTACAAATTATTTTCACTCGTAGGAAGTGGGTAAAATTGATTGATCATTGCAAATCTTTAATTTCCAGAACCAAAGCTTCGAATCGTTGGCTTGGCGTACTTGTGCCTTTATTAAATGTTTATTCGTTTTTAAAATTACACTCGCAATCTATTTAACTCCCAATTTGAAAGCTGTCAATAGATACGCTTTAGAATGACATATCTATGAATGACATATATAATGCATCTACTTTGTTTACATTTACTTGTTTTACTGATTACAGAATGTTTATGTCGTCCCACCAGCCGAAGAAGCTTTGTCATTGTGTGGAAACTGCCATAAAGGAGAAAGCGAGACTTGAATGCGTGCTGGATGATGTTTTGTTTGAGTTTGTTGCAGTAGATGAATTTGTCTTATTGTATCAGCTAATACTATGTGAGTGGCCACGTCTTGATGAATATTTTTAATAAAAGCTTTATGCCGAGATGAAAATATTTTTGCTTGTAAAAATTATATAATAAAATAATATTGTTGAAGATAATGCAAAACATGATTTGCAGAATATTGTAGTGAATCGGATATGGTATATGGGTGTCCGCAGAACTGGAGAATGTGAGTTCAAATCCAGTTTGCAGCAGACTTCTCATCCTTAAAACTCTATCCCTGTCTATATTCTTTTCAAAGAGGTGGCTTGCTTATTTCAATTATTTAGTATTTGGTAAGAATACTAGTAAGAAACTAGTACGTAGGCAATAGGTAATAGGCGACATAATGTGGGCAGAGCTTATGGGAGGCTGTATATCGTTTGTATGGGTAGCTGCAGAACTGTGCTGATACAAAGACCGCGTTCTACATAAAGTGACTAGACAGAATTACCGTAGACCGGTAGAATTGGTAGTCGGTACCCAAATGCTTACACAACATTTGGAGAAAGTGAGTAGAACAAACTTTCAATTTTCGTTATTTGAGGCCTTTGAAACATTCATAATAATGCATCTGTGGCAGGATTTAAAATTTTATTCTAGCCAACACGAGCAAATACAAAATAAGATATATGCCAATAGAGCCGCGTAAGACTAGACTTTTATCGCAAATAGCCGATGTGAATACGAGAGATAGAGAGAGGTTGCCAAACGCGTGACATCATTTTTGGCGAGGCTGGGCACGTTTTTGTGGCCTGAGCGTTTTTACGGTGATCAGATTTTTTCGGTTTTATTCTTCAAATATCTTGGCAATGCGATCGCGTAACACAACAAACAACATATCAACTGATAGAGAAAAAAAAATGCTTTCTTTTAAGATCAACTTAAATTTTGACGCAACTACATCTTTAAAGCGATTATCACTTACAATTAATATTTAATGTAACTATAATCAAACCTCGATAAACGAGCTTAGTGTTTCGGTGCTGAGCTTGTATGTCAATTCTCTCAAAATGTATCTCAAACCGATGTATTCTTTATAAAATAATTAAAGACCAAACTAATCTGGTAACAAATACCTATCTAATGGCTATTATCTGCAAAGAAATGTGATATTATTACATTTTTAGGTACATGTAAATTATAGAGGTCATACCTTCGAGGCATAAGTTGGGGCTAACAGAGTTGCGAGTGAGAGTCTTGACGTAATACATTTTGTTTGCTGAACTTCTTGCTCTTAATTTTTTCCTATCTCAAATTATTTAATGTATATTGGGATACTTAGATGTTGAGCTCTGAGTGTATATACCTAATGACAGCATGCTTTAGATCCATGAGGTACCTTAACATTGCATTAAAAATAAAGAGCTAGTGAATAATATCATCGGGAAAATATAGTATGGTTCTTGGAGTCTGAGGTACTCATCATAGAAATAATATGTACATGGAGAACTAATGACACTGAATCCTTTGTCATCTTCATTCGTTCTCTGGAGTTGTCCTACCTTCGCCTGCCACTAGCGTCATTATCGTAACTTTCGTAGTTGATAAATAAGCGGTAAGAGCACACAACAACGAATATGAGAATTGTGACGTCACAATTTTCGAGACTATACCAGTAAAATTTTTCGCGGTAGAGCTCTGGAGAAATCCTATATAAACACCAACCAATGTCTGTCTCACCATGGCAAACAATAGCTCATTCGAAAGCCAAGACGCTGATGTATTGAAATATTCAATAAAAAATTATGTAATTTATGTGCTTTAATCACTATGTATAATAGCAAGATTGAATGCCATTAATTGGAGGTGCAGTGGACCAGCGTTTTTTGCAAATCCTTGCTGTTTTAGTGATCATTTTTGAGATGTATGAAATCTTCATTGGTTTCACTGATTTGGAAGTTATTATTGCTGCGGCTTCTGCAAATGACTTTGCCAAGTTTACGACATACCATCCTCGATATTCTTCCATTAGAACCTGTTGTTTGATGTTTCCCCCAACACCATCTACTGCACCTTTGCCATGCGAAGTCTCAAAAAAACCCCAGTCAGCTGGCATACCTATTTCTTCCTTATGGCCAATCAAGTTCTGAATTGTGAACTGATTTTTGATTTGCGATGTGGATCCATCACTTACATAATGAATATGTTGCAAGTTAATACTTTTTGCTCTCAGAAATTTCACAAGTTCTCTATCAACCGCGTAAACAGCATCCTTAGTGTGTTCACAAACTAAGGACAGCATCAAACTATCGGCTATCACAAACTTTTGGACAGCATTTGTGGGCTAGGACTCTATCCAGCTTATAATAAATCATGACAGCGAATACTGTCTCCCCTATTGTGATGTAGTAGGTGCTTGAGATTTCGGTTGCTTGCTTTCAGTTAAAGTTCTCACTGAAGCCTTGGTAAAGGATCACTGCCCCATTTTTCGAATTCTGTTTGAGGTAACTGATTGATTTGTGTTGACAGTTGGAAGTGTACATAT
Source organism: Watersipora subatra (assembly GCF_963576615.1). Classification (NCBI taxonomy): domain Eukaryota; kingdom Metazoa; phylum Bryozoa; class Gymnolaemata; order Cheilostomatida; family Watersiporidae; genus Watersipora; species Watersipora subatra. Next base: position 40,978,419 of record NC_088717.1, read on the forward strand.
GAAGGGAAAGTGATGTCAGTTGGTATTTCAGCAGCACAATCAAGTCAGACGATGCGATTTGATCTTCGAGCTTGTTTAGGAAGCCATTTTCACTATCTCTCCACTGATAGAAATTCACATGTTATTTAATGCTACCAACCAAACTATCGATTGAAGCAGTGCCAGAAGAGTCACATTCCCTCTTCAAACATGATTCGTTTTCCATATTACACACAGCTATCTTCAGTAGCTGGTAAACAGCAGTAGACATTTCCAAAGAACAGACACTGGCCTGCCGCAGTCCCAGTAGAGCTAACTCCACATTTTTACAGTATATGCAAGCACAGACAATTTGATCATGTCTAGAAACTGGCTTGCAATTTACTGGGCCCAACTCTTTAAATTTACTAGGGCTCTTCTTGACATCTGGATATTCCTCATTGAAAATCTCAAAGATGTCACTCAAAGTGTAGTTCAGCAGGTGTTTCCGAAGCTTTAATTGCTTGTGGACAGGTAGTGTAGTATCATGCATGTTAACAGCAGTTTAGCAGTCAGTAGAATGCATGCCAGTTGAAAAAAAATACACATTTGGTTCAAAGATTACCTTGTGATTTGCACACTAGGTGTGTGTATCAGGAGTGTAGGCTAAAATTGACAAGCTCCAGATTCTGAGTTACAAAACACCATAAAATAATTTTATACCTTATTTTTCTCAAAGAAACTGGCTTTTTAGACTTGGAATATCCAGCATTACTTTCACATACCAGGGTATCAGAGAGAACTCTCAAACAAAGGCAGACATCCCCATATTATTAAAAATGTCCCTTGCTTCACGAATACTTCCATGTACCTATAAAACAGAAACTTGCAAAATTTTCAGCATTTTGGCGAGTTTAGCTGAGCTATTGCAGCCCAAAATCGAATTATAGATAAATATTTTTCATCTCAGATAGCTTAGGAAGAACAGGCTGCAATTAAATACACTAAAGTTGTGACAGACGGGACAAACTAATTTTTGCTCGTCTGAATTATAAGGAGAAAATTGCATTTGCTCAGGAAAAACACCTGGGCAAGAAAATCCACTCTTGTATTGATTATAAAATGGAAGCAAAATTTATTTCACAATTTATTAGGCAATGCACGTGTATTTTACTGTTCTTATAACGTAAAATCCCTATAACATAAACGCCCCTGGAACGGATTATTTACGTTGTAGGAGCGCATACTGTATATCTCATTGCCACTTAATAGGCGGTCTTGTTATTTGACATTATTGTGGAATGTACATACAACCAGCCATCTCCTTCACAATATGCATGATGATAAATTGGTAGTATATTTTAAATACAGTGCACCCTCGGGATACGATTTCCCTGATATACGATTTTTCACCTTACGAAGTTGAACATTGTGAGATCTTCACCTCGCTATACAAATATTATTTCACGATACGATTTTGAGAAAAGTTTAAAATGTTAAAATGTTTAAAATTTGGCGGTCGGTGTGCTCATAACGCGCGTCGAAATAACAAAGACACCAAAATTCAGTTTGCCGAAAACATTTTCAGAACTTTTAGAAGAGATACGATGACCGACTTCTCTCAGAACAGCATTTCGCGTTGAAATTTCGTGTAAAATACACAAGCGAGAGCAAATAATAATATTATTCATTTTCAGCATTATACTCTCTTTTACTATAAACTTTTAGTCAGCATACATATATAACTACTAGTATCCATATTTAGTTCGTTAACTATGGAATCTGAGACCGATACAAACGTTACAAAACGAAGAAAAAATGATTTCCATGTCAACAAAGTTGGAAGTCATAAATAAATAAGAAGAAAGCGCCCGTATTGTTAATATTGTCAAGGAATATGGTCGTAACTAATCAGAATTTGCAGTTATTATTAAAGCAAGCACAAGAAGGAGCTTACGACTGACGATTTGAAACAGTTGGAAGGCCATGCAAGCGATCAGCATTAAAGAGAAGCAACCCTTTAGTATGGGCGAGGGCCGAGGAACTAGAAGATACAGAAAAACCTACATTGGCAGAAATATTTCAAGTGTTTAATTTACTGATGTGGACTGGTACATAAAACCAATGCGAGTGGAATGTATACCATTATTTATATTTTTGTGGCATGTTTTATTCATTTCATGTTTTATTTATTTCATTTTGATTTTATGTTTTATTTTCTTGTTCAACCATCTCTTTGCAGTCCGGCCTGTTCTCTACTACGTAAATACAATTCATCATATGTATGTAACTCATATATATAACTAGCTACTCAAGATAGTTGACACAGCCACATTACTTTCTGGAACTTGCTAAAGCCCTGTCCTCTAGGGTATAAATACGTCCAAACTTTGTATGTTTGGTTACATTGATTCTTGTGCACATTTCATACAAGACTAACTACTGTACCACCTTCTCTGGATCCTTTTACAAGCGTTAGCTAGCTAGCAATTTTCTGCATTGCACCATCAACCTTTTCTTTTAAACCAGTAGAAAAATTGGACAGGAATAGACAACTTCTTTTATCCTGCTAAAAAATTCCAATTCATTACGTATTAAATTTATTTTCAAGTGTACAGCAACATAATTAGCATTGATACGCTTTTGCCTCCTCTCTGCTTTACTCGCTACATGTTCCTGCTAAAGCCACGTTACTCCAAAGGTATGTACGCCCTGTATAGCAAATAAAATTTTATTTTTCTTTTCGGTAGCCATTAAATGGTCAAGTGCGCGAGAGGCCGTTTTCTATAACTGCATCGCTCGGCCTAATTTATTTAGGTTGAAAAATGTTTCAACCAGATACGCTAAATTTTATAGTGAAAGTGAAGATAGGAACTGCTGAAAGATAAAATTTCGTGATAAAAAGTTGAAATTCAGTAAAATAGTTCAAAATACATACTAAAACTTAGTTTTAAGTGTATAAAACGTAAGTTGTATTATGGGATTTGTTAGGCTCAGGCTATATTGGTGTCTGAGCTCAAGGCAGTACAGGTGGTCTTGGTAATTACGGTGAGTGCATAAAGCTGGATAAAGCTAGTGGGTAAAGCTAGTAGATTAGCTAGTGTAAGGCAGTATGGGGGAGGATATAAGGAAGTGTAACGAAAGACGGAGGCTCTTCTTGATCTTCACATCAGTACATGTGAGTACATTGATTTATACAACAGGTTTAGCAAGCTAAACTTACTTGAAGTGATTTCAAAGTTTATGTTATGCGTATCTTTTGAAGGCAAGAACTCCTTACCGTACGTACTGCATTTGGTGAACACATTATAATTTTGCATTTCATTGCAGATCATAACCATTAAAAATACACTAAATACAATACAGTTACTGTAGGTAACTATAATTACTAAAGTTAACATACTATTTTGTTGCTAATTGTCGACATGTATACATTTTTATAAAAAAAATTTGACGATTTTTACCAGGGGATGTTTGCATTGTATAATTACAATGGTCTCTATACCCTGATATACGAATTTTTCACCATACGATGCCAACTCTTGAACGAATTAGCATCGTATCTTGAGGGTGAACTGTATAGGTCGTTTAATAAGCGCAATGCTATCACAAACGGCAACCGATAATAGACAAAATACAATAGATTACGAACCATCATTTGCGGCAATGATCTGAAACGTAACAGAACAGAATTTTAGCTATCTATACACCTAGCAGTGTAAGTGAGCGTCGCTTACCGTAACCGATGTGTTGATGCACTCACATGTAACCGAAGCGTTGTCTCCTGCGAAGTTGATTCTGGCAAGCGACAGGGAAAGGCTACCAAAATGTTTAGATTATTTATAGGATGTCTGACTGCAAACTTTTAAATAGTTCATTCTATTAAACGATAACTTTGGGTCCTCATAAAAGCACTTCGAACTTACCCCACCATTTGTAAATAAACTGCAACAAACCACGCGTTTCATTTGGATTCAAAATGGCGGCAAAAGTCGTCTGCTGTATTGGCAACTCGCCAGCTGGGCGCCTGCTAGAAAGCGGTATGCCAGCGATGTATAAAGGCGTGGTCACACGAGCCCCGAACCGAACTAAATGACGCAAAACGACGTCGCTCTCAGCTGTAAAAAGTTCGGCCGAAGACATTTCTGGCCGAAACGAACCATTTCGGTACTGCTCGAAATTTCGTGGCCGAACCCTTGCTCTTATTGGCGGGTTAAAATTCTATAATTCTAGCGAGCACGCGTCACATTTCTCCTTACGTGCGTGTGAGTAAAGTTAAAAAAGAAATGGGACGATACTTTTATTTCGTTAAATAAACAACATGAAGCAATTTACGACAAGGTTCACCCGGACTTGTGATTGTGTTGCATACATGTAAGATGTTGCACTTAAGTTTTGCATAAATGTAAGAGAATGGTTGTGATTTTCTTTCGTGTAGAATATAAGTAATGTGTCATATTCATCCTGATGAAGTATCGTTGACTGATTTATTTATGTAAAACCAAAGTACTAGGATAAAGACTGGTTTTGTTTGTTATGTAATCAGCATAGAAAAACATTCATATGTTAATAAAAAATATAATTATGTTAATGGGAAGGGTTGGCTAAATCTTTGTATCGAGTGATTTATTTTGAGCAGCTAAACGGTCTTCTGATAAATCTGCTGTGTAATTATAATTTATAATTGTTCCTCAAAGTTTTTTGTTTACAATAGAAATATTTAACTCAAATACATAACAACTACTAATGAAACCATGTCCTGTCTCTATGCGTATGGTATCTAGGAAGCGAAGTGACTTCGGATGCCGTGTGACATGTGCCACGAACCGAACCAGTTTCCGAACCGATCCTACGTCGGTTCGGTGCTCGTGTGACCACGCCTTTAGGCTATTTCCCTGTCACTGCGTTTCCGCATCAAATTTCAGCCAATTCGCAAGTTATCCGCGTCATGGAAACGGAACAAATCTGCAAGCTAAGCGAGTTTTGCGACCCGCAAAACTTTATCGAATCCATCGTGCTTGCGAATCATGGAAACGGCGCTTGCGATTAATGCGCATTAAAATATCGATGGCTATTACATTAAAAACACTTTCACGCTTCAGTCGCGTTTATTTCGATTTCAACAGTCTCAATGCGCCAACGTTCCGAATGATTGCTGCTAAGCGTGACAAGACTGCGTAGCTATTTTTAGAGAGACTAATACTTGACATATGGGGTCAAGCGCTAGGCAGGTGTTCATTGAAAGTTTGAAGCGCTCGATTGCAAAGTAACTCCACTTGCGAATCATTCGGATTATGTGAATCATGCGAATTATGTGAGTCATGGAAACAGGAGATGGTACGCATGCAGGTAGCTCTATTTAAATTATCTTGCCTGCAAATAAAGTCTTTTAAAGGCTATGGAAACATAGTGTAAAACGCAGCTTTGATTTTGTGGAACATGTCACTTCGTATCCAGGGGTAGGCAGGCTAGTAAGTAGAGCTTGGGTAGTTGAAAAACATGAGTAACTCGCTGAAAGAGCCAACCACAACTGTTCACAATGTATCAATACTATTTTGCCAAACAAGAGCTTACATATTTACTGTCTAGGTATTCATGATATAAAAAATTTCATGCATGTAGTCATTTAATGCCAATTGTATAATTCTAGTCAATTAGACCTTATGTAAAAAGCAGAATATGAAAAACAAGGCCAAGTCTCTTTACTTGGGTAGTCACAACTCCTAGACGTTGTACAACAACCATTTCAGCTGCTGAGACGACCTAGGTTATGCTAATAGCTGGGTTAATTATTCTCCTTCATTGGAGAAAATATTCTAAAATTACAGCATATTCCCAATAAAAAACCTTTATTTGCAGGCAAGGGAATTTAAATAGAGCTATCTGCGTACCATCTCCTGTGACTTGCAACAGCAATGGCATCGCAGACAGAACTGCAAAGCGCACCGTAGAACCAACCAGGCACAGGGACGCAAAGCAAACCCGAACTGAATAATAGCTGAAATGATTTTCATAACCACGAAATAATTCACAGGTTCCAGATGAGACTTGTTGGTTGCAAATCACTCTTTCTGTTACAAACAAATTGAATTTTATCCCGTATATTCTGCAAGTTCATCCCTATTACAGCCAGTTATTTAAAAAGGAAGCAAAACAAAGGAAGAAGTAAAATTTAAATCTTTCTTTCTATGAGGTGTACATACTTGTTCTACGAAATAATAATACATAGATTTTCCAAAGTTCTGCCTTTCAACTAAGTTACTATCTGTAACAAAATTCTCTTAATGCAACTACCACATACCTGTAACCATTTAATCCTAAATGTATATTTCTAGTCAATTAGACAGTGTGTAAAAAGCAGAGTTATGTAGAATGGGAAATACAAGACCAAGTCACTTTGCTTGGGTGGTCACGAATTTTGAGCAGATAACTCCTAGACGATGTACAATAACCATTTCAGCTGCTGAGACAACTTAGGTAATGCTAGTAGCTGAATTAGTTATTCTTCTTTATTGGAAAAATTGTCTTAAAACTACAACATGTTCCCAATAAAAAGCTTTTATTTGCAGGCAAGATAATTTAAATAGAGCTACCAGCTTACCATTTCCTGTGGCCTGCAACAGAAATGGCATCGCAGACAGAACTGCAAAGCGCACTGTACAACCAGCCAAGCACAAGAACACAAAGCAAACCCGAGCCGAATAATAGCTGAGATTATTTGATATTCATCGCAATGAAATGGCTTACAGGTTCTAGATGAGACTTATTGGTTGCAAGTCAGTACTCTTTCCGCTACAAACAAATTGAATTTTATCCCGTATGTTCTGCAAGTTCATCCCTATTACAGCCAGTTATTTAAAAAGGAAGCAAAACAAAGGAAGAAGTAAAATTTAAATAATTAACAAAGTTGCAACTGGCCAACTTTAATAATACTCAAGGAAGTCATTACTTCCTAGCAGTATTTTACTAAGTATTGATGAAGATTCTTTAGTACATGTAAATACCTTGAGAGTTTCTTGATCTCAAAGCAAGAGTACACAACAAGATCAAAGATTTCACCCCTTCCATGGCTGCACATAAAATGCTCTAATACAGATGCCCAAGTTTCTCCATGAACGTTCTTTGGTGAAATAGTAAAACTGTCTCAAACTATAAAATATTTACAAGTTGTCTGTTCTTGTCTAGATCATTTCACATTTGAGCAATGAAAGGAGTACCAGATGGTAGGCATGAATTGATCTGGGGAGCCCTCTTACAGTTGGTAAGTTTCGATGCATTATTACAAACTGGCGTCCAAAAGTTGCCACATAGTTATTTTCGCAGGCTACAGTGATCAACCTTTGCCACATGACAAATGTTTTTGGTGAATGCTCAAAATTTTGTCATTAGATCTGTTAGCAGGTTATCTTCTAATCTATAAATTTGCATGCAAATAACAGGGCATTGAAATAAGTAGAGAGAAGACAACTCCAAGATTATTCATACTCAACATAGTGTGATCATTTTTAGAAAGTAAATTTGTTTTTTGTGCCTTGAAACTTAATGATTACTGACAATAATTACTGATGGAAATCTGGTATAGTTTGTGAGTGTGAATACGATGATGTGAGCCACCATTACTTAATGCCTTTTTTTGGCTTAGCAAGCAGTCTCATGGTTGGTATCAGATGGCTTGTCATACAGCCATAATGAAATATTGGCTTTATTCAAAAGTTAACTTCATATAAAAACAGTAAGGATATACGTGTACAATCAAGTTAAACAGAAATATTTACTAGCGCATAAAGTAGTCCTAGTGAGAAAAGTGATACAAATACAATATAAAATATCAAAATATGACCTGAACTTTGAATAAAACCTATCCTCAAAAGAAACAGACGACAGAAGTATAAAAAGATTCTGTTAGCTTGCAACAACTTGCAACGAACCCGTTTGGCGTAATCATGACAAAAATTACCCCATCATGGTAGGCGCATCTCCCTCTTTATTCTGCTTCTTCTCAAAGAACATGAAGTCCTGGTAACAAAATCAAAGAATTGATGAAAAAATGCCGCAGCAAAAGAAGCTAAGGTAAGACACTAAGCATGAAATAACTGACTGCAAATTAATTTGTTCTGTTCTTAACAAAAACATTCATGTGAATCCTTAACAGCTACAAAACACATATTTAAAATAATAAACAGAATTTAAACTACAGTAGATGCTCTAAGAACGTTTACGTTATAAGGATTTTATGTTATATGAACAGTAAAATACATGTATATTTTCTAATCTATTCCAAGATCATCATAAACCCACTTCTTTAGCCCTTCAAACATGAAAAAGTAAACTTAACTTTTTAACTTGATGTCTGTGTATTATTTATGGTATTATTGGTTTGTTTTGACAACTTTCCCTTTTTTCTTACCGCTTTCACTCGGTTTAGGGTTCATGATTACGGCAATTTTACAAAAAGGTAGGGGGAGTGCACAACTTCAATGTCAATTCAAATCAATTTTTTCCCTTTTGTCAGACAGAAAGATTTATACTGAAAAAAATGTATATTTCTAAAATAAAGTAAAACAAAATTATGTGCTTCTTATCGTAAGAACAATGTCCGTCTGTCCATTGTTCCGAAGCCAGGGTTAGAGGTTAAGATGAAGGTTTGATTTTAGAGAGACTCAAGTTCGTGGCATTCAGTTTGGTAGACTGACACTAATACCTGCACTAATTGACCACCTTTAGTTTGGTAGACTGACACTAACACCTGCACTAATTGACGACCTTTAGTTTGGTAGACTGACACTAACACCTGCACTAATTGACGACCTTCAGATTGGTAGACTGACACTAACACCTGCACTAATTGACCACCTTTAGTTTGGTAGACTGACACTAACACCTGCACTAATTGACCACCTTCAGATTGGTAGACTGACACTAACACCTGCACTAATTGACCACCTTTAGTTTGGTAGACTGACACTTTAACACCTGCACTAATTGACCACCTTTAGTTTGGTAGACTGACACTTTAACACCTGCACTAATTGACCACCTTTAGGTATTCCTGATTAACTATGCAGCTACTTATTCTCTTTGCTTTATCAGCATACCCAGGCCTGTATTCCCTGGTTGCAAGTTGGGGCGGCAAATGTTAGACGACTAGTTATGAATACCTGGGGGTTTGAAGGGGCGGTGTAAGCCCCCCAACAGGTTTCTCTCATGTAGGGCCTCAACTGGGCCTCTCATGTGAAGTTTTAAAAATTTTTATCAGAAAGTATAAACATTTTTCTATAGGTATTTGAGATTTGTTTGTTTTAGGTGATGTGACTGCTAGGACGTTTTCAGATTAAAATAGGCAAAACTTAAAATAGCAGTTAAAACGCTCAGAAAAAAGACGTCTTTTTCTTTTGAGCGTTTTAACAAAGATCAATTTTGCCGATTTTATTTTAAGTTCACCTGAAGGTTTTCACGCTTTCGATGGGCCATTGCCAAGCGGAAGTTTGGTAAAAGTTGACCTTTTGCAAACCTTTATAAAAGTCGTTAACAAGAATATTTTGCCGATGATGATAATAACGACGCCTAAGAACTACTAAAAGTTGATGTTTATCTCTATGGCTTGGAATAAAGTGACATTCTACATCGATAAAAACCGTACACCGTAGCCGTTGGGCAAATAACTGTTCGAGTTAATGATGTTGAGGTCGAGTTATCTAAATCAATTTATCATTACCGGACAGACCAAACAAATCCATTCGAGTTAACGATATGTTCGAGATAAAATTTTACATCTTATCCGAGGGCGAGTTATCTGAGTTTGACTGTACTTAGCCGCCAAAAAGTCCCAAAAGGTTGGGAAGGCTCAGCCGGCCAGCCGCCCCAAAGAATACGGGCCTGGGCACATTCGATGATCTCCCACGGCACGATAGACTGCGAGGGTACTAGTATATATATATATATATATATTACAGATACTCATGTTAACTGTTTGCTTTCCTAAATGCAGCAAGAAAGAAAACAATATTTTTAAGCCCAACTATGGGACTATCATAATTCAAGTAGAATTTGAGAGCTTGCATCGACTTGACGCTTTAACCTTTATAAAATTTCTTATGTAATTGAAGGCAAAATCTTTACATACATTCTTTAAGTCATGCGAAATGTACGTTATAGGAGGTATACTGTATATTGGAGGTATACTGTAATTAGTAGCATTTACTAAAGGAGGAAGTCAGGAATGGCTAACAGATGAATGTGTGGTAGTAAATATATGATCATAGAAGTGAGGAAATGCAATACAAGTTAAATTATAGTTACTTTGAACAAAATAAGCTAAATTGTTTCGTGGTGATAACATTTTGTATATTTTGCTGGTTTTTGTCTGGACAAGTGCTAGTGATAGGTAGTGATAGTGATAGGTAGGACAAGTGATAGTGATAGGTAGGACAAGTGATAGTGATAGGTAGGACAAGTGCTAGTGATAGGTAGGACAAGTGCTAGTGATAGGTAGGACAAGTGCTAGTCATAGGTAGGACAAGTGATTGTGATAGGTAAGACACGTGATAGGTAGGACAAGTGATAGTGATAGGTAGGAAAAGTGATAGTGATAGGCAGGACAGGTGCTAGGTGGTTTCAGATCTTCAGACATATTGTATGTCAAATTTCCCATCATAGGATCTTGAACAACAAAATATTTTTTCCCAAGAATAAAATCCACAAGTACCTGGGCATCCCCATCCATCAGAGAATGTCGCAGAGGTTGTATCATTTAACACAGAAACAATGAATGCACATATTTAGCATTTCTTGCTGGAAGGTAGAGATATACAAATTATTTTTGGGTTGCTAATCACAAAGTATATCAGACGTTGAAGAATAACTACTAGTTCAAACCAAAATGAACTCACAATCAGAAATGTGGCGGCCAGAGTAGTTGCCTTTGCTTTCACATCAAGATCCATAGGAAAAACAACTCCAAAGTTATCAGCATCAGTGAAAACCTCTTTAACAAGTCCAGTCCATTGCTTAGAGATTCTACCAACTTGCGTATCACCATTCTTGCTGCTGATCTAAAATCATTGGCCATCTTCTTTTAGTTGAACCGATAAACGTATACATACAATTTTAAATGGTATGACAAGATTTTCAACTGAGCAGTCACCATGTAAACAGTCATACCTCGATATACGAGCCAAATGAGTTCCAGGACCGAGCTCGCATATCAATTCTCTCGTATCAATTTTTTCTATAGAAAATAACTAAGTAAAAATTGATCCATTCTCACCCTTTGAAAAACCGCTAAAACAGGATATTACAATAAAAACACTTGTTTTTAATTGGACCAATTCACCGACTACACTCACAAAGTAACAAATACCCATTTAGTTGTTATGATCTGCAATAAAATGTAACATCACTATGTACACAACTGTATGGAATTCTTACATTCGATTTGACAGCCATTGATAACGGCTGTCTGAGAGAGAAACTTAACGGCAAGGCGTAAAGGTTAAAAATAAGGGGACACTAGAGTACTGATGACAAACTTATTGTTTAAGGAAAGGTTATATGTACAAATGACATGAAAGCACTTAAAATAGCACAACTACCTTTTTAATTTAGTCTCATTCCTCGGCTGTAAGACTGTTGAACTCAATGAAAACAACATAAATCGGATATAGTGAAGAGTTTGTCACTCTTTCAATGAAGTGATGAAGAGGTAGCAGAAGAATTGTAATGATTTCAGTACACTGAGTCTAATAGTGTGTATATGTAAGAATTGTAATGATTTCAGTACAAGGAGTCTAATAGAGTGTGTATATGTGAGAATTGTAATGATTTCAGTACACGGAGTCTAATAGAGTGTGTATATGTAAGAATTGTAATGATTTCAGTACACGGAGTCTGATAGAAAGTGTATACGTAAGAATTGTGATGATTTCAGTACACTGAGTCTGATAGTGTGTATGTGTGAGAAATGTAATGATTTCAGTACACTGAGTCTGATATTGTGTGTATGTGTGAGAAATGTAATGATTTCAGTGCATTTCTCTCACATACACTAAACTTTGTTAACCCTACATAAGAAACTTGATTTTACTTGAATATATTTATCTTTCTAAACACACACTTGAAGCAAAGTTTTGATCTTTTACTGAACTTACTTTGATTTACTGTAATACTTTTTAGTATCTGTTTCTAGTCAGGCGGTTTTTCCTCGCATTCACTATAACTTCTAGCCAACCTTTTAAAAACTTATTTCAAACTGATTGAGGAGATAGACTGAGCTGTTATGGAAAGCGGGCTCTCGCATACGAAACCATGTAGTAAGAGTAGTGGCCATCGAGAGCCGACTCGAATGCTTGTATTTCAAAGATTAATCGTTTCTCCAGGAAAAAACTTGCTCAAAAGTCAGCTTATAGCCTATCTCAAGTTTCTCGTATGTCGAGACACTCGTATGTCGAGACACACGTATGACGGGGCAATCGTATGTTGAGGTATGACTGTAAGCTATCGCCATTACAAATCTTGGTTCTAGAGAAGTACTTTACAAACAACTTACATCAAACTCTACATCCCCACACATGCTGCATGTAAAGCAGGGCCCATCGATTCTGAGTATGTCCTCGCCTGCTGCATTCTGTATGTAAAACTTGGGTGTACACACACTCCAAGCTTGCTTAACATACCCTATAGTTTCACCAGGAGGTGCCTGCACCTCAACCCTCTGTAAATGTATATTTATAAATTAATAAAATCTAAATATTTGCAATGATAACAAAATTCTGTCAGTATGGCTTCTAAAATTGTTACTGTTAATCCTTCAGATCAGTTAAATAACAAGCTGGAATAGCATGATCTTTAACCTTACGAAAACTGAATTAGAGCAGTGTAAACGTGCAACACTCCAGACCAGTTTAAAAAACAAAAGAAATGATTTAACCGTTACTCTTCCATATACAGAATTTGGGGATAAATGCATAAATATATCAATAAATAGAAGGAAAACGAGATAAATCTAATAAATATAACAGTAAGATGGAAAGAAATGAGACAAAGAAGATTGCAAGAACAAGTAATTTGATAGTAGATATCAACAAGCAAACTACCTTACTTAATAGGAACTCGAATCACATCTTACAGTGTTTCTCCATAAACAAAGACCGTACAAGCTATACTGGTGCTCAACATATAATACATGAGCAGAGCAATCTCTCAAACCCTAAAAACCATCACCATAAACTACAAGCATTAGATGTAATTAGTTGTAAAGCATTAGACAGTGAGAGACAAAGAGAGATACATCTAGTTACTATCAAGAGCTAGCTGTTATCAAAGCAAGACTAACCAACAAGACAAGCAGGCAGAGCAACTATTTCAGGACAGCTTGCACCGCTACCACACGCAGCATCAAAATGTGAAACATTACAGATCTGAAACCGATCTGGTTAACACCTTCAAGTAGATCTCTCATCCCAGCTTGGAATAGAAAGACATGCACATTACCCGAAAACCAATTGATGTATTTCGCATGCGTGATAACCACCACCAACATAGATGGCTGCGAGCTTTCATCCAGCAACTGGTCCCAGTTTACCTGCAAGCAGCAGGGGCACCAACAGGTGCTACACCTGAAAGGCCTGCTAAGATGCATCACTTCTCGTTGATTATTGTCCAAAATCTTGATTTCAAATGACCTGTTTGGGCCACAAAAGAGTCTTGTGCAGCACCCACTATCTGAAGGAGAAATCATAAGCTAGAAAAGCAATTTATGGCTAACAGAATCGGCTGACACACCGGAATCCTCTTAATTTGTCATATTATCTTCCGGAAGACTTGGAATGATGAGCGAAACCTCAACGAAGGACTCCACAAGGCGAGTAGAACACCAATAAGAAACCAAGAATGAGATAAAAGCCAGAGGAAGTGAAGAAATAGGGATGCATAAATGCAGAGATTAGGCGTGCATTAAACAAACTTCTATAAAAAGTGAAAGTGACTCGCGTCAGATAAGACACTCCCACACACGCATTTGTGAGTGACGCCCAAAGTGTGCTAATGATTCAAGACGGTGTTGATGAGATAACGATAGTATTACCTACTGCTATTACCTACGCAGTGTGAGACTAGGTGAATAGTATTACCTACCGTGATTACCTAAGCAGTATGAGACTAGGTGGACACAAATTATATAATGTAAGATGCGTGTTATGTTAGGAATGGCTGAGGAATGGGTCACCTGTAGACAACATGGACACCAGCAAGTGCTGCATCTTAAAGGTCTTGTGAGCCTCACGACCTCACGATTATTATTATCAAGGATCTTGATTTCAAATGCTCTGCTCGGACCGCATATATTCCTAGAGCAGCAGTTTGTATCTGTAATTCATAGTTATACTTTAGCAGATCTATAGATTCTAGGCACATACTTATGTTTTAGTGTACCAGTTTGTATCTATAACACAGTTGCTTTCGCTTAAGCCGTGGCCTGTTGGTCTAGAAAACCTGACCTGGAAACAACAGGTTGGAGTTTATTTCCCACAAAGGCCACTAGAGGTAGTAAGAATGGAATTTAAGGTTGGATGACATCCAACCTTAATTGCCCTCTGCAACTAGGCATGCCTCCAGTTGTCAAGGTTTTCTTGTAGCTAGGCTCACATACATGCATGTCCAGTCAAAACCACAGAGACATTGTTTGCGCTGGTGAAGGTCGGTTCACCTCGATACGTTAGGGTTGTTCTCTCGATGATTAATCGTTGACTATGCGCACCGCAGACTGACAGCATCGTTGGGGCACAGCGATATATTCAGTCATAGTGCAATGAAATTGCACTATGAGTGAATACAGTTATGAACCCAGGCAATGTAAATCGTAAAATGATACTTCGCTATTCAATAGCATAATATGGCCCCATGTTTCCCTCACTGCTTATGTGTAATTTAGTGCATGGCAAACACGTAGTAACAGACAGCTGAGATCTGTTTATTTACTAAGGCTTGCGAAATTCAATACAAGCTTTCTTTGTTTGGCATGATTTACCAACACATAATGTCATGTCGCGTAGCAACTCAAAACAACTAGGTGCCATTCTAAGCAAACTCATGCAGCGGGCTATCAAATTAGCTGTAGAAGCAATGACAAGGTTTATTGTGCTTGAAAGTAGCAGCATGGCTGGCACATGAAAAATACGACTGCCAGAGATAAGACTCAAGCGCCAGACAAACATTCCTTTTAGTGCCAATTTTGATCCTTTGAGGTCCAACCATGGCGACTTTTCTATAAATCATTTCTATATGAAATTCCTAAATCTCATTGACAATGGCGTTACAAGAGAGATTTCCGAAAGACAGATTAAAAAGCGTATAATAGTCAAATGCGATAGGAGTTTCATATTGTTCTCACAAACGATCTAAGCCTACCCGACTCTAATCACATTATGGATTGTAAAAGCTGAAGGAGATGATGTGATGCTAGCAGTGAATACTAGACCATGCATGTGTATTAGTTATGCTTGACATTTTCGCCTACCACTATGTCATGATTAACTAACTTGTCAATTTCGTATTGACAAGTTAGTTAACCATGACTAACTTGTCAATACGTATTGACAAGTTAGTTAACCATGACTAACTTGTCAATTTCGTATTGACAAGTTAGTTAACCATGACTAACTTGTCAATATGTATTAGTCATGTTTTAAACATGTTTAAAAAAATCAGAACATACAAAAAGAAGGTAGTTCAACATAATAAAAACTTGGTCAATCTATAATAATGTAACGTCGGTCTAAATAGATTTTTTTCATAACAAACAAAATTACCAAATTATCATATTCCATTGGCCTTAATAAAATTGATGCTAAATATAAGTCAAGAGGCAGATGATTGCGTTTGTATATAACACCTCAAATGTGCTACAATTGTAAGGTTGACAATAGCACTAATATTTCGCAAAGCCTCTTATTTCACTGCTATTCAACATTACTATCTTACCTTCTGCAGCGAAATAAACTCTCTGGCCCAGACTGTTCTTTATCTCATACTTGTTGTTAGTCTCATAGCCAATGAAAGCTGTAAACAATAACGAGAATATTCTAATAAAACTTGAAACTTATCAATAAAATCAAACTTATTTGGAACAGAGAAAAGAGATTGGATGAAAATAGTTGGACACAGAGAAAGCCTAAACTTCAATTGCAATGCAGTGATGAACATCGTCGGTTAGGTAAACTCCTAGACCGAGTTCCATGCGACTTTTATCATCAACCATTGGCTAACATGGTATGAGTTCATGAAATCAAAGATTGGGTCTATGACACGCACATCGTTACTACTATTAGACCTACCAACAGCGGTATACCAAACAGCAGCTTGAAGAGCTAAGTGTTTATTGCAGTAGTTTGTTCTATCGATTATTTTAAAACTTGAGAAAACATATTTAAAGAAGATAAATTTACATCTAGCTGTAGGTTTCACGTTGATCCATATTGGTGTTGCTTGTTACGATTGCTTAACGAAGCTGTGCATCCAGTTTGTGAGCAGACGACATCAAAGCTTCTGGAAGCATTGAAATTATATAAGCTGTCACCTTAAACTCCACCTAATGAGAGTAAACCTCACCTTCTACCTTCAAACCTTTCCATTGCTGAGCCTACACGTCCATATAAGTGTCACTAGGATAGATTACCAGTAATATTTCTATTGATTATTATTGTATTACTTTGGTTTCTACACATATATTAACTTTCTATATAGTTTTATTTAATGCATTTGCTTTAATACTAAGCGTAATTACCTGCAGTACTGGTGTATTAACTCGCTCATTACAGAAAGCCATTAAATGGTTCACCTATATTGTTCACCCTGAAGGAATGTGGTTATCAGGGGTAACCTCAGTACCTTTACAAAAATATCACGGATTATAGGGTAAACAGCTCTACCTGAAATTTTGCCACAACACATTTAGGATATTGGGTTATCATTTAGCTAACATAAAACGAAGCGGCTAGACTTTTTCCCTCGGTGAAATTTATAAACAATCTATTTCTGCATATATGACATTTAGACCACCTATTGTTAAACCGAAACAGTCATGTTTTGATACAAGGTTCCCGGGAATTTTGATGAAAGATATTGTGAAAAATGTCGGCAGTGTTCTTCTCTTCATTGAAAAAGGCCAACAGCTTTATAAGAAAAGAAGAGCTACAAACAAACGTTCAATGGTCGACATACAAAACAGAGAAGAAGTTCTTGGAGACTATAACATTTGGTAGTATGTAGGTCAATGTTGGGGCAAGAAACCTTAGTTGGGGTTGGCAATTGACTCTGGATGTGTAGTCAATCATTGGAGTAAATTCTATTCTATACTTTAGAGAAACCAAGAAAAAAACATCATTCCAATATTAGTCTTGCTTGGCAGCTACTCCTTGAATCATTTACCTGTCTAAATAATTTTACTGACATCTCATTCGTCGTAATCTATGCTGAAATATATTGTTTATAAATTTCACCTTTTCACTCAGAAGTCACCGCATAATATAGCAGACGCCGAACCTGTGTAATTACGCCAAAAATAGCTGTACAGTTTGGTTACATATTGCTATTCAAAGGTTACACTAAATACCAAACAACCGTGTTTATGGCTCTATAACTTGAGCTTTTACACTGCCACCTTGTTTGAGATATCCAGTTAGAGAACAGAGGGTCTGTCTATTAGACAAACTGCAAAAATGATAGCGTTTTCCATTGACACCTGCTTTTTGAAACTATAAACAAGTATTGAACATGGCGTGTATACTTTGAAAAGTTTAGATGCATTGCTTATCATGCAGTTCTCGGCAGATATCAAAAAACTGTGATTGGAGCTCTATGATAAAAACTGTAATTTTTTACAGCAAAAATCCTGAGTGAACACCCGCCACCATATATAACGTTACATAAAACAAAGATCAGAAAATAGAAAATTAAAAAGAATTCTTAGTTTTAGTTTGTGTCGAACCTTCAAGAAGCTCCGTCTTCTGATGGACAAGCAGTTGATCAACGAGAGCAAGATACTCTAGACCAGGAGGACAGTTAGGTGGCGCCTGCGGGGCTGACATCCACTGCACTAAAGAATCAGAGCAGGCTGTCAACTACAGACTTGTAAGCTGAACAGACTTCATAAAGACTCGAGCCAGCTGCACATGAAAGACGTGTGGAGTCGGATATGGCTGAGCAAACAAACTACTTCATGCAGGTACGCAATGCAGGTAGTGCATCTCCTTAATGCTACTAGGGGCTGCACTATTGACATAACCTTAAATATAATAATGTAAACATATATTTTCCACAACAGGTAACACAGCACCACAAGAAAGCCAGCTTTCTGTTACTAGACTGATATAGAAAAATGTATATTTATATAACATCGTACTACGTGCCATAAACATAAAAAAAATAAATAAATTTATCATGAATTTTTAATGAAAGATGAATTTATCATAAATTTTTAATGAAAGATAAATTTATCATCTTGTTCTAAGTGATTTAAAATGCATTTCCTTTATAATAATAAAATACGCTATGAATGAAGAACTTCAGCTAGCTGTCATACAATAGCACCACTGTACACCACTAGCACCACTCACCATTTGGCAAGAGCGAACTTATGATCTGTATATATATAATCACTATTTGCCAGCATAAACTAACATAAGCGCACAACTGGTCTAGCCATGCTTATGCCCTATAAACAATTTAGATTAATTAGACCTACCTTGGCCTTGAGGCTGAGCTGTTACAGGGGCAGCCATATTTTATCCTGTAACATATGGAACAGAGAGTGACCAGCACGTATATATACCTAACAAACATATCATCTACACTTACGAACAGCTGCAAACAGTATGACTGGGTGAAAGTACATAGATCTATAATCAACAATTTTAAACTTTTGTGGAAAGATTTTTTGTAAATTTAAAGGTGCTTTTGGGTGGCAAACGGGTTTATCCATACAATCACGAAAAATCATTCTTCAGTCTAGATATTTTATATAAAGGTTTACTAGAGCCAATTTAAGAGATACAACATTGTTGTGTCATTCGTTCCCATCAAATGATGTTCAACAAATAAATATTTGCTAGTGAGAAAATAGTAAGCAAGATAATATAATAATAGCGCAACAACTAGCTACATGTCAAGCAAACATTAACAAGCTCGACATGTTTGATGCATGCTGCTGCCCTTTTTGCAAGGATCGTGGTTTCATACGAGTTTCAAAGCGCCTTCTAATAATAGAAAATTGAGAAAAAATGGACAAAAAACATTAACTAACAAACACTGCTGATTGAACCGCACTATTGTAGATGTCTTCTTTTATAATTCTAAAATTTCATTCTCAAATGACGCCATTCTTCAGCCATCCACAAACCACTAACTTCAAACACACTTAAAAAAATCTGAACATAATTAATACAAAATATCAATATAAAACCTGACAATAATAAATACAATGTACCAATATAAAAGGCAATATTGTATCTATTCTTATCTGTTGCACAGTTTTAAATTGTTCCTAAAACTATTTTGCTTCATGTTTCGATGACAATTTAACATATTGCGTTGGATAACATTGGAGAGGTATATACTGTAAATGACCATGACTTTCCTATGTTCTATAATTCTATGCACATTGTAAAAGATAACGAAATCGGATCTATTTTTTAAATTGCTGACTGAAAAATAACTTCATAGAAGGTTTGACACCTAGTAGCAAGTGAAGCCACTAATAGCAATTTTACTTCCATTGGCAAAGTTTTTGAAATATGTGTCAGGTGGACATCTCTGTACTGGATTCGCTCCCAGGAAAGCACTTGCTAACTGACCACTTGATGAGTAGTATACATAATATGTTTTGCTGTATTGTTACTCATAAGCAGTCGTACTATAAAGTACAAGAAATAAACATTGAATAATACAATATTGCATGACTAACAGTACATAATTGCATAATAGTGGTTTAAAAATTACCATGAAAATATGATTTGACAAAGAATGCAAAAATAATAATATGACAGTAATACTTGTTACAAACTCACACAAGATTTTACTTCCTTAGAGCCAAGAAACACATAGATAAACAGGTGCTACATTGCACATATATAATATAGGTTCTGTAGCAGAACCTAAGAACAAAAGCAAACTTTAAAATACAGATACTAATTTAAAATACTACATGCATGATAAAATGCATTCTTCACAAAACAATTAAAACACAAGAATAAAACAAGCATTATTTTATGTACAGTGCACCCTCGAGATACGATTACCCTGATATACGATTTTTTCACCTTACGAAGTCAAACATTGTGATATCTTCACCTCGCTATACGAATTTTATTTCACCATACGAATTTGAGAAAAGTTTCGCCCGAGTTAAAATTTGGCCGTCGATGTGCTCATAACACACGTCGAAATAAAAAAGACACCGGAATATGGTTTGCCGAAACATTCTTAGAATGTTTAGAAGAGACACGATGATCGACTTCTCTTATGTCCGCGTGAAAAATTTCGTGTAAAATACACAAGCAAGAGCAAATATTCATTTGTAGCGTTATTATAGCTTTTACTATAAACTTTTAAGTCAGCATACGTATATAACTACAACTATCTACATTTAATTCGTTATCTATGGAATCTGAGACCGATACAAACGTAACAAAATGAAGGAAAATTGATTTCTATGTCAACAAAGTTGGATGTCGTAAATAAGAAAGCACCCGTATTATTAACATTGTCAAGGAATATGATCGCAACCAATCAGCATTTGCAATTATTATTAAAACAAGGACTCCATTCAAGCAAGCACAAGAAAGAGCTTCCGACTGAAGATTTGAAGGAGCTAGGTCATGCACGCGATCAGCATTCAAAAGGAGCAACCATTTAGTAAAGGCGAGGAAGTACAATATACAGAAAACCCCACATTAGCAGAGATATTTCAAGTGTTTAATTTGCTGATGTGGACTGGTACATTAAAACAATGCATATAATTATAATACATATTATTTACCTCTTGTGTGGCATGTTTTTCACATTTTATTTGTTTCCTTTTGATTTTGTTTTATTTTTTTGTTTAACCATGTCTTTGCAGGTGGGCTTGTTGTCTCCTACGTGAATACAATTCATCGTATGTTTGTAACTCATATAACTAGCTACTCAAAATAGTTGACGCATTCACATTACTTTCTGAAACTTATTAAAGCCCTTTCCTCTAGGGTATAAATACGTACAAACTTTTTACGTGTGGTTACATTGATTCTTGTGCACATTTTATACAAGACAAACTACTGTACCACATCCTGGATCACTGGATCCTTTTACAAGGCTAGATAGCATTTTTCTGCATTGCACCGGACAGGAATGGACTTCTTTTAGCCTTCTAAAAAATTCCAATTCATTACGTTTTAAATTTATTTTCAAGTTTACATCACCATAATTAGCATTGATACGTTTTTGCCTCCTCTCTGCTTTACCCGCTACATGTACCAGCTAAAGCCACGTTACTCCAAAGGTATGTACGTCCAGTATAGAAAATATAATTTTCTTTTTCTTTTCGGTAGCCATTAAATGGTCAAGTATGCGAGAGGCCGCTTTCTATAACTGCATCGCTCGGCCTTATTGATTTAGGTTGAAAAAGGTTTCAACCAGATAGGCTAAAATTTATAATGAAAGTGAAGATAGGAGCTGCTGAAGGATAAAATTTCGTGATAAAAAGTTGAAATTAAGTAAAATAGCTCAAAATACATACTAAAACTTAGTTTTAAGTGTAGGTTTAGCAAGCTAAACTTACTTGAATTGAATTCAAAGTTTATGTTATGCGTACCTTTTGAAGGCAAGAACTCCTTAGTGTACGTACTACATTTGGTACACACATTATAATTTTGCGTTTTATTGCAGATCATAACCATTAAAATACACAAAATACAATACAGTTACTGTAGGTAACTATAATTACTAAAGTTAACATACTATTTTGTTGCTAATTGTCAATATGTACACATCTTTATATAAAAAATTGACGATTTTCACCAGGGGGTGTTTGCATTGTAGAATTACAATGGTCTCTATACCCCGATATACGATTTTTTCACTATACGATGCCAACCCTGGAACGAATTAACATCGTATCTCGAGGGTGCACTGTACTTACATAAATTGTATAGAAATATCAGTCCAGATGATAGGCTACTGCTGTAGTAAGCAATTGCTACATTTTAAAATGAATAATATGTTTAGATAAAATAGTTTAAAGTGTGTAAGCAGTAATTATGGATGCTTAGACAGAGGTGTCTGACTGAGCACTGACTCAGTGACCTAATTTAACTGAGCAAAGCAGCCAATAATGTTTTGTGGTAAAAAATGCTTCCTACCTAATGACAAAAACATACGCCATGATTCATTTCAATGTTTGACCAAAAAGCGCTGTAAACTATCCCAACACAATCTCTGTTCGCAACACAAAACCATGGCCATATTCATTCCCTGTAGACAGTCGGCAAAAATACTAAAATTATGATGAATACTGGACAACCAAGAAATTATGTGTCCAAACAATAGTTATTCGAGCAGCCGTGTTAGGTGTCTTTAGCGTTATGAAGTCAGAACACTGCGAACGGGTGACAAATTGTAAGCGTTTTTAAACATAGCCTATAAGTCACAATGTGCTAGTAAATAAATGTAAAAATTCTAGTAAGAACTGAAAGTCTAGAAGCAAGAATAGAGTAGCCATAACTTTACTAAAATAATCTTAATCAAAAGCACACCTTGCAGCGAAGGAGAAAAAATCACTGTGCTCCCTATGGCATCTTTAGGACAACTACAGACAAAACCGAACTACTAACTTCTGAGCAATTACCTACAGCAAGTAGTTGATGAATAATAAAACTGAATCAATTACCTACAGCAAGTAGTTGATGAATAATAAAACTGAATCTAAGCGGTATTGCAACAAGACCTTAGGGTACTCCAAAAGTATTCTAATGAGTGGCAATTGACTTTTAATGTTTCTAAATGTGCTGTTCTTTCAGTTGGAGAGTCGAATTCAAAAGCAAGTTATTTTTTATGTGACCAACGTTTAGACAATGTTGATTCACATCCATATCTTGGCATTGAGTTGCAAAATAACCTGAAATGGGAAATTCACTATGCAAAAAAAATAAGCAAAGCTAATAGAACATTACATACGCTAAGGAGAGTTTTAAAGCATGCTGACACAAAACTCGGCAGATTGCTTATTTTTCTTTGGTGAGGCCACTTTTAGAGTACGGTTGCACGGTATGGAAACCGTTTATGAAAAAAGATATCAAAAGATTTGAGAAAATACAGAACACCGCTTTAAGGTTCATTTTTAAACTAAAGGGACAAGTCAGTTTTACAGAAATAGGAGCAAATACAGGGATCGAGAGTTTAGCTAAACGGCGAAAAGATATTAGGTGTGCATTTTATTTAACAGCAGTGGAAAGAAACTTTACGGTGCCCGATTTTAAAAATACTATCAAGCACCACAACACTCGACAGAAAGCAGGTCTGTTTGTGCCAACAATCCGGACAAATGCGTTTTTTAATTCTTTTTCGCCGAGAACAACTCGAGACCTGAGAGGTTTTTAGTAAAGAATTTTTGTGATAAAGGTTCCACGCCTTTCCTTCTTTCTAGAAGGGTGTAGTGGGAAAATTTTAGATTAGATTATTAATATAGCGCTTGCTAAGTCAGTTCACACATCCATACTTGACAATGTATCATCCGCATCAATACGCAAAAGAAAGATAATCATCAGTCCAGCAGCTTGAAAGAAAGTCACAGCTTGTTTGGTTTAATGAAAAAAGTTATAACTAAATCCGATGTGAAAGGTTTTTTTGATTACATACCCTTCCTCTAAAGTTCCCCACAATAAGCGGATAAATTATGCTACCAAGTCGACTGAGCCTGCTTCACGTCCTTGCTTCTCTTCGCTTGCTGTAGGCTTTCTTGTATTGGGCGTGAGGTTTGTTTTGAACGCGATCTAGGTCAGATTCGTGCACCATAGGGGCAGATCAATTTCTACAATGAAGAACGAAGCAACTATATTTTCCCCGATATCGATTTGTGAACCTAGGTTTACTCACGTGAGCGGCAATAAACCAGGTTCGCAGAATCTTGAAGGAACAGTCCCTATGCGAAGTTGTGTCATCATGTGTTAGTATATACCGGAATGTTTACGAATGTGGACAAAGTGGTAAATTCAATACGTAATGCACATTCAGAAACCCATTGATGCTTGCAACAATGAAAAAATGCACAGTCCTGACACTGCTGCATATCGAGATTGCCTCTATCTGAACGACGATAAAGCTATTATAGTCTTTCATAAATATAGTAACACAAATTGTTTTACTTTCATAACTCTGATTCATACTAGACGCAGATTTTTAAGCGCGACGATTACTCAAACGTGCAACAAACTACCGTATATTCTCGTTGTAATCGTAGGCTATCAATGACATCTTTGACCTAACCGTGTAATTAATTAAAACCAAAACGCTAAAGCAAAACGGAAATATGGTGCTGCTTGTTAAAAGTGTTACATCTGTTGTTTGTGTAATGATGATTAGTAGAGGTGGAACGAGACACGAGACGTCTCGAGTATCGACCTGTCTCGTCTCGTATCGGTCTCGTCTCGACTTAACTATTGCCAAACTCGAGACAGGAAATAGAACTAAAGCGCCTGCGCACGGTTGTTAAAACATGGCTTCTTGCGGTAGCAACAACTCCATATATTGTAATGGATTGCGGGCAACTGCCTTTAAAGTTATACCCGGTCCGTTACTACCTGTTGCTATTGATTATGTTGGCCACTGAGTTTAATTATGTAGTCCGGACAACGGCCCTGTTATATTTTAGTTCGGTTCTGTGACCTTAAAACAGATACCAGGTCGTATCTAATTACTCTTCGGATAATCCAATTTAATAAATAAGACTTGCGGGTAAAATGTCTATATTTTATCGTATCGTGTTTAAACACCAACTGTCCTTCATAAAATTCGGGCCTCTTGTACGTATATACTACCAATCGCCGGTAAAACTTGCCCGGACACGGAGAAACGAACGAAAGGCCGTGTCGACCACAGTCCGTGTTCGGTTAACAATGACGTTTTGTTAGCTCAATATAAGAATATACATGTGCATGTATACAGTAATTAATATAATTTCATGAGTACAGTTTAAATATAATTCACATACTACAGTTAATACACAAACAATACTTAACATTAATGAAACGATAAGAATGAAAGTGTTATCGTGTGTTCTTTTAGTTGCGGTATTTCTTTGTAGAGCGACGGCTATCGGCTTCATTACATTAAAAAGTAAGAACTATTCAAGAGATGGTAAAAATATACATGTACAACGCAATATGTTTATAATAATTGTGATCAATCAAGCTCAAAATTCTTAGAATATATAACTTCGGTATTTTAGAGCTGTTTGTGTCACTTTTGTTTACAAAAACTACATGCATATCACTATTAAAATGTTGCATTTAAATCGTTTACACCAGGTGAAAATTCAATTTAAAAATGGTTTTATTAATTTTATATATACCAAGTAGCTAGTACTTGTGTAGTGAAATCATCACCAAATGCTCATTATTTTACTGTCTCGTGTCTCGAGTCTCGAATTTTTACAAGACAGTGTCTCGAGTCTCGTCTCGAGCTTAAAAAACCTGTCTCGTTCCACCTCTAATGATTAGCTTTATTAATTGATAAGTAGCAGAATAACATAAGAACCAGAATAACTCGGCATGTTCTCTAAGCCAGCTCCGAAACCGGAGACCCTCAGCGAAGCTGCAAATCGGCTCTAGAATATTAGCGAGCCCACTATTATTATAACATCTCCTTTTCTCTGAACGCAGTAACAATAAGATAATATTGTCCCCTAGCAGCCCGCGTAGAGGAGTGTACAGTATTATGTGTAAAAAGGGCACTCAACGAGTATTTGGGTATAATAGTAAATAAAAAGTTAAAAACAAGGCTAAATACTAAAGTGAAGAAAGCTATCTATAGCCTAATTACTAACTACCTTTACGGATCTAAGCTACTAAACTACAGTACACACGTCCTTCTAAACGGTCATAGTAATGACTACTCAGTTCTGAACCTCAGTGGCTTTCTAACAGTTCTGCCACTTCTGGTGTGGGTGACAGGGGTCGTTGGTGTAGCAGACAGTGAACTTTGAGTTTGATTTGATAATGTGCCGGAAGTTTCAGCCGGTCTGACCAGTGCTTGCTTTGGAGTACCTGGTAAAGACACAACGGGTGGTCTTTCTGACTGTTCGCTACCGGTCTGATTGACAACTGTCTCGGGTCCTGTATTCGGAAACTGCTGCGGAGTTGGTTTTGATACAGTCCTACTTACGGGTGCAGTATGTGGTTGAGTTTCGTCTTCTCTCAACTGCTGCCTGTTTCGTCGGATAACTGCCGCTGTAGCCAAATTTCGGATTAAGTATGAGCGGGTCTGACTTGCATGACTGACCACTACAGCTTGCTCCCACTTACCGTTCAGCAACTGGAATCTCACAGGCTTTCCTAGCGCTAAAACTGACCTTTCTTTACCTGTGCACTTGGCGTCATGATTGCTTTTCATGTTTTCTTGTCTAGATATCATTTTGGACTTAACTAACTCTCTATTGTATGCTCTAGGGAAAAGAGTGTGACATTGCGCTGGCAAACCATCATAGAGGGTGCGACCTTGTAAAAGCTGTGCAGGGGAAAGGAAGTTTCCTTCTAAGGGAGTGTTGCGAAGCATGTGCAACGAATGCCAAAAACACTTGCCATCTTCTGAGGCTTTGATCATTAACTGTTTTACTGTTTGTATTGCCCGTTCGGCCTGCCCATTAGAACGCGGAAAACTGGGTGAGGAAGTGTCATGCTCGATTTTGAGCTGTTCAGCAAATTCCTTGAATTCCCTAGATGCATATTGAGGGCCATTGTCGGATCTTATTTTAGAAACTTGACCAAAACCTGCGAACTGCCTCCTGAATTCCTGTATGATGTCTTGGCTTGTCAAATTCCCTAGTGGTGAAACGTTTACCCATTTTGAATAGTAATCTACATTTAGCAGGTAGTGTTGATCTTTGGTTTGAAATAGATCGCTACCGATGATTTGCCACGGATAGCTAGGAATTTCACTAGGTATCAGTGGACTGTGTTGTTGGGCTTTGTCATGATGTTTGCATACGCCACACGAACTAACTCTATCCTCAATGCGCTGGCACATGCCTGGCCAAAACAGCTGTACGAGCACGCTGTTGTGTTTTAGTTATTCCTTGGTGACTATCATGCAAACGCTCTATAATTTCCGATTGTTTTGTATGAAGAATTACTAACCTCTCGCCGTAGAACAACAAACCATTATGTTCACTGATTGTGTCTCTGAACTGCCAGTAAGGTTTAGCCAAGGGATGGCATGATTTCTTTTGCTTTGGCCACCCTTTCTTGGTGTACTGAGAAACGATTTGCAAGCTATGATCAATGCTGGCGGCTTCATAATACTCATCAAGAGCCTTACTACCACGTATAACAATGGCACAAACTTGTGGCATGGGATCATCTAGGCTCAAGTTTTTTATCAGGTGCTGTGGCCTTGTAAAATCTAGACAAATAGTCTGACAGATACATTTGTTTCCCAGGTATATGTTTGACAGTGTATTGGTAATGTTGCACACGCATTTTCATTCGCTGAAGCCTGGGCGTAAGCTCATTCAGTGGCTTTTTGTTGATCCTAACTAAAAGTTGGTGATCCGATTCTACTGTGACCTCTCGGCCATATATGTACTGATGAAAGTGTGTTAAACCAAACTGAATTGCCATCATCTCCTTTTTCAACTTGCGCGTATAAACATTGGGTAGGAGTGAGCGAATGGGTCGCATACTCTACTGGTTTGCCTTCCTGTAGCAACACTGCACCTAGACTATGTGAACTAGCATCTACATTGACTGTTACTTCTTTGTTTGGGTCAAAAAGTGCTAAAACCGGTGCATTGACTACTAGCTTTTTGAGCTCACTAAAAGAATTTTTCTGCGCCCCCTCTCAGCAAAAATCGACTGTTTCTTTGAGTAACTCCCTTAGCGGCTTAGTAACTTCCGATAGACGTGGACAAAATTTGGCTAGGTATGTTGCAAGACCTAACAGGGATCGAACCTCAGCTTTATTCTTAGGTCTTAACGCATCTACTATGGCTTGCACTTTGTCAGGAGACGGTTCAATACCCCTCTCAGAAATTAAGTTACCCAAAAATTTCACGGTATTTTGACTGAAATGACATTTGCTCGAGTTCAACTTCAAGCCAGCTTTTCTAAATTGTGTCAGAACTTCACGGAGCTTACTGTCGTGCTCCGCTTGAGTAGGGGCATGCATGAGAATATCGTCTATGTAAATTTCTACACCTGAGAGATCTCCCACGATATCATATATGGTTTTGTGAAAAAACTCTGGAGTCGACGTAATGCCAAACGGTAATCTCTTGTAACGAAATCTACCAAATGGGGTCAGAAAAGTTGTTAGTTTAGAAGACTCATCATCAATTGCTATTTGATGAAAACCGGATTGTGCATCAAGTGTAGGAAATACTCTGGAACCAGCTAACCGGGCATAAATGTCACTTATTTTGGGCAAAGTATAGCGCTCTCTGATGGTTGCTTCGTTTAGTCTCTGCGGATCTAAACATATTCTTAGTGTGCCATTAGGTTTGAGTACTGGGACTATGGGGTTTAACCACTCACCTGGCTCCTGACATTCAGCTATGATGTCTAATGAGACTAAACGTTCTAGTTCGGTTTTGAGTTTTTCTCTAAGAGCATGTGGTACTGACCTTGGTGGGCAAACCGCAGGTATTGTATTGGGTTTGAGTCTTATCTGATGCGTGGTACTTAGTTTGCCAAAACCAGTAAAACCATCTTTGAACTCACTTAATATGTACTTGTGATTTCCACTGGATTGATGGATGTCCCGTCACTACCGATGGTTGAGACAGTGTCAATGAGACCCAGCTTTGTAATTGAGGGTAGCCCTAGAAGTGTCCGAGCTTTTAGTTCTTTTCCAAGTACATGGAAAGAAAGCATGTGGTCAACATTTGCATGCTTCAATGTGATGTCGGCTACTCCTACAATGGGGATTGTATGGCCAGAGTATGCTGTGAGTTTAGTGTGGCTAGGTCGAATAGTTGA
Source organism: Watersipora subatra (assembly GCF_963576615.1). Classification (NCBI taxonomy): domain Eukaryota; kingdom Metazoa; phylum Bryozoa; class Gymnolaemata; order Cheilostomatida; family Watersiporidae; genus Watersipora; species Watersipora subatra. Next base: position 41,007,593 of record NC_088717.1, read on the forward strand.
CTGTGGAGAAACCCGCTGAAGTTCAGAACTCGATATGACATTAGTTTGAGCCCCAGTGTCTACTTTGGCCCTGAGGTTAAAACCATTTACTTGAAAATCCATTAACCATTCAGTTACTACAGCATCAATAACAAAAGCTTCAGCTAAAAACCCTGCATTAATGTCAACGACGACGTCATCTGTGTGTAGATGGAATTCACCCTTCTGCTCAGAAGTGTTGTCTACTGTCTCTGCCACCTCAGCCACAGCACGTGAGGATTGTTGTTGGCAGACTTTAGCAAAGTGATTGCGCTTCATGCATATATTGCAAGTCTTTCCATACGCAGGACCAGAACGTGGTGGATGAGATCCTCCGCAGTACTTGCAAACTCTTCCTTGGGTAGAGCTACCTGTTCCTCTAGCTCCACCTTGATTTGACGTAAAGTTTCTAGGCTTCTCTGACGAAGTACCACCTCTAGCCTTATCTGTAGAAGTATTTTTCATCTGAGATTTGACAACTTCAACCTTAGCCTCTGCTTTCATTTGGTTTTCTATGGTCTCCTTAGACCTCATCTTTGCAGTGACTGCTGCTAGGATGACCGCTTCATCTAGCTATAATTCTGCACTTAATGTAGTATCTAACATTCCAGAAAGCAGCCTATCTTTGATCATGTCTTCTTTTGCAAGGTTCACCGTGAAATTACATTTGCCGGCTAAATTATGAATGCCATGGATGTATTCTTCTGCTGACTCATTGACTGTTTGCTTACGGTTATAAAACTGTTCTATAATGCAGTACATTTGAACGAGGTTGAAAGTACAGAGCGAATGCTGCTATAACCTTATCTAAAGTTTTATCACCTGCGATCACCAGCTACTCATAAATGTCTTCGCTCTCCGAGCCTAGAATGTAAAGGAAAGTATCGATTTGTACTGACTGATCTTGTGCAGCTAGTCCACTGATGTTCTTAAAACGATTAAATCTTCGCAGCCATTCTGTCCACTGTGTGCTGGCATTGACAAAATCCAGAGGCTTAGGTGTATCTACCTTGATGCGTAATGGTGGTGGTGGATCCCCCATATCAATAGGATTTGTTACGTAACTGAATTGAAATTCTAATATCTCTCTTTAGGCAAGTACTAATTGTGTAAGTAAGTGTATGAACTTAGCTCTTCTGCCTTTGCGCCTAGGTTACAGAGGCCAGGTATACCTAGGCATTCAGGCGTGAGGTCCTGGCACCTGACACCATGTTATATCTGTTGTTTGTGTAATGATGATTAGCTTTATTAATTGATAAGTAGCAGAATAATATAAGAACCAGAATAACTCAGCATGTTCTCTAAGCCAGCTCCGAAACCGGAGACCCCCAGCGAAGCTGCAAACCGGCTCTAGAATATTAGCGAGCCCACTATTATTATAACAAAAAGGAGTACAGACTTATTTGTGGCACTTGTAATAGCTTCTTTACATTTTAATTATTTTATTGCAATCCTACAAAATAACTTTGTATTGGTTGGTACTTTAGTCGGTATTGGATGTTTTTTTTGATTTTATACGATAACTGTATTCATGAAGTACTAACGCCATGTTGGCGAAACTTCCTCAGCCGTGTCCCCATACAAGTGTAAATATTAAAACTAGTGCGCACTCACAGTAGCAGATGTATATATACGACATCTCCGCTTCTAAGGTGGAGTTCTAATTTAAAATTGATTGTTTCGTCAAATTAGAATTAGATTATAAGTTGAACTAGTTGATTATCCATATTGGAAATAGTCCTCTAAGTATCGTCTGTGGGTAAAGTATCTCTCTAGAAGTTGGTATAATAGGCCTTCAGCTTCATTGGTAATCTTCTGGCCCTTACTGGCCTATCCGCCCCGTTTGCACCAGACACCTGGCTGACCAGAGTGGCCTGACATTGACCTGTGCCCTCTGCGCACAGAGTATCTGGTGCTGTCTGTGATGACTCTCGGCTGGCTGGATTGACCTGACATTGGCCTGTACCCTCTGCACTACTGGCCACCACAGACGTCTCTAGGTATTTGATCTTCGCCAGAGCACTCCTGTTCCTCCTGACAGTACTTTTGTCAGTCTAGACAACCAGTGAACGTGGGCCTGCTGACTGCATGACCACACCTTCCCGATCCATATTCCTCACTACCACTTTTGCTCCTGGGTCCAGAGGAGGCAACTGGGACGCTCTGTGTAGTTCATGATAGTTCTTCTTAGTCCTAGAGTTGATGTGATATTCTTTTTCTTGAATATCTGCTCTGTGATCAGGTCTATGCATTAGAGCTCCTGAAAAACTAAACAATGTAGTTTGCAGCATCCTTCCCATAAATAGCTCAGATGGTGTATAACCATTCTCTACAGGTGTAGCCTGGTATACCATTAGGCTCAGAAGGTAGTCATTGCTCTTCTCCCACAACCTCTTAACAGCGCCCACCGCGCGTTCTGCCCCTCCATTAGCTTTGGGATAGCATGGGAAACTGGTTACGTGTGTAAATTTATATGGAGCAGCACATTCCTAAAACTCTTTTGATGCCAACTGAGGTCCGTTATCTGAGAGCCTGGTCAGGTATGCCATGAATACTAAAGATGGACTTCATGGCGTCTACACCCATCTTGGTTCCTAACAAACTGAGCTGTCGAACCTCAATCCACCTGCTATAGAAGTCTACTAGCCATAGATAGTGTTTATCTTTGAACGGGAATAAATCTGCCACTAATCTTTGCCATGGTCTGTCAGACAGTGTAGAAGGACAGAGTGGCTCAGTAGGGGTTGGTGAGTTCTTCTTGCATAGTTCACACTGTTGGACCATGCTTTTGATTTGAATCATCATAGAAGGCCACCAGACAGCTCTCCTGAAACGTCCTTGGCATTTTACAATGCCTTGATGTGCCTGGGGAATCTGCTCTAGTACTTTCAGTTGTAGAACCGTAGGAACCACTATTCTGTTGTCATATAATAGAAGTCCTTCAACACATGAAAAATGGCTTTGTTCATCCCAGTAATGATGGATTACCCTGTTTGAATCTGACTTGTAGGCTGGCCATCCATTCCTACAACAGCATGTAACCTGTTGACAGATAGCGTCATTCTCTTATGCTTCTTGGATCTCAGGTACTAATTGGCTCTGTGAAAGTAAGTCACCGACTTTTAATTTTAATTGCCAAGCAATGAATACTGAAGTATTAAACTAATTTAATCAGTTTAGAGTTATCTTCTCTACAATGCTGTGCTCAGTAAATCATCTTTCCACGCTGTTGTAACAGATCTGCAACGCTTGCCAAGAATTTTGTCAAAATTTTTCCACGAGCAAACGAGCGGAGCGATGTGTGGGAGTTTTTATGATAAATGCATGTGCACACAACTTACGGAAATTATTCATCAACAATGAGACGAACCCTTGGCTAGAAATTTCATCAAGAAATTTAAGCATCGGAATGTAAAGTCGTTAAAGTATAATAACGATACAAAACACATTTAAATCTATTTAAATATGTTACCAAGTCTTTGTAAACCGTCGGTATTATCTTTAAACTTACCCATCTGATCGGATTATACACAAATAGACAGATTTATTTGAACGAAAATTGCCACAAAAAGCTTGAAAAGCTCGGTTTAATAAAAGTTAAGACCGAAAATTGAAACGCCAATAAAGCCGTGCGACCGATTGTAGAACTATTTAGTAGTGCGTATTTCACGAGAAAACCGTGTTCATTTCACCAGTCTAAGGTGCTGTTTACTTGTAATCGAATTTATTCGAAGGTTTTTGTAATAAACGTAGACCGTTTGAGGCGTAGACCGATTTACAGGTACGAAATTGTGGTACACCGTTTATCAGCCTATGTTTTTTGTCCAATCACCGAAGGTTTCATTATTTAAAACGTTAACCGAAATTCTTTACAACTTACGTACCAGCTAGGGCCGAACTACAACGCCCCTTCATGACGAGAACATTTTTTATTTTGCTACATTTTTATACGCGTGAATGCTCCTACCCGCTCTCTGTTAAAGATCGCTTATCAAAACCATTCTACATTCAACCAACCAACTTTCAAACTGTGTATAGTACACAGTAGCTTGCCATTTTACTTCTAATTTTGCATTTCAGAGTTATAATAAACATATTTCTTTATTGTTGTTGAATTACATACATTACAGTAAATTAGGCCTACAGCTTTATAACACTTTTATAACAGCTTTTATTTTGCTGCAGTTTGCAGAAATCTTCGAGACGCATGAACGCTCATAGGTTTTCTATTATTGCTGTATTACTATATTAACAATATTGGTTATTTTAATAATATCAGTGCATTTTACTTATAATATTGGCCAACATTGCATTTCTCCTATTGCAAGGGAGAGATATAAACGTGTAATATTTTCCTTTCATTGTTGTTGTTTGTCATGACCAAACACTTTTTAAATAAATTTTCTAAAAACCTATATAAATGCCACAACTTCTCGATATTGCTACCTATGACGTTTTGAAATGTAAACAAAATTGTGTATTGGTTTTCTATTATTATTACTATATTAATAAAATTGATTATTCTAAGAATATCAGTGCATTTTACTTCTAATATTGGCCAATATTGCATTTCTCCTGTTGCAGGGGGAAAATATAAACATATTTTCCATTCATTATTGCTTATTGTTGTATATAATAACACCCACACCCAGTACATTACAGCTACCATTGCAGTTATCCTAGTGCACTGCAGAGCCATTTGATTGCTAATATTGCATTTCTCAACCATCAGTACCCTTTATTTTTTTGCCAATATCTCTGGCCATCTCTTTGGTCGTGGGCTGTATGACAGTGGAATTTCTAGTATAAAATATCCTACAAACAACATCCTCACCTCACCAATAATCACCCCAAGAGTTGCTTATACTGGTAGACAAATCAACAATACAGTAGAATCCATCACAATACAACAGGGCAAAATTAACACTGCTTTCAGCCCAATACAGTACTTTTCTTTATTGGTACACAACATAGTGCATACGAACATACTTAAAAAGTATGTTCTATGCAGTCTTCCAGGGCCACGACCAAGCCCCAATTTACTTATTTTAATACTTTAATTTGGAAGCTCATTGACACGGCCTTACAGCTGAAGAGAATGGAGAGTGACTGCAACCATATATATTAAATTTACCGCCATTATCAGTGAATATCATTCTACTTATCAATTTATCACTACTAGTTGCAACACAGTTTTACAGCAAGGAAGGATGATAGTTCTTTTGGTACTGAGAGCTTTTATTATCATAAAAAATAACAGACCAACCAATGTATATACAAGCACTTTCACATTTAGAAGAAATACCAGTTAAATTCTAAAATTCAGAGGTCTGTCGCTGCTAAATAAACATCAAGGGAAACTTTCTGATCTACGTACAAAAAGGCATAACAAACATACGAACATTGTTGGATTACAATTAATCTTAGTGACATTCTATTTACAGCTATGTTCTATATCATATCACAAGGCCTATATGCTATTTCCATTAAAAAGGTGTGAGAAGACCACATCGATGAATTGCTGCTAGATAGAGTGTCACGTGAAGGAGCAATAATTCCATAGGAGAATATTCAAAGTAGTCAGGCTTCTCAAAGACAGTCATAGAGTCAAATTACACAAAGCAATGAATCCATAGAAAAAAGGTAAGACAACTACAGGTTATTAGTAAACTACATGTACACAAATCCATATGTATTCTTTGCACGATCCAGTATGGATGGTTAGTTGCCTGCGTATGTCATATTTGCCTTCGGATTGCGTTGGACCGATGGGATGCAAAACTAGATTACAACTCTGAAAAAAAGTCATGATCTTGATAACAGCTTAAGTAGTAATTGACTACTTCACAGCTTATAAATTTCTATGCAGAGCCCAGCTAGCTGTAGCATCAGCTACCTGTAGCGCCAGCTACCTGTAGCATCAGCTACCTGTAGCACCACCTACCTATGGCATCGGCTACCTGTAACACCGGCTACCTGTAACACCGGCTACCTGTAGCATCAGCTACCTGTAGCATCAGCTACCTGTAGCACCAGCTACCTGTAACACCAGTTACCTGTAGCATCAGCTACCTGCAGCACCACCTACCTGTAGCATCAACAACCTGTAACACCAGCTACCTGTAGCATCAGCAGAGTTTAATCATCAACATATTTTTCACAAATATCATCAATCAGAATATAGTGACCAAGTTATTCTGTGATTTATTAAAGGTTTACTTGTAACAAAATTTACATTACAGTTATTTAGTATCAACAGATTCACCATGTTTTACTCTGCTGTGTTGTAGGTGCCAAATATTTGGGAATGTGATTACAAGCTCTTCGAAGCTCAAAAACGAACAGGTAATCGCCGCCATCACAAAACCGCCGTAGATCAGAATCTCTTTCCAAAACGGCTCAAATGGGACGTAGATGAACGAGATGGCATCTGTTTACACCTTCATGCAACCTTATTCGTCAAAATATTTTCACAAATATACTTCATGCATTCAATAAACCCATGTCTATTGTTCTTATGCGTCTATTTCATCGTCATTGTAATGCTGTCACTTACAGCATTGATATCTTTTAACCTACCGTGAAAATTCGTTTAATTTTTTAACCTTAGCTCGAAAGAGTAAATATCATCGTCTAATAAATATGACGAGCCTGTTGGTCACCTGTGATAATCGGAAAATGCTGCAGGAGTTATTCGCGCTGTTTGGCAGGCAGTATGGGTCACATGATCAGATTACGACTAGACGATAAGACCAAGCCGAAACAAAACTGTAAAGTAGCGAGCATCTATATTTGATATGGTATCTTCTGTAAAACCCGAAGTGTTTGTCATAAACTAGTGCTACGAAAAGTTTTATATCGAGCCTTTTATTAGCCTTTCAATTCACGTGAGCACATCACGTGTCAAAACAATGACCAAATGGAACGACTACGTCAGAGAAATAAACTGATTTCGATCTACTGCAGTTTCATGATGGCGGCGATTAACTGTTCGTTTTTGAGTTTTTAAGAGCTTATAATCATGTTTCCACATAGTTTGCACCTACAACACAACAGAGTAAGACATGGTGAATCTTTTAATACCAAATAACTGTAATGTGAATTTTGTTGCAAGTCAACCTTCAAGTAAGAAAATTGCTGTGGATCTGTAAGTTATCAGAATTTATACCTTTATCAGGAACATTTTTACCAAGAATTTAACCGCATCGCTTTACAACAATCCTGCGCATACATGGATATAGCTGTAGGACTAGTTAAAAAAGGAAAGGTCTCTTTTGGTACTACTGGATAGCATCTGAAGTTAATAAAATATACAAAAGTTCAAATAGCCTGAGGTCTGGCGTTTAAAGACAGCATCACCTTGTAAACGTATAAAACTTAACAAATTATAAAACCATGATAATTTGATTGCCTTGACAACTTCTGGCAATATCTTATAAGATATACTTTAAAGAATTCAAAACCAGATGCCTAAAATATAGTTACTTCTAATTATTCCTTTTAATACGGTACTTGCAGTTCTACACACAACTGCGAGTTTTAGACACACCTGCCTCCACATGTAGATCACTCTACATTGATCTCATCTCCATCAGTGTCCTCGGATGCCTGCTCTATGCGTACAATTTTATTAGGGTTTCGACAACCTCGACAGCGGCAGCCAAGGCAAGGAATACGAGAACTGTAGCAAGGGCACCGCTGGCCATAGCATGTTAGCTTTCCTGGCAATGAAGTGACATTATTTCCACAACCACACCGCTTCCTCTCCGCTTTAGAACTTGATAAGGTGAGATCACGGCTCTGTGAACTGACAAGACCGATACCTGTTATATAATGATATGTCACCTGCCTACACGTGTCATCTCAAGCAATGTTTTCTCAATATCACAGTAACTGAACACATGCAATGCCTGAATCTCATCAGCACTGAGCTTATTACTAGACTGCTATAAAACTTCTCAGTAGATACAACAGCCAACTCACCTGTCAAGCGTGGCTGGCTGTGAGGCACTACAAATATAAACATACAAAATAATACATTGTTCTAGCAATAACGTGAGCAAAAACGAAAAGAGAAAAGTTAGTTCTAATAAATGGTACTTTATAAAACAGAAGGAATCACATACAATATTTGTAAAAATCAACACACTAAAGCAATACAGCCCGATTCCGGTGGCATTTAATTGGTTGCTTCCTCCTTATCAGTTCATAGCATTAAAAGGACAAAGAGAATTTAAATTTCATATATTTGCAACAGCAGATCTAGTGAAAGGAATGTTATTGCCATGTGATACAGTGGCAGCTGTTCAATACGCATTTAAAAATGATTTATTTTTTCATCGTAAACTCCAAGTTGGACGTTTAGGAAACGGCAAATTTTGTAGTTTCACCCAAATCATGAGAACATGGTAGAAATATTTGATATTATAAGAACAATAAGCAGACTTGAGATAGTAAACTGTACCGACATTAATGACAAGTGCTCCATTGGTCAAAGATATTTAGGAATAATATCACCACAGTTATTGGCATCTTATATCATGGCATTGATAAGAGACTCATAAGCAAATGAACTGCCAGCTTGTAAAGAATGTTCTCATGGTCTAAATGAAAGTAAGAGTCGGGCAAAATAGTGGATATAAAAAAACTGGTTTTCTTTGAGTTGAAGTATAAAATTACGGAAAAGAATGGGCAAAGCATACTCAGATTTTTTTTTAAATGCCAGGGCTGTCCAGTAGCTATAGCTTGTTAAATGCCAGGGCTGTCCAGTAGCTATAGCTTGTTAAATGCCAGGGCTGTCCAGTAGCTATAGCTTGGGCTGTCCAGTAGCTATAGCTTGGGCCAACACCAATTTTAATCTATATATATAAATCTCAAAGTCTGTAGTTTAGTTTGTCCAGCTATAGATATTAAAATCTAGGGAGTGAAGGATCGTATCACGCAAGATTTGATCTCGGAACCTCCCGCGTGCCAGACAAATGCCTTACCAATTTAGCTGCGCAAGATTGATGGATTCATTAGGCGATATATGTCGCTATGTCCATGTTGCACCATAACGAATAGTGGTAGCTATTTTCACCCACGGGTGAAAATAGCTATTGTTGTCGTTGTTCAGTGTGTTAGTAAAAACCATAGCTAACTAGCTTACTTAAATTAGCCATCGGCATTGTGCCAGGCTAGCGGCAAGTGGCGTTGTTTATAAGCTGAGTTTAAAAGTATGGCACTGCTATCACAGTTTATTTAAGCTGATTTTTAATACCCGAGCATTCGTCTAGTATAATATAAAGATATGGCAATATTTTTTCACAAGTGCATCAAAAAATCATACAACTTATAATTCTTGTCCAATTTATGTTGTGGGCCTAACTATGTTGTTATGCCCTCTAAGAAAAACTACAAAACATTCAAGTCAAACCTTTTTTTAACTAAGATTATGGTGGAAGATTGATGGAGACTATAATTGGTGTTGTAGCATAGCCTGCCCCGACAAATCCAGACAAAACTAGCCACTGTGTGCGGTAAAAGAAATTTTTTTTACTGGATTGGCACAGGGCAGAATGTGTTTAGGCACACTGAGAGTGAGCAACTCCTTGTGAAGAAAATGACAGCCTGCTCCTTAGTTTACAAGCTAGTTTGTCGATGACCGCAAGCAATATTTGAGCGTAATTACAATTGACAGACCGAATTTCAACTAGCCAAAAGAAATATAGTGACATAATGTTATTATTTAATGAAAACAAGCTAAATTGTTTTATTGGTTTACCGTAAAAATAGCTCTTATGTCATACACAAGTGATCTCACTGATTACTAGCATGACTAAGAATCTGCTAGTTGGCGCAGCCCTAACAACCGCTTGTGATAATGGTATGTGAATATTCTAGAGTAGGAAATAATATAACTGTGTCATTTTCATGATCTGTCATAGTAATAAATCAAAGCTTTTATAAATTTTTAACATGAAACTAATATGATTGAAGAAAAATATGTGTGATAAGGAGCTGAATGGTGGTAGAATAATAATAGCACACGTGCCTGCCAGCTTACCATGATATTTCTTGTTTGCAAAGCTCACTAAAACTAAACAAAGTTATGAGTGTGATGTGTTTTGTTGTCAAGATAAAAAACAAAGCGAAAATGCAGATTGTTTTGTTTATGCACAAATAATCTTGTCAATCCGTGCCAGATGTGATTATAATACTTTTTTTCTGTAAAATTAATTATTTTGCAAGCAAATAGTAAAGCTTACCTATGAGCATCACTTTCATTTCTGCTAGTAGCTTGGCCTTCTACATTTTTTTGTGAAGATCCAGATGGATTAAGTAGCAAATCTAATGATGTTGTATGCGGGCTATCCGGATAAGACTTCCTGGACAAGCTAAGTTTCTTCCTAGCAACCTTTGACTGATGGTTTGATGCTGCAGCGTACCAATGTCGCCGCTTTGGTGATGGTATTATCAATTTGAGCTTAAGGTCACCCTTTATGGACGGTGAAGATTGAGACTGTGTATCTGCCCTACTTGAATTTAACGTGACAAGGTCGTCATTAGTGTTTAAAGGTAATGATTTTGGAGTTGTCTCTCCTTGAATAGTAACGATCTCGGCTTCCGCGCCTTCCTTTAACAATGATGCAATTTTTTCCTTAGCATTGTCAACTGAGCTGTTTCCACTTTTTATGGAAAACGCAATTTGATTACGATAATCAGACGAGCTTGCAATATATTCACAAAGTTTTTTGTAGCATCGTATCAAAACTGTCAATGACTTATTATCGATGAAGTTATCATAGTTTTTACACCACCCACAAGAGGGCTTTAGTCGCATTTTGCCACCAACACAAGTTCGACAAACCGTGTGCTGGCAAGCAGTATGATCAGGTGACACAGGATTCTGCAAAATTTTGTTGCATACGCGACAGCTAAGATAGAATCTCAGAGGCGTTAAGGCTTCTTGGAGAAGTATAAAATAGTTTTCATTAAGTTCATGAGAATCCATAACATACTGCGTAGCATTAGAATAGTAACCAAATGCTGCCATGTTTAAATAGTTTTTTATACCAGCGAACATGCACCAAACAATTATCGTTAGGTACTTCTAGTAGTGGTTCTCAGGAAATCGCGCAAATGCAAATAATACCATTTAGGAACTAAATCGAACGCGAAATTTCTCCTTAAATGTTCGACTGTCGAGTATGATTAATACGGAAACAAGTTTCCAAGCAACCATCAAACACCGGAAATAGGTTTATGCAGTTCACCATTATACACGTTTTGGGTTTCAAGTATTCAATGTATTTTGCTTGCTTTTCTTACAATATGTCAGCATAGATTATCGAGCAATTTTAGTGATGACAGCTCTCGATGTTGATCCTTATCTTCCTAACGCATACTCGAAAACTCGTAAGTTTGTATAAGCTATATTTTTGTTTTGTCTTTGTTCGCCGAATCTACATTTACCTACACGTCGTAGGTTAGTTATGAAGTGGGAGCATAGAACATTCATATTGAATGCTTGCTAGCACTATTTTGTTGACGGATGATGATGATGATGAATAAAAGCAGTGTTTTGTGTTATAATACAGTTGCTAAAATAGTTGAGACCATCAGAATTGGTTTAAATATGTATTTGTGATTAGTCATCAAATGTTAGTTATTATATATTGATAATACCGTTCTTGAAAAAAAAAGAATATATTTAATTTTTTATTTTGTAATTATTGAATGAAAACTTTTGGTCAAGAGCCATGGGGTTTAGCTATTCTATACTGTAGCTCAGCCTTCTAGCTGATTCTAATAAAATTTTACAAATGTCAGGCTTATATCAAACGATGGATTTTGAGCGGTACAATTTTAAGCAAGATTGTTTACAGTTAAATGAAGTGTAGCAATTGCTACCTAACTGGTTGAAGTGAGATTTCATATCAGTTATAGCAAATATCAATTATAATACTAAAGTGTTGGCAAATGCATATATATTTGGGTGATTTTACGTACATTGTTACAATACCACTTGTTAGTAGGCTGTCGGGTCAAGGACATAGGGCACTTCCTGTTGTGCGCGGCATGGTCGGGCTGATACAAGATACATGTACTTAATATATACTTACAATATACCTGCGATTTAGCCGCATTAAAACATGGTGTCAGGAGAGGATGAGCAACAATAATTACCAGTCTCACTAACACTCACGACCAATAGACAGTACATAACGATAAATAATAGTGCGGGTTCAACGAGCTGAAGGAGCTAATGGACTACTAATCTACTGCTACTTCGACAACCACGACTCATCATCTCGTCAACAAACCTACGTAGGAGCATAACGAAGTCAACGATCTATAACAACATACAATTACAGTAGCGCTATTTGGGGTAGAAGAGTGATTATGGTGATATATATACATAAAGACATACATCCCATAGCATTCGTTCGTGCACTCGTTATTGTTGCTATTGATTGACTACATCACTACTAGCTTATTAGATATACCCACGCAGACGCTCACAGTATTACTAGAGGCAGAAATAGTAGACTGTGTCGTTTTTATAAGCAACAGCATCTACTGCATGTATCATTCTTATAATTAAGAAGATTATATAGATAGATATATATATATAGTTTTTTTAGTCCTTGACCTGAATTTTTTTGTGTAGGTTATTTAGTATAGTGGTTGTTCGCTTTCATCTATTTACGGTGATTCATAGTACTCATTATTATGGAATCATTGCTTCCAGAACCGTTGTCAGAAACAACTGAGGCGTCTACTTTAGCGACACAGTGGACCAGATTCAAGAGACAGTTTGATTGGTTTATAGCAGCTAACGATAAGGCAAAAGCTAAAGATGAAATTAAGCTGGCTATACTCTTGCGCACAGTGGGGCCAAGAGGTATTGACATATACGACAATTTCAGTCTGACAGATGAAGAGCGCAAAAATTATGCAACAGTTGTTAAAGCATTTGATGATTACTGCAAGCCTAGAGTGAATTTGTTTGCAGCGAGACACAAATTTCTGACAATGAAGCAAGGTGAGCAGACTGTTGATCAATTCTTGACAGCATTACGTAAGCAAGCAAGAGAGTATTGTGACTTTAAAGAAGCAGCCGAGGATTGGATCTTGCATGCGCTCACTTTGGGTTTATCGGATGAGGGGACGAGAAAAAGGCTCTTTGAAAAAGAAGACCTTGATCTGGAAAAGGCTATAAAGATCTGCAGAACAGTAGAGGATACACAAAAAGAAATGGCAGGGCTTAAGCTGAATGAGGAAGCACATGCGGTGTATAAGCGTCCATCGCGACCGGTTGATAGCACAGTAGTCATAAAGAAGGAACCAAAAGCGAGAGGTAATTGCAAGTACTGTGGCACATCACACCCTCCTCGGCAGTGTCCAGCATTTGGAAAAGCATGCAATGCTTGTGGCACAATGAATCATTTCTCAAGAGTCTGTCGAAAGAAAAATGAAGCAAGCGTGAAACTAGTCGATGAACTAAGAGAAGATCAGGTGAACATGGTGATGAAGGAAGGAGACATGTCTTCGGGGTCAGAGGATGCATGGCTAATCAGGGTTCAGCGCGAAGGCCGTAAACTGGTAACTAACCTACAAGTCAAAGCTGAGGGAGTTAGGGCTCCAAAATGGCTAAAGACTCAGCTGGACACAGCAGCTACATGTAATATTTTGAGCTTTCAAGCCTATGAGCAGTTAGGCAAACCGCCATTGCAAAAGAGTTCGACGAAGCTTAGCATGTACAATGGCACAGTGGAACTATCATTGGGTAGATGTGCTTTAACTGTTATGAACAGTGAAAAGCCAGTGATTTTGAGGTTTGAGGTGATAGATTGCAACAATCTTACATTGTTATCCTTGGACTCATGCCTATTGTTGCAGTTGCTAACAGTGAATGAATGTGTTGACTTGGTAGAAGGAAAGGAATCGGACACTATAGCATGGGCTTTAGAACAATACAAAGATGTTTTCACCGGCCTGGGTAAATTAGCAGGGGAGTACGATATTGAAGCTGATGAATCTGTCAGACCTGTTCAGAATAGGCCAAGAAGAATACCTTTTGCGCTTAGGGCAGATCTAGCCAAAAAGTTGGATGCTTTAGAAAAACAGGAGATTATAGCTAAAGTGGACAAACCCACTCCGTGGATTTCAAACCTTCTGGCCATGAGGAAACCGTCAGGGTCTATTCGAGTTTGTTTAGATCCAACTGATCTCAACAAGGCAATACAAAGAAATCATTACCCATTACCAACTTTGGAAGATGTGTTACCAACATTGAAGAATGCCAAGGTGTTTTCGTTGGTGGACGCTAAGGATGGTTTCCTGCAGTTTGAGCTGAGTGAAAGGAGTAGTTTTCTTACTACGTTTTGGACACCTAAAGGCAGATATCGATGGAAAAGAATGCCCTTTGGCTTGAGTAGCAGTCCAGAAGAGTTTCAGAGACGTTTAAATGTAGCGCTAGAAGGCATTGAGGGATTAGCAGTTGTGGCAGATGATGTGTTGATAGTGGGCCGAGGACAGACTATAGATGAGGCAATGAGAGATCACGATAAAACCTTTGTAACTTTACTTCAGAGGGCCCGTGAGACAGGGCTAAAGCTGAATAAAGAGAAACTGAGATTAAGATTGAGAGAAATACCATACATAGGACATATCTTATGTGAAAGCGGAGTGAAAGCAGATCCCAACAAACAAAGGGATATAGTTGATATGCAAACTCCAAAGACAGTAGAGGAGCTTCGGAGGTTTTTAGGCTTTGCAAATTATCTTAGCAGGTTTATGCCTAATCTAGCCACGGTTACAGAGCCGCTGAGAGCACTGTTAGGCAAAGGGGCCGACTTCAAGTGGGAGCAAAGACAGGAGAAAGCATTCCAAGAAGTGAAACAGTTGGCGCTGAGTGGTGAAACCCTTGGTTATTTTGATCATACCAAACCTATTGTTTTGCAGTGTGATGCCAGCACTGTTGGGCTTGGGGCAGTACTATTACAGGACGAAAAACCCATTGCTTATGCTTCTCGCTCATTGACCAAATGTGAAAAGAACTACGCACCCCTTGAATTAGAGTGCTTAGCCATGGTCTATGGTTGCCATCGGTTTGACCAATACATTTATGGCCACCCAGATGTGACAGTTAACTCAGATCACCAACCTTTAGAGTCCATAATGCGAAAGTCATTGCTACAGACACCTAAGAGACTACAGAGGATGAGATTGATGTTGCAGCGATATGATGTCAAGGTGACCTATTGCCCAGGGTCCAAGCAGGTGATAGCAGATATGCTTTCCAGAGCACCTTTAAAGGGTGACAGTTTAGTAGATATGGGACAAGAACAGGTGTTTCAGCTAAAAAAATGGGAAGTTCGAGCATTAGAGATTGAAACTGTTAATCCAGAACAGTGTTCACAAGTAGGTGATAGGAAATTAGAGAGGGTGAGAGAAGCAACCAGTGGAGATGCAGAGCTGGTGATATTGGGCCAGGTAGTGAAGCAGGGATGGCCAGACAACAAGGATGAGGTGGATGCGAAAGTGAGGAGCTATTGGAATTTTAGAGATGAGATTGCTAGCTTTAATGGCATTTTGTATAAGGCAGAGCGAATAATTTTGCCAAAAAGCATGAGAAAGGAGGTGCTGAATAGTCTTCACAGCAGCCATCAGGGTATTGAGGCAACTCTGAGACGAGCGAGAGATAGTGTTTATTGGCCCGGCATCACAGCAGATATAAAGCAGACAATTGGAGAGTGCCAGGGCTGTCAGGACAACAGAGGGAGTCAGGCAAAAGAATCACTGAGGTCTCACTCGATACCCAACAGGCCCTGGGTTAAGCTGGGTATGGATTTGTTTCAAACAAGAAAACAGGAAAATTATGTGATTATGGTGGACTATTTTTCAGACTACTTCGAGATAAACAAATTACCTAATCTTGAGGCAGGAGCTGTGATAACAGTTATGAAAGAGCAGTTCGCGAGACATGGTATACCGGAGGTAGTACACTCTGATGGTGGGCCACAGTTTACGTCAGATATGTTTGCCAGATTTGCACGTGACTGGGGGTTTCAGCACACCATATCTTCACCGTATCATGCACAGTCTAACGGGAAGGCAGAGTCGGCTGTTAAAATAGCGAAAAACATGCTGGACAAGGCTGACAACATATATGCAGCGCTACTGGAGTGGCGGAATACTCCTTCGTACATTACAGAGAGCAGTCCAGTACAGAAATTGTTCAGCAGGCGCACTAGGGCCATGGTTCCACAACCAATACAGTCTCTAATACCCCAGATCCTAAGTAGGACACAGGTAGTGGATAGAAAGAAGTGGGGTAATTTCAAAGCACAGCAGAACTATAATGTGGGAGCCAAAGACTTACCTGTCCTTCATGTAGGACAACCAGTATATGTTCAAGATTTGAGAAGGTATACCAAGGGAAACTGGAATGGTGGTAAAGTGATAGGCATATGCTCTGACCGTTCTTACATAGTCGAAACTGGAGGCAAAATGCTAAGACGAAATCGACGTTATTTGAGGCCTGCAGCCACCAAAGAGGGCCCTAGTTGTGTGGGGGGTGAAAGGGATGATCAGTTATCTGCTGCAGAACCCCCGACTCAAGTTCAAATACCTGTTAATCGTCAGAATTGTGTGAGGAGTGAGAGAGCAGATGAAGGGATATCTGTTGCTGAACTCCCGACTCAGACAAGGGTTTGTGAGAGAAGCGAGAGAGCAGATGTGGGGATATCTGTTGCTGAGCCTCCAGACCCTTCTCAGTCAGCTTCAACAAACAACGTACCAACTAAGACTCGTAGTGGAAGAGTTAGCAGAATGCCACGACACTTAAGTAATTATGAGTAGACTGCCAGGATATCAATACACGGACAATCATAAGTTGGACACTTGAACAGTGGATTACATAACAATACTCTACTTACATAACAATACTCGGTATATACATATTAGTAGTTAACGCTCATTTGTTTTATTTTGCTTGTCATTGCTTATTTGGTAGTATGCATAATAGTTTGACTAAGCTTCATATACCTGTGGGGGGTCCGAGGGGGATGTTACAATACCACTTGTTAGTAGGCTGTCGGGTCAAGGACATAGGGCACTTCCTGTTGTGCGCGGCATGGTCGGGCTGATACAAGATACATGTACTTAATATATACTTACAATATACCTGCGATTTAGCCGCATTAAAACATACATTACATAAACATATATCGTTAAATATTTGTTGAGTTAATTATAAGTTGGAAATGTAGATGGCGAGTCGAACCATTAATGTTTAGTCATAAAATTTATGTAACACATACAATTTATCTGCTCCTGTATGGTTCATGTTCTTTTTTAGTGAACAAAGATGGATCGCCTGAAGGTATTTTTAATTGTTAAGTCTACCCTTTCTAGATCAGCTTTTGCTTAATTCATTCAACATATTTTTCACTTTTCGCTTCTCTTTCTTCTCATATGTGAGCTTGTCAAGTTTTGTCGATTATATTTTTTCTTCATTTGATTTTTATAAGTAGATATCTTTGCCAGTTTTGCACGCTTTGGTGTATAAAATTAATGTTTATCTTTTCTAATATTTCTAGTTATTGTTTAAAATTAAAAAAATACTTCACGGTAATTTAGGTTAACTAGGGTTTGCAATATATGGAAAAAGCCAATTGTCATCTAACAGCATCTAATTGATATATGAAGGTATCAGATTTTCTTTATTGAACAATAAGTCTGATTGCCAAATTGTAAACTGAAGCTCTTAAGTGATCACTATGTTAAATGATACATGTTCCGAGAGTCTTTCGATTTTCCTAGTGAGCTGAAATATTATTTAAGAATTTGTTACTATGAAATTCATACTGGTCTGGTTTGTTCGCGCTGTACATAGACAGAGCTCAGCTAACCTCATACAATGTGGCTTTCGAAAAAAGCTTAAACTCACAAGGTCATGCTATACTCATAAAAAGCAAAAACTTTGAAGTTTAAAAATGTGTTAAATTCCACTAGTTCACTTGAACAACTTCTCTAATATAATCATATACTCTTTTGACTTGCGCTTTGAACTTAATGAAAGATTATATGGAGTATTCATAGTGATATTAGTGAGCTAAAGAAGAAGATACAAAACAACTGTAAATATGGGATTCCAATAATCAATAAACCAATATCCCGTGTATATCTCCAAGGTTTCTTCGCTATTCGAGATTTCTTTAGAGCAAAACCATTAATTAGTCTATCAACTTGCATTGATGAGTTCAGCTTATCAAAGCTGAAAGATTTCTTTGTACGTGTCTAGCCATTTGTCAGTCTTTCCTATGAAATCTGCGCTGTTATGGTGTTGCCTTGACAACACCAGCATCGTCAGTGAACATTTTATTACAGTGTTAAGCCGCTACATTGATACGGTTATTTATTAATGCGCTTGCGCTAGACTGGGAATTCTTTCTAACACGAACCGTTTCTCATAAATATTCTGTTCAGTTTTATTACATACCTATGCATCATGGACTACCTCTTCATTTATGTTGAAAATATGTCGCTGCTTAGCTACTCTCGTTTGTCATAGATGTCTGGAAAGTCACAAAAAAAGTTGTAAATTATGGTTATTTGGAGCCAAACATTTATTTTGGTAAATAGTTAGCTGGGTATTAAATGATTCACACGATTTGTGTTACTGTCACCATAAGCTGATTGATATAACAACAATTTTAGCTTTATAATGTTATTGGTCGTTTCTAGAGACATCGGCGTTAGCAGACAGAATATATTGCTAGTTCTAGAATCTAGATCATATAATTTTATGCTTGTTTGGGAATGTTTGATAAAAGCTGAAATTGATGAAAATTTAATTACAATAAAGGGTTTTACGAATCAGTTTACTAAACCAGTAGTAAATAAGGCCTACATATGTTTAATCTAAATAGAGGGTATAAGTGTATCTTTTTTAAAAGAGTGAATTTAACATTCCATAGACATCTGCATTCATAGCTCTCTGTAAACTTGTGAGCAAATGTACAGTTTGTATATTATTGGTAGAATCTATCGAAAGGTCTTCTCATATATAAATTATTTTATAGTAGTACTAGAAGCAATCATCTGGCGTAGAAAGCCTGTGATTTGCATTCCCTCTTCTCTCTTTCTCACTACTTCGGGGCGATGTAGAAGTTAGCACGTTGGAACACAATAAGCAGAACCCTGGTCTATTCTGACCATACAACAAGCTGTCTTTAGATCATCTTTAGCCAGCTCTCGTCTATTGTCTTTTATTGTATGACAACCATCTGTTGACAACCGTCTGTTGACAACCGTCTGTTCTCCTTTGTCATTGCATGCCGCAGTCTTGTTGTAGCCCTGCTTTGTTTCAATCCGTAGTGTCTCGTCCTGTCTTGTGCATTACTGCAACCAAGTTCTTCCTCAGTTTGTCAATGAGGGCAAATTATAATTTCACGCTTAATTCAAACTGAAATTTGCTCCAAAGCCATGATCTGCTCAGAGATAATGTTCGCTAGAACTCTTTTTTTAGCTGATGGTGATGTCAACTATCGCTAT
The DNA here is from genome assembly GCF_963576615.1 of Watersipora subatra. Taxonomy (NCBI): domain Eukaryota; kingdom Metazoa; phylum Bryozoa; class Gymnolaemata; order Cheilostomatida; family Watersiporidae; genus Watersipora; species Watersipora subatra. The sequence goes on from NC_088717.1 coordinate 41,027,156, forward strand.
GTTTCTTTTCCATCCTTTCATGTGTCACAGCCTTGAGTTAGTGTCACAGCCTTGAGGTAGTGTCACAGCCTTGAGGTAGTGTCACAGCCTTGAGGTAGTGTCACAGTCTTGAGGTAGTGTCACAGCCTTGAGGTGGTGTCACAGCCTTGAGGTAGTGTCACAGCCTTGAGGTAGTGTCACAGCCTTGAGGTGGTGTCACAGCCTTGAGGTAGTGTCACAGCCTTGAGGTAGTGTCACAGCCTTGAGGTGGTGTCACAGCCTTGAGGTAGTGTTTGTTATTCTAATATGCTGTGTATCTCATACAGGCTGCAGGTTTGACCTGACATCATACCAAGCGCATTTGGAGTCGCAAGAAGAGCCAGGGAAGAAGTTAGTCACCCCAGAGATAGTTGCTGACGAGCTTTTGCTGAAGAAGAATGAGAGAAAAGGGTATGTGATGGCTCAAATCTTTGCACAGCTCCTAGTAATTGTCTGCTTGTTCAAATCAAATGTGCTCTCATCAGTCTGTGGTGCAGGATTGCACCTGACAACTGCGCTACTGCCCGATTGAGCAGTTCCTCGTCTGCATTTTTAATCAATAAAACTTTGTCTTTTTCAAAATTACTCGACTACATCAAGTTGCTTAAAATTCATAAACTTCCCCAAACTGTGTCGTGCATTTAGACATATGTTAGTCTACCATAGAGTTGGCTAAAAATGGCACATTTATCCTGTTGCTGTATAACTATTTTCAGTTTATTTATTCTTTCATGGAAATTCCTCTGTCGACAGCGCTTAGACTATAGCATTATTAGTTATTCTTTTCAGAAATTTTTAACATATACAAATAAAATTATGGTTATCTAGAGTTTTCAACGTCATAAGTTCTCTTCTAAACATTGTTCAGCCTATCAAAAACTCATGTTTATATTTCGTAGATATATTTAGAATTTGTCATCTAGTGGTATTAGGCCAATCTAGCGAGTGACAGATGTAATCATTTTTGCTCTTTCAGATGGGAGTTAGACGTAAGGGGACTCATGTCCACCAAGAAGTGGCTCAACAACTATGGACTAAAAAAGAACAAGCTAGACATACAGTCTCTTATGCAGGCGGTTGGCTTCAAGAAGAATGACGGTTAGTAGCTTTGTCGACGCGCTGTCGTTGATTACTCCTGTCAGAATCTTATTAGAATTTCAAGTGACGACAATTTATGGAGTAGTGGCAGTTCACTGTCCCCATTCCACTCATTAGTGTCGGCCTAATCTGTTCATAACTCGCTATATGATTGTGAGAAACAGGTGATTAATCATACAATATCATATCCATTGTGTGGACAGTTTACATATAACATAACGCTTATTATGAACATTGTACGTAGATGTGGACAGTTTACATATAACATAACGCTTATTATGAACATTGTTCGTAGATGCGGACAGTTTACATATAACATAACGCTTATTATGAACATTGTTCGTAGATGTGGACAGTTTAGATTATTTTATCAAACAAACTTTTTTTGCTGCTACTTTTTTTTAAATTTAACTTTCACATTTGATGGGTTTATAATCCTTAGTAAAACGGTTACCTAGCCTCTGCTCTAGGTTAATTCTTAAGATTATGGTGCTTTTACATAAAGTTAAGGGAAACACAAGTCTTCAATAACAACTTAAATTGAATTTTTCCTAGCTTGCAAGGTCTGTGCCGTGAAGAACAAAATGTATGTGTAAAATAATGTAAAGCAAAATATATCTTTACTATAGTACTGTCCGTCTGTTTGTCCGAAGTGATGGTTAGAGGTTAGGATAGAAGATTGTTTTCAACGAGACTCAAACTCGTAACATTTAGCCAGAGTTAGAGTGTCAGTCTTGGTAGACTGCCAGAGTTAGAGTGTCAGTCTTGGTAGACTGCCAGAGTTAGAGTGTCAGTCTTGGTAGACTGCCAGAGTTAGAGTGTCAGTCTTGGTAGACTGCCAGAGTTAGAGTGTCAGTCTTGGTAGACTGCCAGAGTTAGAGTGTCAGTCTTGGTAGACTGCCAGAGTTAGAGTGTCAGTCTTGGTAGACTGCCAGAGTTAGAGTGTCAGTCTTGGTAGACTGCCAGAGTTAGAGTGTCAGTCTTGGTAGACTGCCAGAGTTAGAGTGTCAGTCTTGGTAGACTGCCAGAGTTAGAGTGTCAGTCTTGGTAAACTGCCAGAGTTAGAGTATCAGTCTTGGTAGACTGGTAACTATCCCCTTCAGGTGTTTATGAATAATTGTACAGCTGCTTGTTCCCTTTACTTCATACCTGACAATCTCTCATGGCACACAAGACTATCAGGGTACTAGTATATAAAATAGAGATGCTCTAATACGCCATTTTCTTTCGTAAATGCGGCAAGAAAGGAAAGGATATTTTTTAGGCTAGTAATGGTACCTTCGTTATAAAAACTTTAATTTGTAACTTACACCGATTTGATGCTTTGCATTATATGTGATTTCTGACGTAATACATGAGTTCTTTGTTACCTGGAATTTATGTATAAGGAGGTTTACATTATAGGGGCGTCTACTGTAGTCAATTAGGTTGTTGCCAGCTAAAGTCTCATATAAGAAAACAAAGCCATTACACTGTATAATGAGCTAATGATGTTTAGGCTATCATGTTCACTTATCTTGCATGTTGGTAGAAATGGAATTCTGTATGACGCCAAGAACTTTGCTACGAAAACAAGTTTTTCTACATAGGAAACAAAACTATTAATGTGTTTTGTAGGCAACTGTAATAATTGCAGTATCTGTACAACTAATGATACATGTTATCCTACAGGCTTTGACTACACTCTACTAAAGCCAATTCCATCAAAGTATACTGTTGGCAAAGGATTCGTAGAGAAGTATACAGCAAATGATGGGAGGATTACCAATGTGAGTAATACAATCACTTTCACTCGGGTCTTCACCAGCACCTTCCTTACCATCAATTGTTAGATAGAAACTAGAACGCAATCTGCTGCAATTGTGTCAATGTTTGCGAGAAGCGTTGTAAGAATACTCGCTGCAAAGAAGGGCAATATGAATCTTTGACTTGTTGATGGGTTCTTATGCCCTCCTTACCTTAGGATACTTATGTATTCGCCTCATCTAACTTTCGCATTTTCGCGGAGTCGTCCTCTCGCGAAGATTTTATGAGCGAAACTAAACTATCATAACGAACGAGCGAAAACGCGGAATTAAATAGCTTTGTTCATTGATAGTCCAAGAAACAAATGACAGCAAGCGATCAAATTGCATTATCGATCTCGGCCACACAATTCTACCTGCGGTTCACAATTACAAACTAGTCCCGAATTGAGAAATTTTTTCTTACCGATGAACCGAACCTGAGAAATCTAATTATGTTTGTTCCACTGCATTTATTTTCACATCACTATATTTTCGCACTCATCAGAGCTGCAAAATTAAGTTGCAGCAAAAATTTACTCTGTATGCTACTCACGAAACTAAATACTAGTGAAATATAAGTGTCCTAGGGTATGTAGTATTTCTACAGTGTATAACATATCATGCATTGATTCTAAGAATGCCATTGGTCTACATGCTGATGTGTTACATAATCTATAGATTTCTAAGTTACAAGTTGTTCGCTTAGACAAAGTCTCAACGAGAAAGACAATTATTTTTTAAGGGTTTTTAGTGAGGGTTTAAATACTGTTTATAACAACCTATGGCTCCTGCGTAGCTGTTAGAAAAAATGATTTTCAGTACACGTTGGGTTGCTATAGATAAACAGTACACGTTGGGTAGCCATAGATAAACAGTACATGTTGGGTAGCCATAGATAAACAGTACATGTTGGGCTGCTATAGATAAACTTATGTAATCTAATGTATAACATTGTTTTATTTAATCATCAAACAAGCTTTATTAATCCAGCATACCTTGACAAACAAACACATAATAACCAACACCACCGATTGAGAGAGTGTTTGAGTTCTGTTGATTAGAAAACAAACAAATTGGTTATAGGCGTTAGCATGGTCCGTTTTGTCTCGATGCAATATGAGAAAGACACTCGCTGTTAACAGAGTACCTTGTAGAGCTGGAAAATTAGGCTCGGGTTACTTCCATTATTTTACATATGTATATTTAATAATTGACTTGACCAATATATAAATAACATGCTCAAAATTATCGGTACCTTTACATTTCACCCAAAGGGTCTAGCAAAAGACTGCATGTGCTTCCTGTAATAGCGTTTGGTTCTTGACTCTTTATAATATGCTGTTGCAAGTTGCAGCTTTGCTAGTTCAGTGTGATGGCACGTACGGTAAGGTGAAGGCTGAGTTTTTGTAATTTTTTTGGTCTTTGTCTGTTCATCGCTTGACCAAGTAGTTAAGTAGTTAAGTTTGAACATAGCGTCTCTAAAGTTACTCAAGTAGACAGCTGGATTTTGCTTTGCTCAGGTCTCGGTGAGCAAGGAGCGTGTGAAGCAGATTGCCAGCCGCCTGAAGCAGGCTATCCAACTCTTCAAGCAACGCATGGAGTGGCTGACATCAGAGAGCCGTCGCATTTTTGGGGTCATACAGGAGTCAGTCGTCATCATTGTTTTGGGTGAGTGGATGTTGATTTACATTTTTATTGATTAGTAATGTATCTTAAAGCCGTGGTCACACAATGGCCGAGCCGACTTAGGTTTGGTTCGGAGGTTGTTTTACTTCGGTTCGGCTAAGCCACATGTAACATGGCATCCGAAGTCACTTCGTTTCCTAGATACCATACGCATGGAGACAGGACACTGTTTCATTGATAGTCCCACGACCAAACACGAGCGAAGCGATTGTTCGGAGCTTTATGATAAATGCATATGTGCACACAACTCACAAAATTATTCATCAATGCCGTCGCAAACCCTTGTACCGAAATATCATCAACAAATTTAACCATTTTTCAATGGAGTCGTTTAAGTATAATAACGATGCAAAACACATATAAACCTATTTAAATATGTTACCAAATCTATGTTATTTGTAGACAATATCAAATAGACAGATAGAACAGACAAATACAGACACAAAGACAGAATAATTTGGCCTGAAATCGCAACAAAACACTCGAAAAACTTTCTTTAATCATAAATAAGACCGGCCAACGATACGCCAATAAAGCTGTGCGACAGATAGTAGAACTATTAAGCAGTGCGCATTTCACGAAAAAAACATGCTCATTTCACTAGTCTATGGCATTGTTTAATTGCCGACGGTTTTTAACATTTTTCCGTTTTTAATATCTTGCAAAAATATTTAATTATAAGAATAATTATTCGATTTTATAAAATTATTATAAGATTTAATTATAAGAACAATTTTTCCAATTTATCCGAAGGTTTCTGTAATAAACGTAGACCGTTTGAGAAGTAGACCGATTTACAGGTACGATATTGTAGTACACAGTTTATCAGCCTATGTTTGTTTGTCCAATTACCGAAGGTTTCATTGAATTATTTAAAACATTAGCCAAAATTCTTTACATCTTATGTACAAGCTAGGGCCGAACTACAATGCCCCTTTATGACGAGAACATTTTTTTATTTTGCTCCAGTTTACAGAAAACTTCCAGACGCGTGAACGCTCATACTTGCTTTCTGTTAAAGATCGCTATCAAAACCATTCTACATTCAACACAACCAACTTTCAAACTGTGTATATTTCACAGCAGCTTGCAATTTTACTTGTAATATTGCATTTCAGAGTTATAATAAACACATTTCCTTATTGCTGTTGTTAAATTACATACATTACAGAAGGTTAGGCCTACAGCTTTAATTAATATTTATTTTATGGTTGTAAAACAGGTTTGAGATAGTAGTATATTAGGTGTGATTTTTTTACAACCTTTTGTTTTGCATAATTGACGTTTTGAATTTAATTTCAAAACAACCTGACAACTACCATGGTCATACAGCTTCCCAAAACACCACGTAGTGGCCGACACAGTGACCGTCCACGTGTCTCTCAATTATTACAGCTCAATAGGAGGATAAATAGAAGGTCCTCACAGCAACCATCAACATCAAATGCTAATGTTCAACAACACGCTACTCAAATTAATAACAACAACTCATCTGATTCAGATAATTCTTTAGTAGATGTTGTAGGCGATGTAAATGACATGGACTTGGCAACCCCTTTGTATCCAGATCATGATCATGATTTTATGGACATCATTGACCATGAAAATATTGTACAAAACAATATTGCTCCTCCCAATGCTGCACCCCTTCATCACATTCCTCAATTTCAATCTTTAGATTATCCTGATTTTCAAGAACTGCTGAACAACTTTCTAGGCAGACTTGACAACAACGTATAATAGCTCACATGTACTGGATGTAATGAGAAACATTTACACTATACTCTGTCAATTCCTGCTGACAACTACTTTTTCAACAACCAGCACTACCATTTCTTTTTTCCATTATTACTTATTACATTATCAGGCCGACGGCTGTATGACAGGGGAATTTCTAGTTTTTATGTATTTGAGCTAAATATTTCTATTATAAACAAAAAACTTTGAGGAACAATTATTAATTATAATTACACAGCAGATTTATCAGAAGATCGTTCAGCTGCTCAAAATAAATCACTCGATACAAAGATTTTGCCAACCCCTCCCATTAACATAATTATATTTTTTGTTAAGATATGAATATTTTTCTATGCTGAGTACATAACAAACAAAAACAGTCTTTATCATAGTACTGTGATTTTACATAAATAACTCAGTCAACGATTTTTCATCAGGATGAGTATGACACATTACTTCTATTCTACACGAAATAAAGCCACAACCATTCTCTTACATTTATGCAAAACTTAAGTGCAACATCTTACATTTATGCCACACAATCACAAGTCCCGGTGAGCCTTGTCGTAAATTGCTTCATGTTGTTTATTTAACGAAATAAAAATATCGTCCCATTTCTTTTTTAACTTTGCTCACACCCACGTAAGGAGAAGTGCGACGCGTGCTCACTTGAATTTTAACCAGCCAATAAGAGCAAGGGTTCGGCCATGATATTTCGAGCAGTACCGAAATGGTTTGTTTCGGCCAGAAATGTCTTAGGCCGAACAGTTTACAGCTGACAGCGACGTCCTTTTGCGTCGTTTAGTTTGTTTCAGCTCTCGTGTGACCACCCCTTTAGTCTATCCTAGTATTTAGTGCTCGTTAGGTTGTCATATCAGCTGGGCAATGGATTAGCTGTAATGTTAATAGAGTTGTAGTCCTTAGAGAGTCATTTGCAGGGTTGGTGAGGTGCAATGTTAATAGAGTTGTAGTCCTTAGAGAGTCAGTTGCAGGGTTGGTGAGGTGCAATGTTGATAGCGTTGTAGTCCTTAGAGAGTCAGTTGTAGGGTTGGTGAGCTGTAATGTCGCTAAAGTTGTAGCATAAGGTCAGTTCCATGTTATCTGTTCTACAGCCATTTCGTTCTTTGCAGATGCAAAGACACTTTCCCCTCAGCAGTTTGACCAATACCGATGTGCGGTTGAAAGAGTTCTCAAAGAGCAAGTGTCAACTGTTGCGAAGTTTAATATATACAGGTACTTTTGCTGCGGCTGTCATGAAAGCTTTCCATCAATCTGTAATTATGCTGTCTCTGAATTGCTTTATACTGAAACAGTTTGTACTTCTCATAAATATTTTTACATCAGTTGATGTCAAGGAGCTCTATGTTTGGTTGCATACTATCTACACGTATAACAGTTGAAGTTTTACATTGGCTACTAGGAGATGGTAGCAGTTCACCTATAGTCTGTATCAAACAGGGCATGTAATGATGGAGTATGTAGTTTGCTTTAGCTGTATTCTTATGAAAACCTTTCATATCCTTCGTGGGTTGTTGTTCATCTATGCCAACTTTATGATATTAAATTCACTTCTCTAGGGCTACAGATGACATGCAGATGTACAAAGATGAATGTGTAGCAGTATCTCAAAAGGCCATTGACGATGCGGTAGACTGGCTTTGGACTCTTGAACGAACCAGACCTTCTGGACAGACATCCTGTTGCGAGGCGGTCTGCAAGGCTCTCGATGATAAACAAGTATGATTTGGCTTTTTGTACTCTGAACTTTGTCATGTAAAACCTGGTTATATATTGTTATATTTAAATAATTACATTTTATAATGGAAAAATTTACAATTAATCTGTTTTAAGATATAAATTTTTTATGCGCTTAGAAAGCCATGCTTGGAACATATTTAAAACTTCCTAAAGCTGTCGTTAGTAGCGATCGAATAGGTCAAGGCCGTTAGCAGCACTTAGCTGTAACTATTCTCTTGTTTCATTGAAGGCATGAAATGCATTTGCAAAGATTTAAGATTGAAAATACTTGTGATTTAGAATTTTTCTATCTAAATGAATTCAAAGACTACATGTTGATGATTGCATTTATACTTATTATTGCTGAGTCCACTTTTATTTTAACTATATATATAGAAATTTATAGACTAAAACATATCTGGAAAGTTGAATTTTTCTTTGCTACAAATCTGTTTCGCGGTGTCGCTCATCTGGTGTCAATCAGGTGTCACTCGTCAGCTGTAGCAAGAAAAACTTGACTTTTTAGATAATTTTTAGTCTAAACATTTACTAGATTTATTACTATAATAATAAAACTTATATTTATTGACAATTATTTTACTATTAGTGTAGAGTTATGTTATTGTTTTGAATTTTACCTTATATTATTTATATTTAGTCGAAGGAATATTGAATATTTTGAATATAAATGTAGGATAACCAACTGCTTATAAATAAGTCAATACATATAGAATTTATAAATAAAATAATTTATTTATGCATTTATTTTTATATCTATAATAAAAGCATATCAGAAGTTGCGACCATCTGCATGGATCAGATAGGTTTGAAATGACTCATCTGATTGCTCTTATCCTTTAAAGCAATCTAACCCAGTTTTTGGCATTTCCTTTCAACCGCTGTTTTTTACAAACTGTTAGATAACATGCTCTTCCGGTGAATTGCAGGCACAGGGCGTTTATCTGTTCACTATGGGTAACTCTGCAGAAAGCTCTCTAGAGCTACTCCTTTCAAACTGTCGGGACTCTAGAAAGCCCCTCAATGTTGTCTCATACAATTGCACAACCCCTGAGGTTATGAAAAGTTTGAAAAGTCTCTCTGAACTTACCAAGGGCAGGTTAGAGTCATAATGGTTCTCCCTGTTGTTTAGTTTTTTGGGAATTGCCTTTACCTTTTTGCTCTTGTCCGAAGGACTCATGTTGAGAGCTCTTTCAGACAGGCCTAAAGACTTGTATGCTATGTAGATTGGTTGCCGTGTTATTTGTGAGCGAAAGTACAATGATGAAATAAAACCATAGTCTTTTCTTCAACTGCAGACTTATCTTTACACTACTATAGTATTTAAAAATTTACTGGTTTGTAATGCCGAGGACAGAAAACATTAGCTAGGCCATGTAAAATTGTTTGCTAGTTTTTTATGATTTCTAGACTTTCCTTCTTTGTGTGAATTCTATGCACACCTGGGTAAGATATCAGACTATGAACCACTCTACATTTATGAGTAGTGAATCTTGGAGATCACGTTATATCAAAAATGCATTGAGATTGCCAAGTTTCGGCCAGTAGCTATCTTTTCTTGTCAAGGATTAAACATAAAATGAGTTATCCTCTCTTATTCATGTATCGCTTGCTCATAGTTTGGCGCGTAAATTTGGCCACTTTCTAATGGGTAGTTTACCTCTATAGTCGATAACTATTTGCAGATTTCACGCTTATGGGGTGATAATGGAGATGGAAAGTTTTGACCCACTACCTTTGGAGGATGACAGCAACAGAGCGCATGTGGCAGTTAGAAGGCGCACTATAGGGGGTGAGTCATTTTCTAGGTTATTTTTGCTTTTTGTCATCTGTGACTATTTGAGAAAAACCAGCTTATAGAACACATTAAATTTTAATGGTGTAGAACTGTTTATTTACAAGGCATGGAAATTTTTGTATACATTTTTTGCTAGTTTTCAGTTTTCCTCAGATCTTGTTGCTACGCAAAGGAGGAGCGCTTTCATGCCTTCAGTGGAAAAGCTATTTGACTTGTAATTCAATGCTTAAAAAGTACAAGACTAGCAAACACAACATGGTTAATGAACTCACTCTAGTTTGAGCCATGCAATAATGAGAAACTGAACGTCCATGCCTGATGGAAGTTCCAGTAATTCCAACCATGATGTTTTGACAACTCCAAGATAAGTGCAATTCAAGTGTGTACATCGCATCCACTTTACACATGGAAACAATTTAGTGTTTGCGCTAAAGGTTTTTAATTTGGATGTGTCTAAACTTTTGTTAGCACAGTTTATTGCTGCAGCTTCATATTTAGCAGTAAAAAATCTTTGTTCTCTCTGAGTTTTTTATCTGTCAACGCATTAAATATCGTTCTATTGGTTATTGCAGGAGTTCCTGCAGGGGCGGGTGTTAGGCCAGACGTACTCAGACTATTTGAAGAAATAGAGGAAGCTGAGTCTAGCCTGGCGCAGATAGAAGCTATCCTATCAAAAATGCCTGCAAGCAAAAAGATGCCATTCAGTAAGCATTCGTCTAATTTTCATTTGGTGAGGAGCTAGTTGTGAGGGTTTCAGTTGGTGAGGAGCTAGTTGTGAGGGTTTCAGTTGGCTGGTTCTAAAGTGCCAAACTATTCGGGAATTGAGAAATTGTAGATTGAATCATATCAATTTGAAAAGTACGCGACGTTGTTTGACGTCAGAGGATGCGTAGGCTTGGCGATATCTAATCATCATCATGGGATGTTAAAGTGTGACTGGATGGTGCATTTGCTGTTGTTCAGGTGGTCTGTTATGGTACCGTTGTTGCGTGAGTTGGATGGCAAACTACATGTAGGCTTGCACAAAACTGTAGAGCATGATCATAATCCACACTCATGAATGATAGCAGGGAGCTGGCTAGCTGTACATATTATGAAGGAGCTCGAGTGGGAAACTGTTATTAACAGAAAACTTTCCTATTAAATTTTACCAGACAGATTACCAGAATAACTAGGCAAAAAAATACTAGAGTTGTCATCAAATTGTAAGCGATCTTTATGAAATCATGAAAAAGATTAAGTTTAATTTTATATAGCAAATTATCACTCTTGCTAGCGAATCACAATGTATGTTGCTTCGCATAGATCATTAGAACCTATACACTTTAAAGTCTAATCTTGTATACACAAGCAAGTCCCTGATCCTACTCTGTATTAACAAGTTTCCATCGACTGTGAAAGTACTTAGAATAACACAATTCCTTCTGAACTGAATATCATTTTGAAGTTCTAATCTTATAGAACGTGATGAAAACAAGGAAAATCAAATGATGTAAATACTTTTTTTACACTTTTAAAAATGTGTTTTAAAAATAACTGAAGAAACGTAACGATTGCAGTACACCAAGTGTGGACCAGTAGAAGAAGGAGTGTGTATATTTGTTATGAGTAGAAAAACAAAAAGTTTTAGCATAAAGCTCTTGCTGAGGAGAAGAAGCTTTCGACTTTTGTCTAGTTCTGATCATTCATTACCAAAAACCTCAGTAAGTGTGTCACTGGGAACTCATTTTATGTCAGCAGCCACTTTTCACTTCTCGGTTAGTTAGAATTCTCCTTGATATTTAGACGATAGGAAGAACTAATAATTTAATCGACTTGAAACAGCGGAATTCGATTAAAAACACATTACACACAAAGTTACTATAATTTGTAAATCTGTGTAAACTGGAAGTGCAAAAACAAAGCGAGACTATGAAACCGAGTTTACGCAGACTTAGGATCAGGGGAAGACAACTCCCTATTATCTCAAGCCCAGGTTTCCAAGCGTTAACATAAACATTATAGAATGTAAAAGTCAGAGATTTAAATTTATATTTTATGTTATACAGAGAAGAACCAACTCTCCCAGAATAACATGAGCCGACATCTCGATAGAGCTGAGGAATACATGGGCTCTGCTGATTGGCTCAATGTCAATGGGCTCAAAGTCAAGCGACTGACTTTCTATGACTTGCTAGGCAAAGTTGCTTTCCGACACTGTGATGGGGTTGTCAACTTGAAGAAAGCACCCACACATGAAAGTCAAAAGACAGACGCAGTGAGTCGTTAAAAATCTGAATACAGATTAGCGTTGTTTGTACTTACAAACCTGAAGTTCTTGAAGGCAGCTTTTTTTTAGTTTGTTGTGGATAGCTTATAGCTTAGTATGTCCTGTATAAATCATAGCCTTTTTTGCTCCTTCTGAAGGGAACTAAAGCCACAAATTTTTATATTATCAGAGGTTTCTTTGATTAACATGAACATTTTAGATAGGTTTTGAATGTTTAAAGTGATATAAAAAGAGATGTTCAGGTGATCTTTTTACAACAAGCCTGACTGTCTGCTATCTCGGCTAGTCCACTGTTCACAAACTGTACATGAAAATTGTGATGAAATTTGGCGAAGTGATTAAAGACAATAAGAATAAAAGGAAATTCATTCTAGTAGTAATGAAAGACTTGGGGGCTCATCTAGCTCTAGAATTTAGTTTGTATGTTTAGCACAATCAGCAGAGTAAACTGCTCTCAACCAGACACTTCAGCTAGTATAGTTTTGGGAGCATCTCACATCACTTGGTGTTTTCTTGAATGAATGTAAAAACCTTGGAGATAAAAATAAATTGCTTGCTATTAACAAATGAGTTCTGTATTTTTGCTAGTCTCGGACATAAGTAACGTTTTGTCTAGCACGAACTTCTTGTGTGCTGGTCTCAATACATATTGATCTCAATGTGCCTGCTGCTGTTAACGTGTGTTATCGTAACGTGCCTCTTGCTGTTAGCATTTTTTATACCAAAGTGTCTGTTGCAGGACACAAAGAACATTCTGGTAAATGCTCGTTACTGCGACCAGTTTGCTCATGTAAAGTGGAAGGATGGTACATTGGTGCATGTGCAGATAACTCCAGAGACACACCGAGTCTTTGAGGAAAAGGTGGTTGGACTCTTGGATAAAATATCCAATCGGTTAGTTATTTGTTTGTTATGAATAGTTGAGAATAATTGGTGATGTTGACCTGACACATAAAATCATCAGGGAGGAATAATTCAAGGTCGTTGAACTGATGGTCCCAAAGAGGTGAATCTGTTGGAACTGCAGTGTATCTTCCTTAGCTATTGTTGCTTTTACAAGCGTGTGGCTTTATATCAATGTTACTACTATTATAATAAGCAAGTATTCCATGTATATCATTATATGTATTTAGCAGAGCTGCAGCATGGAGATGTGATTTTAAGGCCTCATAATCATTTGCTGATTCTGTATATAGAAGATTTTTCTGGTTTGCTCGGTCAAAACCATATATATAATAAAACCATAGATATAATAATAGGTATAATAAACATAGATATAATAACGGTTTATTATATCTATGGTCAGAGCATAATTGAGTGAGTGTTGCGTTTCACTGACCTAAGTAAGTAGGTATAATTAGGTGTGTATCGCGAGCAGCATGCTCTGTTGCGTATGATTTATACAGAGTGAAATGCAGCCATAATATCTGAACGATAAATAGCAACATGGAGTATTCATTATGGTCGCACTTATTCTAGTATTTCTGCAGAATGGAAGTGAGTATTATATGCAGTAATGTTGATTACCTTCCTTTAGCTATATGTAAGTCTCTGGATATTTCAATCTGTTGATATATAAGTTTATGAATAAGTCTATGAATAATTACACTACGCACATGGCATTGAGTACATCTTATAGTCAGTCAATGATCACAATCAATACTTTTTGTGGTTTCCAGAGGATTCCTATGGAAATGAAGAAATGTCTTAAAAGGTTTACTTGAAACAAAATTCACATTACAGTTATTTGGTATCAAAAGGTTCACCATGTTTTACTCTGCTGTGTTGTAGGTGCAAAGTATGTGGAAATGTGATTACAAGCTCTTAAAAGCTCAAAAATGAACCGGTAATCGCAGCCATCACAAAAACGCTGTAGTTTGGAAACTCTTTATTTCGATTATGTAATCAAACATTGTTGTTATTGTTTTGACACGTGATGTTATCACAGGAAATAAAAGGCTCGATATAAAACGTCTCATAGCACTATTTTATGACAAAATCTTCGGGTTCTACCGGAAAACCCATATCAAATATAGATGCTTGCTACTTTACAGTTTCGTTTCAGCCTGGTCTAATCATGTAGTCGTAATTTGACCATGTGACCCATACTTCCTGCAAAATGGTGCAAAAAATTTCTGCAGAATTTTTCGACTATCACAGCTGACCAACTGGCACGTCATGTTTATCAGAGAATGATATGTTCTCTTTTGAGCTAAGGTTAAAAATTTAAACAAATTTTTATGGTAGGTTTTGAGATACCAGTGCTCAAAGTGACAGCATTACACTGATGATGAAAGAGAAGCGTAAGGACAATAGATATGCTTTTATTGAATGCGTGAAGTATATTTGTGAAAACAGAAGCCATCATGTTCAACTACGTCCCATTTGAACCGTTTTGGAAAGAGATTCTAATCTACGGCGTTTTAGTAATGACTGCGATTAACTTTTCGTTGTTGAGCTGTTAAGAGCTTGTAAGCACATTTCCACATATTTTGCACTTACAACACAGCAGAGTAAGACATGGTGAATTTTTTGATACCAAATAACTGTAATGTGAATTTTGTTGCAAGTCAACCTTTATAAATAAAAAAGGTTCAGAGTTATATTGGTGAAGATCTGAACACCTAGCTAGCCTTTTCACATGCAATATTGCTCATCGGTGGATTTCATTGTAGGGTGAAGTGGTTGAATCAGGGCAGTAGAGAACTGTTTGGGACAATCATAGAAAGGAAACTCTATCTTGTCATAGACACATCGGGCTCTATGGCTCCAAGTCTACAGTTTGTAAAGGACAAAATATTTCTTCTCCTCCAGGTATACCCGCCTCTATGGATCATCTTCCATCTTAAGTTGAAGCTTTTTATCTTCCTTGCATTTCTAGTTTTACCTCTCCTGATTTGCTTGTACTATCTGATAGCAAATTTTGTTCTAGGAACAAATTCGACACAAAGATGCATTCAACATTATTAGCTTTGGTTCCAAAGTAACTCCGTGGAGAGACAGACTTGTGGAGGTTTCTGAGGAAAATCTAAAACAAGCCTGGACTTGGATCAGAAACTTGGAAACTGACGGTTCAACCAACACATTAGGTATGCATTCTGTTGGGGTCATTGTTTATTTTGTTGCCATTACTATTATTGCCATTACCATTGTTGCCATTTTGTTGCCATGGTTGCCATAACTAGCGTTTAAGCTAAACCAACAGGTCTGTACCATAGACTGCATCATAAACTTGAAAATATCGAAGAGCAGGCAATAGCAGTCTAGTAATTGTTCTAGTTGAAAAGATCGATGAGCAGACAATAAAAGTCTAGTAATTGGTCTAGTTAAAAAGATCGAGGAGCAGACAATTACAGTCTAGTAATTGGTTTAGTTAAAAAGATCAGACAGTAACAGTTTAGTAACTGTTCTAGTTGAAAAGGTCGAAGGACAGACAATAACAGTCTAATAATTGGTCTAGTTAAAAAGGGCAAGAGGCAGACAATAAAATTCTAGTAACTGTTCTAGTTGAAAATATCGAGGAGCAGACAATAACAATCTAGTAACGGGTCTAGTTGAAAAGATCGAGGAGCAGGCAATAACAGTCTAGTAATTGGTCTAGTTAAAAAGGGCAACAGGTAGACAATAAAATTCTAGTAACTGTTCTAGTTGATAAGGTCGAGGGGCAAACAATCACAGTCTAGTAATTGGTCTAGTTGCATACTAGAGCATTTTAACTGTAATAGCCATAAACCTTATCTGTGATAACTGAATTACTGAAGGAATTTCTGTGATCTATAAGATTCATGCAGAGAACGAATGAACTCTCTAATGGTATGTCCTCTAGATTCATGTCTTTATGACGATTCGATGGCTCAATCTTACCTGGTTATTGGTGCAGTTTGTTAACACATTGAATCCTCACATCGTATACATGAGATAATCCAATAATTCTAGACTGTATTCACGACCTTCAATCAACTGTGAAAGTACTTGATACCTTTTTAATTTTAAAGCTCAACTCTTGTTAAACGCAATGAAAAAACTAAAATCAAACATAGTAAATTGTTTTTGTACATTTTCAAAGTTGGGGTATTTAGAGGTAACTGAGGAAATGCGATGTTACCTCAGGATGTATCCCAAGTCTGATAGAGTGTTTTTTATGAAAAATACAACAAATAGTTTTAGTGTAAAGCTTTTATTATTGAAGAGAAGAAGCCTTCTAACTTTCTCTATTTTCAATCCTTGATTACTAAGAAATTCAACCAGGATGTCATTAGAAACTAATGCTCTGTTGGCAGCAATTTTTCATTTTTCTGTTGGAAACTTCAATATGTTGGTGATATCTTGAGAACTAATGGTCCAAGCAACTTCAATCTTCGAAATTACGCTGAAACCGTATGCTGCACAGTGGCCAAAGTTCATAATCCTCTTGTAAATCGGAAGTGTGGATAACCAATGCGAAACTACGAAGTTGAGTTTACTCAGGTGTAGGATCAAGTGGGGAAACAACTTCCATCAATTATTTTGAGCCCAGGTTTTAGTGTGTTAAACCTTCCTTTCGCATCACCATCACATGCATTATAAAACAGATAAGGTACGACATGAATTGCAGGTGCTCTAAAGTATGCTCTGGCTGACCACAACACAGAGGGAATCTACCTGCTGACTGACGGTCGACCCGATCACCCACCAAAGTCAGTCTTAGCGCAGGTAACATTACAAGATGCCGTACCCATTCACGCTATTAGTTTCAACTGCGCGGATGCAGAGGCTAACAAGTTCCTATGTCAGCTAGCCAAAGACACTCGGGGGCGGTACCACTACTTCTCCGAGCACGGAGATGATGTAGAAGGTGAGTCTGACCAGCTGTGGGACCTCATGGAAGTGAAATAGATTTCAATACTGAGTAAGGACGGTTGACACGTTCTGGTCAGCTGTTATGGTCATCAAACTGCAAGGCTGTTGATTGGCAAATTCACAAACACTTGACCTATAACCTATAACCTAACCTATGACCTGTAAGTGCTCATGAAAGCTAATTTATACTCTGATTTCCATAGACATTGTCATTAAGTTTCTGGCGAATGATGTTTGTTGATTGTGAAGCTTCTGTATAATTGTTGTATATAATTGTGCTTTCTTGAAAATCAATAATGCATATATATCTATTAAATTTAACCTACAAGCTACTCAGACAGATATTACATATTTGTCAGAGCAAACTTAAATACTACGGTGCTTCTAATAGACAAATTTACTCAAATGCACTTGTATTTAAACAAGCTGTGAAACACTTTTTTAAAGCTTTACTTAAATAGACAATATAATTGATAGCCTCATATGTTATTAATAAGGGTGGTTTTCCATGTAGCTGGAGGATCATAACATTTTTCAGTTACATGTTAGCTAGGGAATACACTGTGGCCCTACAGAAAGGTAGGTTTTTAAATAAAAATTAATATAGTCCAAAATATTAGTTGTCATATATATTTTTCCGTTTCATGTTTGTTTATTACCTCAGAGGTTCGAGGTTTTCTGAGAAAATAAATAATTTTATGGTCAATCTTTGACAAGGAAAGATAACTTATAATCTAATTCTATCAATTTCTATGCGCTTTTTGAGGTAACTTGTCACATCTCAAAAATACTTTACTTATAAAAGTCAAGTTCAGTTGATAACCTGGTGTCTTATTCCTTTGGTATAATTTTAGGGCCCAACGCTTATCAAAGTGAGGACATAAGGCTGTTGGAAGAGGAGAGGCAGCAGGGGCTCCAACACTTGGCAAAGGTGGCTGAACTTAGAGATGAGTGCCAGGAGCTGCAATGGAAAAGGTCGGCAAATGCTAAGTGGCCTGCTTTACGGTGAGAGTGCATCTAACAACTCATCACCTCTTTATGGATTCACAGGCTGACTAATGGTTTTGTGGCTAGCCTAACACTGGTTGTTGAATCTCACTCTAACATTACTACTCTAATAATAATGGTTTGTTTAGGACAGGGTTCTGCAACCTTTTCCACTCAAAGAGCCATTTAGGCCCGTTTTCCGCAGGAAAGAATGTAGTGGGAGCCACAAACCACCCTTTGATATTTTGAATTAAAAATAAATAAACACTACATGTAACTTTTTGTTTAGTTTTTAATGCTTTTATACCATGTTTACACCATAAAATGAAATGGTGTGGCATGTATAATGATTTAACTGCTGAGAAAACAAAATTACACTTTTGCAAACAACAACAAAATAGTTTTGGCCGTTTTATTGGCGCATAAATTGTTATAAGGTGTACTACCTGTATTAGTGTTGTTGTTTGTCACTAGTGTTGTTGATGATATTGCGGTCCTAAGTGCCTGGCCAGCCTTACTAGATTTATAATTGTTTAACCCCGTTTGTTGACATAATATTATAAGGTATCTCGTAGCGATCTGGTCTTCTGCATGAATTTGGTAGTACGTTTTTTTGTGTTTTTATGTTAAAGTTAAAGCCATGTGACAATCATGTGATAAGGTACTAATAACAATAATAGAATGTAAATAATGACGCATAACAAGCGGCAATGTTTGATTTATTACCATAATTACATTTTTTAAATTATCTTACAAAATTTAGTGATAAAACTTCTAAAGTTTTATGAATTACTTGGCATATGATGAAAAAGGAAAACAATCCAAAGTCAGAAGAAGCCGCAGCGAGGAGATGAAAGAGCCAGCCGCATGCGGCTCCGGAGCCGAAGGTTGCCGATCCCTGGTTTCGGAGGTTTCACATGTCAAGTGTGACTATATACTGTCAACAATTTTCCATCATCTCTGTCTATATTTATCCAGGTCAAAATGCCTCTGTTTCAACTCGTTCAGCCCATTGACTCATGTTACATGTTTCAGCAATATTGCTAGCTGAAATACTTCGGCATAATTCCTTTATTGAAAACTGAATTAAGATATGTCTGGTAAGCGACAAGAGCAATTACTAGACTGTGATTGTCTGCCCCTCGATCTTTTCAACTAGAGTGATTATTAGACTGTCATTGTCTGCTCCTCCAACTTTTTACAGTTTTATTCTCACACACGAGAGTAAGATCATTATTACTGATCAGCTTTTAACGCAGTCTATACTTTGCAGTATACTTTCCAGTACTTTGGAGTATACTTTCCAGTACTTTGGAGTATACTTTCCAGTACTTTGGAGTATACTTTCCAGTACTTTGCAGTATACTTTCCAGTACTTTGCAGTATACTTTCCAGTACTTTGTAGTATACTTTCCAGTACTTTGGAGTATACTTTCCAGTACTTTGGAGTATACTTTCCAGTACTTTGTAGTATACTTTCCAGTACTTTGCAGTATACTTTCCAGTACTTTGCACTATACTTTCCAGTACTTTGTAGTATACTTTCCAGTACTTTGGAGTATACTTTCCAGTACTTTGTAGTATACTTTCCAGTACTTTGGAGTATACTTTCCAGTACTTTGTAGTATACTTTCCAGTACTTTGGAGTATACTTTCCAGTACTTTGGAGTATACTTTCCAGTACTTTGGAGTATACTTTCCAGTACTTTGGAGTATACTTTCCAGTACTTTGTAGTATACTTTCCAGTACTTTGGAGTATACTTTCCAGTACTTTGGAGTATACTTTCCAGTACTTTGGAGTATACTTTCCAGTACTTTGCAATATACTTTCCAGTACTTTGCAGTATACTTTCCAGTACTTTGCAGTATACTTTCCAGTACTTTGGAGTATACTTTCCAGTACTTTGCAGTATACTTTCCAGTACTTTGGAGTATACTTTCCAGTACTTTGTAGTATACTTTCCAATAATTTGCAGTATACTTGCCAGTACTTTGCAGTATACTTTCCAGTACTTTGTGGTATGCTGGACCCTTATTCAATCTGTCATACAATAATTTTAATAGGTACTAGCTGTTGTACTACAGTTTGTAAGTTAGGCAAATATCAGGCAGCTATACAATTCAATAACGTTAGTAACCTTCATATAAGCCAAACTTTGATATTTCTCGAATGCAACTATATCCATATCTTTTATATGCTTTTATGTGGAGGCTGTTTATTTTACAGGAACTCTGCTACAGGAATACAGAGGCCACAGAGTGCTATGGTTAGCCTTAGGTCCTCAGTTAGCTCTTTGGAAATACCTGAAAGACCTAAATCTTCTAGACCTGGACTTCCAACGAGTCACAGCGCACCAGTGTTGCATACATCACACCATTCTCCTCGTACCTCGGCCTATGTGCGGTAAGAATTAGTGGCTCTACCTACAGTGCACATTTATTAAGCTATTTTTAACAAATGGCTTGCAGGCCACTTATTCACTGTTCTTAGGGCTTAGAATCAATGATCAGGCAGTATTATTTAGTAGCATGACAGCTATTATGAACTATTGCTGCCCCCTATAAGCTATTGGCTTATAGGTGGCACCTTTGGCAGGTGCTACCTACTCAGTAGCATTATGAGTACCCTGGGCAGGTGCAATGCATCCCGTTGGTATTTCAAGCATTTTTCAAGATATCTTAAAAGTGACTTGTTAAGGTGGTGGATTCAGTACAGAGAGTAATAAACCGCAACACGAATAATTTGCATATAGAATGTTAGCACTTAGAGTGATTATATTTGAACAGGTTGTGATATAAAATGGCATGCTATGCAGGTGATATGCCATGACACATCACAGGTAGTTTCTATATGACATGCGATATACTATTAATAATGGGAAATCAATGACATGGATTGTGCCTAAGATAATAAAAATATATTAGCTTCGAGGCTATTCGCGTGGCCTTTGGCCAGTCGCTGGTGTTTGGAATAGACACTAGGATAAGCATTGAAATACCAAATCTGTTTAAACCATTTGATACGGAAGTCTAAGATCATTCTATGGTGATGTAGGTGTGTACTTTGAAGTCAACACAGCATGTATACTGGTGAGGATAAATCTTTTGCTGTTCCCAACAATCTCTATAGATTATATTCTCAATTGTCTAATTGTTCAGACTGAACAGCAGAGGGAGCAGGAAACCTAAGGTAGCCATGCACACTAAGACAAGCCTGCTGAGGTCCCTCAGTGCGAGCAATGACTGGGTGCTACCTGAGACCAAGGCAATGCTCACCAGACAGTTCAAATCTCGTAAGATGTACTTTTGTATTTCTTAGTATCCTTACTGTCAATCCAATGACTCAGTAATTTTGGATGAACGTTTAAAGATCTATTGGATAGCTCTAGTTAATTTTGAATCACAATTACCTTATAGTCCTAGTGTGTCTCACAGCATGCAGGTATGATTCCTGTCACAGATTCTACATCGCATTCATCATTTAGTAGACATATTTTGACTACTGTCAACCTTCTCTGTAATTTAATAGTTCTTCAAATCGGGAGTTGTTTGTCCTAATTGGATTCAGCCAATAGTCCTTGCTCACACTAAGTGTCTTGATTGGTTCTTTCAAGTTCTTGCTCTGCAGTATCCACATGTGAACATGACCCAGCACTCGCTAGAGATTGTCTTGTGGTAGCTTTCCGATGTCCTTATTTGATTTCATTTAGACAACTCAAATATGTTTTCGTGTATGAGTTGGCTTTAAAACTAAATCTTTGTTGATATTTAGATAAGATATTTTGATCTTATCATCACAGGTGAAGGTGATAAGATATTTAAATGTTAATAAACTGTGGGCAGCTATTGGCAATTATGCTCCAATAATATTTCAATTATTGGCATTCAGGATATCTATTATCTATCCGCATCATAATGGCTTTGCTGTGCTGTTTTTAGATGTCAAGGATGAATTTTCAGTTTTAAAATTAGAATTTTCAGTAGCTATGGTAATATCAATATATGGATACCGACTTAAATTACTTGCACGAGAGGAAAACTCTAAAAACTCTATCAATTTCACCTGTAATAAAGTAAGAGCCATGTCCTGAGCCAAGGAAATTAGATTGGTGGACCGACACCCTAATCACTGCACCACTCGACTACCTTGTCACATTTTGGAATAATTATGCACATTGTTATTACACATGATGGTCTCTCACAACGTGTGTGACTGTCAAAATGCTAGTACTGATAATAGTGATAACAGTGATAATTGCTAATGATTTATTCCTAATGAATGAAAGAAACTTATAGTTTGATAACCAGTCATCAGTTGGTTGCGTATTATGTTGTCAGGTATATAATAATATTTCACAGATTATATAAGGTGGGGAGATTAATATGATATAATAACAATCAGGTGTAATCAGTGTAATAATTGAGTTTGATTATCATATCTAATTATTATAATAAACTAGCAGTAAGTTTGGCGTCGCTTGGGATTTATTTTATTTGCAACGCAAGTTCTAAACTACTCCCATGACAACGATCCATGAACACATTCTATGAGGCTAATCACCATTAATCCATTAAAAGGGCCATTTTTGAGTTTCTAATCAGATAGATTGTGGCGCGTTTATATGAAAAATGAAAGCTCTAAGATTGCCAAGTGTGCCTGGCATTCCTTGAAGTTGCCTGCTTGTTGACATGAAATAAACGGTAGATAATGTGCAGTGCGCTGGCAGTCCCCTCTTTTAACTCTTCTGCCACGGGAGAATTTTTTTAACGTCACGGAACACCACTCTTATTATAGTAAAAAGTATTATGCCAATCCTAAAAATGGTCAGATTATCAAGCTGAGTTTTTTGAGTTCGAGCCCTGGACATGTCAATATTTTATGAAGCACTTTAATAGCCACTCATATCATTTCTCCAGAGTGACGGTATCAAGCAAAGTTACAAGATGATCAGAATTACATGTAATATAAGTATATAGATGTAGATAAATTTATATATTAACTTCTAAGGTGTGGTAGTGCAGTATTGCTGCAACGACACACAATGGCTGCAGAAATACCCATAGCAGCTAGTTACTGATTTTACTAAATTACTGCTCAGTAATTATAATGATAAAGAGTTAAAATAAACTTTTGAATAAAAATAAAACTTAGTTATGGAAGGTAAAAGCAAATAAAACAATAGAAGATTTATTCTATTAATAAAGTCCGATAAGTACTCCTTGAAACCGCTCAATTTACTCTCTGTCTAATGACATAACTTATCTGAAGCACTGTTTGCTTGGTTTTTCCCGTTTTGATTCCAAAAATATACTACTTAGCCGTCTTGATTACAAATTAAAAACAATTTATACAATACAAATAAAATACAGATTAAAAACAAATTATACAATACAAACAAAATACAGATTAAAAACAAATTATACAATACAAATAAAACACAGATTAAAAACAATTTATACAATACAAATAAAATACAAATTAAAAACAAATTATGCAATACAAATAAAATACAGATTAAAAACAAAATATACAATACAAATAAAATACAGATTAAAAACAATGTATACAATACAATACAAATAAAATACAAATTGAAAGCAAATTATACAATACAAATAAAATACAGATTAAAAACAAATTACACAATACAAATAAAATACAGATTAAAAACAAATTATAAAATACAAATAAAATACAGATTAAAAACAAATTGTACAATACAAATAAAATACAGATTAAAACAATTTATACAATACAAATAAAATACAGATTAAAAACAAATTATACAATATAAATAAAATACAGATTAAAAACAATTTATAAGTAAAGTATTATTACTTTTTTACTTAAACTTTTGAGCTCAACATTCACATAAACTGTTAATTATAGCTATTCAACATTTTGGCTTTATCGGTGAAGACATCAATGTAAAGAGTACAATACTGAATGCTATGTAATGATCATGACTTATTCTTATCTGTTAGTTATGATAACACACTGAGAATTGCTGTGGGTAAATTCAGAAATATCTACAGAAGTACATGAAGTGTGGTTATATCGTGATCTTGAGTGTGCATGGATTACCCTGTGGTTGGTGTAACCCATAAACTAAGAGAATAATCAATGTTATGCAGTATTTGTCTTTTTTCGATGATAATTATAGTTATCCGTTATAATTATATTGTATCTTGGCAAGGTTTCAACTTTTGTTTTATTATTATTTTTGGATTCTTTGTAGCTCGGGAGCCCTCCACTACAACCTCTGCAACTCCGAGGGAAATCGCCGCGGCCCCACAATCTGCTAGAACCAAAAAGTGCAAGCCAAAGTTTCTTTCTAGCAAAGCTTGGCTGCAAAAACATGGCCTTCAAGCTAGCAAGCTGTTGCTGCAGGATGCATTAGGAGAAGCTATTCAGAAAGACCGCACCACTTCTATTCTGGACAATGATGCTCTCTCTCGTCTAGTCGATGAGGTATGAGTTTCTGTACTTTTTATTGCAAGCATCTCTTTGCACGTACAAGTTAACGCTTAGTGTCCAGCATACAGCATCAGAAGGTGCACTTGAGTTATTCCTCTTGGTTTATGTGTTTATGAGTGTTTGTAACTGATTGCTTTATATAAAAACTTTTTATTTCTGGGTCCTTTCTTACCATATCCAATAAAGGAAAGGCTTATCATATCTCACAACAGCATTGAGCCCCTGGAGCTATTCTACGCATGATAGTCATTCCAGCTACCTATATATCATTTATCATGGCATACTTTCAGAAATTGTCCTCTGAGCATAGCCCCAGGTTGGAGGAGCTCCTGTCTAACCCCTATCTTGACGAGTGCCTGCTGGACTATGAGAAGAGACTTGTTCAGGCCACTGAGCGGTATAAATCAAGGCTTGATCGGCTTGTTTGGGAATCGCTTCCCCTTTATGAGCGAGAAAAGTATAGGTGGGTCTGTGATAAATCTTTCTTTCCTGTATCTCTTATCTCTTCCTACCAAACTGTTGCGCTCCGAGTTCAAGGTTGTTGTGATATTTCTCTCTTATTACACCTCAACAGAATAACGTTTAATTGCTGCTCTTATATGTAGATTTATACTGGAATTTTTTTTAATCTTTGTACGTGTATCCTTCATATAAATAGTTTTTGCTAACTAGTTTTTATTAATATTGAGTGAGCTTATACAGACAGCTCAGTGTTGCACATGAATAGACTAAAAAATGTCCATTTTATGTTTAAAATGTTAAGTAAAATATTAACTTTACTAGAAATTCCACTGTCATACAGCCCACGACCAAAGAGATGGCCAGAGATATTGGCAAAAAAATAAAGGGTACTGATGGTTGAGAAATGCAATATTAGCAATCAAATGGCTCTGCAGTGCAATAGGATAACTGCAATGGTAGCTGTAATGTACTGGGTGTGGGTGTTATTATATACAACAATAAGCAATAATGAATGGAAAAGATGTTTATATTTTACCCCTGCAATAGGAGAAATGCAATATTGGCCAATATTAGAAGTAAAATGCACTGATATTTTTAGAATAATCAATTTTATTAATATAGTAATAATAGAAAAACAATACACAATTTTGTTTACATTTCAAAACGTCATAGGTAGCAATATCGAGAAGTTGTGGTATTTATATAGGTTTTTAGAAAATTTATTTAAAAAGTGTTTGGTCATGACAAACAACAACAATGAAAGGAAAATATTACACGTTTATATCTCTCCCTTGCAATAGGAGAAATGCAATGTTGGCCAATATTATAAGTAGAATGCACTGATATTATTAAAATAACCAATATTGTTAATATACAGTAGTAATACAGCAATAATAGAAAACCTATGAGCGTTCACGTGTCTCGAAGATTTCTGCAAACTGCAGCCAAATAAAAGCTGTTACAAAAGTGTTATAAAGCTGTAGGCCTAATTTACTGTAATGTATGTAATTCAACAACAATAAAGAAATATGTTTATTATAACTCTAAAATGCAAAATTAGAAGTAAAATGGCAAGCTATTGTGTACTATACACAGTTTGAAAGTTTGTTGCGTTGAATGTAGAATGGTTTTGATAAGCGATCTTTAACAGAAAGCGAGTAGGAGCATTCACGCGTATAAAACTGTAGCAAAATAAAAATGTTCTCGTCATGAAGGGGCGTTGTAGTTCGGCCCTAGCTTGTACATAAGTTGTAAAGAATTTCAGCTAACGTTTCAAATAATGAAACCTTCGGTGATTGGACAAAAAACACAGGCTGATAAACTGTGTACCACAATTTCGTACCTGTAAATCGGTCTACGCCTCAAACAGTCTACGTTTATTACAGAAACCTTCGAATAAATTCGATTACAAGTAAAAAATGCCATAGACTGATGAAATGAGCACGGTTTTCTCGTGAAATGCTCACTGCTAAATAGTTCTACTATCCGTCGCACGGCTTTATTGGCGTTTTAATTTTCGGTCTTAACTTTTATTAAACCGAGCTTTTCAACTGTTCTGTAGCATTTTTCGTCCAAATTAATCTGTCTATTTGTGTATAATCCGATCAGATGGGTAAGTTTAAAGATAATACCGACGGTTTACAAAGACTTGGTAACATATTCAAATAGGTTTAAATGTGTTTTGTATCGTTATTATTCTTTAACGACTTTACAAAACGATGCTTAAATTTGTTGATGAAGTTTCTAGCCAAGGGTTTGTCTCATTGTTGATGAATAATTTTCGTAAGTTGTGTGCACATGCATTTATCATAAAAACTCCCACACTTCACTCCGCTCGTTTGCTCGTGGGATTATCAGAGGTCAAGGCCGCTTAAAGCAAATTAGACCATGAGACAAAAACAACAAATAGTAAAGTAAGTTATGTGTATCGAAAGAAAAAGCTCTTCTTGCATAACCCTTTTCTATAATACAAATTAAAATTAAATAGCGTTCCTCTTAATGTAATAATAGTGTCTAGTATTCAACACTCTTGATACTTGTGTGTTGTTTAAAATAAGTGATTTGCTGAAAAATCTTTATTCCTCAAATACAATAGTTCTTACCTAACAAACGGACTGGCTGACCCTATATCGTGATTCTTAGCAAAAACTGTCACAATAGATGCATAGTTTCTTGAAAACATTACCTACGAATGTCTGTGGTCTAATTGGTTGTTGCTATTGCGACTCCAATGATCCAACATAGTGCTGACGGGAACAGGAGGGAGGGAGCTAAAAATGGGCAGTTTATCACTTTCACTATGAATTCTTCTTTTTAGCAAGCCATAGCATATATACTGTGATTGGTTGTGCATGAGTTGTATGAAATCTGTTTCTCTTCAATAGCTTGCAGTATCAGATCTACCTTATGTTATTATGATGCTATTGGAATACTTTGTCCTATTAGCAGCCACTCTGTGACCTTTGAAAGGTCATGTAGTAGGTTTTATGGAGCCATGAATTCTACCTGAAGCAGTTTGATCTTTTGTTGTGGCTGCATTAATCAGATCTCTGTAATTTGATATTTATTATGATTATCTCCTAAATTAGATCGGATGCAACTATAATGTCATGTATCCTGTCTTTCTAGCTCTCAGCTCCAGTTACGCTTCATATCAAATTTTTAGCTTGAGTTTTGTGGGCTGTCGTGTTCTTATTACTGATTGTTTGTTCATAGATTGTAATGAATTGTTTGATGATGAAGTCGACTCAGATCCACCTATCCAAATGTGTTTTACAAATAAAGGCGACAAGTTAGAGAACGGTCAAACATTATTAGATGGAATTAGTTCATTTACTCAAACATACATGGTTGATATGGAAAATTCGTTTAAATCGATGAAGTAATGCATTAAAATTATCTCAGCTTTTTGTTGAGCTGGCAATCAGAATATGGTTTGCAATGTATAAGGTAGACAATGGTGAGTTCAGATCATCAGATGTGACTATGTTTCACAACATTTAGCCATGTTTAAACTTAAGTGATCTATTTGCTCAGGTGACTGCCCAAGTATACAGCCTCTGTTCTCTTGAGGCTTTAGTTGGGTTTGCAAAATCTGTGAACATATTTAAACTCCACATTGACATCATGATTGCCATATCTGTTGACATGGTTGACATATCTGTTGACATGGTTGGCATATCTGTTGACATGGTTGGCACATCTGTTGACATGGTTGACATATCTGTTGACATGGTTGGCACATCTGTTGACATGGTTGACATATCTGTTAACACGATTGACATATTTGTTGCCATGGTTGGCGCATCTGTTGGCATGGTTGGCATATCTGTTAACATGGTTGACATTTCTGTTGACATGGTTGGCATATCTGTTAACGTGGTTGACATTTCTGTTGACATGGTTGGCATATCTGTTAACGTGGTTGACATTTCTGCTGACATCATGATTGACAAGCTGATTTACATTATCTTCACTTAGTGTAAGAACTTGTAAGAAGTGTAAGTAAACTTTTAAAAAGGATTTACAATTTAAACTTGGATGTTGAAAAATTCTATTTTATCTGATTGGCTGGGAGTTGTTTGTTGAGAAATGCTATAACTTTAGCATGGATGAATGCAAACATCATGAGTTCATCCCAACTTAACTTGGATTATCAGGATGCATGCTGTTACTAGTAATGATACTAGACCTTCTGGTTGCTTACCTATGATACCATTTCTACACTGCAGCATTAGATATTCCAATAATTTCTAGTAAGGGTCTATCACTGCTGCAGGGATGAGGAGGAGGAGGACTCCGCTGAGGTGGAACAAAAGAGCTTCCGTGACAACAAATCAGAGCTGATGAAATCTCTCGACAATACTGGATGGCCTGTGTCTCAGAGTAATGTCAATCTTTTGGAGGAAGAAATTAGGCAGGCGGAGGCTTTTCTCGCCAAAAGTTCAGAAATTAGGTTTGTAGGTTTTTTACTGATACACCTGTTTGTAGGTTTACTGCCAACACCGCAGTTAGTAAGTATTCTACTAATACAGATTTTTCTAGGTATTCTACCAACACAGCTGTTTTAGATCTACCAAAACAGCTGTTTGTAGGTTTTCGACCAAAGCAGCTGTTATATAGGTCTTCCATCAACATGACAGGCTGTATGAGTTGTATGAGCTCCCTTGTAGCTAGCTATCTGACCTCTACCAATCGTAACGTATCTGACCTCTACCAATCGTAACGTATCTGACCTCTACCAATCGTAACGTATCTGACCTCTACCAATCGTAACATATCTGGTTGACAGCCACAATGAATTGTCTGCTGGAGATGCGCACCGATAGTTTTTGCACTTTAGCCACTGCTTTACTCAGCTCTGTGGTCGCTCTATGTAGCCTTGATATAGCTAGCTCTGTGAACTTTAGCTAGCTGGTAAGCTCATAGTTAGCTATGTGTTTACCTCTACATAGTCGTATGGCTGCCTCTAAACAGCTGCCTATATTCAGTTATTTCAATGGCTGCCTCTCTTCTGTTTTCTTTATGACTGCCTCTTTTCTGTTATCTCTATGGCTGCATCTATTATGTTTTCTCTACGCGTGCCTCCAATTGATTACCTCTATAGCTGTCGATATACACTTATCTCTATGTTTGCATTGATGCTGTTCGCTTTAACCATTTTTATGCTGTTAGTTTCACGGCAGGGTATCAGAGCTGACATAAGCAAAGAAAAAGTGCGTAAAAAGTAAAAAAAAACAGTAATTGCATAGAGAACACAATTGACCTGTCAACTATAACTGTGCCATATTTAAATTATAACCACCTTTTCCCACGACCAAACGCGAGCGAAGCGATTGTTTGGGAGATTTATGATAAATGCATATATGCACACAACTCACGAAAATTATTCATCAACGGCCGTCGCAAACCCTTGTACCGAAATCTCATCAACAAATTTAACCATTTTTATTGGAGTCGTTTAAGTATAATAATGATACAAAACACATATAAACCTATTTAAATATGTCACCAAGTCTTTATTATTTGTAGAAAATTTCCTATACCTTTCCCATCTGATCGGATTATACATAAATAGACATTAGTTCGGCCTAAAATCGTTATTAAAACTTGACAAGCCTTATTTTGATCAAAATTAAGACCGACAAATGAAACGCCGAGCGACAGAGAATAGAACCATTAAGTCGTGCGCATTTCACAAGAACGTTCACATTTCACCAGTGTATGGCATTGTCGAATTGCCGAAGGTTTCTGTAATTAACTTAGAAGTACTGAAAAGTAATCGTTTCTTTTTTGCCGATTTCAAAGTAACTGACATTTTGGACACTTATGAGTACTTCAGTATTCCAACTGATGTCCAAAGCAGTGAAAGTAAAGGAAATGACGATGATATTTTTTCTAACGATTCTTATGAGATTATTACAATATTTAATTATAAGAATAATTATTCGATTTTATATACGACTTAATTATAAGAATAATTATTCAATTTTATAAGATTTAATTATAAGAATAAGCATTCGAATTTACAAGATCGAAGTATATAGTGACCGATGTTGGGCAATATGTTACTGTTATTTTTTCTAAATAGTTTTATTAAATAGATTTTATAAAAATCTATATAAATACCACAACTTCTTGATATTGTTAGCTATGATGTTTTGAAATGTAAACAAAATTGTGCATTGGTTTTCTATTATTACTGTATTACTATATTAATAATATTGGTTATTCTAATAATATCAGTGCATTTTACTTCTAATATTGCATTTCTCTTATTGCGGGGGAGAGATACAAACATATGATCTTTTCGTTTCATTATTGCTGTTTGTTGTACATAATAACACCCAGTACATTAAAGCTACCATTGCAGTTATCCTATTGCACTGCAGTGCCATTTGACTGCTAATATTGCATTTCTCAACCATCAGTACCCTTTCTTTTTTCCAATATCACTTTGGTGTTGGGCTGTATGACAGGGGAATTTTTAGTACTTGAAATGTTTGATGTGCTGTGTTCTTTGTCATTTCATACTCTCATTCCATTGCAGATGGACTTAGCTAAGAGAAAGACCTTGAGGGTTTACATCTGTATAATATCATGTATAGATAACTCCTCTATACTATTTAAACTGACCAATTGCTTCTCTAATGACATGCAAACCTCTGCTCACCTAAGCCCTGCTGGTTTATACTAACATAGTGTTTGTCTGAAACAATTCCCTAAAGATAGTAATGGTGGCTATATCCATACACATATGCGTGTAGAAGTTATGTGAAGAGATGGCTTCTGTCAGGTTGTCTGTCATACCATATATAGCCTGTTATATATACTGTTATATATACTGCAGGGAAGCGAGTGAAAGTTGTGAAAAAAGAGAAAAGTACAAACCACTGGGTCAACCAGTAGCAGTGAAAAAACCAAAAAAGAATACTTTCCACCCCGACCAGCTGAGAGGTCAAAGAGTTGTGGCGCGAGGCGATAAAGATGGATTTTACTACAGTGGTAAGCAGTGGTCATATTTCTTGCAGTGAGATTTGTAGTGAGTCTTCATAGTGAAGTATTTAACGCTTTCACATCAGCGGATGTAATATAATACCTTTTTATCTTCTATCCCTTTGTTTGGGAACTCCTGCAAAGGTTTTAGAGAGAACTCTGTTATTTTTCATTTTCAGCACAAATTGCAGCACTGCTTTTATGACAACGATCCATGAACACATTCTATGAGGACAATTGCCATTAATTCCATTCAAAGGGCCATTTTTGAGTTTCTAATCAGATAGATTGTGGCGCGTTTATATGACAAACGAAAGTTCTAAGATTGCAAACTGTGCCTGGCACTGGTTAGAGTAGCCTGCTTTTTGACATTAAATGAGCCGTACTGAGTCTGCTCTTAACGCTTTCCTAGCGCAAGAATTTAATATTTTATATTTTAAAGTTTTTAATCAGATAGATCACACATAAATGGCACATTTATATGGAAAACTAAAGTTCTAAGATTGCAAAGTGTGCCCGGCATTGTTTGGAGCTGCCTGCTTTTGACATGAAATAAACAGTAGATAATGTGCAGTGCTCTGGCAGTCCGCTCTTATAATTCTTCTGTCATGGGAGAACTTTTTTAACGTCACGGAACACCACTCTTATTATAGTAAAAAGTATTATGCCAATCCCAAAATGGTCAGATTATCAGGCAGAGTTTCTCGAGTTTGAGCCCCGGACATGTCAATCTTTTATGAAGCACTTTAAAAGCCACTCATATTATTTCTCCAGTGTGACGGTATCAAAAAAGTTACAAGATGATCAGAATTACATGTAATATAAGTACAGTGAAACATGGATAACTCGCCCTCGGATATAGCGAACACATGGTTAACTCGACTGGATTTGCTTGGTCCGTTCCCACGCAATGATAAATGGCTCAATATAACTCGAATTCTACACTGTTATAACGAACTGTTTTTTGCCCAACGGCTACCGAAACGGTTGCTATCGCTTTAGAAAATCACTTTATTCCAAGCCATTGAGGTAAACCTCAACTTTTCGTAATTCATAAGCATCGTTATTACCTCCATCGGCAAAATATTTTTGTCAACGACTGTTCTAAAGGTTTGGTGAAATTTGATTTATACTGCTATACGATGAATAGCACGGGCTAGCCGGGTCACGGGCGCAAGGATTTTCGCCACGCACATACAAAACAAAAACAGCATGTTGTTTTTGTTTTGTATTTGCATGGCGAAAATCCTTGAGTGCGTGACTCGGCTAGCCCGTGATGAATAGTTTTCCGACGTTGATTCCGTGTTGAATTAACGTCGGAATGTTGAATGTTTAAAACGTCTTAAAAATTGTTGTAGTCAAACGTATACGTTGTCTTAGCTAAAAAAAACTATTCATCGTTTGACCTAAACACAAAATACGTGTGTACATTCAATAAGTATTCTTAACGAATCCCAGGTAAAGTAAGGTAATCTTTCCATAAACTTCATGAAAGATCGGCAAAATTGATCGTGGGTAAAACGCTCAAAAGAAAAAGATGTCTTTTCTTTGAGCATTTCAGCAACGATCAAGTTTTGCCAATGTCAATCTAAAAAACGTCCTGGCAATAACATCACCTCAAACAACAAACCAATCTCAAGTGATAGAAAAATCTCTATACTTTTTGATAAAAAACGTTTTAAACTTTACATTAGAAGCATTTAATTTGAAACAAGCCATTTGTGCTTTTGATTTATATTATAGTTTGTATATTTTCATGTATCTACTAATAAATAAGTAAATACATGGACTTGTGACAGTGCTCTGATAACTTGAACACTCTGATAATTCGAACACTTTTGCTCGGTCCCTTGAAGTTTGAGTTATCCGAGTTTCACAGATGTAGAGAAATTGATATATCAACTCATAAGATGTGGTAGTGCAGTATTGCTGCAATGACACACAATGGCTGCAGAAATACCCATGACAGGGTTGGCATGAAGTTGATTTGATTGCTTTGAAGCTGTCCTAAAGCATGAACACGTTAGTGAGTAAGAGATGATGTCAGATGTTTTTACACCTTTAAGATCGTTAATAGGAAATATACAAAGTTGTATGCATGCATTTGTTTTCTTTACAAATATATAACTTGTTTTTGAATTTGCATTTAAAAGTGATGTTGTAAACCGTAAATATAATTATCATTTTCATTTGATATTTTGATGAAATATCTTTACATATTTAGCAAAAAACAATATAATACATTGTATCTTAGAACATTATGTTTTGCATAAGGAATAAATATTCAGGTGAAACGTAGAGTATAAATGAAGATGAGTATTACTTCTCTTGTTGGCATAACTTAGGCATGCATATTCCTAGTCAGTCACGTGTAATCTTGTTCTCCCAACAAGAGAATGAACATAGTATTTTAATAATCTTAAACAGTTCATTCTATCCGATTCCATTAAACATCTTTATCTGAGAAGTATTGGTGATTGAGGATTGTTAGAGAATGATATGATGTCACTGCGATGTGCGTAGGTCTGGTGATAAGGTCCAAGGGAGCTCACCACGCCCTCGTCAGATTTGACTCTGGTGAAGAGCAAGCAATTCCAAAGCAGTATGTGATTCCATCTAAGGGAGCTATAGCTGTACCCAAACTTCAGGTGAGATATGCGTTCTAAGATAGTAGAATTTTTTTGTTTGTAGTTTTAATATACATGCACTCTCTGTATCATAGCCGGTGTAAAGCTGTCTCCTTTACAGTCATATCAACTTTTGACTGCTTGGTATTATCCTAGAGGTTCGGATGTCATTGGAGGGTTCATCATCTATATTCAAAAGCATGCAAATGGGTTATTTGTAATCTAAGGCTTTGATATGGGTTATCTATAAAGATAGGCTTTGGGATGAATTATCTGTAATCTAAGGCTTTGGGATGGGTTATCTATAATCTAAGGCTTTGGGATAAATTATCTATAATCTAAGGCTTTGGGATGAGTTATCTATAATCTAAGGCTTTGGGATGAGTTATCTATAATGTTAAGCTTTAGGATCAATTATCTATAATCTAAGGCTTTGGGATGAGTTATATATAATCTAACGCTTTGGGATGAGTTATCTATAATCTAAGGCTTTGGGATGAGTTATCTATAATCTAAGGCTTTGGGATGAATTATCTATAATCTAAGGCTTTGGGATGAGTTGTCGATAATCTAAGACTTCGGGATGAGTTATCTGTAATCTAAGGCTTTGGGATGAGTTATCTATAATCTAAGACTTTGGGGTGAGTTATATATAATCTAACGCTTTGGGACAAGTTATCTATAATCTAAGGCTTTGGGATGAGTTATCTATAATCTAAGGCTTTGGGATGAATTATCTATAATCTAAGGCTTTGGGATGAGTTGTCGATAATCTAAGACTTCGGGATGAGTTATCTGTAATCTAAGGCTTTGGGATGAGTTATCTATAATCTAAGACTTTGGGATGAGTTATCTGTAATCTAAGGCTTTGGGATGAGTTATATATAATCTAAGGCTTTGGGATGGGTTATCTATAATCTAAGGCTTTGGGATGAGTTATCTATAATCTAAGGCTTTGGGATGAGTTGTCGATAATCTAAGGCTTCGGGATGAGTTATCTATAATCTAAGGCTTTGGGATAAATTATCTATAATCTAAGGCTTTGGGATGAGTTACCTATAATCTAAGGCTTTGGGATGAATTATCTATAATCTAAAGCTTTGGGATGAGTTATCTGTAATCTAAGGCTTTGTGATGAGTTAATATAATCTACATGTAAGACAACAGTTGGATTTGTAATTTCTATTAAAAAAAGCACAGGCTTGAACTCTGACCTTTCCAAATATTTGGTGTGCAGCTGCCGTGGTACTTTCAATTGTTGTCTAAGATTTGTGTATGTCGGTAAAGCACTAACACATTTTCAAATATTCAAAAGGGGTTTTGAGATAAATATTCAAAATTGAGTGTATTTTAACTTTTTTTTCAAATGTGTTTATCAGCTTTAACAAGAAGCTCTAGTGAGGTTTTCATTTAGTTTTCACTCTCCATTGCATTTACCTCAATGTTTCTGTGAGCGGTAGTGCTTTATTCGGGCATAGAAATGGTTCGATATCTTTCAGGCAAAAATTGGTAAACTAATTTTTGATCTGGAAACATCTGTTGGATACATACAATATGCGAATCATCATGCTAGTTTGCCAAAGAAATTGTATTCTTACGTACGTACGTATGTACATACATTATTCACAGCCCTTTAATGCTAGATTACTTTGGGTCTATTTATAGCACTGATATACATACAGCTGAAATGTATTATCAGCATCTCTCTTGAGATCACTACTGACTAGGTCATAAGCCTCAACCGTATTATATTACAGGCTGCTGTCAGCTTTCGTATGATGTCTACTAATATTGAATTAGTGGTTCCGGGTCATAAGAGTGGTACAACTGACCTTTGTATAACCTGTTATCAAGTGACACTCGAGTGTAGCTGTCAAGGCATCTCGTCTCTGTTGTACGCTAGACTGATGGTGTGGCGAATCAAATTTACTTTTCTTTGCATGCCAACTATGAGTGGGCTACTCAGAAGACATATCTATGCAATTCTATTTTTTTTATTTGCTGCAGAAGTCTAAATTATTTTTATGGATGTGTCGGCTAATGTACTGTATAGTTAATATACGGTGGTGGTATTTAGGTTTCCTCTACACAGATGGTGCTGAATGTCATGACCCTTTGATCTTTATGTATTGAACTAAATTACATGTTCGATTAAGCTTGGAGAGAAACCATATATCCATATATCGTATGTATAAAATACAATATATGGTTGTGACAGGCCTTGATTGGTGACACTGCTCATTCATTTCCTGCACAGTTTAGTTATAAGCTATGCAGCTGAGATGTAAACTCGCAGCATAAGGGTTGTGGTCGGCTCTACAATTTGTGCCTTTTTCTTACTGAATTTTATTTAGTTGGACAGATGGGATTGCTTGGCTTTTTGACCTATGGGCGTTTCTCTATGCATGTGGGCCGTGTGATGGCGTTGGTTTCGATTACATACTATTCACAATTGAAAAAAGGCTACAGTAGTTTTCCCACTACTCGATCAATCAGTTTGATAAGACATATTGCTAGTAGATAAGCATATGAGTTTTGTCACCTCAGAACTCACATACTTATCATGAAACATGAAAATTCAGCATCATGTTTCTGAGGCGACAAAAATATGATACTTTTTTGTCACCTCAGAACTCGTAGCCTCGTATATTCACAAGTAGTTTTATGCTTTTAGGCTAAGATAACTGAGCACCGGACGATGTATGCAAAAAATGTATTTATTGTAATTCATGTGAGTTATTACAGTTGCGTGTTGAAAGCATGTTTTTGTAGAAGATAACTCCAACTCGTGGATCTTCATGGCGCTAAACAAATTCTAATCGCTTACCCTTTGCAATGACATATATTTTTTGATATTTTACACTCTTTTTATGGTACAAGCAAAAAATCTGTGAGCTCCCTTTCTGTAGTCAGTTAAATGTTAGCCTCCTACGCTATGTGAAAGCATCTAGATTTTGTGTCACACAAGCAATGTGACGATCAACTAGGTCTGCTAGGCACCTAGATGGTGTGAAAGCCAACTAGACCCCATGCCCATCTAGACTATGCTAAGGCGAATTAGACCTTTTAGGGATCTAGACTACGTAAAGGCCAGCTAGGAGCTTTAGTCACCCAAACAACGGGAAATATTCAATCAAAACGCTAACATAACGATTTTTTTTGTTGCTCTCTCCCCACATACATATTGTCAGCATATGTCGATGGAGAGAAAGCAGCGTACCAAACAACTAAGCAGAGGTCTACCATTAACATATCTGTGTAATTCTGTAGGTGGGTGACTACGCACTGGCATTGGTTAGAGGGACTGGAGACGAGCCGTGCTATGTGCCAGCTCGAGTGGAGACAACACCTCAGCAGTCTCAGCAGGAGAATGGAAAGTTCTATGAGGTGACACTCTATAACGGAACTCAAGTCTCCGTAAGGCGAGGGTCGATTGTGAAGATCGGCAAAGATCGTTACAATTTCTCTGTCACTTATATCGCTGAGAGGTAAGATGCTCTGCGAGGAGGCTTTGTACCTGGTTCATTGTCATAAATGGTCTAAGGTTGAGCAAGTTAGCAAACATGCTGACTAGTTGAAGCAGTAAATTTTCAATGGGGAGCTTTTGGGTGCAAAGGAAAAGCTTTCCATTGTATATAGCTAAATTAAACAAAATTTCTGTTTGTGCCTTGATGTGTTTGAATGCAACAGTAATAATTTTTACAATTTTAATGATGTTGACAGGGAGATTAATCCTATAATACAATTAAGCATGTCTAGGAAGTACATGTTTTTGTATGCAAATAATTGTCAGCCAGCTTTTGTCGCTTACATTTTTATTCGGTTAAGGACCTAACTTGCCCAAAAAAGCGACTAATGTGCAGATATATCAAGATCTAATAACGCATTGTTGCATTGCTATGTAACTAAAGTTCAGAAATTATTGACTGTTGTTCTCAAAACATTTGCTACTTTTTGGTCCACAAAACTGCAAATTGATATCATTTTTGACTGAAATCTTCTGTCTGTTTACAAAAATTACTTTCTCAGACACAAAATTTTTGTTTGGACATATGTAAAATTGGGTTGTGTTTAAATTTAGATGAAAGCCATTTAGGTCATAACAGATATTTATTGATGACAGCACTCCTTCAGCATCTAAAAATGTTTTGGTTCAGCGAATCTGAAGGCGGTCATAATTAGAGCTTTATCTGTATACGGCAGCATTTCTTATTTGTAGTTAGCTTAGCTTTTCATTCACAGTATTCAACCATCAAGTTCTTTGGTTCTTTTGGTGCATGATAATCCCCAGTTTATATACAGTTCTAATTCACTCATGCATCTCCTGCAAGTTCTTGATCTGTGACATCATGTCATAGTTTTAGCTAGAATTCTTAGACCGTCTCTTGTTTGAATGTTAGCAATGTGTTTGAACCCTCATCCTTCCTGTTGATAAGCCGAACTTTAGAAACTAGGCCTTTAAAGTCGACCTTTAAAGCCGACCTTTAGAAACTATGAAAAGGGGTCCTCTTTCGTGAGAAGGACTGTTGACCCAGCTTTTTGCGATTGCGTTGCTAGGCAGTTGTCTGTTAATCTTTTAGCGATGGCCGGCTTACGGCTGGGAGCAACTTCAATGCTTATGGCTCCTGTAAACTTCTCAGAATTATTTATTGTCAAATGTCCTCCGACTGGATATTAATCTGACTGCTGTCATATTCTTCCTTTTTGATTATCTTTATTGTTTTCACTCATTCCTCTTGCGCTAGAAATGAAGAGGATGTTGAAAGAGAGAACTCTGGTGATGATAGCGAGCACGAGGACTCGTGGAATGCGGAGAGGGCAGAAATATTGAGTAAAGTCGAGACACTCTGTCATAAGATCCTCAGCAAACAGAAAGAGACTCGCTCTAGACAGAAGCGTATCCGCAAACAGGTGCAGAAGGCTCGAAAGGAGTACAAAGAGTATAAAAAGGTTTGTGCAAAGAATGGAGAGAAACGAATATGAGTAATCAACTATTCTACATTAAAGTGAACTTAACAAGGCTCCTGGTTTAACTATATAAAGGTCTTACCTATATGTGGTGTTTTTGCATCCATATGTTCACTTTTGCACTTTTCGTAAGGCCGAAACATTCTTTATTTAGTTATATTCAGCGTGTTGAATGTTAGCACCCTATCATAAATGTTGCCAGTTTGTGGGTATGGCATTTTTTATTGGTTAATGTGAAGCTGTACGCAAATGATAACATTTAAGGAGATCCTGATTATGCAAGCAACAATTTTTTTGCACAGAAAAACGTGTTGAAAAGATGCTCAGAAACACAAATTCGAAATTGAGCAATAATGAAAGAGTTTATTTTAAGCTTTCAGCTAGTAGGTATGTCGAGGCCAGAAAAACTACCTACTACAAATATGGATGTCTTTCTCTGGCACCAACTGGCCTTATTTATATGGAAAGTAGTTGCCGTCTAAAAGAGCACGGAGATTTACTGTAACCAACTCATGTACTTGTTATAGAGCAAGGAGACTTACTGTAATCAACTCACATACTTATTATAGAGCAAGGAGACTTTCTGTAAACAATTCATGTACTTGTTATAGAGCAAGGAGACTTACTGTAATCAACTCATGTACTTGTTATAGAGCAAGGAGACTTACTGTAATCAACTCATGTACTTGTTATAGAGCAAGGAGACTTACTGTAAACAATTCATGTACTTGTTACAGAGCAAGGAGACTTACTGTAACCAACTCACATACTTATTATAGAGCAAGGAGACTTACTGTAACCAACTCACATACTTATTATAGAGCAAGGAGACTTACTGTAAACAATTCATGTACTTGTTATAGAGCAAGGAGACTTACGGTAACCAACTCACATACTTGTTATAGAGCAAGGAGACTTACTTTAATCAACTCACATACTTGTTATAGAGCAAGGAGACTTACTGTAACCAACTCACATACTTGTTATAGAGCAAGGAGACTTACTGTAATCAACTCACATACTTATTATAGAGCAAGGAGACTTACTGTAAACAATTCATGTACTTGTTATAGAGCAAGGAGACTTACTGTAACCAACTCACATACTTGTTATAGAGCAAGGAGACTTACTGTAATCAACTCACATACTTATTATAGAGCAAGGAGATTTACTGTAACCAGCTCATGTACTTATTTTAGAGCAAGAAGACTTACTGTAACCAACTCATGTACTTGTTATAGAGCAAGGAGACTTACTGTAACCAACTCGTGTACTTGTTATAGAGCAAGGAGACTTACTGTAACCAACTGATGTACTTGTTATAGAGCAAGGAGACTTACTATAACCAACTCATGTACTTGTTATAGAGCAAGGAGACTGCAGATCAGGAGAGAAAGAGTAGGTTTAGGTCTCTGGATGCAATAGAAACAGGTGAAGAAGTACTGGCCAGGTGGACAGACGATGGATGGTACTATCGCTGCCTTGTAAGTTTGCTCTGCAAAACTCTCTTGCGCTCCGGGTGATAGTTTATCTGTATCAATTGGCTTCCATTTGATTTGCTTAATTGCTGCTATTCTTTCAATGGTTGCGTTTGTTTTGCGGTGGCATTGTTTTTATTTAACTGAATTCTCATCCTGCCGTCATCGCGACATAATGTGGCACATGACCTAGTTTCCTGTCCGTATCGGCACATCGCTCATCATTAATTGACTAGAAGTAGGCGCGGAGTATGATTCATTTATGAGGTCACGATACTTGGCAATAAAAACTTGAATAAACAGCACGAAAACTTGATAGGTATTCTCTAAGGTCTTGAGTTGTCTGATCTGGATTTCTGATTGCTGGATCACAAACTTGCTGTTCATAGGTTCACCACAGGGTCAGTGACAGAACGTACATGTTGCAAGACAGCTGTGGAGATTTACAACAAACATCAAGAGATGAAATCATAACAGACAAGGATGACTCCTCAACTGACATCATGGAACAAGCACCAGTCATAGCCTGTCATCCCAACTATAACTGCAGGTCAGGGGGTGTAAGATTTGTTGGCTGAAGTTAAAATCAAGTGACGATTTTGACTACATTTAATCTTTCTATATTTTGCCTTCTGGTTGTTTGTTGGCCAATTTTGGATGACCTACTGAACTAAGCTTGTCAGAAAGTTACAATCATTGTCAGTGGACAGTAGAATTGGTTATAGATGCAATATTTGCTGAGACTGGTCTTTAAATATGAATTATATCCTCGAAGCCATCACTTGTTTCAACTTTAGTAGCTGACTAAATCGATCACGCCACACAAGCTGCTAATGTGTAAAATAATAGTGACTGAATCGAAAGCTATCATTTTCAGACAGTTTTATGTGCTGCAAGCTCTGCATAGCACTAATGTACTGACACTGTTGTGTAGAGTTCATCAGAAAAGTAGTTGTCCCCCAGTCTTATAAATCTGTGTACACTACTGCCCCTAACAGATATGAAACTGAATTTAGTGATGACGTATGATTTTTGATGGCTTATGTTACCTTAAAAGAAATGAGGTTGGAGTTGCGTCAACTTGGTTCATGAGATCTTATTTAACTTACTCAAGTTCTGGATTCTATGATATACTTGAGTAAATCTGTCAAGCACTTGAAGTGCTCAATTATAGTGACATGTCGTTTGATGAGATTGAACTCAGTTATAGCCGGTGTTCCACAATTTGATTCATTAAATCTAATGTTATCTGAATACCTTTTCCTTGTTTCTTTAAAGCTCACCCATCAGACTGCTTTGCTTACAGCTACGCTCCTGCGTTTGTGGATGAAATCGTTGACCAGTCGAGTCCATTCGTTACTTTCTACGATGGAATTAAGTCCGTTGTAGAAAGGCATGATGTGTTTGCAATCGATCAGGAGACATATGACCGTGATGTGGCATTCATATGCAAACGTGAGGATGAGCTTGTTGGCCAGGCTGTAATCGCGAGGGATGACAAAACTGGCAATTACGCGCTTGGTAAGAGGTAGCCTTAGGTCCTATGTAGGCATGTATGGAGTGAAGTGCTCCCTTGCCATTTGTTTCACATCGTACGAGGATTAGATTTGTAGATGCTTGTAGCCACAGATTCTGAACATCATGTAGGTGTCTACAATTACTACTTACAATTAGGTGTCTACTTTAGGTGTTTTTGTGTCTACCGACATTTGATGAAGTAGTGGGTGGTACAGCTGAGGTGAAATTTTGAAGAACACGAGACCTTTTGTTTTTCTAGTTACTTAGTTAAGGCCATGCCAGCCTTACAGGCATCTAGTTTTTAATGTTGACAGTCCTTGTATGTACTTGACATTTGTCACTAGGTGGGTGTCCGGGTTTGATAGAAAAAGAGAGAGAGGTGAGCGCTTGAGGTGCATTCAACGTGTATGAGGAGTTTGCCCGTTTCCTGGTCCCCAAGCTATGCTTATTTTTAAAGTAATAAATGTTATTTCAGGATGAATTTGCACAAACTTTAGTAGATTTTATCAAAAAGTATTTTTCTATCATTTGCGATTGTTTTTGGTGTTTGAGGTGATCTGACAGCCAAGATGTGGCAAGATTAAAATCAACAATGATGCATTGTGGTTCAAACGTCCAGAAGAAAGATACGTGTGAGATGACTTGTTATACTGATCACTTGTTATCTTCTTTGCAATAGCCGATATCGGCTATAGCATTCGCGTTGTAATGTTACGCATCTCTATTCTGTCCGTCTCTTTGCAACTATAGTCGTCATAGTTGCACTTTCGCTTGTTGTCAGCGTTGCAACCGCGATCAAGTTTTCTCAATTTTAATCTTGAAACAGTCTGGCAGTCAGATTGCCTCAAGCATCAAAACAATCGCAAATTATAAAAAATACCAATACATTTGGATGAAATCTACTAAATTTTTGCACAGGTTCATCTCTAAAGCAATTATTGTGTAGGATATCGGACAGTGTGGCTCTGCTGATTATTGTGTAGGATATCGGACAGTGTAGCTATGCTGATTATTGTGTAGGATATCGGACAGTGTGGCTCTGCTGATTATTGTGTAGGATATCGGACAGTGTGGCTCTGCTGATTATTGTGTAGGATATCGGATAGTGTAGCTATGCTGATTATTGTGTAGGATATCGGATAGTGTAGCTATGCTGATTATTGTGTAGGATATCGGATAGTGTAGCTATGCTGATTATTGTGTAGGATATCGGACAGTGTAGCTATGCTGATTATTGTGTAGGATATCGGATAGTGTAGCTATGCTGATTATTGTGTAGGATATCGGACAGTGTAGCTATGCTGATTATTGTGTAGGATATCGGATAGTGTAGCTATGCTGATTATTGTGTAGGATATCGGATAGTGTAGCTATGCTGATTATTGTGTAGGATATCGGACAGTGTAGC
The DNA here is from genome assembly GCF_963576615.1 of Watersipora subatra. NCBI lineage: Eukaryota > Metazoa > Bryozoa > Gymnolaemata > Cheilostomatida > Watersiporidae > Watersipora > Watersipora subatra. The sequence goes on from NC_088717.1 coordinate 41,070,565, forward strand.
TATGCTGATTATTGTTTAGGATATCGGACAGTGTAGCTATGCTGATTATTGTGTAGGATATCGGATAGTGTAGCTATGCTGATTATTGTGTAGGATATCGGACAGTGTGGCTCTGCTGATTATTGTGTAGGATATCGGACAGTGTAGCTATGCTGATTATTGTGTAGGATATCGGACAGTGTGGCTCTGCTGATTATTGTGTAGGATATCGGACAGTGTGGCTCTGCTGATTATTGTGTAGGATATCGGATAGTGTAGCTATGCTGATTATTGTGTAGGATATCGGATAGTGTAGCTATGCTGATTATTGTGTAGGATATCGGATAGTGTAGCTATGCTGATTATTGTGTAGGATATCGGACAGTGTAGCTATGCTGATTATTGTGTAGGATATCGGATAGTGTAGCTATGCTGATTATTGTGTAGGATATCGGACAGTGTAGCTATGCTGATTATTGTGTAGGATATCGGATAGTGTAGCTATGCTGATTATTGTGTAGGATATCGGATAGTGTAGCTATGCTGATTATTGTGTAGGATATCGGACAGTGTAGCTATGCTGATTATTGTTTAGGATATCGGACAGTGTAGCTATGCTGATTATTGTGTAGGATATCGGATAGTGTAGCTATGCTGATTATTGTGTAGGATATCGGATAGTGTAGCTATGCTGATTATTGTGTAGGATATCGGACAGTGTAGCTATGCTGATTATTGTGTAGGATATCGGACAGTGTAGCTATGCTGATTATTGTGTAGGATATCGGACAGTGTAGCTATGCTGATTATTGTGTAGGATATCGGACAGTGTAGCTATGCTGATTATTGTGTAGGATATCGGACAGTGTAGCTATGCTGATTATTGTGTAGGATATCGGACAGTGTAGCTATGCTGATTATTGTGTAGGATATCGGACAGTGTAGCTATGCTGATTATTGTGTAGGATATCGGACAGTGTAGCTATGCTGATTATTGTGTAGGATATCGGACAGTGTAGCTATGCTGATTATTGTGTAGGATATCGGACAGTGTAGCTATGCTGATTATTTCAAAGGTTTGTTGTTGCTGCATGCTAGTAGATCTTTTTATTTTGCTACTTCAGTCGTTGATGTTGTTTGGGCTGTATAGACCATGATCTTGTCTGGTTTACAGGTACTATAATCTCTAAAGCTGGCTGCAGACAATACCATATCGAGCTTGCAAATGGTCGAGAAATTAAGCAGTCGGCTATCCATATATTTGGAGCATTCAGCAAACAGTATAAGTTCATCACCGGAGATCACTGCCTGAGCGTTTGCGATAGTGAGCTACTTACCTACCTGCCTGGCACTGTCACCGGCAGGTCTCGATCTGGCCTCAACATCACATTTGTTGATGGATCCAAGTGAGTTCAATTGTGACTCAGTATGGATGTCAGGGTGCAAACTATACTCTGTTACTTCCCTTTGTCTCAAAGTTCTCTATCAACCTGTACAACCTGTTGGTTTTGTCTGATTTTGTTGACAGCCACAATCTAATACAGTCGACACCGTAAATAATCCATTCCAAAGACATTTCCGTTATATGGATGTTACATTATACAAAGCGTAAAATACATGCAAATAGCCTAATTTATTCCTAGATCTTCCCACACTCACCTCTTTGGTCTTTCAAATAGGAAAAACTGAACTTTTTAATTTACTGATTGTACAGTAACTGGTATAATTGATTTGTATTGACAAACTTTCTCTTTTTCCTTATCACTTTCACTTAGTTCAGGGTCGTTGATTACGATAATCTTTGGAGGAGCGCACACTTAAATGGAATTATAATCAATTTTTGTTCACCTTGTTCCCATGCAACAAGGCTTACGCTACAAAGAAAAAAGAATATAGTAACTGTCTAAAATACTATAATACCAAATTATATCTTTACTATAATAAAGATAGTGTCTGTCTGTTTGAGGCCAAGGTTAGAGGTTAAAATAAACTATTACTTTCAACAAGACTCCAACTCGTGACATTCAGATTGGTAGACCAAGACTATAACACCTGCACCAATTGACCGCCTTTAAGTATACCTGAATACTTGTGCAGCTACTCACTCTCTGTGCTTTATCGGCATACCTGACGTTCCTTCAGGGCACACTAGACTGTGAGGGCGCTTGTATATATAATAGGGATACCGTCATCTACCTTTTTATCTCTCAAGTGGGACAAGAAAGGAAACAATATTTTTAAGGTTAAACATTGAACTTTTGTTATTCACTAGTTAAATGGGTTACCCTTTCTCTTCAACTGCTCGAACATGTTAGTGTTATTGTTTTTTTATTATTATCATTACTATTATTCTATGCGTTTTTGTCTTTCATTGTTTGCGCTGTTTCATCAACTCTTTTCTCGAGCCTCTTTTTGCTAAGCTTAATTTTTCACTAAAAACATTCCTAACCTTTTCTAGACAAACAAATGTGCACTCACTCAAGTCCTTCTGGCTCTCCCAAGACTACTTTGAGACTGCAGAGACATACTACAACAACAGATCAGGTTCTTCTGCTTCAACTTCTCCTAGACACAATTCATCGGCCACCGGATCAACTAGGTCCAACTCTCCGTCCAGCCCTTAGTTTTCTTTATATATATAATATGTGAGCGAGTCCACTTCTTTCCTCAAACTGGTCATTTTTAGCACGTCTGTCATAGCCTACATGTCTTTTTTAGTAAACATTAATGATTATATTAGCGATTTGCACTGCCATCATAAGTGATGTCAGAGTATTCTATTTTTTCTTTGCGTTATTTATTACATATATTTTCGCTACTACCCCTCTACCTGTCTGGCTGTTCTTTTTCTAGCCTGATAAACAGTACTGCTTATTTTTTTGGGCATTATATAGTTAGTTAACCCTGTTGCCATAGCGATCATGTAATGATCCGCTTGCAAGCTTACTCTTTGGTTGCTTAAATTTATAGCAAATTCTTTGCTTTTTCTTTTATCGTGTTTGTATTATTTTTTATTGTTTTTTCTTAAAGCTGAGAATGTTTAACATAATTAGTTTATTCTCCCCGCTACTGCGCATTGTCTGGTTTTCGAGTGATGCTATTTCTTATTCACAGCAAGCTCCATGCTTCTTTTACCATTGACAATTGCTCTCTGCAGATTTTCAATTCACTTTTTAGTTCTGATCTTAGGACAGGATGTCAGAAGCCACTTTATACGCTGATTTTATGGTAAGGTTGTGTCTGCTTTGTGGTCTGAAATAAAAAGGTTATTTTGTAATTAGTGCCATTCTTCTGTTTATTATACAATCGAAACGTATAGTCTCAGGCTCATTTGCTCGACAGGAATAATGTCAGGATACAGGATACAATCGATTGTCCAAGGCTTAGCTTATCCAACTGCATCTATGCTTGTATTTAAAGATGCAGAAAAAAATGATTTCATGAAACTAACATCACATTTTATAGGATGATATATAAAATTGCTTTACTGTCCTGTTACTTAGACACAATTTGAAAATCATAGCAAGGAGAAGTTTTTATGTCTATGGCAGACGTGTTTATTGGTGAATCACACTAGAGCAGCCGGGCTTTAGCTGACTTGGGTTTTTATAGCCATCGGCTAAACCTTGCGAGAGGGTTATTACGCATCTTTCCTCCACATCTGGACCAAGGATTTATGGTTATAAAAATAATAAGAATTTACAGCTTCTCAATTAAAACTTTAAACAATGGCTGAAACAAACATTTCTAGCAGACATTACTAGCAGACATTACTAGCAAAAGTTACTAATTTGACTAAAAAAAACTTGAGATTATGTATGAGAATAAAATTTTATCCACAAAAGATTTACTGATGATAACTTTGTAGGATGTCACATGGTGTGCAGACTGTCAAGTAGCGATTCCATAATGCAACCGTCATGTATACAACATAGAAGCTCCATACTAAATATCCTAAAAACACCAGTTGTGTGTAGAATATAACGGCGATGTTTAGAATACTACAGTGAAAAGGAGTGTAAGCAGAACAACAGTGAATAGAGTTATGCAGTAGTCTTTAGAATCGAACAGTTCTCCAACTCATACAATAGTCTACAGAATGTGCATGTAATATAAGTTTATAGAAGAAACCAAAAAGTTTAGAGCGTCACATAGATTTATAGATAACTGCAGAACTGTAAGAATCATTTCAGACATTCAATGCGTTTGGTGTCTATGATGTTATCATTGTCTTATACTGTACAACAGACACATAAACTCCTTATTCTAAGTCATTCAGTCAATCGTTCACGATTTTTTGATTACTTTAGGAGAATGAATTTCATAGAATTGCTACATTTCTACAAACAGAAATATTGGAAAAGAAAGACGAGGAATAAAAGTTGGATTCATTCACCAGCAACAACTCCGCAAAAGTCTCTTGAGAGAAAAAGCAAAGTAATAACATATATTGAAGTCTCGGCAGCTGCTTGCTATGCTAGATGGAAGCATCACCTATCGTCTGACCAATGCTTGTGGAAGGTCAGACGAAAGGTCAGGTTTGCATACTTCTGTTATGCAAATCCCAAAGCTTGTTGGTGTAATTGTATTTTATCTACTGTGGATCTCAGCTCTATTACCTGATGGACAGATGATTTTTGAATGGTAGTTTTTGTTTAATTGCTTAGATGTTTAGTCACATCTCAATGTTTATACGCCTTGTATGTGTATATACATATACACATATATGTGTATGTGTATGTTTATATGCTACATAGTGGATCAGCATCAGCTATGAGTTTATTTTCACATATTATCCATGGTGAAGACTGTTATGTCTTTGCAAAAAATAGAGTTATCCGCTAAAGTTATTGTTGTCATCCTTTGTAAGCTGTACACTAAGTTTTGTCTCATTCCATAGAATGATACCCTTGGTGTGAGCTGTTATGCTTATACGATAATAAAGTTACTAGTTAGGTATGCCTCAGTTATCTAAAATATATTTACCTACGTATATGAATAAAATTTTTATTTGCTTACCAATAAGTTCAAAAATAGTTGCTTATAGTGCTGACAATGTTTTCTTCTTCATGTACATACACAAAGGGCGTAAGCGCGTTCTCTATTTGATTGTGGAATGAAGCATTGGTAATCTGCCACACGGGTATACAGCTTAAAATATGTTTTTTGTATATGTGTATAGCAATTTGAGTACCCAAAAGCATTTTGGCTTCAAATGAGTTATTTCTCATGACAATACATAGCTATCAATATCAGCACATCTATAACAAGGATTAAAGTCTATCTGTCTATTACCGGTTTCACACTAAAGAATTATATGAATTCATGGCTGCCCAGAGCATTTCCCCTACCTTCATTTTTGTCGCATGATAAATTTTTGTGGTTAATTGTTTGTTGAATTTTGTCAGAACAAATTGAAGCTAAGAGCTAGAGTTATCAGTCAATTTATACTATTGATCACTTTAAAGCATGCAAATTTATATGGATTAGCCTTGCAGAGGCTGAAGAAGATCAGGCTAAGATTAGAGGCAGGAAGAGACTTTAGCAAAGTATCATTCCTTTGTTTCTTTTCCTGCTGACCATATCCTACATCATTTGACCTTCACTTTGACCTTCACTTTAAATAATCTTTGACAACATGTAAAAGGAAATATGTTCTTGTGTAATTTTAACTACAGGCCTTGGATGACACTAAAAAGGTAGGTAAAATAACATATATCTGTATACTATATACGAAAAACCATATATAACAGATATATATATATATCTATTTCCATATCTATATACTAGTATATATATATATATATAGATATGGAAATATATATATTCATATATATTAAATACATACCTATATACAATATACTATGTACAATATAATATATATATATATATCTCTATATATATACATGTATATAATATACATATGTTATATATATATATATAACATATATATACGTATATATATAGCTACCAGGCATATTGTAGCTATCAGGCATATTGTGTCTTGAATGATACATTGAGCTCTATACAAATATATATACTGTATTTATATAGAGCTCAATGTATCCTATGAGACACAATATGCCTGCTAGTTACACTCTTCATAAAACCTCATATGAAACTCAATCATTCATTCTCCAGAGACTCAAATATGAAAACTCGGTTGAATAATTCAGTATGCTGCGCAGGAAGCTCAAATTCGATTAATCTGATTTGACCTTGCTGTACACAATATGATAATGATAGCGACCACAAGCCAGGAACCTTTATTGCTTGATGCCCTAGTCCAATTTTATTCCTTACAGCCGATATTCTAATCAACCTCCCATAGAGTCTTTGAACGCAGGTCATGGTAAACTCATCTCCAGGAGGCTATCCTTCAATGTAACCACTTTTTACCTCCTTCAGTCAAGTCACTCTGCATCTCAATTGTAACTCTAACATTAGTCAGGTTGTCATCTACAGAATATATTGATGTTTTAAACAGTTTGTAACTTTACACCAATGCATGACAAACCAGGAACAAACCATGTTCATACTCTTGGTGTGAGCCATTATGCTTTTAGGTTAGTAAAGTTATCATACTTTATTTGCAAGCATATAATGACATCTCTGATAAAATTCTAGCACATCAGCACTTACAGAAAATTCTCTGAGCGGAATGACGTTAATAGTTATTTATTAATGCTATGCAAATTCCCACCAGTGTGTTTGTGCTAAGATGTTTCGTTTTTAAAGGCGAGTTGTCTAGCAACAAAATTATGTATAAAAAATTACGTCATCATGTATCGTCAAAATTTATACAACTGTGCCAGCTTGGTCACAACGATATTGACACTGCGTTGTAATTTATGGTGGCTGTTTCACTTACAAATAGTCAAATAGAAACCTATACACATTAGCCTGTTATATAAAAATGGCTAAAATTGAAGTCTGGGTTTGTAAGTTTGTATTGATCGAATCATTTTCCGAAAAAGTAACGAGATGTTGCAATCATTCTCATATCCTAAAAATGGGCATCTTGGAAAATGCTTAGAGTTTTTAACAGTTGTTGTACTTGCTGGATATGAAAGGGGATGCAAATGATTTTTTACAAATAAGCCTTTACGTAACAGGTTTGCTTTAAGTGTTATCGCAGCTAGTTTGTGTTGACTGGTTAGGTAAATGGCACTTTTGGCTCATGGCAGCTGCATTCACCTAATGGCTATTTTAGTGCTTGCTTATATATTTTAACAGAGTGACTGCAAAGAGCAAAGGATAATACGTGTTGAATTCATGGAAATTTTCATCCCAAGACACGATAAGGTTTGACTCACTCTTTTTAGTGCAAATCTATATCAATCTTAGTCGCATATTTATCACTGTTATTAAACTTTGTGATCATCTCATTGCACTATTCATAAAAGCCCAGTTCCGCTCGCACTGAAATATTTCTGCACTCATTAACAATTGTTGATTAATGGTTTGCATTTTGACTCCGGCATTTTATTGTTTTGTTGTTTTGTTTTCGAAGACTAGTTGCCTAGCAACAGGCTGTTTGGTAGGGAAATTAAGTATGCTTCTTTTACATTGATATAGAATTTAGTTGGTAGTGCTAGCTTAGTGATAATGGAGTCAGAGTATATTTAACTATGCTGGGGGTTTTAGATGCAAATACCAGTTGAATACGCTGAGAATCTGAAATATTAACTGAACCTTATATTTTCAACTGTAGCAAATATATCTTTAATAAACCATTTTAAAGATGTTTTTTATTTGTTTTTTAAATAGATCTTTTTTACTCAGACTTAAAAGTAGCACTTGAGCCAACTTTTGACAGATTTATCGCACACTGTTCTCATTTTTAATGCATTAGCAGTGCTCAAGTGAGCAAATTCAAGAACTATTTCTGAAGTAAACAAAATTAATACTTGAGCAGACAAGGCCAGGCTTTGCAATGAAGAAATAGGCAAAGCCAAAGCTACACATATCATTCCTTCATATATAGACAGCGAAAGTTGAAGCCACAGTTTATAATCAGTTTGTATGTAACTAATCACTTTCCAAAATTCATCTTGATAAGTTAGGAAAAAGTGAATATCATAGCGACTATAGTCATTTTAATGATATCTACCTATGATGAGAGCCACTTTATTTATTAGATATTAAAGAGACCTATTGGGAAAACACAGTCTTACTAGTTTTGAAAAATTGAGTCAAATATTAGTTGACACATTAAGGTCAAAAGGTCGGATATTAGTTGACACATTAAGGTCAAAAGGGGGGTTATACTAGGTAATGTTTCTATGTCTAGCTCTTTTAGTTTAAATGTTTATATGTCCCGCATTTGAATCCCAAACTTTGTTCAGTTGGAGAGCCATTTTTTTAGTAAACACACTCGCCTGATAATTGTTGGAGTGAACTAAATTTTAACAAGTCTTTTGTTCACACCGCATGAAACAATTTGTAGTGAAAGGTTTTCTAGTGGTCATTTCTAAATCTTCATTTTATCAACTATTTTAGACCACATCTTTGCCTCTTTATGAAATATATATAAAATTATTAGCACAATTACTGCCGATGCACGGGTATTAAAAATCAGCTTATAAGCAGTGATAGCAATGCCACACATAAACTCAGCTTATAAACAATGCCACTTGCCATTAGCCTGGCACATTGCCAAAATTTAATTTAAGTGAGTTATTTATGGGTTTTACGAATACATAAAATGGCGTTACGCCGTAAAAGAGAGTGGTAACGTATTTTCACCCACATAGCGACATATGATCCGCTGAATCTTTCAATCTTGCTTAATTAAACTGGTAAAGCATTAGCCTGGCAAATGGCAGGTTCCAAAATCCAAGCTTTGGTGATACAGATACTTCATTTTAATATTTTAAATAGTTATAGCTGGACATACTGAATTATACACAAATACACAGACTTTGAGATATATATATATATTATTTTATTGTTATGTTAACATCATACATACATCTTACATAACATAACACGAGACATAACATTGTACATAGCATTGTACATAGCAGCATCATACATAATAACACATCATAATAACGTAACACTGTACTTATGTAAAGGAAAATGCTGGTTTTCTTTTTGGCTTCCCAAAATTAAAGCCACTGAGTGCAAAGCAATGAGATGTATTATATATATATCTCACAAATACATATAAATACATGTGATCAGTGTTTGAGCCTACAACAGAGCAACATGCAAGAGACTGCCAGCGATATTTAATCTCGTCATTCTTCTGGCCTCTTTATATACGCATGGTCTCTAGCAGGCTTCGCCCATTGATCGTTTTGGTCCTTCGGTAGACTCAGCTATCTTCTCTCGGTATGCTGAGTTGGCTCACCTACAGCCGGGATTCCTGCTGTACCGGGATTCGGCTCAGCAATGGTGCCAGCCCTGGGGTTGGCTATACAGCTGGCCCTGGTCTTGGCGGTCTGCTGTTACACTTAACGTAACACTGTAGGCCTACATAATATACCATCATACATAACACTGTACATAGCGTCATACATAAAATAGCATCGTACATAGCAAAATATCGTGCAAAACATAACATCATACATTACATCATACTATACATGGAAGGGTAGTATTAGGAAAGGTGTATGCTGATATTTTTTAAAATAATTACAGAACTTCAAGCACTTACAACGAGTTTAATATTGATCATGACAATAATATCACATCTAACCAGACTAACAAGTATAATAAACAGCAACATTGTAGCACTCAGGTGTAAATAACTGCTGTTAAGAGCCGTGATAGACACATTTCTTAACTATACTAAAAGCCGTGTCCATCCATCTGATTGCACTGATCGCACCGATTGCACTGCAAAGAAATCAAATTTGAATATTCAAATTCGAAAGCAAATGCGCCAACACTGCACTACTTGGAGACTTTTTCACAGCAAAGAATTAATGTGCACATGATTATTACAAACGATGGTCTTTTATGTTGCACGGGACTGCCTGCGTAAATTTTGATAATAGAGAACTGCTTTCTATATGTATATATCTGAGCAATGTTGCTAATGCATGTGTTCAGTGAAACACTCCTTTATTAGCTCTACATATTATCTATGATTATATATAAATATCAATGGCTGTCTGTAGGTCGTTCGTGTGTCCAATTATAGAATTAAGTTTTAGGAACAAAAAATCTGCTTAACACTGGATTTGAACTCGGACCTCCAGTTCTGTAGGCAGGCGTTTTATTTATTAGACTTCGTATCCCACTGACCATACTAATGAATAACTGTGCAATATGCGCCTGCCAATTTTTAGTGCTGATTGGTTAAAATAGTAGGCCTATGCTTCACGCTTCAAGTTTATGACTGCTAAGAGAAATCATGATGCAATATATTTTCTTCTTTTTCTACTAAAGTAAAGGTTTAGACTAGCTTAGGTCTCTCAAATTCATCGGGTGAAAAGACTTGGCCAATTTAAAATACACTTTCTATAGAAAAACATTTTTATTACTTGTGCAATTATGAGCATTCAGATAGTTTACAATGCTGGAAATGATTAAAACAATGCTTAGTCTAACAATACTGTATAATACTTTTTGGTATAATAAAAGCGAATTAATATTTGCTATATTATATTTTTGAATAGTAACAATTGAGCATAGATACATATTTCATGTGTGTTTTGGTAATAAAAAGCAATCAACACACAATAAAAATGAGTAGATGCATATCTAGATGAATAACATGATAGGTTTCTGGATTAGGTTAGTTTCTAGTGTTAATATAGCTTATAGTGTACAGTTATATTTGATAACTAAACCCATTATTTCAGTTATAATTAGCAAGACTAGAAAACTAGAGCCGTAGAAAAGCTGCCTTCTAGTTTCAAGCGCCTAAGCACACTACTTGCCCTTGTGCAGTGAGTGTTAAAGGCAGTTTATCCATTTTTAGTGCAATTGATCTGGCAGTTCAGCCAATGAGCTGAAGTGAAGTTATGTTCAGCAACTGAGCTCAATTTAGCAAGGTGATACAAGGATCGGAGCAGTTGACTTATCTACAGTGCTGGTCGTAATTATGGGACCACTCAGCAATTTCCTTGCAGGTTCTTTGTAATTTATGGCATGAATTCATTTTCTGTTATTGCAGACCATACATACTACATATGCAAATTTGTGAGGCAAGTTTTTTAGACAGTCTGACTGCAACCAAAAGTATTCTAAAGAGATATTATCAATTTATTCGGCACCCATTTTATCCTATCCTATGATTGACAATAAGTCCTGTCTAACTAAATACAGTATTAAGATGCTGCTAATACTCTAAAGACCACTACTTAACTTTCATATAGTTACATGTATAGATATGTTCAAAAACCATGTTAAATTTGGCCTATTTTGTCGACCAATACAAGCTTAATATTTATTGATTTTTCTGTTGCCATGTGCGGATACTGCTATGCTATACCCAAATATGACTAAAAAAGTAACTATCAGTTGATATTTAGAAATATTTATATGAAGAACATCTTTAGCTTTTCATTGAAATGCATACTACCGTAATTCATCCAATAAATGCTTGAATTATGAATTAATAGCCAATAATGTGTTTATATTATGTTGCCCAATAATTGCAATCATCACTATACCTTTTGCAGTTGCTATATATCCGCTAACCATTACCAGCACCTTTTTTAAAAACAAATGTTTTCAAGTGTTCCATTACACATCTAAAAACGTACCGTGTTGATGGAAAACATGTTTCCAAGAAAAATAACGACTATATTTTGTTCATCTGTGACGAATAGCCTTGTAGCAAAAATAACCGCCCATGGTACAATGTATCACGAAAAGACACAGGGGAATTTGTTTATACAATGAAGTCCCAACGGGACTTGTCAAAACAGCGAGAAGAACAGAAGGCCAAAAGAAGTACAAAATTCTACTACGATACTTGCATGTGAAAATGTGATGTGACACGAGAAAAACATGTCAGACGTAAAAACATGCTTAAAACCATTGACGTCAGAGTTGCTCGGGAACATCCAAACTTTTTAAATGTACCCGACTAAATATTACAGGCTAAAGTAGTGTAATAGAATTAGCTTGTAATGAGATACTATAATACAAGAAACTTTTAATAGAACTGTGCGACAGAAAAAGTTGCAATAGAATACCTAATTAAACCTAACTTGTATCACTTTCCGCAGTACTTTGACCCACGTTATTTTTTCAACAGCAAATTATTTTATTATGTGATTATTCAACTCAGAGTAAACTGCTATAATATTAGTATTATAATAACCATTACTATTAGCTAACTATTCATAACTAGAGATGGTAATGAGTAATTGGTATAGGCATAATTAATCCATGAAGGGGGTGGTGATTAAAGCGATGGTCTGTAAAACATAGAACCTGAATTCAACTCCTGAGTGAGGCAATCTTTTCCGCTAACGCTGTTAGCTTGACTTTAGACAGATGATTGGACATTGTTTTTATCCTAGCAATGATTACAACATTGAAACAAATCTTGTAAGTTTTCACTTAACTACTTAACTTGATAGCTGCATACCTGCATACTCTAATATTATCATTACATTTTGTGGATTTAATCCTTTTCTTCAAAGAGAGCAAGGATCATTATAGACACTCAACTTTATAGGGGTTTCACTAGTGATAACTGGAATTGAGCTCATATGAGTGACTTCCAGCAAATGCCTCCTCTCAACCTCACTGAAGCTCAGCAAACCCGTGACTGCACGCCACTCTTATTCAGCTGGTCAGTAAGTTACAGTAGTACATGTTTAAATCTTCAGAGTCAACCCTGCAGGTAATAAAGGTGTGTATTATAAATATACCTATATTTGATTTTTTGCGTGTGTTCAAGGCCATTACCCTTGCTGTTACCATTTGTACTCTGTTCTGTATTGTTATAAGTTCTAAATGGTAGTCTGAGACATTCAGTATACTATCATGACTTGTATAGACCCTATTTGAGCTTAGACTCTAGATATCTATGTTTAGACTCTATCTATTCCAAGTCTCTACCCAAGTCTAAACTCTTTTTATATCTAGACTTTACTCATGTCTAAACTCTATCTATATATATATAGACTATATTTATGTCTAAACTCTATCTATATCTAGACTCCATCTATGTTTTAACTCTATCTATGTATAAACTCCATCTATGTCTAAACTCTATCTATATATACAAAGTCTACTTGTGTCTAAACTCTATCTATATCTAAACTCTATTTATATCTACATGTAGAATCTATCTATGTCTAAACTCTATCTATGTCTAGACTCTATCTATCTATGCTTCATTAATGAATTCTCAGTTTTACCTTACAGTCAATAACAACAACCATGACTTCTACGATATATGACAGTAGGAAAGCTGCACAAGCTATTGTTGGTATAAAAATTGTGTTATAAACTTAATGGGCTTTGTGGAATGGAATAAATTCAAAGCATATTTACACGACGATTTTGGAATAATACTAAGTAAATACTATGTTTTGCGCAAGAGGGCTTCAAAAGTAGCATATCAACTCTGTTATGTACCCATGAGAAGCTCAAACTGGTTATACGCTAAGTTTTTTGTTAGCAAATAAGTGTTATCTAAAATTTTTGACATGATTGAAATGTTCACATTTTATGCATGGCAGAATATCCTAAGCACCTTTAATCAGTAGACATGTTGTTCAAGGTTTGCAACTATGAGCTCTAATCGTAGTACCCAAATATACGTTTCTTTGTTGTGGCTTGTTGGTTATACTGTAAAACTGGCCTGATGCCAACTATACCAATCTCAAGATAATATAGAGGTAAGTTCATAGATTGAAGTTCATAGGTTGAAGTTCATAGGTTGAAGTTCATAAGTTGAACACTAAACTGAGTTTTTAAACAGCTCGTTTTTGTTTATTGAAATTTGGTAGAACGGGTTTATTGTTTTTGGCACTACTTCTAAAATTTCGTTTTATTTGCCAAAAGAGAATAGCTGGCAGATAAACTTAACACTACACAGCCATAGACAGATTTCGAAACATGCAAGTTTCTTGCTTGTTGTTAGTTTTACATTCACACTTTTAGTGCATAAACAACTAACCTTTTCAAGGATATGCGGGTACATGTATTAATTTCATGTGTGATAATGTATCAGCTGAAAAGAAAGTATACAATTTCTTTTGGTTCAATAACTAAACTATAAACAAGCAGTCCAATAAAAACAATTTTATCTTCTATAAAATAAATAATAGTTATGTACTACTAGTACATGTAGTATCAGTACAGGCATGCCATGGAATGATATGTCTTGATGAACATGTCTTGGAGGTCATAATGTTATAAAACACAATTTACCAAAAAACAATTTGCAAGGAAAACCTGTGGACTCTTATAATAATCATCCAAGCGAGAATGTTTACAATTGACGCAGCGTAGTCACAAACATACAAAGCATATCAGCAGAGAGTTGTTGTTACTAAGGTGACTGACAAGCAGACACAGTCGGTATGAGCCAATCATAAATCATTGATTACAAAGGCTTGGCTCGTTAGGCTGTAAATGAGTTATCTTGACACAAGAGAGCAGCAGAGACAACGGGTCACGCTGACTGGAGTCTCATGGTTGAGCATGAGAATTGGCAGCTCTTAATTGCTGCTCCGTCTCAGTTAAGCCAACTCAATGAGGAAAATACCAAACTATGTTTATTTATAGTGTTGGCTGATTAACGGAAAGGATATGCTGCCAACATTAATTTGCTGATCATTACAATTCACAGACTCCAACAATGATCTCTTCCGAATCATTTGTATGATTTAATAATTTGATATCCTTGACTAGTTGACACTGTCAATTGAATGTATCTAATTGTTTATCAGCCATAATCTTACCAATATGATTGTTGACTCTCTTCTAAAAATTTTCTTGATAAACGCGTTTTGCGTCTGCATGATTTCACTCCCCTTGATCGTTCCATGTCTAAGCTAACTGTTCATAATAACCTAGTCAATAAAACTGTTCATAACAACCTAGTCGAAAAAACTGTTCAACGCCATTTTATACCCAACACCTCATCCTAGTTTACCTGTTTATTACTCTTATTATATGTTATTATTCTTATTATCTTGTGATGTTCTTATTATATTCTACTATTCTAATTATAATCATACAAGCTACTGCTGATGATAAATTTATTCATAATAAGAAAGCAAAATTTTATAATTTTTTTAATACTTCATATCACTATCAAAAGCATAGCTGTATATCTCAATGTAATGATACTGTCATCATTGTAGCAGGTTTTCTGCAACACAGTCATACCTCCACATACGAACCTCTACATACAAACCTCTACATACAAACCTCTACATACAAACCTTTACATACAAACCTCTACATACAAACCTCTACTTACAAACCTCTACATACAAACCTCTACATACGAACCTGATGCGTTCTAAGACTGAGCTTTTATGCCAATTTACTCTTAAAATTAGTTCCTTACCATGTTAAGAAAATCCACCTAAAATGGATATTATGGTGAAAATAAGTGTTTAATTGGTATAATTCAGCAACTTTACTAACAAAGTAACAAATACCTTTTAGTTGTTTTGATCTGTAATAAAATGTAGCATCACTACATTTATGTACACTATTAAATGGAGTTTTTAACTTTGAGACATTGAGACTTTAAAAACATTTGAGGGCGACGAGTTTGGTACACTAAACTTTTGTGACCCTACGTAAGAAGATTTTAATTTAACTTCAATAAATTTGGCTCACTAAACACACACTTGAAGCTAATTTTTCATCTTTTATTAAACTTAATTTAATATTGTCATCATTTTTTTAGTATCTGCTTTCGGTTATGCGCTTTTGCCTCACCATTTTAAGTCAACGCCATTTTTAGCCTCGCCAACTTTCAGCCAACCATTTAAAAAACATTTTTTAAACTGATTCAAAGAGCAATACTGAGCAATGCCTCTCACATACTTGGCTATAGATTGTAATGGCCATCAATAATTGGCTCATATATTCGTATCATAAAGAAGAAACCTGCCAAAAAAGTCAGCACAGATCTTGAGTTTTTCATATGTTGAGTCACTCATATGTTGAGGCACTCATATGTTGAGTCACTCATATGTTGAGGCACTCATATGTAAGGGTATAACTGTATAGGGCTGTTTAGGTACTTTTCTACAATATCACCAACTAGAGTAGCAGAACTTTGATCAAATCTTTTGGTATCATGATTATAGTAAAAGCTGCTGTTCTTCAAACTAGTTACATGTATAGAGCTTTTTGCAATTTATCTATGAGAACATCCCACAAGTGATTATCTAAAAAAAAGTGTTACAATAAAGCTTCATAAAAGTTCTCAAGCTTGTTTGAGCTTTCAAATATAGGGCCTAAACTGCGTTCTGAAAGGTTTACATGTAACTGGTGTTCAGCCAAAACAAGTAGCTATTGCATTAACTATTAGATTATTAACTCACAAAGAAGAGCTGAAGTAGAATGTCAGGAGAAGCTTCTTTTTAGATTGAAGTATAGTCTTCTCAGATTGATAAAACTTTCTCCCATATTTAGCCTATTATCAGGCACGGAACACATCTCTGACGTCGGCCGCAATAATTAGCTATTGTATCGACTAGCATGTTTTACTAAGTGCGCTAGCATTTTAATCACTGCTATCTTTTTCAATTAGTTCTGATAAGAGTACCCGCTGAGTACCCACCGAGTACCTGCCGAGTACCCGCCGAGTATCCGCCGAGTAACAGCCGAGTACCCGCCGAGTACCCGCCGAGTACCCGCCGAGTACCCGCCGAGTGCCCGCCGAGTACCCGCCGAGTACCCGCCGAGTACCCGCCGAGTACCCGCCGAGTACCCGCCGAGTACCCGCCGAGTACCCGCCGAGTACCCGCCGAGTACCCGCCGAGTAACCGCCGAGTACCCGCCGAGTACCCGCCGAGTACCCGCCGAGTACCCGCCGAGTACCCGCCGAGTACCCGCCGAGTACTCGCCGAGTACCCGCCGAGTACCCGCCGAGTACCCGCCGAGTACCGCTGAGTAGCATGGGTAGAAACTGGTGAGACTGAACGCAGATGTACTTCATGACATAAAGTGGTTTGGGTTACAGAGAAAAGGGATGGGCGAGATATTGTTTCATTAAGTCCCAGCAAATGAGATTAATCAATGCTGCCTGAGTAGCTTTTCTGATGGTGAATAATGGTGGCCCTACGACTAGTGCCAATATTTTGAGTCTGTTTACTCTGTTTACGCTGTTCACGCTGTCCGCGCTGCTTACGCTGCTGACGCTGCTTACGCTGCTTACGCTGCTTACGCTGCTTACGCAGCTGACGCTGGTTACGCTGTTTATATGCTGTTTGCGCGTAAAATAGGCAAAACTTGACCGCAGTTAAAACGCTCAGAAAAAAACATCCTTTTCTTTTGAGCGTTTTAATAAAGATCAATAATGCTGATTTCATTTTAAGTTCATACGAAAGTTTCCACGCTTTCGATGGGCCATGGCCAAGCGGACGTTTAGTAAAACTTGATATTTTGCAAATCTTTATAAAGGTCATTAACAAGAATATTTTGCCGCTGATGATGATAATAATGACGCCTAAGAACTACTAAAAGTTGATGTTTGTCTCTATGGCTTCGAACAAAGTGATATTCTACAGCGATAAAAACCGTCTCCATAGCCGTTGGGCAAATAACTTTTCGAATAAACTATGTTGAGGTCGAGTTATCTGAAGCAATTTATCATTGTGTGGGAACGGACCAAACAAATCCGTTTGAGTTAACCTTGTGTTTGAGATGAAATGTTACATTTTATCCGAAGGCAAGTTATCCGAGTTTGACTGTACTTAGCCGCAGAAAGTTCCTAAAAAGTTGGGACGGCTCAGCCCAAGCAATTTGTAATTGTGAACCGCAAGGTAGAATGGTGTGGACGAGGTCGATAATGCAATTTGATCGCTTGCTGCCATTTGTTTCTTAGACTATCAATGAACAAAGCTACACGTATTTAACTTCGCGTTTTCGCTCGTTCGTTATGATAGTTTAGTTTCGCACATGTAATTCTCGCGAAATGATGACTCTGCGAAAACACGAAAGTTAGATGAGGCGAATACATAGGTTTTTTAGGGTATACATATACTAGCCGAGTGCCCGGCGAAATACCTAATGAATTTGAATAACCTACCAGAAAAGCTAGATCTTTATTAAAGTTTTTACTAAAACAATACTCTTGTTTTGGGTCAGCTTAACTTGACAATCGTTAGACATAACGATCAACAGCGCTAGTTATTAACCCAAAGCAAGCTGTTTTCAGTGTAAGTATCTTAATCAAGGTAATGACTACTTGTTTATTAGACCTATTGTATTACATGTAGCTTAGTGATTAAGTTCACGTTAAGTGGTCAAATCTGGAGGTCCTGAGATCAAATCTAGTTCAGAACAAATTTTTCATTGCTAGTTTGTAATTGCTATAATTGGACACAAAGTTTAACAAAAAGATAAAAAGTCGAAAGTAGAAATGCAGGGATTTATATATATAGATAAAGAAATACATAAATAAAGAAAGAGTTGGCAAAGAAGATATTGACTTTGATTGACTACAAAATCTTCGTCAAAGTTTAGATAATCGTATGCTATTTCACTTATCTTTATCTTGATATTAGTGAAAGATTAAACCACTGAAGGCTCAAGTGTGAGACCAGCAGATTTAGTAGACCACAAAGTTAGTATATAGCTATTTTTCTAAATTACTTCAGAGACATAATAAGAGAGGGAACTCTGTAGACACAATCATGAACTGTTGACCGTGTTAATCTCCTACGGTCAGTTGTTGACTACATGCAACTTCGACCGTATGTATACATTCCTTACATTTTTATATTGCTGCTTAGTATTTCCTTTTTGGCTTATAAAGATGGTGTAACAATACAACATTTTAACATGAAGGCCTTTGCCTGAACTTTTATTTGGCTAATCAATTATAGGAAATATTGAAAATCCGTAATCAATTGCTACGCCCTGCACCCTTTCAATAAACATCTATAATTATCTTTATTGCCTGCTTTATTACCCCGTACCAGTCAGAGGCAATCAGAACCTCATACTATATAATACTGGCTACTAAAATAATCAACTCAACATTGTGTGGGATGTCTGAGTTAAAGCTAGAAGGAGTACACACTTTCTTATATTGTCACTTAGCTCACATCTAACGCACAACATCCCAAACAAGCATGAACACATGTAAGTAAATAATTGCACATCTCATAAGTTTTATCAGACATTTTATTTGCTGAAGGAAGATATAATGTTGATTTTTAAGATTTTAAATCCGAAATTAGGAAACTTAACTAGGAGCTTTTCACACATAAAGAGCTATTCAATAATCTCTTTTCTGATTAGTTAGAACTAGCCACTAGCATGTTGGAATAAAGATGCATTTGTGACCATACCTAGTAGTCAGCTATGTATTTGTGACCATACCTAGTAGTCAGCTATGTATTTATGACCATACCTAGTAGTCAGCTATGTATTTGTAACCATACCTAGTAGTCAGCTATGTATTTATGACCATACCTAGTAGTCAGCTATGTATTTGTAACCATACCTAGTAGTCAGCTATGTATTTGTGACCATACCTAGTAGTCAGCTATGTATTTATGACCATACCTAGTAGTCATCTATGTATTTGTGACCATACCTAGTAGTCAGCTATGTATTTGTGACCATACCTAGTAGTCAGCTATGTATTTATGACCATACCTAGTAGTCAGCTATGTATTTGTAACCATACCTAGTAGTCAGCTATGTATTTGTGACCATACTTAGTAGTCAGCCATGTATTTGTGACCATACCTAGTAGTCAGCTATGTATTCGTGACCATACCTAGTAGTCAGCTATGTATTTGTGACCATACCTAGTAGTCAGCTATGTATTTGTGACCATACCTAGTAGTCAGCTATGTATTTATGACCATACCTAGTAGTCATCTATGTATTTGTGACCATACCTAGTAGTCAGCTATGTATTTGTGACCATACCTAGTAGTCAGCTATGTATTTATGACCATACCTAGTAGTCAGCTATGTATTTGTAACCATACCTAGTAGTCAGCTATGTATTTGTGACCATACTTAGTAGTCAGCTATGTATTTGTGACCATACCTAGTAGTCAGCTATGTATTTGTGACCATACCTAGTAGTCAGCTATGTATTTGTGACCATACCTAGTAGTCAGCTATGTATTTGTGACCATACCTAGTAGTCAGCTATGTATTTGTGACCATACCTAGTAGTCAGCTATGTATTTGTGACCATACCTAGTAGTCAGCTATGTATTTATGACCATACCTAGTAGTCAGCTATGTATTTATGACCATGCCTAGTAGTCAGCTATGTATTTGTGACCATACCTAGTAGTCAGCTATGTATTTGTGACCATACCTAGTAGTCAGCTATGTATTTATGCGCTGAACTACATAAGTGTTCAAATGATTGGATTGAGTTGTTGCTAATCTCGATATACAGTTAAAGCAGGGACAATAAGGTGCACACAATATGCCTAACTGCGCTTTCTTGAAGATAAACTCGCACAGAGTTTTAGTAGATTTGATCAGACAGTGTCGGTATTTTTCTACCATTCGCAATCTTTTTGATGTTTCAGGTGATTTGACTGCCAGGATGTTCATGAATTAAAATTGACCAAACTTGATCATGATTAAAATGCTCAGCTCAGATCAAGTGAACATGCAATTATGATGTTCATAGTTGTAAAAAGACCGACAGAGTAGAGACGCATAACAATACAACTTGAACGCAATAGCAGTTATCAACAATTGCAATGATAGCAACTAGCGACATCATTTCGCATGAATTTTTCTTCCTATCGCTTCAACCGCGATCAAGTTTTGTCGATTTTAATTTTGAAACATCCTGGCAGTCAGGTCACTTCAAACATCAAAAACAATCCAAATGATGCAAAAATAGCGACACTTTCTGATAAATTCTACTAAAGCTTTGTGTAAGTTTATCTTTAATGAGTTGAACATCTCTTAGCATCTCTTACTAACACTTTATATCCTTGTTAGTAAATCATAGACAATCATGTACCGGTATATAGACAATCATGTACCGGTATATAGACAATCATGTACCGGTATATAGACAATCATGTACCGGTATATAGACAATCATGTACCGGTATATAGACAATCATGTACCGGTATATAGACAATCATGTACCGGCATATAGACAATCATGTACCGGCATATAGACAATCATGTACCGGCATATAGACAATCATGTACCGGCATATAGACAATCATGTACCGGCATATAGACAATCATGTACCGGCATATAGACAATCATGTACCGGCATATAGACAATCATGTACCGGCATATAGACAATCATGTACCGGCATATAGACAATCATGTACCGGCATATAGACAATCATGTACCGGTATATAGACAATCATGTACCGGTATATAGACAATCATGTACCGGTATATAGATTCTTTAAAACAGCCCGTGCAAGATGCTTTGCTCCATAGAATTATCATTCTCTAAATTAATAATATGATATTATATTTTATTCATTATGCTGTACATTTGTAATTTTACTTTGTTAGTGGAACAGATACAGCGTGTGTTGGTAAACTAATCTAGCATGTCTTTAGTTGGGGACGAATTTAATAGCCTTAGCTTTTTGGTGACTGAAATTTAATTTCATTTTTGATCAAATAGCCGGCAGGTGGGTGTTTGAGAAGCAAGGACCAAAAAACCAAATGGAGTGTTGAAACAAAATGTTTTTAGCGATTTGGCAGAAAGCAGGAAGCTCATGTTGTGTAAAGTTTGTATAAAATAGGCAATAAAATGTGGCAATGTATAACAGTTATGCAGACCTACAGAAAAATGGTCCAACAAAGAATTTTTTACAAGCAAGACAAACAAAAGTTTTTTATTAATATAAATGTGGTCTCAAGGGCTTTACTTGTCAACAGCAGGTGGGTATTCAACTCCTAGAAAAGCTGCTGGCGAGGCATCCCACCTAAAAGCGCTCTATCTGCCAAATGAGCGTTGCATTTAGTCTTCCTTCTGACAGACTATCACTTAGCTGCTGTTTAGTAAAAGATTTAGAAAAATATTATCTTTGAGCTAGAGAATACAATTTTTAACATATTAGTGACACTGATATCTTAAATTAGGTCTGCGTCATATTGATGATAAAGACACATAGCCCACTTCAAACTGACATTATCAGTAACCACGCTGATGTTGCAATCACATTGAGCATACGCTTGTAAGACAATAGCTGACATGAACTGTTTTAATGAGCTGAGGTACTCATAACATTTGCATAAGATCAATCAATATCTGAAGATAATAATGAGGTATTAGCACCGCTGACATCACCTGATCCATAAATTACTGTCTCAGGGGTGTCTCTGAGTATTTAACACGGTGAGCACCTGCCAATCTTGTCAGATAAGGTATAAACGTCGACGCTCCTTTATAATTTTACAATTTAATATTGTATGTTAGAAGAATTTCAACTTCATTAACAGTAAGTATACTTAGTAACTAAACTTTAATATGATTTATAAGTAAACATGCAGTGGTTTCTGTTTAGTGGATGATTTTCAATGAATTCAAACTTTTAACAACTTTTAAATTCTTAGCATATTTTTGTAAAGTATAAAAATACTACTTAATTTTCACAATATTATCTGTTTAACATAGAGAATCAATTTTAATTAGGCAGTTTAGACTTAAATCAATTTAAAGAAGCTTGAATGATTGCTCAAGCTAGGCAAACTGCTCATGGAGTACATCGTCCTGATTGACAAAGTTGGAGCTAACAATTAATAGCTGTGGTATGTAAAAGAACCATTAACTGATGCAATGTTTAAACTTGAATGAAACTTGTTCACTAAATACATGTATGTGTACCTAGACAGATAAAAATGTTCGTTGCAGTCATTGTGATTTAATTGAGCTTTATTTTTATTTTATAAATTATATAAGGTCATTTATAGTCATATTAAGTATATCATTCATTCATTTGATTTTGTTGACTAGCTGATGATAACATTTTAGTATTCTTATATGACATGATATGAAAAGTCATTTCTGTTTGAAATGAGATTGCAGTTAGTAAACTATTGAAAATACTTCACTAAATAATAATAACTCATATTTTCTATCAATTCATTTTTGATTAAACTCACTGCATTGATACAGAAATGTTTTTATGCTTATGACAAACTTTCCAATATCCCTTTAGCTTCTACAAATAAATTTGATTTGATTTGTAATACTATCTGTCTGTTACAGATCCTGCTGAAGAAATGACTTTCATAATACAGTTCCTGCTCATCACAGCAACCCTGCAGTCAGTTGTACGAGTAGATAGCTTTCCTACTAGAGGTAATACATGACACTTACCCGCTGCAAGAGAAAAATATGCGCAAAAATGTGCCCCTAGTTGGTATCGGTTATTGTGTTCTAGTTTAACCTTAACCTTTAACCTTACACATCTCTATTCTGTCAGTTCTTTGCAACTATAAACGTCACAATTGCGCGTTTGCTTTGTCTGAGTGTTTTAACAGAAACCAAGTTTTGTCAATTTTAATCTTGAAACATCCTGGCAGTCAGACCACCTCAAACATCCAAAATAATAGCAAATGATAGAAAAATATCGATACTTTCTGATAAAATCTACTAAAAGTTTGTTTTTAAACAATTTAAACTTACACAAACCTTTAGTAGATTTTATCTCAAAGTATCACATCATATTTTTTATCATTATTTTTCGATTGTTTTTGATGTTTGAGATGATCCGACTGCTAGGATATTTCAATGCTAAAATCGACAAAACTTCATCGGGATTAAAATTCTCAAAAGAAAAATATGAGCTGAAATGACATCACTAGCCGGTATTATTGCTATAGTTAATACCGACTATTGCAGTCGAGTTGCAGGGTTAAGCGTCTCTACTCTGTCGTCGGTCTCTTTGCGACTATAGATGTCATGAAGACCCTTTCATTTTATCTGTGTGTTTTAATCGTGATCAAGTTTTTTCGATTTTAACCTTGAAAAATCCTGGCGATTAGATCACCTCAAACATCACAAACAATCGTAAATGATAAAAAAATACCGATACTTTCTGATAAAATCTACTGAAGGTTTGTGTAAGTTTTTAAAAACTCTGAAGCAGCCGGTAGAAGTTGCCAGAAAATTTGAAAAGCTTTATAAAGAAAAGTATAAGAGGCTATAGCTTTGATGTTACTGGTAAACGCGACAGACGCTGCAAATGATTTGCGTGATTACAAAGATTTGTTCAACAGTATTCTGCGTCACAGCTGCCTTTTATCATGATAAGTGTTTTAATAAACGAAGATCATTTACTAAGTGACTCCTTTAATTTAAATATGCGTTTCAAATTAATCAATAGTGTCACCATGATGCTACATCGTAAAAATAGCAGAAAAATAGTAGAATATAAGGCTAAATCGATGAATATTGTCATAGCAAATGTAGTTGCTCCTAGTTACAGACAGATGATTTTGATAACAGCATGAAGTGAAGCGCATGAGTAGGTGTAACTGATATAACCAACCATAGTTACAAAATCTACTAGTTGCTTAAATTTGTCAGAAATGATTAATGTCTAAAATCAACACCAGTTTCTAACAAACAGTTTGTGAGCTTTTTCAAAGATTGAATTGCTAATTTTATAAATTCCACGAAATGGAAACCTATTTGTCTGGTTTACAGATGCTGAGTATGCCACAACTTTGTATTGAAAATCATTTTGCATGTATAAATTTTTATTGGCAGTAATAATCATCAACAACATGATGTTTTTCATTACATGCCAAAAAAAACATTTTTTTCAACTATTTTAAAAAAGCTTTTAAAGAGAAGCTAGCTAATACAAAACTTTTAGTGGCGTCGTTTAAGTGGCGTTGCTTTGCTGCAAATGCAAATTTTTTAAAACTCTTTTTTCTACTGTTCAATAGAGCCGTTTTTGATACATAAAATTATGCATTTTACACCACGCTGCCATACACTAGTGCAACAGCACAAAATCAATGAAGCTTGCCTCATCTGAGCTAATTTGTCCACATTGTTTTGCCGCTGTTAATCACAGCATAGCAAAAAGGCTTTCTCACCACCACTGCAGCATAGCGTACAGTTTGAGCTGCTGATGCTGAGAAATACCAGATAGAAGAGATTGATTTTCTCATACCAACGATATGAAGCTTTAATCTCTGTCTGTTGGCTGGCAGCCTAGCAATGTGAATAAAATAAAATGGCAACATCATGCCTGTTGGGAGTTATTGAGCTAACAGACTATTGATTTTTAGCTATTGTACTAGGGTGGACACTCGAGCTTTTAAAATAATGATGGCTTATGGAGGTATTCCAATTGCTTCAATGACACACACTGACACAACATCGCTGCTTTGTTACGTTTGTATAAATTACTAAAAAAAATGTTGAAGAGCATCTGTCAGTTCACATTTACAATGCTTGCTATACCTAGCAGCGAGTTACTTTTCACCAGCTCTATACCTTGTATTATGTAAAGTATATGGGCGTTTAAGCTATCTAGGCATTATCTTACAGAGAGTGTCAAATACCAGGCGAGGTCTAGTGATGGGAACATGAAGACAAACTCTAAAGAGTCTAAGTAAGTAAACATTGTGACTTCCTGGTGTATAATACATTGTAGTTGCTATGACTACCAAGTGTTAATTTGTGTCACAATTAAAACTGCCAAGAAGGAATAGATGCAAACAAGTCGTAAACTTCCAACATTCGTTATAAAATAAATAGCGCAACATAAACAAATGAATAAAAAATTCATTAAGCCTACCAGAAGACGTCTATGGTTGCTCTAAATATGTCTAATGTGTTAAAGAACTTAACTCTATTACACACGTACTTTCATATCATCTATTGTATATTTTTACAGAATGCAGGAGACTATTGACTATTTAATGTCTCATCTGGATGAGTTGGATGTAAAAGCAGTCTACCAAACTGAAGTATGTATACTCTTTACACACCTTATTTTACATTGGCTTTACCATCATTCACCTATCTAGTTATTTGTTTAACCAATGTAAATAAAGAAATAAATATGTCAGGCTGACACAAAAAGTAATCTTTAAAAAGCCTTGACAAAACGACAATGATTAGTTTCTGAATATTCATCAAATCATATTTTTTGATTTGCCTAATCTCTAATTATTATATAAATTAATTCTCAAAATTTCTAAAAAAAATTTATTGGCAAACCGTCACAAGTACTTTTTAACCCTGTTATCTATGTGTGCATAAAAATTAGAATAAGCGTTACCAATAAATTTAAAAACCAAAATCACTTGTTTTTATCAATGTATTCTTGTAGAACTCTTTTACAATACTCTCTGACAGTGTTTCTTTTATTTATTTTAATCTATAGATTAGTTAAACAGACTAGAAAAATTACAACAGGAAGTTGATAATTGAAATAAAGCTAACTATGGTAGGTGAGAATTGCAGCCAGATTTCTAAAAGTCACCAAATGATTTAATATTACAAACTTAAAATATCGAAACAAATTTATTGTCTAGTTATAGACGATAGATTAGAATTATATATAAACCAAATCTATTATCTGTTTGTAGAGGAATTGTCTATTTATAGACGATTCACCATACATTGCAATATTATTATGTAAAAATGCTTGCAAACTTTGAAAAAGATTTAAATTAGTATATTTAATTTTAAAAAATTGATTTGTGTTTGTGATAATTAGTAATATTTATTTTATAAAGGCTCATGTGCATGTAAAGCCATGGAATGAACATATTATAAAATAGACCATTTTAGTTCCAGTATCGCTCACTCTGAAAATCGTCAGATTTGAGATAAATCATTTTTATTTGGCGATATCTCTTTAAATGGTGATGATTTTCTAATTGTCTACCTTCCCAATCGCCACGAAACAATTTTATCTGTAAAAATGAAGCTACGTAGTGTGAACTGCCTAAAAATAACTATCAACTTTTAACAAGTCTGATATTCTGATTTTTAATAAGACGACGATGAAATGCTGTTCAGGAATGAAAGCATTTTGTAACACGATTGATAACAAAATTACTAATAATGGAATTTTCCTCCAGCTTTACTTCTAAACTTGTTTTTTACTCACAATGCATCTTGTGAGAGTGGGCTCACATTATTAAAGAATTGGGCTTTCATTCTCATACTAAAAAAAACAAAAAAAATTCTTACAAAGTTTTTATGTCCAGTCAAAGTATTTGACCAAATGGAAAACTGCTTTCCGCCAGCTCTTATCAACAGTTTTTGATAAATCCTAAGTTGTCTCCTCAAAAGGTTGACAACTCCTGTGTTATAATACTCTCTATATCAGTATAAAGCAATATAAGAATATTGACCCTTCTCAAGTCCTAATTAACGCACTTAACTCACTGCAAACTAATTAGTTAGAAAACTAATTAAAAATATCTTCAGCAAACATATTGTATCATTGTGAAATTTAATTATTATCCATGCGCCTCTTTGATACTTGCATTTTAATGAACATTTTTGTACACATGATGAGCATTCCTAATATTCTTTTCATACCTTAGACAAGCCTTGAGAGGTTGGCCAATGAGAGCCAGGAAAGTTCTCCGCAGGTTCCGAAGTACATTGTCACCAAGCAAGAGAAGGTATATATTTTCACTGACCCAATTGAGTACAGCTCAGAATCAGAAGGACTTGCAGGAGAAGATAATTCCAAGGTAAACTGCTAGTAATACTATTTTGCGTATCCATAGTTTTGGGTCAATAACTACAGAGCTTATAGAATATGGAACTAGCTTCCTAATTTGCTAGCTCAAGGGATGTCAAAGTCTGTATGCCCAAGTCTTGAGGTCAATATCCATGCTCAACTGCTGACTCAATATTTAAATACATTAAATCTATGTGATATATTCGTTTAATGTGAAAATATTTAAACAAATAATGTAGAATCGTGGACATGAAAAGATAGATTAAGCTCTAAGTATACAATTTTTTGATTTTGTTAACAGGTTAACATGAAACGAAACACTATTATGGAAGGTATAACATTGACAGCTTCAGGATCTTTTTTGCTACATGAAAGTGAACATGTAACCTATACCATGCCTCAATAAATAAATAAAAATGGCATGTTACCTCTATGTTTTACTAAATAAGAGTAGATTAGTGACCTAGATTGCACTTCAGATAAAAGTGGAACATGGGCTATGTTGTACCTCACTAATTGGAAGTATGCATGTGACTTACATGTACATACATGTAACCTGTGTTACTCCATTAAATAAAAATGTGCGTGTGACCTACCTATATCACCCTCACCAAATGAAAGTTGCTATACAAACTATGTCATCATTTACTAAATTAAAGTTGCCACGTGATAAATATCGTTTCTCACTAAATTTAAGTAGGTATGCGACCTATATATTCTATCACCAGTTTAAAGTACATATGCGACCTATATTTTTTCTCATTAATTTAAAGTAGGTATGCGACCTATATTCTATTTCCTATAGTGTATCTACATCATTGCTACTATTACTTTTCCTATAGTCTGCATGTAAGGGACGCCTACCGCTTGCATGCAAGGCAAGCTTTCAAGCTGTCCCAAGTACATGAGCCACAACAACAACAACAACAACAACAACAACAACAACAACAACAACAACAACAACAACAACAACAACTTGAGAGCTTATAAAACTACCTTAAGTTAGCCGATGCATAAATTGTTGCGACCTTCAACCATGCTCGATTCTGTTTTTAAACTTCAATATCTGAGTTGCCTGTTGCTGGCCATTTTTGAGTTTCATTTATGTCCCTAAATTTTTACTCAACTCTGCTAGTTTGTTATCCGGTTTGAACTTCAAAGGCGCTACTTTGTGTGTTTGTTTACTCTGTATCCAGCATATTTTGCAACTGATCTAGTTGCTGTAGAACTCTAGTGGCTCTAGCATAGATTAATTCACTGGTCTCTATAATGTACAGGGTTTCTTATATAGTTTATTGATTTGCTTCCTTTTCTTGCCTCAGTTCTGATCATACCTTATCTTCTGTAAACCCGGCACTCTTTGGTTGTTATCTGCATCTTCTAGTGTGTGCATTCTTATTGTTTCCTCATTCCTACATTTTTCTCTTAATTTTAGTATCTTCCTTAGGTCCATTCTTTTTCAAGATCTGTCTCTTATTACGGCTTTGAGAATCTCTATTCACATCTCCATCTTTTTCAGTTGGTTCTGCTCTAATCTCTGTACCTGATGCTCTTCCATTTTATCTGTTAGTGTCCTATTCTTTATCTCTTCCTGGTCAATCCTAGACAAGAGTTCATCTCTTTTGATTCCTGATCTGTTGCACTGAATGACCTCTTGTCTTTCTAGTATCCATACAGTCTTGTTTACAACTAGTAACCACTGGCTAGCTAATTGTAAAGAAAA
This sequence comes from Watersipora subatra, assembly GCF_963576615.1. NCBI lineage: Eukaryota > Metazoa > Bryozoa > Gymnolaemata > Cheilostomatida > Watersiporidae > Watersipora > Watersipora subatra. The sequence continues at coordinate 41,100,076 of NC_088717.1, forward strand.
CTGTCAGCTCCCTTCACTGCTCCACAAGATTAAAGATACCGAGTGCCAAGAAATAAAATATATAAAGAGTTTACAAATATATATGAATGCATGTGATTAGTGGGTATGAATAACAACAAAACAACATGCAAAAGACTGTGGTCCCTGTCTTTTGCGTTCTTTTTGCCTCGTTTTATAGGTGCAGGCTTAGGCTTGCACCTTGGCGAGGCTCCGCCCCTCGATCTTATTGGCCCTTTGTCTACTCTTCTCGGTATCTACTCTACTCTTCCGCTGCGCCTGGGCTAGGGCCGGCTATAGCGTCGGTGATGTTGTCAGTAGGCAGCCATCGCTGGTCTCTGCACGCTGTCATTACATAATGTAGTGCCATTCTATTACAATTATGTTATCCTCCTTATTCCATAATTTTCATCAATCATTAGTATTATTCTTATTAATATTATTTTTATTAGAGACAGATAGCAGAATGACAAGCGCTCATCCACAGGTACGCTGCTGGCTAGAGTAGACAAGTCTCAATAATATCCCCAGTGCTCTAAAGATTCCTTTTTTATTGTCTAGTCACCCTTGAAATGAGTGGTGATTGTTATCAAAGTTGTCTCCTCTTACCTTACTTCAGTATCTAACTCACAAAATGCCACAAATCTTTTATTGGGATTCTCTCCAGGGACCTTTGACCCTAGTGATGGTTCTTGTCACAAAGTAGTGGGAGTCCAGTTACATATCTGGCATCAAGCCGACATTAGTGGGTTCCCATGTAGGCTCACCTAACACAGGCACTATTATTATTTATTGTTATCAGTTTTACCACAGCTTAAGCTGGGTTTATTTCTTGTCATCGACTTAGTTCTACTAGACTGGGATAAACATGACCTTCCTGAGAATATTAGCTGATCCTAGCAGAGCTGTCTCTTGTATTAATGGGTATTTTTTTGCATCAACTCTCAGTAGAGCTATCCAAGCAGTAACTCGATGTTTGACACTGAAAGCTCCTACCGTGATGGAGATAACTCGTGCTGTTGTTTTCCACATTTAGGCTACCTCCGGTGCCTGGTCCTCGTATTTCTTCATTTTCTATTAGTCCTTCTGTCTCACTGAAAAATCATCAGAGACTGCAATAATGGCAATCAGTGTTTCTGACCTTAGCTTGTCCCCTACTACATTATCAGGCCTTTTAGCTTTTATGACACAGTCAGTGGGTATATTGAAATCCCTACAATATCTTTACATTTTCATTTTTTAACAATGATTCAACGCGATCATCACACTAGTTCTTGTGATTCTGTAGTTCATTGGTACCACACAGTTTCCGGTGTATGACTGAAGCTACATATTAGTATTATCAATGATATTTCTTAGAGTTTTGTCGGTTAGCAATACTGGTATTAGGTAAGGTCTTTTCTCATCAGGTATTCAGTATTAGTATTACTAGTAATACTAGTATTACTAGTATTACTAGTATTACTAGTAATACTAGTAATACTAGTAATACTAGTAATACTAGTATTACTAGTATTACTAGTATTACTAGTAATACTAGTAATACTAGTAATACTAGTATTACTAGTATTACTAGTATTACTAGTATTACTAGTATTACTAGTATTATTATTGTCATTATTATTTTTTATTATTATGATCGTTATTATTATTATTATTATTATTGTCTTTGTTGATTCCCTCAGCTCTTCAGCCAGTGATATGTTGGCATTAAGCGAGGGCCCCCTAACCTGGGATGTCATTGCACACTATTTTCTCTCGGTCTAACCACTGGAAAGATTAATAATTACAGGCTTTAACTAAAAGTCAAAGAATACCATTTCATTTTTTATTGTAACTGAATAGCCTTCCTGAGTATTCTCTATGTTCCTAATATTGCTGATTTCTATCTTGTTTCAAAAGACATGTTAGCTATAACTCTAGCCAGATTATTATTATTACTTTTACTAATAACATGACTACTGTTACTATTGTTTGCGCACATAACGTAACATTATGCTAAATTCTCTAACTTAAATAGGTGTTAAATAAGCTGACCTAAATATTCTATCACTCTTCTGAGTGATAGTAAAAATAATGCAATATTATATGAAGTCTCTTATCAATTCTAAAAATAAAAAGTAAATAATTTTATGTTCGAAGCAAATTATTTGTAAAATTCCGAAATGAAGTTTTCTTCAACAAGTATTGAAGATTTGAGCTTAGAAAAAGTGTAAGAAATGGTCTGTCAGTCTCTCTTCCGTTTCTTATACTAATGAATTGAAAAGATGAAGAACCATTGAACAGTAGTGACTTCTGCTAAGGTTTTCCTAAATGTACATGGATACAATTTTATCTATTTATATTTTGCATTTGATTTTAATGCTTTTTAGGAAGATGAAGGAGCAATACTGCAAAAATACATTGACTTGGCAAAGAAGCACACAAACAACCCACCAGGATGGAAGCGCGCTATCGAAGAAAAAGGTTATAAGCAGATGCAACAACCAAAGCTGAACACTAGAGCAGAGCCAATGGCGAGTAACTCCGATGATTCTGCTGACTCGTACAAACCAGAAGAGGGACTTGATGAGCTCATAAAGACACTGCGGGCCTACATAAAAGACAAGCAGTGATACAGACAGACGGGTACTTTCTGTGACATCGGTCACTTCATTCTTCCTCAATGTCACATGATTTGCTAATAATTTCTTTAAATATTTACCCAGTTTCAAGTTGCCTCTTCCAGTTTTGCATCCGAATTGTTTTTGGATTTGTGGAACACATACACTCACAATAGCCAACCGTTGTAAGTGATTATGATATCTGCTAAATGGCTATGCCTTTCTGCTGCAATAAAAGTAGTATAAATCATATAAACATTGTATATTTCAATATCTTATTTGTTTTGTGATATTGTCCATGTATTTTATTACAACTGTAAAAAATTTGTCAACAGAAATCCAGACAGTTGAATTTTAAGAGCAAGCCATTGGTTGCTACAACATGATACAAAGTATGCCATACATTAGTACTGCGATGCGGCCAAATAACAAAGAAGCAATACATTAATTATAGCGTATCTTTATTTGAAAGTGTCTGTTCTTGGTATGTCCCGTTATAGAGATGAAATCTAGAAACTCAAAATCCGTGTCTCCCAGGAATTGAACTCAGAATCTCCAGTGCTGCAGGGAGGCGAGCTAACCACTACTCTACACTGTTCTCACAGTATTAGAAAAGAATTGTAGGCATACTTATGCAGCTTTTGCAAAAATACTACTGGTTACTACATTGTAGTTGCACGCTTAAAGACCATAATCGCGTGAGAGATAAAGTGTGTAACATAATGATTATAAGCACAATTATAAGCACAAGCTGGTGCTAGACTGACAAACACCGCTCTTATTATAGTAGAAATTTAAATTACTAGTTTAGGTTACAAGTTTGAGTTACTAAAATTCATTGCATAAAGAAATTTTCTGGGTGAAAACTTTTTTATTACCCGTGCAATGCCGGGCATTCACTAGTATTGCATAAACTCGCAATGTTTGAGAATGCTACAAACTTGTTAGGGACGCTCAAGAAAACCTAAATATAAACTAAAAACTAAAATAAAATAAAACTCAAAAACTTGCAAATTGCATTTATAATATTTATCACAACACAAAATGCTGTTTAATCACTTTACTAATAATAGGGTTTGAAGTCTTTTTTTTCATATTAGCACCATATTTCAATTAACTGACCAAGCATAAAAACCAATTATAAAAAGTGTGATAATAGTAAGCTATAAGGTATAGACATTTGGATAAGATATAGCAATAAAATTCGCCACAATTAACCATTGGTAGAGTGATTAAATCGAAAAATTGAAAAACCATAAGATGATGCACTCACAATAAGAAGACACGCGCGTATAATGCTTATGTGTGAGTATGAAAAAGCCAATCAAACAAACAAAATTTAAATAAATAACAAACAGGCAAGCAGTTTTTTTGTTTTTCGTTAGATACGTGTTATCAGGGGCAGCAGCTTCTTCGTTTAATTGACGGGGTGAGCCCTTGGGATGGTGAGGTGCAGGTTTTCGTGCCCTCTGATCTTCAGTAGCATTGTCTTCTCTTAATTACTTGTTTAAGTGTTGTATTGCAGACGACACCAACCAAACATGAGCATATTTGCTGATTGTGCTTTTAAATGCCATTTCTTTAGCAACGCATCGCCTGCTTCTGATGCCGGCTAAATCTATTGATGAACTTGATCTATTAGCAACCAAGCGATTTAACCAGAAAAGAGAGTCGACATGTGACAGGTACATGTCATAGTCAGGAGTTTAAATCAGACTTTAGATATCGACTTATTTGCCGGCACTACTTGTATGCTAGTATTTACAGTACTATGCTGGTATTTACAGTACTATGCTGGAATTTACAGTACTATGCTGGTATTTACAGTACTATGCTGGTATTTACAGTACTATGCTGGTATTTACAGCACTATGCTGGAATTTACAGTACTATGCTGGTATTTACAGTATTATGCTGGTATTTACAGTACTATGCTGGTATTTACAGTACTATGCTGGTATTTACGGTACTATGCTGGTAATTACAGTACTATGCTGGTATTTACAGTACTATGCTGGTATTTACAGTACTATGCTGAAATTTTTGGTACTATGCTGGTATTTACGGTACTATGCTGGTATTTACAGTACTATGCTGACATTTACAGTACTATGCTAGTATTTGCAATACTATACCGGTATTTACAGTATTAAGCTGGTATTTACAGTACTATGCTGGTATTTACGGTACTATGCTGGTATTTACAGTACTATGCTGGTATTTACAGTACTATGCTGGTAATGACAGTACTATGCTGGTATTTACAGTACTATGCTGATATTTACAGCACTATGCTGAAATCTTTGGTACTATGCTGGTATTTACGGTACTATGCTGGTATTTACAGTACTATGCTGACATTTACAGTACTATGCTGGTATTTGCAATACTATGCTGGTATTTACAGTACTATGCTGGTACTTACAGTACTATGCTGATATTTACGGTACTATGCTGGTATTTACAGTACTATGCTGGTATTTACAGTATTATTCAATTGACAAAATGATGAGACATTAATTAGCTAGTCGGCTCTACTTGTACAGAAAGAACAAGCCAATAAGGCCAACAGATTTATGTAGGATGACCAAATTCTTTATGCTCCAGCTCTAACCGCTTAGATAACTTGTCTGTAGCTGTCACACTTGGCCCTCTCTCAACAGCTTGTATCCATTAAACAAGATGAAGGAATATGTTTGTTTTTATAAAACTAACTTTGTCTTTTGATTATTATGCTGCTGATCAGCTATCAAATAATGCTTGCATTATGAAAAAATATAAAACGAAATACAGTCATTGTTTGTGTTGATAGTTGTTAATTTACTGATAAACAAACAAAAACAAGCAAACTGACCAAGACATACCAAAATGCTATTAATTTAGGCCTACTTTGCTGCCATAGGTCAGCATTCAACATAACTCCTTAGACAATCATTTTTAAACCTTAAAATTTGACAAGGACCTATTAAATTTGCAATAATCTTGAGCAAAAATTTGCTAAAAACTACTTGTTTTCACTAATAATTTTTAGTCAATTTCAATGTAAGTCAATAATCTTTAGTAAAAATTATTAGTGAAAATAAGAATTTTCAATTAATTTATATTTCCATGCAATAGAACAAATTACAAACAATGCAACATGCTAAAAAAATACTCCTACTGAGTTTTTATGTCTGGTGAAAGTTTTTGAGCAAATGGGAAGATGCTGTCCATTCCCTCATATCAAGACCATTTAATAAACACTAAATTGTCTCCTCTAAAAGTTGACAACTCCCGTTTTTAATTTTTTTAGTATTTTCATTTGAAATTTCCTGTTTCTTGACTTTGCATCTTTCTCACAATTGAGTGATTTCACTCAATGCAAAGCTAGTTAGACTGACCAGTTGACGATTTAAAAGTAATAGAATTACTTCACTAGCCTCTGCAACAAGTTTACTGAGTTAAAGTGATCAAAAAGGCACAGATGAGTGAGTGAGCACATGACCACCTTTTGCACTTCTATCTCTAAAAAAAGAATGTGATTGTAATTAACAGTAGAATTCAGTATAAAATCAAATGTTTTATGTTTTTAATTTTTACTTATTAAATGCAAGAAACAGTAAACCAGAAAGAGTCTTAATTTTTCAACCAATTTTCTGAATAAACTAGTGTCCTTACAATGAAATCAGTTCAGCGTCTTGAAAACACGCAACACCTCATAGCTACTATCAATGTGCAGTTACTGTTGGTGTCAATTTCACTGTTAATGTGAAGTGTGTTCAAAACGGACACATAGTTTTATACAGTCAATGTGAAGTGTGCTTAGAATAGACACACAGCTTTACTGTTGCTGTTAAGGTGTCAAATACTTGATCGATTTATGTCCCTGGCCAAATTGGACAGTTGAGTTATAATATTATCAACAAGCTGATGAGTAGTTTCTGCTTGCATGCACTTTGTGACACACATCAAATCTACTGTATATAGTATAAATATCAATGCTTGTCTGTTGCTTAGTTAGCTATAGCGATCAAGTTTTAGCAACGAAAAACACCCTCGTACTAGATTTAAAACTAACAATTCTACTAGCAAGTGCTCAATATCACAAGGCTAAGCATAATTAATACAGTGCACCCTAGGGTTGCAAAGACCTGCTATAAGATTGTTTCTTCTTACTAAATAGAAGAAAATGTTTTTCGTCCTGGCCAAATGAGAGCCAATGTTTTTCCGACTTTTTTCTGCCATACAATATCAACGAAAACTTCTTTTAAAATAAAAATTTGGCTGTCTGTGTAGTGATTGCGACAAAATAACAAAACTGCCGATATGCTATTCACCAAAATCCCTCCCACACACCTGAAAGAGATACGAAGCATTGCTTACTCCTTATCTCAGTTCAACGTTATTCATTGTAAGTTATAGTAAACATGATACTAAATACTAAATAAACAGATAAATTCATTTAAGTTTAATTTAATGTTTATGTTATATGTCTGTCTCGAAGGTAAGGGTAGACCAGCTAGTCTTTACTATAATAAGAGCCATGTCTGTCTCTCCGAAGCCACGCTAAGGGTGCTAAAAAAACTGCCTTGCACATGGATTGAACTCAGATAGTCCGATTATATATATACATATATATATAAATATATATGTGTATACATATATGTGTATTTATATGTGTATATATATGTGTATATATATGTGTATATATATGTGTATATATATATATATGTATATAAAAATTGTTTTCTCACCCCGGATACCCCGTATGGGTGGTAAATTCTGCTCTAACTCGGGTCTCCTACCAGAGACCTGGGAGTTTGAGCACTCGCCTCAAGATCTTAGCTGTTCCCAATAGCGCACTTTTCTGCAACTCACCTGAGTTGATTGGTGTTGGTATTTGGGCAACCCACATTTTATGCGCCGGTGTTATTGCGCTCAGTGCCCCAATGACTACTGGAATTACAGTTATTCTTACATCCCAGCATTTTTCAATCTCTTCTCCAAGAGGGAGATATTTCTCTACCTTTTCTTTTTCTTTGCTGGCTATATTGTAGTCATTGGGTACTGCTATATCTATTATAGTAGCCCTCTTGTTCTCCTTGTCTACCACCACTATATCTGGTTAGTTTGCTAGGACATGCTTGCCAGTTCGGATGTAGAAGTCCCAGAGGATCTTAGCGCGATCATTTTCATTGACTTTACCAGGAGGTTCCCACCAGTGTTGTGGTTTATTAAGGCCATACTCATCACATAGACTTCTATACACAACACCTGCGACATGATTATGCCACTCAGTGAATAAATTTCTTATAGATATATAGGAAATGCATACACTGCATATATGCACATGCATATATGCATTTCATATATATATATATATATATATATATATATATATATATATATATATATATATATATATATATATATATTTATATATACAGATAATGGTTGAGACTTCACTGATATAGTGCTCAAAGTTGTTCACCAAGCCTGTATAAGTACAAAGATGGAAAAAGTTTTTAGCAACAGTTTATTACTTAAAGTTTCATGATGCAAAATGATGTTAAGTTTACACCAATCGTCAGATAAAAAATTGCATGACACAAACACAGAACCAAGAATACACTAAGAACACCAAAATGAAGAGTTACCTGTATAAGTACAAAGATGGAAAAAGTTTTTAGCAACAGTTTATGACTAAAAGTTTCATACTGCATGCAGTAATCATCAGATGCTAATGTGAAGTGCTTGTGTATAATACTTGGTCAAATCAAGTATAAAAGCCTAACTATTAAATTTGTTAATTGGTGAGCTTAGCTTTAGATACATGTAAGTAATATTTGGTGAAGTGTCTACAGGATGTTACTATATTACTTCTCTGATTCAGGGTAGCCATGTGAGGTTGGAAAATTATAAAGTACTTCTCAGTTAAGCATAGATTGCACTTAGAAACACCATTTTGACAGGCCTTAGCTCTTGTTATTACTTTCCAATCAATACTAAAATCCTTTCCCTCGTCTTTTAATTGCCATATATATCTGCTTAATTCGATGGTCTTTCTCTTGACACTAATACCAAAGGATGTTTTGTGGTTGTTGAATCTGTCCTTAAATTGCCTCTCTGTCAATCCGATGTATGTTTGACTGCTTCTGCCGTCTGTGTCAACTGTTGCCTGGTAAATAATAGAACTCGTGAGACACTGACCATTTAAAGGGCATTCATTACGATTTCGGCAATTGCATTTTCTGCTGCTTTCGTCTGTCGTAAAGTTCGCTAACAATTTGTTGTTGTGCTTGTCTATAATTGATTTTAAATTAAGCATACAGCTGTAGCTAACTTTCACAGTATTTCGGTTAAAGATTTTGTTTAACTTATTGTTCTTAGGAAATAATCTTTTGATTAGCAGTAGGAATTGCCTTCTGATGTTAGTGGCAACATTTTCACTATATGGAGGGTTATACCATAATACGTCACTCACGTTTCCGACTATTCCTACTGCCAGTGGTATTAGTATTGTCCTGCTCGTATCTCAGCTGGTAGTCATAGCCGCTTCTTGACAGTGATTCCTGGAAAGGCTCAATTTCGCTATTAAAAATGCTCTTGTTGGACGATATTGTGCACAGTCTCTTGTTAATTGATTTTGGGATGTTATGTATAATGGCTGGAGGGTGGTTAGATTTTCTATACACATATTGCACAGCATTGCTTGGCTTTCTATAAGGCGCGTGTTCTCCATTGTTCAGGTTCAGTGTAGTATCCAAGTAGTTTACTATTTTCAAGTTGTCCTCTATTGTTACTCTAAGACCGTGACTCATGAATATAGAGCATATATCCTTCTTAATGTTCTCGATTTTCCTTGGACTGGCCTTAATCGCTGCCAACCCGTCATCCCTGTACAACCCAAAACTGCCGCATTTAATTTTTTCTTTAATTTTGCTAAGTAAGTATAAGCCAATCAACTCACAACTTTCAGCTCCATCGAAGATTCCCATTGTTATGTCAAATGGGACATTTGACATAAACATGTTGAGCTTCCTATAAACTTCACATCTCCATAAATACCTTCGGCTCTCTGAAGTTCATCTGCTTCGATAGCTGCTAGTCCAGGATTAACGTCATTAGTGATTGGTCGATGATCTAGAAGTCGTTGCATGTTTTCATAAAACCGCCAGCTTGACGGTGGAGCTCCTGAATAACAAGCAAATAGATAGCTATACAATCCAGATGTATTTTGGCACTTCAAACATTTACATTAAGTTTCTAAGAAAACGTTATATGTAATATAACATAATAATATAATGTAATATGTGTGGTTCTTCCAGACTGGAAGGAAGGTTGAGGAAATTACATACATGCATCGTAAAATTAAGAGGATCACAGTTTTAAATCAACGAAATTTAAAAATATATAGACAACCTTTCAGAAGTTCATCTGAGATTACTTTAGGCAATTTCCAGCTTCAATTTAAAAAATCACTCTGATTCATTTATTGTTTTTCTTTCAACAATTCCTACAGGTCTGCTACGTACATAGGCTAATCTAACCCATCTCGTATGCTATAACATCATTTTTCAGCTTAGATGTTGATATGCATGTATGTTAAGTCTTGAACGTAAAAAAATGACAAATTTCTGTTTAAAAACGACGATAATTATACTAGATCGACTAATTCAAATCAACCGTTTTTTACATTTTTCATACTTCACCACATAACTTACCAGATTTAGAACACTCTCTCTTTTCCTCCAAATAGCGTTTCTTTAGGGCTTTCCATTTATTTCTAATTTGTTCGAAGCTTCTGCTGCCCTCCAGCTGATCCGCTAAACTTTTAAAAATTTCTTGGTTTCTTTGCACCTTTCCATCGATTCGTTTTTGCACGTTGTTTTCTTCAATTAGCAATAACATATTATATATTTCTTCATCGCTAAACGGTGTGTTTGGCATTATTTAATGATGAAATATATTACCAGTTAAAAACGCGTGAAGCTGGCCGGCCAAGTATGAGCGGAAGTACTGAAAATGTTTAAAACTGAATAGCTGGTGCGGTACGTTAATGCGCTTCATTCGGATCATGCGCATCGGTACTGTTTCCATGATTCGCAAGCATGATGGATTCTGTACTATACCTGGTAGTGCGTTGCAGTATAGCTGAGTGTAGCCAGAGCGTCGGTCAAGGCACGTCCTTCTCGGTCGCTAGCAGATCAGAGAGAGCGAGCTGGAGCGTCTTGAATCGTCTCTCCCGCTGCGTCACACTTCCGGGACTACCACACCTCCCTCTTAAGCTCTTTTCCAATCCAGTGTTAGTGAAGGTGCAACCACACCTAAAACCGACAATCCAAACACGGGTGCAGTATCACGAGTTGAGTAGTGCATGGAGTTACATTATTAGTATACATGTATTTTTTTTCATCATTTATGAACTGTCCCTCTCAGGAAATTGAAGGAAAAACGAAAGGTCTTTCCTGGTACACTTAACTAATTAGCTGTCCTATCAGCAATATAATTAAAATCTAATGGTGACCACTCTATTTAGCATTATTCAGCATCACTGCCAACCTGCCAACCTACCCCCGGCAAGCAAATGGTCTCCCATTGTGAGCTGACAATGTCTCTGACGATTGAGTTGCCAATTAGGAAATTTCTCATGCTAAAAAAAAACCACACACAAAAGTTATATATTTAGTCTCTCAGGTGCCCTACTTACCCGGCCACTTCTGGTTGTCACCCTCCTGGTCACTGTTGGTGAGGCACGACGGTCACAGGGTTGAACCTCCAATCTTCGTTGACTCTCTTCTGACCATCTCTCCGTTGTACCACTGTCATGACCCGTCAATGGCTCCGGTTCAGCAATTGTCGGCAATTGTCTAGATTCGGGTACCGCTGGTACCTCTACATCCACCCCTGTGCTGAACTCAGCTTGAACCGCTGGTGCAACCACACCTGACTCTGACTGTGGACTTGAGTTTTCACCACGAGGTGCTACCACACCTGGAACCGATGCTTCTGAATCCCTACAAGGTCTGGTTAAGTGCCGATTTTGCCTCCACAGCCTTTGTGATTGTCCTATGGCTACAACCTCACGCCCCTGTGCCGCCACAACTCTTGCCCTCACTGGCTCTTTACCTAGGTCTTGTATGGCTACATCTTGTCCAATCGGGACTGGTTCTTGTGCCTTAGTCCTGTACCTTCGATTATACTGATACATTTGGTAGTTCCGTTGCAACTTCTCTGTCTCCAGTAGCCTCACATAGTCGATCTTGCGGCCATTCAAAAATCCCATTGAATTTAGCCCTCTTCCGAACAACAGTTGTGCAGGGGAGTAGCCATTGGCTAATGGTGTGTCTCGATATGAACAGAGTGTCGCATCAAGACTAACATTCTTGTTCATCAGAGCTTCTACAGTTTGTACCGCCCGCTCAGCCTCACCGTTACTTTGAGGGTACCTAGGTGAACTTGTGACATGCTGTATGTCCCACTTTCTCATCTTCGTCCATTGTACTGAATTTATTTGCAATCATGTAAATTGACAGTTGTCCCTTGAAAACCTTCCAACTTGCTGCTAAATTTCCATCAGCCCATCTCAATCTCTGCATAAACCGGTCATCCTTAGAGTGATTGTCTTCGGCCATTATTGTGGATGTTCAACGCTCACCAGTGACCAGGGAGTTCAACCAAACTCAACCTAACAGATGGACACTGACATACCACAGAGAAAATGCAGATCAACAATGGATTATAAGTATTAGAATAATCAAACTTGTTGCAATTACAACAATGTATTGTTTTGCCCGTTACTCAACCCAGTACTGCGTAAATAAACAATGCGCTCTCTGAATTAGGAAAGGACCACACTAGCTAGTGTATATTATTGTTTAATCCTTAACCTAAATGCTAATACTATTGTTCGAAAGCACAGGTTCAACCAACCCTCGGCTGCCTCGTTTTTATTACACGCGTAAGTATTGACGTCCGCTATCTGACACCATGTACTATACCTGGTAGTGCGTTGCAGTATAGCTGAGTGTAGCCAGAGCGTCGGTCAAGGCACGTCCTTCTCGGTCGCTAGCAGATCAGAGAGAGCGAGCTGGAGCGTCTTGAATCGTCTCCCCCGCTGCGTCACACTTCCGGGACTACCACAGATTCGATAAAGTTTTGCGGATCACAAAACTCGCTTAGCTTGCGGATTATGCGGAAATTATACCGTTTCCATGACGCGGATAACTTGCGGATTGGCTCAAATTTGCGAATTATGCGGGTCATGGAAACGCAGTGATTAAGTTAAACAAAATCTTTAACCGAAATACTGTGAAAGTTAGCTACAGCTGTATGCCTAATTTAAAATCAATTATAGACAAGCACAACAACAAATTGTTAGCGAACTTTACGACAGACGAAAGCAGCAGAAAATGCAATTGCCGAAATCGTAATGAATGCCCTTTAAATGGTCAGTGTCTCACAAGTTCTATTATTTACCAGGCAACAGTTGACACAGACGGCAGAAGCAGTCAAACATACATCGGATTGACAGAAAGGCAATTTAAGGACAGATTCAACAACCACAAAACATCCTTTGGTATTAGTGTCAAGAGAAAGACCATCGAATTAAGCAGATATATATGGCAATTAAAAGACGAGGGAAAGGATTTTAGTATTGATTGGAAAGTAATAACAAGAGCTAAGGCCTGTCAAAATGGTGTTTCTAAGTGCAATCTATGCTTAACTGAGAAGTACTTTATAATTTTCCAACCTCACATGGCTACCCTGAATCAGAGAAGTAATATAGTAACATCCTGTAGACACTTCACCAAATATTACTTACATGTATCTAAAGCTAAGCTCACCAATTAACAAATTTAATAGTTAGGCTTTTATACTTGATTTGACCAAGTATTATACACAAGCACTTCACATTAGCATCTGATGATTACTGCATGCAGTATGAAACTTTTAGTCATAAACTGTTGCTAAAAACTTTTTCCATCTTTGTACTTATACAGGTAACTCTTCATTTTGGTGTTCTTAGTGTATTCTTGGTTCTGTGTTTGTGTCATGCAATTCTTTATCTGACGATTGGTGTAAACTTAACATCATTTTGCATCATGAAACTTTAAGTAATAAACTGTTGCTAAAAACTTTTTCCATCTTTGTACTTAAAAAAAAAATTGTTTCCTCACCACGGATACCCCGTATGGGTGGTAAATTCTGCTCTAACTTTTGAGTTTGAGGGGAGTTTGAGCACTCGCCTCAAGATCTTAGCTGTTCCCAATAGCGCACTTTTCTGCAACTCACCTGAGTTGATTGTTGTTGGTATTTGGGCAACCCACATTTTATGCGCCGGTGTTATTGCGCCCAGTGCCCCAATGACTACTGGGATTACAGTTGTTCTTACATTCCAGCATTTTTCAATCTCTTCTCCAAGAGGGAGATATTTCTCTACCTTTTCTTTTTCTTTGCTGGCTATATTGTAGTCATTGGGTACTGCTATATCTATTATAGTAGCCCTCTTGTTCTCCTTGTCTACCACCATTATATCTGGTTGGTTTGCTAGGACATGCTTGTCAGTTTGAATGTAAAAGTCCCAGAGGATCTTAGCGCGGTCATTTTCATTCACCTTACCAGGAGCTTCTCACCAGTGTTGTGGTTTATTAAGGCCATACTCATCACATAGACTTCTATACACAATACCTGCGACATGATTATGCCGCTCAGTGTATGCGTTCCCTGCTAGCTGCCAGCATCCACTGATGATGTGTTTGATGGTCTTAGGTGCATCTTTGTACAGTCTGCATCTAGGATCGTCTCTAGTGTGATAGATTTTCGTTTGGAGTTGCCTTGTTGGGAGCACTTGCTCCTGGGCTGCCATGATTAGCGACTCTGTATTGGCCGTTAGGTTTCCTTTGTTCAGCCACATATATGTCTGGTGAAGATCACCAGCCTTAGATATTTGTTGGTGGTAAGCACCATGAAGAGTTTTCGTGTGCCAGTCAAATTCCTCATCATCAGGGCGTAGGTCCGTTGTAAGAGCAGCCGATTGAAACTCAGCTAGCAACTTATCTGAGATGGCCATGGAGGCTGCATATGCTTTGATGCTTTGCTGCTCCTCTTTCACTGTCTGCTGTACACTTTTGAGTCCCCTACCGCCATCTTTCCTATCAAGATACAATCTAGTAGTATCAGATTTTGGGTGGAGTGTTCCTTGCATGGTCAGCAGTTTACGAGTTGCTATATCTGTTTCTTCGATGGCTTCCTCAGTCCACTTCATTATGCCTGCTGGATATCTTTTTACTGGCAGTGCGTAGGTATTTATTGCCATGATTTGGTTCTTGGCATTGAGCTGGCTCCGTAAGACCTGCCGAAGCCGTTTCTTGTATTCGGTAATGGCTTTGTGACGTACCTCGGCTTCGTGGTTGATGTTGCTTTGCATAATCCCCAAGTACTTGTACCCTTCTTCTATATCTTTGATAGTACCATTTGGCATTCTTAGGCTATCTGTGAGCATAGAATGGCCTTTCTTAAGAATTAGCCTTCCACATTTCCCAATACCGAAGGTCATTCCGATGTCCTTGCTGTATACCTGAGTGAGGTGTATTAGCGAATCAATGTCCCTTTCTTTGTTAGCGTACAGCTTGATGTCATCCATGTAGAAGAGGTGGTTTATCTTGGTGCCACTCTTAAACTGGTACCCATATTGAGTCTCCTCCAGTATATTGCTTAGAGGGTTTAGGCATAAGCAGAAGAGCAGCGGTGATAAGGAGTCACCTTGATAGATGCCTGGCTTAATTTGTACACTCGCCAGCTTTTTGCCATTAGCCTCCAGTTCCGTCTTCCATTTGGTCATTGACATCTTGATGAATGCCACAAGAGCAGGGTGAACATTGTACATACTGAGGCACTCAAGTATCCAACTATGAGGAATTGAGTCATAGGCCTTTTTGTAGTCAATCCAAGCCATGGCAAGATTGGCTATAGATTATAAGATTATATATATATATATATATATATATATATATATATATATATATATATATATATATAGGACAGATAGCGCAGTTGGTAAGGTATCGGGACCGTGATCATTAGGTCCTCGGTTCAAACCCCAACAACTGCACTTTTCTGGTGGTCCTTAGACAAGACCCTTGCTTGTATAACATCTATAAACCTCAATGATGAGTGCAATAACCAAAGCCATGCCGGCTCGGACGTCACCCGGTCAAACAAGGTCCGCGCTGCCTGTAGCTGAACCAGGACAAGGCAGTGAAAAATGGGCTACTGGTTCAAAACGGTTAAAATGGACTCGGACTGATAACACGGACCTCATGCAGTGCTACTTTATGAGTGAACCTCAAAAGTGGGGCTATATGGGAAGGATGCGGCAGCTGTGGATAAACATGCGCCCTGAATTGCCACTAACCGCTAAGCAACTTGTAGCTCAGAGGAGTAACATAATCAAGCGGCACCTCATATCGGAACTTGAGGTAGATGAAATTAGTGAACAGTTCACCCAAGTAACCTCAACCAACAAGGAGTGCATATCAACTGTCACACATACACAATCATGTGTTGACTCACGGGTTGAAGAAGACCCGTGAGTCAACACATTGACTCACGGGAGTTGCACTTAGACCTTGACCCAAGGGTGAGAGAGCTTGCGGAAAATATCATCAACAAGATGTCAGCTGCTAATGATTATGGAAGCAGGGTACCACTACAAAGAGTTAGCAAGGCCATACCTAAGAAGCTGTTAGAAGACATTAACATGGCACTGGATCAATCAGTGAGACTAATGCCTTAATCTACAGTACAGCAACCGTCATCTTGGAGGAGATGGATATTAAGCCAATGCCAACAAGGCTTCAAGCCATTCCATCTTGGCAGCTGAGGCTACAAAATAAGATCAAGGACTTGCGCAAGAAAGTTAGTAGGCTCAGTGAGAGATCTAACCACAGTTAGGAGCGTCCAAAAAGGGAAGCCACAATAGAAGCTCTAGAATCTGCCAAACAGCAGCTAGTAGCACTCTCGGCACGACTGAAGCGGTACACCAAAGAGCGGGATAACAAGAGAATGAACAAACTGTTCATCAATAACCCATCTAGAGTATATTCCCAGTTCAAAGGTGAACTGCAGAGGCCAATGTCTGAGCCTCCCCGATCTAGCACTTCAAAGTTCTGGAAGGACATCTGGGAGAAAGAGACTACTCATAACACCACTGCAAATTGGTTGAAGAGGCTTAAAGAGAACCATCAACACACTGTGGCTCAGCAAGGACTCACCATCAGCAAAGAGGACATCAAGTGCAGAGTGCAGCGTATGAAGAACTGGGCAGCACCTGGCCATGACATGATTCAAGCCTTCTGGTTAAAGAAATTGACATCACTTCACACTAGAATGGCTAAGCAGATGGAATGCCTAATAGAACAAGGTGACCATCCAGAATGGCTGACCAAAGGACGAACTGTACTTCTGATAAAAGATCCAAAGCAGGGGCCGATTCCCAAAAACTATCGACCAATAACGTGCTTGCCCACCACTTGGAAACTGCTCTCAGGAATAGTTGCAGACAAACTGGAAGAGCAAATGAGTCACTATATGACCAGTGCTCAGAAAGGAATTGGGCGCAACACCCGAGGAGCTAAACATCAGTTACTGGTGGATCGGACGGTCTGTCAAGACAGCAGAAGAAGGCAAACCAATCTTGCCATGGCTTGGATTGACTACAAAAAGGCCTATGACTCAATTCCTCATAGTTGGATACTTGAGTGCCTCAGTATGTACAATGTTCACCCTGCTCTTGTGGCATTCATTAAGATGTCAATGACCAAATGGAAGACGGAACTGGAGGCTAATGGCAAAAAGCTGGCGAGTGTACAAATTAAGCGAGACATCTATCAAGGTGACTCCTTATCACCGCTGCTCTTCTGCATATGCCTAAACCCTCTAAGCAATATGCTGGAGGAGACTCAATATGGGTACCAGTTTAAGAGTGGCACCAAGATAAACCACCTCTTCTACATGGATGACATCAAGCTGTACGCTAACAAAGAAAGGGACATTGAATCGCTAATACACCTCACTCAGGTATACAGCAAGGACATCGGAATGACCTTCGGTATTGAGAAATGTGGAAGGCTAATTCTTAAGAAAGGCCACTCTATGCTCACAGATGGCCTAAGAATGCCAAATGGTACCATCAAAGATATAGAAGAAGGGTACAAGTACTTGGGGATTATGCAAAGCAACATCAACCACGAAGCCGAGGTACGTCACAAAGCCATTACCGAATACAAGAAACGCCTTCGGCAGGTCTTACGGAGCCAGCTCAATGCCAAGAACCAAATCACAGCAATAAATACCTACGCACTGCCAGTCATAAGATATCCAGCAGGCATAATAAAGTGGACTGAGGAAGCCTTCAAAGAAACAGATATAGCAACTCGTAAACTGCTGACCATGCATGGAGCACTCCACCCAAAATCTGATACTACTAGATTGTATCTTGATAGGAAAGATGGCGGTAGGGGACTCAAAAGTGTACAGCAGACAGTGAAAGAGGAGGAGCAAAGCATCAAAGCATATGCAGCCTCCATGGCCATTTCAGATAAGTTGCTAGCTGAATTTCTATCGGGTGCTCTTACAACGGACCTACGCCCTGATGATGAGGAAATTGACTGGCACATGAAACCTCTTCATGGTGCTTACCACCAACAAATATCTAAGGTTGGCGATCTTCACCAGACATATATGTGGCTGAGCAAAGGAAACCTAACGGCCAATACAGAGTCGCTAATCATGGCAGCCCAGGAGCAAGTGCTCCCAACAAGGCAACTCCAAACGAAAATCTATCACACTAGAGACGATCCTAGATGCAGACTGTACAAAGATGCACCTGAGACCATCCAACACATCATCAGTGGATGCAGGCAGCTAGCAGGGAACGCATACACTGAGCGGCATAATCATGTCGCAGGTATTGTGTATAGAAGTCTATGTGATGAGTATGGCCTTAATAAACCACAACACTGGTGGGAAGCTCCTGGTAAGGTGAATGAAAATGACTGCGCTAAGATCCTGTGGGACTTCTACATCCAAACTGACAAGCATGTCCTAGCAAACCAACCAGATATAGTGGTGGTAGACAAGGAAAACAAGAGGGCTACTATAATAGATATAGCAGTACCCAATGACTACAATATAGCCAGCAAAGAAAAAGAAAAGGTAGAGAAATATCTCCCTCTTGGAGAAGAAATTGAAAAATGCTGGAATGTAAGAACAACTGTAATCCCAGTAGTCATTGGGGCACTGGGCGCAATAACACCGGCGCATAAAATGTGGCTTGCCCAAATACCAACAACAATCAACTCAGGTGAGTTGCAGAAAAGTGCGCTATTGGGAACAGCTAAGATCTTGAGGCGAGTGCTCAAACTCCCAGGTCTCTGGTAGGAGACCCGAGTTAGAGCAGAATTTACCACCCATACGGGGTATCCGGGGTGAGGAAACAATTTTTTTATTTTTATTCATATATATATATATATATATAAGTTATACTTATACACATTAGTAAAAAGAGTGCTCAATGTTTTGAGTAAAACCAGGGCTGATATAAAACTATGTGTACTAAAAAACTACAAGTTTTGTTAAAACATTTTATTACTTAAAGTTTCGTGCATTAGGCTTGCATTCCTCAGATAAAATGTTAAAAATAAATATTCTACTAGCAGTAATGCTGTATAAAAGCTAAAAGCCAGAGTTTTAAGTTATACTGTTTCTTAGCAGGTATTTACTGGCATGACGGCAACTGGATAGCATTTCGTTGCGCTTATTTAAGGTGGCTAATTGGGGCTTGCATATTATGTAATACTTCTCCCATATACAGAGTTTACATTTTTTAGTGGTGGGGCTATAAGATCTTGCAGTTTTTAATATTGACCATTTGATGTTCTGGTCTAGTCCACTATCCTTTAGTTGCCAAATATATTTACTTAGCTCTGTGGCATTAAATTTTGATGTATGGTTGATGGAAGTCTTATGATTGGTATATCTAGTCTTGAAAGTATTTTGTGTCAAGCCGACATATGTCTCTTCTGTTCCATTGTTGGTGATGACTGATGCTTGGTATATGACATTCTCTGTTAGGCACTTGCCTTCCATAGGGCAGCTGGCTCTATTGCTACAGTTACATGTCCTGGAGTTGTCAGCACCACGAGTAGGTAATAACAAAGCTTTATTGTGAGCGTTGATATGGCTTTTAATATTGGCCATGCACCTGTAGCTTAGTTTGATTGTGTTGGCATTAAATAGTTTATGCAGTTTATATCCAGGTGGAAATTCTGTTCTTATGATGTTCAGGAACTGCTTTCCTATGTTGGAGGCAACATTAATACTATATGGCGGGTTATACCATATTATATTCCGTCTTCGCTTTTGCTTGTTATTGGTGGTCTGGTCGAATTCTGGCAAATATGATAGTTTGTAGTCGTACCCACTTTGTTGGAGTGCTTGTTGGTATGTGGGAGCTATTCTTTGAAAACAGTCCTTACTGGAAGAGAGTGTTGACAATCTCTGATTTATTGCTCTAGGTATGTTCTTCAAAATGCATGGTGGGTGGTTTGACCTTGCATGTACATAGATGTGTTTATTTGAAGGCTTTATATATAGTCTATATTCTCCATTTGTCAGGTTAAGTGTAACATTCAAGAAATCTACAACTTTGGAGTTGGCTTCTGTTGTAATTTTCAGACCTGGTCGTTTGAATATGGAGCAAAGATCTTTCTTAATATTTTCTATGTTACGGGGCGAGTCTTGTATGATTCTCAGTACATCATCTCTATATAGACCGAACTTGTCTCTATATTTCTGCTTGATTAGATGTAATAAAAAGCAGCTCACCAGTTCACATGTTTCTGCACCATCATGGCTGCCCATGGTGACATCAAATAAGTTATCTGCACTTGATCTTCCCCAGTCTTCTCCTGAATGGTGTAATATCGATTTCTTAGAGTGCATAATGATGTGACGTTTTTTATCTGTGATGGTGGTATATTCAGAGACAAAATCTAAACTCTTCAGTAATAAATTGCTTTTTATGGAAGGGTAGATTTCAACTACGTCAAAAGTGATGAATGTACTCTGGCTTTTGTTGTCAGTGCCAGTGAACCATTTCAAAACTGCTGGAGTGTTTCTCCACTGGTTGAGTTTTAGAGTATTGGCTACTTTTTCGTTGATTCGCTCCAGTATAATCTTGCTTATTTTACCTATTTTAGATCTTGTGGGGTTGATTAGCTGACACGTAGGGTGGTTGACAAAGTTAGCCTTATGGTCCTTTAGGGTAACATATGCTTCGCTTTTAGCTGTTATATTTATTCTGTCATCTAAGTCTAGATCTTTCGCAATAGATTTTGCTTCAGTTTAGATGTTGTCTGTCTCTGTGTTGTCAACTTTCTTATAGCATTGTGTGATGCTACTTCTAAGCATATCGTTGTATTTGTCATTGTCGAGTTGATAATAATTAGATGTTTTGTCAGCGCTAATTATGAGCTTGTTGGTCGATTGGATTTTCTGCTGTATGTCTTTACGGAGCATATTTCGAAATTCGCAATGTTTTTCGCGAAATTTTACGTTCCTAATTAAGTTAAACAGTTGTGTCTCAAGGCTCTGCAGTTCGAGTATGCTAGGTGGGGACTTTTTGAGTTAAATCCATATGTCTTTTTACTTGCGGTGGTTATTTCTGGGTGTAAGAAGAAGAATGCTTGCCACCTTATACGTCTGCACAGTGACTCAGTTGCTGCGATTAATGATCTCATATAATCCTTTTGTGATGGTATGTTAATGTTCTTAGTAGAATAGTCAAAACTGATAAATTCCATAGCTGGTACGTCAGTGTATACAAGAGTGCTCAACTAAAAGGAGCTTGATATAAAAGTTATACTTATACACATTAGTAAAAAGAGTGCTCAATGTTTTGAGTAAAAACAGGGCTGATATAAAACTATGTGTACTAAAAACTACAAGTTTTGTTAAAACATTATGTAATAATGTTTTAACAGAACTTGTAGTTTTTTAGTACACATAGTTTTATATATATATATATCTATATATATAAATATATATATATCTATATATATAAATATATATATATCTATATATATAAATATATATATATCTATATATATAAATATATATATATATATATATATATATATATCTATATATATATATATATATATATATATATATGTACTGCTATATATGTTATAGTAGCCCTCTTGTTCTCCTTGTCCACCACTACAATAACTGGTTAGTTATATATATATAAATATGTGTGTGCGCGTGCGTGCGCGCGTGCGTGCGCGCGCGTGCGTGCGCGCGCGTGCGTGCGCGCGTGCGTGTGTGCATGCGTGCATGCGTGTCTGTGTGCGTGCGTGTGTGTGGTACAAGTATTGGTGAGAAATGCACAGCTGCTTCCATCTTGAAGTCGGAGTGCGTCACAAGTTTTTCCCCAAATGCAAGAAACTCATTTGACAGGACCTTAAGAGCCAGTTCATTACCAGGAACAAAGTTGTGGGTATAAATACCTACACACTTCCAGAAATACAACACTAAGCAGGCAGAATAAGGTAGGCAGAATAAGGTAGGCTGGAGAAGCCATCAAGGAAACACGCGAAGCAACTTTAGGCTGCTGATTCTACATAGAGCATTCCTCTAGAAACCTGATACTGCTAGACTTTATCTTAGTAGGAAAGATGGAGACAGAGGACTCAAAGGCATACAGCAGGCAGTGAAAGATGAACATAGAATGCAGCTTATATGGCTACCATAGACGAATTACTAGTGGAATTTCATGTGGTTGCTGTGACAATCCAACCCTGCGTTGATGATGAGGAATCCGACTGACACACAGAATCTTTATATAGTGCCTACCACTGGCGAGTATCCGAGGCTGGTAATCTCCACAAATCCAGACATATGTGTGGCTGAACAAAGGTGATATAACAGCCAACATAGAGTCACCAATCATGGCAGCGTAAGAGCAAGTACTTCTAACTAGGCAAATTCAAACACAAACCCATCACACTAGAAGTGATCCAAAATGGAGGCTGCACAAGGATGCGCCAAAGACCATCCAACACATCACCAATGGATGCAAGCTGCTAGCTGGAGAAGCATACACTGCCTGGCATTGTCATGTCACAGGTATAGTGTACAGGATCTTTGTGATGAGTATACCCCCAATTAATTATAACACTGCATGGAAGCTCTAGAGAAGGTCAATGAGAATGGCCATGCCAAGTTCCTCTGGGCCTTATACATCCGAACTGACAAGCATGTCCTAGCAAACCAACCAGATATAGTGGTGATGGACAAGGAGAACAAGAGGGCTACTATAATAGATGTAGCAGTACCCAATGACTACAACATAGTCCGCGATGAAAAGAAAAAAAGTGGAGAAATATCTTCTACTTGGAGAGGAGATTGATAAGTGCTGGCATGTAAGAGCAACTGTAATCTGGTAGTCATTGGAGTGTTGGATGCAATAACACATGTACATGTATGTCAAATGTGGCTTTGCCTAGTAATCGTTGAGGTTATAAAGCCATATCTTCATAAACTTGGTAATTTATGGCTCCTTAGATAAGATTGCAGGCTCATATAGAAATCCTGAAACCAATTACTGCTTATCTCTAACTCTTACCACTGATAATGTTTGCAAACATACAAGAACGTCATTTAGTAAGGTGTTCAATTTGATAACCATTTGCTCTTTTTTGATTATGATGGCTATACAATATTTAAAACTAGACCCTAATACTCATGCCTTAATCAATCTCTGGGAAGTTGGCGTAAAACCTAAAAGTTTATCTTTTTTTCTAGAGCAGAGTGTTACTCATCTTGTTATACACAGCTCCTTGCTAGTTTCCATATTTATCAGATAAAGATATAAAGAAGCTAAAAAGACCGCACAAATTCTGTGTTAGAGTGAAAACGCCTTATAAGGTAAAATTACAACCAGCGATTAGAGCTTTTGGATTTGAACTTTCAGTATTTTGGAAATGAGGCTCTGTTGTCTCAAGTACTTTAACAGGCTATTCTGTATACCCAATTACCACTTCCTGTATCCTGTATACCCACTTACCCACTTAACAACTACACCTCATAAAAACTCACTGAGCATACCAAAAATAAACATCTCGCTTGTCTCATAATCTAAAATGTCAAATATATCTAAGAGTCTCCTTTTCTAAATACTACTGAATCTCTATGTTATTACTTTATGTTATTTTTTTAAAAGCCTGATATGATTTTGTCAGCATAGGACTGTGAAACAAAGGAAATATTACATCAAATCAAATTACCGGTAGAGCAGTACCACATGCCAATACAAGCAACAAATTACTTGGAGTTCTATATGTTTTTGCAAAAAAGCCTTAATTCAATTTTGATATAGTTGTATAACTACAAATATATTGTTAAAACACACACACGCATGCACACACACGTACGCACTCACACGGTCACGCACGCACGCACGCACGCACGCACACACACACACCAAACTTTTAAAACGGGAACCAATCAGCATGAAATGAGACTCTTCGAAGCTTTATTTTGTTCACTTTATCAGTGTGTGTCAACCACTCTTGTGTATTTGCAAGTCAATTACAGTAATTTGTAGGACACTCTATAGTTGTAATTTATCTTGTCAATAGCTCCATCAGTGAGCTAAAAATGAATAGCTAGCTCCTTAGATCAACCTGTTATTGCGATCATCTGTACTTCACTAAACAGTTCAGCAAAAATCATGCAAAAGCTTATTTAAAGAGAAGAATCATATAATTCAATAACATGATAATAACAATAATATTTTATAAGGGATAATGATGACTTCTGCCAAGCTGCACTAAGTCTGATGTAGAACGAAGAGTTTATAAACATGGATTTATAGAAAGCACATGGAAAAATAGCATAGTGCACAGCTGATTAATGTTAGCATTTGTTTAGTCTTTTGTAATGCATAAAAGAGATGGGTTGTTTATGTATAAGACAAGCTAATCAATCTGGGTGCAGCAATCTGGCATCATTTAGTATATAAATGTGTAGAATTGGTCTATACTAGTATGGAATTAGTCTATAGAAGTGTTGAATTAGTCTATAAGAGTGTTGAATCAGTCTATAGAAACATAGGATGCATAAACAGATTGTTTAGCTACAGAAGACTTTGAACAAGTTAGTCGCTGTCACTTTCTTGATTGTCAGCACTAAACGCTTTATAAAGCCCATAAGCGCCCAAGGCTAGAAGCCCTCCAACTACTACTGCTCCCACTATAGCTCCAGTTGCTACTTTCCAGTTTGCTGTGATCCATTCTGCAATAGCGTGTCTATAGGGCCAGATAGCAGAAAATATAGCTGCTGCCACCTCCACGCAGAAACGAATTGTAGGAGGCAACAACTGCTTTATAATTGTAAGAACAGCATCGTATATTTCCTGATGTTTCCTGTAAGTAGATACTGCTCTATTTCTCAGCAATCTGGCATCTTCTAGGAGCTGATGCCAAGAATTCTCTGCGTTATCTCCAATGATCCACTGTTTGAAGTCGCTGGAAATTGCCGCCATTAGACATAATATTCCGATGGTATCCTCCAACACTTCAGAGGCTTCTTGTCGATCAATAGTCATCAACTGCTTTAAAACTACAATCAACTTGGAGAAACTTTTGTTAGAGAAGTATGATGTTAGAAGTCGATCATTAACTTTCAATCTGGAACCAATAGAATCAATTGCTCGATGAATTCCTTCTCTTACCACAAACTCTGCGATCTGTGTACCCCATGATGCTGTGCAAGCTCTAAGATCGTTCAACACATTTCCATCTAATGATGTCTGGTAGTTTCTCATAGGGCTTGGAGTGCACTGAAGGTTCATTGCCATCTTTGCTTCTACTAAAACACATACATAAATCGCTTACAGAGTTTATGTGATGATATAAGATATAATAATGAAATGAATAGATAGAATGCCACTTACACAATAAATGAACTTGAAAAGGCCTGAGGTAGAGAATACATAGAAGGTAGGGGTTAAAGATCAAGCGATGTAAATGAAGTAACCAAATTGGATACACTGTAGTTTGGTGCCATCTAGTATGAGTGCATTACAAATAATAGAGGTGAAGGCAGCCATCATTTCTTAAAGACGTGTTTGCGTCAAAAAAGTGGATATGATGAAATTAAGACCCTCATCTTTTAAGCAAAACTAAATGTGTGAATGACGACCTACTCACAGACAGAGAATAGATTTCTTTAGTTTATGAGAACAGAGAGGCAACTGATGTATTCGTAAGCAAAAACTTTACGGGTGGTACACACCTAACAAGAGTAAAATCTAATCAAAACATGGAATTTATGGGAAAAGCATAAAACTACTTAAATGAACTGCATTAGTTTTCTTTGGATAAAATGATACATATTTATGCAATTTTGAGAAAACTCTTATATTACTTTTTCCTGCAGTAATATTTCCTTTGAAAAATTTTTTACGTTGAGATACTGTCAACATATTAGCTCACGTTAGGCTGTTTTAGCCACAAGCTCAGGAGGCAACCAAAAGCTAGCAAAGACTGTTTGAACTAAAACGCTCGTTTAGCAAATATAAATACAGAGGCCTTTGCCGTACCAATAAGGTCTGCAACTCCCTTAAACAACAGCGAGTCAAAGGCTCTCTAGAAGTCATTATTAAACATCAGCCTCTTCCTAGCAAGAAAATGTCTAGCAATTAATTAACCAAGCATATAAAAAGGACCAGTTTAAAATTTTAGCACCTTTTGAGATACTCTAGCAGAAGACAATGGGGAATCTAATGAAAGCCAAATTTAATACATGAAGAAATCATTTTAGAAAAAAACAGCTATATGTATTTTGAAAGTAAACACTACTACGTGTTGCTTGGTTTTATAGCTTTGTGTAAAAGTGCAATATATTACTGCTCACCACCATAAAAGAGTTTATAACATATGATGGTACAAACAGTTGCATTGCCGTGCATAACATAACTCAAATTAGGCGACTTGCAGCCACTTTCATTAGACCTCATCGAGAATTCTCTTTAATCTGTTAATGACCTTTAGTTTCTGGTTGGACTTGCTCTAATCAATAGGTTATTGAAGCAAGTACCAATTAAATAGGCTAGAGCTAAAAGAAAGAAGGACTAGCCAATACACAAAATGTTCTTCAGACTCAAATACTCATTTTAACAAATCTTGTCTGGTGTACCCCAACATTCACTCACTATTTTTAGCACAGTTTTTAAAAGCAATTGTAATTGATTTCTTCAGAAGTTTGACAGGGCTGTCAAAAAGTATTCTATAGTACAGGTACATGAAGTTTTATTTTATTGAAAGTATTCTATAATACAGGCACATGCAGTTTTATTTTATTGAAAGTATTCTATAATACAGGCACATGCAGTTTTATTTTATAGAAAGTATTCTATAATACAGGCACATGCAGTTTTATTTTATAGAAAGTATTCTATAGTACAGGCACATGCAGTTTTATTTTATAGAAAGTATTCTATAATACAGGCACATGCAGTTTTATTTTATTGAAAGTATTCTATAATACAGGCACATGCAGTTTTATTTTATTGAAAG